>NC_133399.1:14304038-15554038 GCF_047511655.1 Castor canadensis
TGTACATCACACTTTCCACTTGATTTCCTCTTCCTCTTTATGTGAAGATTAAACTGGTTTTTTGTTGCATTTACTTCCATGGATAGAAATCTTGAAGACATTGGTTTGCAGTTACTCATTCTCAGTAGGTGAATAAGTTTTCCAACAGTGACTATTAAATAGAAGCTCAGAAATAGGGAGAGAGAAGAAATCAGAAACCATCTAACTCACCTTCCTGGTTATAAGAGGAAACAATCAAGTGCCAACACTGACCCATTCAGCCATCTAAAGGTGAACCTGCTCAGAACCGGTTCTTCTGATTGATCCTCACTGCTCTTTCCACTTTTCTCTCATCCTCTTTCTCCACCTGTGGAAGGCACTTGGCAAGAATTCAGCTCAGTCATTCATCTGCAGACTGCCTGCCATTGGCCTCTGGCTATAATGTAGGACTGGGGCTTTTAAGGAAATAGAGCAGGATCCCTTTTAGCACACTCATTGTTTCATTCACATTTTATGAGCATGCTATCTATTAAGTCATAATGTGACTCTATTTCAAGTAAAAATGTCTATGCACACATAACTTAATGTTTTACTTACTTATTTTTAGTAGTACTGGAATTTGACCTCAGGGCATTGCTCTACAACTTGAGTCATACCCAAGTCTTTTTTTCTTTTTTTTTGCTTTAGTTTGTTCTTTGGGTAGGTTCTTGCACTTTTGTCTGAGGCTGGTCTCAGACTACTATCTTCCTATCACTGCTTTCCAAGTGTCAGGGATTATAGGCATGATCCCTAACACCTAGCAATATGTTTTCTTTTAAAATTGAGAAATACAAAATAATAGATTCATAGAATATTAAAATTTGAAAAGCATTACAGGTCATTAGCTCCACTTTCTCCTCTTCCGGAGTAATCTCATTTGCACTTTGTCACAGATCACAGAGAAGGAAGAAAATAGATGAGTAGGGACCTAGAACATTTAAAAGAGAAATGACAGGAACCAAAAGTGGTGGTACTACTTAATTGGTTAAAAGAGACTCTAAATTCCCAGCAGAACGTGAGGAAAAGGTTTCTTTAAATGCAAATATATACAACACAGTCTAATTAGTATGCCTTCTGGCAGTCATGAGATATATTTCACGTTTCAAGCAAATCACAGTCTTCCTGGCCATTTCATGAAAAATAAATAGCACAAATAATAAAAGAATATTAAGATATTTTCCCTTGGCACATCTGAAATAAAGGGAAATAAAAGAAAATATGTGGTATTCCTCTTACTTTACTGTACAGTGCTTTTACCTCTAGGAGCATACAGCAGCATTCATTCATTTATTATTACTGCATTTTACTTGTAATAATCAGTCCTCAGGGTATTGAATCTATAATGAAAACCAACTGTGAATTCTTTATTGCAAAAAGTATGTATCTGTCCAAAGTTAATGTCAACAGAGATTTTGATTTACAATAAAGCTTTTGTGAAGTCTTGCTGACGTTAAAATTTTTTAAAGGAAGTTTTAAATTGATCCTTACTTTAGATCAACTAAGGGTTTGGCACAAGTCTTTACAGATGGTAAAATGCCAAATACCGCTTTGTCTTCTTCCTCACTAACTCCTCACTTTGGTTTTGTTCCAAAATGTTTTGGATAAGTCACGGTGACTGCTCACACTGCATGGATTCAGCTCCATGAGTTTCCTCTGGGGTTTCCCAGTGCGGCTTTGGTGACTTCCCAGCAGTCTGAACCCGAGCGTTGAAAGCTTTGCTGAAGTTACTTCTGGAGTCAGTTGTTTCCTCCTTCTCCTCCAAGGAATTACCACACATGCCCTGAATCCTGAAATAAACGGTGCTTCCTCCTTTGCAAACTTCCTGCTGTGATGACATTAAATTACAGCCTGGGGTTTCCAAGGACAGAGAATAACTGGCCACTGTGCCATGAAAATGGATGGTCCTCTTTCTTGTGGTTAAAATAGAAGTTGTTAGTAGAGTGTGTGATTAGGTCAGAACTGATATTTGTTACAAAGAGAAATTGCCCCTCCACTCAGACTCTTGCATTTACTTATGATCCCAGTTCAGTCTTCTAATATCATGTCTTTGATGTCTTCTTTATTTTCTTCTGTAACTCAAAGCATAATATTACCTTGACAACAGAAACTGTGGAAGTTGAGAGAACCCACAGAAGATGGCTGGGTGGGATAAATAGTTCAAAGAATGATATCTGGACCTCTCATCCTGAGTGGAGTGGAGAAAACCAGGCACACTAATGCTTTGCCAGTAGTTCCTGACAAGACACCTTCAAGGGTCATCTCCACGTGCTCCACAGATCCTTACCCACACAGACATGCTTGCTTTCTGATTCTCACTAGCTCCTCTGCCATCAAGGTCATTCTCCAATATTCCTAAGCACTGGTGAAGTTCTAGCATTAAAATGTGGAATTCAAATGATGGCTACTCATCAAAGGTGTCAGTTATTTTAGAAAACATTTCTCTGAAAAGTTTAGCTAAAAGCACCTGTTTCAAGAGAGATGTGGAACTGTGGGTGAGACTTTTCTCCTCAAAGGATATATACCATTTTGTGGAGTAAGTTTGTGTCTTCATATCTCAGGGTTAAGAATGCCAGGGAGATCCTAAAACAAGCATGGAATTCAACATAGAATGGGCATGGCTGAGCATGGATATTGACAAACTATCACAAGACTAGGTAACTTCTTGTAGTTTAGAGAACTAAGAATTGCACCAGCGGCTTTAACTCATGAGAGAGAAGCCATGTTCAGTACCAAAATCACGAAAACTTCCTGTCTCTTCCCATTTTGCATGTGCTCCTCACCTTTGAGATCCAGGTTCTGTACTAAACAGAAAGGTGCCCATTCATCCCTCCTTTGCACATCTGCTGGTGTTTGAACTGTGTGTCAAACTCCATGACAGCGTCTCCACATATGCAAATGCATGGTGCTAATTTACAAGAGAAGATGAAGGTAATAACAAGGGTAATAAAAAGCAAGCAGTCAGGTGGAAATGTGGAGGGCACTTCTGGTGGAGAGACTTGTCCTAGAGTTGACACGCATGGCCCATATACCACTTGTGGATGTAAGGAATCTCAGTTAGAAACTTGGCTTGTCACTGAGACTTCGGAAAAGCCTTGTTACTGTGAATGAGAAATCAGTTCGACAGTGAACTCAAATTCCTACAGGACAATAATAAGTAAAATAAGCAAGGAAATAAGACATCAGCATAATACTTTATTTAAAACAAAATGCTAGGCAGGTGTCGGTGGCCCACACTGATAATTTTAGATAATTGGGAGGCTGAGATCAAGAGGTTTGTATTCAAGGCCAGTTGAGGCAAATAGTTGATTTCTCCAAAATAACCAGAGCAAATGGAACTGGAAGCGTGGCTCCAGTGGTAGAGCGCCTGCTTGACAAGTGTAAAACCCTGAGTTCAAACCCGAGTCCAACCAAAAATAAATAAATAAAACAAAACGCTAATAACTCAAAAATATAAAGTTGTAACCAAATTGCTAACTAAAAGTAACACAAAATCATTTACTTCCACATTCTCTTTAGAAAATATGGCAGGAAATATTTTAAAGTCCCTTTTGGATATGAAAGAGAAAAATAGAAAAATGGTACTAATGGTGTGTGTGTGTGTGTGTGTGTGTGTGTGTGTATGCGTAAGAGTTGGCCTTCCTTTAAGGCCATGAAAATATATGGTTAAATAAGCAAGTGCTCGGAAAATCTATGCACATGTTATTCTCATAAAATAGTACTTAGATGGTTAAGTTCATCAAAATAAAGCTAAGCTATCAAACATTAAAGTTGTACATAAAATGGCAGTAATATTAAAGTCAGGAAAATATTAGGATGCATGAAATGTTTTTGAAAATGTCAAAATACCTTGAGTACCTGGAGGGAGAGGTTTTGTTTCCCAATAAGGTGATGAATAAACTTGGGGACTGAGTGCCTCCCGACTCGTCTTAAGATGGATGCAGACTGAGTGTAAGGGGAACAACTCCCCAGATCACACAGAAATCAAGACAGCACTCAAGGAAATACAGTTCCTTGATTTTCAGGAAACAAAACACTAAAGGAAGTAGCAGTGATCATTATTGGTTATTAGAATATTTTCTATGAGTTTGATATTTCAAACAAAAACATCAAATGAGCATAAAAGATATCAGTAATAAAGTCATTTTGGTTTTTACAATTAATTTATATATTACATATTTTATATGTGTAAACATACACATACACACATATAAGTGCATGCACACAATTTTTAGTTCAACAGAGAATGAGATTATCTTTCACTGTTTCTGAAACATTTGTCAAATATAAAAACTCTAATTCTAAAGAAAGTTTGTCAGGTGGAATATGTTGTCTCATGATTGAAGTCAGTAATGAACGAGTTTGTAAAGACACATATAGAAGCAAATTAATTATTATTGATTAACCTGTAGGAAAACATCATATGAAACCTTATAAAACACCTAAGTCTGAAAGGCTGTAAGATTGCACATAAAACATGATCTTAAAATAGCATTGAAATGGAAATTTATTATATTAAATAGATTTTTCAGAAAAGCTGAAACAAGATGGAAATGGGCAAACCATTCCCCACAAACACTGGAATAGAAATTACACCATCATCCCAGACAACAGCAGAAAGACGAACTGAGAATGAGCTGAGAGAAGATTGGTACAAAGGGTGTAATTATGACCAAGTGTCAACACAAGAGAGGCACCAAAGAACAAAGAAATATTGTGAAAAGTGCACCAATGAGAGAGAAAAATCTCACCTGGAAAGAAAAAAACGAGAAAATCTAGAAATTATAAATCATCAGAAATGTAAGAGGCACAAAGAAAATAGACTTGCACAAAATAATAAAAGTACATACATATCAATGTAACCGGATACACGTTAGCAGAAAGAACCCAAAGCAATTAATATTACAAAAATCTTATTTTGCAAAGATATACACCTACAATGTCTTCCTAAAGGTCATTGCTTTCAAATTTACAAAGAATTCACAAAGAAATATTAACCTCTATAAAATGTATCTCACTACAAAAATGTTACAATTAGTTATGAACTTTATCCTATTTCTTTACATTTTGGTTAGACTAATTAAGTTTTAAAAGTATGAAAAGGAAAACCATAGGCCCACTTCCTTTTTGAATTTTAATTTAAATCATGAACGTTCTATTTAGAATATTTTCATTTGAAGTGGATGATGAAACAAATGTCTAAGTATATTGAAAAATTCAAGAATAATGTAATGTCAGGAAATCTGTCAATTAAATTTAAAACATTAATGAATTAATAAATCACATGACTATCTCAATTGACACAGGGAAATTTCTGATAAAATTCAACATTTTTATTATTAAAATAATAAAATATGAATAGAGGCAGCTTACTAAATAAAGAATTCATACAAAAACGTTATAAATACAGACCTCACACAAATACATTAGAATAACTTGTGTCTTTTCAAAATAAAAGCACGGTGTATTTTTCAATGTAATTTGAAGGAAAATATAATAAACAGAAGAGGTATGAAAGGAAGAAGAAAAAACACATTTGAATATGACCTCACTGTTTGGAGCAAAAATTTAGCAGTCAAGAAGAGTTCCTGAGCCAACAAAAGAGTTCAGCAAATCTGAAGAATGCGTGTTCAGTTTATAAAGTTTACGGGGGCTGTTTGTTTCACAACACAGAGTCAGAAAGCTAAAGAACATTCCTAGAAGGCTTTTTATAATAGCACTTTAAAATGTACTGAAGGAAAAAGATAACATGTAAATTATGTGCACACAATTCTCATGAACAGGGAAACTTCACAACAGAAACGTGACAGTTTTAATCATGCTCACATTAATCCATCATTCCAATGTTCTTTTGATCAAAGCATCCCGTTTGTGTGGATTGAAGCATATACTCATAATCATATAAAGCTTAAAGGTTCACAAACAACTATAGTAATTTTGAAAAATAAGAGCAATGAGAATAAACTTATAGTAAGCCATATTAAATGGGTACAGAAATAATGAATATAGTTGGAAAGAAAGTCAAATGGTCAACAGAAATTGAGCTGGCACTTGAAAATTAGGTATATTTCATAAAACTAGATGTAATGTTTGGCATTGGATTTGTATATATATGTATACATGTATGCTTATGTATGTATGTGTATACATATGTATGTTTGTGTCTATGTATATATATCTACTTATCCAAATACATAAACACAATTAGAAGAGCTCAATTAATGATCTTCAGATCAATGCTCTTTATCTCCAGGTAATTATAGATCAAAAGGGAAAACAGGCAAAAATAAAACCAAGGAAGAATTACTTCAACCTGCCCTCCGTTCTTCTCATGCTATCTGTCATTTGTTTCTTACTTTATCTCTAATTTCAGTGAGATTTCTCTGGCAGATCCATGTACATTTTGCTTTGGGCATCAGCTCCTTACAGTCTAGCTCCCTTGCCTGCTCATATTGGAGTTCATGAACTCTCCTGCCTATCTAACTACTCATCTATTTATCTCCAGTTTCTGGCTGTTCTTCTCCATCCACACATGGAAAGCAAAAACCTGAAGGAATAAAATAAATGTTGGTTCCAACTGGAGAGCCAGGCTTTGATTTTACTACGAAAAAGATGCAACTTTGGTGAAGAACAAGTACATTGCATGAACAGTCTTCTACACTTATGAGATGATCCCCCTTTTCCTTAGAGAGCTACTTCAAGAATTTTTCTCTCTTTACCCATCTTGGCCTCACAGACCATTTCTCTGACAGTCACAAAATCATTTTGTTAGCCCTCCACTTGGGCACACAAAGCAGACCACACTCTACCAATGACCTCACTATTAAGATATCTCTCATGTGTTCTCTTTTATATCCCATTCAAAGATATTCAGATTTCTCTCAAGCATAAGAAACCCTCATTTGACTCCACATATCCCTAGTGAAATAGCTCTAAGTAGGTGTATTTAAGTAGCTCTGAACCTTGTGTGTAGTCTCACACAAAGACCTTCTAAGGTGGTGCTCAGCAATTCATACACCTTGACTTCTCCACTCTTTTTCGGGAAACTGCCTACAACTCCACTGAAATGGATTCACCTAAACTCTAACAACTTCCCTGCTACAGAAGCAGATGAAAACTTTCCAGATCTCATTATATTTGACTTCTCAGTACCACTCTTCATTACCAACTTCCTTGACAGAAATTCTTCTTCTTTTGGCATCCATAACACAGTCTCGCTTTCCTCCTCTCTTCCATTTCAACTCATTTTCAATCGTAATCATAGGCTCTTCTTTCCTCCATTCCTCACTTAACAATGTCTCCTAGTTTATGTCTGTGGACATCCCAAAAGGAATACTCTGAATAACCTCTCTCAGTTTTATGACTTCAATAAAGACATCTCTCTGCAAATAGCACCCAAATGCATTTCCTCCACACAGATTGCATTATGGAAGCTCACACTGAGATAGATAAGGCCATTCAATGTACACAATAGTAAACTGTTGAGCGAAGCTCATATACCAACCTTCATCACTTTCTTTGGTTGCAGATGCATGATTAATTACTTATTTTTAATAAAGACAAAAATAGAGTGGTCTACACTTTCCATAGTTGTCCAGTGGATGGATAGATTTATGACAATTATATTTAACAATAAAAAGATTAGATAACAAGAACACTTTCCTATGGTAGATGAAGGACATGTGTTTATTTAGACAGTTTTATTTATTGCCTTGTTGACTATTGTTTTATTTTATTTTCATTGGTGTGTATTAAATTGTACAAATCAAGGAGTTTCATCATGACATTTCCATACTCTTTGTGTTTTTGGTTGCTTTCCTGGGGTATGACTTCAAGGTCTAGTGTTTGCTAAGCAGGTCCTCTACTGCTTGAACCAAGAGGAGCGTGTTTTGCTTTGGATTATTTTTCAGACAAGTGCACACCACCATGCCAAACTTGTCTGTTGAGATGGGGTCTTACCAACTTTTTCTTGGGCTGGCCTAAAACTGCAATCCTTTTGATCTCTTTCTCCGGAGAAGTTGGGATTATAGATGTGAGTTACTGTGCCAGGCAATCTATAGCTCTTTTGTATCATTCCTCTCTCTCCCATTTTTCCTTCTCTTTATATATACATAGTACCCCCCCTTTCACTTTCATGAACTTAGTTGCATTTTTTTGGTTCTGTTTTCCCCTAGCTTCCACAAATGAGAGAGAACATGATACTTATCTTTGTGGGAGTGGATTATTTCACTTGACATGACAAGCTCTTCTTCCATTCATTTTCCAGGAAATGACACAATTTCATTCTTCTTAATGGCTGAGTACAACTCCATTGTGTACATACACTACATTTTCATCTATTCATTTGTTGATGGGCATTTAGGCTGATTCTATACCTTGACTATTGTATATGGAACCATGATAAACATGGATATACTGGAATCTCTATAGTAAGCTGAGTTTTCTTCTTTTGGGTATATACCCAGAAGTGTTATGTCTGGATCATAAGGAGTTCTCTTTTTAATTTATTGAGAAACTCCCATTCTTCATTCCCACAGTGTTGGGACTAATTTACAATTATTACACAGCCATGATAAGCTCATAAATGCAGGACATAAGTAATTCAACATAGAAATTGTGGTCTCAGCTTGGCATGATCATACATGGCTGTAATCCCAGCACTTGGGAGACTGAAAAAGGAGGCCAGCTTCATATAGAGACCTTGTCTCAAAAATCCAAAATCAATACATAAACAAGTTATTACAAGAGATCATGATCTCAACACAGACAGAATCAAATTGAATGTCCTGGAATCTGAAACCCTAACTCATAGCACACTCAACTCTATATCTTTATATTCCTTTCCATATGAGAAATCACCAGTTTTTTTTTGTTTTGTTTTCTGGACAAGCTATTTATCCAATAGGTATCTATTATTTAGAAAAGAACCAAGCACGTTTTGAGACGAGCCTTGCCCACAGGCAACCCAAAGATATAGTCATGTCATTCCAGTAGCAAACCCTGAGCTGAGCGATGGGAAGATGTTTACCCCTTAAAGGATAAACATATCATGAAAGGCAAAGATTTTGTAAGAATTATCACCTAAGGAAAATGCAGTGATGAAAGCATGCCACGTCAACATAAAGCTTTACAAACTAAGCACAGGAATACAGGTTGGAAGATTTTACTTTTCAGATTGCCTTTTAACTCTCCTAATTACAAAACATGATTGATACTTGCCATCTAAGTCAGGCAAAATGATAGCGAAACCACTTCAAATAAATGCATGGGGAAGCTAACATAGTAGCAGTAGCAATTGGTTGAGTGTATGTGTGTACACTCATGATGCAGTCAGTGCCGATGGAACAGGAGTCTTCATCCACAGACAGTTTGACATCTTGTATCAAAAGGCTTACAACGAGCATGATTTTCAATCAGTGAGTATACTTTCACACTTTATCTTAAGACAGGTAAAGTCTTGTAAATA
Organism: Castor canadensis; assembly: GCF_047511655.1. Classification (NCBI taxonomy): domain Eukaryota; kingdom Metazoa; phylum Chordata; class Mammalia; order Rodentia; family Castoridae; genus Castor; species Castor canadensis. The sequence continues at coordinate 14,313,520 of NC_133399.1, forward strand.
CATAGGATGACTGTAGCTAAGTCCATAAAGTTGAAACATGTGTAACAACCTACATGATCAACTACAGGAAACTGGTCATTTATATCATACTACATGTTACAATGTAGTACATTATCTTCCTTGAAGCCTGTAACTTTACATATTTGCATATTAAATTCATAACAGATGCATAAACTATACAATAGAGCACTGATGACAGCACACAATACCTGCTGAGATGGAACAATGCCTAGGTATGGTTTTGCAGAGTTTTATTGGCTTAGGGTGTGACTGGCAAATTCTTACAGCATTCTTCTTGAGGAACTCATTTCTTCCTTTCCCTCACTGGAATGCAATGTGAAGAACTTCATATGGGTTATCTAATTTTCTTCTCCTGACACTCCACAAACTAATTGCCACGTAATAGATACATAGTCATAGAGTACGGATTTTATCGTAGACAGGGAAAAGTCAATGCTCTGGCTCTCATTTTTGCTTAGAGAGATAACTATTGCTGAAAAACTTATCACTTTATTTGAGTAAAGACAAATACATACAATTCCATCGTTAGCTTTCTCAGCAGCTTTCTGTGGCAGGTTGGATTTCCCAGGAGGCAGCTTCAGATACAGAGACCAACGTGTGGCTTTGTAGAGTTCTCTTGGGAAATGGAGGGGACAAAACAGAATCTAATTTAAGCCAAGAGAAGAACATACCCCAGAAGCAGTCTCCTGCAACCTCTGTGGACATCACGGGGAAGAGCAGAAGACTCCTCTATGACAGCAGATTGGGCAGAGAGATGTGCAGTGGGTTACGGCAGGCTAAGCCATACGTGGAGTAGATTTGCATCTGAGGTCATCCTTAACACTGTCTTTCTTTAAAAGAAGGGGCAAGGTCTTCCACAGAGATATTCTCTCCAGCACAGGCATTTTCGTCAAGACACCAACTGCTAGAAGCTTTCTGCCCAATGCAACCAGCAACCAAACATGTCCTTGAGTGTCCTATAGAACAGAACAAGTCACACATTGATGTTTGAAGTGGAAACACTTGAGTGTAAGTATTGCACTCATGAATCATCTTTTATAAATTGCATTCTACTATTAAATGTTCTTTACTCACAAATTCCTTTTCCAGGTTAGTAAATAGTCTTATATTTTCATCCTCATAGTGTTTTTCTTCCATACTTCTGCAGTCTTTGGAGATGACAGCCAAAGTCCCTTTTCCACTTAACAGCCTACCAGTCTGAACACTAAGTGCCACAGGTTGTGCTGGAGCTTGCATGTGAATTGGTTTGGCCAAGAACATTCAAAGTAAGTGAAGCTCTGGGGGTTTCTGAGCATCAGTGAAAAGGGAATAGCACTACAGAGTCCTACGTCTGCCTAGGAGCAGTTGCATTATAGTTTCTATAATCTAGAAAGACAATTTAGCTATTTTAAAGTAAATTCCTTAGTTTATTAATGAAACAATGCAGTGGTCCAAACTTAGATCAGTGCACATAGGTGTATGTAACTCACAAGTTTGTTCACATTGACCAACTTGAATTCTACAATAGTAATTACTAGATGTGTAGCTAGCATGCTAATGAAAAAAGATATGCAATATGTAAAAGTAATGTTTCTTTATGATGGGATCTCTCCCCAAGTAATTCGTTTTCTCAAAATCTTCATGGAATGTACAATATGATTTCACTATTTAAGAAACAGCTGTGCCTGAAGATAATTCGCCAAAACATTGACACTAAACAGAAGTTACAATGTCCTTATTGCTGCATTGGGATTAAAACATAATAGCTAGGGTTATTTGTGCTATGATTTTCATTTTACAGAAATCATGAAACTCAAAGTGACAGTCCCTATTCAAACTTTCATAGATTCAAAACAGATATTATATGACACACAAAATTTAATTAGTTCATAGAAATAGGGCCCAGCATGTTAGTCAGAAAAAGGAGTTGCAGTTACTGTGAAATTCATAAATTCAGAACTTTAGGCTTTAGGGGTGGAAAAGACATTCATGTTAATTGGTCTGACTTCCATGATGCTACATGGCAATGCTAAATTGATACAATTTGTCAGGCAATCCTAAATTGAAATTGTTTCAGAATGGATTATAAACACCTAGGTTGAGAAAACCAAATCCAGTTTACAAAGTAAAAAGTTACTGGAAATTTTTGAAGTCAGTAACATCATTATTGATAACCAGTCCTAGACTGAAGAGTATGGCCTTAAAGTCATATGATTCAAACTTTGTCAGAAGTATCTGCAAGTTTAGAGTTAGTAAGAACTTTACTCTGGAATAAAGTCCACTTTAGAGAAGTGACTAATATAGCTGCTTCACCTGTGAATATTTGCAAAGGAATAATTGGTCCCATTGAGACATCAGCATTGTTCCTCAAAACAACTGTTTAAAGTCATAAAGCCTTTGTCAAAGTAAAGTGTAGTGAGTAATATGTAGGGCGCATGAGTAATGTGCAATCTGGGGTGGGCTGGAGAGGAGGTATATCTTGCCCCAGGTATTTCTGTGTTAAAGGGAAAGCCATATTCTGCTGACCTCAGCAGACATTAATATAATGCTTATACAGCATAACAGCAACTGATTCAGAGCATTCATGAGCCAGTTTTGTCCCCAAAACTGAGAATCAACAAGGAAACAAAAAATAATGCTCCAAACCTGTATTGAAAATTTCTTATTGATACTATCTACCTATTGTTCATTTATCCACTCACATCTCATTGTCTCTTTCAGGATAAGGTGCTATGGGCAAGGGATACAGCCACAACAGGCCAGAGATGCTTCCTGCCTTAATTAAGCTTATTTAAGTATGAGAATGGAGGGAGCTAACCAAAGCATCATGGGTAATCGAAGCATTTCAGTGGCTTCCTGCTGTCATTAGGAATCAGCATATTTAATGCTGATTTAAATAATCTTTTTTTACATCTGGTAAGTTTGCATAGACTACAGAATGATGAGCAGATCTGAAAGGACAAGTCTGGGTGTGGTGAGATGACAATGGTGATAATGGAGAAAGCTGTGGGCAAAACTGCAGGCACAGCCAGATTCAGATGCAGAGGAGTAACTGCGGAACATGATGGAGGAATTACTTCAATTGAAAACAACTTTCTTCTCAGTACTTGGAATGGTTGTTAGTAAGATTAGAAAGGTCAACTGGTTATCTGGCCTGAATCTGAAATACATATTTAAAATAGCTTGACTGACAGCTGAGTAGACAACTTTCTATGAGATCACTGACAACAACTTCTCATGGACTTTCATGTGGCCCTATCTACTAGCCTAGTTTATGCTCACTTGTGTGTAGACTTCTATCAGTGACACATTTCATACTATAGGTTTAAGTCTTACTGTGGTAAACTAGGAAGGGTAGAATTTGGTATGTGGTTTACATACACTCAAAAGTCTGTCAGTGAGAGCTATGGGGTAAAATTGACAACTGACTTTCTGTTTCCAGCTCTCTGCTCTGATAACTTGGTTCATACTAGACAAGACAGAGAAATGCAGTTGCTGATTGAGAATGTGTTATGTGAGTGGGAAGGTGAGTCATAAGCAGAAAAGGTGAAACTCTCTTCTCTCAGAAGCAAGTTTCAACTTGTAGCTTCCCTGATTGTATTGTATCAGGACAGGAACCTATCATGCCTTGTAAGCTCAATTCCCATGTAGATGTGTGTGGCTGATCCTGGATATTCAGACTGTGACTGTGGTAAATGTTTCTGTCACCATGCTGTTTCATAATAACTGGCAATCAGAGTTCTCACATTGCACATTTCCAAGGGATACAGGAGCAGCAAGTTGTGCACAGTTTTCAATGAATGAAAAACAAGGAAAGAATGATATTTTTCTTCCCCACATTCATTAAGACATATGAGTAAACACCACTCTTGCTGCTCTGACATTCATCCTTTATTCAGAAAGATAGAATCAAATTGACATCAAGAGTTATTTCTTTTTCCTTGAAAAAGACTTATTGACAGTTTCTTTCAATCTAACAGCCTTATCTCAGATCTTCATGTAGGAAAATTCTGCGTTAATTGTTCACCATTCTCATCCATCTTCAAGGAAACTTCTCATGGCTCTTTTCATTGAGCATGTTTGAAGGCAGTAACACATTTCCACTTACACATAAAGTATCCCTGCCTACTGTAGGCAAACACCCATGTGCACATGCACACACATGCATGCAAGTCACTAATACGCACACACAGCAGGGTCTCATGAGTTTTCATCTAGGTGTCAGCCAGTGCTGAGGTTATCAAGGGGGAAGGATCTGCTTCCAGGTTCCCTGAGGAGGTTGTTGTGCAGCTAATTTCCTTTGTGGTTTTGGACTGAGGAATGTGGCTTGTGGTCACCAGCATCCGTCGTCATTGAACCTTCTCCACATAGCAACCTACTTTATCAAATCTAGCAAGGAAGAGAGGCAGCTATTGAGATGGAGGTTAAGATCTTGTGTGATTGCATCATGGCTAGGACTCCCATCACATTTGGCATCTGCTATTTGTCCCAAGCAGAGTGTAGCCACCAACCTAGAAAAGAAGATGATACAGGGGCCTAAACCCAAGGAAGCATGGAACATTTAGGGGAGGGAGTTGTTGCATGATCTGTTTACCACAAAAGAAAAGTTCAGTAGTCTAAAATTACCTGTATGGATCAAGATGATATACTAGGACAATTTATAATATGTTTTAGATAACCATGAACTAACAAGAGATTCCTAATAAAAATTCCCAGTTTATTTTTTGTAGTATTGGGGTTTGAACTCAAGGCCTACACCTTGAGTCACTCCACCAGTCCTTTTCTGTGATGGTTTTTTCCAGATAGGATCTCACAAACAATTTGCCCTGACTAGCTTTGAACTGCGATCCTCCTGATCTCTGCCTCCTGAGTACTTAGGATTACAGGCATGAGCCACTGGCACCAGGCAAAATACCCACTTTTAAAAATCCCTTTAAGCTGGTTGTGGTGGTGCACACCTGTAATCCCAGGAGTGGGAAGCTGAGGCAGGCGGATCACAAGTTCAAGACTAGCCTAAGCTACAGAGTAAAACCCAGTCACAAAAAATGACTCTAAGCTTAAACATTTAAGTTGTCTATTGAATGATATTCAGGTACTATTACATTTCTATGTACACTATTCACCATTAATTAAAACTGTGATGAATATTGCATTGATGACAAATGATTACAGTTTTATCTTTCAATTGCAAAGTGCTTCTTGAGTCATTTAAAAAAACAATTAGTATTATAATTTAACTCTGGATTTTGATTATTAAGTGAATGTGATAGTTATCTTCATGTATCTGATACTCATCAGAGACACATGAATATGTCCGTGAAATAGTTGATTACATGGTTAAGCATATAGTGGGCTTTTTAAATGTAACAATTTAAAGTAGATAAAGGATAAATGCCACTGAGTAAAAGCTTGTATTTAGAAGAGAAACTGATAGGTGTGTGTGTGAATGTGTGTGTATGTCAGGGATGATAAATGATTGTAATCTATCCCTTCAACTCCAAAGATCTTCTGGAATCATTAGGGAACATATGCTATAATAAAAACATTATATACAAGTATGATAAAATATATATGTATATATATTCTGAGAGCATACTATCAAAACTTTTCAATTACTTAATTTTCCATATTTCTTTGCTTACCCAACTAATCTGTATTCAAAATATTTATGTAACTCTTTTCTTTTTCAAATATTTCCACGTCCATTTTATTAGTTAAATTAGTGACTCTAGAAAACAAGCTTATGTGTCTGTGTCTGTACTTGTGTGTGACATTACTTGGCTATTCAAATTTATATATTTGTCTCTCTAAAGTAATGAAACCTTTCTCTCTCCCCAACACATCCTTGAAACCTCACCTGATCATCTGCTCTGAAGTATTAAAACAAAATATGTTCAATGTGTCCTTTACATCTGGTCTGTACATAGTTTACGTTGTATTTTCTAGCACCTTAGTTTTAAGTGTGAATAGAATAAAGTAAATCAAAGTGACATGGGAAGATAAAGGTTGCAGACTTGTGTATTCTGCAAGCACCTGTGTTCTGTCATGAGTTAACTCCTCAAGATGATACATGATGCTCTTCAATATGCATAGAACTCCATGAATGAAATCACCAGAAATGTTAATTTTGCTTAACAGAAACCATAGTCTATACCTGTTTTCTTATTTTCTTTGCTTCAATGAAATAAACTTTTATTGATTTGTATTTTTAACCAGCCTTCCATCTTCGTGTCAGCCAGACAACATTCAGCAGTAATCTCTGAGTTCTCCATGGAGAGTCCTCACGGATTCATGGATACATTCTCATGGTCTGAAGTCTTTTCTCTGCCCTGCAACTGAAGCAAACAACTGGAGACCAAACACTGGGTCTAATTATATCAGGATTCTCTTGTGCCAACCTTAACTTCAGACCCCAGCTGTAATCTATTTGTGCTCCTTAGACCCTACCTCTCTTCCTTCATATGCCAGTGACAATTCTCTAGACTATTTCAGTCCCATGTTCATGGTTTTGAAAATAATAAACTGTGTTCATCCAGGGACAGAGGCAAATATGCCTTCTGACATAGACAAATGTTCCTGTGTGTGTACACATAGAGAACTGGAATTAAGAAAATGTTGACAATAAATAATTTAGAAATATTTTTCCTCAATAATGACTATTCCTTAAATTCCCCGATAATAAAAATGACCAAATTAATCTCATTACAGACAAGGATCTGTGTTGATTTTGTAAATATACTTCTAGTCCCAAAACACTATTTTAATCAATTTATATATTAATAATTATTCCACATGGATAGAATTAAGTCTATAATTAGAAATGTCATTTCTCCTATGCAGGATGGATCTGTGTTGATTGCATATGCTGACTACCCGGTGAATAAAGGCATGATGGATTTGTACCAAGTGTTCCATTGTGAGAGCATAGATCTGGAATGGTCCCAAAGGCCCATGGATTCGAGGTTGTGGACCTCAGCATGGCATTGTTGAAAGATGGTAGAACCTGTGAGAGATGGGGCCTAGTGGGAGGCCATAGGTCATTGTAGGTATACGTGTAGGGGGTTGTGGGATTCAGCTATCTTCCTCTCTCTCTTCACTTCCAAGCTGCCATATAGGTGAGCAGCTTTATACACCAGGCACTCCTGTCATGATGTGCTGCCTCCCCACAGGATAAAGCCACCTGGATCACCAAATCCGGAGTGCAAGCTCCAAAGTATAGAGCCAAAACAAACCTTTCCTCTATTTAAGTTGATTGACCTTAGTTACATGTAGCAGTAGTGGCAAGCTGACTAAATACCCTTTGACACAATGTCATCGAATTCAGATCCATTAAGGCAGTAATGTTCTGTGAGGCCACAGAGAGCACAGTTACCTTTCAGTGACAAGCCACAAATGCTATAGTATGACTTTATCCACAGAATCCCTCCCATCTCTTTCCTGTACATTAGGTGTATGAAAAGTAAGAAGTGAAAGCTACCAAAGACATTATCTATCTTTCCATATATTAACACCAAATGTATACATGGTTGAAAGTATCATCTGGTAGAAATACAAATAATAAAGTGTTAAGATTTGAGCAATTGTGAAGACTTTCTGCCTTCTTGCCTTACATGGATCTCTTGGTTTCCATGTTAAGTTGACTCTTTGACTGCATGTCCACTGAAATATATGCCATGTATCCAGCTCTCTTACTTCATTTTTATGCTATTATAACTTAACTCCCATTAGAGAGAAAAAAATGAGACATCTACATTAAAAAATTTGTTTTGGTATGAAATTATTTTAGAACAGTTCTGAAACATTTTGTATTTAGTGCCTGGCTTCTTGAATGCTTATAATTTCGTCTTCAGTCATTTTTGTACATGAATCTGGGATAAAAATAATGCTCAAGTTCTGTGGAAAGAATTCACCTATTAGTGCTAAAAGATTCATGGCAAGTACTTTGCATAGTGATGTGTATTAAAAGATTCACAAATTTTATTTTAGGAATATAGTTAGGGACAGATTCACCCCCTAAATATTTTGCCTTTATAAACAAAAACAGAGTACCAGTTTTATAAGTGAAAAGATAGAATCGAAAAGCACTATGACTTAATATATCAAATTACCAAACTTTTAGCTCGTAACAAGTTGTATAGGATATTAAAATCAGTGCTCACCTTTCTGACAATTAATGAATAAATGTAACTTTATGTGAACACTTAAACAACACAAACTAAACTATAAATGTAAAATACAGAAAGTTACGTTACAAAGAAGTCATAGTTGAATAATACCATCTCTAACCATCAGGGAAATGCAAATGAAACCACAATGAAATGTCTCCTTGTACTGTCTCAGAATAGTTCTTATCAAAAGAAAAAGACAACACATGTTGGGATGTGAAGAAAAGAGAATACTTACACTGCTGTTAAGGATGTAAATCTGTGTAGTCACTATGGAAATAATGCAGAGGTTTCTAAGAAATTAAAAACAGAACCACATGAGATTTATACATTCCATGCCTGGGCATTTCTCCAACAGTACTGAAAGGAAGATGACAAAGGGATAACCTGCACTCCAGCATTCATTCGAGCATCATTCTCAATAATCAAGATGTGGAAAAATCTATGTGTCTTTCAATGGATGAAGAACAAAAGGACATGTAATAGAATATCATTCATTCTTAAAAGAAAATCCTGTCACTTAGGACAGCATGGATGAATGTGAAGGGCATTATACCAAGTGACACAAACCAGGTACAAAGGCAATTGATTATGATCTCAGTTATATATTAGATCTGAAACAGTCCAATTCATAGAAGGAGAGGGAAAATGGTTATCACCAGGGCTACTGGGAGAGGGTGATCAAGGGGTTACAACTTTAGTTACACAAGATGGAAAGCCTGGAGATCAAGTGTAGAGCACGGTGGCTACGTAACAATACTGACCTAATACACTTGGAATTTGATAATAGAACAGATGCTAAATTCAATCTTCTTCCTTCACTCTAGCACAGGAAGGAGAGTGGACAGATATAGCTGGGATGTGGACACTAACTGGGATGTGGTGATTATATCACAAAGCACATTGTTAGATAAAAATTATGGAAAAACATCATTTTAGACTGAGTCCCTGAATTTGTTCTCAACAGATCAGACCAAACTAGAATGGAGAAGCTTGTGTTAAATGCCACATAATCAAGCTGAACTATAAATCAGGTCATTTTAAATAAATAACTTCATAGCAGCAAATCAGAAAAGAGCTCAGCTCCGTGAGCCAGCATGCCAAGGAAGTCCCTTGTGTCTCAATGGCATAAGAAAAATAACTGAAATGACCAAACCACTTTTCTTTCCTTATTTCAGCTTTCCACCCCTTTTTCACCCTCTGAATCCAACCTTCGCTGAGGAGCTCATGGACATACAGTGTGTTTTAAGGAATGAGGTATGGCCTAATTCCAGGCTCACAAAATCCATAGGCCTATAAACTAAACTTATTATAACTTTGCCTTTTGCCAATACATACATCAAAATGTCATGTATATCTTTAATATATTCTTTGTATGCTATTGATAGTTGTGTATGTGTGTGTGAGAGAGAGAGAGAAGCTAAGAGAAACTTCAATAAGCCCAATACAATTCTCTTTTATACATTTTTATTAGTATATGACAGTTTTACAAGGGGCTTTGCTGTGACATTTCCATATGTACATATATTAAAAACCAGTTTGGTTCTTCTCTTCCATTATTCTCCCCCTACCCCATGACCCTTCCTACAATAGCTTCAACAAGCTTATGTGCTCCATGTTCACACATGGATAGAAAGTGCTTCAGCCACATTCACCTCCCTTTTCTTCTTTGTTTACCCTCTCCCTCCCACTGCTGCCCTCCTCTGCACGACCCATTCTGCATTCCTGTCCTCCATTGTTTAAGTGTCTGTTGTTCAGTGATGATTTTTGCCTTGGTCTTTTCCATGTGAATATATTAGGCTTAAATCAGTCTAACCCCTCCACTCCTCTTTCTTCCCCTTTCTCCCTACTCTGTATTGTTTAATAGTTTTCAGTGTGTTTCCTTGTGTCTGATTCTTACACAGATGTCATCTATTTCACTATTATTCATTCTTTATCATTCTTTCCTTCCTCCCTTAGTCTCCTGTAACAGTCCCACTTCTGGAAACTTATTTTGTAGTATTTATGTGTATATATGATAATGCTTGTATTTTTATTGGATCTATCATCCACGTATAACATGCAACCTTTGACCTTCTGAACCTGGCTAACTTTACTCACATGATGTTCTCTACTTCCGTCCATTTAATTGTAAATAACAAAATTTCATTCTTCATTATGACTGAATTAAATTCCATTGTGTATAAATACATTTTCTTAATCTACTCATCAGTTTAGGGCATGCTGGGCTATCTCCATAGTGCAGTCCTTCAAAGATGGTGAAAACCCATTGCTGTGTGAACTGAAGCATTGAACACTCACATAGTCTACAGAGATTTCTGGTACAAAATGGTTCAACATATGCTATATTGGCTTATCTTCTAGATATATTCAATAATCTTAATAAGGAACTTTTGAAGCCTAAAAATAGTTGGAGGGTGGGCAAAACAACTATATAAGAAGCTGCTTAAAAGTCAGAAGAATGGTGGTGGAAAGAGTGATATTATACTGCTAACAGGAAAGTAAAAATATTATTTGAAATTGCTATAATATGCTGCATGTCTTAAAGACATTTTTCCAAAAAATAAATTCAGTCAAAAGTACTTTCATGATTTATCAGCTCTGACTCTCTTTACATATGGTGTGTCTTTCTGTAGGTATGCTGCGAAGAACCCACCAGCAACGAGAGGGAAACACAGGTAATGTACAGAATCACATTTAAGCTGCCTCCCATGGGCCTCACTGTGTCATCACAAGAAAATGGGGCATGAGTGAGGACCAGAGAGGTGTACAGGAGCAATAGGAGCAAAAGAGGTGTATAGGAGAAGCAGTTGTGAATGTCTGGAGCTAGGAATGGGACAGTGGAACTGTGTATTTCCCTGAATCTTCTATTGTACCAAGAAAACATGTAAGACCCGGGGACACAAAACACTTTGTCCCTCTTAAGCAGAAAGAGAAGTTCCCTTGAAGCTAGAAGGCTCAGACTTTTAACATCAGTCATGGTGATGTGCCAAACCACATATATATATATATTTACACACACACACACACACACACACACACACACATATATACACATACTATACATGCACACACAATATATATATACACACACTGTATACATATATACACACACTATATATGTATATATATACACACACATATATACACACACACACTATATATATGTATATGTATACTAACTTTAGAAACCATTCAATACCTATTCCTGATTAAAAACTCACCAAAGTCAAAATTTCCTAAGCCTGAAAAAGGCATCTATGAAGAAATGAGCAATTGAACAATGATACCTTTGGTAATGAGGAAATGCTTTATGCATGTGTCCTGAAACTGGGGAAAAAGTGTAATCCTAACCAAAGGACCTGAAGAAACCAATGGAAAAAAGATGCACATGTTGAGAAGACAAAGACATATAAACTTGGTTTAATTTGCAGCTTATAAGAATGCTTATGCAGAAAATCTCAATAGCCTGAAAAACAACTAGAGCTAATATGTAAGCCAAGCAAGGACATAAGATACAAGGACAATATATAAACAAATTCAATTCTGGCTTTTATACAAGCAATGGATAATTGGAAATAAAATTGAAACAATAGAGTATCTTCATTTTCATCAAGATAGATGGAACAAAATATGTTCAATATTTGCCTGCTCAAATTATGGAGTCATCATAAGTAAGAAATGTAAATAAATTGACAGCTATACCATACTTAGGAACCAGAATATCTAAGAATGCAAGAATATCTATTCTACCAAAACTTTGCTAAACATGCAAAGATATCCTGATCACAAATCCTGTGATTTTTAAGTGGATATCTGGAAGCTAGTTCTAAAATGTACATTTAAAGTGCCAAGTTCTAGAATTGTGTAAATAAATTTGAAAAATCACACCAAAGTTGTAGGACTGACACTAAGCTGATTTCAAGTACAGCCCCACACTGCAATAATCAGGTCATGCTGGTCTTGGAGAAAGAATATTAAGCTCAACTGGTAGAACAGAATAGAATCTAAACAGAAATAGACATTAAAAGGTCAAATTATTTTTTGATAAAGGTGCTAAGATATTAAATGAATGAGCAGTTTTTAAAAACAATGAAGTGAAATGCCTGGACAGCTGTTTGCAACAATATCTGGCAAATCATTGAAACTATATGACTCAACTCACTCAAATAGGTCACGGCAGAGATGACAAGATGTCGGGTTAGAAAGATCCACAAGTTCCTGTGATTCCATGAGCCTGAAATAAAACCTCAGGTATGTGACTACATGCAAACAGCAGGAAATTTAGAAAGGTAAGGGTGGGCACCAGTAAAAGAGTAGGCAGTTAGGGACGGAGAGTAATCAAAAATATCAAACTTTTTATCTATAAGAGAAACAAAAGTTAAAGTTCACTAGGACAGAGCCTAGAGCACCTTGGAAACTGGGTGTCCCCCACCCCCCAGTTAGTACCTTCCAGGGGAGTGGGCAAACTGTGGAGCAGGACCTAGCCTGCTTCATGCCTGGATGCACCAGGCATGTGCTCGTGTTGCAAGAGATGGTCATGCATTAATTAATGCTTTGCACACAGTGCAAATCTATAACTAGGAATGAGACTGCAAATCACACTGTAGACATTTCGAAGCTAAACAGAGCCTGAGCCGTCCACCCAGATTACAGGTGGATTTACTAGTGCCTTGTTAATGTTTCCTGTTTTATGAGTACAGCCTTAAGGCAGGTATTACAAAGAGATCTGACAAGTGACATGGCATGACACACAATCCAGAGGGGTGCTTCTATTCTGCTATTTCCATTTTCAATAACTCACTTCATCATCTCACTGACTATAGGGAAGGACATGAGTATAGAGAGAAAAAGCCTGATGACCAAGACATGCAGTGAATGTTTGGAGACCAGAATTATGGTGACTTCTCACGAATTGAATGCGATGCCCTCTGCTGTCTCACCCTCCCTGCACAATACATTATGCTCTGTGTTGTAAGTGTCAGTGACCTTTAACAAGGTGATCATGAACCTGACCCAGGACTGGTATTAGTGGGTATATTTGTGGGATTTCTATTCGTATAGAACTCAAATACCTTCCAATCTCAGACAACACACCTCAGGACCTCTATACTTAACCAAGAGATATATCCACAATGATCAATATCCTGCAACAGAACAACTGTGTGTTCCATGTCTTCATGGGAACATTTGCTGAATATGAATAAAAAACAACAGTAAATATTAGAGTACTGACACTGCTCTCCCTAGTGAATGCCTGCTCATCACATTGACCTTGACTCCTATCAGGAAAATTAAGCATTAGAAGGAGCCGGCTACTGGACTCTTACAGCTGTACTTCTTGCTACAGTGGAGACAGAGATCATAAAGATTGCAGTTCAAAGCCAGTGGAGGAAAATTGTAACACCCTATCACAAAAATACCTAATTACAACAGAAATTAGAGTGCTAGAGTGGGGCCAAATCTCACATTCAAGTATAGGGACTGTTCTTGGATCTGTCTTAGGGCTTGTCTGTTTGATTGACCCACAGTACAGACTCCAACAGAATCTCTGTTCCTTTACTACCTACTGGCCACAAAATGACACAAATCCAGAATCTCAGATCATACATTTCTTTTCACTTGACAGTACTCAGAAGGAATCTGTATGTTGCTACTGCTCTTACTTAAGTGTGCCAAGTACCCCATTTACCTATCAGCTGCATGGCCCTTCCAGAAATTATCCAAGACTTACGTATCAACAGTAATTCCCGAGAGTTTTTTCACGATGATTGAGGTTTACAACAAAAAAGGTATAAAACTATTTCACAAATTTCTTGACAGCTGTGGCCTCATGCACGTGCACAGCCCAAGGGAGAAGCAATCTTCAATATGAAATACCAATTCTTCTAGCAGTGTAGGCTTGCAATGCTAGAGAAATTTCATGTCATTCAACTCTATTCTCATCTAGTTGCAGCAGAGAAAATCTAAGTGTCCCCTAAAAAGCTCTATGAGCTTCTGAAGGGTGTCATTTCATAGTATACATTGATTTTCCTCATTATTCCCGAACATCAAGGTTTTGGATGGAATGGGTTCTCCTGAGATCTCTCTCCTTGGTTTGTTGTTGTCATCTTGATCTCTTCCTTCTCACGTTTTTCTCTGACTGTCGATGGTATTTACCTTCCAGTTACAGGGAAAGTACCTGAATCCTACTAGGGCCCAACCCCCAATTAACTGAATTTCTTTGAGTTATCAATCGGAGGGAAATATGTCGAAAGCATTGTCCAGTCTGAAGTACCATTGCAACGGATGCAATAAGCCTGGGTCGTCGTGACAAAGACAGCAAGATGCAGAAGGAAGTGCTCGGGAAGCTTACATTAGCTCATAAATGTGGCCATAGTAACTGTCTTGTCACGTTAGAGTTTCAGCTGATAGATGACCTCCTGTTCCAGGTTAGCCCCAGGCTGGTTGGGGCAGTTCCTGCAGCTGGGCAGGAAGCGGTGTGGTTTGTGCTGCTTGTGGAGGCCCTGGGTGAATTCCGCTCTTAGCGCAACTACCAGTCTTTGATGTGCAGCCGAAAAAAAAAAAAAGAAAAAGAAAAGCACAACTTCCAACTGCCTTAAACAAGTAACATTGTTCCTCTGACACGTATTTCCCTTATCCGCCAATACTGTGTACAAAAATGAACGCAAATTGCTGGGGCAGGACACATTTCTGCTCATAACATACACGAGCCTTCTTACTAATTCATAGTCCGCTATCATCTTCAATAGCAGGGTCGTCCACCGATTCTATGGCGAACTAGGTCTTCCCTCCATAAGCTGCAGTGTTACAAATGCCATTGTGATCTTTCCCAACCACGCGGGTGTGGATTGTGCACTCTAACGTCAGTCAGGGCCTCGAGCCCTGTCCAATTGGAAGCACGGCGTGTGGGGTGACCAATCAGACACCGACACCGAGGAAAAGGGGCGGGCTTTAATGACGCAGTTCGGGTCTTTAAGTGAAATTGACCATCAGGGACCTTCTAGGAATTAGCTCCAAGCTTTCTCCTCTGTTGAGGATGTCCGGCTGCTTATTCCTCATCCTCTGATAACTTCAGAACTCTAAGAGTCAAACATATTCTAGGGAGGACGCCGGGCCCCCTAGAAGCAAGGACAGGACATGCCCGTCAGCGTCCTGAAGGAGAAGGGAGGCAGTTTGTAACCGTCGGTTTGTGTCACCCCACTATGTGTTCGTGAGTCCTCTTGTATGGCTGCCGTTTGAAAAAGGAAAAGGGTGAAATACCGTGTGTTAGAACTGAGTCTTTGAGTTCACTTATGCAAAGGTTCTGCAAGATAATGCTCTGGAAAGATAGTACTGTACCTCCAATTTATCAATATATTCTTTCCTCCTTTCACACCAGAATATTACCCCATGACAACAATCTAAGACTGTAACGTCTTTTTTTTGTGATAATGAGGTTTGAACTCTGGGCCTAATGCTTGCTAGGCAGGTGCTCTTGCCACCTGAGCCACTCCACCAGCTGTCACCCTCTTAAATAAGGCCCATCAAGACACCTCTACCATGTCTGGAGACTGTGGCAAGTGACCACAGGCAGGTTGTGCTTCCTATTTTTAATGCCAGAACTTTCAACAATGAGAATTTATTACATGTTTGACTCGACTGTCAGTCCTCAAAACTTCTTGAGAGCTATGTGTATCCCCACTGTTGGACCTTCCACAACCACAGTAAACTCAAATGCTACATTTCCTGTGTATCCATAACTCTTCCCTCTAACAGAAATGACAATGATAGCTAGTAACTACAGTTTTGTCACCAGTTTATCTGCCAGCTGTGAAGTAATGACTCTCAGAACGGCATGTATAGCTGGGTGCTGGTGGCTCACACCTGTAATCCCAGCTACTTGGGAGGCAGAGATCAGGAGGATCATGGGTTCAAGCCACTCCTGAGCAAATAGTTCTCAAGACCTATTGTTAGGAAAAACACCACTAAGTAAGAAAGCTCACGAGAAAAGCCTCACGTTCATAGAGCAAAGTTTAATGGCAGGCCCAAACTGCCAGGCTGGCCAGAAAAGATGGAGCAGCCCAGAGTCTGGGCGAGGTGTGGCTTTTATAGAGGGGGGAGGTTAAGGAACTTAGTGCATGTGCAGTAGTCTCTGGTAGGGGTGGGGCTGTCTTAGAGTGTGGGAATTTGTTTAAGGGCAGGGCTGTCCTTAGAAGTTTCTCAAGTGAGGTCTGAGGACAAAATGGCTGCTGATTTTTAAATGGCGACATTACTGTTCTATCAGTTCCACTCCAACCTCTCAGTCTGTCTCTACCCAACAGCTCGAGGGTTCTCCATAGGGAAATTCTGAAAAATGCTGTTCTGTTAAGCCCTCCAATTCTTTTTGTTTTTTGGTGGGAATGGGGTTGAACTTAGGGCTTCTTACTTGAAGAGCAGGCATTCCACCACTTGAGCCACACCCCTAGTCCATGTTGCTCTGGTTATTTTGGAGATGGGGTCATCTCTCAGGGCTGGCCTCAAAACTCAGTCCTCCTGCTCTCAGCCTCCCAAGTAGCTTGGATTGCAGTTGTGAGCCACCAGCATCCGGCTAACCCTCTTATTGTTAGGACATGGGAAAACCTCATGTGGCTGTTGAAGCCACAGGGTCAGTCCCTGCTTCATCTCCACATGCACTCCCCAGCTCTCCCCAGTTCTCCAGCCTCAAAGCCTCCTATGGGAAACCAAGCACATTCAGACCACAGGACCCCTGCACCTGCTCCAGCTTCTCTCTGGGTTAGCTTTCCCTCTGTTTTTTACATGTTTAAATCTTACCCAATGTCACCTGCTCAGGAAGTTCTTCAATGGATTTCCCCCATTGGGTCACCACCTCTAGGACACTGTCAATTTAGCTCATTTATGTCCCTCAGTGCTATTGTCACAATTTATAATATATAACAATTATGATACCAGAATTCAGCATCGTTACTACTTATACACACAGGTAACAAAGTTTAAATGCTCATGTCCCTTAGACACAGTGTTTGAATGGAAGCCACAGACTTTGAGTCATATTCATATATATATATATATATATATATATATATATATATATATGACATATGAAGTCCCATATACTTTAAGTCATGGTAAGAGGCACTCAAGCTGCTTTTGCTGAAAAGTACTGACTCCTTACTTGAGCCCACAAATTAACTAAAAGCAGGAAAACCTTGGCATCATTGTCTCCATTTTGTATCTGTCTTTGTGCTCAGCCATTCTCTTTACAGTCACTTCACAATCACCTTGGATCCAAAAAAGGACAAAACTGATAATATCTTATGACAATGAACTGGAGCTCCCTGGAGCTGCCACCATTCCAGTGAGGACATTTATCCCAAGAATTCTCTCAAACAGGAACCAGATTACTCCTTCCAGTGATAACTTTCCAAAACTGGACCAGACCACCTGCCTGACCAAGACTGCTCTGCAAGTCACAACTACACCTGTGACTGAATTGCTTAACTATGCATACCTTTGTCCCCTGCTCCCAGTTCTTTTGTCTGTTTAAACCTGTAGCTCAGGTCTGTACCCCAAAGATGGCTGAAGATGAGCTGAGTGCTCCCTCTGCCTTTTCCCGTGGCACATCCTGAAGTGTGTAATAAACCTCCTTTCTTTGCCTTCACCAGGACTCTTTATTTGGCATTTATGGGTGGGTGTCTGGACCTGGCATATGGAATCTCATGAGTTTGGCCTTGGGTCCAGAACTCCAGTCTCATCATCTCTAGATGACTTAGAATACTAATACAGTGTAAATGGTGTGTACAGAGTTGTTAAATGGTATTATTCAGGGAATAATGACAAGGAAAAATTCTGTTTGGGAGAGATGCCATTTTGAAAAAGTATCTTCAATCTGCAGTTGTGAGGAAGATTAAGTGAGGGAAAGATCAGGCCTCACAGAAAAATATTACCTCTTTGATTAACCATGCTTTGGCTCAGGAACTACCCTCAGCTGGCCGGGAACCACCCATGCCCTGCCCCACTCATTGATTATTGGGTGGGAATCTCCCAGTTCTTCTTTTTCCATAGGTTAACGTAGGTTTTAAAAAGCACCTGAAGAGTGGAAATATGCTTTCTCAGCCGTGGACTCCACCTGGGCCTCACCGTGCTTCCCTTTCTATTTTCCTTTCCTAACTTTTAATAAACTACCTTTACGCCCACGTGTCCTTCCATGGATTCTGATCACAGACTGCACCAGTGCCATTAACAGTTGGTTGAATTTGAGGATATGGAACCCATGCATGTGGAATTTTTTCTGCACAGATATTTGTTTAACATCTACATTTCCCTTCTGAATTTAAACACTGAAATTTGGTATTTTGTGTAACTGGTTCAATGTTTTACCCTAAGTAGTGCCTAGAAGTTCAATGTTTTATCCTAAGTAGTGCCTAGAAATGTCTGCACACAAAAGGAGCTCAATAAATGCCCATTGAGTACAGCAGTGTTTGTAATCCTCACCCTGATAACATGCAGGACTGGAGGGTGGAGGCTGTGCCGTGGTGTATTGCAGGATATTGACCAGCATGAGTTGTTCTGACCTGTTTGATGCTGTACCAGATCTTCCCTCCACCACGTCTAACAACCTGAATGACTCCAGAAACTTCTAAATGTCCCCTGGGAGTGCACAATAAGAACCATGGGCCTACATAAATGAGGGAAGTCTTCACTTATGTGTTCAAAGCCACCGCACTCTTGCCTCTATGGCAACCTTGGAACTTGGTCCATGTGCAGATCAGTTTTACATGTCAACTTGGGAAGGTCATGGGATGTACAGATACCTGATTAAACATTATTTCTGTGAGGTATTTTTGAAAGACATTAGCACTTGAATTGTTGAACTGAGCAAAAGATGGCCCTGTTCATTATAAATAAATTAAAGAATTAAAGGTTGGATTCATGCCCCTTTTGTCTGCATGCATGCATGAGCTGAGACATTGCTCTCCTGCCCTTGGCACTAATGGGTTCTCAGCCCTTCAGACTCACATTGAATCTATACCATCAAGTTTCCTGTTCATATATATGTATATACATGTGTGTATGTTTGTGTGTGTGTGTGTGTGTATATATATATATATATATATATATATATATATGTATATGAATGTATGTATGCATTATATGGGCTTTTTGAAGTAATGGTGTTTGAACTCAGGGCTTTGCATTTGCTAGGCAGGCACTCTACTCCTTGAGCCTCACCTCCAGCCCATCTCTGGCTCTTTGATATTTGAATTACACCACAGATTTTTTATGGGACCTTCTGTTTTGTGGGATTTTTCAGCTTCCATGATAGCATAAACCAATACTTTATAATAAGTATCTACCTGTCTGTCTATGTGTCTAACTATCTATCATCTACCTATTACCCATCTGTCCAGATATTATTGGATCTATCTCTGGAGAACCATGATTAATGTCTTAGTTAGAATCCTAATACTTCTGTGTGTCACTGCACTAAGCCTTTTGGGAATATCCCCAAAATAGAAAGGTCTTCAGATATAGAGGCCACTAATAATAGTTAAATTTATATTGAAAAGCTAGCATTAATTGACTGCTTTTTGTGGGGCAGACCCAGGTGACTGCCCTATACAGAACCATCCTAAAAGTTTAATACATTATTATTTATTATTGAATCTATGTTAATGGTAGGAAAATGAACATAGAAACAAGATGCAACTTATCCAAAGGCAATTTATTTGATCACTTAACCAGTGCACACCACTACCCACATGTTAGCACTTCTCTATGTCTTGAGGGAGCAAGGTGTCACCTGTGTCACTTCCTATCAGCTGTTGCCATGTGATGAGTCATGGGAACCATACATGGATGCTTGGAGCAATAGACAGGTGGTGGCTCCTGGAGAGGGGGATTCTGGGAGAAGAGGGGCTGAGCATGACTCTTAATTGGAGTAATACACCTCTCAAGGTGGCCTCTGTTTGACCACAGGGTTTTCAAGTGATGTTCCATACCCTCTCTCTCACTGAGTATTAAGGTGGACACATTAAACATTGGTGGTGGCCTGGTGCCAGTGGCTAATACCTGTGATTCTTGATACTTGGGAGACTGAGATTGGGAGACCCTCAGTTTGAGGCCAGTGTGGGTAAATAGTTCGTGAAACCCCATCTCCGAAATAACCATGGCAAAATGGACTGGAGGCATACCATAAGCAGTAGAATGCCTGTTTAGAAAGCATGAAGTCCAGTCCCACCATATAAAGAAAAACCATTGCTGGCCTCTGTTGAGCATTTCCCCACCTCAGACTTCTCTAATTCCAAGCTCATCAAGAAAATATGTCAGGATAGCATCCTAAGTACTGTTTATTAGAAGTATGTGTGTATGCAAGGCATTGTGCTAGGCCACTCACAAACATTCCCTTGCTTTACTGTCTTAGAGGGTAGGTGCTTCTGTATTCTTAGAGGTTAGACTGGAAAGGTGATATAACCAACCTAAGGACACACAGCAATATTTGCAAAAGCAGAAACTGAGGAACAACAAAACTGTCAGTTATCCAACTTCACCAGGCTGTCTGTGTCCAGATTCAGGCTATTGCATACAGTCAAGGAGACTGTACACAATGTCAGGAAGAGAGAGAACCAAGTGCTGGTCAGTCAGAATGGTGCCATTGTGATCAATAGGATTATACAGACTGACTATGAAACCTACCCCTGATGGCTTCCTCGTTCTCAGCCTCAGTTCCTCTTTCTGGAAGGTGAGTGAGGTTGATGACTTGCCTACTCTGAGATGTGACCTGATGATAGATTCCATGCAAATCTTAAGTATCCGAGAGACAAGATTCTTGCTTTGGTAGGAAAAGTTCAGGTTTGTCATCATAATCTAAGAAAGATTTTCTTCACCCTAATATTATTATTTTTCTTTTTAAAACTATCATATTGTTTTAGTAGGAGTACATTGTCACATTTACAAAAGTCCTTACAATATTATCATATTTGAATTCACCCCCTCCATCATTCTCCTTTATCCTCCCTTCCCGCATTCCTGGAATAGTATCAACATGTCTCATTTTTCCATCTTCATACATGATCAGCCTAATATTTTTTTGCAGTACTGAGGCTCGAACTCAGGGCCTACACCTTGAGCCACTCCACCAGCCCTTTTTATGTTATGTGTTTTCAAGATAAGGTCTCACAAACTATTTGCCCAAGGCTGCCTTTGAACCATGATCCTCCTGATCTCTGCCTCCTGAGTAGCTAGGATTACAGACGTGAGCCACCAGTGTCCAGCCAATCAGCCTAATATCTGTTTTTTCAGATGAAGAGAAACTTAATAGAACCCGTAATATTTATAATTCTGAAGATGGTGTCTGGATGCTAAACCAAGGGCTCAAAACTGATCTCCTGTAGGGTAGACACTTAGAGAAGTAGGTCTCTGAGTGGCAGCATCCCCAGCCAATCTCCACTGTACTCATGCACTTGATCTCTGACTCCTTTTCCTTCTGGCTTCCAGGTGCCAGAACTGATAAAGGATATGTTCAGCGGCCCAGAATTCTATGACACACAGTCTCACTATCAGATCCTTTCCAAATTTCTGTCATCTAAGGAAATGTATTGTCAATTAACATACACGAGGTAAATTCTGTTGCCCCTAAAATCCAGAAGCAGCTCAGTACAGGGCTTTGAGGAGCTTAGCAGAGGGAAGGCTACTGGCCTCTCATTCCAACTGCAAGCTTGTTTCAGTCAGCAATGTGCCGCAGCCTTTTCCCTGGGCTCCTGCTGCTTGAAGGCCCATCATCCTCTGTGGGTTGTCAGGCCCTCCACGGTCTGTCCTCAGTCTGTATTTCAAGGTTTCCCTCTCTCCATGCTCAGCTCACCTCCACGGCTTTGCTCTAACTGTTGTCTCTGTCAGGATTGCTACTAACACATTGCTGGCAGACTTCTTTTTGTGCTTCTCACTCCTCCAGGTAAAATGTAGCCTCTTCCATCAGCCTAATCAATCTCCCGACCCCTCCCTTCACACCTTCACAGCATCTTCGTCTTGCCCTCTTGTATCTTCTCATGAGTCAACAAATATGTGTATTCAAGGACATTTGATATGGGAAGATTCTAGTTATCAAGAAGCAGCAATGATGGAGAAGTATGTCATTCTCCTCCCTCAGCTTCCCAGGGTTCAGGTTAGAAAGCTGTGCTGCATCCAGGGATGACAGAGAAATCAGAAGTGGTAGGGAAACCCTGGGGTCTTCAGGAGCTCCATATAATTCAAGGAACCAATCAGGGGCTTAGAGAGGCACCTAGAGGTGATACCTAAAATGAAGTCTAACGCTTATGTACTTATGATTCAGGTGAGGCAGGTGGACGAGGGTTTGCCATGTAGAGGTGATAGCTTTGCAAAGGCTCAGGTAGACAAAGGTGTGCTGAGTTCAGGGAATATAGTGTTTTCAATGAGCCTGACCTGGAGTTCTGAGGCCTGACTCCATGGGTTCCAACAAGTCAGGTGTAGCCACTTACCCAATCACACCAATAAAGACAGGAGCAGTGGTGAAGGGCAGAGATGAGGGGATTTGCAAATGCAGCAGGCATCTGTGGGAAGAGGGCCTGTAAGAGTTTAAACCCATCTTCAGAGTACTTACGTGAGTTTTGGTTTAACTACAAGTATGAGGGGTATGAGAATTCCAAGAATATTATTATTGTTATTACTACTAAATCTTACAACAAATTTTTTATTCTTTTCTTATTATGCCCTGTTTTTTGTTCTTTTGTTATTATACCCTATGTTGGATAATTTAACAAAAATTAATTTTGGGAAAGGATATCCTAATTTCTATATGCTTGTGTCCCCTGTAGCATGGCAAAGTAAGTTGTAATTCACAGATGGGCAGCAATAAACAACAGAGCCCAAGTTACAGCATGAGATCCCCAGACTCCTAGCAAGCATAGGTCACATTGCAGGCTGGCCATCTGGCAGGAGAGCAGGTCAGTGAGAACAGACATACACAGGAGGCAGTCAATGTCTCGACATCCTGCTTACAGTGCAATTTCCTCTGGTTATCTGCAGAGGTGTGTATATGTTTCCATGTTGACACTGATGACAATATGGCACAAAAAAAATCTGGAGGACATGCAAAGGCTTATTACTCAACTAATGCAGAGCTTCACTCTTGTAGATACACAGAACCAAGATCAGGAACAAAGAGGCAAACACAGAGAAGCAATGCTTATTCTGACAGAACCTATAAGCAGAACAAGGGGAGGAAAATGTCAATTATCTCTGAGAAGAAAAATTTGACATAAACCTCTAAAGGGGACCCAGGTTCAGCAGTCCCTATAAGTTATTAGTTTTTATCTCCAGAAACTCTACCAGATTGTGCAGTAACAACCAGAGAAATGTCACATCCTGCTTCTGAAAGTAGGCAGAAAAGAAGCCACTTTGAAAATTGTGGCTTTCTTAAGTTCAATTGTGAAGAAAAACAAAGTATATCCCCAAATCCTAATCAACTGGGTGATCTTTCTTTTCTTGTTTCTTTTGTCTTTCTCACTCTCTCTCCCCCTCTCCCTCTCAATGGCACTGGCAGGTGAACCCAGCACTTTGCACAGAGTAGGCAAGATGGAGATTTCTAAAGCCAAAAGTGGGCTGGCAGAGTAGCTCAAGTGGTAGAGCACCTGCCTAGCAAGTATTAGACTCTGAGTTCAAATCCCAGTACTGCAAAAAAAAGAAAAAGAAAAATCATCTAAAACCAAAGGTTTGGGAGCAAGTGAAAAACCAAACTTTAACCCCTGTCTAAAATCCCTGCCACAACACTGGAAAGGAAAGAATCTAATTTCCACAGGTACCCCATTAGCCTAAATAATAAAATGTCAACTTACTGACATTAACAACAACAAAAAAGAATTACAGAGAAGGAGGGAAATACAGCCCAGCAACGAAAAAAATTAATTGAGAGAAACCAAGTTTGAGAAACCACAGACAATGAACTCACTGGGCAAAGTTTCAAGCATCTATCTTGACTATATTCAAAGAGATTAAGGCAACCATGGTGAAAGAATTAAAAGAAACCAGGAAAAGGTTGTATGAATAATATGACAGCAATAAAGAACTGAAACTTCTCAAAAGGAGCAAGGCATACTATGCTGGGTGCCAGTGGCTCATGCCTGTAACCCTAGCTACTTGGGAGGCTGAGGTTGGGAGGTTTTCCAGGCCACCCTGGGAAAATAGTTCATGAGTCCCCCATCTCCATCAAAATAACTAGAGCAAAATGGACCGGAGGCATGGCTCAAGCAATATACCACCTGTATTGTAAGTGTAAAGCCCTAGTCCCGCCCAAAAGAAAAAAAAAGGAGCCAAGCATAATGGCAAACATCTGTAATTTCAGCATTCAGGAGCCTGAGGCAGGAGATTTTGAGTTTTTTGAGACTAGCATGGGCTAGAGTGAGTTACAGGCCACCTGCAACTATTTAGCAAGACTCTGTCTCAAGAAAACAAAAACAGAAACAAAAAACTCAAAATATAAAAACCCTGAGAAGAACCATATAGAAATTACACAGGTGCAAAACAAGAATTTAAATGAAATCATCACTCCAGTTACTCAATGACAAGACAAAGAATAAACTTAGGTGAGGTTACCATTGATTTTATGCAGCCTGAAGAAAAGAAAGAAAACAGGATTAAATTGAGATGGTGTCACCAGGATATCTACATTGTAAGAAATAGTAAAAGGTCTCTTTGAGAGAAGTTAGAACTCTGATCTCATAAAGAACAGAATATTAGACAAGAATTAAATGGCCACAATAAATGCTTTGGTTCTTACTTCCTGTATTCACAATAATATGTTTGTTCATATTGTTACTATCGATAATATACTGGCTGGTTGTAAGGACTAAGAAAAATAAATGACAGTGATTGTATATGGGATGGGGAGGAGCTGGAAACATTACAAGGTACCTGCAAGGCCTGTGAAAACAGTGCAGTGTTATTGTAAACTGCGTTGACATTGGCTGCAATGGTACTGTTAACACTGGGAAATCCCTTAACATTTTTTAGTTTAATAAACATACAAGACAGTCTAGTGAAGCAAAGAAAATGGGATCATAAAATAAGAACACAGAAACAGATGAGAAGATTAAACAAAAACCCAGAACAACTAAGGCCAACAGGCAAGCAATAGTCCAAAACTGGGGATATAAAGAGTACTTCCAGAGAGTCCCATATGCCAAACAAGAGAAAGAAAGCCAAGGTAGTAGGACCTCATGAATTGCTTTAGAATGAGTAGGTGCTACTTTGAGAGATAAAAACAACTGTCAACTACAATAACACTTACCATGTTCTCAAAGTGAAGAACATACCTACTTAAAAAAAAAGTAGAAAACAGTGACGGTGTGGTACATATTAATCCAATGTCAACAATATTTAAATGTAAATTAGCTAAGCACAGTAATTAAGAGTGTCAGGGTACATAAGAAAATGAGATCTGTGCTGGCTACATGAAATACCATTTGAAATATACAGACATAAGGGTCAGTTGGAGAGAGAATGATCACAGGATGTGAAATATCAGTTGCATAGGAGGACTAAGTTCAAAAGACCTATTACACAATATGGTGACTAGTGAATACCAATAAATTGTACTCTGGAAAGTCACTAAGAGATTACATTTTAAATGTTCTCACCACAAAATGATAAGGATGTAGTAATGTATGTATTAATTCAGTCGATTTATCACCTCCACAATAAGTACATAGTTAACAGCATCATTTTACATTATAGATGCATTTAATTTATACGCACCAGTTAAAAAATATATAAATATTTAAAAAGATAAAAATGACAAAGACAGATTAAATGCAATGCTATGAAGAGAGATACATTTCTATCACAAAAAGAAAGCTGAGATAACTATATTAATTTCACACTAAACAGGCAGTAGTAGTGTTAGGAAAATCACAAAGGAATGCAGGGATCAAATGATAAAGGGATCCATTAAGACATTATGTTGTCTTCCCCTAAAGAGAACATCAAATTACATGAGACAAAAAAGATACAGAACCAAAAACAAAATTACAGATCCACAATTATACTTGGAGACTGCAACAGACCACCACCAGGAATTGACAGTTGAGACAGAAAATTAGTCAGAATCAACTGAAGTCATCTGACACTGCAATGAGTAAGTACAGAGAACTCTAAATACAGAGGGCTCTAAATACAGAAATGGATCTTTTACTTTAGAAAAACTGAGAAAGAAGAGCAAGATAAAGCCAAATTAAAAACAGGAAAACAGGCAGGGTGCTGGTGGATTATACCTGTAATCTATCCTAGCCACTTGGGAGCTTGAGATCTGGAAGATCGAGGTTCAAGGCCACCCAGTGCAAACAGTTCAAGAGCCTGCATCTCAAAATAACCATGGACTGGAGGTGTGTCTCAAGAGGTAGAGCACCTGCTTTGGAAGCATGAAGCCAAGTTTAAAAGTCACTCCCACCAAAGAAAAAAAAGCAGGAAAACTATAATTGGCAAAGACACCAATGAAATTATGCATGACAAATCAAGAAGAAATCAACAAAACTAAAAGCTGGTTTTCTGAAAAGACCATAAAACTGACAAGCCTCACTTAGCCAAACTAAGTAAAAAAGACAACACAAATTACTAACGACAGTAATGAAAGTGGTGTCTTCCATATTAATCACAGACATTAAAAGGACCATCAAGGGACTAGCAGAATGGCTCAAGTGGTAGGAGTGCCTGCCAAGCAAGTATGAGGACCTGAGTTCAAACCCCAGTGACTCCAAAAACAAACAAACAAAAATCCCCCAAAACAAAGTTTATTTTCTTTTGTGGTCCCTGTTACACTTTCCCCACTGTCAATTTATTCTTTCCATTTCCTTTCTTTTCTTTGCAGTACTGGGGTTTTAACTTTGGGCCTACACCAACCCTATTTTTGTGATGGGATTTTTCTCAAATTATTTTCTCGGGCTGGTTTCCAACCATGATATTCCTGACCTCTGCCTCCTGAGTAGCTAGGATTGCAGTTTAAGACACTGGTGCCTGGCCTATTCCTCCCATTTCCATAGAAAAGAGCCTTGCAATCATCTTAACTGCCTTTTTTTTGCGGTACTGGGGTTTGATCTCAGGGCCTAATGCTTCCTAGACAGGTATGATACCACTTGAGCCACTCCACCAGCCACCTGTTTTGTGTTGGGTATTTTCCAGATAGAGTCTCGCGATCTATTTTCCTGGACTGTCTTCAAACCTTAATCCTCTTGTTCTCTGTCTCTTGAGTAGTTAGGATTTCAGGCATGAGCAAAATGCTGTCTTTCATGTCTCATTTATTTTGTGAAGTCAGGTTTCAAGATTCATCTACATAGTGACATGTTCTTTTATAGCCAAACATGTCACTAGATGGATACACTTCAGTGGATGGTCATCTGGGTTCTTTTCTGACTATGGTGAAGGGTGTACATGTTTATAGAAATTTGAAGCAGCTGACAGGTAGTGGTGGCTGGAGCAAACAGACAGTGGGGAGTGACATCTATTGGGTACAGGGTTTCCTTTGGGGGTAATGGAAATTAGTTGCACTAGATAGAGGTATGAGTTGTACAACATTGTAAGTGTGATTCATGCCACTAAATTTTATGTACTACTTATTTTTGTGATGATTTGTTTTATAAAATGTATTCTTGATAGTATTTTCATTTGCCTAATCAAAACTGTATATAGTTATGGAGTACACATGATATATGTGTGTGTGTGTGTGTGTGTGTGTGTGTGTGTGTATACGATTAAATCAAGTTCACCATCATTTATATTTATATTACCTGAATAGCTCGTTGTTTCTTAATTTTTTGGTGGGACTGGGGTTGAACTTAGGACTTTGTGTTTGCAAGGCAGATGCTGTACTGCTCGAGCCACATCTCCAGTCCATTAAGCTCTGATTAAATTGATATGGGGTTTTGTAAAGTATTTCAACAGGCTGGCTTCAAACCTTGATCCTCCTGATATCAATCTCCATTTATATTTAGCTACATTTACAGGTGTGAGCCACAGGTACCTGGCTTATTTGTTTAATTTTAAGGGGTTTTTTGAAGTGCTGGGCTGAAGCTCAGAGCCTATGTATGCTAGGCAAGCATTCTACCACTTAGGTATGCCCCCACCCTCTTTTATGGTAATATTTAAATATTGCTCTCTTGCTTATCTTGAAGCATATAATATACAATTGATGACAGAATTATTCCCCCTGCTCTATAATAGATTTCAAAACCTATCCTTCTGTCTAACTCCAAATTTTTCCTCTTTGATCAACACCATTCCCTCCTAACCCTCTTCCTTCTGCCTCAAAGATCATTAAATGGTAAATTTTATGTACATTTTTAGCACAATAGGAAATCAGTTTTAGAGCTGGTAATGCAGCTCAGTGATAGAGCACTTGCTTCACATGTGCAAGTGCCTAGGTTCAATCCTCAGAACTGCCAAAAATCAGTTGTTATTAGCCCATATTAAATTGCACAAAATAATGGGTTTCAGGGTTTGGAGAAGTGGCTCAAGTGGTAGGGAACCTGTGTAGCAAGTGTGAGCCCAAGTTCAAATCCCGGTTCCATTCCAAAAAGGTATGGGGCTTCATTATGACATTTCATACATGAATAGAATGTATTTGGTTGTATTTGCCCCCTCTATTACTCTTCCTTATTTCCCCTCCTACTGACCTTTTTCCACTCTCCTTTCCACCTCTGTAATAGAAGGAAAAATCATAGTCCATAAAAAATATCAGTTTTAAAAAATGTAGTTAGTGAACTTTTGGTTTGTTTAACCTCAGATAAAATACCTCAGATGTGCCAGGTGCCAGTGGCTGTAATCCTAGCTACTCCACAAAGAGATATCAGGAGGATCATTGTTTAAGTTCAGCAAATAGGTCATGATATCCTACTATTCAAATACCCACACAGGAAATGCCTGCGATTGGCTCAAGTGGTAGAGTTCTTACCAAGCAGGTGTGAGGCTTTGAATTTAAACTCCAATACCACCAAAAATGTCTTAGGATAAATCAATTTAAGGAGAGGAAAGGCTTATTTTCAATTCATGACCAACTGACTCCATTACCTTGAATGTGGGGCAGCACACCATGGCAGAAGCACATGAGGGAGTAAGCTCCATGACCACTTAGATGGGTTTGAGATACAGGAAGACCAGGGTGCCAGAATCCATTCAAGGCCACACATCAAATGAGCTAAGCCTTCCCACTAGGCTCTACTTCTAATAGTTCCACCACCTTCCAATAGTGCAATTGGCTGGGTACCTCACCTTTAACTCATGGGCCTCTAAGGTACATTCCAAACACAAACTATAACCGTAGTGAATGGCCCCATAAGTGGGTCTTTGATGGAGCCCTTGCAGGTTTATCATGACTAACGAAGGAGGAACCATGTAGTTTGGTAAGTGGAGTCTGTGTTCACAAATAACATCTGTTTCCAGGGTCTTGGCCACTCTCTTTGGAACCATTTGAATTTTGACTCACTTCAGGATCAGCACCCGTGTGTCACTCCTCAGAAGGCAGTCGTAACAGTTCCATACCGTCCTGACCTCTGAGATCATAGTGGATGAACAACTTGTCTGGGCTGCAGTCGTACCCGATTCTCCTGATCTCTGCCTCCTGAGGAGCTAGGATTCCAGGCGGGAGCCACAGGCACCTGGCTGACGTGGAATCTCCTAGAGGCGTGCAGGCTTTCAAAGTGGAGAAAGTTGATGTCATGTCTAGATTTACATATCCTTCCTGCACGGAAAGCTCCACGTGTCTCCGAAAAGGCTGAATGAGCTTCTGAGGACTGTCATTGAACAAGACAAAATTATTTCTCAGACAACTGTAACCGAATGGCGACAGGAACGCTTCTTGATGCTGAGCTGGCGTCAGAGAGGTGGCCATGGTAACCATTGTGACAACTAGACTTGCAGCCTAGGGATGGCGTCCTGTAGCAGGTTAGCGCCAGGCAGGTTGGGCCACTTGGAGCCGCCAGGCAGGACGGTGGTTTGCGCTGCCTCTGAGGCGCTGATGGGGATGCTGGGATTTCGTCCGTAGCGCTGTCTGGACGTTTGTCTAACAGCCAGTCTTTTACCAGCAGCTAAAACCAGAATTAAAGGGGACTTCATCCAGGAGTATTGCTCCTAGGACGCCCTTTTCACTTAGCCACCAACACTATGTGGAAGAAAATTCAAGTGAATTTCTGTAAGGTTCCCACTTCAGCTCTTCACGTCTCCTGTCCTCTTGTATGATTCCTAATCCTCTGTCACCTTCAGTATGGTGACTACACCTGTTCTATGATGAAGCCGGCTCCACCCTCCGGAAGACGCAGTCTCGACCTCGTCATGGTTACCGCCCTCAGCTATGCAGCTATGGATTGGTGCGATCATATGTCACTCAGAGCGTCGAGTTCTGCCGATTGGAGGCACGGCATGTAGGCTGCCCAATCGGACACAGAAGCAGAGGCCACGGGGCGGGCTTCAGCGATCTGGGGCGGGTTTTAAACTGACAGTCGCTGTCAGAGAACAACTGGGACTTGTGTCCAGGCTGTGTCCTCTGTTGAGGACGTTCAGGTGACTTGTCAGGCTCAAGCAAATTACATGGAGGTCGCCGGCACGCTAAAACCAAGGATATGGGGCGCAGGTCAGCGTCCTGAAGGAGAAGGGCGGCAGTTAGTATCAAGCGGTTGGCGTCTCCCCACTCCGCGTCGGTGAGTCCTGGAGGGCAGCTGGACCGGGGTCGCCTCTGGCCTTGGCGGTTGGGGACGCGACCTTTAGCGCCTTCTGGCTGGGGGAGGGGCTGTAGGACAGGGCGCGGGCCTAACGCTCTCCCTACTTGTGGATGACGGGGAGGTGAGCGGGCATGTGGAGATGGGAGGATGTGTGGTCCATGCCCACCCCAGGCTGCCTTCCTCCTGTGGGTCCACGCTTTTGTCCCCAACTTTCCAAGTAAGTGAAAAGCAGTCTTAAATACAACCACCGTCACCTCCTAATCCAGAGCTTCTTTGGCCTAACCATCAATCCTGAAACATCCTCATCCCAGCCCATATCCCACAGCGCCGACTTCCCCTTTCCACAGCATTATCAACGATTCATTGCTCAGACAATGAATACTAACAGACAGTATTGCATCCTTTTTCCTTTTTCAAAGGGTGCTGAATATTTGGCTATGCACATTTCATATGAGAGGAGGCAGAGAAGAATCTCTTGATCCTTTTTGTTTTGTTTGTATTGATTTTACTTCTCTTTTTGTCCCTTAGGCACTGGCGCCTCATCAGAACATTTGGATCATATGGCAGTTCTCTTGTGACCCAGGGCTACAGAACTGAGCGTCATCAGCTGCACACAGCTGCCCTGTGCCTGGTCCCTTTGTGTTTCCATTGAGTAGAAGCCCCTAGGACCTCTCCTGTGGAGCAGACTGAGGTATCGGTTTGGAGCCTCTCACAGCATCTGGGAGGAATCTCAGTCTATACACTCATATCAAAGTTACTTTTCTTGCTTTACTTTCTTTCTTGCTGTGAGTAGTTGTACACTTGACATCACTGTGCTGCCAGCTTGCACATCCTGATATCCACTAGTGGGATGAATAGCTGTATAAAAGGAGTAGGAAACCAGTAACTGATGGCTCATTGTTGTAATCCTAGCTATTTGGGAGGCTGAGATTGGGAGGATCACCTTTGAGTTAAGCCCAGACAAATAGTTTGGGAGATCCCGTCTCCAAAATAACCAGAGCAGTAGAGCATCTGTGTTGCAAGTTCAAAACCCTGAATTCAAACCTCACTACTGCCAAAAAAAAAAAAAAAGAAAGAACCTCAAATACCATAACCACAAGCCTGGTATGGGTGGCTAACACCTTATAATCCTAGCTACTCAAGAGGCAGAGATCAGGAGGATTGCAATTCCAAGCCATCCCTGAGCAAATAGTTCTCAAAAATGGGAGAAGTGACAAGTGCCTGTGGTCCGTGCTTGTAATCCTAGCTATTCAGAAGGCAGAGATCAGGAGAATTCAGTTCCAAGCCAGCACAGGCAAATAGTTGCAAGACCCTTTCTCAAAAAACCCATCTCAAAAGGAGGGGTGGTGGAGTGGCTCAAGGTGAAGGCCCCACGTTCAATCCCCAGTACCACAAAAAAAGTGGGTGGGGAGAACAGTGGTGATGGAGGGGGAAGCATCGCTCCTGGGACAGGGAAAACTTCCCTGACATCTCTTCTTTGGGGTTCTAAATGACTCCATTACCTGGATGTCCAAATGTTTCCCAAGATTTTGGGGAGGTCTGGTGAAGTTTCTCAAAGTGGTAGACTGCCTGCCTAGCAATTGTGAGGCCCTGAGTTCAAACTCCAGTAACCAGCAATCATTCAATCAATAATAATCTGAAACAACAAAATCTGTAATCTTACAAAGATTTGGGGAAATGTCAGCTATTATTTCCTTGCATAGGATTTCGGTTTCTTTATCTTAAACTCTTCTCTGTCATATATTATGATGGCATGCAACTGTGGTCCTTGAATGGCGACGAAGATGTCTGGTATGTTATGTTCATTGTTTCTTCCATTTTTTCTTTGTCACGGTCTTAACGTTATAGTTCATTGGACTTCTCTTTTCTTCTTTGATGTTCCATGCTGTTTTTAAATTTTTTTTGAAGTACTGGGACTTGAACTCAGGGCCTACACATTGAGCCACTGCACCAGCCCCTTGTTTGTGATGGGTTTTTTCAAGATAGGATCTCATGAACTATTTTCCCTGGCTGGCTTTGAACCAAAATCCTCCAGTCTCTGCCTCCTCAATAGCTAGGATTACAGGCGTGAGCCACTGGCACCTGGCTTCTTTGTTCTTCTTGATCTAGTCTATTGCTGTGGCTTTGAACTGAAGTTTTATTTGACTGACACAGTTTTTGTTTTGCAAGACTTCTGTTTGGTTCTTTCTCAAAATCTCTATTTCCTTCTAGGTTTCTGATTCATGTACAACATAGTCTTCCATTATTTATATGCATTCTCCTAGAGTTCATTTATCTTTAAAAATTATCTTTTGAATTCTTAATCTGGCACTTCATCCATTTCAATATGCTTCGAATTCATTCTTACAGAATTATGAGTTTTAAAAGGTGCCATATTCTTGTATATGACTGCTGACACATACATTGCTCTCTGTTGGGATAAATATCCCTCATTCTCTTATGTGTCTTGGAAGATTGGCATGTTTTCTAGTGTTCTTTTAATTCCAGTTGGACTTTATTGTATAATCTCCCTGTGGCTTCTCAGCTGTGATTAGTGAATCGTGACAAAACGCATTCTATGTGAATGCCTGGGAAACTCATGTTCTCCTATGTCTCCCAAGAGTGGAGTCTTCTGGTAATTTAGGATTGTGTGATATAGAACAGAGAATATGTGGGGAACATGATCTGAGGTAAGTCCTACAATAGGCATGGAAACCCCTATTAGGAGGTGTGTATTCCGTGGACACTGTTCACATTGGTATTTTATTGAAAGTGATTCTGATATGTGCTGCTCCAGTTGTGCTGAAAGGTCCGATACAGCTAGTTGGTATATCCCCTCTGGTTTTTATTGTTGTGTTGATGATTTGGGGCAGTACTGGGGGTTGATCTCAGGGCCTCCCACTCCTTTGAGAAAAAATATGCATTTGGCATCACTTTCCAATAATTCAGTGTCCAGGGATGACTGCTAGGTGGCATTCTTGCACTTGACCCATGCCCCAGTCCTTTTGCACTGGTTATTTTTGAGGTAGACTTTTGCTTTATCCCAAGGATGGCCTGCTCTTTGACCTTCCTTTTTGTGATTCCCCATAAAGCTGGGATTTCAAATATCTTTCAAATCTCTGCGTCCCAAGTAGCTAGGATTTCCCTTAGTTTAAAGCAAACACCAGAGTACCAATCACTGGGTTTGATGGCCTTGGGTTAAATTACTCTCAGTTGAGCTGGTTGTATATCTGTTAGGCAGAGTACTGGCCTAATGGGCAAAAAGCCCTCAGTTTGATCCCCAGGACCAAAAAGGGGATGGGTGGGAGAAGAATCACCGAAGAATAAATAGATAGACAAAAACCACAAAGTAGAATGCATAGGAAAAAATTTTTTAAATAGAAATAATAAAAGGGGATAAAATGCAAGAAGGGAAAATGACAGAGAGGAGGAAAAGTCCATTTATAGAAAAAAAATAATGAAATAAGAAAAGGAATGGGGCACCCTTTCTTGGGACCCCTCCCACCTCTGGGGGATCTATTCTCCCACTTTATACTTTCAATCTTAAAAACTATCCTGCTTTACTAACAAACAAAAAAAGATAAAAGAAAAACTATGAGAACTCACTAATAAAGATAAAAGAATAGATAGGGAAAAATAAACTAGCCAAAGTTCCTCTGGGTGATAGCACTTCTTTTCAGGTCTTCTAAGGTTGGAATCTGCCAGGGAGATTGTCAGTCACTCATGCAAGTACTTCTAATTCGTCTCAGATGTCACCAAATGAGCTACAGCAGGCTATAGACTGCAAGTCACCTTTCTCACTGTACATGTTAGGAAAATGCTGAGAACACCTGAGGAATTTTCTCTCTGGAGTCTTTTAGGTTGCATATTCAGCTGTGGCATATGTCAGCTTGCAGGGCACACTTCTCGCCAACCAAGGTTTGACAGAAGGTGCACATTCCATGCAGGTGTAAATGTACCCTGAACCTTTTCAGACTGTGTGCTTAGGAATATTACCAAAGCCCAAACCACAGTGCATTGCTGGAATTCAGCAAGGGTATGGAGAGCAACAGAAGCACCCAATTCTGTATTGGATGGGAGGCTTGTGGGGAGTGAATGATTACCTAGTGTCCACCCTAGCAAATCTCAAAATCCCACTCCCTTGAGAAAAAATACACATCTGTCACGGCATCCAATACAGAGGGCAGTGTTGCTGATTGGCTGTACTGCACTCCGTTTCTCTCACAGCCCATAAAACATAAAACTGTATGGGTGCTTGTGTCAGAGACACTCCCCAAGAGCCACAAATGGTTCACATGGCCATTGCATCTCAGTAAGTGCAGAAAGGTTGGGTGTACATAGGGACCCTGGAGTGTGATTCTGCCTGGTTTGGTGATCCCAGGGCAGTTCATTCCCTAACAATAGGACCTTTCCCAGGTGGTCTTGGCTATAGCAGTCAAGGTTTGCTCTGACCTTCAATATATTTGTTGTCCAGAGCTACCTCATTGTGCAGACTCCAGATCACCTGTTCATTCATTCTTTTTCTGCAATGTGCAGTCTTCTTTACTATGCTGTAATTCTTTCTCTGTCAACTTTAACTCCCCCAAGTGGAGAATTCCCTTCCACCCGCCATAGTGCTAGGTGCCAGTAGCTAGGGCATTCACTTCGTTTGCTTTGTTCTTCTCCTTAGCCTCTTTATACGGCTGGCCTGATGAGGCAGCTGAAAGAATTTGGAACCAAGGTGCAAGTTAATTTTTGGTTTCAATTCTGAGCCTGATGCTGGTGGGCCACTTCTGTTCAATGTAACATCTCTTCCCTTGTGTTTTATTTTTGTGATGCCATTCTAAGTGGTATCAGGTTTAAACATTTGCATTTTCAAAATGTTTTTTAAAATGTACTCTTGATCTTTGTTCATTTTATTATTTTTAGGTACTTTTTTGTGGTACTAGGGTTTGAATTGAGGACCTATACCTTGAGCTATACCACCAGCCCATTTTTGTGATAGGTTTTTTTCAAGCTAGGGTCTCAGAAACTGTTTGCCCAGGCTGGCTTTAGATCCTCCTGATCTCTGCCCTCTGAGAAGCAAGGATTACAGGTGTGAGCCACTGATGTTCACATATTTTTAGAGACATGCTCTCACTTTGTAGTACAGGCTTGCCTCATACTCATTATCTTCCTCCTTCAGTCTCCTGAGGGCTGAAATTACAGGCATGTACCACCATGCCCAGTTTAACACTTGATTTTTGTGTGACAGTCTTGTATCTTCTTTCTAATTCATTCATGATTTCAATTAGTTATTTTGCTGCTTCTTTTGGATTTTCTCTGTAGACAGTTATTCTATACGTGTATAAACAGTATGTTGCATCCTGTCCCAAACAATGGATGGATATTCATTAGCTTTAGCCTTGTTTTCCAACACCCTTCCTTGTATACATTATTATCCAGTATTTTCACTCAGTGCTTTATGTACAATTAGACACTTCTTTCCTTTACACAAAATAATTCCTAGATATACCTAAATTTTTACCTTTTTTTTGCATTTTCTTATTGCTACTGGTATATTTGCCTTCTGGAAGTACATATTTCAGAACTTCCTCTGGTGAAAACTTTCCAAATTTTTTTTCCTGCAAATGTCTTCATTTTGCCTTTGTTCTTTGGGCAATTACTTCCTGTCAATAAATTTTAGCTATTATTTCACTGTTTTGGTCTGTCAGCTTTATCTGTATAATATGGTTCTCAAACATTTCAAAAAAGCCTTATTTTGACAAATTATCACAGTCATTTTTGTTTTGATGGTGCTGGGGTTTGAACTGAAGGCTTCACACTTGCTAGGGAGGCAGGCGACCATTCCTTCACCTCCCCATCAAAAATAGAGATTAACATGACAGTAAAGTTCTTTTTTTAAACTATGGAGTTATTTATTAAAAAAGCAG
Organism: Castor canadensis; assembly: GCF_047511655.1. NCBI lineage: Eukaryota > Metazoa > Chordata > Mammalia > Rodentia > Castoridae > Castor > Castor canadensis. The sequence goes on from NC_133399.1 coordinate 14,350,273, forward strand.
TTCAATTTCTGGCATAATGACGTTGAAATTACTATCACATTACAAGTAGAAATTAGTTACTATATAGGAAAATTAACAAGATTTTCAAAGCTTTTGACTACTGGAGTATAAGCCTTCTACAAATATCCTGTGTAGTTCACAAATATACTTAGAGAAACTGGATATAATACAATGAACAAATGGTGAGTCACAGAAACCTACGTGAAAACATGAAGGGAGGATTTGTGTCTGTCTTTCCAGAGTCAACAATAGAGGATATTTTGTCTGAGGACAAGACATCTACACTTCAAACTCCTTTGCCAGGACCTGTTGAGAGAGGGATGTCCTCCTGACAAAAGCTTAGACTTTGAGAAGCGCAGCTACTCTTGGTACCGTATAGGACTGTGATGGAGGACAGATGATATTTTCTGGGAGGAGTAGTGTCTAAACTGAGGCAGGTGTAAGAGAGAGGTGGGGAGAATGTGGCTCCAGGAAGGAGGGAGGGAAGACGAAAAGGTGGAAGAAAGATAAAACAGGAAGATGAAGAGAGGAAATACAAAGATAATGGGAGATAGATGGGAGGAATGGCAGGCACATTTTCAGCTCACCAACCATCTCCTGGACTCTAAGGACTGTGCATTCTTCATCCCTAGACAGGTTGTGTTGAGGCCTCTGGGAACCCACCACTGGGAAAGACACCTGCAGAGATAAACCTGCTCCTTCACTTTGACCTTAGTGCTCTGCCCACAGTCTACCCCACAGTGGGCTTCAGGGCATCCCCAAGGGTCTGAAAGGAAGGTAAGTGAAGCCTTGCTTTCAGAGCTGGTTTCCAGGCTGAACTGGTAAGTGCTCTGGGTGCTGGAAGGCAGAAGGCATGAGGATCAGTGAAAACTGGAGTAGTAAGAGGCCCTGATTTGGGGATAAGAGAGGACAGTGGAATAACATGGAGAGGAGGTCTGCCCTCCCCAAGCAATGCACCTCCAAGCTGAGTCTCCAGGGTCCATTCTGAGGTGGAATGCATTCCCCTTGCTGGGGTGGGGGAGGGCATTTATGAGGCAGATGGGCAAGTTTGACTGTGTCATCCTGCATGCTGGTGTGCTTATGCTTGCACTGTAGGTGAGTGTGTGTGGGGTTGTATGTGCATCTATATTAGATTCTTTTTTAAAATGTGGTATTGAGGTTTGAACTCAGGGCTTCATACATGATAGGCAGGTGCTATACCATTTGAGCCACTCTTACCAGCCCTGTTTTGTGTTGGGTATTCTCGAGATAGGATCTCTTAAACTATTTGCTGGGGATGGCTTTGAACCACAATCCTCCCGATCTCTGCCTCCTGAGTAGATAGGATTGCAGGCATGAGCCACTGGCACCAGGCTTCTATTAGATTCTTGTAGCTGCTTTTGCAAGTTACTACTACACCCTGGTAACTTAAAACAAAGGAAATTCTCCTTCTCCCTTTTCCTTTCCCTACCCCCAGAGGTTAAATTCTGAAGCAAAAGTGTCAGCAGGGCCATGCTCCCTTAAAGACTCAGGAAAAATTCTCCCTTGCCTCTTCAGCCAGGTGTTTGTATCACTCCGACCTCTCTGTCCATTTTCACGTCTCCTCTTGTCTGTGTCATCTGCTTTTCTAGTTGTTGGATTTAGAGCCCACCCTAATCCATGACAATCTCATCTCAAGATCTCTTCCTGAATTAAATCTGCAAAGACCCTGTTTCCAAACAAGGTACCATTGTGAAGTTACAAGTGGACATGAATTCTGGGTGTGTGTAGTGGGGCACTGGTCAACCAACACAAAGCTTTTGGACATGTGGCTGATGTGTGCCCCTAGTTTATTCCTTTTTCAAATGAGCACTGGGCCTTTATCCATGCTAGGTAGATATATGCAGAATAAAGGACATTGTTATCATGTCTGGCTGAGTGTTCACTGAGTGTCATTGCCAGTGTATATTTTCGAACCAGGGTTCCTGGGTCTCTGTGGAACTCTGCCTGCTTTTGCACCTGTGCACATCTTAGCACTATAATACAGGTGCATGAGCAGAGAGTGCTCCATGGGCTGAATAGTGTCCCTTGAGAAACCAGGGCACTGGGACAGGATCTGGGAGCCTGCTTGCATATGCACCAGCTTAGAGCTGTGTGGTAGCCTGCAGCAATGAAAAGGACCCTGGGTTTATCCTCACATAGATCCAGGTACCTGCAGAGAACTTGAGATCCCCCTTGGACAGCCTCATCAGGAGGTTTTTTGGGGAAAGTGTAGCCTGGACAACATTCCATGGAGAAAGGGACCTGAGAAACTAATTATTAGTAGCATCTGTGCATTTATGAGCAGGACTCCTGCCTTGAGGTGCTGAGAGTTGGGAGACATTCACAGTGTCAGGAAAAATTAGCCTGGTATGAGATTGACGTTCTGGATAGTTACAGCACCAACATGGGTCACCTGTCAGGGAATGATAAGTGAGGACCAGCTCAACAGACTACCATCAGCAATGGTGATAGAATACAGCAGTGATAACAGTGTCAGCTGTCAAGCTTTCAGAAATTTGTGCTGAGCACTTGGTGTGACAATCCCATGGGAATCTCACACTGCTTATCCCAACACACAATGAGAATTGTGGTTTTAGCTCAAGTTCTGCACAACTCCACAACCTGCTGTTGTCTCCGAGAATTATTTGTCCCTGTGAAATGAGGAGGGCTGGAGAAGAGGAAGACAATGGGCAGGCACAATGGTCAGCGATCAGGACCCAGGGGCAAAGCTGGGACTGGGTTCCCATGCAGGACAGCCACGGAGTGTGGTCCAGAGATGGTGGCTGAAGGAGGGAGGAATGAGGAATAGGAAGAATGAGTTGTGGCTGGTGTTAAAGTTATTCGTTTAGCTGGCCAAGTTCCCTCTAGCCCATGCATGTTTCTTTCACATGTTGGATGACCCTTCCTTGAGTCGAGTCAAATTGTCCATCTCCCAGGTGACATTCTGGGTCCTACAACACAAGCACTAGACTGACCTTTGCCAAGAAAGAACACATAGCAACTGTCCTCCAGGCAGGCTTTTGGTCAACTTTGTGATATTGGAGAAAACCTTGTCCCATGGGGAACATTTGGAAACTTGTCGAGACAGTAGCTTGAGTCAGTCAATGATACATTTATATCTGTATAAAAAACAATATATATATATATATATTCACACATTTTTAGTGAACTTGAATGGCAGGCTTTTGAGTTCATTTTACTTGTCAACAACTGACATTTTATCCTGGTTGATCTGCAAACTGTGAGAACCCTATTTTATTAATTTATACTTATCTCTTCTCATTTGCTACTCCTGTTCCCACTCCCCATGCACGTGTCATAATTCATTCAAAGTGTGTCCTTCTGTTTGCCTGGATTCTTACAACATAGGTCCTGTTGCACACACATTATTCAGTGCTAAGATCTCCTTTCTGCACTCAGAAATGTGTCATCCATTTTACTGTATTGATGTCAAGTTTGTGGGTCCTAGATTTTCCTTGGATTTCATGATGTGCATTCACCCCACTTTTACTCCCCCACTTTCCCAGCTTGTGAGGTTCTTCAGGCTGCCCCAACTCTGTGCCATCCCACACAATGCTGCAGTGAGTGTCCTTGGTCACATCCCTTTACCTGTGTGAGAAGTGTCTTCAAGTGGATTTCCAGGAGCTGTGTGTATGGGTCATAGAGTAAGTGTCCTGGAATTTAATGATGAACTACCAGGTCCTTGATGGAATGGCTGCCTTAGGTTTTTTTTTCACTTGACCAACAATGTTTGTATACATTTATGGTGTCCAGTGTGATAATTTGATTTATGTATATAATGTGGAAAGATCAAATCAGGGTAAACATCGTATCCATGTCCTCAAGCATTTATGATTTCCACAGGTTGGAAAAGCCCAGTCTCTTCTAGTGTTATTTTGAAGTAAATAAAAAATTGTCGGCTTTAGTGTAGGCCAACCTGTAGCAGCATCCAGCTTCCTAAATTTTCTTACACTGATGAAAGATGATGTCACTTCCTTGTGGTTTTTCATTCTTTTTCTTTCCTTACTTTATTGTTCCAAGTTGCGTGTTTGATTTTGCTATTAACCTACTGTACTTCCTTTTCTGCAGATTGCCTGGGATTACTCTTGTCCATTTTCTACCCCAACTGCAGTCTGTTTTTCTTGTTGGTTTGTGGACATTCTTTGTAGAGTTTCAATATTAGTCTTGTGGTTTAAAAAATATATTTTGTCAGACTGGGATTTGAACTGAGGCCTTGCACTTGCTAGACAAGTTCTCAGGTCTTGAGCCATGCTTCCAGCCCTTTTTTCTTTACATTATTTTTCATATAGGGTCTCACTCTTTGCTCAGGGCTTCCTCAGATGGTGATCCTCCTTCTTATGCCTCCTGAGTAGCTGGGATCACAAGCATTTGCCAGTATACACAGCTTGTTTGTTGAGATGGTGTCTTACTAACTTTTTTGGCTGGGCGAACCTTGAACTGCCTCCTGGTATCTAGGATTACTGGTGTTTTAACACTGCACGTATCTTCTTGCAGACTGTCAAGTATTAACTTTATCCACGATTCTCTTTGTTTAAGAGCTCTGTGATGTCAATATTGGTCTTTATCACATTAGTTATTTATTTTTTGGCTCAAGCTTTTCTTTCATTAATAGTTTGATTTGATTTTTAAGAAGTCCCCACAATGAAAAATAATCATCCAACATTTATTTTACTTGCTTATTATTTTAAATGTTTTCTTTCCTCTTGTTTTTGAGTACTGGGGTTTGAACTCAGGGTTTTACACTTGCTAGGCAGACACTCTACCTCTTGAGCCAAGCTTCCAGCCTGTTTTTCTCTGGTTATTTTTGAAATAAGGTCTCACTGTTTTTGCCCAGGCTGGCCTGGGCTGCAGTCTTGCTATTTTGTACTTCCCACCATAGCTGGGTGACAGGTGCATACCATGCCTACTTATTGGTTGAGATGGAGCCTCTAGAACTTTTTGCTTGGATTGCCCTCAAACTGAGATCCTCCTGATCTCAACCTCCCAAATACCTAGGATTACAGGAATGAGTCACCAGTTCCTGGAAGTTTTTGTTTCTGAGGTAGTGTCTCACTAATTTTGCTCAGGCTGGTCTCAAACTCATGATCCTCTGCTTTTGCCCCCCAAGAAGCTGGCAAACATTTCTTTTAGTTATTTTATTTTTATCTTCCACAGTTAGGCCCTTTATTAGTCTTGATTCTGTCTTTGAATGTATCTTTTATCTCTATAGAAAGATATTTTTCTCAACAGCTTCCTCTGAACAATTCCTCCTTTGCCTATTAAATGTGTGCTGTGATCTCACCTATCAAGGCCTGATTCTTTGTCTAAGGCTTCCATTTTGTCTACTTTTTAGGGCTTCCTTTCCCTCATCTATGTCAAGGTTAGCCTCGTTATTCATGGATCTTTATTTAGTCATGGAAGTTTTGTAATAAGTGTGTCACTTTCTCAAGAACTCCAACTACATATTTTATGAGGACATCTTTGGGGAGATTATCTATGTTGGAGAATTACCATCTGGCTATCGTTGTCTTTCAATTTCAAGATTTTTAAAAATTATCTGCCATGTTTTCTGTTCGTGAGAGGTTTAGTTGATTTCCATGGATGTCTTCTATGGTCTGGGTTAAACTAAAGCCTATATACTTAATCATTTTTGGTGCTAATTTGAATAGTGCCTTCCTTGTGTTTTACTTTTCATTTAAAAAAAAACAACTTGAGACAATTGGCAAATACAATATAGAAAATTCTTGCACTTTTCTCACATAACTTCTCTCAGCAGTACAATACATAACCCTAGTATAATTATCAGGAATTTAACATCACCACAATTATTTTAAGCAGATTACAGGTCTGAAGTTTTGCCAGTTTTTCTACTAATACCATGTATGTTCTAGCATACAATCAACTAGACTTAATTGTCATTTCAAATTTCATTACCATTTATTTCTTTCCTTTTGGCAGTACCAGGGTTTGATCTCAGGGCCTCCCACTTGCTAGGTAGGTGCTCTACCACTTTAGCCATGTCCCAACCCTTTTGGTTTAGTTATTTTTGAGACACGTTCTTGCTTTATGCCTGGGCTGGCCTAGACCATAATTCTCTTTATTTTTACTTCGTGTGTAACTTTGATGACAGGGGAACACCACCTGGTGAGATGGGGTCCTGTGAGCTTTTTCTCTGGGCTGGCATTGAACCATGACCCTCCCTATCTGCACCTTCCAAGTAGCTAGGATTACAGGCTTGAGACACGGTACTCAGCCAAGTCATCTACTTTTGAATTGGGGACTGAACTGACATGTCACTGAGTAGAAACTCTGAGGTCCTAGCACTGCGATTTAAAAATAGTAGTAATAATAATTGTTTTTATCAGTAGCACTATTTATTGAGTTCTTATCAGAGGTCATGTACTTAAGATCCATGATTTTGTTTAAATCTCAGCACATTATTACAGTTCATCCTGTATTCTTTTTTTTTTTTTTTCATTTTTCTTTTATTATTCATATGTGCATACAAGGCTTGGTTTATATCTCCCCCCTGCCCCCACCCCCTCCCTTACCACCCACTCCACCCCCTCCCGCTCCCCCCCTCAATACCCAGCAGAAACTATTTTGTCCTTATCTCTAATTTTGTTGTAGAGAGAGTATAAGCAATAATAGGAAGGAACAAGGGGTTTTGCTGGTTGAGATAAGGATAGCTATACAGGGCATTGACTCACATTGATTTCCTGTGCGTGGGTGTTACCTTCTAGGTTAATTCTTTTTTATCTAACCTTTTTTCTAGTACCTGGTCCCCTTTTCCTATTGGCCTCAGTTGCTTTAAGGTATCTGCTTTAGTTTCTCTGCATTAAGGGCAACAAATGCTAGCTAGTTTTTTAGGTGTCTTACCTATCCTCACCTCTCCCTTGTGTGCTCTCGCTTTTATCGTGTGCTCATAGTCCAATCCCCTTGTTGTGTTTGCCCTTGATCTAATGTCCACATATGAGGGAGAACATACGATTTTTGGTTTTTTGAGCCAGGCTAACCTCACTCAGAATGATGTTCTCCAATTCCATCCATTTACCAGCGAATGATAACATTTCGTTCTTCTTCATGGCTGCATAAAATTCCATTGTGTATAGATACCACATTTTCTTAATCCATTCGTCAGTGGTGGGGCATCTTGGCTGTTTCCATAACTTGGCTATTGTGAATAGTGCTGCAATAAACATGGATGTGCAGGTGCCTCTGGAGTAACAGTCTTTTGGGTATATCCCCAAGAGTGGTATTGCTGGATCAAATGGTAGATCGATGTCCAGCTTTTTAAGTAGCCTCCAAATTTTTTTCCAGAGTGGTTGTACTAGTCTACATTCCCACCAACAGTGTAAGAGGGTTCCTTTTTCCCCGCATCCTCGCCAACACCTGTTGTTGGTGATGTTGCTGATGATGGCTGTTCTAACAGGGGTGAGGTGGAATCTTAGTGTGGTTTTAATTTGCATTTCCTTTATTGCTAGAGATGGTGAGCATTTTTTCATGTGTTTTCTGGCCATTTGAATTTCTTCTTTTGAGAAAGTTCTGTTTAGTTCACATGCCCATTTCTTTATTGGTTCATTAGTTTTGGGAGAATTTAGTTTTTTAAGTTCCCTGTATATTCTGGTTATCAGTCCTTTGTCTGATGTATAATTGGCAAATATTTTCTCCCACTCTGTGGGTGTTCTCTTCAGTTTAGAGACCATTTCTTTTGATGAACAGAAGCTTTTTAGTTTTATGAGGTCCCATTTATCTATGCTATCTCTTATTTGCTGTGCTGCTGGGGTTTCATTGAGAAAGTTCTTACCTATACCTACTAACTCCAGAGTATTTCCTACTCTTTCTTGTATCAACTTAAGAGTTTGGGGTCTGATATTAAGATCCTTGATCCATTTTGAGTTAATCTTGGTATAGGGTAATATACATGGATCTAGTTTCAGTTTTTTGCAGACTGCTAACCAGTTTTCCCAGCAGTTTTTGTTGAAGAGGCTGCTATTTCTCCATCGTATATTTTTAGCTCCTTTGTCAAAGATAAATTGCTCATAGTTGTGTGGCTTCATATCTGGATCCTCTATTCTGTTCCACTGGTCTTCATGTCTGTTTTTGTGCCAGTACCATGCTGTTTTTATTGTTATTGCTTTGTAATATAGTTTGAAGTCAGGTATTGTAATACCTCCTGCATTGTTCTTTTGACTGAGTATTGCCTTGGCTATTCGTGGCCTCTTGTTTTTCCATATAAATTTAACAGTAGATTTTTCAATCTCTTTGATGAATGTCATTGGAATTTTGATGGGAATTGCATTAAACATGTAGATTACTTTTGGGAGTATAGACATTTTTACTATGTTGATTCTACCAATCCATGAGCATGGGAGATCTCTCCACTTTCTATAGTCTTCCTCAATCTCTTTCTTCAGAAGTGTATAGTTTTCCTTGTATTCTTGAATTCTACATCTGTGTTTCAAAAATGTAGTTAGGTCTGTGATTCCTGAGTCTATATCAAGCAAATATCAACTGTTTTCTTGTGATAATTCTTTGAAAAATATGGTGTAATGACTACGTATATCACAATACATTGTGTTCAATATTCTAAGTCATCTGAACCTGATTTAAAGTCTGAGAGTATGTTCATACATTCTATGCAACACTGCTGTATTCTCAAAAGGGATTTGAGCACCTGAATTTTTGATATCTGGTAGATAGGACTGTGCTGAACCTAATGCCCTATGAATGCTAAGGGATGATAACATAAATACATATTTGCAGGTCAACTAATCATATCTTGGATAGGTGAAGGAGCCTCTCACATGTTCTTGGAGGCCAGAACTCACTGGAAACCCTGTGCTCCTAAACACTGAGTAATGTTTTCTGTCTCCCATCAGGTATGGCTGCCATACCTGGTCTAAACTTCACCTTCATGTCTGAGTTCATCCTCATTGGCTTTTCCACCTTTCCCCGCCTTCAGCTGATATTCTTCCTGCTGTTTCTGCTGATGTATCTGTTCATACTGCTGGGCAACCTGATCATCATGGCCACCATCTGGAGTGAGCACAGCCTCCACACATCCATGTACCTCTTTCTGTGCGCCCTGTCCATCTCTGAGATCCTCTACACCTTGGCCATCATCCCGTGCATGCTGGCCGACCTGCTGTGCTCCACCGCTCCATCTCCTTCCTGGCCTGTGCCTGCCAGATGATCTTCTCCTTCACATTTGGCTTCACCCACTCCTTCCTACTCACTGTCATGGGCTATGACTGCTATGTGGCCATCTGTCACCCACTGTGCTACAATGTGCTCATGAACCCGCAGGGCTGTGCCTGTCTGTTGGCCTGGTCCTGTGTTGGTGGCTCTGTCATGGGGATTGTGGTCACAACAGCCATATTCAATCTCACCTTCTGTGGACCCAATGACATCCACCATTTCTTCTGCCATATGCCACCTCTGTTGAAGCTGGCCTGTGGAGAGGATGTACCAGTAGTGGCCAAAGTTCTGGGCCTGGTGTGTATCTCAGCCCTTCTGGGCTGCTTCCTCCTCATTCTGCTCGCCTATGCCTTCATTGTTGTTGCCATTTTGAGTATCACCTCAGCTGAGGGGTGACACAAAGCCTTCTCCACCTGTGCATCCCACCTCACAGTGGTGATCATGCACTATGGCTTTGCTTCTGTCATCTACCTAAAGCCCAAGGACCCCCAGTCTCTTGGAGGAGACACTTTGATGGGCTTCACCTACAAAGTCCTCACACCCTTCCTCAGCCCCATCATCTTCAGTATGAGGAACAAGGAACTCAAGACCACCATGAAGAAGTCTTTGCTGAGCAAACTCTTTCCCTAGAACCCCTGAAGATGCTAGCTTTCTAACAGGAATATGGTGGGAGGAAGCTCATTTATTCTTCCTGGTCACTCTTCCCTCTGTCTTTCCATTCTGTCTGTCTCTCCCTATGTCTCTCTATCTTTGTATCTCTCACTGCACTGCCATATGCCTTCCTTCCTTTTGAATAGTGATGCTACATCATGTCAAACTTTTGAATATTTTTCATTGACTAGATATGGTCTTTTGGGGAACATTTTTGAGAAATTCACAAACAATATAATTTACCCACGTATAGATTTTTGTAATAATCAGCACAGCCAATTTAAAACACCTTTATATCCTCCACAAGAAACTCTGAACCCCAAAAGAGTTCTGTGATCCTAGCACTAAGGAGGCTGAGTCAGTAGTATTGCAAATTCAAGCCCAACTTGGACTACATAGTAAATTTGGGGCTAGCTGTGTCAATGCAGCAAGACCCTATCTCAAAAAAAAATTCTGAGACCTTCACTCATATACTGGCAACCACAAATATACTGTTTTGTTTCTATGGGTTTGCTTTATTTCACACAGATGGAATCATACAATGTGTGTCCTTTTGTGTCTCAGTTCTTTCATTCAACATTATTCTTTTAAGGTTTATCACATTGTAGTATGCATCAGGTGGTTGCATGATATTCCACTAATTGGATAGTTCACATTCTGTTACCCACTCATGAGTGGATGGGCATTTGCATTGTGTCAACCTTTTGGACTATGATGAATGATACAGCTGTAAATATTCATGTACAGCTTTTATGTATACATATGTCTTCATAACTTTTGGTATATAGCTGGGAGTGGAGTTGATGTGTCATACAGTAACTCTGCATTTAATTATTTGAGAATATATCATAGTGACTTCCAACCCAATTATCCCATTTTATTTCTGACCAGCAGTGTGTAAATGTTCTGATTTCTCCACATCCTTGCCAACTCTGTTATGTTCTGACTTGATTATAATCACCCTAATGATGGGTTTTTTTGGGGGGGTTGTGTAGTACTGGGTTTTGAACTCAGGGCCTTGCCATTGCCAGCCATACCCCCAATGCTTTTTGCTTTAGTTATGTTTCTGATAGGGTCTCATTCTTTTGCCCATGGCCAGACTCAGACCACAATCTGCCTACTTCTGCCTCTTGTGTAGCTGGGATTGCAGACATGGGTTGCTATGCTTTTTTTTTTTGGTGGTACTGGTGTTTAAACTCAGGGCTGCACACTTGTTAGGTGGTGTTCTGTTGAGCTACTGTGTCCATGTTACTTGTTCTTTGAGATAGGATCTCACTAACTTTTTGCCTGCGATGGCTTCTAACTGAAATCCTCCAATCTCTGCCTCCCAAATAGCTGGAATTGCAGGTAGGAGCTATTACACCTACCTCTGTTTTATTTTTTCTTTTTCTTTTTTTATTGCTTTTTAATTTAATTTGGCACTGCTGGTATCATTCCCAAGGTCTAGTGCATGCTATACATACTCGAGCCTTACTGGGTTTTGATTTGCATTTCCCTGATGAGAAATGTTTAGCACCAATCCATTTCCTTTACAAGAAATGTCACTGTGGTTCCCCTTGATCGTCAGAGAAAAAGCCAACTTATAGTTTGCTTAACCAAGTGTCAAAACATTCTGAAATGAAAACAAGCTTTATTCTCACTCCTATACTTACTTTTTAAAATAAACTTAAAGCAACCAAAAATTTCACTTGATTAATAAATGTTGCTTTTTGTTTGTGTCATATACTAGACTCCAGGGTCAGTATAAGGTGAGGGGAGACAGGGTCCTGAAAGGATAGAATGGCACTTCCTCTTCATTTAAAATGTTGACATTTTGTTCATCATGGAATTTTAAAAATTAATTTTGAATTTTTACATGCATCAAATCAATCATACCATTCCTCATAAACACATTCAATTTTAAAGGAAATAAAATAATTTTGAATAAAAATATTGAATTCAATACTGTTTGTCTTGGTTACTGAATTTTTGGTGGCCTCTTAGATTGGGTGCCACTCACGCCTTAGGTGACAGCGTCACCTCCTCCCAAAGGGGAAAATGCTTGCACTGACTCCTTACTTAAGCCCACAAATTAATTAAAAGCAGGAAAAGTTTGGCATCATTGTCTCCACTTTGTACCTATCTTTGTGCTAAGCCATTCTCTTTATAGTCACTTTACAATCACCTTGGATCCAAAAAAGGACAAAACTGATAATATCTTGATGACAATGAACTGGAGCTCCCTGGAACTGCCACCCTTCCAGTGAGGATAGTTATCTCAAGAATTCTCTCAAACAGGAACCAGATTACTCCCTCCAGTGATAATGTTCCAAAACTGGACCAGACCACCTCACTGACCAAGACTGCTCTGCAAGTCACAACTACACCTGTGACTGAATTGTTTAACTACACATACCTTTGTCCCCTGCCCCCAGTTCTTTTGTCTGTTTAAGCCTGTAGCTCAGGTCTGTACCCCAAAGATGGCTGAAGATGATCTGAGTGCTCACTCTGTGTTTTCCCATGGCACATCCCGAACTGTGTAATAAACCTCCTTTGTTTGCCCTCACCAGGCCTCTTTATTTGGCATTTATGGGTGGGTGTCTGGACCTGGCATGTGGAATCTCATGAGTTTGGCCTTGGGTCCAGAACTCCAGTTTCATCATCTCTAGATGACTTAGAATACTCATACAGTGTAAATGGTGTACGGAGTTGTTAAACGGTATGTTCAGGGAATAATGACAAGGAAAAATTCTGTTTGGGAGAGATGCCATCTTGAGAAAGTATCTTCAATCTGCAGTTGTGAGGAAGGTTAAATGAAGGAAAGATCAGGCCTCACAGAAAAATATTACCTCTTTGATTAACCATGCTTTGTCTCAGAACTGCCCTCAGCTGGCCGGGAACCACCCATGCCCTGCCCCACTCATTGATTATTGGTGGGAATCTCCCAGTTCTCCTCTTTCCATAGGTTAATTTCGGCTTTACAAAGCACCTGAAGAGTGGAAATATGCTTTCTCGGCCGTGGACTCCACCTGGGCCTCACCGTCCTTCCCTTTCTATTTTCCTTTCCTAACTTTTAATAAACTACCTTTACACCCACGTGTCCTGCCATGGATTCTGATCACAGTCTGCACTAGTGCCATTAACAGTCAGTTGAATCTGAGGATATGGAACTCATGCATGTGGAATTCTTACTGCACAGATATTTGTTTAACATCTACTTTTCCCTTCTGAAGTTTAAGCACTGAAATTTGGGATTTTGTGTAACTGGCTCAATGTTTTTTCCCAAGTAGTGCCTAGAAATGTGTGCACACAGAAGGAGCTCAATAAATGTCCACTGAATGAATACAGCAGTGTTTGTAATACTCACCATGATAACATGCAGGACTGGGGGATGGAGGCTGTCCCGTGGTGTATTGCAGGATATTTAACAGCATGTGTTGTTCTGACCTGTTTGATGCTGTACCAGATCTTCCCTCCACCACGTCTAACAAACTAAATGACTCCAGAAACTTCTAAATGTCCCCTGGGAATGCAGGATAAGAACCCTGGGGCTACACAAACGAGGGAAGTCTTCACTGATGAGTTCAAAACCACCGCACTCTTGCCTCTTTGGCAACCTTGGAACTTGGTCCAGGTGCAGATCGATTTTACATGTCAAGTTGGGAAGGTCATGGGATGTACAGATATCTGATTAAACATTATTTCTGTGAGGTATTTTTGAAAGACATTAGCACTTGAATTGTTGAACTGAGCAAAAGATGGCCCTCTTCAGTATGAATGAAATTAAAGAATTAAAGGTTGGATTCATGCCCCTTTTGCCTGCATGTATGCATGACCTAAGACATTGCTCTCCTGCCCTTGGCACTAATGGGTTCTCTGCCCTCAGACTCACAAGGATCTACACCATCAAGTTTCCTGTTCATATATATGTATATATGTGTGTATGTGTGTGTGTATATATATATATATGAATGTATGTGTGCATTATGTATGGGCTTTTTGAAGTACTGGGGTTTGAACTCAGGGCTTTGCATTTGCTAGGCAGGCACTCTACTCCTTAAGCCTCACCTCCAGCCCATCTCTGGCTCTTTGATATTTGAATTACACCACAGATTTTTCTGGCATCTTCTGTTTTGTGGGATTTCTCAGCTTCCATGATTGCATAAACCAATACTTTATAATAAATATCCACCTGTCTGTTTATGTGTCTAGCTATCTATCATCTACCTATTACCCATCTGTCCAGATATTATTGGTTTTGTCTCTGGAGAACCATGATTAATGTCTTAGTTAGAATCCTAATACTTCTGTGTGTCACTCCACTAAGCCTTGTTGGAATATCCCCAAATGAGAAAGGCCACAAATAATTGTTTAATTTATATTGAAAAGCTAGCATTAATTGAGTGCTTTTGGTGGGGCAGACCCAGTTGACTGCCCTATACAGAACCATCCTAAAAGTTTAATACACTATTATTTATTATTAAATCTATGTTAATGGTGGGAAAATGAACATAGAAACAAGATGCAACTTAACCAAAGACAATTTATTTGATCACTTAACCAGTGCACACCACTACCCACATGTTAGCACTTCTCTATGTCTTGAGGGAGCAAGGTGTCACCTGTGTCACTTCCTATCAGCTGTTGCCATGTGATGAGTCATGGGGCCATACATGGATGCTTGGAGCAACAGACAGGTGGTGGCTCCTGGAGAGGGGGATTCTGGGAGAAGAGGGGCTGAGCATGACTCTTAATTAGAGTAATACACCTCCCAAGGGTGGCCTCTGTTTGACCACAGGGTTTTTAAGTGATGTTCCACACCCTCTCCCTCACTGAGTACTAAGGTGGACACATTAAACACTGGTGGTGGCCTGGTGCCAGTGGCTAATACCTGTGATTCTTGATACTTGGGAGGCTGACATTGGGAGACTCTCAGTTTGAGGCCATCGTGGGCAAATAGTTCATGAAACCCTATCTCCAAAATAACCACAGCAAAATGGAGTGGAGACATATCTTAAGCAGTAGAATGCCTGTTTAGCAAGCAGGAAGCCCACCATATAAACAAAACTATTGCTGGCCTCAACAAAGCATTTCCCCACCTCACATTTCTCTAATTCCAAGCTCATCGAGAAGATATGTCAGGAAAGCATCCTAAGTACTGTTTATTAGAAGTATGTGTGTATGCAAGGCATTGTGCTAGGCCATTCACAAACATTGCCTCACTTCACTGCCTCTTCTATATTCTTAGAGGTTAGACTGGAGAGGTGATATAGCCAACCTAAGGACACACAGCAATATTTGCAAAAGCCAGTTTCAACACTTTTGTTTCAGCCATGTTAACAAACTTGATATTTTTTTCTAAATGGATTGACAAAAACTGTACCTCATACTCAGAATCATGTTTCCTAATTCTTTTAAATTAATTTATTCAACAAGCATGACATGGTGGTGCATACCTTATAATCCCAGGCACACAGGAGGTGGAGGCAGGAGGATCACAAGTTTGAGGCTACCCCAGACAAAGTGAGCATGAGACCCTATCAAAGAAGATCTGGGAGTGTATCTCAAGTGGTGGAGTGTTTGCCTGGGTTCATTCCCTATTACTGCAAGATAGATGATACGTAGATCAATAGACAGATAGATAGATGATAGATAGATAATGATATAGAAATAGAGATAGATATATAGACAGAGATAGGCAGGTGCCTGTGGCTCTCACCTGTAATCCTAGCTATGTGGGAGGCTGAGACTGAGAGAATTGAGATTTGAGGCCAGCCAAAGCAAATAGTTCAGAAGACGCCATCTCCATAAAAACAACCACAGCAAAAACAACAGGAGGTGTGGCTCAAGCGGTAGAGTGCCTGCTTTGCAAGCTCAAAGTCTTGAGTTCAAACCCTAGTCCCACCAAAAAATTTTTTGAGAGCTTACCATGTCATCTAAGCATACAGCAGCACACTAAAGGGACCAAGACCCTGGCCTTCTTAAAACAACATTCTACTTAGCAGAAGCAGACCACATCCAATAAGCAGAGAAATGACAGACAGAAATCTAGAGTAAAATAAAGAAGAAGAGAAAGAACAGGACCAGAGTGTTGCTGTTTTCTGTAGTGTACTTAGAGAAGGGCTTTCTGCCATTCAAGCAAAATCTTTAGGCAGTAAAGGAGGAGCCATGTGGACATCTGAGAGAACAGTGTTCCAGACAGACACGTGTATATGTCCTGAGGCAGGAACCTGACCAGTGTGCTTGAGGGAAAGCCTGGATTCTGGAGCAGAGTGGTTAAGGGAAAGAGAAGGAGAAAGTAGAAGGTGAGGGCAGAGAAGCAGCAGGGCTGTTGAAGTGATTTGTGGGTAAACAAGAAAGTTGGAGACAGGAGCCATCACAGGATTCTGAGAGGAGGAGATATAATATATGTGTGTATGTGTGTGTGTGTGTGTGTGTGTGTGTATGTGTGCAAGATTGAATCTTCTTTCTTGAGAAGGTAGTGTAGAAGAGGAGGGGTGGAGGTGGGAAGACCAATTCAGAAGCTACAGAGACCATCAATTTGAGAGAAGACTGTCACTTAGACCAGGATGCTATTGAGGCGGTGAGAGGCGGCCAGGATCTGAACACACTTTGATGGGAGAGCCACTCCTGAGTTGCTGGTAGGTTGCGCATGAGCTGTGAAAGAGAGGAGGGCTCATGAATGGTATTTCTGTGTGTGTGTGTGTGTGTGTGTGTGTGTGTGTGTGTGTGTGTGTGAAGGAGACAAAGGGAGAGAGAGAGAGAGAATATGACAATGATATTCACAAGCTAGAAATTTGGACATGTTAAGTTAGAGATATCTACTACATAGCCAGGTAGAAGTGTTGAGAAAGGAGTTGAAAAAGGATGAAGGTAAGAATTTGAGGGAACCTTACTGTACAGATGGTCCATACAGACATGATACCTGATGAGTCTCCCTGGGACAGAGGGACTCTAATGAAGTACAAGTTTGGAATTATAATGGCTAACTTGTGTTTCACTGTATAACTTGTTCAACATTCCTTTATTAGTGGACATATCTATTTTTTAATAATAAATATAACTACTGTGAATATATCTTATATATTCACATGTATATAAAATATGTATAAGGTGTTGATATAATTGGATGGGAAATTGAATCAGGAGTCAAGATTTGAACCCAGATTAGTCTGACTGATGGTTTCCTAAGGTTCTGAGAGACAATGAGGTTTCTCACAGTAAATACATTAGCCAACAATCTGGTTTGTTCAACATTGTAGGTATTATATTAATGCACCATGGAAATATTTGTTAAGAATTGAACACATATTCTAAGTCCCGTGTTGGTGCTATGTGTGATGATGAGCAAGGTGATCAATCCTCCTGATCTTATGTAGCCCAAGTATCCACAATAAGCTAGCATAAGACAGGTGCCCAACTCATAGTGGCTACCCATCCATTTTCCAGGTCCTCTATCCACTGGGAGACCAGTAGGGTCAGAGACCATGTGGGTCTTTGATTTAACAAGTATGTCTGATTCATATTCTTGGCCAGAATGGCTTTATTGCTGGGAAAGGGAGACATCTTAGCTCAATGTGTAAGAATTACTCAGGAATTCCTAAAGGACCAATTTATTTTAAATCATGAAGAACTTCTGACTTGAATTTTTCCATTGATATTCAAAAGATGCATGGTCCAAAGGATGGCATGTCACAATTACCCTCGTGTGCCATAAAATACTCTTAAGAATGTTGGAGTATTTGATTTTGGAGAATGGCCATTATGCTTGGGTTAGGACCCACACACCTACTATAGGAAGACACTGAAGGGAGAAGATGTGAAGTCAGAAAGGACCCACATTGGAAGGCTAGCTCCTCCATGCTGTGTGATCTTGGATGAGTTATACATCTTTGGAGCAGCAATTTCCACTGTGAAATGGGTAGGGGTGGTTCTATTTTTCCACATCCCACCTTGTGACGCTGTAATGACACCAAGTTCCTGAGCAGTAAGAAGAAACACAAAGCATAGCATGAATTCTGGAAAGGGCTTCTCGGGTTTCCCCAGTGTTGACTGAAAGGGTTCCCCACCTCCTTCTACTCCATGTGTTACATAATGTATTTACTGCTTAAGTGATGGAGAAAGGCTGAACTCATGCTTCAGGAGAAATGATTTATAGTTTGCTATTCAAACAAAGAATGACTATTTTTAACAAATTATAAATTCCATTCAGTGGGATTAACTATAAGTCTCTCTTTTAATGGAGAAACAGGTGAGCTTAAGCCTGTATGACCATGACATAAGCTTACTTCCTGGGCTCCACAATCATTGTCCTTATATAGCAGAGATTTCCCTGGAGGCCCATGTGCTGTGTAACTTTCAAACAGCACACAGTATCTCTCAGCGAGATTTTCCCCTTGAATTTACCGTGAAAACTTAATCTGCCTGTCTACAAGTATTCATGATTCACACTTGAAATGTCAAGGTTTACTGAAGTATTTGCTTGGGAATCTGCTTATTGCTCTTTATAATTTCTCTTACATAGGATTGGGCAAGCTAAAATTTAGGGTGTTTTTTGCTCTGCTATACAATAATCTGAAAAAGTCTTTTGTAGATTGAAAAATCTGAGGTATACCTACTTGGTGCTGTTAGGCATGAAGCCCTCCATTTCTCATTGGATAACAGGTTTGAGTTGTTAGAAATATTAGGTAACACAGCATTTAGGCAGACAGGGAAGAGACTAAAGGTTTGGTTTTGACAACCAAACCTGTTATTTTCTCATACATGCTTCCTTCCATCACAAATAAATCCCTAACATTGAGTAACCCTTGTGCACACACTTAAAATATGATCTAAAAAGGGTTCTATTAACAAGAAAGAATTAGAAAAATACAGGTGACTATGTGTTGAGGGAGTATTATCTCTAACAGTAGACATTGGGAAGCTAATTTAGTGATTCATAGGTTATTATATATTTTCTGGGTAGAGTTTGCTCAGCAAAGTCTTCTTCATGGTGGTCTTGAGTTCCTTGTTCCTGAGACTGTAGATGATGGGGCTGAGGAAGGGTGTGAGGACTGTGTAGGTGATGCTCATCAAAGTGTCTCCTTCCAGAGACTGGGGGGCCTTGGGTTTGAGGTAGATGACAGAAGCAAAGCCATAGTGCATGATCACCACCGTGAGGTGGGATGTACAGGTGGAGAAGGCTTTGTGTCGCCCCTCAGCTGATGGGATCCTCAAAATGGCAGTCACAATGAAGGCATAGGAGAGAAGGATGAGGAGGAATCAACCCAGTGGGGTAAAATACATACCAGGCCCAAAACCTTGGCCACCAACAGCACATCTTTTGCACAGACCAACTTCAACCAAGGTGGCAGGTGACAGGCAAAATGGTGAATCTCATTGGGGCCACAGAAGGTGGGGTTAAATATGGCTGTTGTGACCACAATCCCCATGACAGAGCCACCAACCCAGGACCAGTCCACCAGACAGGCACAGCCATGGGGGCTCATGAGCACATTGTAGTGCAGTGGGAGAAAGAAGTCCACATAGCGGTCATATCCCATGACAGTGAGTAGGAAAGCATGGGTGAAGCCAATGGAAGCCAGGAAGGAGATGGAGTGGTGGGTGGACAGCAGGTTCGCCAGCATGTGCAGAATGATGGCCAAGGTGTAGAGGATCTCAGTGATGGACAGGGTGCACAGGAAGAGGTACATGGATGTGTGGAGGCTGTGCTCACTCCTGATGGTGGCCATGATGATCAGGTTGCCCAGCAGTGTGAAAAAATACATCAGCATAAACAGCATGAAGAACATCAACTGAAGATGGGGAAATGTGGAAAAGCCAATAAGGATGAACTCAGTCAATGCTGAGTGATTGGCTCTCTGCATGGGGGCTGTGCCTGGGTTGAGGTTCAACAAGGAGAGGTTAGCTAGTGGGTAAGAAAGGTTATTATCTTAATCAGGTAGCATTAATTTAGTTCCCACCTATAACTTAATGCTCTCATCAAATTAGGAAGATGGTACCATTATTTTCATCTCCATCTTGAGTTTTGTTGGCATATGTATTGAGAATATTGGCATACACAAAGGCTAAGAGTATTGCTGGAGGGATGGAGGTGTGGCTCAAGCAGTAGAGCACCTGCCTAACAAGCACAAAGCCCTGAGGTCAAACCTTACTACCACCAAAAAATGTTGCTCAAATTGAAGCTATTGAAGTACCTAATTTAAGACTTGGGCCTACACTTGAGCTGACTCCAAAAACTATACCCTGAAATTTTCCTCTACCTTGGTTCCCCTAGTGAAAAGATCCCTTCGTTGGATCTTTTATCCATTGCTTCCTATGGATATAACTCCTGGGACCAAGAGTAATTCCATCTTAATTTCTATTAGTCGGATTCTTCCTCTGGGGTTATTCTTGGGGGAATCGGATACAATAGTCTGTGTTGTTCTAAGGAAAGTGACAGAAATAAAATTGTTTTGTTTTCCAGCTCCCATGAGTCTATCTAACATAACTATCAGACAGAAGGAGGTGGGAGGTAGCAGACATGGGTTCAAATCCCTAGTCTGTACTTTGAGCAAGTTTTCTCACCTCTCTTCCTTCCACTTCCCCTCCCTACCTCAAAGGGTGGTTGTGAGAAACTGAGTTGTCATTAGAAGATGACAATCCATATTAAGTCAATATGATGTGAGAAAATGTACCTTGTTGTGCTCAGTAAATAATCCCAATTAAATTAGATTTCAGTATTTCTGCATGAATCGTTTAACTATATCTGAATTTTCTTTTAGGTAGACAATGTAGCTGGGAGGAGTGGCTCGTAACTGTAATCCTAGCTACTCAGGAAGCAGACATTGGGAGGTTCACAGTATAAGGACATCCCAGAGAAAAGTTAGTGAAACATAATCTTGACAAATAAGCTAGGCCTGCTGCTGCATTCCTGTCAATCCAGCTATGCAGGAGGAATGAGTAGAAGGATTTCAACCAAAGCTGTCTCAGGCAAAAAGGCAAACCTTATCTGAAAAATTACCTAAAGCAAAAAGGACTGGAGGTGTGACTCAAGTGCTAGAGTTCAAATTCCACTCAAGTGGAATTAATGCCATTCATAAAATCCAGAAAGTAGAAACAACCCAGATGTTCATCAACTGGAGTATATCCATCTAGTGACTTGTTTGGCTATAAAAGAACTGAAGCTATAATACATGTTACAATGTAGATGAACCTTGAAACCTGACTTAACAAAATAAATGAGACATAAAAGGCCACATATTGTAGGATTCCTTTTATATCAAATGTCTTCAGTAGGTAAAACTACAGAAATAGAAAGATCAGTGGTTGACTCTTTTCAACCTTATATTGTTTAAATTTATTAAACAATCAGGTGGAATTTGAAGCAGCTGATAGCTTATGAGGGGCTGGGGCAAAGGAACCATGGGGAATGACTGCTATTGGGTACAGGGTTTCCTTTGAGGGTAATGGAAATTTCTAGCACTAGATAAAGGGGTGAGTTGTACAACAGTGTAAGTATACTTCATGTCACTGAATTTTATGTATTATTTATTTTTGTTATTGTTTGTTTTTTATAAATGTATTATTAATACTATTTTTATTTGCCTACTTGTAAGTTCATAATTGTATACATTTATGGGGTATACATGATATATATATATGTATTTATGTGTGTATGTATGATTAAATCAAGCTCATGACCATTTATATTTATATTACCTCAATAACTCATTATTTTTAAAATTTTTTTAGTGGGACTGGTGTTTTGAACTCAGGACTTCATGCTCGCAGGTAGATGCTGTACCAATTGAGCCACACATCCAGTGCATTTTGCTCTGGCTATTTTGATGATGGGGTGTTGTAAACTATTTGGCCAGGCTGTCTTCAAAGCATGATCATCTTGATCTCTATTTCCCAAGTAGCTAGGTTTATAGGTGTGAGCCACTGGTACCTGGGTTATTTTAAAAAAAATTTTGTAGGAGAGGAGGCCCAATGTATACACATGTAAGTAAATGTAAAAACAATAAAAGAAAATAAAGAAAAAAAAGATGTTTTTGTAGTGCTGGGCTGAAGACCAGGGCCTGTGTATGCTAAGCAAGCATTCTACCACTGAGATACACCCTCACCCTCTAGTTTTTTATGGTAAGACATTTAAATTTTGCTCTCTTGTTTATTTTGAACCTTATGTTATTGTTGACAATATTTACCTTTCTCTATGATACATCTCAAAACTTAGTCCCCCTCCCTACATCAAAATTCTTACCCTTTGATCTACAATACCCTATTCCCTCACTCCCTCTCCACCCTCTACCTCTTGCCTCCAAAGATAATTAAATGGCAAATTTTATGTGCATTTTTCCACAAGAGCTGGTGACACAGCTCGGTGACAGAGCACTTGCCTCAAATGTGCAAGTCTCTACGTTCAACCCTCAGAACTGTTCCCCCAAATCAGTTTTTATTAGCATATATTAAATTGTACAAAGTAAAGGGTTTCAGTGATGGAGGTGAGACTCAGTTGGTAGAGTGCCTGCCTAGCAAGTGCAAAGCCCTGAGTTCAAACTCTGGTACCATTGGGAAAAAAATAAGGGGTTTCATTATGACATTTCTATACATGAATACAATGTAGTTGGTCATATATGCCCCTCTTCCTTATCCCTTTTTCTCCTGATCATTTTCTCTCACCCTTCTACTTCTATAATAGGAAGAAAAAACAAGGTCATAGAAAAATACCAGTTTTAAAAAATGTAGTTGTTAGTCAACTGTCAGCTTAGTGTAACCCGAAATAAAATACCTCAAATATACCAGGTGCCAGTGGCTGTCATCCTAGCTACTCAGGAAGTAGAGATCGGGAGGATCATGGTTTGAAGCCAGTCCAGGCAAATAGTTCGAGAAACTCATCTTGAAAATAACCAACAGAGAAAAGAGCTGGCAGAGTGGCTCAATGGTAGAGTTCCTGCCCACCAAGTATGAGACTTGGAGTTGAAACCCCAATACCAACTAAAAATACCTCAGATAAATCAACGTAAAGAAAGGAAAAATTTATTTTCAGTTCATGAAAAACTGACTCCACTGCCTTGAACCTGGGGTAGCACACCAAGGCAGAAGCACATGGGGGAGTAAATCCAATGACCTCTTAGATGGGTGTGAGAGACAGGAAGAGACCAGGGTGCCAGAATCTCTCCAAGGGCACACATCAAATGACCTAAACCCTCCCACTAGGCCCTACTGACTAACAGTTCTACCACCTCCCAATAATGCAATGAGCTGGGAACCTCACCTTTAACACATGGGTCTCTCAGGGCCCAAACTGTAGCAGTGGTGAGTGGCCTCATAAGCGGGCTTCAATCTTCGATGGAGCCCTTGCAGGCTTACCCTGAGAAACAAAGCCATCTAATTTGGTAAGTGGAGACTGCATTCCCCCAAATAGCACCTGTTTCCAGAGTCTTCGCCTCTCTTCTTGAACCATCTGCATCTTTTCCCCGCTTCATGGTCAGCATCTGTCTGTCACTCCCTATGAAGGTGGTCCCAAATGTTCCTCACAGTCCTACCTTCTGAGATCATAGAGGGTAAATAGCTTGAAATAAGAGCCTCCGAAAAAAAACCAAAAGGTGACATGGATCCTATTGTTGTGTTCACAGGTCTTCCATGTTTCCATATGGTCTAGGGCAGGGTTCCCCAACCTCAAGACTGATCACACTTGGGTCCCCATTACTCACTCTGTAGGTGCTATTCTGTGCCTTCTGGGATTTTCAGTAGTATCCCTGGGTCTCTCTAGGTTAGCTTCTGATCAGTGGTGACAAACAAAAATGTCTCCAAACAACACCAATGTCCCCATGGGATTGTGAAACATTTTCCACAGTTGAGAATGTGGACAATGTCCATAGCCCAGGGAGGGCAGTTCCAACTCCTTGGCACTCCACTTCTGCCTGGGTCCCCCATCCTCCACTTCTCCACCTTGCAAATGCCTAGGTAAGATTTAAGTTCAATATGGCTGGCTCTGTACAGATCACCTGAACATTTTCTCCCCACAATAGACTTAGTCACTTCTTTCTGGGTGCTACCCAAACAACAACTCCTAAGTGATGATAAAATCTGTGCTCAAGACTTTGTCATGTGGTTCCTCATCATTATCAGATCAGAAACACATCTGTCCCCAGCACTGGGCTGTGAGTGCTCGACTTTAAGGATTGTTGTTTTTACAACCCCAACATGTGTACTCAGCAGTAATGTCCCCCATGTTAATAGCTGCCCTTTACTGGCTTTGTCCTATGGGCCAAAAAATGGGCTGAGTGGTTCTTCTTGAGTCTTTCCCCCCCACTCCCCATTTTACAGATAAGGAACTTGAATCACACAAAGCACTCTCACTTTTCAAGATACCATGATTATGGAGTATGGCAGCCAGAAACTGAACTTGGGTTTGTCTGATTACAATGTGTGTCTTTTCCTGACCTCTTGTTATGCTCATTACTTATTTGTGTCTATTAATGAAAATCAGAAGCTATTGTCAGGTCAAGCAGATGACTCTTTCCCAGAATAGACCATACCCATACTCTCACTCCTTATGCCACCAAAGATCCCAAGAATCCACAGAAATTAGGAACTATGAAAAGATGATTCTAGGTCACATTGGGGGTGTTAGCTGAAGGCTGCATATGCCACTCTCTGTCGTGACAGAGCTCAGATGCAGCAAAAAGAAGAAGCTATTCATTCTAGAAAATGTAAAACTATGGAGAGAATAAAGAGTCTTCATGAGGAAGCATGGAAGAAGGAAAGACATGGAGGATTTTTAAGGCAGTAAAGTTATACTGTATGACATTGTAATGGTGGATACCTACTATTGAGAATTTGTCAAAACCCAGGTAACAGACAATAACAAGACTGACCTCTAATACTATGTGGATTTTGTGAGTGGAACAGAGAGATAGAAGCAGAGAAAGAAAGTGAGAGACAGAGAAAGAGAGGGAGGGGAGGGAGAAATTGACAGAGAAACTGACATAAATAGCACTTTCTGGCACTTAGGGGACACCTGTGATGTGGCTATCTCAACACCCAGAGATTTGGAGACAAAGCCAGGCAAGGAAAAGTCCTGCTCAAAAATATCCTTAGTGTTTCCCAAGTTTAGCATAGGGACAATTAGGACAGTATTATTTATTCATCTCTGGCCTTGATTTACTAGATGCCAGATTTACACCCCAATAGTGACCATCAGATATCCTCACACATTGTCAAATGTCCAGTGGGGGACAGTGTCACCCCCAGTTGAGAACCATGGGCTGGATCTGCCTTCTCTCTCAGACCCCATCTTGTTCTTCTTGTTGCTCTGTCATGGATAGATCTTATGAAACTGTTTTCTTTTCCTCTCTGTGACGATCTTCCATCTCAGCCATCTCCTCTCTGTCTTTTGTCTGTGTCTTGTCATCCTTAACTTTTCACCATCACTTCACCTGGCCTTATTCTTTACACCCCATCGAGGTGGCATGAAGACTCTTCTTTCTCAATCTCCTTGTCTCTCTTTTATCTGGCTCTCCCCAGCCATTTTTCTATTAGTCTCTGGCTTGACCGATCAAGAAGGGATGTTGAAAGCAAATAGAAAGAGCAATGGCTTTCCTCTCTCTGCACTTCAGTTTTCTCCTCTTTCCATATAACCCACCTTATGATGTAGCAGGAATTCCACAAAATATAAAAACTGCTTAGCAATCATCATACTGTCTTGATGTCTCCTACTCCATGGACTCAAATTACCTGAGGAGCTGTATAAAAAGGTGGTTTCCCTGAGTCACTGGTTGATGCTAGTTCTTCAGGTCTCTCCTGGTCAGGTGGATGGGAGAAATGGTAACTCGCCTGGAGCTCCAGGCCCTACATTTGTTAATGCCGAACCCTGGTAAGGGGCCCTGGTTTAAAGTCCCTGTGCAGGAGAACCAATGTGGCATAGCCAGGTGGACAGGGAGCCTGATGGAGCCCAGTCACCATCATTTATCCCTCCCCTCTTACTGCCCACTGCCTCATATGGTCCTGCTGCTTTGCCTCTGCTACAGGGATCCTGGGGCCCCAAGGGACCTTACCTGGGATGAGGCAACCTCAGGGAACCATTGTCCTCACTTTCCTTCCCTCCCTGCTTTCTAGGAGTGAGTCAATTACCTGAGCTTCTAAGGGTTTGAGAAGAGACTAATGGTCTACATATTTGGGATTTGGGGACCTGGCTATTGTTGACAGGAGAGCAGCCCTGCCATTGCCCATGGCAACTGCCTGCCTGACTTGCTCTATGCATTTTCCTACTTCATTCCTTATGTCTCTTGCCCTATTGGATGTATTATTCAGGATTTTAGAAAATTAAACACATGCACTTATTTGTTTCTTCTTAAATAATCAAAATACTACATATAAGGGTAAGGGCCATGCAGCAGCCCGGCACATGTCATAGTAGGGTTTGTATGGGTTTCCTTTCAGATCTTCATTTGTTTATGTGCCATATTCAAATTATTTGCCATGTTAAATCAAGGAAGACCATGTCCCCAGTTTCCAAGAAATGTTCCTCTTTTCTGACAGAGATCTTCATCACAGTGGGCTTTTGTATCCATATTTCTACAACGTTCTATTCCAGGAAGAGAATTACTTTTTGGTAGAGGATCCAGTTCTATCCCTACACCTCCTCCCTTTCCCTGAACCCCAAACCACAATCACCCTTCATGTCCCAGCCATAGCCAGAAAGTTTTTCTTCCCTGAATTCATATAAAATTTTTTCTGGCTTCTTCCCTTTTCCTAGTCCTATTTTTTTTAGCAACACCCTGCTTCCCTTTCCTCCACTAAAATCCTGTTTACTGTGTGTTTTGCTGCTACATCAAGATACCTGAGTCTATGTAATTTATTTCAAAATATAACACTGACCATGAGATGGTAGCTCACTCCTGCAGTCCTAGCTACTTGGGAGGCTGAGATTAGGAGGATCTTGGTTCCAGGCTAGCATGGGTAAATAGTTCATGAGAGCCAATCTCCAAACTCACCAGAGCAAAATGGACTGGAGACATGGTTCAAGAGATAGAGCCCTGCATTGCAAATACAAAGTCCAGTCGCACTTGAAAAATTATATACACATATATGTACATATACATGTTTCCTCATATTTCTGGAGGCTGGGAAGTGCAAAATCACAGCTCCCATGGCTCATGCCTGTAATCCTAGCTATTTGAGATGCTGAGATTGGGAGGATCACCTTCCAGGCAAGCCCACACAAATAGTTTGGGAGATCCCGTCTCCAAAATAACCAGAGCAGTAGAGTATCTGTATTGCAAGTGTGAAGTCCTGAATTCAAACCTCAGTACTGCCAAAAAAAATAAATCTCAAAAACATAAACATAGGCCTGGTTCAGGTGTTTCTCTCCTCATACTCCTAGCTACTCAGGAGGCAGAGATAGGGCGGATTGCAATTCCAACGCATCCCTGAGCAAATAATTCTCAAAAATGGGAGAAGTGCCAGGTGCCCGTGGCCCATGCCTGTAATCCTAGCTATTGAGAAGACAGAGATCTGGAGAATCTAGGTTCCAAGCCAGCACAGGCAAATATCTTATCTTATAACTCTTCTCTGTCATATATTATGATTGCATGCAGCTGTGGTCTTTGAATGGCGTTGAAGATATCTAGTATGTTATGTTCATTGTTTCTTCCAGTTTTTCTTTGTCACAGTCTGACCATGATAGTTCAACAGATTCTCTTTTTTCTTTGATATTCTATGCTTTTTAAAAAAAAATTATTGCAGTACTGGGACTTGCACTCAGGGCCTACACCTTGAGCCACTGCACCAGCCTTTGTTTGTGATGGGTTTTTTCAATACAGGATCTCATGAACTATTTTCCCTGGCTGGCTTAGAACCAAAATCCTCCTGATCTCTGCCTCCTCAATAGCTAGGATTACAGGCGTGAACCACTGGCACCTGGCTTCTTTGTTTTTCTTGATCTAGTTTATTGCTGTGGCTTTAAACTGAAGTTTTATTTGACTGACACCGTTTTTGTTTTCCAAGACTTCTGTTTAGTTCTTTCTCAAAATCTCTATTTCCTTCTAGATTTCTGATTCATGTACAACATGGTCTTCCATTATTTATCTGCATTCTCCTAGAGTTCATTAATCTTTAAAAATATTTCTTTTGAATACTTAATCTGGCAGTTCATCCATTTCAATATGCTTGGAATTCATTCTTAAGAATTATGAGTTTTAAAAGTGCCAAATTTCTTGTATATGACTACTGACACATACATTGCTCTCTCTTAGGATAAATGTCCCTCATTCTCTTATGTGTCTTGGAGGATTGGTTTGTTTTCTAGTGTTCCTTTAATTCCAGTTGGACTTTATTGTATAATCTCCCTGTGGCTTCTCAACTGTGATTAGTGAATTGTGACAAATGCATTCTATGTGAATGCCTGGGAAACTCATGTTCTCCTATGTCTCCCAAGAGTGGAGTCCCTCTGGTAATTTAGGATTGTGTGATGTAGAACAAAGAATATGTGGGGAACGTGCTGTGAGGTAGGTCCTATAATGGGTGTGGAAACCCCTATTATGTAGTGTGTATTCCGTGGGCATGTTCACATTGATATTTTATTGAACATGATTCTGATATCTGCTGCTCCAGTTGTGCTAAAAGGTCTGATACAGCTAGTTGTTATATCCCCACTGGTTTTTATTGTTGTGTTGCTGGTATGGGGCAGTACTGGGGGTTGAACTCAGGGCCTCTCACTCCTTTGAGAAAAAATATGCATCTGGCATCATCACAATGCAGAGTCCAGTGTTGTTTGCTATGCAGCGCTCTTCCACTTGAGCCATGCCCCAGTCCTTTTGCACTGGTTATTTTTGAGATAGACTTTTGCTTTATCCCCAGGACAGCCTGCTCTGTGACCTTCCTATTTATGATTCCCCATAAGCTGGAATGACAAGTGGGTACCACCCATCTAGTCATTGGTTGAAATGAGGTTCTTGCAAACATTTTCTCCAGGTTGGCTTTGAGCCCACATCTTTGCAATCTCTGCCTCCCAAGTAGCTAGGATTTCCCTTTAGTTTCAAGCATACACCAGAGTACCAATGAGACTGGGTTGTGATGCCCTTGGGGAAAAATACTCTCAGTTGTGCTGGTTGTATATCTGTTAGGTGGAGCTCTGGCATAATGGGCAAAAGCCCTCTGTTTGATCCCCAGGACCAGAAAGGTGGTGGTGAGAGGAGAAACACTGAAGAGTACAATAGACAAAAACCACAAAGTATATGCATAGGAAAAAATTTCTGAAAAACAGAAATAATAAAAGGGGATAAAATGCAAGAAGGGGAAATGACAAAGAAGAAGAAAAGTCCAGTTACAGAATAAAAAATATTGAAATAAGATGAAAGGAAGGGGGCATCCTCTTTTGGGACCCCTCCCACCTCTGGGGGATCTACTCTTCTAGTTTATACTTTCAATCTTGAAAAGTATCCTGTTTTACTAACAAACAGAAGAAGATAAAAGAAAAACTATGAGAAATCACAACTAAAGATAAAAGAATAGATAGGGAAAAATTATCTAGCCACAGTTCCTTTGGGTAGTAACAATTCTTCCCAGGTCTTGTAAGGTTGGAATCTAGAAGGGAGATTGTCAGTCTCTCATGCAAGTACTTCTAATTCATCTCAGATTTCACCAAATAATCTAAAGCAGGCTGTAGACTGCAAGTCACCTTTCTCATTGAACATGTTAGGAAAATGCTGATGACACCCGAGGAATTTTCTCTCTGGAGTCTTTTAGGTTGCATATTCAGCTGTGGCATATGTCAGCTTATAGGGCACACTTCTTGCCAACCAAGGTTTGACAGAAGGTGGACATTCCAGGCAGGTGTAATTGTACCCTGAACATTTTCAGACCGTGTGCTTAGGAATATTACCAAAGTCCAAACCACAGTGCATTGCTGGAATTCAGCAAGGGTATGGAGAGCAACTGAAGCACCTATTGGTATTGGATAGGAGGCTTGTAGGGAGCAAATGATTACCTAGTCTCCATCCTAGCACATCTCCAGGTCCCACTCCTTTGAGAAAAAAATATACATCTGGCACGGCATCCAATACACAGGGCAGTGTTGCTGATTGGCTGTACTGCACTCCATTTCTCTCACAGCCCATGAAGCCTAAAACTGTATGGGTGCTTGTGTCAGAGACACTCGCCAATAGCCACAAATGGTTCACATGGCCATTGCATCTCAGTAAGTGCAGAAAGGTTGCTTGTACATACGGACCCTGCAGTGTGATTCTGCTGGGTTTGGTGATCCCCAGGGCAGTTCATTCCCTAACAATAGAACATTTCTCCAGATGGCTCTTGGCTATAGCACTCAGGGTTTGCTCTGAACTTCAGTAAGTTTGTTCTGCAGAGCTACCTCATTGTGCAGATTCTACATAACCTTTATTCACTCTTTTCCTGCAATGTGCCTTCTTCTTTACTATGCTGTGATTCTTTCTCTGTCAACTTTAACTCCCCCAAGGGGAGAATTCACTTCCACCCACCATAGTGCTAGGTGTCAGTAGCTAGGGCATTCACTTAGTTTGGTTCGTTCTTCTCCTTAGCCTCTTTAATCAAGCAAGTTTCATTTTCTATGCCATTGATTTCCAGAGGCAATTAAAGACAATCATCTCTTGCAGCAGTTAGTTACACAGCAACCCTTGAAAGAGCCGAAATAGTGCTGAGTGTTTCTATTTTGACATCTTGAAGCCTGACCATTAATATTCATACATTTTAATGTGCCCATCCATTTTATATGGTGTTTTATTTTTCTTAGTAAGGAAACATTCTATTCTTACATGTACAAGATGTTTGTGACTTCTCAAAGTATATCTACCTCCTTTCAATGTGTACTTTTTTTCATGGACTAGAAGGAATTGCAATGTGTGCTGTTACTAGATGCCAGTTTGCCCTTGTCTTGTATATTAAAACAATTGTGATTTCTGTCACTACTGTACAAAGCCTGTCAATTTTCAGTGTGCCTACAGGACCCTTAAACACTGTCCTCCTTCCTCATGATCTGATTATGAATCCCTCAGTTACTGTAGTCTTGAACAGTGAAGAGTGGTGGTCATTTGCATTCCTGATGGAAAATACCTAGAAAAAAAACAAGTTAAAGGAAGAAAATATTATTTGGGGCTCATGTTTCAGTCCTTCTATAGCAGAGATTTCCTTGATGGCCCATGTGCCCAATATCTTTCAATGGGACTTTTCCTCTTAATTTACCATGTACACATCTCTGTCTGTCTACAGTTGTCCATGATTCACACTTCAAACCTCCAAGTTTACTCAACATTTTGCCTAGAAATCTGCCTATTGCTCTTTCTAATTTCTATTGCATAGTAGTGGGCAGTGCTGAAATGTAGGACCTTCAAATGTAGATTATTTGCTCTGCTACAATAATCTGAAGAAATCTTTGGTAGATTTAAAAATCTGAGATATACCTACCTTGTGCTCCAGGTATAGAACAAAGCCTTCAATTTCTCATTGTATAATGGGTTTGTGTTGTTGGAAATGTTAGATGACACTTGGTTTGGGCAGACAAAGAAGAGATTAAATGTTTGGTTCTGACTAAATATACTGTAGTAGGTAGAAATAGTTAAATTTGGTTTTGTCTGAGTTATCTCAAACATGCATCCTTCTATCCCAAATAAATCCCTATATTGAGTACCCTGGTGGACAGGACACCCTTAAAATCTGATTTACAAAGGTTTTTCTCAATTGGAAAATATACATGAGTATGTGTTGATGGAATGTTATCTCTAACAGAATTTGGTAACCCAATTTAGTGATTCCTAGGTATTATATTTTTTCTGGGTAGAGTTTGCTCAGCAAAGTCTTCTTCATGGTGGTCATGAATTCCTTGTTCCTGAGACTGAAGATGATGGGACTGAGGAAGGGTGTGAGGACTGTGTAGGTGATGCCCATCAAAGTGTCTCCTTCTAGGGACTGGGGCCACTTGGATTTGAATTAGATGACAGAAGCAAAGCCATAGTGCACGATCACCACTGTGAGGTGGGATGCACAGGTGGAGAAGGCTTTGTGCCACCCTTCAGCTGATGGGATCCTCCAGAGGGAAGTCACAATGAAGGCATAGGAGAGGAGGATGAGGAGTAAGCAGCCCAGTAGAGCTGATACACACACCAGGCCCACACCCTTGGCCACCACCAGCACATCTTTTTGACAGGCCAACTTCAACAGAGGCAGCACATGACAGACAAAATGGTGGATATCATTGGGTCCACAGAAGGTGAGGTTGAATATGGCTGTTGTAACCACAATCCCCATCATGGAGCCAACAACCCAGGACCAGGCCACCAGACAGGCACAGCCACGGGGGCTCATGAGCACATTGTAGCAGTGGTTGACAGATGGCCACATAGCGGTCATAGCCCATGACAGTGAGTAGGAAGGACTGGGTGAAGCCAAATGTGAAAGAAAAGAACATCTGGCAGGCACAGGCCAGGAAGGAGACGGAGTGGTGGGGCACAGCATGTCGGCCAGCATGTGCGGGATGATGGCCAAGGTGTAGAGGATCTCAGATATGGACAGGGCCCACAGGAAGAGATACACGGGTGTGTGGAGGCTGCGCTCACTCCAGATGGTGGCCATGATGAGCAGGTTGCCCAGCAGTGTGAAGATACATCAGCAGAAACAGCAGGAAGAACATCAGCTGAAGGCGGGGTAAGGTGGAAAAGCCAATAAAGATGAATTCAGTCACTGCTGAGTGATTGGCTCCCTGCATGGAGGCTGTGCCTGGGGTGAGGTTCAATAGGGAGAGGTCATCTAGTGGGTGGGAAAGGTTTCACCTTAATCAGGTAGCATTAATTTAGTTCCCACCTATAACTTAATGCTCTCATCACACTATGAAGGTGGTACCATATTTGCACCTCCATCTTGAGTTTTGTTGGCTTATGTATTGAGAATATTGGCATGTACAAAGGCTATGAATATTACTCGAGGGATGGATGTGTGGCTGAAGCAGTAGGGCACCTGCCTAACAAGCACAAAGCCCTGAGTTCAAACCTTACCACTGCCAAAAAATGTTGCTCAGGTTGAAGTGCCTAATTCAAGATTTGATTCCAAAAACTATACCCTGCAGTTTTCCTCTACTTTGGTTCCTCTAGTGAAAAGATCTCTTTACTGGATCTTTTATCCATTGCTTCCTATGGATATAACTCCTTGGACCAGGAGCAATTTTATTTTAATTTACATCAGTCAGATTCTTCCTCTTGGGTTATTCTTGGGGGAATCAGAAGCAACAGACTCTGTTGTTCTAAGGAAAGTGACAGAAATGAAAATGTTTTGTTTTCCAGCCCCCATGAGGCATGTCAGAGTCTATACAACATAATTAACAGACAGAGGGAGATGGAAGGAAGAAGACATGGATTCATATCCCTATTCTACTATGTACTTTCTGCATGTTTTTTCACCTCTCTGTCCTTCCATTTCCTCTCCCTACCTCAAAGGGTGAGAGGTAGACATTTATCAGAAATTGAGTTCTCCTTGGAAGATGATAATCCAGAAAGTGCATTATATGATAATTGAGTCAACATAATAAAAGAGAAAATGTACCTGCTTGTGATCAGTAAATAATCCAAATTAAATGAGAGTTCAGTGTTTCCTTATGAATCATTTAACTATACCTGATTTTTAGAAAAATAGACAATGGAGCTGGGAGGGGTGGCTCACACATGCCATCCCAGCTACTCAGGAGGCAGACATTAGGAAGTTCACAGAATGAGGATAGCTCAGGCCTAAAGTTAACATCTCAACAAATAAGCTAGGTCTGGTGGCCAATGCATGTCACCCATGCTAGGCAGGAGGAATAGGTAGGACGATTGCATCCAAAGCTGGCTCAGGCAAAAGAGCAAGACACTGTATGAAAAATTACCTAAAGCAATAGGACTGGAGGTGTGGATCAAGTGGCAAAGCACTTGCCCAGCAAGTACAGTTCGTTGAGGTCAAATTCCAGTACTATCAAAAATAAAATGAAAAAAATTAGACAATGTAAAGTTCAAAAGAGTACACCATGGTTCTGCTTTCTATTTCTGTAGGTAAGGCCTACAACATGTGGACTTTTTGTTTCGGTGGTACTGGGGTTTGAACTCGGGGCCTAATCCTTCCTAGACAGGTATGATACCACTTGAGCCACTCTACCAGCCACCTGTTTTGTGTTGGGTATTTTCCAGATAGAGACTCGAGATCTATTTTTCTGGAGTGTTTTCAAACCTTAATCCTCTTGATCTCTGCCTCTTGAGTAGTTAGGATTTCAGGCATGAGCAAAATGCTGTCTTTTGTGTCTCATTTATTTTGTTAAGTCAGGTTTCAAGATTCATCTACATAGTGACATGGTCTTTTATAGTCAAACATGTCACTAGATGGATAAACTTCAGTGGTGGACGTCTGGGTTGTTTTCTGACTATGGTGAAGGTGTACATGTTTATAGAAATTTGAAGCAGCTGACAGGTAGTGGTGGCTGGAGCAAAGGAACAGTGGGGAGTGACTGCTATTGGATACAGGGTTTTCTTTGTGAGTAATGGAAATTTCTAGCACTGGATAGAGGTGTGATTTGTACAACATTGTAAGTGTGATTCATGCCACTAAATTTTATGTACGACTTATTTTTGTGATGATTTGTTTTATAAAATGTATTATTGATAATATTTTCATTTGCCTAATCAGAACTGTATACTTTAATGGAGTACACATGATATGTGTGTGTGTGTGTGTGTGTGTGTGTACGATTAAATCAAGCTCACGACCATTTATATTTATATTACCTCAATTACTTATTGTTTTTTAATTTTTTGATGGGAGTGGAGTTGAACTTAGGACTTTGTGTTTAAAAGGCAGATGCTGTACTGCTTGAGTCACATCTCCAGTCCATTTTGCTTGCTCTGCTTAATTTGATAATGGGGTGTTGTAAACTATTTCAACAGGCTGGCCTCGAACCATGGTCCTACTGATCTCAATCTCCAAATAGCTAGATTTACAGGTGTGAGCCACATGTACCTGGCTTATTTTTTAAATTTTAAGGTGTTATTTGAAGTGCTGGTCTGAAGGCCAGTGCCTATGTATGCTAGGAATTCTATCACTGAGGTATGCCCCACCCTCTCTTATGGTAAGATTTAAATATTGCTCTATTGCTTATCTTGAACCATATAATGTACAATTGATGACAGAATTATTCCCCCTGCTCTATAATAGATCTCAATATCTATCCCTCCTATCTAACTCCTAATTTTTCCTCTTTGATCAACCCCTCATTCTCTCCTAACCCTCTTCCTTATTCCTCAAAATTGATTAAATGGTAAATTTTATATACATTTTTAGCACAATAGGAAATCACTTTTAGAGCTGGTAATACAGCTCAGTGATACAGCACTTGCTTCACATGTACAAGTCCCTAGGTTCCACCCTCAGAACTGCCAAAAAAATCAGTTTTTATTAGCCTATATTAAATTGCACAAAATAATGGGATTCAGGGTTTGGAGGAGTGGCTCAAGTGGTAGGGCACCTGTGTAGCAAGTGTGAGCCCGAGTTCAAATCCCAGTTCCATACCAAAAAGGTATGGGGCTTCATTATGACATTTCATACATGAATATAATGTATTTGGTTGTATTTGTCCCCTCTATTACTCTTCCTTATTTCCCCTCCTACTGACACCTTTTCCCTCTCCCTTCCACCTCTGTAATAGAAGGAAAATCATAGTCATAAAAAATATCAGTTTTAAAAAATGTAGTTAGTCAACTTTCGGTTAGTTTAACCTCAGATAAAATACTTCAGATGTGCCGGGTGCCAGTGTCTGTAATCCTAACTACTCCAGAAGCAGAGATCAGGAGGATCACTGTTTAAGATAAGGCAAATAGGTCATGAGATCCTATTATTCAAATAGCCAACAGAGGAAATGCCTGCGGATTGGCTCAAGTGGTAGCGTTCCTACCTAGTAGGTGTGAGGCTCTGAATACAAACTCCAATACCACCAAAAAAAATTCTTAGGATAAATCAATTTAAAGACTCCATTACCTTGAACGTGGGGCAGCACACCATGGCAGAAACACATAGGGGAGTAAGATCCATGACCATGTAGATGTGTATGACATACAGGAAGACCAGGGTGCCAGAATCCATTCAAGGCCACACATCAAATGACCTAAGCCTTCCCACTAGGCTCTACTTCTAATAGTTCCATGACCTTCCAATAGTGCAGTTGGCTGGGAACCTCACCTTTAACTCATGGGCCTCTAAGGTACATTCCAAACCCAAACTATAACCATAGTGAATGGCCCCATAAGTGGGCTTGTGTCTTTGGTGGAGCCCTTGCAAGTTTATCATGAGAAATGAAGAAGGAACCATGTACTTTGGTAAGTGGAGACTGCATTCCACAAATAGCACCTGTTTCCAGGCTCATGGCCACTCATTTGGAACCATTTGTTTTTTGACTCACTGAAGTGTCAGCATCTGTGTGTCACTCCCTTGGAAGGCAGTCCCAATAGTTCCACACAGTCCACTCTCAGATCGTAGAGGAGGAATAGCTTGAAAACAAGAGCCTCCAAGAAAAGACCAAATAGGTAACATGGATCCTATGGGTTGTGTTCACAGGCCTTCCATGTTTTCCCATGTTTTAGGGCAGGATACCCCAACCTCCAGACTATTCAGACTTAGGGCCCCATCACTCATTCTGTAGGTGCTGTTCTGTGCCTTCTGGGATTTTGAGTAGCATTTCTAGTCTCTCCAGCTATAGCTTCTAATCAGCGGTGACAAAGAAAAATATCTCCAAACAACTCCAGTGTCCTCATGGAGTTGTGAAACATTTTCCACAGTTCAGAACCCTTGATCCAAGGCATACAATTGCCACTTCTTGCTTCTTGGCACTTCCCTCTGCCTGGGTTCCCCATTCTCCTCTTCTCCACCTGGCAAAGGTCTATTTCTCTTAAGACATAGCTTAAATATGGCTTGCTCTGCACAGACCTCCTGGACATTTTCTTCGCACAGTAGATTTAGACACTTCTTTTTGGGTGATGCACAACACCAGCTCCCAAGTGATTATAAAATCTGTGCTCATGACTTTGTCATGTGCTTCTTCATCAAGCATCAGATTAGAACCATATCTGTCCCCAGCACTGGGCTGAGAGTGCTTGACATTCAGATATGTTATTTGTACCACACCAACACTATGCACTCAGCACTAATATCCCCCATGTTAATAGCTGCCCTTTATTGGGGACAATGTCAAATTTCCAGTGTGGGACAGAGTCATCCCCAATTGAGAATCATGGGCTGGGTCTGCCTTTTCTTTCAGACCTATCTTGTCTTTCCTGTTGCTCTGTCATGGATAGCTCTTCTTATGAAACCTTTTTCTTTTCCTCTCTGTGATCATCTCTCATCTCAGCCATCTCCTCCCTATCTTTTCTCTGTGTCCTGTCATCCATGGACCAAGCAATGACTCGGTGTTTTTTTTCTGATTCTCCCCCAATTCCTTCCACCCAATTAGGAAGTACCAGCTCTGTTCCCTGTTTTACAGATGAGTAAGTTGAATACCCCAGAGCACTCTGACTTACCTAGGTACAAAGCCCCCTGCAGCGTGGCAACCAGGATCTGAACTTAGGTTTGTCTGAGACAATGCATGTCTTTTCCTGACCTCTTGTTATCTCTTTTTTTCTTGGTGGCTATTCATCAAAATCAGAATCTTCTCAGGTGAAAGAGTGTCCCTTCCCCATGGTAGATCATGCCCACACTCTCTTTCCTTATGTCCACAAACATTCCAAGAATTTCCAAAAAGAATGAAATATGAGAAGATGAGGATGGATCACATCTGTAGGTGATACATGAAGGAAGGCTGAAAATGCCACCCCTGGCATGGTACAGATTAGATGTAGCTAACAGGAAGAGCTATTCATTCTAGAAAATGTAAAACCATAGAGAGAATAAAGTGTCTGTGGCTTGCAGGGGCTCATGGGGGAAGATGGAAGAAAGAATAACTTGGAAGAATTTTAAGGGGGTAAATTATGCTCTATGTTATTGTAATGGTATTACAAAGCAATAGCAATAAAAACGGCATGGTAATGGCACAAAAACACACATGAAGACCAGTGGAACAGAATACAGGACCCAGATATGAAACCACACAACTACAATCAACTTATTTTTAACAAAGGCACTAAAAATATATGATGGAGTAAAGACAGCCTCTTCAACAAAAACTGCTGGGAAAACTGGTTAGCAGTCTGCAAAAAACTGAAACTAGATCCATGTTTATCACCCTACACAAATATTAATTCAAAATGGATCAAGGATCTTAATATCAGACCCCAAACTCTAAAGTTGGTACAGGAAAGAGTAGGAAATACATTGGAATCAATAGGTATAGGCAAGGACTTCCTCAATGAAACCCCAGCATCTCAGCAACTAAGAGATAGCATAGACAAATGGGACTTCATAAAACTTAACAAAACAAATGGTCTCTAAACTGAAGTGAACACCCACACAGTGGGAGAAAATATTTGCCAGCTGCACATCAGACAAAGGACTGGTAACCAGAATATACAGGGAACTCAAAAAACTTAATTCTCCCAAAATTAATGAGCCAATAAAGAAATAAGCAAAAGAACTAAACAGAACTTTCTCAAAAGAAGAAATTCAAATGGCCAAAAAACACATGAAAAAATGCTCACCATCTCTAGCAATAAAGGAAATGAAAATTGAAACCACTCGAAGATTCCACCTCACCCGTTAGAATAGCCATCATTAGCACCACCATTAACAACAGGTATTGGTGAGGATGTGAGGAAAAAGAACCCTCTTACACTGCTGGTGAGAATGTAAACTAGGACAATGACTCTGGAAAGAAATTCGGAGGCTTCTTAAAAATCTGAACATTGATCTACCATATGACCCAGCAATACCACTCTTGGGGATATACCCCAAACAGTGTGACTCAGGTTACTCCAGAGACACCTGCACACACATGTTTATTGCACCACTATTCACAATAGCCAAGTTATGGAAACAGCCAAGATTCCTCACTACTGATGAATGGATTAAGAAAATGTGTTATTTATACACAATCAAATTTTATGCAGCCATGAAGAAGAATGAAATGTTATCATTTGCAGGTAAATGGATGGAACTGGAGAACATCATTCTGAGTGAGGTTAGCCTGGCCCAAAAGAACAAAAATTCTATGTTCTCCCTCCTATGCAGACATTAGATCAAGGGCAAACACAACAAGGGGATTGGACTTTGATCACATGATAAAGCGAGAACACACATGGAATGTATGATGATAGGTAACACAGCCAAAAAACTAGATAGCGTTTGTTGCCCTCAATGCAGAGAAACTAAAGCAGATACTTTAAAGCAACTGAGGCCAATAGGAGAAGGGGACCAGCAACTAGAGAAAAGGTTAGTTTGAGAAGAATTAACTTAAAAGGTAACACACATGTAGAGGAAAGCTATGCGAGTCAACTCCCTGTATAGCTATCCTTATCTCAACTAGCAAAAACCCTTAGTTCTTCCTATTATTGCTTATATTCTCTCTTCAACAAAACTAGAGATAAGGACAAAATAGTATCTGCCTGGTAGTGAGGGGTTGGAGGTGGTAAGAGAGAGGTCAGGGGAAGGGGAAAGAAATGACCCAAACATTGTATGCACATATGAATATAAAAAAAAAGGAAAAAAAAGAAACATACGTTCACATGTATTCTTCTCTGAAAAATGCGTGTATTGTGACTTCTTGGTGTTTATTATTTCAATATTATATTTTAATGCACACATTAGTATCAGATAAAGATAGCTGCTCCTATTCTTAAAATTGAGAAGAAACTAGGCTAATTTCAAATACACGGACACAATCACATGACTTTAGAATTTGCTTGAGGTTTCTATAATAAAAATTATATGTGGTGATGTTTAGAATGATTTTTGGGGAACAACTTAAAATGGTGGTGAGTTTTATCTACACACCTGTGGTATGCAACACAGATTTATATGTCCTCTTTTCCATTTTTCTTTTATCCTAAATTCACAAATTTTCTGTTTCAAAACATGTCCCCATGTGAAAAATCTGCATGGGATACTATGTGAAATTGAGGTGGTGCTAATGCAATTTGTCATACAGGGTAGAGAATACCTCAAGTGAGGCTAGGTCTAGAACATGCACCACATTTTCTTATTTGCCTCTTATGTATTCATTTATTTATTTTTTATATTGGTGACACTTGGGGTTGCCATCAGGGCCTCATGCTTGCTAGGCAGGTGTTCTTCCTGTTGATCCACACCTCCATCCCTGTTTGCTGTTGGGCATTTACATGATGGGATTTCCTGAATTATTCCCCTCCATAACACTTCAACCATGATCATCCTGAACTCTGCCTCCTCTGTAGCTAGGATCATAGGTCTGACACACCAATAGCATTCTCCTTTGGTTTTTGTGACAGGAGCTTGCTACGAAGGCCAGCGTATCACAAAACACACCGTGTAGGTCAGGTAGCTAAACTGCTGCTCCTCCTACCTCAGCTTACTGAGGGTGGTGATAGCAGACCCCTGGCTCCACATCAGTTTTGGTCAAAGACTGTAAATTTTTGTCACACACTCAGTTCTACACTGTCTTTGTATAGCAGTTTGATTGGAATTTAGCTCATATGTTTTAAGCCAGTACTCCACCACAAGTTCCAGATGCAACTGCTCTCCACACAGCGATGCAGTGATTTTTCCTGTTGAGCTCTATTCGTGGCATGCTAATATCACTCCATGGAATGTCTCAAAATATTCCCACAAAACGATGCAAACCATAGTTCCTTTGTTTTCGGATATTTATTATTGTAGATGTGCCAGGTGGTTGCATATTGAGATTCTGAGGTGTGTTGGGTCACATTGGCAGGACAAAAAGCTGTCAAACCAGTATGATGAACTCCAGAGCTGCTGAAATTTCCAATGCAAGGGCCAAGGGTGGAGACATTTATTGAAAGAATTGAATTTTTATTAATATTTAAGAAATAACCTCAAACTTACGCATTAAAAGCTTTACAGGGTGTGGGTCAAAGTCACATCCTTAACAGTCACCGACTCTTAAAACATTGGACTAAGAGCAGGAAGAAGGAGACAAAACAGGATATGTTATTCAACTCATAGTAAGTGCACATGATTCAGGTCTTGAATCATTCATTCCCTTACTTGGTCATCAGCCTCTGTCTCTCTTCATTCATGTCTTTGCCCATAGACACTGAGATGAAGAAATGAATTTTGGATATGGGCAATAGCAGAATAGGACCACGCCTCTGGATTATGGGTCTGCCACAATCCCTGCTTTAATATTTGTCTTATTGCTATATTCATTAAACAGTAAACATTGGAGTACTGACACTCTCTTCCTTTGACATGCCTTTTTATCACATTGACCTTAGCTCCTGTCAGGGTAATTAAGTATTTGCAGAGGCCAGGAAACTGTGGCTCAAACCAGGAATCCTTACTACCGCAGACGCTGAGGTCAGGATTGCAGTGTGAAGCCAGTGGGTAAAAATTGTAAGACCCTTTCTCAAACATACCTATCACAAGAAAAATAAAAGAGTATCACATTGAGACCAAGGTCCATGTTCAAATATGAGGTCTCCTCTCGGATCTGTCCTGAGGCTTGATCAACTGCATGGCCCAAGTACAGACTCCAACAGAACATGCCTGCCTTTGCTACCACTGGCAAGCTGGCTAACATCCAGAATCTCAGACCTCACATTGATTTTCATGTAACACTACTCAGAATGAATCTCTATGTTGCTACAGCTCTTACTTACCTGTCCCAAGTCCCCCATGTACCAATCAGCTGCACTGCCCTTCCAGAAATTATTGAAGAATTGCAGATCAACAGTATTCCAGGGAGGTTTTTCACAAGGAGTGAGGGTTACACAGAAAAGGATATGAAACTATTTTCCTATTCTCAATACTAGAGAAATTTCATGTCATTCAACCATACAGTCCTATATGTGCAGCAGAGAAAAAAAAATCTAAGTGTCTGCTAAAGGCTGCATGAGCTTTGGAAGACAGTCATTTAATGGCATGCATTTATTTTCCTCATCATTCTGACTGGGTATGACAGCAACAATCCGTCTTTGATGGGCAGCCAAAAAACAGCAAAGGAAAAAATAAAGGAACCTCAATCACTCTCTCCTCTGCTTCATGTAGCCACTAAAACCAGGGTGGGACCAAGACCCAAGTAAAGGACTGGGATTCTTATGGACTCTGCCCTTGGGATTAACCACTTGCAGGACACACAGTACAGATTCCAACAAAATCTTCGTACTTCACTACTCACCTGCAAATTGCACAAATCTAGAATCTCAGATGTGACTTTTGATTTCACTTTACACAAATCAGAAGGAATGTGTGTGTCACTAATGCTCTTATTTACCTATGTTACTTACCTGTCCCAAGTACCCCCTGCACCAGCTAGTTGTACTGCTGTTCCAGAACTTATGCAGTATTTACAAATATTTTCCACAAAGAAGTGATGGTTTATCCAAAATGCTGTCAAACTCTTTCACACACTTGTTGAGTTGTGGCCTCATTCCTGTTCATAGTCCAAAGAGAGGAGAAATATTTAAATCGGAAATATTATTTCTTTTGTTTGTTTGCTTGTTCATTTGTTTGGTTACTTGGGGTACTTGGGCTTGAACTCAAGGCCACCCCTTCAGCCACTGGACAGTCCTATTTTTGTGATGGGTACTTTCCAGATGGGGTCTGGAGAACTACTTGCCTGGGCTGCAGTCGTACCCGATTCTTCTGATCTCTGCCTCCTGAGTAGCTAGGATTCCAGGCGGGAGCCACAGGCACCTGGCTGACATGGAATCTCCTAGAGGCGTGCAGGCTTTCAAAGTGGAGAAAGTTGATGTCATGTCTAGATTTACATATCCTTCTTGCACGGAAAGCTCCACGTGTCTCCGAAAAGCCTGAATGAGCTTCTGAGGACTGTCAGTGAACAGCACAAAATTATTTCTCAGACAATTGTAACTGAATGGGTCCGGATCTGCGTGAGGAAGCAAACAGCGAAATGGCGACAGGAACGCTTCTTGACGCTGAGCTGGCGTCAGAGAGGTGGCCATGGTAACCATTGTGACAACTAGACTTGCAGCCTAGGGATGGCGTCCTGTAGCAGGTTAGCGCCAGGCAGGTTGGGCCACTTGGAGCCGCCAGGCAGGACGGTGGTTTGCGCTGCCTCTGAGGCGCTGATGGGGATGCTGGGATTTCGTCGGTAGCGCTGTCTGCACGTTTGTCTAACAGCCAGTCTTTTACCAGCAGCTAAAACCAGAATTAAAGGGGACTTCATCCAGGAGTATTGCTCCTAGGACGCCCTTTTCACTTAGCCACCAACACTATGTGTCAGAAAATCCAAGTGAATTTCTGTAAGGTTCCCACTTCAGCTCTTAACATCTCCTGTCCTCTTGTATGATTCCTAATCCTCTGTCACCTTCAGTATGGTGACTACACCTGTTCTATGATGAAGCCGGGTCCACCCTCCGGAAGACGCAGTCTAGATCTCGTCATGGTTACCGCCCTCAGCTATGCAGCTATGGATTGGTGCGTTCATATGTCATTCAGAGCGAAGAGTTCTGCCGATTGGAGGCACGGCATGTAGACTGTCCAATCAGACACAGAAGCAGAGGCCAAGGGGCGGTCTTCAGCGATCTGGGGCGGGTTTTAAACTGACAGTCGCTGTCAGAGAACAACTAGGACTTGTGTCCAGGCTGTGTCCTCTGTTGAGGACGTTCAGGTGACTTGTCAGGCTCAAGCAAATTACATGGAGGTCGCCCGGCACTCTAAAACCAAGGATATGGGGCACAGGTAAGCGTCCTAAAGGAGAAGAGCGGCAGTTTGTAGCAAGCGGTTGGCGTCTCCCCACTCCGTGTCGGTGAGTCCTGGAGGGCAGCTGGAGCGGGGTCGCCTCTGGCCTTGGCGGTTGGGGACGCGACCTTTAGCGCCTTCTGGCTGGGGGAGGGGCTGTAGGACAGGGCGCGGGCCTAACGCTCTCCCTACTTGTGGATGACGGGGAGGTGAGCGGGCATGTGGAGATGGGAGGATGTGTGGTCCATGCCCACCCCAGGCTGCCTTCCTCCTGTGGGCCCACGCTTTTGTCCCCAACTTTCCAAGTAAGTGAAAAGCAGTCTTAAATACAACCACCGTCACCTCCTAATGCAGCGCCTCTTTGGCGTAACCATCAATTCTGAAACATCCTCATCCCAGCCCATATCCCACAGCACCGACTTCCCCTTTCCGCAGCATTATCAACGATTCATTGCTCGTGGCACAGTTCTAACAGACAGTATTGCATCCTTTTTCCTTTTTCAAAGGGTGCTGAATATTTGACTGTGCACATTTCATATGAGAGGAGGGCAGAGAAGAATCTCTTGAGCCCTCTTGTTTCCTCTCTGTTTTTTCTTTTCCTTCGCTTTTTTGTCTCCTTGGCACTGGCACCTGATCTGAACATTTGGATCATCTGTCCGTTTAGTTCTGGCCCAGGGCTTCCTTGTTGACTTTCATCAGGTGCCCACAGCTGCCCTGGTCTGTTCAAAGCTCAGTTCAACACAGAAAGCAGTCGCTGGACGACTGAGCCTTACACCTCTGAAGGGATCTGTCCTTCTTAAATGTCTCTGTACATATAAATGCTTCTGTCCCCATACTGAGGTCCTCCTGTGTGTTGTCTGAGATGGTCAGGACACATTTAATGTTATTTTTCACATGGTAAACAATAGGAAGTATACGGTCACATGCATTCTATCAAAATTGTGTGTATTGTGATTTCTTGGTGTTGATTATTTCAATATTATACTTTAATAGCATACATTTGTATCAGATAATGATGGCTACTCCTATTCTTACAATTGAGAGGAGTCTAGGCTAATTTCATACACAGACACATTCAGATGACTTTAGAATTTGCTGTAAGGTTCTTTATGAAAAATGATATGTGTTAACATTTAGATTGATTTTTGGGGAACTACTTAAAGTGGTGGTTTTATTTACACACCTGTAGTATGTAACCCAGATTTTGATGTCCTCTTTTCCATTTTTCTTTAATCCTAAATTCATAAATTTTCTGTTTCAAAACATGTTCCTGTATGAAACACCTGCATGTTATCCTATGT
Source organism: Castor canadensis (assembly GCF_047511655.1). Lineage (NCBI taxonomy): Eukaryota > Metazoa > Chordata > Mammalia > Rodentia > Castoridae > Castor > Castor canadensis. The sequence continues at coordinate 14,395,218 of NC_133399.1, forward strand.
GAAATTGAGGTGGTGCTAATGCCATTTGTCATACAGGGTAGAGAATATCTCGAGTGAGGCTATGTCTAGAACATGCACCACATTTTCTTATTTGCCTCTTATGTATTCATTTATTTATTTTTTATATCGGTGACCCTTGGGTTTGCCATCAGGGCCTCATGCTTGCTAGGTAGGTGTTCTTCCTGTTGATCCACACCACCAGTCCTGTTTGCTGTTGGGTATTTCCAAGATGGGGTGTCCTGAATTATTTCCTTCTGCAACACTTCAACCATGATCGTCCTGAACTCTGCCTCCTCTGTAGCTAGGTTCATAGGTCTGACACACCAATGGCGTTCACCCTTGGTTTTTGTGACAGGGGCTTGCTAGGAAAGCTGGGGTATCAGAAAACACACCATATAGCTCAGGTATCTGAAACAAGTGATCCTCCTACCTCACCTTACTGAGTGTGCTGATAGCAGACCTTTGGCTCCATATCAGCTTTGGTCAAGAACTTTACTTTTTTGTCTCACACTCCATTAGACACTGTTGTTATATAGCACTTTGGTTGGAATTTCAGCCCATATGTTTGAAGCAAATACTTCACCATGAGTTCCAGAACCACCTGGTTGGTTGTTAGAATTGGCTGTCATTACTTGTTGGATTATTTTGTGATACTGGGATGTGAATTCAGGGCTTTGCACTTGCAAACAGGCACTCTACCACTTGAGCCATACCTCCAGCTTGTGTTTACTGTAGGTTGTGCTGCTTCTCAGGACTGGAAAGAGTGCACCCTAGCTTTTCACCAGCTGGAAATTGTCTCTGGTGCCTGCAAATGTCTGGTCATAGACCAGAAAAGTCCAGTGTGAGTGAGGCAGTGATCTCCAATGAGAGCCAGTTGGTGGAAAGCTTGGGGTGCTCCAAGGGGGATTGAGTGGTTGTAAATGATTCTGTGTGGGAGTTAAGGTGAGGAAAATGGGAGGCCCAGAGGTGGAGCACACCATACCTCCGGTTTTATCTCCTAGAGATGCTAGATGATTGGTGGATGGTACTAGTCTGCTGTCTTCACTTTCATTACAGACTTTTTTCTTTCAATCTTGTGTTCCTTTGTTATTTGTTGTATTCTTTAGTCACATGCTGTGATGCTCTTTTTTCTTTTTTTTGTGATGCTGTGGTTTGAATTTAGGGCCTACACCTTAGCCACTCCACACTTCATCCCTTTTGTGATGGAATTTTTTTGAGACAGGGTCTCGAACTATTTGGACTGGTTTAGAATCGCAATCCTCCTGATCTCTGCCTCCTGAGTAGACAGGATTATAGGCTAGAGCCACCAGTACCTGGCTGTGATGCTTTTCTGTTTGTCATTTGTGCCTCTATTACAGGTTTTTTTTTCTTTGTAGTTACCACAGGAATTACCTAAAATATTATGTTTTTGATATTCTGAGTTCAATTAACAACACTTAACTATAATTTCCTTTGAGGATTCTGTACCATTATTTCTGTAGTACTCATATTTTATGCTGTTAATATCATTTTATATCTCTGTTAAGATGTGCAAAGGTTTTAGAGAGGCTTCAGAACAGGGGCTGGAGCTGAGTGTCATGGTCCCCTCCAAATCTGCTATTGGGTGTGGCTGTGCAAACCTGAACATGGCACATATTGAATCTCCAGTAACAAAATATTACAGCTATAGAGATTTAATAGATTTGTGTTTTAATTTATTCTGAAGTTCAACATCGTTTACACATTGCCTTCATGGCATTAGATGATTCTAAATTTGACTAAAACTTTACCTTTACCTGTGGGTTTAATAATGTCATATGTTTTATACCTTTTTAAAAGCATATTTCTACCTGCAAGAACCTCTGTTAGCATTTTTTAAGGCTGATCTCATGATGAACTCCCTCAGCTTTTGTGTCTTGAAATGTTTTTCTTCATTTGTGAAAGATGGAAAGTTTAGCTGGGTATAATATCCTTGCTTGGCAATTTTCTCCTTCTAGCACTTTGGACCTGTTATTTTCTTCCTTCCTGGCCTTCAGTTTCTGTTGAGAACTGTTCTCTTATCTGTATAGTGGTTCCCTCATACATGATGAGTTTCTTCACTCCTGTTGCTGTCAGATTCTGTCTTTGACTTTTGCCAATTTGATTATATTGTGTCATGGATTATCCTTATTTTTGAATTGATCTTCTTTGGAACAGTTTGAGGTCCTGAATCTACATGTCCATATTCTTTGTAAGATGTGCAAAGTTTTTACACAGTATTTCTTTGCATTTCTGCCTCTCCTGATATTCCCATATTTTGTATTGAATTTGGTGTTGTCTCATAGGCCCATGGTACTCTCTTCACTCTTTTTCAACTGTTTCCCACTTTTTGTTGCTCTAATTGGATAATTCCTAACCTATTATATTTGACTTTTCTAATTATTCTGTTTGATTGAGCCTGCTGTTCAAGCTGTATACTGTATTTTTAGTTCATTTTCTTCTTTGGCTCCAGGATATATGTGATTCCCCTCCCTTCGTTCTCTGGTTCTGTGGAATCAAAACCACGTCTTCACATATGCTAGTTAAGTGTGCTATCACTGAACCACACCCTCGGGTCCTGTCTCTGTTTCTTTATCAAACTTCCCATTTTTTCATACATTGTTTTACTCATTGTGTTTAGTTCTTTATTTTTCTTGCATCTCTTTGAACTTTGTAATAATAATTATTTGGAGTTGTCTTCAGGTATTTTCTCTTTCTCCATTTCTAAGTGGCTAATTGATGGAACTTTATTTAATTTTACTGTAGTGCTGTCATGTTTGCCTAATTCTTGTTCATGCAGATAGCCTTGTGTTGGTGTCTGTGCACATGAAGGAAAAAGTCCTTCTTTCAATCTTTTTTGGTGTGACTGGGCTTTGAATGCAGGAGTCCAGAGCTTGCAAAGCAGATGCTCTACCACTTGAGCTACTTCTCCAGTCCATTTTGCTCTGGTTATTTTGAGGTTGGGTCTTGCAAAGCATTTTCCTGTCCTGACCATCCTGCCAATCTCAGCTTTCCAAGCAGTTAAGATTACAGGTGTGAGCCACCAGCACCTTACCTTTCAGTCTTTACAGATTTTTTTTGCTAGTTGAAGTCTTATGAGGTTGTCTGACTGATAGAATTGCTTCTGATAGTGGTTGAAGAGGACTTGACGTGGGTCTTGTGGGACTGCTGTGATCCCCTTAGGAGGCCTGCTCCCAGGGTCTCTAGTGGGTATATGTCCTTTCTGGTTTGTCTCTAGGACCTTGGCTCTGTGTTTGGCTTGTGTTTTGATGAGGTTTGCTTAGAAGTTTGCTTAAAGGTTTGCAGATCTTGGGCCTGTTCCCTACCATGCTGATGAGTGTGGTTTTCTCACCATTTCTGGGAGTTCTGCTATCAGAGCACTGGATGGGTCTCTGGTAAACCATGCTGCTGTGGTCCATGGCCAGGTGAGGCTGAAAATGAGTCAGGATTATTCAGGGCCCACAAGTGAAACTGCCATCCTCAGGTCAGTTTCCAAAGTCGCATGTACAAGGTTCCTGAGTAATCAACATCCTTTCACACCACAGTTGAGATGGCTGGAGTCACTTAAGTGACAATGTCTATGATTTATAATATAATAAAGGTCACCCTGCTGGGTACTCATAGACATGTCTCCTTTGGGATCCATGCATCATCTTCTGGTGAGGACCCAACTGGGTGTCACCACTTCCAGACCCCAGGTGGAGGGTCAGGGCCAGGCTTCAGGGATGTGGCAGGCTCTGTTGTGGAACTGAGGTTGGCAATACCAACCAGGCAGCACCGGTTCCTATGCAGGCAGGACAGTTCCCAGGCTGTAGCTCAGGGGCTGGAGCTGAGTGTCATGGCCCCCTCCAGATCTGCATTGATCTGTAGCTGTGCAAACCTGAACATGCAGGTGAGTTAATACCCCTAGGTTCTTTTATGCATATGGTTGTCCTGATGCAGCAGCTGAAAGAATTTGGAACCATGTTGCAAGTTAATTTTTGGTTTCATTTCTGGGCCGATGGTGGTGGGCCACTTCTGTTAAATGTAGCATCTCTTTTCCCTTGTGTTTTATTTTTGTGATGCCTTTCTAAGTGGTATCAGGTTTAAACATTTGCATTTTCAAAATGTTTTTTAGATTGTCCTCTTGATCTTTGTTCATTTTATTATTTTTAGGTACTTTTTGTAGTACTGGGGTTTGAATTCAGGGCCTATACCTTGAGCTTCTCCACCAGCCCTTTTTTGTGATAGATTTTTTTCAAGCTAGGGTCTCACAAACTTTTTGCCCAGGCTGGCTTCAGATCCTCCTGATCTCTGCCTCCTGAATAGCTAGGATTACAAGTATGAGCCACCGATGCTCAGATATTTTTAGAGACATGCTCTCACTTTGTAGTACAGGCTTGCCTCATACTGATTATCTTCCTCCTTCAGTCTCCTGAGTGCTGAAATTACAGGCATGTACCACCATGTGCAGTTTAACACTTGATTTTTGTGTGACAGTCTTGTATCTTCTTTCAAATTCATTTATGATTTCAATTAGTTATTTTGCTGCTTCTTTTGGATTTTCTCTGTAGACAGTTATTCTATACGTGTATAAACAGTATGTTGCATCCTATCCCAAACAATGGATGGATATTCATTAGCTTTAGCCTTGTTTTCCAACACCCTTCCTTGTATACATTATTATCCAGTATTTTCACTCAGTGCTTTATGTACAATTAGACACTTCTTTTCTTTACACAAAATATTTTCTAGATTTACCTAAATTTTTACCTTTTTTTGCATTTTCTTACTGGTTCTGGTATATTTGCCTCTTGTAAGTACATATTTTAGAACTTCCTCTGGTGATAACTTTCCAAACTTTTGTTGTCCTGCAAATGTCTTCATTTTGCCTTTGTTCTTTGGGCAATTTTTTCCTGTCAATAAATTTTAGCTATTATTTCACTGTTTTGGCCTGTCAGCTTTATCTATATAATATGGTTCTGAAACCTTTCAAAAAAGACTTATTTTGACAAATTATCAAAAACATTTTTGTTTTGATGGTGCTGGGGCTTGAACTGAAGGCTTCATTCTTGCTAGGCAGGCAGGTGACCATTCCTTCACCTCCCCATCAAAAACATAGAGATTAACATGACAGTAAGTTCTTTTTTTAGTCTATGGAATTATTTATTAAAATACCAGTTCAAATTCTGGCATACTGACATTGAAGTTGATATCACATTGCCAGTAGAAATTAGTTACTATATAGGAAAATTAACAAGATTTTCCAAGTTTTGACTATTGGAGTATAAGCGTTCTACAAATATCCTGTGTAGTTCACAAATATATTTAGAGAAACTGGATATAATACAATGAACAAATGCTGAGTCACAGAAACCTACATGAAAATGTGAAGGGAGGATTTGTGTCTGTCTTTCCAGAGTGAACAATAGAGGATATTTTGTCTGAGGATAAGACATCTACACTTTTTGTCAGGAGAAGGATGTCCTCCTGACAAAAGCTTAGACTTTGAGAAGCCCAGCTACACTTCGTACCGTATAGGACTGTGATGGAGGACAGATAATATTTTCTGGGAGGAGTAGTGTCTAAAATGAGGCAGGTGTGAGAGAGAGGTGGGGAGAAAGTGGCCCCAGGAAGGAGGGAGGGAAGAAGAAAAGGTGGAAGAAAGGGAAAACAGGAAGATCAGGGGAGGAAATACCAAGATAATGGGAGATAGATGGGAGGAATGGCGGGCACATTTTCAGCTCTCCAGCCCCCACCTTCGACTCTAAGGACTGTGCATTCTTCATCCCTAGACAAGCTGTGTTGAGGCCTCTGGGAAAGACACCTGCTGAGATAAACCTGCTCCTTCACTTTGACCTTAGTGCCCTGCCCACAGTCTACCCCACAGTGGGCTTCAGGGCATCCCCAAGGGTCTGCAAGGAAGGTGAGTGAAGCCTTGTTTTCAGAGCTGGTTTCCAGGCTGAACTGGTAAGTGCTCTGGGTGCTGGAAGGCAGAAGGCATGAGGATCAGTGAAAACTGGAGTAGCAAGAGGCCCTGATTTGGGGATAAGAGAGGACAGTGGAATAACATGGAGGGGAGGTCTGCCCTCCCCAAGCAATGCACCTCCATGCTGGGTCTCCAGGGTCCATTCTGAGGTGGAGTGCATTCCCCTTGCTGGGGTGGGGGAGGGCATTTATGAGGCAGACCGGCAAGTTTGTGTCATTCTGCATGTTGGTGTGCTTATGCTTGCGCTGTACGTGAGTGTGTGTGGGGTTGTATGTGCATCTATATTAGATTCTTTTTTAAAATGTGGTATTGAGGTTTGAACTCAGGGCTTCATACTACTAGGCAGGTGCTCTACCACTTGAGCCACTCTCACCATTCCTGTTTTGTGTTGGGTATTTTCGAGATAGGATCTCTTGAACTATTTGCTGAGGATGGCTTTGAACCACAATCCTCCTGATCTCTGCCTCCTGAGTAGATAGGATTGCAGGCACAAGCCACTGGCACCAGGCTTCTATTAGATTCCTGTAGCTGCTTTTGCAAGTTACTACACCCTGGTAACTTAAAACAAGGGAAATTCCTCTTCTCCCTTTTCCTTTCCCCACCCCTAGAGGTTAGAATTCTGAAGCAAAAGTGTCAGCAAGGCCATGCTCCCTTTAAAGACTCAGGAAAAATTCTTCATTGCCTCTTCAGCCAGGTGTTTGTATCACTCCAACCTCTCTCTCCATTTTCACATGTCCTCTCCTCTGTTTTATCTGCTTTTCTAGTTATTGGATTTAGAGCCCACCCTAATCCATGACAATCTCATCTCAAGATCTCTTCCTGAATTAAATCTGCAAAGACCCTGTTTCCAAACAAGGTACCATTGTGAAGTTCCAAGTGGACATGAATTCTGGGTTTGTGTGGGGGGCACTGGTCAACCAACACAAAGCTTTTGGACATGTGGCTGCTGTGTGACCCAAGATTATCCCTCTTTCAAATGAGTACTGGGCCTTTATCCGTGCTAGGTAGATATATGCAGAATAAAGGACAATGTTATCAAGTCTGGCTGAGTGTTCACTGAGTGTCATTGCCAGTGTATATTTTGGAACCAGGGTTCCAGGGTCTCTGTTGAACTCTGCCTGCTTTTGCACCTGTGCACATCTTAGTGCTATAATACAGGTGCATGAGCAGAGAGAGCTCCATAGGCTGGATAGTGTCCCTTGAGAAACCAGGGCACTGGGACAGGATCTGGGAGCCTGTTTGCTTATGCACCAGCTTAGAGCTGAGTCTGGAAGCCTGCAGCAATGAAAAGGACCCTGGGTTTATCCTCACATAGATCCAGGTACTTGCAGAGAACTTGGAGATCCCCCTTGGACAGCCTCATGAAAAGGTTGTTGGGGAAAAGTGTAGCCTGGACAACATTCCATGGAGAAAGTGACCTGAAAAACTGATTATTAGTAGCATCTGTGCATTTATGAGCAGGACTCCTGCCTTGAGGTGCTGAGAATTGGGAGACATTCACAGTATTAGGAAAAATTAGCCTGGTATGAGATTGACATTCTGGATAGTTATAGCACCAATATGGGTCACCTGTCAGAATGATAAGTGAGGACCAGCTCAACAGGCTACCATTAACAATGGTGATAGATGACAGCAGTGATAACAGTGTCAGCTGTCAAGCTTTCAGAAATTTGTGCTGAGCACTTGGTGTGACAATCCCATGGGGTTCTCACACTGCTTATCCCAACACACAATGAGAATTGTGGTTTTAGCTCAAGTTCTGCACAACTCCACAACCTGCAGTTGTCTCCGAGAATTCTTTGTCCCTGTGAAATAAGGAGGGCTGGAGAAGAGGAAGACAATGGGCAGGCACAATGGCCAGAGATCGGGGCCCTCGATCAAAGCTGGGACTGGGTTTCCATGGTGGACAGCCAGGGAGTGTGGTACAGAGATGGTGGCTGAAGGAGGGAGGAATGAGGAATAGGAAGAATGAGTTGTGGCTAGTGTTAACATTATTGGTTTAGCTGGCCAAGTTCCCACTAGCCCATGCATGTTTCTTTCACATGTGTGATGACCCTTCCTTGAGTGGAGTCAAATTGTCCATCTCCCAGGTGACATTCTGGGTCCTACAACACAAGCACTGGAGTGACCTTTGCCAAGAAAGAACACATAGCAACTGTCCTCCAGGCAGGCTTTTGGTCACTTTGTGATATTGGAGAAAACCTTGTCCCACGGGGAACATTTGGAAACTTGTTTTGACAGTAGCTTGAGGTAGTCAATGATACATATATATCTGTATGAAAAACAATATATGTATATTCACACATTTTTAGTGAACTTGAATGGCAGGCTTTTGAGTTCATTTTACTTGTCAACAAATGACATTTTATCCTGGTTGATCTGCAAAACTGTGAGAACCCTATTTTATAAATTTATACTTATCTATTCTCATTTGCTACTCTTGTTTCCACTCCCCATGCACCTGTCATAATTCATTCAAAGTGTGTCCTGTTTGCCTGGATTCTTACAACATAGGTCCTGTTGCATAGACATTATTCAGTGCTGGGATCTCCTCTCTGCACTCAGAAATGTGTCATCCATTTTACTGTATTGATGTCAAGTTTGTGGTTCCTAAATTTTCCTTGGATTTCATGATGTGAATTCACCTCATTTTTACTCCCCCACTTTCCCAGCTTGTGAGGTTCTTCAGGCTGACCCAACTCTGTGCCATCCCACATAATGCTGCACTGAGTGTCCTTGGTCACATCCCTTTACCTGTGTGAGAAGTGTCTTCAAGTGGATTTACAGTATCTGTGTGTATGGGACAGAGGGTAAGTGTCCTGGAATTTGATGATGAACTACCAGGTCCTTGATGGAATGGCTGCCTTAGGTTTTTTTCATTTGACCAACAATGTTTTTATACATTTATGGTGTCCAGTGTGATAATTTGATTGATGTGTATAATGTGGAAAGATCAGATCAGAGTAAACATCATATTCATGTCCTCAAGCATTTATGATTTCCACAGGTTGGAAAACCCCAGTCTCTTCTGGTGTGATTTTGAAGTATATAAAAATTGTTGTCTTTAGTGTAGGCCAACCTGTAGCAGCATTGAGCTCCCTAAATTTTCTTACACTGGTGAAAGATGATGTCACTTCCTTGCGGTTTTTCATTCTTACTAACTTTTTGTCTGGGCTAACCTTGACCTGCCTCCTGTTATCTGTGATTACAGGTGTTTTTAATACTGCACATATCTTCTTGCAGACTATCAGGTGTTAACTTTATCCATGATTCTCTTTGTTTCAAAGATCTGTGATGTTGATATTGGTCTTGATCACCTTCTTTATTTAGTTTTTGGTTCAGGATTTTCTTCTTTTAATAGTTTGATTTCATTTTTAAGAAGTCCCCACAATGAAAAACAATCATCCAACACTTATTTTATTTATTTGCTTTTTATTTTAAATGTTTTCCTTCCTGTTGTTTTTTTGTACTGGGGTTTGAACTCAGGGTTTTACACTTACTAGGCAGACACTCTACCTCTTGAGCCAAGCTTCTAGACTGTTTTTGTCTGGTTATTTTTGAAATAAGGAATGACTGGTTTTGCCCAGGCTGGCCTGGACCTCTGTCTTGCTATTTTGTACTTCCCACCACAGCTGGGGTGCAGATGCATACATGTCTGCCTATTGGTTGAGATGGAGCTTGGATTGCCCTCAAACCGAGATCCTTTTGGTCTCAACTTCCCAAATACCTAGGATTACAGGCATGAGTCACCAGTTCCTGGAAGTTTTTGTTTTTGAGGTAGTGTCTCACTAATTTTGCTCAGGCTGGTCTCAAAGTCATGATCCTCTGCTTTTGCCCCCCAAATACCTGGCAAACATTTCTTTTAGTTAGTATATTTTTATCTTCCACAGTTAGGCCCTTTAACTAGTCTTGATTCTGTCTTTGAATGTATCTTTTATCACTATAGAAAGATATTTTTCTCAACAGCTTCCTCTGAACAATTCCTCCTTTGCCTATTAAATGTGTGCTGTGATCTCACCTATCAAGGCCTGATTCTTTGTCTAAGGCTTCCATTTTATCTACTTTTTAGGGCTTCCTTTCCCTCATCCATGTCAAGTTAGCCTTGTTATTCATGGATCTTTATTTAGTCATGGTAGTTTTGTAATAAGTGTGTCACTTTCTCAAGAACTCCAACTACATATTTTATGAGGACATCTTTGGGGAGATTATCTATGTGGGAGAATTACCATCTGGCTATTGTTGTCTTTCAATTTCAAGATTTTTAAAAATTATCTGCCATGTTTTCTGTTCATGAGAGGTTTAGTTGATTTCCATGGATGTCTTCTATGGTCTGGGTTAAACTAAAGCCTATATACTTAATCATTTTTGGTGCTAATTTGAATAGTGCCTTCCTTTTGTTTTACTTTTCATGTTAAAAAACCAACTTGAGACAATTGGCAAATAGAATACAGAAAATTCTTGTACTTTTCACACATAACTTCTCTCAGCAGTACAATACATAACCCTAGTATAATTATCAGGAATTTAACATCACCACAATTATTTTAAGCAGATTACAGGTCTGAAGTTTTGCCAGTTTTTCTACTAATACCATGTATGTTCTAGCATACAATCAACTAGACTTAATTGTCATTTCAAATTTCATTACCATTTATTTCTTTCCTTTTGGCAGTACCAGGGTTTGATCTCAGGGCCTCCCACTTGCTAGGTAGGTGCTCTATCACTTTAGCCATGCCCCCAACCCTTTTGGCTTTAGTTATTTTTGAGACACGTTCTTGCCTTATGCCTGGGCTGGCTTGCACCATAATTCTCTTTATTTTTACTTCCTGTGTAACTGGGATGACAGGGGGACACCACCTGGTGAGATTGGGTCCTGTGAGCTTTTTCTCTGGGCTGGAATTGAACCATGACTGTCCCTATCCACACCTTCCAAGTAACTAGGATTACAGGCTTGAGACAAGGTACTCAGCCAAGTCATCTACCTTTGAATTGGTGACTCAACTGACATGTCACTGACTAGAAACACTGAGGTTCTAGCACTGGGATTTAAACATAGTAGTAATAATAATTGTTTTTATCAGTAGCACTATTTATTGAGTTCTTGTCAGAGGTCATGTACTTAAGATCCATGATTTTGTTTAAACCTCAGCACATTATTACATTTCTTCCTGTATTCATGAATTCTACATCTGTGTTTCAAAAATGTAGTTAGGTCTGTGATTCCTGGGTCTATATTAAGCAAATATCAACTTTTTTCTTGTGATAATTCTTTTAAAAATATGGTATGATGACTACTTATATCACAATACATTGTGTTCAATATTCTAAGTCATCTAAACATGATTTAAAGTCTGAGAGTATGTTCATAGGTTCTATGCAACACTGCTGTATTCTCAAAAGGGATTTGAGCACCTGAAGTTTTGATATCTGGCAGATAGGTCTGTGCTGAACCTAATGCCCCATGAATGCTGAGGGATGATAACATAAATACATATTTGCAGGTCAACTAATCATATCTTGGATAGGTGAAGGAGCCTCTCACATATTCTTGGAGGCCAGAACTCACTGGGAACCCTTGTGCTCCTAAACACTGAGTAATGTTTTCTGTCTCCCATCAGGTATGGCTGCCATACCTGGTTCTAAACTTGGAAGAAGATTTATGAGGCCAGTGGCCCCTGAAAACAGGAAGGAGAAAGGACAAAGAAGACTTCAAACCTACATTGATCAAAAGAGTTAAAGAAGGACTTTCTATACTAATAAAAGGGGAAATACCCAAAGGAAATAATAACTATCAACCTATATGCACCCAATTTCATCAAACATACCCTGCAGTACCTAAAAGCATATATTAACTCCAATACAGTGGTAGAGGGAGACTTCAACTCCCCACTATTATCTATAGCTATGTCACCCAAACAAAAAATCAACAAGGAAATCCTAGATCTAAAACATACTATAGATCAAATGGACCTAGTTGATGTCTACAGAACATTTCATCCAACTTGTAAACAATATACATGTTTTGCTGCTGCCTATGGAACCTTCCCCACAGCAGCCCATGGAACCTTCCCCAAAATAGATCATATCCTAGGGCACAAAGAAAGCCTCAGCAAATATAAGAATATAGGAATTATACTATGCATTCTGTCTGATCACAATGCATTAAAACTAGAACTCAACAACAAAAATAAAGACAAAAACCATGCAAACAGCTGGAATCTGAACAAGTCATGGCTTAATGAACAATGGATCATTGATGAAATAAAAGAGAAAATTAAAAGGCTCCTGGAAGTCAATGAAACTGAAAACACAGCCTACCAGAACCTATAGGAGAAAGTTTATATCCACAAGTGCCTACATTAAAAAGACTGAAAGATCTCAAATCAATGATCTAATGAGACATCTCAAACTCCTAGAAAAATAAGAACAAGCAAATCTACCAGAACCTATAGGAGAAAGTTTATAGTATGAGTGCCTACATTAAAAAGACTGAAAGATCTCAAATCAATGACCTAATGAGACATCTCAAACTCCTAGAAAAATAAGAACAAGCAAATCCCAAAACAAATAGAAGGGAAGAAATAATAAAAATATGAGCTTAAATCAATGAAATAGAAACCAAAAAACCACACAAAGAATATGAAACAAAAAGTTGGTTCTTTGAAAAAATAAACAAGATCAATAGACCCCTGGCAAACCTGACTAAAATGAGGAGAGAAAAACCAAAATTAGTAAAATAAATGAAAAGGAGAGATAACAACAAACACCAGGGATCCAGGAAATCATCAGAGACTACTTTGACAACCTATATTCAAATAAATTTGAAAATCTTGCAGAAATGGACAGATTTCTAGATACTTATGATCATCCAAAACTGAACCAAGAGGACATTAGTTTTCTGAATAGATCTATAACACAAAATGAAATTGAAGCAGCAATCAAGAGTCTCCCCAAAAGAAAAGTGCAGGACCTGATGGATGCTCTGCTGAATTCTATCAGACCTTTAAAGAAGAACTGATAGCAACCCTCCTTAAACTGTTCCACAAAATAGAAAGGGAAGAAAAACTGCCTAACACATTTTATGAAGTCAGTATTACACTTACCCCAAAACCTGGCAAAGACACCTCCAAAAAGGAGAACTATAGGCCAAAATCCTCAATAAAATAACTATAGGCAAAAATCCTCAATAAAATAATGGCAAACCGAATTCAACAACATATCAAAAAGATCATTCACCACGACCAAGTAGGCTTCATCCCAGGAATGCAGGGGTGGTTCAATATATGAAAATCAATAAATGTAATAAACCACACTAACAGAAGCAAAGACAAAACCACTGCATCATCTCAATAGATGCAGAAAAAGCCTTTGATAAGATCCAACACTATTTCATGATAAAAGCTCTAAGAAAACTAGGAATAGAAGGAAAGTACCTCAACATTATAAAAGGGGTATATGACAAACCTACAGCCAGCATTATACTTAACGGTGAAAAACAAACCATTCCCTCTAAAATCAGGAATGAGATAAGGATGCCCACTATCTTCACTCCTATTCAACATAGTACTGGAATTCCTAGCCAGAGCAATTAGGCAAGAAGAAGGAATAAAAGGAAAACAAATAGGTAAAGAAACTGTCAAAATATCCCTATTTGCAGATGATATGGTCCTGTACCTTAAAGACCCAAAAAACTCTACTCAAAAGCTCCTAAACACCATCAATAGCTAAAGCAAGGTAGCAGGATATAAAATCAACATAGTAAAATAATTAGCATTTCTATTCACTAATAATGAGCAAACTGAGAAAGAATATATGAAACAATTCCGTTTAGAATAGTCTCACAGAAAATCAAATACCTAGGTGTAAAGTGAACAAAGGATGTGAATGACCTGTACAAGGAAAACTACAAACTTCTGAAGAAAGAGATTGAGGAAGACTATAGAAAGTGGAGATCCCATGCTCATGGATTGGTAGTATCAGCATAGTAAAAATCTCTATACTACATGTTTAATGCAATTCCCATCAAAATCCCAATGATATTCATCAAAGAGATTGAAAAATCTACCATTAAATTTATATGGAAACACAAGAGAACCCGAATAGCCAAGGCAATACTCATTAAAAAGAACAACACTGGAGGTATCACAATACCCAACTTCAAACTATATTACAAAGCAATAGTAATAAAAACAGCATGGTACTGGCACAAAAACACACATGAAGACCAGCGGAACAGAATAGAGGACCCAGATATGAAACCACACAACTACAATCAACTTATTTTTGACAAAGGCACTAAAAATATACAATGGAGATAAAGTAGCCTCTTCAACAAAAACTGCTAGGAAAACTGGTCAGCAGTCTGCAAAAAACTGAAACTAGATCCTTGTTTATCATCCTACACCAATATTAACTCAAAATGGGTCAATTATGTTAATATCAGAACCTAAACTCTAAAGTTGGTACAGGAAAAAGTAGGAAATACATTGGAATCAATCGGTATAGGGAAGGACTTCCTCAATGGAACCCCAGCATGTCAGCAACTAAGAGATAGCATAGACAAATGGGACTTCATAAAACTAAAAAGCTTCTGCTTAATAAAACAAATGGTCTGTAAAATGAAGAGTACACCGACAGAGTGGGAGAAAATATTTGCCAGCTACACATCAGACAAAGGACTGGTACCCAGAATATATAGGGAAACCAAAAAACTTAATTCTCCTTAAATTAATGAGCCAATAAAGAAATGAGCAAGTGAACTAAACAGAACTTTCTCAAAAGAAGAAATTCAAATGGCCAAAAAACACATGAAAAAATGCTCACCATCCTTAGCAATAAAGGAAATGCAAATTAAAACCACACTAAGATTCCACCTCACCCCTGTTAGAATAGCCATCATTAGCAACACCACGAACAAGAGGTGTTGGCAAGGATGAGGGGCAAAAAGAAACCCTCTTACACTGTTGGTGGGAATGTAAACTACTACAACCACTCTAGAAAAAAATTTGGAGGCTACTTAAAAAGCTAAACATTGATCTACCATTTGATCCAGCAATAACACTCTTGGGGATACACCCAAAAGACTGTGACACAGGTTACTCCAGAGGCACCTGCACACCCATGTTTATTGCACCAATATTCACAATAGCCAAGTTATGGAAATAGCCAAGATTCCTCACTACTGATGAATGGATTAAGAAAATGTGGTATTTATACACAATGGAATTTGATGCATCAATGAAGAAGAATGAAGTGTTATCATTTGCAGGTAGATGGATGGAACTGGAGAACATCATTCTGAGAGAGGTTAGCCTGGCCCAAAAGACCAAAAATTCTATGTTCTCCCTCCTATGCAGACATTAGATCAAGGGCAAACACAACAAGGGGATTGGACTTTGATCACATGATAAAGCAAGAACACACAAGGAATGTATGAGGATAGGTAACACAGCCAAAAAACTAGATAGCGTTTGTTGCCCTCAATGCAGAGAAACTAAAGCAGATACTTTAAAGCAACTGAGGCCAATAGGAGAAGGGGACCAGAAACTAGAGAAAAGGTTAGTTTGAGAAGAATTAACTTAAAAGGTAACACACATGTAGAGGAAAGCAATGCGAGTCAACTCCCTGTATAGCTATCCTTATCTCAACTAGCAAAAACCCTTGGTTCTTCCTATTATTGCTTATATTCTCTCTTCAACATAACTAGAGCTAAGGACAAAATAGTATCTGCCTGGTAGTGAGGGGTTGGAGTTGGTAAGAGAGGGGTCAGGGGAAGGGGGAAGAATGACCCAAACAGTGTATGCACATATGAATATAATAAAAAAGGGAAAAAAAGGAAGCATACGGTCACATGTATTCTTCTCTGAAAAGTGCATGTATTGTGATTTCTTGGTGTTCATGATTTCAATATTATATTTTAATGCACACGTTAGTATCAGATAAAGATGGCTGCTCCTATTCTTACAATTGAGAAGAATCTAAGCTAATTTCAAATACACGGACACAATCACATGACTTTAGAATTTGCTTGAAGGTTCTATAATAAAAATTATATGTGCTGATGTTTAGAATGATTTTTGGGGAACAACTTAAAATGGTGGTGAGTTTTGTCTACATACCTGTGGTATGCAACACAGATTTATATGTCCTTGTTTCCACTTTTCTTTTATCCTAAATTCACAAATTTTCTGTTTCAAAACATGTCCCCATGTGAAAAATCTGCATGGGATACTATGTGAAATTGAGGTGGTGCTAATGCCATTTGTCATACAGCGTAGAGAATACCTCGAGTGAGGCTAGGTCTAGAACATGGCCCACAATTCTTTATTTGCCTCTTATATATTCATGGATTTATTTTTTATATCGGTGACACTTGGGTTTGCCATCAGGGCCTCATGCTTGCTAGGCAGGTGTTCTTCCTGTTGATCCACACCACCAGCCCTGTTTGCTGTTGGGTATCTCCAAGATGGGATTTCCTGAATTATTTCCCTCCACAACACTTCAACCATGATCGTCCTGAACTCTGCCTCCTCTGTAGCTAGGTTCATAGGTCTGACACACCAATGGCGCTCACCCTTGGTTTTTGTGACAGGGGCTTGCTAGGAAAGCTGGGGTATCAGAAAACACACCATGTAGCTCAGGTATCTGAAACAAGTGATCCTCCTACCTCACCTTACTGAGTGTGCTGATAGCAGACCTTTGGCTCCATATCAGCTTTGGTCAAGAACTTTACTTTTTTGTCTCACACTCCATTAGACACTGTTGTTATATAGCACTTTGGTTGGAATTTCAGCCCATATGTTTTAAGCAAGTACTCCACCACGAGTTCCAGAACTACCTGGTTGGTGGTTAGAATTGGCTGTGGTTACTCTATTGTTGGATTATTTGGGTGATACTGGGATTTGAATTCAGGGCTTTGCACTTGCAAACAGGCACTCTACCACTTGAGCCATACCTCCAGCTTGTGTTTACTCTAGGTTGTGCTGCTTTTCAGGACTGGAAAGAGTGCACCCTAGCTTTTCACCAGCTGGAAATTGTCTCTGGTGCCTGCAAATGTCTGGTCATAGACCAGAAAAGTCCAGTGTGAGTGAGGCAGTGATCTCCAATGAGAGCCAGTTGGCAGAATGCTTGGGGTGCTCTACGGGGGATTGCGTGGTTGTAAATGATTCTGTGTGGGAGTTAAGGTGAGGAAAATGAGAGGCCCAGAGGTGGAGCACACCATACCTCCAGTTTTATCTCGTAGAGATGCTAGATGATTGGTGGATGGTACTAGTCTGCTGTCTTCACTTTCATTACAGACTTTTTTCTTTCAATCTTGTGTTCCTTTGTTATTTGTTGTATTCTTTAGTTACATGCTGTGATGCTCTTTTTTCTTTTTTTTTGTGATGCTGTGGTTTGAATTCAGGGCCTACACCTTGAGCCACTCCACACTTGAGCCTTTTTGTGATGGGATTTTTTGAGGCAGGGTCTCCAACTATTTGGGCTGGTTTAGAATCGCAATCCTCCTGATCTCTGCCTCCTGAGTAGACAAGATTATAGGCTAGAGCCACCAGTACCTGGCTGTGATGGTTTTCTGTTTGTAATTTGTGCCTCCATTACAGGTTTTTTTTTCTTTGTAGTTACCACAGGAATTACCTAAAATAATATGGTTTTTATATTCTGAGTTCAAGTAACACTTAATTATAATTTCCTTTGAGGATTCTGTACCATTATTTCTGTGGTACTCATATTTTATGCTGTTAATATCATTTTATATCTCTGTTAAGATGTGCAAAGGTTTTAGAGAGGCTTCAGCTCAGGGGCTGGAGCTGAGTGTCATGGCCCCCTCCAGATCTGCTATCAGGTGTGGCTGTGCAAACCTGAACATGGCACATATTGAATCCCCAGTAACGAAATATTACAGTATAGGTATTTAATAGACTTGTGTTTTAATTTATTCTGAAGTTCAACATCGTTTACACATTGCATTCATAGTATTAGATGATTCTAAATTTGACTAAAACTTTACATTTACCTGTGGGTTTAATAATGCCATATGTTTTATACTTTTTTTTAGTATCTTTTTAGTTGCAAGAACCTCTGTTTGCATTTTTTAAGGCTGATCTCATGATGTACTCCGTCAGCTTTTGTGTCTTGAAATGTCTTTCTATATTTGTGAAAGATAGAAAGTTTAGCTCTTTATAATATCCTTGCTTGGCAATGTTCTCCTTTTAGCACTTTGGATGTGTTATTTTCCTCCTTCCTGGCCTTCAGTTTGTGGGATTAACCTCTTGTAGGACACACAGTCCAGATTCCAACAAAATCTGCGTCCTTCACTACTCACCTGCACATTGCAC
This sequence comes from Castor canadensis, assembly GCF_047511655.1. Taxonomy (NCBI): domain Eukaryota; kingdom Metazoa; phylum Chordata; class Mammalia; order Rodentia; family Castoridae; genus Castor; species Castor canadensis. Next base: position 14,413,518 of record NC_133399.1, read on the forward strand.
AAATCCAGAATCTCAGATGTGACATTTGTTTTCACTTTACACGAATCAGAAGGAATGTGTGTGTCGCTACTACTCTTTCTTACCTATGTTACTTACATTTCCCAAGCACCCCCTGCACCAGCCAGTTGCACTGCTGTTCCAGAACTTATGCAACATTTACAAATATTTTCCACAAAGAAGTGATGGTTTATCCAAAATGCTGTCAAATTCTTTCACACATTTGTTGAGTTGTGGCCTCATTCCTGTTCATAGTCCAAAGAGAGGAGAAATGTTTAAATCGAAAATATTTCCTTTGTTTGCTTGTTTGTTTGTTTGGTTACTTGGGGTACTTGGGCTTGAACTCAAGGCCCACCCCTTCAGCCACTGGACCATCCTATTTTTGTGATGGGTTCTTTCCAGATGGGGTCTGGAGAACTACTTGCCTGGGCTGCAGTCGTACCCGATTCTCCTGATCTCTGCCTCCTGAGTAGCTAGGATTCCAGGCGGGAGCCACAGGCACCTGGCTGACATGGAATCTCCTAGAGGCGTGCAGGCTTTCAAAGTGGAGAAAGTTGATGTCATGTCTAGATTTACATATCCTTCCTGCACGGAAAGCTCTACGTGTGTCGGAAAAGGCTGTATGAGCTTCTGAGGACTGTCATTGAACAGCACAAAATTATTTCTCAGACAACTGTAACTGAATGGGTCTGGATCTGCATGAGGAAGCAAACAGCGAAATGGCGACAGGAACGCTTCTTGACGCTGAGCTGGCGTCAGAGAGGTGGCCATGGTAACCATTGTGACAACTAGACTTGCAGCCTAGGGATGGCGTCCTGTAGCAGGTTAGCGCCAGGCAGGTTGGGCCACTTGGTGCCGCCAGGCAGGACGGTGGTTTGCGTTGCCTCTGAGGCGCTGATGGGGATGCTGGGATTTCGTCGGTAGCGCTGTCTGGGCGTTTGTCTAACAGCCAGTCTTTTACCAGCAGCTAAAACCAGAATTAAAGGGGACTTCATCCAGGAGTATTGCTCCTAGGACGCCCTTTTCACTTAGCCACCAACACTATGTGGAAGAAAATCCAAGTGAATTTCTATAAGGTTCCCACTTCAGCTCTTAACATCTCCTGTCCTCTTGCTATGTTTCCTAATCCTCTGTCATCTTCAGTATGGTGACTACACCTGTTCTATGATGAAGCCGGCTCCACCCTCCGGAAGACGCAGTCTGGACCTCCTCGTGGTTACCGCCCTCAGCTATGCAGTTATGGATTGGTGCGATCATATGTCACTCAGAGCGTCGAGTTCTGCCGATTGGAGGCACGGCATGTAGGCTGCCCAATCGGACACAGAAGTAGAGGCCACGGGGCGGGCTTAAGCGATCTGGGGCGGGTTTTAAACTGACAGTCGCTGTCAGAGAACAACTAGGACTTGTGTCCAGGCTGTGTCCTCTGTTGAGGACGTTCAGGTGACTTGTCAGGCTCAAGCAAATTACATGGAGGTCGCCTGGCACTCTAAAACCAAGGATATGGGGTGCAGGTCAGCGCCCTGAAGGAGAAGGGCGGCAGTTAGTATCAAGCAGTTGACGTCTCCCCACTCCGCGTCGGTGAGTCCTGGAGGGCAGCTGGACGGGGGTCGCCTCTGGCCTTGGCGGTTGGGGACGCGACCTTTAGCGCCTTCTGGCTGGGGGAGGGGCTGTAGGACAGGGCGCGGGCCTAACGCTCTCCCTACTTGTGGATGACGGGGAGGTGAGCGGGCATGTGGAGATGGGAGGATGTGTGGTCCATGCCCACCCCAGGCTGCCTTCCTCCTGTGGGTCCACGCTTTTGTCCCCAACTTTCCAAGTAAGTGAAAAGCAGTCTTAAATACAACCACCGTCACCTCCTAATCCAGCGCCTCTTTGGCCTAACCATCAATCCTGAAACATCCTCATCCCAGCCCATATCCCACAGCACCGACTTCCCCTTTCCGCAGCATTATCAACGATTCTTTGCTCGTGGCACAGTTCTAACAGACAGTATTGCATCCTTTTTCCTTTTTCAAAGGGTGCTGAATATTTGACTGTGCACATTTCATATGAGAGGAGGGCAGAGAAGAATCTCTTGAGCCCTCTTGTTTCCTCTCTGTTTTTTCTTTTCCTTCGCTTTTTTGTCTCCTTGGCACTGGCACCTGATCTGAACATTTGGATCATCTGTCCGTTTAGTTCTGGCCCAGGGCTTCCTTGTTGACTTTCATCAGGTGCCCACAGCTGCCCTGGTCTGTTCAAAGCTCAGTTCAACACAGAGCGCAGTCGCTGGACGACTGAGCCTTACACCTCTGAAGGGATCTGTCCTTCTTAAATGTCTCTGTACATATAAATGCTTCTGTCCCCATACTGAGGTCCTCCTCTTTGTTGTCTGAGATGGTCAGGACACATTTAATGTTATTTTTCACATGGTAAACAATAGGAAGTATACGGTCACATGCATTCTATCAAAATTGTGTGTATTGTGATTTCTTGGTGTTGATTATTTCAATATTATACTTTAATAGCATACATTTGTATCAGATAATGATGGCTACTCCTATTCTTACAATTGAGAGGAGTCTAGGCTAATTTCATTTTACCATAAAAAAGTAGGTGGGGAAGAACAGGGGTGCCAGAAGGGGAAGCATCAACTCCTGGGACAGGGGAAATTTCCCTGATGTCACTTCTTTGGGGTTCTAAATGACTCCTTTGCCTGGATGTCCAAATCTTTCCCAAGTTTTGGGGAGGTCTGGTGCAGTGTCTTCAAGTGGTAGAGTGCCTGCCTAGCAATTTTGAGGCCCTGAGTTCAAACTCCACTACCAGCAATCATTCAATCAATACAAATCTGAAACAACAAAACCTGTAATCTCACAAAGATTTGGGGAAATGTCAGCTTTTATTTCATTGGATAGGATTTCTGTTTCTTTATCTTATAACTCTTCTCTGTCATATATTATGATTGCATGCAACTGTGGTCTTTGAATGGCATCAAAGATATCCAGTATGTTATGTTCATTGTTTCTTCCATTTTCTCTTTGTTACGGTCAGAATGTGAAGTTCATCAGACTTAATTTTTATCTTTGATATTCTATGCTCTTTTAAAAAATTATTGCAGTACTGGGACTTGAACTCAGAGCCTACACCTTGAGCCACTGCACCAGCCCCTTGTTTGTGATGGGTTTTTTCAAGATAGGATCTGATGAACTATTTGCCCTGGGTGGCATGAGCCACTGGCACCTGGCTTCTTTTTCTTGATCTAGTCTATTGCTGTGGCTTTGAACTGCAGTTTTATTTGACTGAAACAGTTTTTGTTTTCCAAGACTTCTCTTGGCATGTTTTCTAGTGTTCTTTTAATTCCAGTTGGACTTTATTGTATAATCTCCCTGTGGCTTCTCAGCTGTGATTAGTGAATCGTGACAAAAGGCATTCTATGTGAATGCCTGGGAAACTCATGTTCTCCTATGTCTCCCAGGAGTGGAGTCTTCTGGTAATTTAGGATTGTGTGATATAGAACAGAGAATATGTGGGGCACATGCTCTGAGGTAAGTCCTACAATGGGCATGGAAACCCCTATTAGGAGGTGTGTATTCCGTGGGCACTGTTCTCAGTGGTATTTTATTGAAAGTGATTCTGATATGTGCTGCTCCCATTGTACTGAAATGTCTGATACAGCTAGTTGGTATATCCCCATGGGTTTTTATTGTTGTGTTGGTGGTTTGGGGCAGCAAATAAAACCATTGGGAGTTGAACTCAGGGCCTCCCACTCCTTTGAGAAAAAATATGCATTTGGCATCACTTCCCAATGCAGAGTCCAGTGATGCCTCCTGGGCAGCGCTCTTCCACTTGAGCCATGCCCCAGTCCTTTTGCACTGGTTATTTTTGAGGTAGCTTTGCTTTATCCCCAGGATGGCCTGCTGTGTGACTTTCATTTTTGTGATTCCCCATAAAGCTTGGATGACAAAGATCTTTCAATCTCTGCCTCCCAAGTAGCTAGGATTTCCCTTAGTTTAAAGCATACACCAGAGTACCAATGAGACTGGGTTGTGACACCCTTGGAGTAAATTACTATCAGTTAAGTTGTTCGTATATCTGTTAGGCAGAGCACTGGCCTAATGGACAAAAGGTCCTCTGTTTGATCCCCAGGACCATAAAGGGGGTGGTTGGGAGAAGAACTACTGAAGAGTACAAGAGACAAAAAATACAAAGTAGAATGCATAGGAATAAAATTTTTTTAAATAGAAATAATAAAAGGGGATAAAATGCAAGAAGGGAAAATGACAGAGAGGAGGAAAAGTCCAGTTATAGAAAAAAATAATGAAGAAAGATAAAAGGAAGTGGGCAGCCTCTCTTACGACCCCTCCCACAACTGGAGGATCTACTCTCCCACTTTATACTTTCAATCTTAAAAACTATCCTGCTTTACTAACAAACAAAAAAGATAAAAGAAAAACTATGAGAAATTACTAATAAAGATAAAAGAATAGATAGGGAAAAATAAACTAGAAAAAGTTCCTCTGGGTGGTAACACTTCTTTTCACGTCTTCTAAGGCTGGAATCTGCAAGGGAGATTGTCAGTCACTCATGCAAGTACTTCTAATTCATCTCAGATTCCACCAAATAATCTAAAGCAGGCTGTAGACTGCAAGTCACCTTTCTCAATGAACATTTTAGGACAATGCTGAGGACACCTGAGGAATTTTCTCTCTGGAGTCTTTTAGGTTGCATATTCAGCTGTGGCATATGTCATCTTGCAGGGCACACTTCTTGCCAACCAAGGTTTGACAGAAGGTGCACATTCCATGCAGGTGTAAATGTACCCTGAACATTTTCAGACTGTGTGCTTAGGAATATTACCAAAGTCCAAACTCAGTGCATTGCTGGAATTCAGCAAGGGTATGGAGAGCAACAGAAGCACCCAATTCTGTATTGGATGGGAGGCTTGTGGGGAGTGAATGATTACCTAGTGTCCACCCTAGCAAATCTCAAAATCCCACTCCCTTGAGAAAAAATACTCATCTGTCATGGCATCCCAAAACAGAGGGCAGTGTTGCTGAGTGACTGTACTGAACTCCCTTTCTCTCACAGCCCATGAAGCCTAAAACTGTATGGGTGCTTGTGTCAGAGACACTCACCAATAGCCACAAATGGTTCACATGGCCATTGCATCTCAGTAAGTGCAGAAAGGTTGGGTGTACATAGGGACCCTGGAGTGTGATTCTGCTGGGTTTGGTGGTCCCCAAGGCAGTTTATTCCCTAACAATAGGACCTTTCTCCAGATGACTCTTGGCTGTAGCAGTCAGGGTTTCTCTGACCATCAATAAATTTGTTGTCCAGAGCTACCTCATTGTGCATACTCCAGATCACCTATTCATTCACTCTTTTTCTGCAATGTGCAGTCTTCTTTACTATGTTGTGATTCTTTCTTTGTAACTTTATCTCCTCCAAGGGGAGAATTCCCTTGCACCCACCATAGTGCTAGGTGCCAGCATCTAGGGCATTCATTTAGTTTGCTTTGTTCTTCTCTTTAGCCTCTTTTATCAAGCAAGTTTCCTGTTCTATGCCATTGATTTCCAGAAGCCAACTGCAGGCAATCATCTCTAGGAGCAGTTAGTACACACCGTCCCTTAAAGAGCCAAAATAGTGCTGAGTGTTTCTATTTTGACAATCTTAAAGCTGAACATTAATATTCGTGCACTTAAATATGCCCATCCATTTCGTATGGTGTTTTCTTTTTCTTTATAAGGAAATACGCTGTTCTTACATGCACAAGATGTTTGTGACTTCTCAAAGTGTTCACGTTGTATCTACCCGTTTCAATGTGTACTTTATTCTCATGGACTATAAGGAGTTAAAATGTGTGTTGTGACTAGATCCAGTTTGTCCTCATCTTGTATATTAAAGAGATTGTGATTTCTGCCACTACTGTACAAAGTCTGTCAATTTTCAGTGTACCCAGAGGACGCTTAAACACTGTCCTCCTTCCTCATGATCAGATTGTGAATTCTTCAGTTACTGGAGTCTTGAATAGTGAAGAGTGGTGGCTCTGCATTCCTGTGAGAAAATACCTAAGAAAAAAACAAGTTAAAGGAAGAAACTTTTATTTGGGGCTCATGTTTCAGTCCTTCTACAGCAGAGATTTCCTTGGTTCCCCATGTGCACAATGTCTGTCAATGGGAATTTTCTCTTAATTTACCATGTACACATCTCTGTTGTCTACAATTGTCCATGATTCACACTTGAAACCTCTACATTTACTCAACTATTTTCCTAGAAATCTGCCTGTTGCTCTTTCTAATTTCTATTGCATAGGAGTGGGCAGTGCTAAAATTTAGGTTGTTTTTTGCTCTGCTGTGTAATCTGAAGAAATCTTTGTAGATTTTAAAATGTGAGATATACCTACCTAGTGCTGCCAGGTAGCAGTACAGCACAAAACCTTCAATTTCTCATTGTATAATGGTTTTGTTTTTTTGGAAATATTAGATGACACTGGGTTTGGGGAGACCGAGAAATGATTAAATGTTTTGTTCTGACTATATATACTGTAGCAAATAGAAATAGTTAAATTTGGTTTTCTCTGAGTTATCCCAAACTTGTATCCTCTATCTCAAATAAATCCTTATATTGAGTACCCTGGTGAACACCCTTAAAATTTGATTTACAAAGGTTTCTCTCAATTGGAAAGACTTAGAAAAATATACATGAGTATGTGTTGATGGAATGTTATCTCTAACAGAATTTGATAACCCATTTTAGTGATTACTAGGTATTATATTTTCTCTGGATAGAGTTTGCTCAGCAAAGTCTTCTTCATGGTGGTCTTGAGTTCCTTGTTCCTGAGACTGAAGATGATGGGACTGAAGAAGGGTGTGAGGACTGTGTAGGTGATGCCCATCAAAGTGTCTCCTTCCAGGGACTGAGGCCCCTTGGTTTTGAGGTAGATGACTGAAGCAAAGCCATAGTGCACGATCACCACTGTGAGGTGGGATGCACAGGTGGAGAAGGCTTTGTGCCATCCTTCACCTGAAGGGAACCTCCAGAGGGAAGTCACAATGAAGGCATAGGAGAGGAGGATGAGAAGGAAGCAGCCCAGTAGGGCTGATACACACACCAGGCCCACACCCTTGCCCACCAGCAGCACATTTGTTCCACAGGCCAACTGCAACAGAGGTGTCACATGACAGACAAAATGGTGGATCTCATTGGGTCCACAGAAGGTGAGGTTAAATATGGCTGTTGTGACCACAGTCCCCATGATGGAGCCACCAACCCAGGACCAGGCCACCAGACAGGCACAGCCATGGGGGCTCATGAGCACATTGTAGTGCAGTGGTTGACAGATGGCCACATAGCGGTCATAGCCCATGACAGTGAGTAGGAAGGACTGGGTGAAGCCAAATGTGAAGGAGAAGAACATCTGGCAGGCACAGGCCAGGAAGGAGATGGAGTGGTGGGTGGACAGCAGGTCGGACAGCATGCACGGGATGATGGCCAAGGTGTAGAGGATCTCAGAGATGGACAGGGCGCACAGGAAGAGGTACATGGGTGTGTGGAGGCTGCGCTCACTCCAGATGGTGGCCATGATGAGCAGGTTGCCCAGCAGTGTGAACAGATACATCAGCAGAAACAGCAGGAAGAACATCAGCTGAAGGCGGGGAAAGGTGGAAAAGCCAATAAAGATGAACTCAGTCACTGCTGAGTGATTGGCTCCTTGCATGGAGGCTGTGCCTGGGATGAGGTTCAATAGGGAGAGGTCAGCTAGTGGGTGGGAAAGGTTTCTCCTTAATCAGGTAGCATTAATTTAGTTCCCACCTATAACTTAATGCTCTTATCAAAGTAGGAAGATGGTACCATATTTGCGTCTTCATCTTGAGTTTTGTTGGCTTATATATAGAGAATATTGGCATGTACAAAGGCTATGAATATTGCTTGAGTGATGGAGGTGTGGCTGAAGCAGTAGAGCACCTGCCTAACAAGCACAAAGCCCTGAGTTCAAACCTTACCACTGCAAAAAAATGTTGCTCAGGTTGAAGCTATGGAAGTGCCTAATTCAAGATTTGATTCCAAAAACTATACCCTGCAGTTTTCCTCTACTTTGGTTCCCCTACTGAAAAGATCTCTTTAGTGGATCTTTTATCCATTGCTTCCTATGGATATAACTCCTTGGACCAGGAGCAATTTTATCTTAATTTACATCAGTCAGATTCTTCTTCCGGGGTTATTCTTGGGGGATCAGAAGCAACAGATTGTGTTGTTCTAAGGAAAGTGACAGAAATGAAAATGTTTTGTTTTCTAGCCTCCATGGGGCATATCAGAGTCTACACAACATAACTACAGAAAGAGGGAGATGGAAGGAAGAAGACATGGATTCATATTCCTACTCTACTATGTACTTTCTGCATGTTTTTTCACCCCTCTGTCCTTCCATTTCCTCTCCCTAACTCAAAGGGTGAGAGGTAGACATTTGTCAGAAATTGAGTTCTCCTTGGAAGATGATAATCCAGAAAGTGCATTATGTGATAATTAAATCAACATAATAAAAGAGAAAATGTACCTGGTGGTGCTCAGTAAATAATCCAAATTAAATGAGATTTCAGTGTTTCCTTATGAATCATCTAAGTATACCTGATTTTTGAAAAATAGACAATGGAGCTAGGAGGGGTGGCTCACACATGCCATCCCAGCTACTCAGGAGGCAGACATTAGGAAGTTCACAGAATGAGGATAGCTCAGGCCAAAAGTTAATGAGACACCATCTCAACAAATAAGCTAGGTCTGGTGGTCAATGCATGTCAGCCTTGCTAGGCAGGAGGAATAGGTAGGAGGATTGCATCCAAAGCTGGCTCAGGCAAAAGAGCAAGACACTGTATGAAAAATAACCTAAAGCAATAGGACTGGAGGTGTGGCTCAAGTGGTAAAGCTCTTGCCCAGCAAGTACAGTTCCTTGAGGTCAAATTCCAGTACTATCAAAAATAAAATAAAATGAACAAAATTAGACAATGTAAAGTTGAAATGAGTACACCATTGTTCTGCTTTCTATTTCTGTAGGTAAGTCCTACAACATGTGGACTTTTTGGTTTTGGTGGTACTGGAGTTTGAACTCGGGGCCTAATCCTTCCTAGACAGGTATGATACCACTTGAGCCACTCCACCAGCCACCTGTTTTGTGTTGGGTATTTTCCAGATAGAGTCTCGAGATCTATTTTCCTGGAGTGTTTTCAAACCTTAATCCTCTAGATCTCTGCCTCCTGAGTAGTTAGGATTTCAGGCATGAGCAAAATGCTGTCTTTTGCATCTCATTTATTTTGTTAACTCAGGTTTCAAGATTCATCTACATAGTGACATGTTCTTTTATAGCCAAACATGTCACTAGATGGATATACTTCAGTGGATAGACATCTGGGCTGTTTTCTGATATGGTGATGGGTGTACATGTTTACAGAAATTTGAAGCAGCTGACAGGTAGTGGTGGCTGGAGCAAAGGGACAGTGTGGAGTGACTGCTATTGGGTCCAGAGTTTCCTTTGTGGGTAATGGAAATTTCTAGCACTAGATAGAGGTGTGAGTTGTACAACATTGTAAGTGTGATTCATGCCACTAAATTTTATGTACTACTTATTTTTGTGATGATTTGTTTTACAAAATGTATTATTGATATTATTTTCATTTGTCTAATCAGAACCGTATACGTTTATGGAGTACACATGATATATACGCTGTGTGTGTATGTACGATTAAATCAAGCTCACGACATTTATATTTATATTACCTCAATAACTTATTGTTTTTTAATGTTTTGATGGGAGTGGAGTTGAACTTAGGACTTTGTGTTTAAAAGGCAGGTGCTGTACTGCTTGAGCCACTTCTCCAGTACATTTTGCTCTGCTTAATTTGATGATGGAGTATTGGAAACTATTTCTATAGCCTGGCCTCAAACCATGGTCCTCCTGATCTCAATCAATCTGCAAGTAGCTAGATTTACAGATGTGAGCCACATGTACCTGGCTTATTTTTAAATTTTTAAGGTGTTATTTGAAGTGCTGGGCTGAAGCCCAGGGCCTATGTATGCTAGGCAAGCATTCTACCACTAAGGTATGCCCCACCCTCTTTTATGGTAAGATTTAAATATTGCTCTCTTGCTTATCTTGAACCATATAATATACAGTTGATGACAGAATTATTCCCCCTGCCCTATAATAGATCTCAACACCTATTCCTTCTATCTATCCAAATTTTTCCTCTTGGATCAATGCCTCATTCCCTCCTAACCCTCTTCCTTATGCCTCAAAATTGATTAAATGGTCAATTTTATGTACATTTTTAGCACAATAGGAAATCACTTTTAGAGCTGGTAATGCAGCTCCGTGATAGAGCACTTCCTTCACATGTGCAATTCCCTAGGTTCCATCCTCAGAAGTGCCAAAAAATCAGTTTTTATTAGCCTATATTAAATTGCACAAAATAATGGGTTTCAGAGTTTGGAGGAGTGGCTCAAGTGGTAGGGCACCTGTGTAGCAAGTGTGAGCCCGAGTTCAAATCCCAGTTCCATACCAAAAAGGTACGGGCCATCATTATGACATTTCATACATGAAATAATGTATTTGGTTGTATTTGCCCCCTCTATTACTCTTCCCTTATTTCCTGTCCTACCGACCCTTTTCCCTCTCCCTTCCACCTCTGTAATAGAAGGAAAAATCATAGTCATAAAAACTGTAAGTTTTAAAAAATGTAGTTAGTGAACTTTTGGTTAGTTTAACCTCAGATAAAATACTTCAGATGTACTGGGTGCCAGTGGCTGTAATCCTAGCTACTCCAGAAGCAGAGATCAGGAGGATCACTGTTTAAGGTCAGGCAAATAGGTCATGAGATCCAACACAGGAAATGCCTGTGGATTCGCTCAAGTGGTAGAGTTCCTACCTAGCAGGTGTATGGTTCTGAATTCAAGCTCCAATACCACCAAAAAAACCTTAGGATAAATCAATTTAAAGACTCCATTACCCTGAATGTGGGGCAGCACACCATGGCAGAAGCACATGGGGGAGTAAGCTCCATGACCACTTAGATGGGTATGAGATACAGGAAGACCAGGGTGCCAGAATCCATTCAAGGCCACACATCAAATGACCTAAGCCTTCCCACTAGGCTCTCCTTCTAATAGTTCCACGACCTTCCAATAGTACAGTTGGCTGGGAACCTCACCTTTAACACATGGGCCTCTAAGGTACATTCCAAACCCAAACTATAACTGTAGTGAATGGCCCCATAAGTGGGCTTGGGTTTTTGATGGAGCCCTTGCAGGTTTGTCATGAGAAACAAAGGAGGAACCATGTACTTTGGTAAGCAGAGACTGCATTCCACAAATAGCACCTGTTTCCAGTGTCTTGGCTACTCTTTTGGAACCATTTGAATTTTGACTCACTGAAGTGTCAGCACCTGTGTGTCACTGCCTCAGAAGGCAGTTCCAACAGTTCCACACAGTCCTACACTCTGAGGTTGTAGAGGAGGAATGGCTTGAAAAGAAGAGGCTCCAAGAAAACACCAAATAGGTAATGTGGATCCTATGGGTTGTGTTCACAGGCCTTCCATGTTTTCCATGTTTTAGGGCAGGATTCCCCAACATCAAGACGATTCACACTTAGGGCCCCATCACTCATTCTGTAGGTGCTGTTCTGAGCCTTCTGGGATTTTGAGTAGCATTTCTGGTCTTTCCAGCTATAGCTTCTAATCAGTGGTGACAAACAAAAATATCTCCAAACAACACCAGTGACCTCATGGGATTGTGAAACATTGTCCACAGTTGAGAACCCTTGATCCAAAGCATACAATTGCCACTTCTTGCTTCTTGGCACTTCCCTCTGCCTGGGTTACCCATTCTCCTCTTCTTCACCTGGCAAAGGTCTATTTCTCTTAAGACATAGCTTAAATATGGCTTGCTCTGCACAGACCTCCTGGACATTTTCTTCCCACAGTAGATTTAGACACTTCTTTTTAGATGATGCACAACACCAGCTCCTAAGTGATTTAAAATCTGTGCTCATGACTTTGTCATGTGCTTCCTCATCAAGCATCAAATTGGAACAATATCTGTCCCCAGCACTGGGCTGAGAGTGCTTGACATTCAGATTTGTTATTTGTACCACACCAACACTATACACTCAGCACTAATATCCCCCATGTTAACAGCTGCCCTTTATTGGGGACATTGTCAAATGTTCAGTGTGGGACAGAGTCACCCCCAATTGAGAATCAGGGGTGGGTCTGCCTTCTCTCTCAGACCTATCTTGTCTTTCCTGTTGCTCTGTCATGGATAGCTCTTCTTATGAAACCATTTTCTTTTCCTCTCTGTGATCATCTCCCATCTCAGCCATTTCCTCCCTGTCTTTTCTCTGTGTACTGGACCAAGCAATGACTCGGTGTTTTTTTTCTGATTCTCCCCCAATTCCACCCCCCCCAATTAGGAAGTAACAGTTCTGTTCCCTGTTTTACAGATGAGTAAGTAGAATCCCCCAGAGCACTCTCAACTTGCCTAGGTACCATGCCCCCTGCAGCCTGGCAACTGGGATCTGCACTTAGGTTTGTCTGATGACAATGAATGTCTTTTCCTGATCTCTTGTTATCTCATTATTTCTTGGTGGCTATTAATCAAAATCAGAATCTTCTCAGGTGAAAGAGTGTCCCTTCCCCATGGTATATCATGCCCACACTCTCTTTCCTTATGTCCACAAACATCCCAAGAATCCACAAAAATAATGAACTATGAGAAGATGAGGATGGATCACATCTGGAGGTGATACCTGAAGTCTGAAAATGCAACCCTCTAGCATGGTACAGATAGATGTAGCTAAAAGGAAGAGCTATTCATTCTAGAAAATGTAAAACCATAGAGAGAATAAAGTGTCTGTGGCTTCCAGGGGCTCATGGGGGAAGATGGAAGGAAGAATAACTTGGAGCAATTTTAAGGGGGTAAATTATTTTGTATGTTATTGTAATGGTATATATATATATGGTATATATACCATATACCATATTGTAATGGTATATATATATGTATATATTATATATATATATATATATATATAATTTAGCATTTGTCAAAACCCAGGTAATGGACAATGCCAAGAGTGACCTCTAATACTATGTGGATTTTGTGAGAGGAACAGAGGGATAGAAAGTGAGACAGAGGGAAAGAGAGGCAGCTGAGGGAAGAACTGACAGAGAAACACGCATAAATAGAACTTTCTGGCACTTAGGGAAACCTATGGTTTAGTCAGCTTAATACCCAGAGACTTGGGGACTAAGCCAGGCATGGAAATGTCCTGGTCAAAATATCCTTAAGTAGTATAACACAAATTTAGCATAGGAACAATTAGGACAGTGTTATGTATTCCTCTCTGGCCTTGATTTACTAGATTCTAGTACTATACCCCAAAAGTGACCATGAGATATCCTCACCCATTGTCAAACATCCAGTGGGGGACAGAGCCACCACCAATTGAGAACCATGGGCTGGCTCTGCCTTCTCTCTCAAACCCCATCTTGTCTTTCCTGTTGCTCTGTCATGGATAGCTCTTCTTATGAAACTGTTTTCTTTTTCTTACTGTGATCGTCTCCCATCTCAGCCATCTCCTCCCTGTCTTTTCTCTGTGTCCTGTCATACTTAACTTTTCACCATCACCTCATCTGGCCAAAGATGCCTTCCTTATTCTTTACACTCTATAGAGGTGGCATGGAGCCTCTCCTTTCTCAATCTCCTTGTCTCTCTTTTATCTGCCTCTCCCCAGCCATTTTTCTATTAGTCTCTAACTTGACAGACCAAGAAGGGATGTTAAAAGCAAATAGACATTGTGTATGACTGAACAATGGCTGTCCTCTGTCTGTAGTATAGTTTTCTCACCTGTCTAAAGAACCCACCTTATGATGTAGCAAGAAATCCACAAAAGATAAAGTCTGCTGACCAATCAGTCTTGATGAGCAATCATCACACTGTGATGATGTCTCCTACCCCATGGACTCAAATTGCCTGGGGAGCTGTATTAAAAGGTGGTTTCCATGAGTCACTGGTTGATGCTATTTCTTCAGTTCCCTCCTGGTCAGGTGGATGGAAGAAAAGGTAACTCACCTGGAGCTCCAGGCCCTACACTTGTTAATGCCTAACACTGCTAATAGAACCTGGTTTAAAGTCCCTGTGCAGGAACACCAATGTGGCAGAGCCAGGTGGACAGGGAGCCTGACAGAGCCCAGTCACCATCATTTATCCCTCCCCTCTTCCTGCCTACTGCCTCCTCTGGTCCTGCTGCCTTGCCTCTGCTCCAGGGATCCTGGGACCCCAAGGGACCCTGCCATGGATGAGGCAAGCTCAGGGAACCAGTGTCCTCACTTTCCTTCCCTCCCTGCTTTCTAGGAGGGAGTGAATTCCCTGAGCTTCTCAGGGCTTGAGAAGAGACTAATGGTCTACATATTTGGGAGTTGGGGACCTGGCTATTGTTGACAGGAAAGCAGCCCTGCCATTGCCCATGGAGACTGCCTGCATGACTTGCCTTCTGCATTTTCCTACTTCATTCCTTATGTCTCTTGCCCTATTGGGTGTATTATTCAGGATTTTAGAAAATCAAACACATGCACATATTTCTTTTTAAGCAACCAAAAAACTATATATAAGGGTAAGTGCAATGCAGCAGCAAGGCACGTGTCCCAAGGATCCTTTGCATGGGTTTCCTTTAAGACCTTCATTTGTTTATGTGCCATGTACAATTTCTTTGCATGTTACAATAAGGATGACCATGTCCCAGTTTCCAAGAAATATTCTTCATTTCTGACAGAGACCTATATCAGAGTGGGCTTTGCTATTCATATTTATACAATGTTCTATTTTAGAAAGAGAATTGCTTTTTGGTAGAGGATCCAGTTTTATCCCTGCACCTTCCTTCTTTCCCTGGATGCCAATCTACAATCGCCCTTCACGTCCTAGTCACTGCCAGGAAGTCATTGTTCCCTGAGTCCTTGTCAAAGACTCTTTAGCTACTTCCCATTTTTCAGTCCTAAAGCCATTGCCACATTTTAGGTATTTTTTTTAAAACACCTGATTCTCTTTCCTCTTCTAAATTTCTGTCTTACTGAGTTTTTTTGCACCTACAACAAAATGCCTGAGTCTGGGTAATGTATTTGAAAATATAAATCTTGCTGTGAGATAGTAGCTCACTGCTGCAATCCTAGCTGCTTGGGAGACTGAGATCAGGAGTATCTCAGTTCCAGGCCAGCATGTTACACAGTTCATGAGACCCAACCCTCATATCACCAGAACAAAATGGACTGGAGACATGGCTTAAGAGGTAGACCCCTGGCAGGATTCCAAGATGGCAACTAGAGGGAGGAAGCAGAAAGTGTGCTTCCTAAAGCAAACTCCTGGAGAGACACTGGAGATACACCTGGCGGGAAAAACCACCAAGAAGAGGCAAAACTCCGACACCTCCACACCCCTAGACTGTGCATACCATCCCCACTCCATGTTAAATGGAGAGACCAGGAGGGCTCCTGTGCCACCAGACGGCAGCTCCTAACCTGCTTGGGAGACCACCAGGTGAGCAAATAAGCATCATGTGGTACTCCCATGGACAAATCATATAGCCCCTTGGACAGACTGACCCTGCCCAGGGAAAAAAGAAAAAACAACTGAATAATAAACAAGCAGCTGAAAAAAAAAGACATGTAACACAGAGGGTGGGGAGCCCTGAGCTCTGAAGAGATGGGGAGGGGCACTCCCTCACGTGAACTGTAAATATTCAAGCCAGCAGGAGAAGGCCGGAGTGGCACCACCTCCCCCAGTGTGCTTGGAAAGAAGAAGTTGTCCAACAGCAAGCAAAGTGTGTCATGCTCCACCAGTTAGTGGGGAAGGTGCACATCCCGACCCAAACTCTAAATAAAACAGCACTGCAATTGCAACACGTGGGTAGGGCTGTATACTGGAGAAAACAAAAGGGGCATGCATCCAGGAGAACTCTTTAAAACAAAGCCTATGGGGCCAGGTGAGTGTAAAGCTCATTCCTGAGATCTTCATCAACAGATGGCTGACATTAGGTGGCAGGTGAGCCACAGCCTCAGATAGACATTCACAAAGCTGTCTCCAGCCTCCATTTTTTTCCCTTTGATGAGCCTGAAAGTGTATTGCATTTGAACATGGGATTTTTTTTCCTCTTTGATGAGACAACAACAGAACTACTACTCAGACACCAACACCAGGACTGGATGCTGAAGGACTAACACCAAATCTATTAAGACTGAAACTTTATTGCATTTGATCTTGGGAAATTTTATTTATTTATTTTTTATTATTATTATTATCCTCTCTCTCTTTTCTAGTGCCTGTTTAGCTCACTATTGATTAGTATACTATCTCTCCCTGTTTATTTCTTCGGCTCTGTGTTTTGTTTCGTTTTTCCCCCTTTTTTTTTAATCTTCTTTGCTTTCCCTCTCCTCTCACCCTTCCATTCTAGATATCACCATTGTTAGTATTATAGGCTAGACAATACTGAATTACACACAGTACAGGGACAGTAACAATAGCAAGGGCAATGATGGGAAGAGGAAAAAAGAGGGAACCCATTTTCCCCCCAATAATAAATAAGCACAGGAGCCAGAGGGAAATGAAGAAAACAGATGACGGGATCCAGACTCCAAAAAAAAATGAAGACAAACTATGCCAAAGAACCCAATGGAGCCCACAAGAACCATCTATAAGAAGAAATCCTGCAAGTAATCAATGAAAATTTTATAGAGATCATACTGGATATGGTCAACCAAAATGTACAGGAGGCACTCAAGAAATTCCAAGACAACAAAAATAGAGAATTTGAGAAAGCACAAGAAAAAAAAATAAAAGAAACCATAGAAGCACTGTATAATGACCAAAGTGAAACAAACAACATAAGTAGATAAATGAACTCAGGACAAAAATAGACAACATTAAAGAGAAAGTGCCTCATGATATGTAATACCTCAGAAAAAAGAACCAACCAGAAATGCAAAACAAAATGGAAGACCAATCCAGCAGACTAGAACAAACACAAGACAGAATCTCAGAACTTGAAAATGAAATGATAATTAAAGGAAAAACCAAAGAACTATTAAACAGCTCAAGACCTGTGAAAAGAAAATGCAAGAACTTACTGACTCCATTAAAAGACCAAACCTGACAATCATGGGCATTGAAGAAGGAGAAGAGGTGCAATAAAAAAGGAATGTGTAATATACTCAACAAAATAATAACAAAATTTCCCAAATCTAGAGAACACTATGCCCATACATGTACAGGAAACCTGCAGAACACCAAAGAGACCTGACCAAAATAGAACTACCCCACAACATATTAGCATTAAAACAAGTACAGAGACTAGAGAAAGAATATTGAAGCCTGCAAGAGAGAAAAAACAAATAACATAAAAAGGTAAACAATCAAAATTACAGCGGACTTCTCAACAGAAACATTAAAAGCAAGAAGAACTTGGGGTGAGGTCTTCCAGGCACTAGATGAAAATAACTTCAACCCTAAGATACTCTACCCAGAAAGACTATCATTCAAAATAGATGGAACAATAAAAGTCTTACATGATAAGCAGAAACTAAAACAATATATGACCAGAAAGCCACCACTGCAAAAGATTCTTCAAGAAGTTCTGCACACCGAAAGTGAAACCCAACATAAGCATGAAAGGGCAGGCAGTACCAAACTACATGAAAAGAAATAGCAAGTAAGTGGACAGGAACATCGATTTAGCTACACACAATCAAACCCTCAAACAACTAAGACAACTAAATGACAAGAATAACCACATAACTATCAGTACTAACACTTAATGTTAGTGGACTTAATTCCCCCATCAAAAGACACCGTTTGATGAACTGGAGTAAAAAGGAAGATCCAACAAGTTGTTGCTTACAATAGACCCATCTCATTGAAAGAAATAAGTATAGGCTTAGAATGAAAGGTTGGAAGAAGATTTACCAAATGAGTGGCCCCTGAAAACAGGAAGGAGTAGCAATAGTTATCTTGGACAAAGTAGACTTCAAACCTACATTGACGAAAAGAGATAAAGAAAGACACTCCATAGTAATAAAGGAGAAATAGATCAAAAGGAAATAACAACTATCAACCTATATGCACCCAATTTCATCAAACATACCCTGCAGGACCTAAAAGCATATATTATCTCCAGCACAGTGTTAGAGGGAGACTTTAACTCCCCACTATCATCAATAGCTTAGGTCACCCAAACAAAAATTCAATAAAGAAATCCTAGATCAACAAGGGTAAACACAACAAAGGGATTGGACTTTGATCACATGATAAAACTGAGAGCACTCAAGGGAGGGGTGAGTATAGGTAAGACACCTAAAAAATTACCTGGCATTTGTTGCCCTTAATGCAGAGAAACTAAAGCACATACCTTAAAAGTAACTGAGGCCAATAGGAAAAGGGGACCAGGAACTAGAGAAAAGTTAGATCAAAAAGAATTAAGCTAGAAGGTAACACACATGCACAGGAAATTAATGTGAGTCAACTCCCTGTATAGCTATCTTTATCTCAACCAGCAGAAACACTTGTTCCTTCCTATTATTGCTTATACTCTTTCTTCAACAAAATTAGAGATAAGGGCAAAACAGTTTCTGCCTGGTATTCAGGGGGTTGCGGGGAGAGAGAGGGTCAGAGTGGGTGGTAAGGGAGGGGCTGGGGGCTGGGGGAATAAATGACGTAAGCCTTGTGTGCACATATGAATAATAAAACAATAATAAATAAATAAATTAAAAGAAATCCTAGATCTAATAACACCATAGATCAACTGGACCTAGTTGATGTCTAGAAACATTTCATCCAACTTCTACAAAATATACATTTTTTGCAGCAGCCCATGGAACCTTCCCCAAAATAGATCATATCCTAGGGCACAAAGAGAGCCTCAGCAAATATAAGAATATAGAAATTACACTATGCATTCTGTCTGATCACAATGCATTAAAACTAGAACTCAACAACAAAAATAAAGACAAAAAGCATGCAAACAGCTGGAAACTGAACAACTCATGGCTTAATGAACAATGGGTCATTGATGAAATAAAAGAGAAAATTAAAAGGCTCCTGGAAGTCAATGAAAATGAAAACACAACCTACCAGAACCTATGGGACACAGCAAAGGCAGTTCTGAGAGAAAGTTTATAGTATGAGTGCCTACATTAAAAAGACTGAAAGATCTCAAATCAATGACCTAATGAGACATCTCAAACTCCTAGAAAAATAAGAATAAGCAAATCCCAAAACAAATAGATGGGGAGAAATAATAAAAATATGAGCTGAAATCAATGAAATAGAAACCAAAAAACCATACAAAGAATCAATGAAACAAAAAGTTGGTTCTTTGAAAAAATAAACAAGATCAATAGACCCCTGGCAAACCTGACTAAAATGAGGAGATAAAAACCCAAATTAGTAAAATCAAATGAAAAGGAGAGGTAATAACAAACACCATGGGAATCCAGAACATCATCAGAGACTACTTTGGGAACCTATATTCAAATAAATTTGAAAATCTTGCAGAAATGGACACATTTCTAGATACTTAGGATCATCCAAAACTGAACCAAGAGGACATTAGTCACCTGAATAGATTTATAACACAAAATGAAGTTGAAGTAGCAATCAAGAGTCTCCTCAAAAGAAAAGTCCAGAACCTGATGGATTCTCTCCTGAATTCTATCAGACCTTTAAAGAAGAACTAATACCAACCCTCCTTAAATGGTTCCACAAAATAGAAAGGGAAGGAAAAGTGCCTAACACATTTTATGAAGCCAGTATTACACTTATCCCCAAACCAGGCAAAGACACCTCCAAAAAGGAGAACTATAGGCCAATCTCCTTAATGAACAGTGATGCAAAAATCCTCAAAAAAATAATGGCAAACGAATTCAACAACACATCAAAAAGATCATTCACCACGACCAAGTAGGCTTCATCCCAGGAATGCAGGGGTGGTTCAATATATGAAAATCAATAAATGTAATAATCCACATTAACAGAAGCAAAGACAAAAACCACTAGATCTTCTCAATAGATGCAGAAAAAGCCTTTGATAAGATCCAACACCATTACATGATAAAAGCTCTAAGAAAACTAGGAATAGAAGGAAAATACCTCAACATTATAAAAGCTATATATGACAAACCTACAGCCAGCATTATACTTAATGGTGAAAAACTGAAACCATTCCCTCTAAAATCAGGAATGAGATAAGGATGCCCACTATCTCCACTCCTATTCAACATAGTACTGGAATTCCTAGCTAGAGTAATTAGGAAAGAAGAAGGAAGAGAAGGAATACAAATAGGTAAAGAAACTGTCAAAATATCCCTATTTGCAGACGATATGGTCCTATACCTTAAAGACCCAAAAAACTCTACTCAAAAGCTCCTAGACACCATCAATAGCTATAGCAAGGTAGCAGGATATAAAATCAACATAAAAAAATCATTAGCATCTATTCACTAATAATGAGCAAACAGAGAAAGAATATATGAAACCTTTCCTTTTAGAATAGCTTCAAAGTAAATCACATACCTATGTGTAAAGTTAAAAAAGGATGTGAACGACCTGTACAAGGAAAACTACAAACTTTTGAAGAAAGAGATTGAGGAAGACTATAGAAAGTGGAGAGATCTCCCATGCTCATGGATTGGTAGTATCAGCATAGTAAAAATGTCCATACTCCCAAAAGTAATCTACATGTTTAATGCAATTCCCATCAAGATCCCAATGACATTCATCAAAGAGATTGAAATATCTACCATTAAATTTATATGGAAACACAAGAGGCCCCGAATAGCCAAGGCCATACTCATTAAAAAGAACAACACCGGAGGTATCACAATACCTGACTTCAAACTGTATTACAAAGCAATAGCAATAAAAACGGCATGGTAGTGGCACAAAAACAGACATGAAGGCCAGTGGAACAGAATAGAGGACCCAGATATGAAACCACACAACTACAACCAACTTATCTTTGACAAAGGCACTAAAAATATACGATGGAGAAAAGACAGCCTCTTCAACAAAAACTGCTGGGAAAACTGGTTAGCAGTCTGCAAAAAACTGAAACTAGATCCATGTTTATCACCCTACACAAATATTAACTAAAATGGATCAAGGATCTTAATATCAGACCCCAAACTCTAAAGTTGGTACAGGAAAGAGTAGGAAATACATTGGAATCAGTAGGCATATGCAAGGACTTCCTCAATGAAACCCCAGCAGCTCAGCAACTAAGAGATAGCATAGACAAACGGGATTTCATAAAACTTAAAAGCTTCTGCTCAACAAAACAAATGGTCTCTAAACTGAAGAGAACACCCACACAGTGGGAGAAAATATTTGCCAGCTACACATCAGACAAAGGACTGGTAACCAGAATATACAGGGAACTCAAAAAACTTCATTGTCCCAAAATTAATGAGCCAATAAAGAAATGAGCAAGAGAACTAAAGAGAACTTTCTCAAAAGAAGAAATTCAAATGGCCAAAAAAGCACATGAAAAAATGCTCACCATCTCTAGCAATAAAGGAAATGCAAATGGAAACCACTCGAAAATTCCACCTCACCCCTGTTAGAATAGCCATCATTAGCACCACCATTAACAACAGGTGTTGGCGAGGATGTGAGGAAAAAGGAACCCTCTTACACTGCTGATGGGAATGTAAACTAGTACAACCACTCTGGCAAGAAATTCGGAGGCTTCTTAAAAATCTAAACATTGATCTACCATATGACCCAGCAATACCACTCTTGGGGATATACCCCAAGGAATGTGACTTAGGTTACTCCAGAGACACCTTCACACCCATGTTTATTGCACCACTATTCACAATAGCCAAGTTATGGAAACAGCCAAGATTCCTCACTACTGATGAATGGATTAAGAAAATGTATTTATACACAATGGAATTTCATGCAGCCATGAAGAAGAATGAAATGTTATCAATTGCAGGTAAATGGATGGAACTGGAGAACATCATTCTGAGTGAGGTTAGCCTGACCCAAAAGACCAAAAATCCTATGTTCTCCCTCCCATGCAGACATTAGATCAAGGGCAAACACAACAAGGGGATTGGACTTTGATCACATGATAAAGCGAGAACACACAAGGAATGTATGAGGATAGGTAAAACACCCAAAAAACAAGATAGCATTTGTTGCCCTCAATGCAGAGAAACTAAAGCAGATACTTTAAAGCAACTGAGGCCAATAGGAGAAGGGGACCAGCAACTAGAGAAAAGGTTAGCTTGAGAAGAATTAACTTAAAAGGTAACACACATGTACAGGAAAGCAATGCGAGTCAACTCCCTGTATAGCTATCCTTACCTCAACTAGCAAAACCCCTGCTTCTTCCTATTATTGCTTATACTCTCTCTTCAACAAAACTAGAGATAAGGACAAAATAGTATCTGCCTGGTAGTGAGGGGTTGGAGGGGGTAAGAGAGGGGCCGGGGGAAGGGGGAAGAAATGACCCAAACATTGTATGCACACATGAATATAATAAAAAAGGGAAAAAAAGGAAACATACGTTCACATGTACTCTTCTCTGGAAAAGTGAATGTATTGTGATTTCTTGGTGTTTATTATTTCAATATTATATTTTAATGCACACATTAGTATCAGATAAAGATGGCTGCTCCTATTCTTACAATTGAGAAGAAACTAGGCTAATTTCAAATACACAGACACAATCACATGACTTTAGAATTTGCTTGAAGGTTCTATAATAAAAATTATATGTGGTGATGTTTAGAATGATTTTTGGGGAACAACTTAAAATGGTGGTGAGTTTTATCTACACACCTGTAGTATGTAACCAAGATTTATATGTCCTTGTTTCCACTTTTCTTTTATCCTAAATTCACAAATTTTCTGTTTCAAAACATGTCCCCATGTGAAAAATCTGCATGGGATCCTATGTGAAATTGAGGTGGTGCTAATGCCATTTGTCATACAGGGTAGAGAATACCTCGAGTGAGGCTAAGTCTAGAACATGCCCCACATTTTCTTATTTGCCTCTTATGTATTCATGGATTTATTTTTTATATTGGTGACACTTGGGGTTGCCATCAGGGCCTCATGCTTGCTAGGGAAGTGTTCTTCCTGTTGATCCACACCACCAGCCCTGTTTGCTGTTGGATATTTCCAAGATGGGATTTCCTGAATTATTCCCCTCCATAACAGTTCAACCATGACTCTCCTGAACTCTGCCTCCTCTGTAGCTAGGATCATAGGTCTGACACACCAATAGCATTCTCCTTTGGTTTTGTGACAAGAGCTTGCTACGAATGCCAGCGTATCACAAAACACACCGTGTGGTCAGGTACCTGAAACTGCTGCTACTCCTACCTCAGCTTACTGAGGGTGGTGATAGCAGACCCCTGGCTCCACATCAGTTTTGGTCAAAGACTGTAATTTTTTGTCACACACTCAGTTCTACACTGTCTTTGTATAGCAGTTTGATTGGAATTTCAGCTCATACATTTTACGCCAGTACTCCACCACAAGTTCCAGATGCAACTGCTCTCCACACAGCGATGCAGTGATTTTTCCTGTTGAGCTCTATTCGTGGCATGCTAATATCACTCCATGGAATGCCTCGAAATATTCAAACAAAACGATGCAAACCATAGTTCCTTTGTTTTCGGATATTTATTATTGTAGATGTGCCAGGTGGTTGCATATTGAGATTCTGAGGTGTGTTGGGTCACATTGGCAGGACAAAAGCTGTCAAACCAGTATGATGAACTCCAGAGCTGCTGAAATTTCCAATGCAAGGGCCAAGGGTGGAGACATGTATTGAAAGAATTGAACTTTTATTAATATTTAAGAAATAACCTCAAACTTACGCATTAAAAGCTTTACAGGGTGTGGGTCAAAGTCACATCCTTAACAGTCACCGACTCTTACAACATTGGACTAAGAGCAGGAAGAAGGAGACAAAACAGGATATGTTATTCAACTCATGGTAAGTGCACATGATTCAGGTCTTGAATCATTCATTCCCTTACTTGGTCATCAGCCTCTGTCTCTCTTCATTCATGTCTTTGCCCATAGACACTGAGATGAAGAAATGAATTTTGGATATGGGCAATAGCAGTATAGGACCATGCCTCTGGATTATGGGTCTGCCACAATCCCTGCTTTAATATTTGTCTTATTGCTATATTCATTAAACAGTAAACATTGGAGTACTGACACTCTCTTCCTTCGAAATGCCTTTTTATCACATTGACCTTGGCTCCTGTCAGGGTAATTAAGTATTTGCAGAGGCCAGGAAACTGTGGCTCAAACCAGGAATCCTTACTACCGCAGACGCTGAGGTCAGGATTGCAGTGTGAAGCCAGTGGGTAAAAATTGTAAGACCCTTTCTCAAACATACCTATCACAAGAAAAATAAAAGAGTATCACATTGAGACCAAGGTCCATGTTCAAATATGAGGACTCCTCTCGGATCTGTCCTGAGGCTTGATCAATTGCATGGCCCACAGTACAGACTCCAACAGAATATGCTTGTCTTTCCTACCACTGGCAAGCTGGCTAACATCCAGAATCTCAGACCTCACATTGATTTTCATGTAACACTACTCAGAATGAATCTGTATGTTGTTACAGCTCTTACTTACCTGTCCCAAGTACTGCAGGTAGCAATCAGCTGCACTGCCCTTCCAGAAATTATTGAAGAATTACAGATCAACAGTATTCCAGGGAGTTTTTTCACAAGGAGTGAGAGTTACACAAAAAAGGATATGAAACTGTTTTCCTATTCTCAATACTAGATAAATTTCATGTCATTCAACCATACAGTCCTATATTTGCAGCAGAGAAAAAAAAATCTAAGTGTCTCCTAAAAGCCTGCATGAGCTTTGGAATGCAGTCATTTAATGGCATGCATTTATTTTCCTCATCATTCTGACTGGGCATGACAGCAACAATCCGTCTTTGATGGGCAGCCAAAAAACAGCAAAGGAAAAAATAAAGGAACCTCAATCACTTTCTCCTCTGCTTCATGTAGCTACTAAAACAGGGTGGGATCAAGACCCAAGTTCAAGGACTGGACTCTTATGGACTCTGCCCTTGGGATTAACCACTTGTACGACACACAGTCCAGATTCCAACAAAATCTGCGTCCTTCACTACTCACCTGCAAATTGCACAAATCCAGAATCTCAGATGTGACATTTGGTTTCACTTTACATGAATCAGAAGGAATGTGCGTGTTGCTACTCCTCTTACTTTACCTATGTTACTTACCTGTCCCAAGTACCCCCTGCACCAGTTAGTTGCACTGCTGTTCTAGAACTTATGCAGTATTTACAAATATTTTCCACAAAGAAGTGATGGTTTATCCAAAATGCTGTCAAACTGTTTCACACATTTGTTGAGTTGTGGCCTCATTCCTGTTCATAGTCCAAGAGAGGAGAAATATTTAAATCGGAAATATTATTCCTTTTGTTTGTTTGCTTGTTCGTTTGTTTGGTTACTTGGGGTACTTGGGCTTGAACTCAAGGCCACCCCTTTAGCCACTGGACCGTCCTATTTTTGTGATGGGTTCTTTCCAGATGGGGTCTAGAGAACTATTTGCCTGGGCTGCAGTCGTACCCGATTCTCCTGATCTCTGCCTCCTGAGGAGCTAGGATTCCAGGCGGGAGCCACAGGCACCTGGCTGACATGGAATCTCCTAGAGGCGTGCAGGCTTTCAAAGTGGAGAAAGTTGATGTCATGTCTAGATTTACATATCGTTCCTGCACGGAAAGCTCTCCGTGTCTCCGAAAAGGCTGAATGAGCTTCTGAGGACTGTCAGTGAACAGCACAAAATTATTTCTCAGACAATTGTAACTGAATGGGTCCGGATCTGCGTGAGGAAGCAAACAGCGAAATGGCGACAGGAACGCTTCTTGACGCTGAGCTGGCGTCAGAGAGGTGGCCATGGTAACCATTGTGACAACTAGACTTGCAGCCTAGGGATGGCGTCCTGTAGCAGGTTAGTGCCAGGCAGGTTGGGCCACCTGGTGCCGCCAGGCAGGACGGTGGTTTGCGCTGCCTCTGCAGGCGCTGATGGGGATGCTGGGATTTCGTCGGTAGCGCTGTCTGGGCGTTTGTCTAACAGCCAGTCTTTTACCAGCAGCTAAAACCAGAATTAAAGGGGACTTCATCCAGGAGTACTGCTCCTAGGACGCCCTTTTCACTTAGCCACGAACACTATGTGTCAGAAAATCCAAGTGAATTTCTGTAAGGTTCCCACTTCAGTTCTTAACATCTCCTGTCCTCTTGCTATGATTCCTAATCCTCTGTCACCTTCAGTATGGTGACTACACCTGTTCTATGATGAAGCCGGCTCCACCCTCCGGAAGACGCAGTCTAGACCTCGACATGGTTACCGCCCTCAGCTATGCAGCTATGGATTGGTGCGATCATATGTCACTCAGAGCGTCGAGTTCTGCCGATTGGAGGCACGGCATGTAGACTGCCCAATCGGACACAGAAGTAGAGGCCACGGGGCGGGCTTCAGCGATCTGGGGCGGGTTTTAAACTGACAGTCGCTGTCAGAGAACAACTAGGACTTGTGTCCAGGCTGTGTCCTCTGTTGAGGACGTTCAGGTGACTTGTCAGGCTCAAGCAAATTACATGGAGGTCGCCCGGCACGCTAAAACCAAGGATATGGGGCGCAGGTCAGCGTCCTGAAGGAGAAGGGCGGCAGTTTGTAGCAAGCGGTTGGCGTCTCCCCACTCCGCGTCGATGAGTCCTGGAGGGCAGCTGGACCGGGGTCGCCTCTGGCCTTGGCGGTTGGGGACGCGACCTTTAGCGCCTTCTGGCTGGGGGAGGGGCTGTCAGGACAGGGCGCGGGCCTAACGCTCTCCCTACTTGTGGATGACGGGGAGGTGAGCGGGCATGTGGACATGGTAGTATGTGTGGTCCATGCCCACCCCAGGCTGCCTTCCTCCTGTGGGCCCACGCTTTTGTCCCCAACTTTCCAAGTAAGTGAAAAGCAGTCTTAAATACAACCACCGTCACCTCCTAATCCAGCACCTCTTTGGCCTAACCATCAATCCTGAAACATCCTCATCCCAGCCCATATCCCACAGCACCGAATTCGCCTTTCTGCAGCATTATCAACGATTCATTGTTCGTGGCACAGTTCTAACAGACAGTATTGCATCCTTTTTCCTTTTTCAAAGGGTGCTGAATATTTCTGTTTGTGCACATAGTTCACATTAGAGGAAGGCAGAGAAGGATCTCTTGAGCCCTGTTTGTTTTCTAGGTTTTTTTCTTTTTTTCGCTTTTTTGTCTCCTTGACACTGGCACCTGATCTGAACATTTGGATCATCTGGCCATTTAGTTCTGGCCCAGGGCTTCCTTGTTGACTTTCATCAGGTGCCCACAGCTGCCCTGGTCTGTTCAAAGCCCAGTTCAACACAGATAGCAGTCGCTTGACGACTGAGCCTTACACCTCTGAAGGGATCTGTCCTTCTTAAATGTCTCTGTACATATAAATGCTTCTGTCCCCATACTGAGGTCCTCCTGTGTGTTGTCTGAGATGGTCAGGACACATTTAATGTTATTTTTCACATGATAAACAATAGGAAATATACGGTCACATGCATTCTATCAAAATTGCGTGTATTGTTATTTCTTGGTGTTGATTATTGCAATATTATACATTAATAGCATACAATCATATCAGATAATGATGGCTACTCCTATTCTTACAATAAGAGGAGTCTACGCAAATTTCATGCACACAGACACATTCAGATGACTTTAGAATTTGCTGTAAGGTTCTTTATGAAAAATGATTTGTGTTGATATTTAGATTGATTTTGGGGGAACAACTTAAAGTGGTGGTTTTATCTACACACCTGTAGTATGTAACCCAGATTTTGATGTCCTCTTTTCCATTTTTCTTTCATCCTAATTTCACAAATTTTCTGTTTCAAAACATGTCCCTATGTGAAACACCTGCATGTTATCCTATGTGAAATTGAGGTGGTGCTAATGCTATTTGTCATTCAGGGTAGAGAATATCTCGAGTGAGGCTAGGTCTAGAACATGCACCACATTTTCTTATTTGCCTCTTATGTATTCATTTATTTATTTTTTATATCGGTGACACTTGGGGTTGCCATCAGGGCCTCATGCTTGCTAGGCAGGTATTCTTCCTGCTGATCCACACCTCCAGCTCTATTTGCTGTTGGGTATCTCCAAGATGGGGTGTCCTGAATTATTTCCCTCCACAACACTTCAACCATGATCGTCCTGAACTCTGCCTCCTCTGTAGCTAGGATCATAGGTCTGACACACCAATGGCGTTCACCCTTGGTTTTTGTAACAGGGGCTTGCTAGGAAAGCTGGGGTATCAGAAAACACACCATGTAGCTCAGGTATCTGAAACAAGTGATCCTCCTACCTCACCTTACTGAGTGTGCTGATAGCAGACCTTTGGCTCCATATCAGCTTTGGTCAAAGACTTTACTTTTTTGTCACACACTCTATTATACACTGTCGTTATATAGCAGTTTGGTTGGAATTTCAGCCCATATGTTTTAAGCAAGTACTCCACCAGGAGCTCCAGAACCACCTGGTTGGTGGTTAGATTTGGTTGTCATTACTCTACTGTTGGATTATTTTGTTGATACTGGGATGTGAATTCTGGGCTTTGCACTTGCAAACAGGCACTCTACCACTTGAGCCATACCTCCAGCTTGTGTTTACTCTAGGTTGTGCTGTTTCTCAGGACTGGAAAGAGTGCACCCTAGCTTTTCACCAGCTGGAACTTGTCTCTGGTACCTACAAATGTCTGGTCATAGACCAGAAAAGCCCAATGTGACTGAGGCAGTGATCTCCAACAAGAGCCAGTTGGCGGAATGCTTGGGGTGCTCTACGGGGGATTGAGTGGTTGTAAATGATTCTGTGTGGGAGTTAAGGTAAGGAAAATGAGAGGCCCAGAGGTGGAGCACACCATACCTCCGGTTTTATCTCCTAGAGATGCTAGATGATTGGTGGATGGTACTAGTCTACCGTCTTCACTTTCATTACAGACTTTTTTCTTTCAATCTTGTGTTCCTTTGTTATTTGTTATATTCTTTAGTCACATGCTGTGATGCTCTTTTTTCTTTTTTTTGTGATGCTGTGGTTTGAATTCAGGGCCTACACCTTGAGCCAATCAACACTTCAGTCCTATTTGTGATGGGATTTTTTGAGACAGGGTCTCAACTATTTGGGCTGGTTTAGAATCGCAATCCTCCTGATCTCTGCCTCCTGGGTAGACAGGTTTATAGTCGAGAGCCACTGGTGCCTGGCTGTGATGCTTTTCTGTTTGTCATTTGTGCCTCTATTACAGTTTTTTTTTCTTTGTAGTTACCACAGGGATTACCTAAAATATTATGGTTTTGATATTCTGAGTTCAATTAACAACACTTAACTATAATTTCCTTTGAGGATTCTGTACCATTATTTCTGTAGTACTCATATTTTGTGCTGTTAATATCATTTTATATCTTTGTTAAGATGTGCAAAGGTTTTAGAGAGGCTACAGCTCAGGGGCTGGAGTTGAGTGTCATGGTCCCCTCCAAATCTGCTATTGGGTGTGGCTGTGCAAACCTGAACATGGCACATATTGAATCTCCAGTAACAAAATATTACAGCTATAGGTATTTAATAGATTTGTGTTTTAATTTATTCTGAAGTTCAACATCGTTTACACATTGCCTTCATGGCATTAGATGATTCTAAATTTGACTAAAACTTTACCTTTACCTGTGAGTTTAATAATGCCATATGTTTTATACTTTTTTAAAGCATCTTTTTAGCTGCAAGAACCTCTGTTAGCATTTTTTAAGGCTGATCTCATGATGAACTCCCTCAGCTTTTGTGTCTTGAAATGTTTTTCTTCATTTGTGAAAGATGGAAAGTTTAGCTGGGTATAATATCCTTGCTTGGCAATTTTCTCCTTCTAGCACTTTGGACCTGTTATTTTCTTCCTTCCTGGCCTTCAGTTTCTGTTGAGAACTGTTCTCTTATCTGTATAGTGGTTCCCTCATACATGATGAGTTTCTTCACTCCTGTTGCTGTCAGATTCTGTCTTTGACTTTTGCCAATTTGATTATATTGTGTCATGGATTATCCTTATTTTTGAATTGATCTTCTTTGGAACAGTTTGAGGTCCTGAATCTACATGTCCATATTCTTTGTAAGATGTGCAAAGTTTTTACACAGTATTTCTTTGCATTTCTGCCTCTCCTGATATTCCCATATTTTGTATTGAATTTGGTGTTGTCTCATAGGCCCATGGTACTCTCTTCACTCTTTTTCAACTGTTTCCCACTTTTTGTTGCTCTAATTGGATAATTCCTAACCTATTATATTTGACTTTTCTAATTATTCTGTTTGATTGAGCCTGCTGTTCAAGCTGTATACTGTATTTTTAGTTCATTTTCTTCTTTGGCTCCAGGATATATGTGATTCCCCTCCCTTCGTTCTCTGGTTCTGTGGAATCAAAACCACGTCTTCACATATGCTAGTTAAGTGTGCTATCACTGAACCACACCCTCGGGTCCTGTCTCTGTTTCTTTATCAAACTTCCCATTTTTTCATACATTGTTTTACTCATTGTGTTTAGTTCTTTATTTTTCTTGCATCTCTTTGAACTTTGTAATAATAATTATTTGGAGTTGTCTTCAGGTATTTTCTCTTTCTCCATTTCTAAGTGGCTAATTGATGGAACTTTATTTAATTTTACTGTAGTGCTGTCATGTTTGCCTAATTCTTGTTTATGCAGATAGCCTTGTGTTGGTGTCTGTGCACATGAAGGAAAAAGTCCTTCTTTCAATCTTTTTTGGTGTGACTGGGCTTTGAATGCAGGAGTCCAGAGCTTGCAAAGCAGATGCTCTACCACTTGAGCTACTTCTCCAGTCCATTTTGCTCTGGTTATTTTGAGGTTGGGTCTTGCAAAGCATTTTCCGGTCCTGACCATCCTGCCAATCTCAGCTTTCCAAGCAGTTAAGATCACAGGTGTGAGCCACCAGCACCTTACCTTTCAGTCTTTACAGATTTTTTTTTGCTAGTTGAAGTCTTATGAGGTTGTCTGGAGAATAGAATTGCTTCTGATAGTGGTTGAACAGGACTTGACGTGGGTCTTGTGGACTGCTGTGATCCCCTTAGGAGGCCTGCTCCCAGGGTCTCTAGTGGGTATATGTCCTTTCTGGTTTGTCTCTAGGACCTTGGCTCTGTGTTTGGCTTGTGTTTTGATGAGGTTTGCTTAGAAGTTTGCTTAAAGGTTTGCAGATCTTGGGCCTGTTACCTACCACACTGATGAGTGTGGTATTCACTCCATTTCTGGGAGTTCTGCTGTTAGAACACTGGATGGGTCTCTGGTAATCCATGCTGCTGTGGTCCATGGCCAGGTGAGGCTGAAAATGAGTCAGGATTATTCAGGGCCCACAAGTGAAAGTGCCATCCTCAGGTCAGTTTCCAAAGTCGCATGTACAAGGTTCCTGAGTAATCAACATCCTTTCACACCACAGGTGAGATTGCTGGAGTCACTTACATGACAATGTCTATGATTTATAATATAATAAAGGTCACCCTGCTGGGCACTCATAGACATGTCTCCTTTGGGATCCATGCATCATCTTCTGGTGAGGACCCAACTGGGTGTCACCACTTCCAGACCCCAGGTGGAGGGTCAGGGCCAGGCTTCAGGGATGTGGCAGGCTCTGTTGTGGAACTGAGGTTGGCAATACCAACCAGGCAGCACCGGTTCCTATGCAGGCAGGACAGTTCCCAGGCTGTAGCTCAGGGGCTGGAGCTGAGTGTCATGGCCCCCTCCAGATCTGCATCGATCTGTGGCTGTGCAAACCTGAACATGCAGGTGAGTCAATACCCCTAGGTTCTTTAATGCATATGGTTGTCCTGATGCTGCAGCTGAAAGAATTTGGAACCATGTTGCAAGTTAATTTTTGGTTTCAATTCTGTGCCCGATGGTGGTGGGCCACTTCTGTTAAATGTAACATCTCTTTTCCCTTGTGTTTTATTTTTGTGATGCCTTTCTAAGTGGTATCAGGTTTAAACATTTGCATTTTCAAAATGTTTTTTAGATTGTCCTCTTGATCTTTGTTCATTTTATTATTTTTAGGTACTTTTTTGTGGTACTAGGGTTTGAATTGAGGCCCTATACCTTGAGCTACTCCACCAGCCCTTTTTTGTGATAGGTTTTTTTCAAGCTAGGGTCTCACAAACTTTTTGCCCAGGCTGGCTTTAGATCCTCCTGATCTCTGCCTCCTGAGTAGCTAGGATTACAGGTGTGAGCCACCGATGTTCAGATATTTTTAGAGACATGCTCTCACTTTGTAGTACAGGCTTGCCTCATACTCATTATCTTCCTCCTTCAGTCTCCTGAGTGCTGAATTTACAGGCATGTACCACCATGTCCGCTTAACACTTGATTTTTGTGTGACAGTCTTGTATCTTCTTTCTAATTCATTCATGCTTTCAATTAGTTATTTTGCTGCTTCTTTTGGATTTTCTCTATAGACAGTTTTGCTATACGTGTATAAACCGTATGTTGCATCCTATCCCAAACAATGGATGGATATTCATTAGCTTTAGTCTTGTTTTCCAACACCCTTCCTTGTATACATTATTATCCAGTATTTTCATTCAGTGCTTTATGTACAATTAGACACTTCTTTTCTTTACACAAAATATTTTCTAGATTTACCTAAATTTTTACCTTTTTTTGCATTTTCTTACTGGTTCTGGTATATTTGCCTCCTGTAAGTACATATTTTAGAACTTCCTCTGGTGATAACTTTCCAAACTTTTGTTGTCCTGCAAATGTCTTCATTTTGCCTTTGTTCTTTGGGTAATTTCTTCCTGTCAATAAATTTTAGCTATTATTT
This sequence comes from Castor canadensis, assembly GCF_047511655.1. Taxonomy (NCBI): domain Eukaryota; kingdom Metazoa; phylum Chordata; class Mammalia; order Rodentia; family Castoridae; genus Castor; species Castor canadensis. The sequence continues at coordinate 14,446,466 of NC_133399.1, forward strand.
CACTGTTTTGGTCTGTCAGCTTTATCTATATAATATGGTTCTCAAACCTTTCAAAAAAGACTTATTTTGACAAATTATCGAAGTCATTTTTGTTTTGATGGTGCTGGGGTTTGAACTGAAGGCTTCACACTTGCTAGGCAGGCAGGCAACCATTCCTTCACCACCCCATCAAAAACATAGAGATTAACATGACAGTAAGTTCTTTTTTTAGTGTATGGAATTATTTATTAAAATACCAGTTCAATTTCTGGCATAATGACGTTGAAATTACTATCACATTACAAGTAGAAATTAGTTACTATATAGGAAAATTAACAAGATTTTCAAAGCTTTTGACTATTGGAGTATAAGCCTTCTACAAATATCCTGTGTAGTTCACAAATATACTTAGAGAAACTGGATATAATACAATGAACAAATGGTGATTCACAGAAACCTACGTGAAAACGTGAAGGGAGGATTTGTGTCTGTCTTTCCAGAGTCAACAATAGAGGATATTTTGTCTGAAGACAAGACATCTACACTTCAAACTCCTTTGCCAGGACCTGTTGAGAGAGGGATGTCCTCCTGACAAAAGCTTAGACTTTGAGAAGCAGCTACTCTCGATACCCTATAGGACTGTGATGGACACAGATGATATTTTCTGGGAGGAGTAGTGTCTAAACTGAGGCAGGTGTGAGAGAGAGGTGGGGAGAAAGTGGTCCCAGGAAGGAGGGAGGGAAGAAGAAAAGATGGAAGAAAGAGAAAACAGGAAGATGAAGAGAGGAAATACAAAGATAATGGGAGATAGATGGGAGGAATGGCAGGCACATTTTCAGCTCACCAGCCCGCTCCTTGGACTGTAAGGGCTGTGCATTCTTCATCCCTAGACAGGTTGTGTTGAGGCCTCAGGGAACCCACCACTGGGAAAGACACCTGCAGAGATAAACCTGCTCCTTCACTTTGACCTTAGTGCTCTGCCCACAGTCTACCCCACAGTGGGCTTCAGGGCATCCCCAAGGGTCTGCAAGGAAGGTAAGTGAAGCCTTGCTTTCAGAGCTGGTTTCCAGGCTGAACTGGTAAGTGCTCTGGGTGCTGGAAGGCAGAAGGCATGAGGATCAGTGAAAACTGGAGTAGTAAGAGGCCCTGATTTGTGGATAAGAGAGGACAGTGGAATAACATGGAGAGGAGGTCTGCCCTCCCAAAGCAATGCACCTCCAAGCTGGGTCTCCAGGGTCCATTCTGAGGTGGAGTGCATTCCCCTTGCTGGGGTGGGGGAGGGCATTTATGAGGCAGACGGGCAAGTTTGACTGTGTCATCCTGCATGCTGGTGTGCTTATGCTTGCACTGTAGGTGAGTGTGTGTGGGGTTGTATGTGCATCTATGTTAGATTCTTTTTTAAAATGTGGTATTGAGGTTTGAACTCAGGGCTTCATACATGCTAAGGAAGTGCTCTACCACTTGAGCCACTCTCACCATTCCTGTTTTGTGTTGGGTATTTTTGAGATAGGATCTCTTGAACTATTTGCTGTGCCTGGGTATGACCCACAATCCTCCTGATCTCTGCCTCCTCAGTTGATAGGATTGCATGCATGAGCCACTGGTTCCAAGCTTCTATTAGATTTTTGTAGCTGCTTTTGCAAGTTACTGCTACACCCTGGTAACTTAAAACAAGGGAAATTCTCCTTCTCCCTTTTCCTTTCCCCACCCACAGAGGTTAGAATTCTGAAGCAAAAGTGTCAGCAGGGCCATGCTCCCTTTAAAGACTCAGGAAAAATTCTTCATTGCCTCTTCAGCCAGGTGTTTGTATCACTCCAACCTCTCTCTCCATTTTCACATGTCCTCTCCTCTGTTTCCTCTGCTTTTCTAGTTATTGGATTTAGAGCCCACCCTAATCCATGACAATCTCATCTCAAGATATGTTCCTGAATTAAATCTGCAAAGACCCTCTTTCAAACAAGGTACCATTGTGAAGTTCCAAGTGGATATGAATTCTGGGTGTGTGTGGGGGGCACTGGTCAACCAACACAAAGCTTTTGGACATGTGGCTGCTGTGTGCCCCAAGATTATCCCTCTTTCAAATGAGTACTGGCCTTTATCCCTGCTAGGTAGATATATGCAGAATAAAGGACAATGTTATCATGTCTGGCTGAGTGTTCACTGAGTGTCATTGCCAGTGTATATTTTCGAACCAGGGTACCTGGGTCTCTGTGGAACTCTGTCTGCTTTTGCACCTGTGCACATCTTAGCTCTATAATACAGGTGCATGAGCAGAGAGTGCTCCATAGGCTGGATAGTGTCTCTTGAGAAACCAGGGCACTGGGACAGGATCTGGTAGCCTGCTTGCATATGCACCAGCTTAGAGCTGAGTCTGGAAGCCTGCAGCAATGAAAAGGACCCTGGGTTTATTCTCACATAGATCCAGGTACCTGCAGAGAACTTGGAGATCCCCCTTGGACAGCCTCATGAAGAGGTTGTTGGGGAAAAGTGTAGCCTGGACAACATTCCATGGAGAAAGGGACCTGGAAAACTAATTATTAGTAGCATCTGTGCATTTATGAGCAGGACTCCTGCCTTGAGGTGCTGAGAGTTGGGAGACATTCACACTATCAGGAAAAATTAGCCTGGTATGAGATTGACGTTCTGGATAGTTACAGCACCAACATGGGTCACCTGTCAGGGAATGATAAGTGAGGACCAGCTCAACAGGCTACCATTAGTAATGGTGATAGATGACAGCAGTGTTAACAGTGTCAGCTGTCAAGCTTTCAGAAATTTGTGCTGAGCACTTGGTGTGACAATCCCATGGGGTTCTCACACTGCTTATCCCAACATACAATGAGAATTGTGGTTTTAGCTCAAGTTCTGCACAACTCCACAACCTGCAGTTGTCTCCGAGAATTATTTGTCCCTGTGAAATGAGGAGGGCTGGAGAAGAGAAAGACAATGGGCAGGCACAATGGCCAGAGATCAGGGCCCTAGATCAAAGCTGGGACTGGGTTCCCATGGTGGACAGCCAGGGAGTGTGGTACAGAGATGGTGGCTGAAGGAGGGAGGAATGAGGAATAGGAAGAATGAGTTGTGGCTAGTGTTAACATTATTGGTTTAGCTGGCCAAGTTCCCACTAGCCCATGCATGTTTCTTTCACATGTGTGATGACCCTTCCTTGAGTGGAGTCAAATTGTCCATCTCCCAGGTGACATTCTGGGTCCTACAACACAAGCACTGGAGTGACCTTTGCCAAGAAAGAACACATAGCAACTGTCCTCCAGGCAGGCTTTTGGTCAACTTTGTGATTTTGGAGAAAACCTTGTCCCACGGGGAACATTTGGAAACTTGTCAAGACAGTAGCTTGAGTTAGTCAATGACACATATATATCTGTATGAAAAACAATATATGTATATTCACACATTTTTAGTGAACTTGAATGGCAGGCTTTTGAGTTCATTTTACTTGTCAACAAATGACATTTTATCCTGGTTGATCTGCAAAACTGTGAGAACCCTATTTTATTAATTTATACTTATCTATTCTCATTTGCTACTCTTGTTTCCACTCCCCATGCACCTGTCATAATTCATTCAAAGTGTGTCCTGTTTGCCTGGATTCTTACAACATAGGTCCTGTTGCATAGACATTATTCAGTGCTGGGATCTCCTCTCTGCACTCAGAAATGTGTCATCCATTTTACTGTATTTATGTCAAGTTTGTGGTTCCTAAATTTTCCTTGGATTTCATGATGTGAATTCACCTCATTTTTACTCCCCCACTTTCCCAGCTTGTGAGGTTCTTCAGGCTGCCCCAACTCTGTGCCATCCCACACAATGCTGCAGTGAGTGTCCTTGGTCACATCCCTTTACCTGTGTGAGAAGTGTCTTCAAGTGGATTTCCAGGAGCTGTGTGTATGGGTCATAGAGTAAGTGTCCTGTATTTGATGATGAACTACCAGGTCCTTGATGGAATGGCTGCCTTAGGTTTTTTTTTTCACTTGACTAACAATGTTTGTATACATTTATGGTGTCCTGTGTGATAATTTGATTCACGTATATAATGTGGAAAGATCAAATCAGGGTAAACATCATATCCATGTCCTCAAGCATTTATGATTTCCACAGGTTGGAAAACCCCAGTCTCTTCTGGTGTGATTTTGAAGTATATAAAAAATTGTTGTCTTTAGTGTAGGCCAACCTGTAGCAGCATCGAGCTCCCTAAATTTTCTTACACTGATGAAAGATGATGTCACTTCCTTGCGGTTTTTCATTCTTACTAACTTTTTTGTCTGGGCTAACCTTGACCTGCCTCCTGGTATCTGTGATTACAGGTGTTTTTAATACTGCACATATCTTCTTGCAGACTATCAGGTGTTAACTTTATCCATGATTCTCTTTGTTTCAAAGATCTGTGATGTTGATATTGGTCTTGATCACCTTTATTTAGTTTTTGGTTCAGGATTTTCTTCTTTTAATAGTTTGATTTCATTTTTAAGAAGTCCCCACAATGAAAAACAATCATCCAACACTTATTTTATTTATTTGCTTTTTATTTTAAATGTTTTCCTTCCTGTTGTTTGTTTTTGAGTACTGGGGTTTGAACTCAGGGTTTTACACTTGCTAGGCAGACACTCTACCTCTTGAGCCAAGCTTCTAGCCTGTTTTTGTCTGGTTATTTTTGAAATAAGGAATGACTGGTTTTGCCCAGGCTGGCCTGGACCTCAGTCTTGCTATTTTGTACTTCCCACCACAGCTGGGGTGCAGATGCACACATGTCTGCCTATTGGTTGAGATGGAGCCTCTAGAACTTTTTGCTTGGGTTGCCCTCAAACCGAGATCCTCCTGATCTCAACCTCCAAATACCTAGGGTTGCAGGCATGAGTCACCAGTTCCTGGAAGTTTTTGTTTTTGAGGTAGTGTCTCACTAATTTTGCTCAGGCAGGTCTCAAACTCATGATCCTCTGCTTTTGCCCCCCAAGTACCTGGCAAACTTTTCTTGTAGTTAGTGTATTTTTATCTTCCACAGTTAGACCCTTTAATTAGTCTTGATTCTGTCTTTGAAAGTATCTTTTATTTCTATAGAAAGATACTTTTGTCAACAGCCTCTCTGAATTACTCCTCCTTTGCCTATTAAATGTGTGCTGTGATCTCACCTATCAAGGCCTGATCTTTGTCTAAGGCTTTCATTTTGTCTACTTTTTAGGGCTTCTTTTCCCTCATCTATGTCAAGGTTAGACTCGTTATTCATGGATCTTTATTTAGTCATGGAAGTTTTATAATAAGTGTGTCACTTTCTCAAGAACTCCAACTACATATTTTATGAGGACATCTTTGGGGAGATTATCTATGTGGGAGAATTACCATCTGGCTATTGTTGTCTTTCAATTTCAAGATTTTTAAAAATTATCTGCCATGTTTTCTGTTCATGAGAGGTTTAGTTGATTTCCATGGATGCCTTCTATGGTCTGGGTTAAACTAAAGCCTATACACTTAATCATTTTTGGTGCTAATTTGAATAGTGCCTTCCTTTTGTTTTACTTTTCATGTTTAAAAAAAACAACTTGAGACAATTGGCAAATAGAATACAGAAAATTCTTGTACTTTTCTCACATAACTTCTCTCAGCAGTACAATACATAACCCTAGTATAATTATCAGGAATTTAACATCACCACAATTATTTTAAGCAGACTACAGGTCTGAAGTTTTGCCAGTTTTTCTACTAATACCATTTATGTTCTATCATATAATCAATTAGACTTAATTGTCATTTCAAATTTCATTACCATTTATTTCTTTCCTTTTGGCAGTACCAGGGTTTGATCTCAGGGCCTCCCACTTGCTAGGTAGGTGCTCTATCACTTTAGCCATGCCCCTAACCCTTTTGGCTTTAGTTATTTTTGAGACCAGGTCTTGCCTTATGCTTGGACCATAATTCTCTTTATTTTTACTTCCTGTGTAACTGGGATGACAGGGGAACACCACCTGGTGAGATTGGGTCCTGTGAGCTTTTTCTCTGGGCTGGAATTGAACCATGACTATCCCTATCCACACCTTCCAAGTAACTAGGATTACAGGCTTGAGACACGGTACTCAGCCAAGTCATGTACCTTCGAATTGGAGACTCAACCGACATGTCACTGAGTAGAAACACTGAGGTCCTAGCACTGGGATTTAAACATAGTAGTAATAATAATTGTTTTTATCAGTAGCACTATTTATTGAGTTCTTGTCAGAGGTCATGTACTTAAGATCCATGATTTTGTTCAAACCTCAACACATTATTACAGTTCTTCCTGTATTCATGAATCCTACATCTGTGTTTCAAAATGTATTAGGTCTGTGATTCCTGTGTCTATATTAAGCAAATATCATTTTTTTCTTCTGATAATTCTTTTAAAAATGTGGTATGATGACTACTTATATCACAATATATTGTGTTCAATATTCTAAGTCATCTAAACATGATTTAAAGTCTGAGAGTATGTTCATAGGTTCTATGCAACACTGCTATATTCTCAAAAGGGATTTGAGCACCTGAAGTTTTGATATCTGGTAGATAGGGCTGTGCTGAAACTAATGCCCTATGAATGCTAAGGGATGATAACATAAACACGCATTTGCAGGTCGACTAATCATATCTTGGATAGGTGAAGGAGCCTCTCACATGTTCTTGGAGGCCAGAACTCACTGGGAACCCTTGTGCTCCTAAACACTGAGTAATGTTTTCTGTCTCCCATCAGGTATGGCTGCCATACCTGGTTTAAACTTCACCTTCATGTCTGAGTTCATCCTCATTGGCTTTTCCACCTTTCCCCACCTTCAGCTGATGTTCTTCCTGCTGTTTCTGCTGATGTATTTGTTCACACTGCTGGGCAACCTGATCATCATGGCCACCATCTGGAGTGAGCGCAGCCTCCACACACCCATGTACCTCTTCCACTGTGCCCTGTCCATCTCCGAGATCCTCTACACCTTGCCCATCATCCCACGCATGCTGGCTGACCTGCTGTCCACCCACCACTCCATCTCCTTCCTGGCCTGTGCCTGCCAGATGTTCTTCTCCTTCACATTTGGCTTCACCCACTCCTTCCTACTCACTGTCATGGGCTATGACCGCTATGTGGCCATCTGTCTCCCACTGCACTACAATGTGCTCATGAGCCCCCATGGCTGTGCCTGTCTGGTGGCCTGGTCCTGGGTTGGTGGCTCTGTCATGGGGATTGTGGTCACAACAGTCATATTCAACCTCACCTTCTGTGGACCCAATGACATCCACCATTTCTTCTGCCATATGCCATCTCTGTTGAAGTTGGCCTGTGGAGAGGATGTACCAGTAGTGGGCAAAGTTCTGGGCCTGGTGTGTATCTCAGCCCTTCTGGGCTGCTTCCTTCTCATTCTGCTCTCCTATGCCTTCATTGTTGCTGCCATTTTGAGTATCACCTCAGCTGAGGGGCGATACAAAGCCTTCTCCACCTGTGCATCCCACCTCACAGTGGTGATGGTGCACTATGGCTTTGCTTCTGTCATCTACCTAAATCCCAAGGACCCCCAGTCCCTGGAAGGAGACACTTTGATGGGCATCACCTACACAGTCCTCACACCCTTCCTCAGCCCCATCATCTTCAGTCTGAGGAGAAGGAACTCAAGACCACCATGAAGAAGACTTTGCTGAGTAAACTCTTTCCCCAGAATCCCTGAAGATGCTGGCTTTCTAGCAGGAATATGGTGGGAGGAAGCTCATTTATCCTTCTTGGTCACTCTTCCCTCTGTCTTTCCATTCTCTCTCTCTCTCTCCCTCTGTCTCTCTATCTCTGTCTCTCTCTCTGCCCTGCCATATGCCTTTCTTCCTTGTGAATAGTGATGTTATATCACTTGAAACATTTGAACATTTTTCATTGACTAGATATGGTCTTTTGGGGCACCTTTATTGAGAAATCAACATACTATATAATTCAACCATTTATAGGTTTTCATAGTAATCAGCACAGCCATTTTAAAACACCTTTACAGCCTCCACAATAAACTCTGAACCCTAAAAGTTAAGGTGGTAAATATCTGTGATCCTAACCCTAAGGAGGCTGAGTCACTAGTACTGCAAATTCAAGCCCAGCTTGGACTACATAGTAAATTTGGGGCTAGCTGTGTCTATGCAGCAAGACCCTATCTAAAAAAAAAAATTCTGAGACTTTCACTCATATACTGGCAACCACAAATATACTGTTTTGTTTCTATGGGTTTGATTTATTTCACACAGATGGACTCATACAATGTGTGTCCTTTTGAGTCTCAGTTCTTTCCTTCAACATTATTCTTTTAAGGTTCATCACATTGTAGCATGGATCAGGTGGTTGCATGATATTCCATTAATTGGATAGTTCACATCTGTTACTCACTCATGAGTTGATGGGCATTTGCATTGTGTCAACCTTTTGGACTATGATGAATTATGCAGCTGTAAATATTCATGTATAAGCTTTTGTGTATGCATATGTTTTCATAAGTTTTGGCATATTACTGGGAGTGGAGTTCTTCTTCATGGCTGCATAAAATTCCATTGTGTATAGATACCACATTTTCTTAATCCATTCGTCAGTGCTGGGGCATCTTGGCTGTTTCCATAACTTGGCTATTGTGAATAGTGCCGCAATAAACATGGGTGTGCAGGTGCCTCTGGAGTAACCTGTGTCACAGTGTTTTGGGTATATTCCCAAGAGTGGTATTGCTGTATCAAATGGTAGATAATGTCTAGCTTTTTAAGTAGCCTCCAAATTTTTTTCCAGAGTGGTTGTACTAGTTTAAATTCCCACCAACAGTGTAAGAGGGTTCCTTTTTCCCCACATCCTTGCCAACACCTGTTGTTGTTGGTGTTGCTGATGATGGCTATTCTAACAGGGGTGAGGTGGAATCAGCGTGGTTTTAATTTGCATTTCCTTTATTGCTAGAGATGGTGAGCATTTTTTCATGTGCTTTTTGGCCATTTGAATTTCTTCTTTTGAGAAAGTTCTGTTTAGTTCACTTGCCCATTTCTTTATTGGTTCATTAGTTTTGGGAGAATTTAGTTTTTTAAGTTCCCTATATATTCTGGTTATCAGTCCTTTGTCTGATGGATAGCTGGCAAATATTTTCTCCCACTCTGTGGGTGTATCTTCAGTTTAGAGACCATTTCTTTTGATGAACAGAAGCTTTTTAGTTTTATGAGGTCCCATTTATCTATGCTATCTCTTAGTTGCTGTGCTGCTGGGGTTTTATTGAGAAAGTTCTTACCTATACCTACTAATTCCAGAGTATTTCCTACTCTTTCCTGTATCAACTTTAGAGTTTGTGGTCTGATATTAAGATCCTTGATCCATTTTGAGTTAATCTTGGTATAGGGTGATAAACATGGACCTAGTTTCAGTTTTTTGCAGACTGCTAACCAGTTTTCCCAGCAGTTTTTGTTGAAGAGGCTGCTATTTCTCCATCGTATATTTTTAGCTCCTTTGTCAAAGACAAGTTGGTTATAGTTTTGTGGCTTCATATCTGGATCCTCTATTCTGTTCCACTGGTCTTCCTGTGTGTTTTTGTGCCAGTACCATGCTGTTTTTATTGCTACTGCTTTGTAATATAGTTTGAACTCAGTTATTGTGATACCTCCTGGATTGATGTTTTGACTGAGTATTGCCTTGGCTATTCGTGGCTTCCTGTGTTTCCATATAAATTTCACGGTAGATTTTTCGATCTCTTTGATGAATGTCATTGGAATTTTGATGGGAATTGCATTAAACATGTAGATTACTTTAGGGAGTATCGACATTTTTACTATGTTGATTCTACCAATCCATGAGCATGGGAGATCTCACTTTCTATAGTCTTCCTCAGTCTCTTCAGAAGTGTATAGTTTTCCTTGTAGAGGTCTTTCACATCTTTTGTTAGGTTTACGCCTAGGTATTTGATTTTTTTGAGGCTATTGTAATGGAATTGTTTTCATACATCCTTTTTCCGTTTGCTCATTGTTAGTGTATAGAAATGCTAATGATTTTTCTATGTTAATTTTATATTCTGCTACCTTGCTATAGCTATTGATGATGTCTAGAAACTTCTGAGTAGAGTTTTTTGGGTCTTTAAGGTATAGGATCATGTCGTCTGCAAATAGGGATATTTTGACAGTTTCTTTACCTTTTTGTATTCCTTTTATTCCTTCTTCTTGCCTAATTGCTCTGGCTAGGAATTCCAGTACTATGTTGAATAGGAGTGGAGATAGTGGGCATCCTTGTCTGGTTCCTGATTTTAGAGGTAATGGTTTCAGTTTTTCTCTGTTAAGTATAATGCTGGCTGTAGGTTTGTCATATATAGCTTTTATAATATTGAGGTACTTTTCTTCTATTCCTAGTTTTCTTAGAGCTTTTATCATGAAATGGTGTTGGATCTTATCAAAGGCTTTTTCTGCATCTATTGAGATGATCAAGTGGTTTTTGTCTTTGCTTCTGTTAATGTGGATTATTACGTTTATTGATTTTCATATATTGAACCACCCCTGCATCCCTGGGATGAAGCCTACATGGTCGTGGTGAATAATCTTTTTGATGTGTTGTTGAATTTGGTTTGCCATCATTTTGTTGAGAATTTTTGCATCAATGTTCATTAAGGAGATTGGCCTATAGTTCTCCTTTTTGGAGGTGTCTTTGCCTGGTTTTGGGATAAGTGTAATACTGGCTTCATAAAATGTGTTTGGCAGTTTTCCTTCCCTTTCTATTTCATGGAACAGTTTAAGGACGGTTGGTATCAGTTCTTCTTTAAAGGTCTGATAGAATTCAGCAGAGAATCCATCAGGTCCTGGACTTTTCTTTTTGGGGAGACTCTTGATTGCTGCTTCAATTTCATTTTGTGTTATAGATCTATTCAGGTGATTAATTTCCTCTTGGTTCAGTTTTGGATGGTCATATGTATCTAGAAATCTTTCCTTTTCTTTTAGATTTTCAAATTTATTTGAATATAGGTTCTCAAAGTAGTCTCTGATGATTTCCTGGACTTCCATGGTGTTTGTTGTTATCTCCCCTTTTGCATTCCTAATTCTACTAATTTGGGTTTTTTCTCCCCTCATTTTAGTCAGGTTTGCCAGGGGTCTATCAATCTTGTTTATTTTTTCAAAGAACCAACTTTTTGTTTCATTAATTCTTTGTATGGTTTTTTTGGTTTCTATTTCGTTGACTTCAGCTCTTATTTTTATTATTTCTCTCCTTCTATTTGTTTTGGGATTTGCTTGTTCTTGTTTTTCTAGGAGTTTGAGATGTATCATTAGGTCATTGATTTGGGATCTTTCAGTCTTTTTAATATATGCACTCATGGCTATAAACTTTCCTCTCAGGACTGCCTTAGCTGTGTCCCATAGGTTCTGGTAGGTTGTGTTTTCATTTTCATTGACTTCCAGGAACTTTTTAATTTCCTCTTTTATTTCATTGATGATCCATTCTTCATTAAGTAATGAGTTATTTAGTTTCCAGCTGTTTGCATATTTTTTGTCTTTACTTTGTTGTTGAGTTCTACTTTTACTTCATTGTGATCAGATAGTATGCACGGTATAATTTCTATTTTTTTATATTTGCTGAGACTTGCTTTGTGCCCTAGGATATGATCTATTTTGGAGAAGGTTCCATGGGCTGCTGAGAAGAATGTATATTGTGTAGAAGTTGGATGAAATGTTCTGTAGACATCAACTAGGTCCATTTGATCTATTGTATATTTTAGATCTTGGATTTCTTTATTGACTTTTTGTTTGGATGACCTATCTATTGATGATAATGGGGTGTTAAAGTCTCCCACAACCACTGTGTTGGCGTTTATATATGGTTTCAGGTCTTTCAGGGTATGTTTGATGAAGTTGGGTGCGTTCACATTGGGTGCATACAGGTTGATAATTATTATTTCCTTTTGGTCTATTTCCCCTTTTATTAGTATGGAATGTCCTTCTTTATCTCGTTTGATCAATGTAGGTTTGAAGTCTACTTTGTCAGAGATAAGTATTGCTACTCCTGCCTGTTTTCGGGGGCCATTGGCTTGGTAAATCTTCTTCCAGCCTTTCATCCTTAGCCTATGCTTATTTCTATCGGTGAGATGAGTCTCCTGTAAGCAACAAATTGTTGGATCTTCCTCTTTAATCCATTTCATCAAGCGGTGCCTTTTGATTGGTGAATTAAGTCCATTAACATTAAGCATTAGTACTGATAGGTATGTGGTGATTCCTGTCATTTAGTTGTCTTAGTTGTTTGAAGGTTTGATTGTGTATACCTATGTTGAGGTTACTGTCTACTGTCTTGCTTTTTCTTTTCCTGTGGTTTGGTGCTGCCTGTCTTTTCATGGTTATGTTGGGTTTCACTTTCTGTGTGCAGAATCCCTTGAAGAATCCTTTGTAGTGGTGGCTTTGTGGTCACATATTGTTTTAGTTTCTGCTTATCATGGAAGACTTTTATTGCTCCATCTATTTTGAATGATAGTTTTGCTGGGTAGAGTATCCTGGGGTTGAAGTTATTTTCATTCAGTGCCCGGAAGATCTCATCCCACGCTATTCTTGCTTTTAATGTTTCTGTTGAGAAGTCTGCTGTGAATTTGATGGGTTTACCTTTGTATGTTACTTGTTTTTTCTCTTACAGCCTTCAATATTCTTTCCTTAGTTTCTGAACTTGTTGTTTTAATGATGATATGTCGTGGGGTAGTTCTATTTTGATCTGGTCTGTTTGGTGTCCTGGAGGCCTGTTGCATCTGTATGCAAATATCTTTCTCTAGATTTGGGAAATTTTCTGTTATTATTTTGTTAAATATATTACGTATTCCCTTCGCTTGCACCTCTTCTCCTTCTTCAATGCCCGTGATTCTCAACTTTGGTCTTTTGATGGAGTCAGTGAGTTCTTGCATTTTCTTTTCACAGGTCTTGAGTTGTTTAATTAATAGTTCTTCGGTTTTTCCTTTAATTACCATTTCATCTTCAAGTTCTGAGATTCTGTCTTCTGTTTGTTCTATTCTGCTGGATTGGCCTTCCGTTTTGTTTTTGAGTTCTGTTTCGTTCTTTTTTCTGAGGTTTTCCATATCCTGGCTGTTTTCCTCTTTAATGTTGTCTATTTCTGTCCTGAGTTCATTTATCTGTTTATTCATCATGTTCTCTCTTTCACTTTGGTGTGTATACAGTGCTTCTATGGTTTCCTTTATTTCTTCTTTTGTTTTTTCAAATTCTCTATTTTTGTTATCTTGGAATTTCTTGAGTGTCTCCTGTACATTTTGGTTGACCCTATCCAGAATCATCTGTATAAAATTCTCATTGAGTACCTGTAGTATGTCTTCTTTTAAATTATTCTTGTGGGCTTCATTGGGTCCTTTGGCATAGTTTATCTTCATTTTGTTGGAGGCTGGATCTGAGTACCTGTTTTCTTCATTCCCCTCTGGTTCCTCTACTAATTTTTTTGCTGTGGGGAAACTGGTTTCCCTGTTTTTTCTATCTTCCCGTCATTGTCTTTGGTGGTGTTACTGTCCCTGTACTGTGTGCAATTAAGTATTTTCTAGCTTATAATAATAACAATGGTAATATTTAGAATGGAAGGGTGAGCTGAGATGGAAAGCAAAATGTTTAAGAAATGGCAAAAACAAATACACAGACTGGAGGGAGAAAGCAGAACAAGGTGTCAGACAAGAAGATTTCAAAGGTATAAACAGGGAGCTTTAGTGTATTAATCAACAGTAAGCTTAACAGACATTAGAGAGACAGAGAGAGGATTGAAAATCAAAAATAAAACAAAGATAAGAATAAAAATAAAAAATAAGTAAATGAAAAAAATATCTATTTATAAAAATGTATTAAAATAAAATGAAAAAATAGAAAATTTTAAAAAACCAAAAAATCAAAAAACCTCCAAGTTCAAATGCAGTGAAGTCTCAGTCTCCAATCCTGTAGATGGTGCCTCAGATGTTGTTCTGTAGTTGTCTCATCAAAGGGGACGCATAAAGAAGAACAAAACTACACACACACGCACAAGAAAAAGCCCACCAAGTGTCCCAAGTTCAAATGCAACACAGTTTCAGTAAGTTTTTCAGCTTGCAGGTGTAATTCGGTTGTTCTCTCATTAAAGGTAGGGAGACAAAGAGAAAAAAAAAAGAGTCTGAAGACAGTTCTGAGAATGGTTTCTTTTTTTTTTCTTTTTTTATTTTATTTTTATCTTTTATTATTCATATGTGCATACAAGGCTTGGTTCATTTCTCCCCCCTGCCCCCACCCCCTCCCTTACCACCCACTCCACCCCCTCCGGCTCCCCCCCCTAATACCCAGCAGAAACTATTTTGCCCTTATCTCTAATTTTGTTGTAGAGAGAGTATAAGCAATAATAGGAAGGAACAAGGGGTTTTGCTGGTTGAGATAAGGATAGCTATACAGGGCATTGACTCACATTGATTTCCTGTGCGTGGGTGTTACCTTCTAGGTTAATTCTTTTTGATCTAACCTTTTCTCTAGTTCCTGGTCCCCTTTTCCTATTGGCCTCAGTTGCTTTAAGGTATCTGCTTTAGTTTCTCTGCATTAAGGGCAACAAATGCTAGCTAGTTTTTTAGGTGTCTTACCTATCCTCACCCCTCCCTTGTGTGCTCTCGCTTTTATCATGTGCTCATAGTCCAATCCCCTTGTTGTGTTTGCCCTTGATCTAATGTCCACATAGGAGGGAGAACATACGATTTTTGGTCTTTTGGGCCAGGCTAACCTCACTCAGAATGATGTTCTCCAATTCCATCCATTTACCAGCGAATGATAACATTTCGTTCTTCTTCATGGCTGCATAAAATTCCATTGTGTATAGATACCACATTTTCTTAATCCATTTGTCAGTGCTGGGGCATCTTGGCTGTTTCCATAACTTGGCTATTGTGAATAGTGCCGCAATAAACATGGATGTGCAGGTGCCTCTGGAGTAACAGTCTTTTGGGTATATCCCCAAGAGTGGTATTGCTGGATCAAATGGTAGATCGATGTCCAGCTTTTTAAGTAGCCTCCAAATTTTTTTCCAGAGTGGTTGTACTAGTCTACATTCCCACCAACAGTGTAAGAGGGTTCCTTTTTCTGCAACTCTGGCTTGCCTGCCTGCTGCTGTCAGCCTGCTGGTGCTGGAGGCATTATTTATGCAGATCTCTGGGGTGAGCTACAGGCTTTCCCCTTTCCAAGCACTGGGAAAGGTGACACTGCACCTGCATTCTCAGGCCTGCATGTTTATTTACAGTTCATGTGTGAGGTGGGTCTTCCCCCCTCTCCTGTGCAGTTTTCCTCCCACTGCCACTTTCACAAGCTTTCCTGCTCCTGATTACTGGGCGGTGCTGCTGCTCCTGCCAACCGCCATGTTTGTTTACAGTTCACGTGGGAAGTGGGTCTTCCCTCCTCTCCTGTGGAGTTTTCCTCCCTCTGCCACTCTCACAAGCTTCCCCGCTCCTGGTTGCTGGGCGTGTGCCCCCGCTCCCACCAGAGGCTCTCTGGCCAGCCCGGCTTGTTTATTTACAGTCCCGGGAAGGATTCCCTTCCCCCAATCTTCAGCACTCAGGGCGCCCCACCCTCTTCCCTGCGTGTCTTTATTGCTCTTATTGCTTATTACTCAGTTTCTCTTTTTTCCCCTGGTGGAGATCAGTCTGTACAGGGGGCTATGCTGCTCTGGCCCAGGCTTGTCTGTGAGAGTACCGCGGTACCGAAAAGCTCACCTGGTCTGCGTCTTCCCAAGCCGTCTGGGCACTGGCGACTGGCGGCCCAGGGGCCCTGCTGATTTCTCCATTTAATGTGATGTGGAGATTCTCTGCGCCGGCTGGAGGTATGGAGGAGTCAAAGTTATACCTTTTCTCAGTGATTATGCCTGCAAAGTGTGTCTCCACCATCTCTCCAAGATTTCACTATAGGAGGCTCGCTTTCTGCTTCCTCCCTCTAGCTGCCATCTTGGAATCCCCCTCTTTTTCTTTTTTTATTGTTTTTAAATTTTATTTAATTTTGCACTGTGGGGGATCATTCCCAGGGTGTAGTCCAGGCTATACTTGAGCCTTCCTGGGTTTTGATTTGCATTTCCCTGATGAGAAATGTTTAGCACCAGTTCTTTTCCTTTACAAGAAATGTCACTGTGGTTCCCCTTGGTCGTCAGAGAAAAAGCCAACTTTGCTTAACCAAGTGTCAAAACATTCTGTAATTAAAACAAGTTTATTCTCACTCCTATACTTACTTGTTTTATAAACTTAAAACAACCAAAAATTTCACTTGATGAATAAATGTTGCTTTTTGTATGTGTCATATACTAGACTCCAGGGTCAGTATAAGGTGAGGAAGACAGGGTCCTGAAAGGACAGATTGGCACTTCCTGTTCATTTGACATGTTGATATTTTGTTCATCATGGAATTTTAAAAATGAATTTTGAATTTTTACATGCATCAAATCAATCACACCATTCCTCATAAACACATTCAATTTTAAAGGAAATAAAATAATTTTGAGTAAAAATATTGCATTCAATACTGTTTGTCTTGGTCACTGAATTTTTGGTGGCCTCTTAGATTGGGTGCCACTTGCCCCTTAGGTGACAGCTTCACCTCCTCCCAAAGGGGAAAATGCTTGCCTTTCTTTTCTCTCCAAAGACCAAAAAATCCAGCATTAATTTATCTGGTGACAGAGAATAATGATAAATGCCGAAATCAGTGTAAGCACAGTCAGAATCTTTGAGTGGTGATCCTCTGCACACACTGCAGGCATGGAGACCCCACCTCTGACCACTACCACTGGCCATCTCTCTCTTCCCACTTACACACACCACATGAAGCCCTGTCCCTATCTTCCTGTGTTAATGGGCTCCCCCTTCCAGAAGTCCCCACTCCCTGCATTCCTGGCTGTTTGCCATTCTTTGCTAATGGTTCCCTGGGTGCCACATTCTTTGTTGTCTCCTAGGCATGGCCCAGAGAGTTGACTCCCCTCCCTGAGCTCATAGGAGCTCAGTGTTGTGATGCTAATTACTTCAATCCACTCCTTCTTCTCTTCCTCCATGTTGGCCCATTGCCTTTGCTTGTGGATGAAATTTCAGTCTTCTCCTTCCAGAGCTTTTCCCTCTTGTTCCAGTTAGGAAAAATGCCACTCACAAAGAAAGCTCACGAGAAAAATCTCACGCCCGTAGAGCAAAGTTTAATGGCAGGCCCAAACTGCCAGGCTGGCCAGGGAAAAGATGGCACAGCCTAGAGTCTGGGCAAGGTGTGGCTTTTATAGAAGGAGGAGGTTAAGGAAGTTAGTGCATGTGCAGTAGTCTCTGGTAGGGGTGGGGCTGTATTAGAGCACAGGTATTTGTTTAAGGGTGGAGCTGTTCTTGGAAGTTTTTCAAGTGAGGTCTGAGGACAAAATGGCTGCTGGTTTATAAATGGCGACATTACCATTCTATCAGTTCCACTCCAACCTCTCAGTCTGTCTTTACCCAACAGCTTGAGGGGTCTCCATAGGGAAATTCTGAAAAATGCTGTTCTATTAAGCCCTCCAATTCTTTTTGTTTTGGTGGGACTGGGGTTGAACTCAGGGCTTCTTACTTAAAGAGCAGGCATTCCACCACTTGAGCCACACCCCTAGTCCATGTTGCTCTGGTTATTTTGGAGATGGGGGGTGGTCTCCCAGGGCTGGCCTCAAACTTCAGTCCTCCTGCTCTCAGCCTCCCAAGTAGCTTGGATTGCAGTTGTGAGCCACCAGCATCCGGCTAGCCCTCTTATAGTTAGGACATGGGAAAACCTCATGTGGCTGTTGAAGCCACAGGATCAGTCACTGCTTCATCTCCACATGCACTCCCCAGCTCTCCCCAGTTCTCCAGCCTCAAAGCCTCCTATGGGAAACCAAGCACATTCAGACCACAGAACCCCTGCACCTGCTCCAGCTTCTCTCTGGGATAGCTTTCCCTCTGTTTTTTACACATGTGTAAATCTTACCCAATGTCACCTGCTCAGGAAGTCCTTCAATGGCTTTCCCCCATTGGGTTGCCACCTTTAGGACATTCTGTCACTTTAGCTCATTTATGTTCCTCAGGGCTATTGTCACAATTTATAATACATAATAGTAATATTACCAGAAAGTCAGCATCGTTATCTACTTATACACACAGGTAACAAAGTCTAAAGATGCTCATGTCCCTTATATGAAAGGACACAGTATTTGAATGGAAGCCACAGACTTTCAGTCATATATATATATGAATGTATGTATGCATTATGTATGGGCTTTTTAAGTACTGGGGTTTGAACTCAGGGCTTTGCATTTGCTAGGCAGGCACTCTACTCCTTGAGCCTCACCTCCAGCCCATCCTCTGGCTCTTTGATATTTGAATTACACCACAGATTTTTCTGGGACCTTCTGTTTTGTGGGATTTCAGCTTCCATGATTGCATAAACCAATACTTTATAATAAATATCCACCTGTCTGTCTATGTGTCTAGCTATCTATCATCTACCTATTATCCACCTGTCCAGATATTATTGGTTTTGACTTTGGAGAACCATGATTAATGTCTTAGTTAGAATCCTAATACTCTATGTGTCACTCCACTAAGCCTTGTGGAAATATCCCCAAATGCGAAAGGTCTTCAGATATAGAGGCCACAAATAATTGTTAAATTTATATTGAAAAGCTAGCATTAATTGACTGCTTTTTGTGGGGCAGACCAAGTTGACTGCCCTATGCAGAACCATCCTAAAAGTTTAATACATTAGTAGTTATTATTGAATCTATGTTAATGGTGGGAAAATGAACATAGAAACAAGATGCAATTTACCCAAAGGCAATTTATTTGATCATATAACCATTGCACACCATGACCCACAGGTCAGCACTTCTCTGTGTCCTGAGGGAGCAAGGTGTCACCTGTGTCACTTCCTATCAGCTGTTGCCATGTGATGAGTCATGGGGACCATACATGGATGCTTGAAGCATTAGACAAGTGGTGGCTCCTGGAGAGGGGGATTCTGGGAGAAGAGGGGCTGAGCATGACTCTTAATTAGAGTAATACACCTCCCAAGGGTGGCCTCTGTTTGACCACAGGGTTTTCAAGTGATGTTCCACACTCTCTCCCTCACTGAGTACTAAGGTGGACACATTAAACACTGGTGGTGGCCTAGTGCCAGTGGCTAATCCCTGTGATTCTTGATACTTCAGAGGCTGAGATTGGGAGACTCTCAGTTTGAGGCCAGCATGGGCAAATAGTTTGTGAAACCACATCTCTGAAATAACCATGGCAAAATGGACTGGAGGCATATCTTAAGCAGTAGAATGCCTGTATAGCAAGCATTAAGGCAAAGGATCCAAAGGATGGCATGTCACAATTACCCTCATGTGCTGTAAAATACTCTTAAGAATGTTGGAGTATTTGATTTGGAGAATGGCCATTACGCTTGGGTTAGGAACCACCGAACCTACTATAGGAAGACACTGAAGGGAGAGGATGTGAAGTCAGAAAGGACCCACATTGGAAGGCTAGCTCTTCCATGCTGTGTGGTCTTGGATGAGTTGTGCATCTTTGAGCAAAAATTTCAAGATCAAATGGGTAGGGGTGGTTCTATTTTTCCACAGCCCACCTTGTGAGGCTGTAATGACACCATGTGCCTGAGAAGTAAGAAGAAACACAAAGCATAGCATGAATTCTAAAAAGGGCTTCTCTGGTTTCCCCAGTGTTGACTGAAAGGGTACCCCACTTCCTCTCACTCCATGTGTTACAGAATGTATTTACTGCTTAAGTGATGGAGAAAGGCTGAATTCATACTTCAGAACAAATGATGTATAGTTTGCTATTCCAACACAAAAATGGCTATTTTTAACAAATTATAACTTCCATTCGGTGGGATCAACTATAAGTCTCTCTTTTCATGGAGAAACAGTTGAACAAAGCCTGTATGACCATGACATAAGCTTACTTCCAGGGATCCACAATCATTGTCCCTATACAGCAGAGATTTCCCTGGTGGCCAATGTGCTGTGTCACTTTCAAACAGCACACAATATCTCTCAGCAAGATTTTTCCCTTGAATTTACCATGAAGACTTAATCTTCCTGTCTACAAGTATTCATGATTCACACTTGAAACATCAAGGTTTACTTGACTGTTTGCTTGGGAATCTGCTTATTGCTCATTATAATTTCTCTTACATAGGATTGGGCAAGCTAAAATATAGGGGGTGTTTTTTGCTCTGCTATACAATAATCTGAAAAAGTCTTTTGTAGATTGAAAAATCTGAGGTATACCTACTTGGTGCTGTTAGGCATGAAGCCCTCCATTTCTCATTGGATAACAGGTTTGAGTTGTTAGAAATATTAGGTAACACAGCATTTAGGCAGACAGGGAAGAGACTAAAGGTTTGGTTTTGACAACCAAACCTGTTATTTTCTCATACATGCTTCTTTCCATCCCAAATAAATCACTAATATTGAATAACCCTTGTGCACACACTTAAAATATGATATAAAAAGGGTTCTGTCAACTGGAAAGAATTAGAAAAATACAGGTGACTATGTGTTGAGGGAGTATTATCTCTAACAGTAGAAATTGGGAAGCTAATTTAGTGATTCATAGGTTATTATATATTTTCTGGGTAGAGTTTGCTCCGCAAAGTCTTCTTCATGGTGGTCTTGAGTTCCTTGTTCCTCAGACTGAATATGATGGGACTGAGGAAGGGTGTGAGGACTGTGTAGGTGATGCCCATCAAAGTGTCTCCTTCCAGAGATTGGGGGGCCTTGGTTTTGAGGTAGATGACAGAAGCAAAGCCATAGTGCACGATCACCACCATGAGGTGGGATGCACAGGTGGAGAAGGCTTTGTGTCGCCCCTCAGCTGATGGGATCCTCAAGATGGCAGTCACAATGAAGGCATAGGAGAGGAGGAGGAGGAGGAGGAAGCAGCCCAGTAGGGCTGAAATACATACCAGGCCCAAAACCTTGGCCACCACCAGCACATCTTTTCCACAGACCAACTTCAACACAGGTGGCATGTGATAGGCAAAATGGTGAATCTCATTGGGGCCACAGAAGGTGAGGTTGAATATGGATGTTGTGACCACAAACCCCATGACAGAGCCACCAACCCAGGACCAGGCCACCAGACAGGCACAGCCACGGGGACTCATGAGCACATTGTAGTGCAGTGGTTGACAGATGGCCACATAGCGGTCATAGCCCATGACAGTGAGTAGGAAGGAGTGGGTGAAGCCAAATGTGAAGGAGAAGAACATCTGGCAGGCACAGGCCAGGAAGGAGATGGAGTGGTGGGTGGACAGCAGGTCAGCCAGCATGCGTGGGATGATGGCCAAGGTGTAGAGGATCTCAGAGATGGAAAGGGTGCACAGGAAGAGGTACATGGGTGTGTGGAGGCTGAGCTCACTCCAGATGGTGGCCATGATGAGCAGGTTGCCCAGCAGTGTGAACAGATACATCAGCAGAAACAGCAGGAAGAACATCAGCTGAAGGCGGGGAAATGTGGAAAAGCCAATGAGGATGAACTCAGTCACTGCTGAGTGATTGTCTCCCTGCATGGAGGCTGTGCCTGGGGTGAGGTTCAATAGGGAGAGGTCAGCTAGTGGGTGAGAAAGGTTATCACTTAATCAGGTAGCATTAATTCAGTTCACACCTATAACTTAATGCTTTCATCAAAATTAGGAAGATCGTACCATTATTTTCATCTCCATCTTGAGTTTTATTGGCATATGTATTGAGAATATTGGCATACACAAAGGCTAAGAATATTGCTGGAGGGATGGAGGTGTGGCTCAAGCAGTAGAGCACCTGCCTAACAAGCACAAAGCCCTGAGGTCAAACCTTACTACCGCCAAAAAATGTTGCTCAAATTGAAGCTATTGAAGTACCTAATTTAAGACTTGAGCCTACACTTGAGCTGACTCCAAAAACTATACCCTGAAGTTTTCCTCTGCCTTGGTTCCCCTAGTGAAAAGATCCCTTTGTTAGATCTTTTATCCATTGCTTCCTATGGATATAACACATTGGACCAAGAGCAATTCCATCTTAATTTCTATCAGTCAGATTCTGTTGTTCTAAGGAAAGTGACAGAAATGAAAATGTTTTGTTTTCCAGCTCCCATGAGTCTACCCAACATACCTTTCAGACAGAAGTAGGTGGGAGGTAGCAGACACGGGTTCAAATCCCTACTCTACTCTGTACTTTGAGCAAGTTTTTCCACCCCTCTTCCTTCCATTTCCCCTCCCTACCTCAAAGGGTGGTATGAGAAACTGACTTTTCATTAGAAGATGACAATCCATATTAAGTCAATATGATGTGAGAAAATGTACCTGGTTGTGCTCAGTAAATAATCCCAATTAAATGAGATTTCAGTGTTTCTGTATGAATCATTTAACTATATCTGAATTTTTTTTAGGTAGGCAATGTAGCTGGGAGGAGTGGCTCACACCTGTAATCCTAGCTACTCAGGAAGCAGACATTGGGAGGTTCACAGTATAAGGACATCCCAGGCAAAAAGTTAGTAAAACATTATCTCAACAAATAAGCTAGGCCTGCTGCTGCATTCCTGTCAATCCAGCTATGCAGGAGGAATGGATAGAAGGATTTCAACCCAAACTGTCTCAGGCAAAAATGCAAGGCCTTATCTGAAAAATTACCTAAAGCAAAAAGGATTGGAGGTGTGACTCAAGTGCTAGAGTTCAAATTCCACTCAAGTGGAATGAACTCCATTCATAAAATCCAGAAAGTAGAAACAACCCAGATATTTATCAACTGGAGTATATCCATCTAGTGACTTGTTTGGCTATAAAAGAACTGAAGGTTTAATACATTTTACAATGTAGATGAATCTTGAAACCTGGCTTAACAAAATAAATGAGACATAAAAGGCCACATATTGTAGGATTCCTTTTATATCAAATGTCTTCAGTAGGTAAACCTACAGAAATAGAAAGATCAGTGGTTGACTCTTTTCAACCTTATATTATTTAAATTTATTAAACAATCAGGTGGAATTTGAAGCAGCTGGTAGCTTGTGAGGGGCTGGGGCAAAGGAACCATGGGGAATGACTGCTATTGGGTACAGGGTTTCCTTTGGGGGTAATGGAAATTTCTAGCACTAGATAGAGGTGTGAGTTGTACAACATTGTAAGTATACTTCATGTCACTGAATTTTATATATTACTATTTTTGTTATGGTTTGTTTTTATAAATATATTATTGATACTATTTTTATTTGCCTAATCATAATTTCATGATTGTATACATTTATGGGGTACACATGATATAGATATATAGATATAGATATATAGAGAGATATCTATGTATTTATGTGTGTATGTATGATTAAATCAAGCTCATGACCATTTATATTTATATTACCTCAATAACTCATTATTTAAAAAATATTTTTGGTGGGACTGGAGTTCAAACTCAGGACTTCATGCTCTCAGGTAGATGCTGTACCAGTTGAGCCACACATCCAGTGCATTTTGCTCTGGCTATTTTGATGATGGGGTGTTGTAAACTATTTGCACAGGCTGGCCTCAAAGCATGATCCTCCTGATCTCAGTCTCCCAAGTAGCTAGGTTTATAGGTGTGAGCCACTGGTACCTGGCTTATTTTTTAAAAAATTTTGTGGGGAAGGAGGTCCAATGTATACACATGTAAGTAAGTGTGAAAAGAATAAAATAAAATAAAGAAAAAAAAAGATGTTTTTTGTAGTGCTGGGGCTGAAGACCAGGGCCTGTGTATGCTAAGCAAGCATTCTACCACTGAGATAAACCCTCACCATCTAGATTTTTATGGTAAGACATTTCAATTTTGCTCTCTTGTTTATTTTGAACCTTATGTTGTTATTGACAATATTTACCTTTCTCTAGGATACATCTTAAAACCTAGTCCCCCTCCCTACATCAAAATTCTTACCCTTTGATCAACAATACCCTATTCCCTCACTCCCTCTCCACCCTCTACCTCATGCCTCAAAAGATGATTCAATGGCAAATTTGGGTCCCCACTATTCACTCTGTAGGTGCTATTCTGTGCCTTCTGGGATTTTCAGTAGTATCCCTAGTCTCTCCAGCTATAGCTTCTGATCAGTGGTGACAAACAAAAATGTCTCCAAACAACATCAATGTCCCCATGGGATTGTGAAACATTTTCCACAGTTGAGAATGTGAACAATGTCCATAGCCCAGGGAGGGCAGTTCCAACTCCTTTGCACTCCACTTCTGCCTGGGTCCCCCATCCTCCCCTTCTCCACCTTGCAAATGCCTAGGTAAGATTTAAGTTCAATATGGCTGGCTCTGTACAGATCACCTGAACATTTTCTCCCCACAATAGACTTAGTCACTTCTTTCTGGGTGCTACCCAAACAACAACTCCTAAGTGATGATAAAATCTGTGGTCATGACTTTGTCATGTGGTTCCTCATCATTATCAGATCAGAAACACATCTGTCCCCAGCACTGGGCTGTGAGTGCTCGACTTCAAGGATTGTTGTTTTTACAACCCCAACACGGTGTACTCAACAGAAAAGTCCTCCATGTTAATAGCTGCCCTTTACTGGCTTTGCCCGTGGGCCAAAAAATGGGCTGATAGGTTCTTCTTGAGTCTTTCCCCACAATTCCCCATTTTACAGACAAGGAACTTGAATCCCACAAAGCACTCTCACTTTTCAAGGTACCATGATTATGGAGTATGGCAGCCAGAATCTGAACTTAGGCTTGTCTGATTACAATGTGTGTCTTTGCCTGACCTCTTGTTATGCCCATTATTTATTGGTGGCTATTAATGAAAATCAGAAGTTGTTCTCAGGACAAGCAGATGACCCTTTCCCATAATAGACCATACCCACACTCTCACTCTTTATGTCACCAAAGATCCCAAGAATCCACAGAAATTAGGAACTATGAAAAGATGATTCTAGGTCACATCTGTGGGTGTTGGCTGAAGGCTGCATATGCCACTCTCTGTCATGACAGAGCTCAGATGCAGCAAAAAGCAGAAGCTATTCATTCTAGAAAATATAAAACTATGGAGAGAATAAAGAGTCTGTGCCTTCCAAGTACTCATGAAGGAGCATGGAAGAAGGAAAGACATGGAGGATTTTTAAGGCTGTAAAATTATACTGTATGACATTGTAATGGTGGATACCTACTATTGAGAATTTGTCAAAACCCAGGTAGTAGACAATACCAAGACTGACCTCTAATATTATGTGGATTTTGTGAGTGGAACAGAGAGATAGAAGCAGAGAAAGAAAGTGAGAGACAGAGAAACATAGGGAGGGGAGGGAGAAACTGACATAAATAGCACTTTCTGGCACTTAGGGGACACCTGTGATGTGGCTATCTCAACACCCAGAGACTTGGAGACTAAGCCAGGCAAGGAAAAGTCCTGCTCAAAAATATTCTTAGTGTTTCCCAAGTTTAGTATAGGGACAATTAGGACAGTATTATTTATTCATCTCTGGCCTTGATTTACTAGATGACTGATTTATACCCCAATAGTGACCATCAGATATCCTCACACATTGTCAAATGTCCAGTGGGGGACAGTGTCACCCCCAAGTGAGAACCATGGGCTGGGTCTGCCTTCTCTCTCAGACCCCATCTTATTCTTCCTGTTGCTCTGTCATGGATAGCTCTTCTTATGAAACTGTTTTCTTTTCCTCTCTGTGACCATCTTCCATCTCAGCCATCTCCTCCCTGTCTTTTGTCTGTGTCTTGTCATCCTTAACTTTTCACCATTACCTCATCAGGCCCATTGATGCCTTCCTTATTCTTTACACCCCATCGATGTGGCATGGAGACTCTCCTTTCTCAATCTCCTTGTCTCTTTTTTATCTGGCTCTCCCAAGCCATTTTTCTATTAGTCTCTGGCTTGACAGATCAAGAAGTGATGTTAAAAGCAAATAGACATCCTGGATGAATGAGCAATGGCTCTCCTCTGTCTGCACTTCAATTTTCTCACCTTCCCAAAGAACCCACCTTATGATGTAGCAGGAAATCCACAAAAGATAAAAACAGCTTATCAATCATCATACTGTCTTGATGTCTCCTACTCCATGGACTCAAATTGCCTGAGGTGCTGTATAAAGAGGTGGTTTCCCTGAGTCACTGGTTGATGCTAGTTCTTCAGGTCTCCCGTGGTCAGGGGGATGGGAGAAAAGATAACTCACCTGGAGCTCCAGGCCCTACAGGTATTAATGCCGAACCCTGGTAAGAGGCCCTGGTTTAAAGTCCCTGTGCAGGAGAACCAGTGTGGCATAGCCAGGTGGACAGGGAGCCTGATGGAGCCCAATCACCATCATTTATCCCTCCCCCTCTTCCTGCCCACTGCATCCTCTGGTCCTGCTGCCTTGCCTCTGCTCCAGGGATCCTGGGGCCCCAAGGGACCCTGCCATGGATGAGGCAAGCTCAGGGAACCAGTGTCCTCACTTTCCTTCCCTCCCTGCTTTCTAGGAGGGATTCAATTCCCTGAGCTTCTCAGGGCTTGAGAAGAGACTAATGGTCTACATATTTGGGATTTGGGGACCTGGCTATCGTTGACAAGAGAGCAGCCCTGCCATTGCCCAAGGGGACTGCCTGCCTGCCTTGCTCTCTGCATTTTCCTACTTCATTCCTTATGTCTCTTGCCCTATTGGATGTATTATTCAGGATTTTAGAAAATCAAACACATGCACATATTTGTTTCTTCTAAGTAATCAAAAAACTATATATAAAACTAAGTGGTATGCAGCAGCCAGGCACATGTCATAAGGATGCTTTGTATGGGTTTCCTTTCAGATCTTCATTTGTTTATGTGCCATGTTCAAATTCTTTGCCATGTTAAATCAAGGAAGACCACGTCCCCAGTTTCCAAGAAATATTCCTCTTTTCTGACAGAGATCTTCATCACAGTGGGCTTTGCTATCCATATTTCTACAACGTTCTAATCCAGGAAGAGAATTACTTTTTGGTAGAGGACCCAGTTCTATCCCTACACCTCCTCCCTTTCCCTGAACCCCAAACCACAATCACCCTTCATGTCCCAGCCATAGCCAGAAAGTTTTTCTTCCCTGAATTCATATAAAATTTTTTCTGGCTTCTTCCCTTTTCCTAGTCCCTAAACCACTGCCATTTTTTACGTATTTTTTTTAGCAACACCCTGCTTCCCTTTCCTCCACTAAAATCCTGTTTACTGTGTGTTTTGCTGCTACATCAAGATACCTGAGTCTATGTAATTTATTTCAAAATATAACACTGACCATGAGATGGTAGCTCACTCCTGCAGTCCTAGCTACTTGGGAGGCTGAGATTAGGAGGATCTTGGTTCCAGGCTAGCATGGGTAAATAGTTCATGAGAGCCAATCTCCAAACTCACCAGAGCAAAATGGACTGGAGACATGGTTCAAGAGATAGAGCCCTGCATTGCAAATACAAAGTCCAGAGTTCAAACACCAGTCGCACTTGAAAAATTATATACACATATATGTACATATACATGTTTCCTCATATTTCTGGAGTCTGGGAAGTGCAAAATCACAGCACCAGGAACCAGTGAGAACCTTCCTATTTCACCCTCACATGTAATGGAAGAAAGTCAAAAACAGCAACTTACTTCCTCACGTACTTTTTAGTGCAGCATTAATCAGTTTATGAGAACATAGTCCTCTGATCTGAACATTTCCCCAAAGTGGTTATTTCCCAATACTGTTGCACTGAGGTTAAGTTTGGAAGAAATACTCAACAGACCATAGCATGGGACTCCATGTTGGTTTCAGGTGAGAATCTGAGCTCGAAATTCTATTTCCGACAAGTCTTATTTCTTGTATATGACTGCTGACACGTACATTACTCTCTGTTAGGATAAATATCCCTCATTCTGTTACATGTCTTGGAGGATTGGTTTATGTTCTAGTGTTCTTTTAATTCCACTTGGTCTTTATTGTATAATCTCCCTGTGGCTTCTCAGCTGTGATTAATGAATTGTGACAAAACGCATTCTATGTGAATGCCTGGGAAACTCATGTTCTCCTATGTCTCCCAAGAGTGGAGTCTTCTGGTAATTTAGGATTGTGTGATATAGAACAGAGAATATGTGGGGAACATGCTCTGAGGTAAGTCCTACAATGGGCATGGAAACCCCTATTAGGTGGTGTGTATTCCATGGGCACTGTTCTCACTGGTATTTTATTGAAAGTGATTCTGATATGTGCTGCTCCAATTTTACTGAAAGGTCAGATACAGCTAGTTGGTATATCCCCACTGGTTTTTACTGTTGTGTTGGTGGTTTGGGGCAGCAACACAACAATAAAAACCATTGGGAGTTGAACTCAGGTCCTCCCACTCCTTTGAGAAAAAATATGCATTTGGCATCACTTCCCAATGCAGAGTCCAGTAATGGCTCCTGGGCAGCACTCTTCCACTTGAGCCATGCCCCAGTCCTTTTGCACTGGTTATTTTTGAGGTAAACTTTGCTTTATCCCCAGGATGGCCTGCTGTGTGACCTTCCTTTTGTGATTCCCCATAAAGCTTGGATGACAAAGATCTTTCCAATCTCTGCCTCCCAAGTAGCTAGGATTTCCCTTAGTTAAAGCATACACCAGAGTACCAATGAGATGAGGTTGTGACGCCCTTGGGGTAAATTACTATCAGTTAAGTTGTTTGTATATCTGTTAGGCAGAGCACTGGCCTAATGGACAAAAAGTCCTCTGTTTGATCCCCAGGACCATAAAGGGGGTGGGTGGGAGAAGAACTACTGAAGAGTACAATAGACAAAAAACACAAAGTAGAATGCATAGGAAAAAATTTTTTTAAATAGAAATAATAAAAGGGGATAAAATGCAAGAAGGGAAAATGACAGAGAGGAAGAAAAGTCCAGTTATAGAAAAAAATAATGAAAAAAGATAAAAGGAAGTGGGCAGCCTCTCTTACGACCCCTCCCACCTCTGGGGGATCTACTCTCCCACTTTATACTTTCAATCTTAAAAACTATCCTGCTTTACTAACAAACAAAAAAAGATAAAAGAAAAACTATGAGAAATTACTAATAAAGATAAAAGAATAGATAGGGAAAAATCATCTAGACAAAGTTCCTCTGGGTGGTAACACTTCTTTTCAGGTCTTCTAAGGTTGGAATCTGCAAGGAAGATTGTCTATTACTCATGCAAGTACTTCTAATTCATCTCAGATTTCACCAAATAATCTAAAGCAGGCTGTAGACTGCAAGTCACCTTTCTCACTGAACATGTTAGGAAAATGCTGATGACACCTAAAGAATTTTCTCTCTGGAGTCTTTTAGGTTGCATGTTCAGCTGTGGCATATGTCAGCTTGCAGAGCACACTTCTTGCCAACCAAGGTTTGACAGAAGGTGCACATTCCATGCAGGTGTAAATGTACCCTGAACCTTTTCAGACTGTGTGTTTAGGAATATTACCAAAGTCCAAACCTCCATGCATTGCTGGAGTTCACCAAGGGTACGGAGAACAAATGAAGCACCCAATTCTGTAATTTATTTGAAAATGTAAATCTCGCTGTGAGATAGTAGCTCACTCCTGCAATGCTAGCTGCTTAGGAGACTGAAATCAGGAGTATCTTGGTTCCAGGCCAGCATGGTACATAGTTCATGAGACCCAACCCTCATATCACCAGAGCAAAATGGACTGGAGACATGGTTCAGATAGACATTCACAAAGCTGTCTCCAGACTCCTTTTTTTTTCCCTTTGATGAAGCTGAAAGTGTATTGCATTTAAACGGGATTTTTTTCCTCTTTGATGAGACAACAACAGAACTACTACTCAGACACCAACACTAGGACTGTATGCTGAAGGACTAACACCAAATCTATTAAGACTGAAAGTTTATTTCATTTGATCTCAGGAAATTTTATTTTATTATTATTATTATTATCCTCTCTCTTTCTAATGCCTGTTTAGCTTACTATTCATTAGTACACTATCTCTCCCTGTATATTTCTTTGGCTCTGTGTTTTCTTTCATTTTGTTTCATTTTTTTCTCCTTTTTTTATCTTCTTTGCTTTCCCTCTCCTCTCACCCTTCCATTGTAGATATCACCATTTTTAGTATTATAGCTAGACAATACTGAATTACACACAGTACAAGGACAGTAAAAATTGCAAGGGCAATGATGGGAATAAGGAAAAGAGAGGGAAACCATTTCTCCCTCAATAATAAGCACAGGACCCAGAGGGAAATGAAGAAAACAGATGCCCGGATCCAGACACTAAAAAAATGAAGTTAAACTATGCCAAAGAACCCAATGGAGCCCACAAGAACCACCTGAAAGAAGAAATCCTGCAAGTACTCAATGAAAATTTTATAGAGATCATACTGGATATGGTGAACCAAAATGTACAGGAGACACTCAAGAAATTCCAAGACAACGAAAATAGAGAATTTGAGAAAGCACAAGAAAAAATAAAAGAAACCATAGAAGCACTGTATAATGACCAAAGTGAAACAAAGAACATAAGTAGATAAATGAAATCAGGCTGAAAACAGACAACATTGAAGAGAGAGTGCCTCATGATATGGAATACCTCAGAAAAAAGAATGAAATGGAAATGAAAAACAAAATGGAAGGCCAATCCAGCAGACTAGAACAAGCAGAAGACAGAATCTCTGAACTTGGAAATGAAATGGTAATTAAAGGAAAAACTGAAGAACTATTAAACAACTCAAGACCTGTGAAAAGAAAATGCAAGAACTTACCGATTCCATCAAAAGACCAAACCTCAGAATCATGAGCATTGAAGAAGGAGAAGAGGTGCAATCAAAAGGAATGTGTAATATACTCAACAAAATAATAACAGAAAATTTCCCAAATCTAGAGAAAACTATGCCCATACATGTACAGGAAGCCTCCAGAACACCAAAGAGACCTGACCAAAATAGAACTATCCCACAACATTTTATCATTAAAGCAGCAAGTACAGAGACTAGAGAAAGAATATTGAAGGCTGCAAGAGAGAAAAAAACAAATACCATACAAAGGCAAACAATCAATATCACAGCACACTTCTCAACGGAAACATTAAAAGCAAGAAGAGCTTGGGGTGAGGTCTTCCAGGCACTGGATGAAAATAACTTCAACCCTAGGATATTCTACCCAGCAAAACTATCATTCAAAATAGATAGAGCAATAAAAGTCTTCCTTGATAAGCAGAAACTAAAACAATAGGTGACCAGAAAGCCACCACTGCAAAAGATTCTTCAAGGAATTCTGCACACAGAAAGTGAAACCCAACATAACCATCAAAGGGCAGGCAGTACCAAACTACATGAAAAGAAAAAGCAAGAAAGTAGACAGGAACATCGATTTAGCTACACACAATCAAATCCTCAAACAACTAAGAAAACTAAATGACAAGAATCACCACATACATATCAGTACTAACACTTAATGTTAATGGACTTAATTCCCCCATCAAAAGACACCCTTTGATGAACTGGAGTAAAAAGGAAGATCCAACAAGTTGCTGCTTACAGTAGACCCATCTCATTGAAAGAAATAAGCATAGGCTTAGAATGAAATGTTGGAAGAAGATTTACCAAGCCAATAGCTCCTGAAAACAGGAAAGAGTAGCAATAGTTATCTTGGACAAAGTAGACTTAAAACCCACATTAATCAAAGGACATAAAGCAGGACATTACATAGTAATAAAAGGGGAAATAGACCAAAATGAAATAACAGTTATCAACCTATATGTACCCAATTTCATCAAACACACCCTGTAGGACCTAAAAGCATATATTAACTCCAACACAGTGGTATAGGGAGACTTTAACTCCCCACTATCATCAATAGCTAGATCACCCAAACAAAAAATAAATCCTAGATCTAAAACATACCATAGATCAAATGGACCTAGTTGATGTCTAAAGAACATTTCATCCAACTTCTACACAGTATACATTTTTTTGCAGCAACCCATGGAACCTTCCCCACAACAGCCCATGGAACCTTCCCCACAGCAGCCCATGGAACCTTCCCCAAAATAGATCATATCCTAGGGCACAAAGAAAGCCTCAGCAAATATAAGAATATAGAAATTATACCATGCATTCTGTCTGATCACAATACATTAAAACTAGAACTCAGCAACAAAAATAAAGACAAAAAACATGCAAACAGCTGGAAACTGAACAACTCAAGGCTTACTGAACAATGGGTCATTAATGAAATAAAAGAGGAAATTAAAAGGCTCCTGGAAGTCAATGAAAATGAAACAAAATCTACCAGAACCTGTGGGACACAGAAAAGTCAGTCCTGAGAGAAAGTTTATAGCCATGAGTGCCTACATTACAAAGACTGAAAGATCTTAAATCAATGACTTAATGATACATCTCAAACTCCTAGAAAAATTAAGAACAAGCAAATCCCAAAACAAATAGAAGGAGAGAAATAATAAAAGTATGAGCTGAAATCAATGAAATAGAAACCAAAAAACAATACAAAGATCAATGAAAGAAAAAGTTGGTTCTTTGAGAAAAAAAACAAGATCAATAGACCCCTGGCAAACCTGACTAAAATGAGGAGATAAAAACCCAAGTTAGTAAAATAAAATGAAAAGGAGAGCTAACAACAAACACCATGGGGATCCAGGAAATCACCAGAAACTACTTTGAGAACCTATATTCAAATAAATTTGAAAATCTTGCAGAAATGGACAGATTTCTAGATACTTATGATCATCCAAAACTGAACCAAGAGAACATTAGTCACCTGTATAGATCTATAACACAAAATGAAATTGAAGCAGCAATCAAGAGTCTCCCCAAAAGAAAAGTCCAGGACCTGATGGATTCTCTGCTGAATTCTATCAGACCTTTAAAGAAGAACTGATACCAACCCTCCTTAAACTGTTCCACAATATAGAAAGGGAATGAAAACTGCCTAACACATTTTATGAAGCCAGTATTACACTTATCCCCAAACCAGGCAAAGACACCTCCAAACAGGAGAACTATAGGCCAATCTCCTTAATGAACAGTGATGCAAAAAATCCTCAATAAAATAATGGCAAACCAAATTCAATACACATCAAAAAGATTATTCACCACGACCAAGTAGGCTTTATCCCAGGAATTCAGGGGTGGTTCAATATATGAAAATCAATAAACATAATAAACCACATTAACAGAAGCAAAGACAAAAACCACTTGATCATCTCAATAGATGCAGAAAAAGCCTTTGATAAGATCCAACACCATTACATGATAAAAGCTCTAAGAAAACTGGGAATAGAAGGAAAGTACCTGAACATTATAAAAGCTATACATGACAAACCTATAGCCAGCATTATACATAATGGTGAAAAACTGAAACCATTCCCTCTAAAATCAGGAATGAGATAAGGAAGCCCAAGATCTCCACTCCTATTCGACATTGTACTGGAATTCCTAGCCAGAGCAATTAGGCAACAAGGAAGAGAAGGAATACAAATAGGTAAAGAAACTGTCAAAATATCCCTGTTTGCAGATGATATGGTCCTATACCTTAAAGACCCAAAAAACTCTACTCAGAAGCTTCTAGACATCATCAATAGCTAAAGCAAGGTAGTAGGATATAAAATCAACATAGAAAAATCATTAGCATTTCTATTCACTAATAATGAACAAACTGAGAAAGAATATATGAAACAATTCCATTTAGAATAGCCTCAAAGAAAATCAAATACCTAGGTGTAAAGTGAACAAAGGATGTGAATGACCTCTACAAGGAAAACTACAAACTTCTGAAGAAAGAGATTGAGGAAGACTATAGAAAGTGGAGAGATCTCCCATGCTCATGGACTGGTAGTATCAGCATAGTAAAAATGTCCATAATCCCAAAAGTAATCTACATGTTTAATGCAATTCCCATCAAAATCCCAATGACATTCATCAAGGAGATTGAAAAATCTACCATTAAATTTATATGGAACCAGAAGAGGCCCCAAATACCCAATTTCAAACTATATTAAAAATCAATAGCAACAAAAACAGACAAGAAGACCAGTGGAACAGAATAGAGGACCCAGATATGAAACCACACAACTACAACCAACTTATCTTTGACAAAGGTGCTAAAAATATACGATGGAGAAAAGACAGCCTCTTCAACAAAAACTGCTGGGAAAACTGGTTAGTAGTCTGAAAAAAACTGAAACTAGATCCATGTTATTCACCCTCCACCAATATTAACTCAAAATGGATCAAAGATCTTAATATCAGACCCCAACCTCTAAAGTTGGTACAGGAAAGAGTAGGAAATACATTGGAATCAGTAGGTATAGGCAAGGACTTCCTCAGTGGAACCCCAGCATCTCAGCAACTAAGAGATAGCATAGACAAATGGGACTTTATAAAACTAAAAAGCTTAATTCTCCCAAAATTAATGAGCCAATAAAGAAATGAGCAAGAGAACTAAAGAGAACTTTCTCAAAAGAAGAAATTCAAATGGCTAAAAAACACATGAAAAAATGCTCACCATCTCTAGCAATAAAGGAAATGCAAATTAAAACCACACTAAGATTCCACCTCACCCCTGTTAGAATAGCCATCGTTAGCACCACCATTAACAACAGGTGTTGGCGAGGATGTGAGGAAAAAGGAACCCTCTTACACTGCTGATGGGAATGTAAACTAGTACAACCACTCTGGAAAGAAATTTGGAGGCTTCTTAAAAATCTAAACATTGATCTACCATATGACCCAGCAATACCACTCTTGGGGATATACCCCAAGGAATGTGACTTAGGTTACTCCAGAGACACCTTCACACCCATGTTTATTGCACCACTATTCACAATAGCCAAGTTATGGAAACAGCCAAGATTCCTCACTACTGATGAATGGATTAAGAAAATGTGGTATTTATACATAATGGAATTTTATGCAGCCATAAAGAAGAATGAAATGTTATCAATTGCAGGTAAATGGATGGAACTGGAGAACATCATTCTGAGTGAGGTTAGCCTGGCCCAAAAGACCAAAAATTTTATGTTCTCCCTCCTATGCAGACATTAGATCAAGGGCAAACACAACAAGGGGATTGGACTTTGATCACATGATAAATCAAGAACACACAAGGAATGTATGAGGATAGGTAAAACACCCAAAAAACAAGATAGCATTTGTTGCCCTCAATGCAGAGAAACTAAAGCAGATACTTTAA
The DNA here is from genome assembly GCF_047511655.1 of Castor canadensis. Classification (NCBI taxonomy): domain Eukaryota; kingdom Metazoa; phylum Chordata; class Mammalia; order Rodentia; family Castoridae; genus Castor; species Castor canadensis. The sequence goes on from NC_133399.1 coordinate 14,481,562, forward strand.
AGCAACTGAGGCCAGTAGGAGAAGGGGACCAGCAACTAGAGAAAAGGTTAGTTTGAGAAGAATTAACTTAAAAGGTAACACACATGTACAGGTAAGCAATGCGAGTCAACTCCCTGTATAGCTATCCTTATCGCAACTAGCAAAAACCCTTGATTCTTCCTATTATTGCTTATGCTCTCTCTTCAACAAAACTAGAGATAAGGACAAAATAGTATCTGCCTGGTAGTGAGGGGTTGGAGGGGGTAAGAGAGGGGCTGGGGGAAGGGGGAAGAAATGACCCAAACATTGTATGCACATATGAATATAATAAAAAAGGGAAAAAAAGGAAACATACGTTCACATGTATTCTTCTCTGAAAAATGCGTGTATTGTGACTTCTTGGTGTTTATTATTTCAATATTATATTTTAATGCACACATTAGTATCAGATAAAGATGGCTGCTCCTATTCTTACAATTGAGAAGAAACTAGGCTAATTTCAAATACACAGACACAATCACATGACTTTAGAATTTGCTTGAAGGTTCTATAATAAAAATTATATGTGCTGATGTTTAGAATGATTTTTTGGGGAACAACTTGAAATGGTGAGTTTTATCGACACATCTGAGGTAAGTAACCCATATTTATATGCTCTCTTTTCCATTTTTCTTTCATCCTAAATTGACAAATTTTCTATTTCAAAACATGTACCCATGTGAAACATCTGCATGGGATACTATGTGAAATTGAGGTGATGCTAATACCATTTGTCATACAGGGTAGAGAATACCTCGAGTGAAGCTAGGTCTAGAACATGCCCCACAATTTTTTATTTGCCTCTTACATATTCATGGATTATTTTTTATATCGGTGACACTTGGGGTTGCCATCACGGCCTCATGCTTGCTAGGCAGGTGTTCTTCCTGTTGATCCACACCACCAGCCCTGTTTGCTGTTGGGTATCTCCAAGATGGAGTGTCCTGAATTATTTCCCTCCACAACACTTCAACCATGATTGTCCTGAACTCTGCCTCCTCTGTAGCTAGGATCGTAGGTCTGAGACACGAATGGCATTCTTTGGTTTTTGTGACAGGAACTTGCTATGAAGTCCAGGGTATCACAAAACACACCATGTAGCTCAGGTACCTGAAACTAGTGATCCTCCTACCTCAGTTTACTGAGGGTGGTGATAGCAGACCCCTGGCTCCACATCAGTTTTGGTCAAAGACTGTAATTTTTTGTCACACACTCAGTTCTACACTGTCTTTGTATAGCAGTTTGATTGGAATTTAGCTCATATGTTTTAAGCCAGTACTCCACCACAAGTTCCAGATGCAACTGCTCTCCACAAGCGATGAAGTGATTTTTTCTGTTGAGCTCTATTTGTGGCATGCTAATATCACTCCATGGAATGCCTACAAATATTCCCACAAAACGATGCAAACCATAGTTCCTTTGTTTCCGGATATTTATTATTGTAGATGTGCCAGTTGGTTGCATATTGAGATCCATTATTGGGATGAATACCTAGAATTGGGCTGTTAGGTCATCTGACAATTCAATGTTTAGTTTTTTGGAGAACCTTCAGGCCATTTTCCAAAATGGTTGTATCAAAATTTATTCTCACCGATAGTTCACGTGGGCTGCATTTTTCTATGTCCGTGTCCTTTCAAATATGTGTCACCCTTTGATCTCTTATTTTGGCAGGAAAGTGGGAATTAACAGGAGGATTGGAGTTCATTAAAAAAATATAATATGTGTTACACCCCTGCTATCTTTCAACGATTGAAATTGTGTACCATGTTGGAAAGACGGTGCCTACATGATTCCCCAACATCATAGGGGTAACTGATCAGTGACTCTCTAATGCACTAACTCCTTGCAAACATTCTTTATAATTATAATTATTCTGAGAATTATATATTACTGAAAGTGCTGACTGGTTTTTGAGCATAGCCACGTGCCTTTGGGCACAACCAGGCAGGGTTTCTGATGCCTCCCGGCTGACTGATGAACACTGTTTGGCAGAGCTCCCTGCATATCACCTTATGATCACTTGATATGCCAATGTTCTTGCACAACAGCAGGTACACCACCTCAACAACCATGATCTCTGCATCTGTGAGAAGGAGAGATGGTGCAGAAGATCTCCACAAGCAGCAATGAGAGAGTATCAGGGTGGGACCAAAACCCAAGTTCAAGGACTGGGACTCTTATGGACTCTGCCCTTGGGATGAACCCCTTGAAGGACACACAGTCCAGATTCCAACAAAATCTGCCTACCTTCACTACTCACTTGCTACTTGCACAAATCCAGAATCTCAGATGTGACATTTGGTTTCACTTTACATGAATCAGAAGGAATGTGCGTGTCGCTACTGCTCTTACTTTACCTATGTTACTTACCTGTCCCAAGGACGCCATGCACCAGCCAGTTGCACTGCTGTTTCAGAACTTATGCAATATTTACAAATATTTTCCACAAAGAAGTGATGGTTTATCCAAAATGCTGTCAAACTCTTTCACACATTTGTTGAGTTGTGGCCTCATTCCTGTTCATAGTCCAAGAGAGGAGAAATATTTCAATTGGAAATATTATTTCCTTTGTTTGTTTCCTTGGTTCTTTGGTTACTTGGGGTACTTGGGCTTGAACTCAAGGCCCACCCCTTTAGCCACTGGACCGTCCTATTTTTGTGATGGGTTCTTTCCAGATGGGGTCTGAAGAACTACTTGCCTGGGCTGCAGTCGTACCCGATTCTCCTGATCTCTGCCTCCTGAGTAGCTAGGATTCCAGGCGGGAGCCACAGGCACCTGGCTGACATGGAATCTCCTAGAGGCGTGCAGGCTTTCAAAGTGGAGAAAGTTGATGTCATGTCTAGATTTACATATCCTTCCTGCACGGAAAGCTCCACGTGTCTCCGAAAAGGCTGTATAAGCTTCTGAGGACTGTCAGTGAACAGCACAAAATTATTTCTCAGACAATTGAACTGAATCGGTCCGGATCTGCGTGAGGAAGCAAATAGCGAAATGGCGACAGGAACGCTTCTTGACGCTGAGCTGGCGTCAGAGAGGTGGCCATGGTAACCATTGTGACAACTAGACTTGCAGCCTAGGGATGGCGTCCTGTAGCAGGTTAGCGCCAGGCAGGTTGGGCCACTTGGTGCCGCCATTCAGGACGGTGGTTTGCGCTGCCTCTGAGGCGCTGATGGGGATGCTGGGATTTCGTCGGTAGCGCTGTCTGCACGTTTGTCTAACAGCCAGTCTTTTACCAGCAGCTAAAACCAGAATTAAAGGGGACTTCATCCAGGAGTATTGCTCCTAGGACGCCCTTTTCACTTAGCCACCAACACTATGTGTCAGAAAATCCAAGCGAATTTCTGTAAGGTTCCCACTTCAGCTCTTAACATCTCCTGTCCTCTTGCTATGATTCCTAATCCTCTGTCATCTTCAGTATGGTGACTACACCTGTTCTATGATGAAGCCGGGTCCACCCTCCAGAAGATGCCGTCTAGACCTCGTCATGGTTACCGCCCTCAGCTATGCAGCTATGGATTGGTGCGATCATATGTCACTCAGAGCGTCGAGTTCTGCCGATTGGAGGCACGGCATGTAGACTGCCCAATCGGACACAGAACCAGAGGCCAAGGGGCGGGCTTAAGCGATCTGGGGCGGGTTTTAAACTGACAGTCGCTGTCAGAGAACAACTGGGACTTGTCTCTAGGCTGTGTCCTCTGTTGAGGACGTTCAGGTGACTTGTCAGGCTCAAGCAAATTACATGGAGGTTGCCCGGCACGCTAAAACCAAGGACATGGGGCGCAGGTCAGCGTCCTGAAGGAGAAGGGCGGCAGTTTGTAGCAAGCGGTTGGCGTCTCCCCACTCCGCGTCGGTGAGTCCTGGAGGGCAGCTGGACCTGGGTCGCCTCTGGCCTTGGCGGTTGGGGACGCGACCTTTAGCGCCTTCTGGCTGGGGGAGGGGCTGTCAGGACAGGGCGCGGGCCTAACGCTCTCCCTACTTGTGGATGACGGGGAGGTGAGCGGGCATGTGGAGATGGGAGGATGTGTGGTCCATGCCCACCCCAGGCTGCCTTCCTCCTGTGGGTCCACGCTTTTGTCCCCAACTTTCCAAGTAAGTGAAAAGCAGTCTTAAATACAACCACCGTCACCTCCTAATCCAGCGCCTCTTTGGCCTAACCATCAACCCTGAAACATCCTCATCCCAGCCCATATCCCACAGCACCGACTTCCCCTTTCCGCAGCATTATCAACGATTCATTGCTCGTGGCACAGTTCTAACAGACAGTATTGCATCCTTTTTCCTTTTTCAAAGGGTGCTGAATATTTTTCTGTTTGTGCACATATTTCACATTAGTGGAAGGCAGAGAAGAATCTCTTGAGCCCTTTTTGTTTTCTCTGTGTGTTTTTTTCTTTCCTTCGCTTTTTTGTCTCCTTGACACTGGCACCTGATCTGAACATTTGGATCATCTGGCCATTTAGTTCTGGCCCAGGGCTTCCTTGTTGACTTTCATCAGGTGCCCACTGCTGCCCTGGTCTGTTCAAACCCCAGTTCAACACAGAAAGTAGTTGCTGGACGACTGAGCCTTACACCTCTGAAGGGATCTGTCTTTCTTAAATGTCTCTGTACTTATAAATGCTTCTGTCCCCATACTGAGGTCATCCTGTGTGTTGTCTGAAATGGTCAGGACAAATTTAATGTTATTTTTCACATGGTAAACCGTAGGAAACATACATTCACATTCATTCTATGAAAATTGCATGTTCTGTCATTTCTTGGTGTTGATTATTTCAATATTATACTTTAATAGTATACATTCATATCAGATAATGATGGCTACTCCTATTCTTACAATTGGGAGGAGTCTATTCTAATTTCATACACACAGACACATTCAGATGCCTTTAGAATTTGCTGTAAGGTTCTTTATGAAAAATGATATGTGTTGACCTTTAGATTGATTTTTGGTGAACAACTTAAAGTTGTGGCGAGTTTTATCTACACACCTGCGGTATGAAACCCAGATTTTTGTGTCCTCTTTTCCATTTTTCTTTCATCCTAAATTCACAAATTTTCTGTTTCAAAACATGTCCCCATGTGAAGCACCTGCATGGGATACTATGTGAAATTGAGGTGGTGCTAACACCATTTGTCATACAGAGTAGAGAATATCTCGAGTGAGGCTAAGTCTAGAACATGGCCCATGTTTTCTTATTTGCCTCTTATGTATTCATTGATTTATTTTTCATATTGTTGGCTCTTGGGTTTGCCATCAGGGTCTCATGCTTGCTAGGCAGGTGTTCTTCCTGTTGATCCACACCACCAGCCCTGTTTGCTGTTGGGTATCTCCAAGATGGGTTGTCCTGAATTATTTCCCTCCACAACACTTCAACCATGATTGTCCTGATTTCTGCCTCCTCTGTAGCTAGGATCATAGGTCTGACACACCAATGGCATTCTCCATTGGTTTTTGTGACAGGAACTTGCTACGAAAGCCAGGGTATTATAAAACATACCATGTAGCTCAGGTACCTGAAACAAGTCATCCTCCTACATCAGCTTACTGAGTGTGCTGATAGCAGACCCCTGGCTCCACATCAGCTTTGGTCAAAGACTACTCTTTTGTCACACTCTCAGTTCTACACTGTCATTGTATAGCAGTTTGCTTGGAATTTCAGCTCATACTAATTAAGCAAGAACTCTATCACTTGTTCCAGACCCACCTGATCTCGACACAGCGATAAAGTGATTTTTCCTGTAGAGCTCTATTTGTGGCATGCTAATATCACTCATGGAATGCCTGGAAATAGTCCTACATAAACATGGAAACCATAGTTCCATTGTTTCCATGTATTTATCATTGTAGATGTGTCATTTGGTTGCATAATCAGATCCTGAGGTGTGTTGCCGCAAATGGGCAGGACAGAAAGCTGTCAAACCAGTATGATGATTCAAGAGCTGCTGAAATTGCGATGCAAGGGCCAAGGGTGCAGGCATTTATTGAAAGAACCGAATTTTTATTAAAAGTTAAGAAATAACCACATACTTACATACTAAAAACTCTATAGGGTGAGGGTCAAAGTCATATCCTTAACAGCCACTGACTCTTAAAACACTGAACATAAGAGCAGGAAGGAGGAGACAAAACAGGATATGTTACTCAACTCATGGTAAGTACACATGATTCAGGTCTTGAATCATTCATTCCCTTACTTGGTCATCAGCCTCTGTCTCTTTTCATTCATGTCTTTGCCCACAGTTACTGAGATGAAGAAATGAATTATTGATGGGCAATAGCAGAATAGGACCATGCCTCTGGATTATGGATCTGCCACAACCCCTGCTTTAGTATTTGTCTTAATGCTGTATTCGTCAAACAGTAACCATTACAGTACTGACACTCTCTTCCTTTGAAATGCCTTCTCATCACATTGACCCTGGCTCCTGTCAGGGTAATTAAGTATTTGCAGAGGCCAGGCACCTGTGGCTCACACCTGGCATCCTTGCTTCTGCAGAGTCTGAGTTCAGGATTGTGGTGTGAAGCCAGAGGGTAAAAACTGTAAGACCCTATCTCAAACATACCTTCCACAACAAAAATTAAAGTGTATACATTGGGACCAAGGTCCATGTTCAAATATGAGGTCTCCTCTGGGATCTGTCTTGAGGCTTCATCAATTCCATGGCCCACAGTATAGACTCCAACAGAATATGCCTACCTTTCCTACCACTGGCAAGCTGGCTTACATCCAGAGTCTCAGAACTTACATTGCTTTTCATGTAACACTACTCAGAATGAATCTGTATGTTGCTACAGCTCTTACTTACCTGTCCCAAGTACCCCATGGACCAATCAGCTGCACTGCCCTTCCAGACATTATTGAAGAATTGCAGATCAACAGTATTCCAGGAAGTTTTTTCACAAGGAGTGAAGGTTACACAGAAAAGGATATGAAACTATTTTCATATTCTCAATACTAGAGAAATTTCATGTCACTCAACCATACTGTCCTATACTTTCCCTAGAGAAAAAAAATCTAAGTTTTTCCTAAAAGGCTGTATGAGCTTTGGAAGGCAGTCATTTAATGGCATGCATTTATATTCTTAATCATTCTGACTGGGCATGACAGCAACAACCCGTCTTTGGTGGGCAGCCAAAAAACAGCAAAGGAAAAAATAAAGGAGCCTTAATCCCTTTCTCCTCTGCTTCATGTAGCCGCTAAAACAGTGTGTTAAAAAACCAATGTGAATTTCTCAGGTGAGGGGCAGGGGGGTACAATTTAGCTCATAACATATACCAGCCATGTGGTATAATTGATAATTCCTTCCCACTTCTGCAGTGAATTGGGTCCTCCCTCATGTCAAAGTCACTGTACTTGCTTCTGTTTCTTTCTTGCTGTGAGTAGTGCTATACTTAACATCACTGTGCCGCCAACTTGCACATCCTGATATCCGTTATTGGGATGAATACCTCTATGAAAGGAGTAGGAAGCCTGTAACTGATGGCTCATGCCTGTAATCCTAGCTATTTGGGAGGCTGAGTTTGGGAGGATAACCTTTGAGGCAAGCCCAGACAATTAGTTTGAGAGATCCCATCTCCAAAATAACCAGAGCAGTAGAACATCTGTATTGCAAGTGCAAAGCTTAGAATTCAAACCTCAGTACTGAGAAAAAAAAAGAGAAAAAAAACCTCAAAAAAGCATAAACACAAACCTGTAGGTGGCTAACACCTTATAATCCTAGCTACTCAGTAGGCAGAGACCAGGAGGATTGCAATTCTAAGGCATCCCTGAGCAAATAGTTCTCAAGACCCTATCTCACAAATGGTAGAAGTGCCAAGTGCCTGTGGTCCATGCCTGTATCCTAGTTATTCAGAAGGCAGAGATCAGGAGAATTGCGGTTCCAAGCCAGCACAGGCAAATAGTTGCAAGACTGTCTCAAAAAAATCACAAAAATCGGGATGTGGAGTGCTTCAAGGTAAAGGCCCCAAGTTCAAGCCCCAGTACCACAAATAAAAGTAGGTGGGGGAGAACAGGTGTGAGAGAAGGGGAAGCATCAGCTCCTGGGACAGGGAAAATTTCCCTGACGTCACTTCTTTGGGGTTCTAAATGACTACTTTCCCCAGATGTCCAAATCTTTCCCAAGATTTGGGGAGGTCTGATGTACTGTCTCAAAGTAGTAGAGGGTCTGCCTAGCAATTTTGAGGCCCTGAGTTCAAACTCCAGTACCAGCAATCATTCAATCAATAATCTGAAACAACAAAATCTGTAATCTCATGAAGATTTAGGGAAATGTCATCTATTATTTCATTGGATAGGATTTGTTTCTTTATCTTATAACTTTTCTCTGTCATATATTATGATTGCATGCAACTGTGGTCTTTGAATGGCGTCAAAGATATCCAGTATGTTACGTTCATTGTTTCTTCCATTTTTTCTTTGTCATGGTCTGACTGTGATAGTTCATCAGACTTCTCTTTTTTCTTTGATATTCTATGCTCCTTTTAAAAATTTTTTTTGAAGCACTGGGACTTGAACTCAGGGCCTACACATTGAGCCACTGCACCAGCCCCTTGTTTGTGATGGCTTTTTTCAAGATAGGATCTCATGAACTATTTTCCCTGGCTGGCTTAGAACCAAAATCCTCCTGATCCCTGCCTCCTCAATAGCTAGGATTAGAGGTGTGAGCCACTGGCACCTGGCTTCTTTGTTTTTCTTGACCTAGTCTATTGCTGTGGCTTTGAAGTGAAGTTTTATTTGACTGATCAGTTTTTGTTTTCCAAGACTTCTGTTTGGTTCTTTCTCAAAATCTCTATTTCCTTCTAGAATTTCTGATTCATATATATCATGGTTTCCATTATTTATCTGCATTCTCCTAGAATTCATTAATCTTTAAAAAGTATCTTTTGAATTCTTATCTGGCACTTCATCCATTTCAATGAGCTTGGAATTCATTCTTAAGAATTACAATATTTAAAAGGTGCCATATTTTTGTATATGACTGCTGCATATACATTGCTCTCTGTTGGGATAAATATCCCTCATTCTCTTATGTGTATTGGAGGATTGGTTTGTTTTCTAGTGTTCTTTTAATTCCAGTTGGACTTTATTGTATAATCTCCCTGTGGCTTCTCAGCTGTGATTAGTGAATTGTGACAAAACACATTCTACGTGAATGCCTGGGAAATTCATGTTCTCCTGTCTCCCAAGAGTGGAGTCCCTCTGGTAATTTAGGATTGTGTGATATAGAACAGAGAATATGTGGGGAACATGCTCTGAGCTAAGTCCTACAATAGGCATGGAAACCCCTATTAGATGGTGTATATTCCATGGGCAATGCTCATTTCAGTATTTTACTTGGATGTGATTCTGATATGTGCTGCTCCAGTTGTGCTGAAAGTTCTGATACAGCTAGGTGTTACATCCCCATGGGTTTTTAGTGTTGTGTTGCTGGTTTGGGGCAGTACTTGAGGATGAACTCAGAGCCTCCCACTCCTTTGAGAAAAAATATGCATCTGGCATCTCTTCCCAATGCAGACTCCAGTAATGCCTCCTAGGCAGCGCTCTTCCACTTGACCCATGCCCCAACCCTTTTGCACTGGCTATTTTTGAGGTAGACTTTTGCTTTATCCCCAGGATGACCTGCTCTTGTAACCTTCCTTTTTGTGATTCCCCATAAAGCTTGGATGACAGGTGGGTAGCACCCATGTAGTCATTGGTTGAAATGAGGTTCTTGCAATGATTTTGTCCAGGCTGGCTTTGAGGCCAGATTTTTCCAATCTCTGCCTCCCAAGTAGCTAGGATTTCCCTTAGTTTAAAGCATACACCAGACTACCAATGAGACTGGGTTGTGACTGCCCTTGGGGTAAATTACTCTCATTTGAGCTGGTTGAATATCTGTTAGGCAGAGCACCAGCCTAATGGGCAAAAAGCCCTCAGTTTGATCCCCAGGACCAGGAAGGGGGTGGGTGAGAGAAGAAACACTGAAGAGTACAATAGACAAAAAACAAAGTAGAATGCATAGGAAAAATGTTTTTAAAATAGAAATAATAAAAGGGGATAAAATGCAAGAAGGGAAAATGACAGAGAGGGGGAAAAGTCCAGTTATAGAAAAAAAACATTGAAATAAGATAAAATCAAGGGGGCAGCCTCTCTTGGAATCCCTCCCACCTCTGGGGGATCTTCTCTCACTTTATACTTTCAATCTTAAAAGTACCCTGCTTTACTAACAAATAAAAAAAAGATAATAGAAAAACTATGAGAAATCACTAATAAAGATAAAAGAATAGATAGGAAAAAATTATCTAGCCACAGTTCCTCTGGGTGGTAACAGTTCTTCCCAGGTCTTCTAAGGTTGGAATCTGCCAGGGAGATTGTCAGTCACTCATGCAAGTACTTCTAATTAGTCTCAGATTCCACCAAATGAGCTACAGCAGGCTGTAGACTGCAAGTCACCTTTCTCTCTGAACATGTTAGGAATATGCTGGTGAAACCCAAGGATTTTTCTCTCTGGAGTCTTTTAGGTTGCATATTCAGCTGTGGCATATGTCAGCTTATAGGGCACACTTCTTGCCAACCAAGGTTTGACAGAAGGTGGACATTCCAGGCAGGTGTAAATGTACCCTGAACCTTTTCAGACTGAGTGCTTAGGAATATTACCAAATTCCAAACCACAGTGCATTGCTGGAATTCAGCAAGGGTATGGAGAGCAACTGAAGCACCAATTGGTATTGGATTGGAGCCCTGTGGGGAGCAAATGATTACCTAGTCTCCATCCTAGCAGATCTCCAGATCCCACTCCTTTGAGAAATAATACACATCTGGCACGGCATCCAATACACAGGGCAGTGTTGCTGATTGGCTGTACTGAACTCCATTTGTCTCACAGCCCATGAAGCCTAAAACTGTATGGATGCTTGTGTCAGAGACACTCCCCAATAGCCACAAATGGTTCACATGGCCATGCATCTCAGTAAGTGCAGAAAGGTTGGGTGTACGTAGGAACCCTGCAGTGTGATTCTGCTGGGTTTGGTGATCCCCAGGGCAGTTCATTCCCGAACAATAGGACATTTCTCCAGATGGCTCTTGGCTATAGCAGTCAGAGTTTCCTCTGAACTTTAATAAGCTTGTTCTCCAGAGCTACCTCATTGTGCAAACTCCAGATCGCCTATTGATTCCTTCTTTTTATGCAATGTGCAGTCTTCTTTACTATGCTGTGATTCTTTCTCTGTCAACTTTAACTCCTCCAGGGGAGGAATTCCCTTTCACCACCACAGTGCTAGGTGCCACTAGCTAGGGCATTCACTTGGTTTACTTTGTTCTTCTCCTTAGCCTCTTTAATCAAGCAAGTTTCCTTTTCTATGTCATTGATTTCCAGAAGCCAACTGCATGCAATCAATTTCTATTTTGACATTTTGAAGCCTGACCATTAATATTCATACATTTAAATATACCCATCCATTCCATATGGTGTTTTCTTTTTCTTTATAAGGAAATATGCTGTTCTTACATGCACAAGATGTTTGTGACTTCTCAAGGTGTTCACATTATATCTACCCCATTTCAATGTGTCCTTTATTCTCATGGACTAGAAGGAATTATAATGTGTGCTGTAACTAGATCCAGTTTGTCCTTGTCTTGTATATTAAAGAGATTGTGATTTCTGCCACTACTGTACAAAGCCTGTCAATTTTCAGAGTACCTACAGGACCCTTAAACCCTGTCCTCCTTCCTCATGATCTGACTATTAATCCCTCAGTTACTGCAGTCTTGAATAGTGAAGAGTGGTGGCTTTGCATTCCTGTGAGAAAATACCTAAGACAAAAACAAGTTAAAGGAAGAAATTTTTATTTGGGGCTCATGTTTCAGTCCTACTACAGCAGAGATTTTCTTGGTTCCCCATGTGCACAATGTCTCTCAATGGGACTTTTCCTCTTAATTTACCATGTACACATCTCTGTTTGTCTACAATTGTCCATGATTCACACTTGAAACATCAAAGTTTACTCAACTATTTGCCTAGAAATCTGCCTATTGCTCTTTCTAATTTCTATTGCATAGGACTGGGCAGTGCTAAAATTTAGGGTGTTTTTTGCTCTGCTGCAGTGATCTGAAGAAATCTTTGGTAAATGTAAAAATCTGAGATATACCTACCTGGTGCTGCCAGGTAAAGGTACAGCAAAAAGCCTTCAATTTCTCCTTGCATAATGCGTTTGTGTTGTTGGAAATATTAGATGACACTGGGTTTGGGCAGACCGAGAAGAGATTAAATGTTTGGTTCTGACTAAATATACTGTAGCAGGTAGAAATAGTTGAATTTGGTTTTCTCTGTGTATCTCAAACATGCATCATTCTATCCCAAGTAAATCCCTATATTGAGTACCCTGGCGGACACCCTTAAAATTTATTTAGAAAGTTTTTTCTCAATTGGAAAGACATAGAAAAATAAACATGAGTATGTGATGATGGAATGTTTTCTCTAACAGTATTTGTTTACTCAATTTAGTGATTCTTAGGTATTATATTTTTTCTGGGTAGAGTTTGCTCAGCAAAGTCTTCTTCATGGTGGTCTTTAGTTCCTTGTTTCTGAGACTGAAGGTGATGGGACTGAGGAAGGGTGTGAGGACTGTGTAGGTGATGCCCATCAAAGTGTCTCCTTCCAGGGACTGAGGCCCCTTGGTTTTGAGGTAGATGACTGAAGCAAAGCCATAGTGCACGATCACCACTGTGAGGTGGGACGCACAGGTGGAGAAGGCTTTGTGCCACCCTTCAGCTGATGGGATCCTCAAGAGGGAAGTCACAATGAAGGCATAGGAGAGGAGGATGAGGAGGAGGCAACCCAGCATGACTGAGATACACACCAGGCCCACACCCTTGGCCACCACCAGCACATTTTTTCCACAGGCCAAGTTCAACAGAGGTGTCACGTGACAGCCAAAATGGTGGATCTCATTGGGGCCACAGAAGGTGAGATTGAATATGGCTGTTGTGACCACAGTCCCCATCATGGAGCCACCAACCCAGGACCAGGACACCAGACAGGCACAGCCATGGGGGCTCATGAGCACATTGTAGTGCAGTGGTTGACAGATGGCCACATAGCGGTCATAGCCCATTGCAGTGAGTAGGAAGGAGTGGGTGTAGCCAAATGTGAAGGAAAAGAACATCTGGCAGGCACAGGCCAGGAAGGAGATGGAGTGGTGGGTGAACAGCAGGTCGGACAGCATGCGCGGGATGATGGCCAAGGTGTAGAAGATCTCAGAGATGGACAGGGCACACAGGAAGAGGTACATGGGTGTGTGGAGGCTTTGCTCACTCCAGATGGTGGCCATGATGAGCAGGTTGCCCAGCAGTGTGAACAGATACATCAGGAGAAACAGCAGGAAGAACATCAGCTGAAGATGGGGAAAGGTGGAAAAGCCAATAAAGACGAACTCAGTCACTGCTGAGTGATTGGCTCCTTGCATGGAGGCTGTGCCTGCAGTGAGGTTCAACAGGGAGAGGTCAGCTAGTGGGTTGTAAAGGTTATCTCATTAATCAGGTAGCATTAATTTATTTCCCACCTTTAACAATGCTCTCATCAAATTAGGAAGATGGTACCATTATTTTCATCTCTATCTTGAGTTTTGTTGGCGTACGTATTGAGAATATTGGCTTATACAAAGGCTAAGAATATTGCTGGAGGGATGGAGTTGTGGCTGAAGCAGTTAAGCACCTGCCTAACAGGCAAAAAGCCCTGAGTTCAAACCTTACCACTGCCAAAAAATGTTGCTCAGGATGAAAGTATGGAAGTGCCTAATTCAAGAGTTCACTCCAAAAATTATACCTTGCAGTTTTCCTCTACTTTGTTTCCCCTAGTGAAATGAACTCTTTACTGGATGTTTTATCCATTGTTTCCTATGGATATTAGTCCTTGGACCAGGAGCAATTTTATCTTAATTTACATCAGTCCGATTCTTCCTCTGGGGTTATTCTTGGGGGATTCAGATGCAACAGACTGTGTTGTTCTAAGGAAAGTGACAGAAATGAAAATGTTTTGTTTCCAGCCCCCATGAGGCATGTCAGAGTCTATACAACATAACTAACAGACAGAGGGAGATGGAAGGAAGAAGACATGGGCTCATATCCTCTGATCTCAGTCTCCCAAGTAGTTAGATTTGCAGGTGTGAGCCACATGTACCTGGCTTATTTTTTAAATTTCAAGGTGTTATTTGAAGTGCTGGGCTGAAGCCCAGGGTCTATGTATGCAAGGAAAGCATTCTACCACTGACTATGACCCACCCTCTTTTATGGAAAGATTTAAATATTGCTCTCTTGCTGATTTTGAACCATATAATATACAATTGATGACAGAATTATTCCCCCTGCTCTATAATAGATCTCAAAATCTATTCCTTCTATCTACTTCCAAATGTTTCCTCTTTGATCAACCCCTCATTCCCTGCTAACCTTCTTCCTTATGCCTCAAAAGTTGATTAAATGGTAAATTTTATGTACATTTTTAGCACAATAGGAAATCACTTTTAGAGCTGGTAATGCAGCTCAGTGATAGAGCACTTGCTTCACATGTACAAGTCCCTAGGTTCCATCTTCAAAACTGCCAAAAAATCAGTTTTTATTAGCCTATATTAAATTGCACAAAATAATGGGTTTCAGGGTTTGGAGGAGTGGCTCAAGTGGTAAGGCACCTAATAGCAAGTGTGAACCCAAGTTAAAAATCCTGGTTCCATACCAAAAAGCTATGGGGTTTCATTATGACATTTCATACATGAATATAATGTATTTGGTTGTATTTGCCCCCTCTATTACTCTTCCTTATTTCCCGTCCTACTGACCCTTTTTCCCTCTCCCTTCCACCTCTGTAATAGAAGGTAAAATCATAGTGATAAAAAATATCAGTTTTAAAAAATGTAGTTAGTCAACTTTCAGTTAGTTTAACCTCAGATAAAATACCTCAGATGTGCTGGATGCCCAGATCACCCACACTTGACAAGGTACTATGCCCCATGCAGTATGGCAACCAGGATCTGAACTTAGGTTTGTCTAATGACAATTCATGTCTTTTCCTGACTTAATATTATCTCATTATTTCTTGATGGCTATTAATGAAAATCAGAAGCTATTCTCAGAAGAAGGAGATGACCCTTCTCCATGGTAAATCATGCCCACACTGTCTCTCCTTATGTCACCAAACATCCCAAGAATCCACAAAAAGAATGAACTATGAGAAGATGAAGATGGGTCACATCTGGAGGTGACAGCTGAGGGCTGAAAATGCCACCCTGTGGCATGACACAGATTAGATGTAGCTAAAAGGGAGATCTATCCATTCTAGAAAATGTAAAACCATCGAGAGAATAAAGTGTCTGTGGCTTCCAGGGATTCTTGAGGGAAAATGGAAGAAAGAAGAATATGGAGGATTTTTAAGGGGGTAAAATTATACTGTCTGATATGGCAATGGTATTATAATGGTGGATATCTATTATTGAGCATTTGTCAAAACCCAGGTAATGGGCAATGCCCAGAGTGACCTCTAATACTATGTGGATTTTGTGAGTGTAACAGAGAGATAGAAGCAGAGCTAGAAAGTGAGAGAGAGGGAGAGAGAAAGAGAGTGAGATGAGGGAAAAATTGAAGGGAAACAGGCATAAATAGAACTTTCTTGCACTTAGGGGAAATGTATGATGTGTTCAGTTTAACATCCAGAAACTTGGGGACTAAGCCAGGCATGTAAATGTCCTGCTCAAAAAATCCCTAAGTAGTATAACCCAAGTTTAGCATAGGGACAATTAGGACAGTGTTACTTATTCATCTCTGACCTTGATTTACTAGATGCCAGTACTATACCCCAATAGTGACCATCAGATATCACACATTGCCAAATGTCCAGTGGGGGACAGAGTCAACCCCAATTCAGAACCATGGTTTGGGTCTGCCTTCTCTCTC
Organism: Castor canadensis; assembly: GCF_047511655.1. Lineage (NCBI taxonomy): Eukaryota > Metazoa > Chordata > Mammalia > Rodentia > Castoridae > Castor > Castor canadensis. Next base: position 14,497,497 of record NC_133399.1, read on the forward strand.
AGACACCATCTTGCTCTACCTGTTCCTCTGTCATGGGTAGCTCTTCTTATGAAACTGTTTTCTTTTCCTCTTTGTGACCATCTCCCATCTCAGCCATCTCCTCCCTGTCTTTTGTCTGTGTCCTGTCATCCTTAACTTTTCACCATCACCTCATCTGGCCCATTGATGCCTTCCTTATTCTTTACACCCCATAGATGTGGTATGGAGACTCTCCTTTCTCAATGTCCTTGTCTCTCTTTCATCTGCCTCTCCCCAGCCATTTTTCTATTAGTCTCTGGCTAAACAGATCAAGAAGTGATGTTAAAAGCAAGTAGACATCCTGGATGAATGAGCAATGGCTCTCCTCTGTCTGTGCTTCAGTTTTCTCACCTGTCCAAAGAACCTACCTTAGGATGTAGCAGGAAATCCACAAAAGATAGTCTGCTGAGCAATCGTCACACTATCTTGATGTCTCCTACTCCATGGACTCAAATTGCCTGAGAAGCTATATAAAATGTAGTTTTCTGTGTCACTGATTGATGTTAGTTCTTCGGGTCCCTCCTGGTCAGGTGGATGGGAGAAAAGGTAACTCGTCTGGTTAATGCTGAACCCTGGTAAGAGGCCCTGGTTTAAAGTCCCTGTGCAGGAGCACCAATGTGGCATAGCCTGGTGGACAGGGAGCCTGATGGAGCCCAATCACCATCATTTATCCCTCCCCCTCTTCCTGCCCACTGCCTCCTCTGGTCCTGCTGCCTTGCCTCTGTTACAGGGATCCTGGAGCCCCAAGGGACCCTGCCATGGGTAAGGCAACCTCAGGGAACCAGTGTCCTCACTTTCCTTCCCTTTCTGCTTTCTAGGATTGAGTCAATTCCCTGGGCTTCTCAGGCCTTGAGAAGAGACTAATGATCTACATATTTGAGACTTGGGGACCTGGCTATTTTTAACAGGAGAGCAGCCCTGCCATTGCCCATTGGGACTGCCTGCCTGCCTTGCTCTCTCCATTTTCCTCCTTCTATTCCTTATGTCTCTTGCCCTATTGGATGTATTATTCAGGATTCATAAAAATCAAACACATGAACATATTTGTTTCTTCTTAAGTAATCAAAAACTATATATAAGGCTAAGGGCCATACAGCAGCCAGGCAACTGATCACAAGGATGCTTTGCATGGGTTTTCTTTTAGGCCTGCATTTGTTTATGGGCCATGTTCAATAAGGATGACCGTGACACCACTATTAATTAATCATACATTCTATAATGGGCACTACTCTCTATTAAATTATTGCATATAATGCACAAAAAATCTGAGAATATTTGCATGCTGATTGACATGTCAAAATACTTCAAGTAATAAGTTGGTAGGAACTACAATTTTAAAGAGATTATCATTTTTTTTGTGGTACTGGAGGTTGATCTTGGGGAGTCATTCTTAGCCAGGCATTCTACATTCTCTGACCTAAGAGGTTGTATCTTGATGCAGCCATCATTGCAAGAAATATCATTATGGTGAAAATTAAGTTAATATACATAATATACCAAATATCCTAGCTTAGCTAACACTACCTTAAATGTAATCAGAACACTGCCATTAGCCTCGGCTGACCAGAATCATCCAACACAAAGCCTTGTTTCTAATAAGGCATTGAACATCTCTTGTAATTTACTGAATACAGTATATGTAAACTGCAGAATATCATCTCCTAATGATATTAAACACTGAGTACTTAATGCCATATTGTAAAACTACACCAAAACACAAAACTTGCAGTATTCTCCTGCAAGTACAATGTTTGCCCACTCAGCTGGGAAACTTTTCAAATTTATTAACAGAATTGGAACAAATGTGTGGGAATTGATCTTCACATACATTGTGTGTATTCTTAAGACATACCCCCCCAAAGCTGTTAAGAGAGTGAGACAATGTTTGTGAGTGCAATTGCAGTGTCTGACACACACACAGTCTCAAAAAATAGTATTTAGGATGCTATCATCATGCCATAAAAGTTGTGAGATGGGAGAAATGTGTCCATCTTAATACTCAGTGAGGGAAAGGATATCAGACATCACCAGAAAGTCTGTGTTCCATCAGGTGCCACCACTGGGAGAAGTGTTACTGCAGCTGAGGGTCATGTCAAGACCCTCTTCTCCCAGAGTCCCCTCTTCAGGAACTGCCTTCTGTCTATGGCTCCAAGCATGCATGAATGGTCCCCATGACTCATCTCCATGGCAACATTTGATAGTAAGTGAGATAGTGATCCCTTACTCTGTGAAAGGATAGAGAAATGATGGACTGTGCACTGGCTAAGTGATAAAACAAATGACTTTTGGGAAAATTGTATCCTATCCATAAGCTCAGTTTCCTATCACTAAAATTGAATTAATAATAATGGATATACCTTTTAGAATTGTTCTCAGAATTAAATAACACATTCCACGCAAGGCATTTGATAGTGTCTGGATAGCACTCAGTAAATGCCACATTTTCAATATAAACTTAACAGTTATTAGCCAGGTGCTGGTGGCTCATACCTGTAGTCATAGCTACTTGGGAGGCTGAGATTGGGAGGATCAAGATTTGAGGCCAGCCAATGCAACTAGTTCCTGAGACCCTATCTCCAAAATAACCAAAGCAAAATGGACTGGAAACGTGGCTCAAGCAAAAGAGTGCCTACTTTGCAAGTATGAAGTCCTGAGTTCAAACCCCAGTCAACCAAACAGTTTTTTGTGTCCTCTATGTCTCAAGACATGTGCTCATGTGGAGAATGCAGACAGGATTCTGTTGCTCTTCCTTGCCTTTGAGTTACTCCCACGAGGCTTGGTGGAATGACACAAAGAAGTACCGGGGCTCCAACCAAGTATTAGCCTTGGTTGTCCAGAGACACAGGACCAAGAAGATACAGATGGATAGAAGATAGGCAGACAATAGGCAGACAGTTATCATAAGTATTGGTTCATGCAATCATGGAGGATGAGAAGTTCCATCCCATGCCATCTGTACACTAGAGAATCAGGAAAATCAGTGGTGTAGTTCAAATTGTCAAGAGTCTGGCCACTGATGATGTAGTTTCTAATCTGCATCCGAAGGTCCGAGCAGCAGGTTCCAAGTGAGAAGGTCAAGGTCCCAGCCTGTGCAGGCAGGCAGGGAGAGCATGAATTCAACCTTTGAAAAATTCTATTTGGCCACTCAACACTGGGGAGAGCCATTCACTTTAGTCAATCCAGCAATTCAAATGCTGATGTCTTCCAGATACTCCATCACAGAAACACCCAGAAATATTTTGACCAGTCAGGTTGACACATATAATTAGCCATCACACGGACCAAGTTCTGGATTGGAGGTGTGGCTTATGCAGTACAGCACCTGCTGTGCAACTGTAAAGCCCTGAATCAAACCCCAATAGTACCCAAAAAAGTGAAAAAAAAAAGACTCATGGGCCAAGTTCTAAGGGTATCAAAAGAGTCGAGGCAAGACTCCTGTGTCTTGTGATGAAGTAACCAAGTCTTTTCCCACTCAAGTATTACAGTGGTACTCACCTGGGGGCAATTTTGCCCCCTTGGGACATCTCATTGAGTCCCCTTTTGTTGTTACAGTTGAGGAAGGAGGAGAGTGTTCTAGCATCTAATAAGTCAAAGGCAGGGATGGTGCTCCATACCCTACAACGCACGGGACAGGACACCCTGGCACTAGCTCTTAATGTGAGCAAGACCAAGAATGACAAACCCTGCTATATTCACTCAACAAACATTTATTGAGTACCTAGTGTGTACCTGATATTTTTGAGGCACAATTGGTAATACTGAACCAATTAGACAAGATCCCCATTCTCCGTGTTTACTCTTGAGGGGGAAGACACAAATATAAACAAATATGGCAGACCATTTATGCATGGGTTCTATATCCTCATAATCAACCAACTGCAGATTGAAAATATCTGAAAACAAAACCCTGACATCTTTACTGAACAGACGGTTTCCTTGTCATTGTTCCCTAAACAATACAGCATAACTACTCACATATCATTTATATTGCATTAGGTATCCTAAAGTTATACAGAGATGATATAAGTTTATGGAATGGTATGTAAATAAAATACAACATTTTATATAGGGGACTTGAACATCCCCTAGATGTTGGTGTCTGTTGGAGGTGCTGGAACAAGTTCCCTGTGATTACTGACATCTGCACATATTAATTAATATAAGGCATGCTCAAGCTCTTTACATTAAATGGTGTAAAATATATTTTGGCAGTTCTGAGGTTTGAACTTGGGACCGTGTGCTTTCTAGGCAGGTTCTCTACCACTTGAGCCATGCCCAAAGCTGGAAATGGTGTAAAATTTGAATAGAATCTACACACATCATCTCAGACTTTATTCATTCATTTTTATTAGTATATATTAATTATACAAAGAGATTTTATTGTGATATTTCCATACCTGCATATAATAAATTCATCCCCTCTATTACTCTTTGTTTTTTGGGGGGTTGCAGTACCGTAAAGGGTGCTCAAACTGTTTTTGCTGAAAAGCATGGACTCCTTACTTAGACCCATGACTTAACTAAAAGCAGAAGACAAGCATGGCATCTAACCTTCATTTTTTATCTGTCTTTGCTCTGAACCATTCTTTTTTGCAGTCACTTTGCAACCACCTTCGCTTCTAGAAAAGACAGATGAGAACATCTTCATGAAAAGGAACTGAAACCATCCTCTTCAGACTCTACTGAAACAGTAGATTCTCCTCAGGATGGACCACCTGCCAGTTGACAATGAACCCGATAACAACTCCAGAACCTCTTCTGGAACCTCTCCCAGAACGAGGACTCAGATAATGACCAACCAGACCACACCTGTGTCTGGAACTGTTTAATTTTGCTTCTTCTCCCAGTTCTTTTGACTACTTAAACATATAGGTCATGTCTGTACCCTACAGGTGGCTGAAGATGAGCTGAGTGCTTACCCTGCCTCTTCTCACAGCATGTCCTCAGCCGTGTAGTAAATCTCCTTTCTCTGTCTTCGCCATGCCTCTTTACTTGGTATATAGGGGCTAGTGGTTGGACCTGGAATGTGGAATCCCAGGAGTTTGTGCCTTCGGTTCAAAACTCCAGTTTCAGTACTGGGATTTGAATTCAGGGCCTCACATTTGCTAGGTAGGCAGTCTACTACTTAGTCTCACTCCACCAGCTCTATTATTCTTTTTGTGTGTGTGTGTGGTACTGGAGTTTGAACTCAGGGCAAACCCCTTGAGTCACTCCACAAGCCCTTTTGTGTGATGGGTTTTGTGTTGTTTTGTTTTGTTTTTGAGATAGGATCTCAAGAACTATTTTCCTGGACTTGCTTTGAACCTTGATCCTCCTAATCTCTGCCTCCTGAGTAGTTAGAATTACAGGTGTGAACACTGGTCCCCAGCTCTATTACTCTTTTTATTTCCCCTGCAGAATAGAAGGACACAAAGAATGTATCAGTGACTGGAGAATGCAGGAATGGGAGGTCTAGACTAAGGTAAAAGAGTGAGAGTCTCAGCAAACACCATTTTAGTTTCAGCTTCAAACAGATGGAAACTTATTTAAACAACCACCAAAAAAGAAGGCGGTGGCAGTGGTTCACACATGCAATCCTAGCTACTTGGGAGGAGAAGATCAGGAGGATCAAGATTGGAGACCAGCCCAGGCAAACAGTTCATGAGATCCCATCTCATCCATTACTTCAGCACAGTACTCCACACCTGTTATCCCAAGCAATTTTGGAGGCTGAGATCAGGAGGACAGCAGAGCAAAAAAGATGGCAAGACCCCATTTGAACAGAAGAAAGCTGGGTATGGTGGTACATTGCCTGTCAAAGCAGCTATAGCAGGCAACTCTGGGCAAAAGGCAAGACCCTGTCTCTAAAATAACCAGAGTAAAAAGGGTTTGATGCATGACTCAAGTGGGAAAACACCTACTTAGTAAGTGCAAAACCCTGTATTCAAGACGTATACTGCACCCTCCCCCAACAAAAAAAATAAAATCCCAGAAAATGTAGAGAGCAGAAAACTGGGAGAAAGAGAGCTGCAGGGTTGAAACCAGGACAGGCAGGGGCAGAGACAAAAGAAAGAACAGTGGCCACAGTACTGAGAAGACTTGGTCTGACCAGCAGGGGTCATAGCACACTGACGCTAGGAAAGGTCTCTCTTTTTGGCATTCAGTCCAGGCTCTTATCTGACTCTGATTTTAGAAGTCAAATGTCCCCACACGGTCCTTTCTCTTGGAACTCCCAGAAAGACTTAGATGCTGATCCAGTGAGTGCTGGCCTGGAGAGGTGGTCTGGCTATGGGGGAAAGACCTTAAGTCAGAGATGCAGAGGGTTCTATGAAGAGAAACTGACTGATATTGGTGGTGTTATCATTCCTGCCCTCCACATGGTCATCCAGTGAGTTTTCAGTTGACTCTATCCTGGGCATACTAATATGATAACGTGGAATTCAGGAAATGTTCCCATGGAGACATGGAACACACAGTTGTTCTGTTGCAGGACACTGATCATTGTGGATATATTTCTTGGTTCCATATAGAGGTCCTGAGGTGTGTTGTCTGAGAGTGGCAGGACGGACAGCTGTTAAAGCAGTATGATGAACTGAAGTGCTAATGAAATTAACATGCCAAGAGCCAATAGAGGGGACCTTTATGGAAGGTGTGGGATTTCTATGCCAATAGAAACCCCGCAAATTTGCCCACTAATAGCAGTCCTGGTTAAGGTTAACCATCACATTCTTAAAGGTCACTGAGACTTACAACACAGTGGATAAGGTATGGTGCAGGAAGGGTGAGACAGCAGAGGCTATCCCATTCAATTCACGAGAAGTCACCATAATTCTGGTCTCCAAGAATTCACTGCATGTCTTGGCCATCAGGTTTTTTCCCTCTACACTCACATCCTTCCCTGTAATGACACAGATGATGAAATGAGTTACTGATGAGGGAAAGAGCAGAATAGGAGCACAGCACAGGATTGTGTGTCATGCCATGTCACCTGTAAACTCTATAATTCCTGCCTGAAAGGTGTACTCATAAAAGAGTAAACATTAATTAAGGCACTAGTAACTCACAGCTGTAATCCTAGATTTTCAGGAAGCTGAGATCTGGAGGATTCCGGTTCAAAGCCATGGTAGGCAAATAGTTTGCAAAACTCTATCTCAAAAACCCTACCACAATGAAAAGATCTGGTGGAGTCGAAACAGTTGGAGACTGTGAGTTCATGCCCCAGTATAGAAAAAATTTAACCACAGTAACCATTACAGTACTGACCCTGCTCTTCTTTGAAATGCATGCTCATAACACTTGACCTTCCTCCTATCAGAGTTATTATATATGCGAAGGGGCGAGGCACTGATAGCTCACATCTGCAATGCAGCTACTCGGGAGGCAAAGATGAAAATAATCTTCCTTCCAAGCCAATTGAGACAAATAGTTGGTAAGACCTCAAAGATCTGGTACAGGGGCTCAAGTGTTAGAGTAGTTGCTGAGCAAGCACGAGGGCCTGCTTCCAAACCCCAGTATCACTGAACAAAAGAGTTTAAAGGGATCCCAGCACACTCAGTGTCCAGGAATACCACATACCAACTTCAGAGTTAATACAAATAATATAATATGTGTTATACACCCGCTGTTTTCTAAAGTTTGAAATTGTGTAACGTCTTGGAAAGAGGGTGCATACATGATGCCCCCAAGTCACAGGGAGTGACTCATGAGCGAGTCTCTAATGCACTAACTATTGGAAGCCATTCTCATAGGATTCTACTGAGAAGTCATGAAACAGGTGACTGGTTTCTGGAAAACTCACACCTGAGCCATTTGGCCACAACAAGCCAGGGTGCTGATGCCTCCTGGCTGACTGATGAGCACTCTGTTGTAGAACTCCATGCAGATCAGCATGGCACTGTTGGATTTCCCAGTCTCCTTGGACCAATAGAAGGTGCACCACCTCACCAAGCATGACCTGTGCATCTGTGTGAATGAGAGACAGAGGGCAGAACATCTCTATAGGAACCAATGACAGAGTACCTGTGTGGGGCCAAAACCCACAGACAAATATTGGGACTCTTATGGACTCTGCTCTTGTGTTTAACCACTTCTATGACTCACAGCCCTGATGCCAACAACGTCTTCCTTCCTTTACTACCAAGTGGCAATTTGCACAAATCCAGAATCTCAGATCTTACATTGATTTTCACTTTACACTACTCAGATGGAATCTGCAAGATGCTACTTACTTACATGGTTTGCTTACCTGTCCCAAATACCCAATGTACCAATCAGCTGCAGGGCCATTCCACAAATTATCTAGAAATTACATAGCTACAGTATTACCAGAGAGATTTTTCACAAGGTGTGATGGTTGCACAAAAAAGGATATGAAACTATTTCACAAATTCATTGACAGCTGTGGCCTCTTCCATGTGCATAGCACAAGGGAGAAGCAATCTTCCAATAGGAAATGTCGATTTTCCTAGCAGTGTAGGCTTTCAATTCAAGAGTAATTACACGTCATTCAGCCATATTCTCCTATAGTGACAGCAGAGAAAATCACAGTGTCTCCAAAAAGGTAATATGAGCGTCTGAAGGCTGTCATTTAACAGTACGCATTTATTTTCCCATCATTCTGGAACATCAAGTTATGGGATGGACTGATTTCTCCTAAGATCGTTCTCCTCGGTGTGTCTATTGTCATCTGGATCTCCTTGTTGTCCTGTTTTTCTGTGAGTATGGATGTACTTTATCCTTCCTGTTACTAGGAAAGTACGTGAATCAGATTAGGACCCAACCTCCAAATAACTGAATTTGTATTTGTTATGCAATTAAGGGAAATATGTCGAAGCCATTATGCAGTCCGAAGCACCATTTTAACGGATGCAATGAGTCCCGGTATTGGTGAAAGAAAAGAGAGGAAGATGCCAAAGGAAGACTTCTGGAAGGGTAGCTTACATTATAAATATGGCCATAAGAACAAGTGTGGCACCTTAGCCTATCGGCTATCCATGCGGACATGTACCATGTTAGCACCAGGCAGGTTGGGGCAACCCCTTCAGCCTGTCAGCAAAGAGTGTGGCTTGCGCTGCTTTTGGAGGCACTTGTGCGAACTCTGCAGTTTTGGCCGTGTCGCTGGTTGGGCCTTAGCAAAACAACCCGTGTTTTACGTGCAGCCTAAAAAAGTAAAGGATATTTTCAAGGTGTCTTAATCCCAGAGTATTGTTGCTTTGACTAGTGTTTCATTTAGCCACTAACACCGTCTTAAGAATTCGATGTGAAGGGGGCGGGGCTAAGTGGGAGAAATGTCTGCAAAATGTATGCACATATGAAGAAATAAAAAAATCGATGTGAATTTTTCCGGGGGACACAATTCACCTCGTAACATGTACAAGCCTGCTGTAAATCCTACTCCGCTCTCATCTTCCAAACTTCGCTATCCACCTGTTCTAGGAGGAGCTAGGTCCTCCCTCCCAAACTGCTGCCTTGAAGGTGTCAGTGTGACCTAGCTCAGCTATCCAGCGATGGATTGGTGCGATGGAAAGTCACTCAGGGCCTCAAGCCCCGCCCAATTGGAGGCACGGCACAAGGACTGCCCAGTCAGGCACGGATAAAGAAAGGGGCGGCTTCAACGATCTTGGGCGGCTTTTGAACTCAACGCAGCTGTCAGAGAATACCTGGGAATTGTCTCCAGGCTTTCTCCTCTGTTGAGGATGTTCAGGTGGCTTTGTCACAGCCTCTGTGGCCTTGAGAAATGTCCGACTCAAGAAGCTTAGAGGGAGGATGCCAGGCAACAATCTAAGTACTATTTTATGAGAATAACATGTGCATAGATTTTCCGAGCACTTGCTTATTTAACCATATATTTTCATGGCCTTAAAGGAAGGCCAACTCTTACGCGCGCGCGCACACACACACACACACACACACACACACACACACCATTAGTACCATTTTCCTATTTTTCTCTTTCATATCCAAAAGGGACTTTAAAATATTTCCTGCCATTTTTTCTAAAGAGAATGTGGAAATAAATGATTTTGTGTTACTTTTAGTTACCAATTTGGTTACAACTTTATATTTTTGAGTTATTAGCGTTTTGTTTTATTTATTTATTTTTGGTTGGACTCGGGTTTGAACTCAGGGTTTTACACTTGTCAAGCAGGCACTCTACCACTGGAGCCACGCTTCCGGTTCCATTTGCTCTGGTTATTTTGGAGAAATGAACTATTTGCCTCAACTAGCCTTGAATACAAACCTCTTGATCTCAGCCTCCCAATTATCTAAAATTATCAGTGTGGGCCACCGACACCTGCCTAGCATTTTGTTTTAAATAAAGTATTATGCTGATGTCTTATTTCCTTACTTATTTTACTTATTATTGTCCTGTAGGGATTTGAGTTCACTGTCGAACTGATTTCTCATTCACAGTAAAAAGGCTTTTCCGAAGTCTCAGTGACAAGCCAAGTTTCTAACTGAAATTCCTTACATCCACAAGTGGTATATGGGCCATGTGTGTCAACTCTAGGACAAGTCTCTCCACCAGAAGTGCCCTCCACATTTCCACCTGACTGCTGGCTTTTTATTACCCTTGTGATTACCTTCATCTTCTCTTGTAAATTAGCACCATGCATTTGTATATGTGGAGACGCTGTCATGGAGTTTGACACACAGTTCAAACACCAGCAGATGTGCAAAGGAGGGCTGAATGGGCACCTTTCTGTTTAGTACAGAACCTGGATCTCAAAGGTGAGGAGCACATGCAAAATAGGAAGAGACAGGAAGTTTTCGTGATTTTGGTACTGAACATGGCTTCTCTCTCATGAGTTAAAGCTGCTGGTGCAATTCTTAGTTCTCTAAACTATAAGAAGTTACCTAGTCTTGTGATAGTTTGTCGATATCCATGCTCAGCCATGCCCATTCTATGTTGAATTCCATGCTTGTTTTAGGATCTCCCTGGCATTCTTAACCCTGAGATATGAAGACACAAACTTACTCCACAAAATGGTATATATCCTTTGAGGAGAAAAGTCTCACCCACAGTTCCACATCTCTCTTGAAACAGGTGCTTTTAGCTAAACTTTTCAGAGAAATATTTTCTAAAATAACTGACCCCTTTGCCGACTAGTCATCATTTGAATTCCACATTTTAATGCTAGAACTTCACCAGTGCTTAGGAATATTGGAGAATGACCTTGATGGCAGAGGAGCTAGTGAGAATCAGAAAGCAAGCATGTCTGTGTGGAAAAGGATCTGTGGAGCACGTGGAGATGACCCTTGAAGGTGTCTTGTCAGGAACGACTGGCAAAGCATTAGTGTGCCTGGTTTTCTCCACTCCACTCAGGATGAGAGGTCCAGATATCATTCTTTGAACTATTTATCCCACCCAGCCATCTTCTGTGGGTTCTCTCAACTTCCACAGTTTCTGTTGTCAAGCTAATATTATGCTTTGAATTACAGAATAAAATAAGGAAGACATCAAAGACATGATATTAGAAGACTGAATTGGGATCATAAGTAAATGCAAGAGTCTGAGTGGAGGGGCAATTTCTCTTTGTAACAAAGATCAGTTCTGACCTAACCACAGGAAAGAGGACCATCCATTTTCATGGCACAGTGACCAGTTATTCTCTGTCCTTGGAAACCCCAGGCTGTAATTTAATGTCATCACAGCAGGAAGTTTGCAAAGGAGGAAGCACCCTTTATTTCAGTATTCAGGGCATGTGTGGTAATTCCTTGGAGGAGAAGGAGGAAACAACTGACTCCAGAAGTAACTTCAGCAAAGCTTTCAACGCTCGGGTTCAGACTGCTGGGAAGTCACCAAAGCCACACTGGGAAACCCCAGAGGAAACTCATGGAGCTGAATCCATGCAGCATGAGCAGTCACCGTGACTTATCCAAAACATTTTGGAACAAAACCAAAGTGAGGAGTTAGTGAGGAAGAAGACAAAGCGGTATTTGGCATTTTACCATCTGTAAGACTTGTGCCAAACCCTTAGTTGATCTAAAGTAAGGATCAATTTAAAACTTCCTTTAAAAAACTTTAACGTCAGCAAGACTTCACAAAAGCTTTATTGTAAATCAAAATCTCTGTTGACATTAACATTGGACAGATACATACTTTTTGCAATAAAGAATTCACAGTTGGTTTTCATTATAGATTCAATACCCTGAGGACTGATTATTACAAGTAAAATGCAGTAATAATAAATGAATGAATGCTGCTGTATGCTCCTAGAGGTAAAAGCACTGTACAGTAAAGTAAGAGGAATACCACATATTTTCTTTTGTTTCCCTTTATTTCAGATGTGCCAAGGGAAAATATCTTAATATTCTTTTATTATTTGTGCTATTTATTTTTCATAAAATGGCCAGGAAGACTGTGATTTGCTTGAAATGTGAAATATATCTCATGACTGCCAGAAGGCATACTAATTAGACTGTGTTGTATATATTTGCATTTAAAGAAACCTTTTCCTTACGTTGTGCTGGGAATTTAGAGTCTCTTTTAACCAATTAAGTAGTACCACCACTTTTGGTTCCTGTCATTTCTCTTTTAAATGTTCTAGGTCCCTACTCATCTATTTTCTTCCTTCTCTGTGATCTGTGACAAAATGCAAATGAGATTACTCAGGAAGAGGAGAAAGTGGAGCTAATGACCTGTAATGCTTTTCAAATTTTCATATTCTATGAATCTATTATTTTGTATTTCTCAATTTTAAAAGAAAACATATCACTAGGTGTTAGGGATCATGCCTATAATCCCTGACACTTGGAAAGCAGTGATAAGAAGATAGTAGTCTGAGACCAGCCTCAGACAAAAGTGCAAGAACCTACCCAAAGAACAAACTAAAGCAAAAAAAAAAAAAGAAAAAAAGACTTGGGTATGACTCAAGTTGTAGAGCAATGCCCTGAGGTCAAATTCCAGTACTACTAAAAGTAAGTAAGTAAAACATTAAGTTATGTGTGCATAGACATTTTTATTTGAAATAGAGTCACATTATGACTTAATAGATAGCATGCTCATAAAATGTGAATGAAACAATGAGTGTGCTAAAAGGGATCCTGCTCTATTTCCTTAAAAGCCCCAGTCCTACATTATAGCCAGAGGCCAATGGCAGGCAGTCTGCAGATGAATGACTGAGCTGAATTCTTGCCAAGTGTCTTCCACAGGTGGAGAAAGAGGATGACAGAAAAAGTGGAAAGGCAGTAAGGATCAATCAGAAGAACCGGTTCTGAGCAGGTTCACCTTTAGATGGCTGAATGGGTCAATGTTGGCACTTGATTGTTTCCTCTTAGAACCAGGAAGGTGAGTTAGATGGTTTCTGATCTCTTCTCTCTCCCTATTTCTGAGCTTCTATTTAATAGTCACTGTTGGAAAACTTATTCACCTACTGAGAATGAGTAACTGCAAACCAATGTCTTCAAGATTTCTATCCATGGAAGTAAATGCAACAAAAAACCAGTTTAATCTTCACATAAAGAGGAAGAGGAAATCAAGTGGAAAGTGTGATGTACATACCAAGTCAGGTTAAAATACAATGTAAATCTGGATTTTACTCTATGAGATGTATTGGCTTGACTGTCTTACTACATCTGTAGTAATACTACAGATTTGAAGTTACCAATCAGAAGTTAATTAAAATGGCATTAGGATTAGCTACGCGATGTGCCATGTTTCTGTTACAGTGATCTCTGAAGAGCTCGAGAAGAAAAGACATGAGGGAAACAATGGTTATCATTTCAAACAAGAGGAGCGTGGTACCCCAAATGTGCATGTGTTTATACAGAGGGTGACTCCAAACAAGAGAAGGAATATATGTAGCTACAAGCCAAAGACTTATTATAATGCAGTCTCACAAAAAACACACAGTATTCAAGATTTTAACGGCTGGGAGTCTTACAAGCCAAGACAGGTAGTGATGACTCCAGACAGGACTGTGAGAAGGAGAAGACAGGATTTAATCAGACTTCGATGACAGTGAGTGGACATTTATTCTTTGTCTGGTAGATATTTTTCCATGTATTACCATGTAAGAGTTAACTTAAGACTAACACTACTTATCTTTCCCCTCATCTCAGATGCAAAATGAGGATATTGTGTCTGACCACTGCTTCTATACCCTTAACCATTACCTTCTGTTCTTTCAAGTACAGAAACCAGGAGGGGTAAGCAGCTGGGGGATAAACAGTAAGGAGCTGTGTAACACTATCCAGGTCATAGTTTGTGCCATGAATGGCATGTTGAGCAAAGCACAAAAACTCCCAACAATCTTCTGACTTCTGATTACACACAGTCACACACACAGACACACACAACTAGATAGACAAGCACACAGAACCACACACACATACACACATGCAAACATCATACATTATCATTCTCAATGCTGTTTCATAAGCAACTCAACAATGCTTCAAAAACTCTCATGAGATGCTTATGAATATACTGTGTTCTTCAGAAATTGTCGGAGATATAAGTCAAATAGGTTCAACCTTCTGCTTTGCAGTCACAAACAATACTTTTTCATTATAGGCTAAGGAAGACTCAGAATGAAGACAAATTCAGTTGTTGTGGCTGTGTAGACTTACTTATTTTGCCAATAACAAAACAATAGAGATTTTCTTGAATTTTTTTCTAGTGTTCATGCTTTGCACTTGTGAAGACATTGATCTGAAATAAGATTTGGTACTATGACTCAAGTGATGTTCATATGGATCATTTTAGTTAATTATTGGAGTTCAAAGATGAGCATTTTTTAAAAAAAATTATTAGGATATATTCATTATGTGGGGGGGATTTGAAGTGACAATTCCAATCAGACATATTGCATATTATTTACATTTCCCCCATTGTTCAAAGAGGAGCATTTTTAAATCTCCTGGGAGTGCTCGGGTAATATGGACAATATACTTGGTTATTTGACTACTATGAAAATTGATTTTTCTCTTGCTTTTGAAAGTGTTGGTTCTACCCAGAGTTCTTCATGCAAAGATAGAATTCAGAATTAGGAGCATGATTGATCTTTTTTGTTTGCCTCTGGAAAGAATGAGATGGAACAGTCTCCATTAATCCATTAGGCTTCAGTAACAGGTGCAGAATGTCCTTTCATTTGTTTAAATGGGGAAAAATGTCTGAAAAAGTAAATAGCAAAATGGAATAAATGCATTAAAGTTATTTTATGTATGGGAAGGAACAATATGACTCAGTGTCATAGATAAGTCTGCTTTTAGCATTTAAATTCAAAAGCCATGGACTAGCTAAATAATTTAAGCTGTTTTTTTTAATCCACACATTTCTCCTTTAATGCAGCAATCACAATCCTCTTGGCTCTGTACTAATTAGTAAGAAAAAAGAATTGAAACTTAGGTTCTTCGGGTCTTTTGTGTTTTTTTCCTTAATACAAATAGTGTCTTGAGTCTCCTGGGATCTCAGCTGAGTTTACTACATCTGTGAAATGAAGAGTGTATAATTAGTTCTGAGGAGTGAGCTGAGGACAAAGCAATGTCTAGGACCTAATGAATCTTGGGATAGGTTTTGTTGGCACACGTGTGAGAGCAAAAAAATTGTTGGAGAGGGCTGGGTATGATGGGTTTCAAAGTAATCAGAATTTGAGCAAGCTTGGATAGTTTAGTGCTATAGATTGAGAGGTGAACTTCTTTGATATTCTGATAAGCAGCACTTTTATTTCCTGCTTTCTCTGAATTACAAGCAACCATACTCCAATGCCGTAAGTTGTCTCTGAGTACCGAATGTTTTCCCTGGACTTGAAGTATCTGATCACCTGTTCATGCAATGTGATTCAGAGAGACTAAGATTGTTACATTAGTCAGAATGAGATTTTATGAAATTCATAATGTCCAACTCAATCAGAGGTAAAGTATCATACATTTCATGAGGCTAAATGTTGGGTCATAGTTTCAACTGTGAATTTTGTGCAGAAGAGCCTTAGAAAGGAGATTTCCTCATCATCAAACAGGAGAAAATCAAAGGGATCCAGACTGGCTACAGCCATTTGGTCATAACTTCTGTTTTGACCCTGGTATGCATTCTAAATCTTAGAAGATAAACAAAGATAACAAAGTCATTAAAATAATCCAAGAAGCAAGTGTTTTGTGCTAGCCACTGACATCCAGACTGTTGGATGTGTTGACATGTTACAGGTTTTTGAGAAAGCCTGATATACTCAGGTTGGACCTGGACCACTTTTGTCTAACTTAGCATAAGAACCTCTTTCTCTGGCCTTGAGGTGAGAGTATCCTCTAGTCTTTCTGTTACCCAGGAAAGAAAGGGTCGGACGTTAGGTCTGTGAGACCCTAATAGGATGTATTTGGTGCAGTACTGGATTTGCCTCCTCTTCCATCTCTGGTGTTTCTTTCATTCTTCAGCCTTTCTGTTGCACTTTGGCAACCCATTCTCATACACAGGGATTTCATAAAACATGACCAAGAAGTCAGAAGAGCTAGTCCATCATTATTTCTCACTGCGTGGATGCAGGGATCTGGTCCCTCCATGTACAAGAACGAAGCTCTTGGACTTATAAATGGGCATGGTTAGCAATCATTTGACCCTGGAATTCTGGTTACTTCAAGGCTAAAGTGAGTTTTATTATCCGTAGCTGAGTTGACATTGTATGTGATCAAGGCATGACAAGAAAAGAAGTCCCAGGAATGAGTTCTATGCACTTTAGTAGCTGAAGTTTTCTGAAAAGTTCCGGCAGCAGAGTCAGGAGGAGTGGGCAGGGAAAAGGAAAAAGTCTTACACTCTGTTAAACAGAGCTTTGCATTCTGTAGGCCAAAGGCACAGTGTTTCAAAATGGAGGGGGCAAGTCATTGTGATAGAAGCGTAGCTAGCTGCCAAGGAGTCTGAGAATGGTCCTTGGCAATGCAGAGTTTTTGATGACTTAACAGCACAGGTGAGCCGGAAGTCTCAGAGGGAGGGAGTGTGCCTGATGGAAACTGAGACAAGGGCTAGAGTCAATGTTTCCTAACATTTTTAATGTTTGGAATAGAGAGCTGAGAAATGGATTGAGGAGTGAAGGAAGACATGGAGCAAAGAGGGGGATTTTGTGATTAAATTAAGTATTTGTTAAGATAGGATATGTTATTACCTGTTGATTTACTGGCAAAAATGATCCATTAAGGAGGGGAAATGATGATAAAAAAAGATAAGAAGAGAAAATTGCTGCAGGGAATTACTTCAGAAAGGATCTTATCCAGAATGTAAGTGGAATATTGACATCAGATACAACTTACAGAGCAATAAAACCGACACTAGGGGATTGTGATGCTTAATGTAAGTGATTTAGTCAAGAAGTGAGTCCACCTCTATCATTCACAGTTATTATTTATAGGGTTTTGTAGTCAAATTCTTCTAAAAGTGATTATGGATACTATAATGTAATTTATTTTTGCTCTTAAATGATTCAGGCTCCCTGATACGAGCGTAATATACTACACATGATGCCGAGGGTAGGCTGATGGCTGTTTTACTCTTCAAGTTATCTTTGCAATAATATTAGCCATTGTTTTATCCTCATAGATACAAGAAATTTTCACTTTGTAGAAAGTACACTGATCATTGTAGTCAGCAATGAAAGCTGTAATATAATTTTTTACCTGTTTTCCTGTAATACTTTTAATGTTCCCAGGAAAATGGATGTTGAATGAGACAAGTCAAGCACCAAAGACCAATATAGTCTCACTCGTGCAAAATCTAGCCTAAAAAAAGTAGTGTGGCGTGACTGTAAAGGGAGACTGTTTGTGGGGAATCAGGGACTAAGGGAGAGAGGGAGATGAAGGAGAAATATGAGTGAATTACATTTTATGTGTGTGTGTGTGTGTGTGTGTGTGTGTGCAAACAGCTTAATGAAACTAAATTTGCTAAAATGAAGGGAGTAATAGAGGAGGCAGATTTGATCAAAGTACATTACATGCAAGGAAATATCACAACAAAACCCCTTTGTACAGTTAATTTATGCCAAAAAAATGTAAAAAATGTTGCTTACAGGGAATTAGATCCTAAAAAGAGATAGGACAGAACAATAAAGGACTGAGAGGAGTACCCAAGTATGAAACAAGCTTGGAAGGTGGCCCACCTACCCCATGTTGGGATCCATAGCTCAATGGGCAAGGAAGGATGCAGTCTGGTGGATAGCAGGAAGCTCACTGGGGTCCCTGAGGCTGCTCCATACACACCTTATCAGGTTTATTCTACACTGTTCTCAGCAGGCAGGGAGGATCCTGGCAAGCTGGAATCCTTGTATTAGAATACAAGAGGGCTGAGCCTGGTTGAATTCAACCCATGGGCTTGATGGGCAAGGAGGAAACGCTTTCTCAAGATAAAGAAGGCGGAGATTGGCAAGTTGATAGCCAAAGTCAGGAAAATCTGCCCTGGTGGAAGTCTGTGGGCTAGGAGCAGCTGTCACATGAGTAAGTGCTGCTGTGTGCCCTCAACAGCAGAGGCAGCAAATAGGTCAAAGGAAGGCTGAGGAGAAGCTCTATCCACCTGCAGTGCCCCACTCTCAGTGCCCACTCCTGGCCATCGCCAATGCCACAGAAGGACATTAATGTGAATGCTTGTAGCTGAGAGGCCGTCACATGACAACTCACACAAACACTATTTTTTTTCCATTTTGATGTTGAATTTTTCTTAATATCCTGTGTCAATTGTAGATTATCAGATCAATATTAAACTTGTTTTGTCAAATAAATATTTTAGAAGTTTTTTAAACTATATTTCAAACAAGGGAGATCAAAATGATAATATTGCAAAGACACAAACAAATAATTTAATCCACAACCTACTGTGGTACACTACCTTAAATTATTTCTGCAAAGAGGTTTTCATAACTACAGTATTGCAACATATTTGTCAAGTAAAAGAATTTTTCCATGATTTTAGTACATGGACCATATTTAAGCAGCTTGTTCAGGTAAATAAGCAAATTAAACCACCTCTGCAGGAAGAGAATATCTGTTACCAATTTCATCGTAGACAGATCATTTGAATAACTGTCAACACTATTACATAATCTGCTGAATTTCATACCTGACCAACTTCTGTCATGAGTCTGTAATAATCAAATGCCTTGGAAGAGAAGAACATGAAGCAGTTTTCAGAGACATTACTGCCATTGTGTAATATATCAACATTTCCTTCTTAGAAAACTCTTTTCTGGGATGCTTGAACACCTGGGTGGAGGCTATTACAATCTGCCAGCACTGACTATTATGATGTAAGGCAAGAAGAGCCAGTGGCAGGCCTAAAATCTGTTTCTATCTCTTGTTGGTTGAGCTATGAAAGTATGTATATATATATATATATATATATATATATATATATATATATATATATACCTGAATCCATGAGTTCATGGGACGTATTTCCATATAAACTTTCGTTTAGTCTCCGGAATACCACAGGGAGATGTTTGAAGATTGGAGTAGCTTCCTTTTCACTAATGATTCACGTTCATTGCTTACACAAGAGACTGTATGTGAAATCCGACCAAAAACGTATCTTGCAAATAATTTTTGATGTGTGTGATAAGTGTGGTGCTGATTTAGAAAAGGCACTGATGATTGGTTTACATTTCTTTGTTAACATCAAGATTTATATGAAGTGTCTGAGAAAATGTGTGCTAACTCTACAAGTTATTCTGGTCCCCCACAGCTAGATCACTGCTTTTTTGCTTGCCCTTGTATATTATAAAGTGGCAAGTAATCAATTCTCATGGCAAAGTGTCAAGTAATTTTGGGAAAAGTAGAAAACACAATCCTGGGTTCACCTACTAAGAACAGAAGTTGTGGGCAGGTTGGTATTCCATTGGCCTTGAGGTTCTTCTTGGCATTTGGGTATTTATCTCCAGTGATTCTTTTAAGTGTTTATTCTGGAAAATGTGAATATCTACAGGGTTCTCAGATTGCATAGGCTATGGTTGCCTCAAGAGTTCTGTCATTTATAAAAAGACATAATGTGACAAGGAAAAGAATAGCCAGACCATAAATGTTCTCTTCAGTTTGTGTGCCCTCAACCCACAAACCCATACCCAGAGTGTTCCCCAATACCCACAGTGTTCCCCGACACCCACAGTGTTCCCTGACACCCACAGTGTGCCCCAACACCTACAATGCTCTCCAACACCCACCGTGCTCACCGGCACCCACCGTGCTCACACAAGGCACTGTTAACAGTTTGTGGTTGGGACTTAAAACTAAGAATATCTAGAATCTGTACTGATTTTGATTTTAAATACAACAATGTATTTCTGATAAATGTATGATAATTTTTGGTCTATTATTATTTTTCAATTTCTGTTTTGTCATACTTTCTGTTTCAGTAATTCTAATTTTAATGTTTTTGTGAAAAATCATGTTATTAGGCAATATTGAACTCTAGAATAGTAGCATCATTATTCTTCTTCAAAATACTTTTAAGCATTTCACTATTAAGTGGTCACCTCGAAAAATCTCAACAGAGTTTCTGAGACAACTTATTTCAGCAACTATCATACTTTGACTCAAAACATCTCATTTTATTTGATCACTTACATAATTAAGATGTTAGCTTTGGACCAGGTTTGGTGATTCATGCCTGTAATACAAACTACATGAGAGGAAGAGGAAGGAAGATCATGGCCTGAGACGGTAAAAAAGTGACCCATTCTGAAAAACAAAGCAAGAAGGACTTGCAGCATGATTCAAGTGGTAGAGTGCCTGGCTAGCAATTATGAGACCCTGGGTTTAAACCCTAGTAATAGCACACAAATCTTATCTTTAATAAAAGAATCAAACCTTCTAAAAACATTCATTCTTTAATTCCATTCATTAACTACTAAATTAATTGCACAATGAAGTCTAGGCTCTGTATTCATTTGACAGGTATTGAGAGCTGACTGTATAATACAAGCCAGAGAGGCAGATTAAGTGGAATATAGAGAAGACCTCCCAGGGCTTTTGCATGGCGTTGCATTTGTCATCAATAACGCCATCTTCCCAAAGTCATTATTTCCTGCAAACGACAAAATACACAATATTTTCACAAGTGGTCTTTGAAAAGCTTTTACATTGGGCTTTCCCCTCCATGATGCATGCACCTCACCTTCTGATGAGCTCCTAGTGTTTTCTCATCTCTATGTTTGCTCCCTTCACTGCAGGTAACCTCCAAGGGCTCAGGAAGTTTGAGCTGGACAGAAAAAAAAATGACGGCTATGTCACCATCTGTAATGATCCCAGCAGCACAGCATGACAATGAGATGCTGCTCTTTTTAAACGTTTATTTTATTTTTAATAGACAAATTGTATATATTTTTGAGGTAAAATGTGATATTTTCATGTGTGTATAAGTCACACAATAAGCAAATTAGGCTAAGTATTTTATTTATCATTTTACATGCTCATCATTTATTTATAGGAATAACATTCAAAACCTACTCTTCCAGCTATTTTGAAATACTCAACACATTATCATTAACTGTAGTCACCATGGCATGCAATAGACCACGGGAACTTATTATCCTGTTCAAATGAAGTCCTGTGCCCTTTGTTTATCCTGTCACCAACACCCCACACACAGCCTCTAGTGACCCATACTATAATCTGTACCTGTGTGAGTTCAGCTTTTTAAAGTTCTACCTATAAGTGAGATCATGCAGCATTTGTCACTGCTATGGTTTTGATTTGAGATGTCCACCAAAGGATTGTGTCTTAACAATTTGGTTAACAGCTAGTGGTTGTCACTTTCTGGGAGATGATTGGATCATGAAAGCTTTAATCTCATCAGTGCATTGATTCCTCTGTGGATTTTTAGTATGATAGCATTATAGCAGGTGGTAGAACCTAGAAGTTGGGTCTAATTGGAGGTAGAAGGTGATTGAATATATGCTCTGGATGGTTGCATCAACTCCCTGGTCCTTTTGCTTTTTCTGCTTCCTGGCTGCCATGAGATGAGTAATTTACCTCCATCACAGCCTTCTACCATGTTGTACCTCATCACAGGCCCAAGAACACAAAACCAAATGACTGTGAATGAAACCTCCAAAACCATGAGTGAAAATAAACTTTCCTTCTTCCAATTGTTTATCTCAAGTATTTTCAGTATTTTGTCATAGTGAGAGAAAGTTACTAACATATTCACTTAACATAATATCCTCTGGGTTCGTCCATTTGTTGTAAATGTTAGAATTTCCTGGTTTTTGAAGACTGAGTAGTACTTCTTTTGTGTAGGTTATTGTTTTTGAGGATGGGGGATGGGACTAGGGTTTGAACTCAGGGCTTCCAGTTTGCAAAGTAGTTGCTTTACTTGAGTCACACCTCCAATCCATTTTGCTCTGGTTATTTTGGAAATGGGGTCTTACAAACTCTTTGCCTCCACTGATGTTGAAATGTGAGCTGCCTGAGCTCACCCTCCTATCTTGCTAGGCTTACAGGTGTGAGCCGCCAGTTCCTGACTTACTTTTGTGTAGTTCTTTTAAAGAGCTTTCAAGTGCAATCACTTGCAAATGTTGATGGTAAATCTAATTGAATTCAATTTTTTTGGATCTTACAGTCACACGAGCATAAGGAGTAATATCTAATATTCTATTTTAACATTTTCTAAGGCAATAGAAATATTTTAGAAGGAAGGTGGTCATGAACACTAGAGACTTGTTTACCTTCAAATATATTAACTTCATTTATCCATACATTTGTTACTTCAAGTAATAGTGCTATCCTCAGTGCATAGTATGGTACAAAATGTACAGACTGTGGTAAAGAAAGACATTTTTCTTGCCATCTTAAAACCGGGATACCATAAAGTGATATAGATATTCATAAGGTAATCAAAACATCCAGAAGAAAGTATAACCACAACTGTGCTAATTAGTATAAAGAATGGTGCATTGAGTATGTGCTTTAAATATAAAGTATGAGATTTGACCTAATTCAAGCATTAAACATGGCTTCTTAACCATATTGTGATCAAATTAAGTTTTATATCAGAACAGCTGGATGTGTCCATGTACACTTGTAATCCTAACACTTGGGGGTTGAGGCGGTGAGAGGATTTAGAGTTCGGGACCCCCCTGTACTCCATAGTGAGGCCTAATCTCATAAAAGCAAGCACTGGTGGGGTAGCTCAAAGGTAGAGCACTTGTCTAGCATACACAGGCTCTGGCTTTGATCCCCAGCTCCAGAAAAACCAAGAAATAAAATCATACATTTAGAACATTCCTAGGGTACATTAAGTGACTGAGTGTGGTGAGTGGATTTGCATCTAGGTGATGATTCTAGCTGTGGGTATTTGGGGTCTGTCAGAGGAAGATTACAGACTGCAGTTAGAAGTGGAATTTGGGCTAAACCTTGAAATTCATCACTATTTAATGACTAACAGAGGAGGGTAAATTTCAAATGAGAGTAAGATGGAGGCACAAGAGAGAGAGGTGGTGATAGTGATGATTGCGATAGATGTCATGTAGAATAATTGTTGTGCTTTATCCACGAATCTTCTTAGAGGGAATAAATGCATAAACTTCAAAGACAGCAGACATAGAAGCCACATTGGGTGGGCTGAGAGTTGAGCATGGGGTGTGAAAGTGGAGAGAGTGTACTGCAGGGAAGTGTGGCTGTAGAGGAAGGGATAGAGGGTAACTGCTGAGAGATAAGAGAATAAAAGGAGCAGAGAATGCTGTCATTGCAAAAATAATTAGAGACATCAGACTTAACACCTTGCCAGAAGAGAGCCCGGATGAAGAAGTTGGGTATTTGAGGAAGAAATAAACATCTGATAGGGTGGATATTTCAGACAAAATATAATGGAAATCTCTTACGGACAGTGAGAAATATGTTATTTCATGTAAATTATTAAAATTCAGCAAGATGAAAGCAAATTTCTGAATCTTCATTTGCTATTTTACTTTGTAAAAACTGAATTGTGTGTGAGAGAGACACTGTGTGTGCAAATATTAAATATTGAGACCATCGTAAATTTCTATCCTACCAGTAAGAGGCTGGAATTTGCTATTTTTCCTCTACCGTTTTCTCCCATTTCTGCTTTGTTGCTTAAAATCCTTTGAGAAGTATGTTTTCTTTTCCTAACTAACTTCAACATCAAGGCATTAAAATTCCTCCATTTTCCACCTTGAAACATATGCGCACATTTGCTATATATAGCAAAGTTGGATAAACAGCTCTAAGCTTACTGAGCTTTCAGATCCTTCCTAGAGGCTTCTAGCAACTCTTCTGTAATTACTTTTGGGTATCAAGGGACCTATAAAAATGAAAGAAATTGTTGCTTATTTCAGGCATTCTTTGGAGGTTAAAATATTTTCTTTCTCTTTGGCTTACACAAGAATTTAAGTCATAATGATATTCTAAAGATTTTTCATGACTTACAAAATGTGTCCCATGTTTGAATATGTCCAACTGGTCAAAAAAGATGTGATAAGTCTGGGTTCTCCACTCACCAATCCTGCCCTTTGATGACTTGGTATGCTTAACTGGGTGGGGAGCACGCTATTTTGTGTCCATGGGTACATGGATCTTCAGGGTGACAAAGGAGATACCAGAGAATGAAGTGAGAAATGGTTAGGATGAAAATTCCATTTAGCTGTGAAAGTGAGGATCTCCTGTTGAAGTTCAATATAATTTTGCAAAAAGGTTTTAATTCTGATGCTTCTTGGAAAATTGTAGATTAATCAGAACTAGTGAAATAAAAGTAAGTTTTCCAAACCCAAAATCTAAAGCATAAGAACTTTCTGTTGAACTGCTTTCCAAACTAAAACTGTATAGCCCGATTTAGAACACTCAATTCTGATTGACTCCACTTTTCACTTTTCTCTCAAAAAAATTTTTAGACTCACAGAATATTATCAAAAGAGATGCAGAGTTCATAGGTACCTTTCATCAAGGTTTTTGCTAATGTTAAACATTTTAAATAACTATAGAATAATGATTAAAAACCAAGACATTTTCATTGCTCTAATTTATTCAAATTTTACTCCTATTTTCTTCCAATCTACATTTGCTGTCCCAGAATCTAACTCAGATCCCACATTATGTCTGAGGTCAAAACTTCTCCTCAAACTTCTGCAACCCACAGGGTCTTTCTTTCTTTTTTATCATTCTCTTCCTTCCTGACTTCCTTCCTTCCTTCCCTCCCTCCCTCTCTCCTTCCTTTCTTCCTTCCTACCCTCCCTCCTTCCTTCCTTCCATTCATTCTTCCCTCCATCTTCCTTCCTTCCTCCCTCCCTCCCTCCCTTCCTTCCTTCCTCTTTTCTTACTTCTCTTTCTTTCTTCCTTTCCTTCCCTCCCTCCCTCTCCTTTTCTCCACTTTCTTCCATCCTTTTTGCCTCAGTCTCTCAGTCCCGCTCTCCCTTTTCTCCTTTCCTTCCTTCCTCCCTCCTTTTCTCCCTGCTTTCCTTCCTTCCTTTTTCTCTGGCCAGAGTGTTTGAGGAAGGAGTTCTTTCACAATCTTTATATTTTTAAGCACCTTACTCACTTGTCCTGTGGAGAGCGACTTCATTTAATTTTGTGTGGTATTTACTAATTATTCTGTTGAAGTTGTTATTTTCTAAACTCACTGTGTAGTCTCAGCTGGCCTTCATCTCAGGATCGTCCTATTCAATCCTGCTGGAATTATACACACAGACCAAACTGTGTGCTTTTGACATGACTGTCATGCCATGACCTGTTCTTCTTGGAGCAACATCTCAAGGTACACAATACAAATGAATGCTATTATTGGTGATGCCATTGCTCCCTTGGTTTAGAAGCTGTCCCCGTGTTTCTCCACTCTAAAGTTACTGTACCTCTTTCTGTAACTAATGAGTGTCTTTGGAGAAATATCTGGTTATCTATAGACTTGCCTCACAATATCAGGAGCCATCAGTGGATCTAGCCTGTATCAGTTATCACTGTGCTTTTCTAATGATAGTAATGATTTCCCTAGTATTTGAATAATATTCTTTGCAATGATTAAATCAAATTTCTTTGTCAGGGATGTATGGCTGTTTATCTTAATCTGTGGATTACAATTGAACATTTTTGTCATTCAGTTTGTTACTCAAGTTGACCCGGTTTGTGAGGGACTCACACTCACAAACGCATACACAGACACACACACATACAGAAATACACACGCACATACACACTCACACACACACATACACATACATACACATACAAACACACACACATACACACATATACACACGTACATATACACAAATACACACATACACAAATACGCACATTCACACATGTACACACATACATACACACACGTACACACATACACACACAGTCACACACACAGTAACACACATACACACACATACACACATATACACACTCATACACGCACACATACACACATACACACTCAGACAAACTTATACACACACACAGACACACATACACACACACATACACACAGACACACAAATACTAACACACATACACACTCACACAGACACACACATATGCACACATACACATACACAAATACACATGCACATACACAGAGATGCACACACACAGACACACAGACACATGCACATACACACACATACACAAATACACATGCACACACACATACCATACACTCACATACACACTCACACACACATACTCAGACACACACATACAAAGGTGAACACATGCACGTACACATACACACACTTACACACATACACATACACACAAACCCAAATACACACGCACATACACACACATATACATGCATGTACACACACATACAAATGCACATACACACATACACAAATACACATGCACATCCACACTCACATATACACAGATGCACACACACACATACACACACAGATTGACACATACTTATGCACACATGCACACACGTACATGCATATACACATACATACACAAATACACACACATACACACGCATATACATGCACCCACAAACACACTCACACACATACATACATACACACACAGCCATACTCACAAACACATAGACATACACAGACACACACATACACACAGATACAAACACACATGCACATACACACATACACATGCATGTACACACATACACGTGCATATACACACACAGACACACGTACACACACACATAAACACACATATACACATACACATACACAAAAACATATACACACATACATATGCAGATATTCACACATACACATGCACATACACACATGTACACACATACACACACACGCACACATACTCACACACACACACACGCATACATACACACGTAGACACACATACTTATACACACACATACACACATATGCACACATACACACGCACATAACAATACACACGTGCATACACACACATACACACATACCCATATACACACACGCACATGCAAACACATACACTCATATACGCACATACACACAGAAGCACACACATGTGCAGGCACACAGACACACGCTCATACACGCACATACACAAATGCACATACTAACATACACACAGATATACACACATACACATACACACACATACACACATACACAAACACGCATACACACACATACACAGACACACGTACAAACGCATATACTCATGCACACACACACATGCACACATGCACACACACAAACATATACACACACACATACACACATGCACATACACACACATGCACATACACACATACACAAATACACACACATACACAAATACACATGCACATACACACTCACATACACACACACATAAAAACACATACACACATACACAACCACATGCACACAGATACACACACATACACATGCACACATACCTACTCATACATAAACACACACATACACACTCATACACACATACACAGAAACACACATACACACTTACACACACATACACACATGCACACGCCCATACACACACAAACAAATGCACACATACACACACACATACCCACAGGTGCAGATACACACACACATACAAACAATCACACACATACACACACACAAACCCATACACCCGCAATCATTCCCAGGGGAATTAAGCCCCAAAGATTTATTAAATTACATAAATTAGTCACTAAGCAGCACAGAATCTAAACTGTATTTTCGTCACCTGTATCTAGGCGTTTTGTGTTGGGTTGTTTAATTTTGGCATTGATTCCACAATCACAGTGCATGGTGATTCTGTGTCCAGTGTTTTCTGAATTTCTCCTCCGTGACTGTCCCGTTTCCTTGATAATCAGAAGGCAAGAATCACCATTCTATGGCCAATGCAGACGCCAAATGGCGATTCCTAGGAAAACTTAGCACCACTGTGTGGGATATTATCATCATTTCAAAATAACCAGCTGTCCTAAATTAGCAGGGGTACCTTCCTTGGCATATTATGCTTTTGGAATATGGAATAATTCATCCGACAGTCTTAGATCCAGTGTCTGAAGTATTGACTTGTGCTATGAGCAAAACGTTCTCAAGTAAAGAATCCCTGAACCTGGTTTTGTGAAAATAGAAGAAACAGTTTCTGTGAGCTTAGTAGAGAATGGGAAAGCCTCTGTGATGCAGTGTGTGTGGTTCCAGGTTCATGGGCACCAAACCATGTCATTTCCACTATCTCTCACCTGGACTGCTATAAGACCTGTCACCCACTTTCCAACTGCATTCATTCTGGCACTGCTCTGCTCCATTTTCCATATTGTTGTCAGGTCTGTCATGGGTCACATCTAGTTTCTCATGGTGTGCCAATAGAGCTTTTCACTTTTGGCTGCAAAGTCTGACCTGCATTGTCCTTACCACCCTGCTCTGTCTTCATCCTGATCCTCTCCTCTCTGCTGCAGTGCCATCCGAGAGTCTAATTCCATGGTATGTCCTTGGGAAGATCACACAAATTCTGTACCTATGCTGACCCTCTGCTTGGAACAGTCTTCTTCCCCAGTTCTCATTGGTAAATTCTTTATATTCTGTGGACTGTGGATCACGCATCTATTGCTCACACAAGGCTTTCCTCAATCCCATGGGCAAGCAGAAAAGGGAACAGAACAAGCAAGTCTCCGTGAGTCACAGCCCTCATAACTGTTGGGATTTGATGGTTTGATTTATGTATATTTTAGTTCACTTGATTAATGAATGAGTCCTCACTAGACTTAAAACCCCTGGAGGCAAGAATCATTTTTTTCTTTTCAAATCTGTTACCCAATATCTTCTGGAATAAAGCAGGCACTCAATGATATTTTTGAGATGGTGAAAGAAGTATTTTAAAACTGCTTGGAGATCTACATGGTTCCATGAGTACTTTTATTTGAACAGGGAAATTTGTACCATATTGCAGTGGTAGAAATCCTTCTGCTGAAGATAAAGTCTAACAAACCCTTCACCAAGATATGGTTTTGCTCGGGACTATACTGTAGACCCACCTTCATCACGTGTATGCAGCACAGAAACCCACTCCCCAGAGGATTAAAGAGAATGATGGAAGGGGTGAATTCAACTATGTTATATTGTAAGCACTTTTGTAAATGTCACAGTGTATCACCAATACAGCAATAATATGATAATAAAATGTAAAGGAATAAAAAAGAAGAGGTGAGAAAAGTTATACATGCTCTTTATATATAATCATCTTTGGTCACAAACTCTGGCAAAGAGCATTGGTCCAGGTTGACAGGTGCTGAGAAAATGCCATCACACAGGCTATTGGGCAAGGTTGGGGGTCTTTGTGGATTTGATTTGGTGGAGACTCTTGGAATAGTTTTTGTGACAAGGAAAATGTGCACAAGGAATCTCTTCCTGGCTGGTTATGTTAGGGTTGGACTTAAGTGATTCTGTATTAATTTTGACACCTTTCACACTTCTACTGTCTTTTAATCTATGGACCGTATGCATATTTTTCCTCTTGCATCGGAGCTGACAAAGACCAAGGACTGTGGTATTAACTGTGCTCAGCTTCCCAACAGATACCATCTTTCCTGTATTTAATGCAAATACAAAGACTGTGTTGACTCCGAATCTGATCCATGATATCCACTAATTATTGCAGCTACATTCTTCATATATGTCTTTCAGTGCTGCAGAAAACCATCATAGTTAGTGTCCCATAATGTGGGGGGGGCAGGGACTTTGGACAAAGCAAAGTGAGGAAAGTACTTGCTCTAAATTTGAAAAATAATTTAAAGTGGAAAATATATTTATGTTAAGGGGAGAACATGCACGGGAGTAATAGGGAAAGAGAAGGAAACCTAAAACTTGAATGTGGTTGATGTGCTAACTCTAGAGCAGCAAATAAAGTAATCTTTAATAACCAGAGGCCACTATGAGAAGGGGACTAGCAAGTTGTGACGAGGTCTGATAGAGAGGAACCAATGTGGGTTGTAATACACAAGTGCATGGAAGCAATGGTAGGAATCACTCTGCACAGCTATCTTTATCTCTAACTAGCAAAAAAGCTACATCTTTCTTATTATCTCCTATGTTTTCTATTCAACAAAATCAGAGAACAAGAGAGCAGAACAGGCTCTGACTGGAAGCAGGAGGATGGGGATATGGCCCAAACAATGTAAACACATGTGAGTAAATTTTAAACTGCAAAAAAAGAAAAATATATATACTTATATGACAGTCATTAGATGACAACAGATGACTACTGGGCCAAGATTGGATAAAGCAACCTCTCTGTTCAATTCCCTCACCTGGAAATTTGAAGGTGATGAAAACAGGGTGTACCTTTTTATACATACAAAACTATATGAACTTGATTCATGCCCATCTTTGCCAGAAGTAGACTGAGCAGGCTATTGAGTCTTGTGAGCATTAGTTTTGCCCACTATACTTTGAGGTAATCTGTGACTTAAAATCTTTATCTGTAAATTATAACTACAAGAGCTGAGCCTTATCCTTGAAGTATATACGAGATTGCATAGGTTATGACAGCAAAATGAAATACTCAATTGCTAATGAAATTTATGGAATAAATGATCTTATGCAAAAACAACCATGGTGTTTGATAGAAGAAGAAATCTATTGCCTCTTAGAGATGACTGAGCACTATGCCTTACACATGTGAGAAGGACCAAGTTCTGCTGGAGGTAATTATCAGTGTGAAAGTGAGCTGTTCACAAGTACAGAGTCTCCCATGACAAGGCAGAGACATCAGCCACACTTATATGATAGCTCTGTCATGTGTGAAGACGAAAATCAACAAAATTCTAACATTTCTAGAATTCCTCAAGGGATTAAATGTTCAGTTCCCCTTCTGCCTATTAAAAACACAAACCCACACATTATGAGGCCATCTCATAAGGAGAAAAAGACTTTATCAAGTGGAATTTTAAAAAACAATCTCAGGCATCCTGTCTACATATTTGTGAGAGTGGTATGCATTCAATCTCACCCAACTATAGTTGTGTATGAACTGGCATGGATGAGAACTCTCTGTTCCAAATACATAGAAATACTTGGAAAAATATGAAATAGCTGAGTTCCAGCTGAGAGAAAATAACAGTTCAAGTGTATTTCTCAAGTGTGTAATCAGAATTAAAATCAGAGGTTAAAAAAATATATATTTGCTGACTTAGGTTCTGGACTCAGATAAGAAGAGTGAAGAGTGAGGAGAAGTTTTATTAGTACTGAAGTGGGAACAAGAAATGCGAACTCTGGCTTGCATGAAGCAAGGAGCAGGAACACATGAGAGACACCTAGCATAAAACCTGTAACATCTGCACTGTTCGTGAAGCTAGAGATAGAGAAAAATGATGGGGAAGGTGGATTGCAGGCAAACCTAAGTCACAGCTAGAAAGAGAAACAGTGGTGAGAAGTGAGTGATCTCAGGAAGGGTCAGGATATAGAGCCTTTTGCAGCTTAGTTGCCTTAAAATATCAGAATGTGTCTATGACTAATAAAATTCCTTCTGCTTTAGAAGGCTCAAACTCAAAATACAACCATAGAATATCTCCACGATGCAATTTCATAGAAAATAACTCCACTAGTAGTGAACGTTCTCTCTCTCTCTTTCACACACACACACAAACAGAGAGAGAGAGAGAGAGAGAGAGAGAGAAGAGGAGTTAAGATTCATGAAAAATAGAGTTCAGTTTCCTTTAGCAGGAAAACAGGAATTCAAACATAAGATTGCAGGTAGTGCAAATTTTCCAGACTTAAGTAAATACTGACATTCTCAGATGGAAAGAATATTGTGTCACAGATAGGAGAATGTAAACAGTAATCAATAGGTGAAATTCTGAGACAAACCAAATCCTCAGAGTCAAAGAGGAAAAGCTCACATCTCAGTGGATAAGGTAGAAATCTAGGACCCACTTTCTGTTACTTTCTGACCATTTCCACTATCCTTGAACTGCTAAGAACTCCTCACTTGGGTTGACCTTATAGATTGCTCCTGTGGGTTTGCTCCCAGGCTTCTGGTTGGTGTCAGTAGCACCCCTTCAGAATCCCAGGTTGTTGACCCTTCTTGCAATATCAATACTAATTCCAACAGATTACCTGCAGATAAAAAGAAAATCAGACATTATAGTTTTCATCAGAAATAACAGAGAAGTCCCCTCCCAAATTAAAGGACTCCAGGGTAGGGACTCAAGGTAAAAACATATTTGTAATGGAAATATTGCTCATGAGTAAGTAAAAATCAAAAAGACTAACCGAACATCCACAATGGGAACTAGCGATCATTAAATATTCTTAACGATTAATAAATGATGTGCTTCTATTAAAAAGAAAAGTGATCTCGTCTGGGACTTGGTATGAAAAGTTTCCACCATGGAATTTCCATATGTTTTGACATAAACCAAGTCCAAGGCAGATGTGGTAAATAACAAATTTGCATTAAAATGCTGACTCAACAAGGTGGGAAACCAGAGTCATAGTTTTCTAAATTTATTGAATTGAAATCAAGTAAGTGTGTTAAAATGTTCCGGAAAAACATTGGGGAATCTAAACAGAATTCATATTTTCCAAACCAATACGGGGAGTGAAGGGGACAATATTTTTAAACACAGAAAGAATGATGGGGAGTTAAACATTTTAGAACCCACTACATTGCAATGTTGC
This sequence comes from Castor canadensis, assembly GCF_047511655.1. NCBI lineage: Eukaryota > Metazoa > Chordata > Mammalia > Rodentia > Castoridae > Castor > Castor canadensis. Next base: position 14,530,493 of record NC_133399.1, read on the forward strand.
ACTGTGCACTGTTTATTCCCAAGTAAGAGGGTCAGAAAGCTCTTCTATGTTATTTGCTTTTATATTTTGTCTAATTTTGCCACTGATTCTCAGCCTAAAGTCACTGTCATTACGTTCCGCTCATCTGCCCCATCAGAACGTATCTGCCCTCACAGTGGTTTCAGAAGTTTCCCACAGAGACCAGGTAAAAACTGAAGAAAGGATATGGAGCTGATGTGAGGAACAACACTCAGTTTGCACTTAGCTTCAATCTGAAGCATCACTTGATAATGTTCACCATGTTTAAGGAAGGCTACATGGTGCTACAAGGAATTCTTAGGAAGGAAGTGTTTGTGGATTTAAATCTTGTAATGTAAGTAAAACATAATCAAGGTCTGCAAACAGATGAGAAAATTTAAAAACAGTGTTTATCAGAATTACAAGTTTTAGAATGCATTTGATAATCTCTAAAATCTCTGAGCTTCTAACTTTGTAATTTTCATGTTTGTCCTTTGATGTTATCATCAGTGAAAAACATGTGGTATTCCCATTTTATACAGAAATATTATCCAAAAGCGAAGTAAATGTTAGATAAATAAGCAACACTGGTTGCCTAATTTGCATCTAGAAAAATGAGTTTGGTTGGTTTCTTATCTTCTAAAACACTACAAATTTATTTTAGTACTTCAGCATTCTTAACAAGGGGTTCTCCCTCAGTGAGTTTTGAGTTTTTTTTATGAAATAAAAGAAAATCTTATTGTAAACAATGTTTCATTAATGTAAGGCATGAAGAGTGTGGAGGGGGAAATTTTGAGGGACATATTTATAGTGTGGAACGAATGTATGGCATTAATATTTTCCTGATAAGTAGACTTGATTTGTTAGTTCAGCCATGTTTTCCTTACCCTATGGGAAGGTGTTTTCAATGAAAAGAAAGTCCACTGGTTTACACTGCAGTACAAGCTCCTTAATACAGGAAAGTACATTCTCAGAACATACTCTTAAAAAAGACTTCAGGCTACCTTTGTGACAACATAATTCTTTGCAGTTTTATATGGTTCAGAGTCGGAAGTGTTTGTCAGCAATACATTTGCAACTGAAGAATTCTCTGTTCTCCATTGGATTCAGATCTCTAGACACTGAAATAAGGCTTTGTAATATTTTTGCGTTTTTTGGGCTGAAATAATAAAAATTGCCTTCTATTGTTGATGTATTCTTCCATTAACATCCAGTGCCTAAATAAGATGAGTTATGGCATCTTGGAAAAACAGTTCTTAAACTACTATGTTTTTGGCATATTCATTCATCATTTACAAGCATCCTTAATATAGATCTTTGCAAATGCAGCAACAATCTGATGTGATTTCTCATTCTTAGAAACACAAAACACAACTATTCAAAAAGCATGAAAGCACCAATGCAAAATAATGGAACTTTTTTATGATGGGATTTTAATTAAATACTTTGTTTTCTATGAATGTTTTAGTTTAGAGCTTATTTTTATTTTTAAATGTAGTTTATAGCTTCAATGCTTGACTATTCAATGAATCTTGAAAGTAACAGGATAATTATAGGATCCATTATTAATTATGATCACAAAACTGAACTTACTGAATGTCACTGATTATAAATCTGAGTAAAAGTAGAGCACAGGTTTCTTCAGAAGCACTTCTATAATATATTTTTGTGACTATTATTCATTTTAAAAAGAAGCAGCGTTACTTGACAAAAATTCCAGTAAAGCTTGATTCAGTACATGTATATGAAAATTGAGAAAGAAAAATGATTTTACAGACTGTGATTAAATAATTTTTAGCTATAAATTGATCAGAACTGTGAGATTAAGTCTGAAAATGATAGTAAAAACCACAAGTTGGAAGCTAGTCCCAGATATTTCTACCCTCTTAGGTTATTATGAACAAAGCCACCTTAAAATAGCTCATATTTTAATGTAATGTTGTATATCAGCAAAATTCAACTAATGCCCTATGGGATTTACCAGTGTACTTTGATGATTTCTGGACTAATTTATATATACATATAATTTATATATGTAAATATGCATGTGTATTTTAGTATGCATATATTTATAACTATAACTATAAGCAGTCATTTAAAAAATTAATATTAAATTGCACAATGGTCAATGGACCTAATCAGAAAAACATTTCTTGAAAATAAGGTGAGTTCACAAAGTTATGCAACAAATACCACTGCCTCATTCCAAAACATTTTTCTCACCCTCAAAAGAAACCCTGCCTATATCAGCTCACACTGACAAACCTGCCCCAGGCTGAAACCCATAAAAGACACCTCCTGCCTACAGATTTGCTTCTGGATATGTGCATGACTCATGTGGTTTGTGCCCTTTGTTTATGGATTCAACGACTTTTCCACGTATTATTTGAGTATCTTTTTATGAAAATGTCCACAATTGTGTTTTCCATTATTATTGGATTACTTTACTAGATTGCAAGAACTTTTATATATAATGAATCCTATACCATTTTCAGGCATATCACTTTCAAATATCCCCCTTTCTGTAGATTGTCTTATTCCTTTGAAACAAAATAGTTTAATTTTACTTGATAAAGTTCAACTTATAGTTTTCTTTGAATGCCTATGCTTTCAAATTATTGGCAAACCCAAGGTCATATAGACGCCTCTGATTTCTACTAAGATTTCGATAGTGCAAGCTCTGTGTTTAGTTATTTGATAAACTTTGATGTGAAGTCTGTCCATTTATTTATACCTTAAAGTTGTTTTTACTAATTTTTCTCTAAATATTTAAATGTTTTGATGCAATTATAGATGGAACTGTATTCTTAATTTCATTTTTACTGCTCAGAGCCAGTGTACAGAAATACAACAGCCTTTGAATTCTGCTAGATTTGTTTATTTCCTTTGTCTGTATATATATTTCTCTATTTGTGACTTCATGTCATACAACTAGATATGTTTTTATTTCTTCCATAAATAAATCCTGGATCAGAATTTTATATATATAGTCACTTAATTACACCTTGCTAGAACCCCTAGTAAAATACAAACAGAAGTTCCAAGAGCAAACACTCTTGTCTTATCACTGAAATTAAGGTGAGGTTCTCAGCCTTTCTGGTTAGACATGATAAAGGAAGTTCCCTTCTCGTAAGAGTTTGGGGACTGGTTTTTTAATCACAAAAGATGATTGAATTTTACAAAATTCTTATACTGTATGGTAAGATGACTATCACTAGAATGTTATTATTTATTGATTTCATATGCTGAACCAACTATAGATGACTGGAATAAATTCCATTCAGTTTTAGTCTGTATTTTCCCCAGTTCAGTTTGCTAGTGTTTTCTATATTGATGGGATATTGATAACATGCTTTCTGGTAACTTTTGTCTGATTTGGTTATCAAGGTAATGCTTACCTAATAAAATTCATCTGAAAGATTTTCTTCTCTTCCAGTATATTTTTTTCACAGTTTTGAAGGACTGATGTGAATTCTCCTTTTAGTGTTTGGTATAATTCACCATTGAAGTGATCAAAGATTGGATTTGGTGATAGATTTTACTATTTTAGTCTCTTGTAGCTCAGCTTTTCTACTTTTGAATGTTCATGGTTTTCTGTCTTTCAAGTAACTCGCACATTTATCTTCGATATTTGTTCTTAATCTGTAGTTGTTCATACTATTCATAATAATTATTTGGTCAAATACTAATAATAGTAATGTCACCTCCTGTTTCATGACTATACTAATTTGAGCCTTCTCTCTTTTTTCTTGGTGAGATTGCTAAAGATTTCTCAATTTTGTTGAAGTTTGTCGAAATAACTTTTGTTTTGCTTTCTGTATTTTTTAATGTGGTTCTGCTTATTTTCAGTTTGATCCTTTTTTCTTTTTTGCTTTCTGCTTTATGATAATTTGGTCTTCTTTCTAGTTTCTTGGTACTGAAAGTTAATTTATTAATTTATTTCTTTGCTTTTAATTGGTGAATTTAGTATAATTTTTCAATAAATTGCTTTAGCTTTCTTTTACAAGCTTTAGTAGCCTACAATTTAATTTTATTAATTCCAAAGTACTTTCAAACGGTTTCTCAGAATTTATTCTTATTTGTAATTGCATTACTGGATTCCCACATTTGTGAGGCTTTCCCCCTGTCATTCCTTTGTAAATTGATCCTATGGTCAGAGAATACGACTTCTTTGTGGAGCAAGGATGTTTTTGGATTTGTTGAAATTTTGTATTACGCCAGCTCCTAGTTTGTGCTGGAGAAGGCGCCACAGTTCCTGAAGATGTGGGAGCGAGTGTTCTGTGCAGTCTGTAAACCTGTGTCTTTTATGTCTACCAAGGGCTCTGTTTCTTATCACTCTTGTCTAGCTGGTGTGTTCACTTCCGATGCTGGTGACACTCCTCTCCAGCTGTGAGAGTCACATTTCTACTTCTCTCTTCAGTTATGTCAGTTTTTGCCTTATAATTATTTTGGCTCTGTTGTTAGGTTCATATATTTGTCTAAATGTTATATCTTTATGATTTATTGATCATTTTATCATTTACCACCGGTAATTTTCTCTTTATTACCTACTAAATATTTTTTCCTCAAGACTATTTTTGCTCATAACAGAATAATCAACTTGGGTTTCAGTTGTCATGCTATCTTTTGGCTAGAGTTTCTTCAGCATTTCTTAAAAATCCATCCATTTTATTCCATTCCATTTCCATGTTTTGATATAATATTATCAGCTTTACAAAACTCCATCCAGTCAACCACCTCCCTTTGATAAGAATATTTAATCAATTTACTTTGATGTAGTCATTAAGATAGCATTCGCATCTGATATTGGATTTATTTTCTATAGAGTATGTATCTTTCCCATTGCTATATTCCTCGATTACTTCTTTTTTTGTATGTTAGATATTTAAAGCTGAAGTCTTCTTCCCACTGATCTTACTACATCTGTAGTTCTTTTCTTACAGGTTGTCCTGGAGATTCCAATTACAAGAATCTAGTTAAGATCAATTTCAAGGAAATTTTAATATTACAGAAAAATTTCTGTCTCTCATTCAGGCTACCATTTTCATACTTTGTACATTTTTACTCATCGTATGCTATGAAAAAGAGAAAAAGAATCAGAAATGAACACAGTTATACTGTCTTCTGCATTTGCTTATGTTGTTAACTTATAGACCTTTGCCACTCACTGGGTGGCCTAGAATTGCTTGTCTGGTTTCCACGAGCTTTCAGGACACCCTGACATGTTATTTAGGATTCCAGGGTAAGGCTGGTCTCATCAAATGAGTTTGTAAAGTTTCCCTGCTTTTCAATTTTTTGAAATTGTTTACAATAATTTGGTTTAGCTTTTCTTTAGAAGTTTAGTTGATTAATCAATGAGGGCATCCAGTCTGTGCTTTTCTTTTGGGAAGACTTTTTATTGCTGATTCCATGTCTTTACTCACTACAGGTCTGTTCAGGTTTGTTTTGTTTTGTTTTGTTTTTTGTCTTCCCGGTTCAATTTTGGTAGATTTTATGTGTACAGAAATGTATTCATTTCTTATAAGTTTCCAATTCTTGACATACAATTTTTTGTAATGGTCCTTAATGATCATTTGTATTTCTGTGGTGTCAATTGCAATGTCTCATTTTTTGTCTCTGATTTTATGTTTTGGGGACTTTCTTTGTTCTTTTGGTTAAAACAGCCAAATATTTGTTAATTTTATTCATCTTTTCAAACAATCAGCTATATGATTTTGTGTACTCTTTTAGCCTCTAATTTATGTTTCTCTTCTGATCTTTGTTGGTTTTTTAATTCTACCAAATTTGAATTTGGATTATTCATGCTCTTCTAAACCCTGTGTTTGATTGTTAGTCATCTACTTCAAGAGAAGCTTTAATTTCCTTTTTATTCATTCATTTAATTGCCAAGTTTTAGTGCATTAAGATACACAAAGTGATGTATTTTTTAAATTTTTTGTCCTAACACTTGATCTACAATGGCAGATGTTGCATGTGCTAAAGAATTTTTTTCTGAATATCATACACGAGACAGACATAACCAGAAATAAAAAATAAAGAGAAAGAAAGAAAGAAGTACAATTAACAACAGGGGAAATATTCCCAAGAGAAGTCAGTAATTGCAAAATGAAGTGACATCGTTTTTTTTCTTTGCTCTCTTTAAATTTCTGGGAAGGACTAGAACATGTTTCAAAGTACTCCAAAGAAAAGGAGGAGGAAAAAATTAAAAGATTTCTGGACACCGTAGTCTGTAAAAAACACGTAGGGAAGTTCCTGGCTCAGAAACATTTCTAACCCAAGTTTAAAAATAATTCTTGGTTGACTGTTATTTCCTTCATCACTTTGCATTTGCAGTTCTGTGGTCTTCTAGACACATGGTTTTAGGGAGCAATTGTTAATATTATTGAGAATGTCTTGAAGTGATGAGTTTCTTCAATATTGTCTGAGTCTTTGCCTTTTGATAATTTAATTATGTGTCTCATAATACACGTCTGAACGTTTCTACCTGTAGATTGCTTCATTTTTTGATGTCTATTTTGATGTCTTTATCTAAGTTGAAAAAATTTTAATTCATTAACTATTCAAATGTTCTTTTATGTGTGAGTGGGGAAAAACACTGGTGATTCAACTCAAGGCTTTGTGCATTCTCGGTAAGTCTCCTACCCTGGAGCTAAACCACCAGCTCCTCAAATATTTTGTGCATTTTTTTCTCTCCTTTCCTGTTGGAACTCTGGCTGTGTGCATATTGCTCATTTTACCATGTTCCAAAGGTCTCTTAAGCTTTCTTCTTTTCTTTCTCAAAAGGTAACTTCAACTGACCCATTCATACTTTTCACATCAGTTCAAATATGCTGAGGTTCACTACAAAATGTTTCATTTTAGTTTTTCTACTTCTCAACCTCATAATTGGTAAGTGTTTTTAAATATAATTTCTACATCTTTTTTTGATACTCTCTATCTAGGTAGACATCACTCTGATCTTTCCTTGAGTATATATAAAGAATCACTTTTAGCTTTGAAACATCAAAATAGGTTATATGAAGTCTTTGTCAAGTAAACCCAACAGCTTTACCATCTGAGGGAAAGTTATTTGATTTTTCTCTTTTTTTTTCCAAAGTCCTTGCTTCTATCACATTGCCACATCTTCCTTTTTGTAGATTGCACTTCTAAATTATGTAATTTGACAACTCTGGAAAGCAGATCAGCCTGCTTCCAAGATTCTTTGTGGTTGTTTTTGCTGTGTGTCTAGTTATGTGGACTAATTATTTAAAGTGTTTATTCTTTGTTATTTGCTGTCATCATAGTCTCTGCTCAGCTGTCTTGGTGAGGATTCATCATTCCATAAATGTCTACAACCAGCAATCTCCAAGGATATTTTATCAGCTGTGAATAAATTTTTGAACACACTTAGCACTCAGGCAAGCAGTTGATGAATCTACTTAAACCTTCAATTCTTATTTCCAGAGCTTTAAGGTCAAGGGAAGGTGGAGACCTCCTTAGCTCTTTCCTAGAAATATACAGAGCTTTTGTATATTCCTAGAAATATACAGAAAAATACTTATGTTTCTGATTTCACTTTTTTGAGATAGGTCAAAAATTTTCAAAACTCTCTTGTCACTTTTCAGCCTTCCCTTTTATGTTCATTCTTATTTTCTTCCATTGTTCTCAGGGACTTGTAATGTTGAGCTGTGATTACTGATTACTTTTAACAAATTTTCCTGAGAAAAAAAGCTGTTTCCACTGGGTGGAATCAGATACATGTCAGAGCCAGGGTTGCTCCTAAACATCAATAATAGCAATTCCCTGGAGGCAGGGCTTTGGAAGAGCTAAACTTGGCCTCCTTCTTTCTCTCCTGTGCATATTCCATTCTAGTTCTCATTGAGATGCTGAGGCTTTTGTCTTGAACTCTACCAAGCTGGGGAAGGAAGGGAAAAAACTTAGGGTAAATTAAGATGCTACAAAGCTCACAGCTCTTACTGAGTTGCAGAAGTATGTTTTGCTTGTTTCTTTGTTTGGGGGAGGGTTGTTTGTTTGTTTGTTTGTATTAAATGCCCTCTGGATCGTTTCTGGCCTTTAGTTAATTTTCATAGTTATGGAAATGTTGATTTTTTTTCATAAATTTTCCCCTCACACTATTTATTTTTTATGGATGAGAGAGCCATCACCATGCTTATTTAATTTGGGATGATATCAAAACATATTTTAAATATTTAAGAATATATTTGGTCTTATTGAGACCTGGTAAATATAATACATTATTGCAAATTTCAGAAGAAACAGGGAAGATAAAATTAAACTTCATTTTCCTCTGATTCTTCGGGGTTCCTGTTCCTGCCACGCAGGGTGGTACACACTTGTAATCCCTGCAGCTCTAAAGGCACAGACAGTAGATTCAAGGACCAGTCCAGCCATGACATAACTTAAGAAGACTCTATCAACTGAAAAACAAGATAAGATGGTGATGTACATCTGTGGTTCCAGAAATCCAGGAGGCAGAGGTAAGAGAAGTGTGGTCCAAACCAGCCTAAGCAAAGTTAGAGACAGACCCAATCTGCAAAACCAACTAAAAAGCAAAAGGATTTGGGATGTGGTTCAAGTGATAGATTGCTTGCTTAGCAAGTGTGAGGCCTTGAGTTCAATCCCCAGTACTTAAAAAAAACACTCTTGCTCTACTTCCAATTCATTTTCACCATTCTACCTCAGTCTTTGGATTGGTCATACTTCCTTGTCTTGCCCTCAGTCATTTGTACCATCTGAAACACTGTGGCCCTGCTAATCTCTGTGACAGTGATCAAGCCATTCCCTGCTCACGAGGTCCCCACTTCCAGCTGATGTAATGTTCCTTGGGTTGCTATCAAAGGTATGAAGGTGGCGCCATGGCTTCACCTTCATCCCTGAGAGCACTTTCTGATACGGTTCCACGTGGACTGAATAACTTTTGCTTGAAGCATGGTTTGAAAAGTGGTTCTTTTCCAGGAGCTGTGCTTGTGGTACACGGTAAGATAAGACAAGCATTCCGAAGGGTAATTTAGAAAGCTTTAAAGGAATTTGCAATTTCTGTATCAGATGAATGCATGAATTATTAACTGGTTTCATTGACCAATGTACAAATTAAGATATAAATTAGTCCAGAAATCATCAAAGTACACTGATAAATCCCATAGGGCATTAGTTGAATTTTGCTGATATACAACATTACATTAAAATATGAGCTATTTTAAGGTGGCTTTGTTCATAATAATCTAAGAGGGTATAAATATCTGGGACTAGCTTCCAACTTGTGGTTTTTACTATCATTTTCAGACTTAATCTCACAGTTCTGTTCAATTTATAGCTAAAAATTATTTAATCATAGTATGTAAAATCATTTTTTTCTCAATTTTAATATACAGATTCTAAATCAAGCTTTAATGGAATTTTTGTCAAGTAAAGCTGCTTCTTTTTAAAATGAATAATAGTCACAAAAATATATTAAGAAGTGCTTCTGAAGAAATCTGTGCTCTACTTTTACTCAGATTTATAATCAGTGACATTCAGTAAGTTCAGTTTTGTGATCATAATTAATAATGGATCCTATAATTATCCTGTTACTTTCAAGATTCATTGAATAGTCAAGCATTGAAGCTATAAATTACATTTAACATAAAAATAAGCTCTAAACTAAAACATTCATAGAAAACAAAGTATTTAATTAAAATCCCATCATAAAAAAGTTCCATTATTTTGCATTGGTGCTTTCATGCTTTTTGAATAGTTGTGTTTTGTGTTTCTAAGTATGAGAAATCACATCAGATTGTTGCTGCATTTGCAAAGATCTATATTAAGGATGCTTGTAAATGATGAATGAATATGCCAAAAACATAGTAGTTTAAGAACTGTTTTTCCAAGATGCCATAACTCATCTTATTTAGGCACTGGTTGTTAATTGAAGAATACATCAACAATAGAAGGCAATTTTTATTATTTCAGCCCAAAAAATGCAAAAATATTACAAAGCCTTATTTCAATGTCTAGAGATCTGAATCCAATGGAGAACAGAGAATTCTTCAGTTGCAAATGTATTGCTGACAAACACTTCCGACTCTGAACCATATAAAACTGCAAAGAATTATGTTGTCACAAAGGTAGCCTGAAGTCTTTTTTTAGAGTATGTTCTGAGAGCATAGTTTCCTGTATTAAGGAGCTTGTACTGCAGTGTAAATCAGTGGACTTTCTTTTCATCGAAAACGCCTTCCCATAGGGTAAAGAAAACTTGGCTGAACTAATAAATCAAGTCTACTTATCAGGAAAATATTAATGCCATACATTCGTTCCACACTATAAATATGTCCCTCAAAATTTCCCCCTCCACACTCTTCATGCCTTACATTAATGAAACATTGTTTACGATCAGATTTTCTTTTATTTCATAAAAAAAATCTCAAAACTCACTGAGGGAGAACCCCTTGTTAAGAATGCTGAAGTACTAAAATAAATTTGCAGTGTTTTAGAAGATAAGAAACCAACCAAACTCATTTTTCTAGATGCAAATTAGGCAACCAGTGTTGCTTATTTATCTAACATTTACTTCGCTTTTGGATAATATTTCTGTATAAAATGGGAATACCACATGTTTTTCACCGATGATAACATCAAAGGACAAACATGAAAATTACAAAGTTAGAAGCTCAGAGATTTTAGAGATTATCAAATGCATTCTAAAACTTGTAATTCTGATAAACACTGTTTTTAAATTTTCTCATCTGTTTGCAGACCTTGATTATGTTTTACTTACATTACAAGATTTAAATCCACAAACACTTCCTTCCTAAGAATTCCTTGTAGCACCATGTAGCCTTCCTTAAACATGGTGAACATTATCAAGTGATGCTTCAGATTGAAGCTAAGTGCAAACTGAGTGTTGTTCCTCACATCAGCTCCATATCCTTTCTTCAGTTTTTACCTGGCCTCTGTGGGAAACTTCTGAAACCACTGTGAGGGCAGATACGTTCTGATGGGGCAGATGAGCGGAACGTAATGGCAGTGATTTTAGGCTGAGAATCAGTGGCAAAATTAGACAAAATATAAAAGCAAATAACATAGAAGAGCTTTCTGACCCTCTTACTTGGGAATAAGCAGTGCACAGTGCAACATTGCAATGTAGTGGTTTTTAAATGTTTTATTCCCCATCATTCTTTCTGTGTTTAAAAATATTGTTCCCTTCACTCCCTGTATTGGTTTGGAAAATATGAATTCTGTTTAGATTCCCCAATGTTTTTCCGAAACATTTTAACACACTTACTTGATTTCGAATAATTACCAACTAATGCTATAATCCTCTTTAAAGGATTGAATAAATTTAGAAAAATATGACTCTGGTTTCCCACCTTGTTGAGTCAGCATTTTAATGCAAATTTGTTATTTACCACATCTGCCTTGGACTTGGTTTATGTCAAAACATATGGAAATTTGATGGTGGAAACTTTTCATACCAAGTCCCAGACGAGATCACTTTTCTTTTTAATAGAAGCACATCATTTATTAATCGTTAAGAATATTTAATATCACTAGTTCACATTGTGGATGTTCGGTTAGTCTTTTTGATTTTCACTTACTCATGAGCATTATTTCCATTACAAATATGTTTTTACCTTGAGTCCCTACCCTAGAGTCCTTTAATTTGGAAGGGGACTTCTCTGTTATTTCTGATGAAAACTATAATGTCTGATTTTCTTTTTATCTGCAGGTAATCTGTTGGAATTAGTATTCATATTGCAAGAAGGGTCAACAACCTGGGATTCTGAAGGGGTGCTACTGACACCAACCAGAAGCCTGGGAGCAAACCCACAGGAGCAATCTATAAGGTCAACCCAAGTGAGGAGTTCTTAGCAGTTCAAGGATAGTGGAAATGGTCAGAAAGTAACAGAAAGTGGGTCCTAGATTTCTCCCTTATCCACTGAGATGTGAGCTTTTCCTCTTTGACTCTGAGGATTTGGTTTGTCTCAGAATTTCAACTATTGATTACTGTTTACATTCTCCTATCTGTGACACAATATTCTTTCCATCTGAGAATGTCAGCATTTACTTAAGTCTGGAAAATTTGCACTACCTGCAATCTTATGTTTGAAGTCCTGTTTTCCTGCTAAAGGAAACAACTCTATTTTTCATGAATCTTAACTCCTCTTCTCTCTCTCTCTCTCTCTCTCTCTCTCTCTCTCTCTGTGTGTGTGTGTGTGTGTGTGTGTGTGTGTGTGTGTGAAAGAGAGAGAGAACGTTCACTACTAGTGGAGTTATTTTCTATGAAATTGCATCGTGGAGATATTCTGTGGTTGTACTTTTGAGTTTGAGCCTTTCAAAGCAGAAGGAATTTTATCAGTGATAGGCACATTCTGATATTTTAAGGCAGCTAAGCTGCAAAGGCTCTATATCCTGACCCTTCCTGAGATCACTCACTTCTCACCACTGTTTCTCTTTCTAGCTGTGACTTAGGTTTGCCTGCAATCCACCTTCCCCATCATTTTTCTCTATCTCTAGCTTCATGAACAGTGCAGGTGTTACAGGTTTTATGCTAGATGTCTCATCTGTTCCTGCTCCTTGCTTCATGCAAGCCAGAGTTCTCATTTCCTGTTCCCACTTCAGTACTAATAAAACTTCTCCTCACTCTTCACTCTTATCTGAGTCCAGAACCTAAATCAGTAAATACAGACTTTTTTAAACCTCTGATTTTACTTCTGATTACACACTTGAGAAATACACTTGAACCATTATTTTCTCTCAGTATTTCTATGTATTTGGAACAGATAGTACTCATCCATGCCATTTCATACACGACTTTAGCCTAGGTGAGATCGAATGCATACCACTCTCACAAATATGTAGACAGGATGCCTGAGATTGTTTTTTAAAATTCCACTTGATAAAGTCTTTTTCTCCTTATGAGACGGCCTCATAATGTGTGGGTTTGTGTTTTTAATAGGCAGAAGGGGAACTGAACATTTAATCCCTGGAGGAATTCTAGAAATGTTAGAATTTTGTTGATTTTCATCTTCACACATGACAGAGCTATCATGTAAGTGTGGCTGATGTCTCTGCCTTGTCATGTGAGACTCTGTACTTGTGAACAGCTCACTTTCACACTGATAATTACCTCCAGCAGAACTTGGTCCTTCTCACATGTGTAAGGCATAGTGCTCAGTCATCTCTAAGAGGCAATAGATTTCTTCTTCTATCAAACACCATGGTTGTTTTTGCATAAGATCATTTATTCCATAAATTTCATTAGCAATTAAGTATTTCACTTTGCTGTCATAACCTATGCAATCTCTTATATACTTCAAGGATAAGGCTAAGCTCCTTGTAGTTATAATTTACAGATAAAGTTTTTAAGTCAGAGATTACCTCAAAGTATAGTGGGCAAAACTAATGCTACAAGACTCAATAGCCTGCTCAGTCTACTTCTTGCAAAGATAGGCATGAATCGAGTTCATATAGTTTTGTATGTATAAAAAGGTACACTCTGTTTTCATCATCTTCAACTTTCCAGGTGAGAGAATTGAACAGAGAGGTTGCTTTACCCAATCTTGGCCCAGTAGTCATCTGTTGTCATCTAATGACTGTCACATAAGTATATATTTTTTTCTTTTTTTAGCATTTTAAAATTTACTCACATATGTACACATTGTTTGGGCCACATCCCCATCCATCTGCTTCCACACAGTGGTGCTAAGTTTTCCTAGGAATCGCCATTTAGCGTCTGCATTGGCCATAGAATGGTAATACTTGCCTTCTGATTATCAAGGAAACGGGACAGTCACGGAGGAGAAATTCAGAAAACACTGGACACAGAATCACCATGCACTGTGATTGTGGAATCAATGCCAAAATGAAACAACCCAACACAAAACACCTAGATACAGGTGACGAAAATACAGTGTAGATTCTGTGCTGCTTAGTGACTAATTTACATAATTTAATAAATCTTTGGGTCTTAATTCCCCTGGGAATGAGTGCGGGTGTGTGGGTTTGTGTGTGATTGTTTGTATGTGTGTGTGTATGTGCATTTGCGGGTATGTGTGTGTGTATGTGTGCATGTTTTTGTGTGTGTATGGGCGTGCACATGTGTGTATGTGTGTGTGTGAGTATGTATATGGGTGTGCATGTGTGTGTGTCTGTGTATGTGTGTATGAATGTGTATGTGCGTGTTTATGTGTAAGTAGGTGTGTGTGCATGTGTATGTGTGTGTATCTGTGTGTATGTGTGTATGTGCATGTGTGTATGTGTTTTTATGTGTGTGTGTGCATGTATGTGAGTGTGTATGTCTGTGTGTCTGTGTATGTGTGTGTGTATTTGTGTATGTGTGTATGTGCATGTGTGTGTATGTGCGTGTGTGTATGTGGGTGTGTATACATTTGTGTATGTGTCTGTATGGACTTGTGTACGTGTGTATGGGGGTGTGCATGCATGTATGTGTGTACGTGTATGTGAGTTCTATCTGTGTGTATGTGTAATTGGGTGTGTGTATGTGCATGTGTATGTGTGTGTATGTGTAATTGGGTGTGTGTATGTGCATGTGTATGCATGTGTATGTGTGTGTGCTTGTGTACATGTGTCAGTGTATGTGTGTGTGTGCATGTGTATGTGTGTTTGTGTGTGTAAGTGTGTATGTATGTGTATGTGCTTGTGTGTTTGTATCTGTGTGTATGTGTGCATGTATGTATCTGTGTATGTGTGTGTATGTGTGTGTGTGACTCTGTGTGTATGTGTATGTGTGAATGTGCGTATTTGTGTATGTCTGTATGTGCATATATGTGCGTGTGTATATGTTTGCTTGTATGTGTATGCGTGTATGTGTATGTGTGTGAGTGTGTATGAGTGTGTGTATTTGTGTATGTGTGTGTGTCTGTGTATGTGCATGTGTATTTGTGTATGTGTATATGTATCTGTGTATGTGTGTGTATATGTGTGATTGTGTATGTGTGTGCATTTGTGTGTGAATGTGTGAATGTACGTATTTGTGTATGTCTGTATTTGTGTATATGTATGTGTGTATATGTGTGTATGTGTGTGTGTTTGTATGTGTATGTGTGTGTGAGTGTGTATGTGCGTGTGTATTTCTGTATGTGTGTGTGTCTCTGTATGCGTTTGTGAGTGTGTGTCCCTCACAAACCGGGTCAACTTGAGTAACAAACTGAATGACAAAAATGTTCAATTGTAATCCACAGATTAAGATAAACAGCCATACATCCCTGACAAAGAAATTTGATTTAATCATTGCAAAGAATATTATTCAAATACTAGGGAAATCATTACTATCATTAGAAAAGCACAGTGATAACTGATACAGGCTAGATCCACTGATGGCTCCCGATATTGTGAGGCAAGTCTATAGATAACCAGATATTTCTCCAAAGACACTCATTAGTTACAGAAAGAGGTACAGTAACTTTAGAGTGGAGAAACACAGGGACAGCTTCTAAACCAAGGAAGCAATGGCATCATTAATAATAGCATTTATTTGTATTGTGTACCTTGAGATGTTGCTCCAAGAAGAGCAGGTCATGGCATGACAGTCATGTCAAAAGCACACCGTTTGGTATGTGTGTATAATTCCAGCAGGATTGAATAGGATGATCCTGAGATGAAGGCCAGCTGAGACTACACAGTGAGTTTAGAAAATAACAACTTCAACAGAATAATTAGTAAATATCACACAAAATTAAATGAAGTCGCTCTCCACAGACAAGTGAGCAAGGTGCTTAAAAATGTAAAGATTGTGAAAGATCTCCTTCCTCAAACACTCTGGCCAGAGAAAAAGGAAGGAAGGAAAGCAGGGAGAAAAGGAGGGAGGAAGGAAAGAAAGGAGAAAAGGGAGAGTGGGACTGAGAGACTGAGGCAAAAAGGATGGAAGAAAGTGGAGAAAAGGAGAGGGAGGGAAGGAAGGAAAGGAAGAAAGAAAGAGGAGAAAGAAAACAAAGGAAGAAAGGAAGGAAGGGAGGGAGGGAGGAAAGAAGGAAGATGGAGGGAAGAATGAATGGAAGGAAGGAAGGAGGGAGGGTAGGAAGGAAGGAAGGAGAGAGGGAGGGAGGGAAGGAAGGAAGGAAGGCGGGAAGGAAGAGAATGATAAAAAAGAAAGAAAGACCCTGTGGGTTGCAGAAGTTTGAGGAGAAGTTTTGACCTCAGACATAATGTGGGATCTGAGTTAGATTCTGGGACAGCAAATGTAGATTAGAGGAAAATAGGAGTAAAATTTGAATAAATTGCAGCAATGAAAATGTCTTGGATTTAATCATTGTTCTATAGTTATTTAAAATGTTTAACATTAGCAAAAACCTTGATGAAATGTACCTGTGAACTCTGCATCTCTTTTGATAATATTCTGTGAGTCTAAAAATTTTTTTGAGAGAAAAGTGAAAAGTGGAGTCGATCAGAATTGAGTGTTCTAAATCGGGCTATACAGTTTTAGTTTGGAAAGCAGTCCAACAGAAAGTTCTTATGCTTTAGATTTTGGGTTTGGAAAACTTACTTTTATTTCACTAGTTTTGATTAATCTACAATTTCCCAAGAAGCATCAGAATCAAAATCTTTTTGCAAAATTATATTGAACTTCAACAGGAGATCCTCACTTTCACAGCTAAAGGGAATTTTCATCCTAACCACTTCTCACTTCATTCTCTGGCATCTCCTTTGTCACCCTGAAGATCCATGTACCCATGGACACAAAATAGTGTGCTCCCCACCCAGTTAAGCATACCAAGTCATCAAAGGGCAGGATTGGTGAGTGGAGAACCCAGATTTATCACATCCTTTTTGACCAGTTGGACATATTCAAACATGGAACACATTTTGTAAGTCATCAAAAATCTTTAGAATAACATTATGACTTAAATTCTTGTGTAAGCCAAAGAGAAAGAAAATATTTTAACCTCCAAAGAATGCCTGAAATAAGCAACAATTTCTTTCATTTTTATAGGTCCCTTGATACCCAAAAGTAATTACAGAAGAGTTGCTAGAAGCCTCTAGGAAGGATCTGAAAGCTCAGTAAGCTTAGAGCTGTTTATCCAACTTTGCCATATATAGCAAATGTACACATATGTTTCAGGGTGGAAAATGGAGGAATTTTAATGCCTTGATGTTGAAGTTAGTTAGGAAAAGAAAACATACTTCTCAAAGCATTTTAAGCAACAAAGCAGAAATGGGAGAAAACGGTAGAGGAAAGATAGCAAATTCCAGCCTCTTACTGGTAGGATGGAAATTTACGATGGTCTCAATATTTAATATTTGCACACACAGTGTCTCTCTCACACACAATTCAGTTTTTACAAAGTAAAATAGCCAATGAAGATTCAGAAATTTGTTTTCATCTTGCTGAATTTTAATAATTTACATGAAATAACATATTTCTCACTGTCCATAAGAGATTTCCATTATATTTTGTCTGAAATATCCACCCTATCAGATGTTTATTTCTTCCTCAAATACCCAACTTCTTCATCTGGGCTCTCTTCTGGCAAGGTGTTAAGTCTGATGTCTCTAATTATTTTTGCAATGACAGCATTCTCTGCTCCTTTTATTCTCTTATCTCTCAGCAGTTACCCTCTACCCCTTCCTCTACAGCCACACTTCCCTGCAGTACACTCTCTCCACTTTCACACCCCATGCTCAACTCTCAGCCCACCCAATGTGGCTTCTATGTCTGCTGTCTTTGAAGGTTGTGCATTTATTCCCTCTAAGAAGATTCTTGGATAAAGCATAACAATTATTCTACATGACATCTATCACAATCATCACTATCACCACCTCTCTCTCTTGTGCCTCCATCTTACTCTCATTTGAAATTTACCTTTCTCTGTTAGTCATTAAATAATGATGTCCTTCAAGGTTTAGCCCAAATTCCACTTCTAACTGCAGTCTGTAATCTTCCTCTGACAGACCGCAAATACCCACAGCTAGAATCATCACTTAGATGCAAATCCACTCACCGCACTCAGTCACTTAATGTACCCTAGGAATGTTCTAAATGTATGATTTTATTTCTTGGTTTTTCTGGAGCTGGGGATCAAAGCCAGATCCTGTGTATGCTAGACAAGTGCTCTACCTTTGAGCTACCCCACCAGTGCTTGCTTTTATGAGATTAGGCCTCCTATGGAGTACAGGGGGGTCCCGAACTCTAAATCCTCTCACCGCCTCAACCCCCAAGTGTTAGGATTACAAGTGTACATGGACACATCCAGCTGCTCTGATATAAAACTTAATTTGATCACAATATGGTTAAGAAGCCATGTTTAATGCTTGAATTAGGTCAAATCTCATACATTATATGTAAAGCACATACTCAATTCACCATTCTTTATACTAATTAGCAGAATTGTGGTTATACTTTCTTCTGGATGTTTTGATTACCTTATGAATATCTATATCACTTTATGGTATCCCGGTTTTAAGATGGCAAGAAAAATGTCTTTCTTTACCACAGTCTGTACATTTTGTACCATACTATGCACTGAGGATAGCACTATTACTTGAAGTAACAAATGTATGGATAAATGAAGTTAATATATTTGAAGGTAAACAAGTCTCTAGTGTTCATGACCACCTTCCTTCTAAAATATTTCTATTGCCTTAGAAAATGTTAAAATAGAATATTAGATATTACTCCTTATGCTCGTGTGACTGTAAGATCCAAAAAAATTGAATTCAATTAGATTTACCATCAACATTTGCAAGTGATTGCACTTGAAAGCTCTTTAAAAGAACTACACAAAAGTAAGTCAGGAACTGGCGGCTCACACCTGTAAGCCTAGCAAGATAGGAGGGTGAGCTCAGGCAGCTCACATTTCAACATCAGTGGAGGCAAAGAGTTTGTAAGACCCCATTTCCAAAATAACCAGAGCAAAATGGATTGGAGGTGTGGCTCAAGTAAAGCACCTACTTTGCAAACCGGAAGCCCTGAATTCAAACCCTAGTCCCATCCCCCATCCTCAAAAACAATAACCTACACAAAAGAAGTACTACTCAGTCTTCAAAAACCAGGAAATTCTAACATTTACAACAAATGGACGAACCCAGAGGATATTATGTTAAGTGAATATGTTAGTAACTTTCTCTCACTATGACAAAATACTGAAAATACTTGAGATAAACAATTGGAAGAAGGAAAGTTTATTTTCACTCATGGTTTTGGAGGTTTCAGTTACAGTCATTTGGTTTTGTGTTCTTGGGCCTGTGATGAGGTACAACATGGTAGAAGGCTGTGATGGAGGTAAATTACTCATCTCATGGCAGCCAGGAAGCAGAAAAAGCAAAAGGACCAGGGAGTTGATGCAACCATCCAGAGCATATATTCAATAACCTTCTACCTCCAATTAGACCCAACTTCTAGGTTCTACCACCTGCTATAATGCTATCATACTAAAAATCCACAGAGGAATCAATGCACTGATGAGATTAAAGCTTTCATGATCCAATCATCTCCCAGAAAGTGACAACCACTAGCTGTTAACCAAATTGTTAAGACACAATCCTTTGGGGGACATCTCAAATCAAAACCATAGCAGTGACAAATGTTGCATGATCTCACTTATAGGTAGAACTTTAAAAAGCTGAACTCACACAGGTACAGATTATAGTATGGGTCACTAGAGGCTGTGTGTGGGGTGTTGGTGACAGGATAAACAAAGGGCACAGGACTTCATTTGAACAGGATAATAAGTTCCCGTGGTCTATTGCATGCCATGGTGACTACAGTTAATGATAATGTGTTGAGTATTTCAAAATAGCTGGAAGAGTAGGTTTTGAATGTTATTCCTATAAATAAATGATGAGCATGTAAAATGATAAATAAAATACTTAGCCTAATTTGCTTATTGTGTGACTTATACACACATGAAAATATCACATTTTACCTCAAAAATATATACAATTTGTCTATTAAAAATAAAAGAAAGGTTTAAAAAGAGCAGCAACTCATTATCATGCTTGTGCTTCTGGGATCATTACAGATGGTGACATAGCCTTCATTTTTTTTCTGTCCAGCTCAAACTTCCTGAGCCCTTGGAGGTTACCTGCAGTGAAAGGAGCAAACATAGAGATGAGAAAACACTAGGAGTTCATCAGAAGGTGAGGTGCATGCATCATGGAGGGGAAAGCCCAATGTAAAGCTTTTCCAAGACCATTTGTGAAAATATTGTGTATTTTGTAGTTTGCAGGAAATAATGACTTTGGGAAGATGGCGTTATTGATGACAAATGCAACGCCATGCAAAAGCGCTGGGAGGTCTTCTCTATATCCCACTTAATCTGGCTCTCTGGCTTGTATTATACAGTCAGCTCTCAATACCTGTCAAATGAATACAGAGCCTAGACTTCATTGTGCAATTATTTTAGTAGTTAATGAATGGAATTAATGAATGAATATTTCTAGAAGGTTTGATTCTTTATTAAAGATAAGATTTGTGTGCTATTACTAGGGTTTAAACCCAGGGTCTCATAATTGCTAGCCAGGAACTCTACCACTTGAATCATGCTGCAAGTCCTTCTTGCTTTGTTTTTCAGAATGGGTCACTTTTTTACCATCTCAGGCCATGATCTTCCTTCCTCTTCCTCTCATGTAGTTTGTATTACAGGTATGAATCACCAAGCCTGGTCCAAAGCTAACATCTTAATTATGTAAGTGATCAAATAAAATGAGATGTTTTGAGTCAAAGTATGATAGTTGCTGAAATAAGTTGTCTCAGAAACTCTGTTGAGATTTTTCGAGGTAGCCACTTAATAGCGAAATGCTTAAAAGTATTTTGAAGAAGATTAATGATGCTACTATTCTAGAGTTGAATATTGCCTAATAACATGATTTTTCACAAGACATTAAAATTAGAATTACTGAAACAGAAAGTATGACAAAAGAGAAATTGAAAAATAATAATAGACCAAAAAAGTATCATACATTTATCAGAAATACATTGCTATATTTAAAATCAAAATCAGTACAGATTCTAGATATTCTTAGTTTTAAATCCCAACCACAAACTGTTAACAGTGCCTTGTGTGAGCACGGTGGGTGCCGGTGAGCATGGTGGGTGTTGGAGAGCATTGTAGGTGTTGGGGCACACTGTGGGTGTCAGGGAACACTGTGGGTGTCGGGGAACACTGTGGGTATTGGGGAACACTCTGGGTATGGGTTTGTGGGTTGAGGGCACACAAACTGAAGAGAACATTTATGGTCTGGCTATTCTTTTCCTTGTCACATTATGTCTTTTTATAAATGACAGAACTCTTGAGGCAACCATAGCCCATGCAATCTGAGAACCCTGTAGATATTCACATTTTCCAGAATAACCACTTAAAAGTGTCACTGGAGATAAATACCCAAATGCCAAGAAGAAACTCAAGGCCAATGGATTACCAACCTGCCCACAACTTCTGTTCTTAGTAGGTGAACCCAGGATTGTGTTTTCTACTTTTCCCAAAATTATTTGACACTTTGCCATGAGAATTGATTACTTGCCACTTTATAATATACAAGGGCAAGCAAAAAAGCAGTGATCCAGCTGTGGGGGACCAGAATAACTTGTAGAGTTAGCACACATTTTCTCAGACACTTCATATAAATCTTGATGTTAACAAAGAAATGTAAACCAATCATCAGTGCCTTTTCTAAATCAGCACCACACTTATCACACACATCAAAAATTATTTGCAAGATACGTTTTTGGTCGGATTTCACATACAGTCTCTTGTGTAAGCAATGAACATGAATCATTAGTGAAAAGGAAGCTACTCCAATCTTCAAACATCTTGCTGTCATATTCCGGAGACTAAATGAAAGTTTATCTGGAAATATGTCCCATGAAGTCATGGATTCATATATATATATATATATATATATATATATATATATATATATATACATATATATATATATACATATATATATACATACTTTCATAGCTCAACCAACAAGAGATAGAAACAGATTTTAGGCCTGCCACTGGCTCTTCTTGCCTTACTGCATAATAGTCAGTGCTAGCAGATTGTAATAGCCTCCACCCAGGTATTCAAGCATCCCAGAAAAGAGTTTTCTAAGAAGGAAATGTTGATATATTACACAATGGCAGTAATGTCTCTGAAAACTGCTTCATGTTCTTCTCTTCTAAGGCATTTGATTATTACAGACTCATGACAGAAGTTGGTCAAGTATGAAATTCAGCAGATTATGTAATAGTGTTGACAGTTATTCAAATGATCTGTCTACGATGAAATTGGTAACAGATATTCTCTTCCTGAAGAGGTGGTTTAATTTGCTTATTTACCTGAACAAGCTGCTTAAATATGGTCCATGTACTAAAATCATGGAAAAATTCTTTTACTTGACAAATATGTTGCAATACTGTAGTTATGAAAACCTCTTTGCAGAAATAATTTAAGGTAGTGTACCACAGTAGGTTGTGGATTAAATTATTTGTTTGTGTCTTTGCAATATTATCATTTTGATCTCCCTTGTTTGAAATATAGTTTAAAAAACTTCCAAAATATTTATTTGACCAAACAAGTTTAATATTGATCTGATAATCTACAACTGACACAGGATATTAAGAAAAATTCAACATCAAAATGGAAAAAAAATAGTGTTTGTGTGAGTTGTCATGTGACGGCCTCTCAGCTACAAGCATTCACATTAATGTCCTTCTGTGGCATTGGAGATGGCCAGGAGTGGGCACTGAGAGTGGGGCACTGCAGGTGGATAGAGCTTCTCCTCAGCCTTCCTTTGACCTATTTGCTGCCTCTGCTGTTGAGGGCACACAGCAGCACTTACTCATGTGACAGCTGCTCCTAGCCCACAGACTTCCACCAGGGCAGATTTTCCTGACTTTGGCTATCAACTTGCCAATCTCCGCCTTCTTTATCTTGAGACAGCGTTTCCTCCTTGCCCATCAAGCCCATGGGTTGAATTCAACCAGGCTCAGCCCTCTTGTGTTCTAATACAAGGATTCCAGCTTGCCAGGATCCTCCCTGTCCGCTAAGAACAGTGTAGAATAAACCCTATAAGGTGTGTATGGAGCAGCCTCAGGGACCCCAGTGAGCTTCCTGCTATCCACCAGACTGCATCCTTCCTTGCCCATTGAGCTATGGATCCCAACATGGGGTAGGTGGGCCACTTTCCAAGCTTGTTTCATACTTGGGTACTCCTCTCAGTCCTTTATTGTTCTGTCCTATCTCTTTGTAGGATCTAATTCCCTGTAAGCAACATTTTTTACATTTTATTAGCATAAATTAACTGTACAAAGGGGTTTTGTTGTGATATTTCCTTGCATGTAATGTACTTTGCACACACACACACATAAAATGTAATTCACTCATATTTGTCCTTCATCTCCCTCTCTCCCTTAGTCCCTGATTCCCCACAAACAGTCTCCCTTTACAGTCATGCCACACTACTTTTTTTAGGCTAGATTTTGCATGAGTGAGACTATATTGGTCTTTGGTGCTTGACTTGTCTCATTCAACATCCATTTTCCTGGGAACATTAAAAGTATTACAGGAAAACAGGTAAAAAATTATATTACAGCTTTCATTGCTGACTACAATGATCAGTGTACTTTTTACAAAGTGAAAATTTCTTGTATCTATGAGGATAAAACAATGGCTAATATTATTGCGAAGATAACTTGAAGAGTAAAGCAGCCATCAGCCTACCCTTGGCATCATGTGTAGTATATTACGCTCGTATCAGGGAGCCTGAGTCATTTAAGAGCAAAAATAAATTACATTATAGTATCCATAATCACTTTTAGAAGGATTTGACTACAAAACCCTATAAATAATAACTGTGAATGATAGAGGTGGACTCACTTCTTGAGGCAATCACTTACATTAAGCATCACAATCCCCTAGTGTCGGTTTTATTGCTCTGTAAGTTGTATCTGATGTCAATATTCCACTTACATTCTGGATAAGATCCTTTCTGAAGTAATTCCCTGCAGCAATTTTCTCTTCTTATCTTTTTTTATCATCATTTCCCCTCCTTAATGGATCACTTTTGCCAGTAAATCAACATGTAATAACATATCTTATCTTAACAAATACTTAATTTAATCACAAAATCCCCCTCTTTGCTCCATGTCTTCCTTCACTCCTCAATCCATTTCTCAGCTCTCTATTCCAAACATTAAAAATGTTAGGAAACATTGACTCTAGCCCTTGTCTCAGTTTCCATCAGGCACACTCCCTCCCTCTGAGACTTCCCCCTCACCTGTGCTGTTAAGTCATCAAAAACTCTGCATTGCCAAGGACCATTCTCAGACTCCTTGGCAGCTAGCTACGCTTCTATCACAATGACTTGCCCCCTCCATTTTGAAACACTGTGCCTTTGGCCTACAGAATGCAAAGCTCTGTTTAACAGAGTGTAAGACTTTTCCCTGCCGACTCCTCCTGACTCTGCTGCCGGAACTTTTCAGAAAACTTCAGCTACTAAAGTGCATAGAACTCATTCCTGGGACTTCTTTTCTTGTCATGCCTTGATCACATACAATGTCAACTCAGCTATGGATAATAAAAGTCACTTTATCCTTGAACTAACCAGAATTCCAGGGTCAAATGATTGCTAACCATGCCCATTTATAAGTCCAAGAGCTTCATTCTTGTACATGGAGGGACAAGATCCCTTCATCCACGCAGTGAGAAATAATGACGGACTAGCTCTTCTGACTTCTTGGTCATATTTTATAAAATCCCTGTGTATGAGAATGGGTTGCCAAAGTGTAACAGAAAGGCTGAAGAATGAAAGAAACACCAGAGATGAAAGAGGAGGCAAATCCAGGACTGCACCAAATACATCCTATTAGGGTCTCACAGACCTAACGTCCTACCCTTTCTTTCCTGGGTAACAGAAAGACTGGAGGATACTCTCACCTCAAGGCCACAGAACGAGGTGCTTATGCTAAGTTAGACAAAAGTGGTCCAGGTCCAACCTGAGTATATCAGGCTTTCTCAAAAACCTGTAACATGTCAACACATCCAACAGTCTGGATGTCAGTGGCTAGCACAAAACACTTGCTTCTTGGATTATTTTAATGACTTTGTTATCTTTGTTTATCTTCTAAGATTTAAAATGCATACCAGGGTCAAAACAGAAGTTATGACCAAATGGCTGTAGCCAGTCTGGATCCCTTTGATTTTCTCCTGTTTGATGATGAGGAAATCTCCTTTCTAAGGCTATTCTGCACAAAATTCACAGCTGAAACTATGACCCAACATTCAGCCTCATGAAACGTCTGATACTTTACTTCTGATTCAGTTGGACGTTATGAATTTCATAAAATCTCATTCTGACTAATGTAACAATCTTAGTCTCTCTGAATCACATTGCATGAACAGGTGATCAGATACTTCAAGTCCAGCGAAAACATTCGGTACTCAGAGACAACTTACGGTATTGGAGTATGGTTGCTTGTAATTCAGAGAAAGCAGGAAATAAAAGCGCTGCTTATCAGAATATCAAAGAAGTCGACTTCTAAATCTATAGCACTAAACTATCCAAGCTTGCTCAAATTCTGATTACTTTGAAACCCATCATACCCAGCCCTCTCCAACAATTTTTTTGCTCTCACACGCATGCCAACAAAACCTATCCCAAGATTCATTAGGTCCTAGACATTGCTTTGTCCTCAGCTCACTCCACAGAACTAAATATACACTCTTCATTTCACAGATGTAGTAAACTCAGCTGAGATCCCAGGAGACTCAAGACACTATTTGTATTAAGGAAAAAAACACAAAAGACCCGAAGAACCTAAGTTTCAATTCTTTTTTTCTTACTAATTAGTATAGAGCCAAGAGGATTATGATTGCTGCATTAAAAGAGAAATGTCTGGATTAAAAAAAAACAGCTTAAATTATTTAGCTAGTCCATGGCTTTTGAATTTAAGTGCTAAAAGCAGACTTATCTATGACACTGAGTCATATTGTTCCTTCCCATACATAAAATAACTTTAATGCATTTATTCCATTTTGCTATTTACTTTTTCAGACATTTTTCCCCATTTAAACAAATGACAGGACATTCTGCACCTGTTACTGAAGCCTAATGGATTGATGGAGACTGTTCCATCTCATTCTTTCCACAGGCAAACAAAAAAGATCAATCATGCTCCTAATTCTGAATTCTATCTTTGCATGAAGAACTCTGGGTAGAACCAACACTTTCAACAACAGGAGAAAAATCAATTTTCATAGTAGTCAAATAACCAAGTATATTGTCCATATTACCAGAGCACTCCCAGGAGATTTAAAAATGCTCCTATTTGAACAATGGGGGAAATGTAAATAATATGCAATATGTCTGATTGGAATTGTCACTTCAAATCCCCCCCACATAATGAATATATCCTAATAATTTTTTTTAAAAATGCTCATCTTTGAACTCAAATAATTAACTAAAATGATCCATATGAATATCACTAGAGTCATAGTACCAAATCTTAGGTCAGATCAATGTCTTCACAAGTGCAAAGCATGAACACTAGAAAAAATTTCAAGAAAATCTCTATTGTTTTGTTATTGGCAAAATAAATAAGTCTACACAGCCACAACAACTGAATTTGTCTCCTTTCTGAGTCTTCCTTAGCCTATAATGAAAAAAGTATTGTTTGTGACTGCAAAGCAGAAGGTTGAACCTATTCGACTTATATCTCCGACAATTTCTGAAGATCACAGTATATTCATAAGCTTCTCATGAGAGTTTTTAAAGCATTGTTGAGTTGCTTATGAAACAGCATTGAGAATGATGAAGTATGATGTTTGCATGTGTGTATGTGTGTGTGGTTTTGTGTGCTTGTCTATTTAGTTGTGTGTGTCTGTGTGTGTGACTGTGTGTAATCACAAGTCAGAGGATTGTTGGGAGTTTTCGTGCTTTGCTCAACATGCCATTCATGACACAAACTATGACCTGGATAGTGTCACGCAGCTCCTTACTGTTTATCCCCCAGCTGCTTACCCCTCCTGGTTTCTGTACTTGAAAGAACAGAAGGTAATGGTTAAGGGTATTGAAGCAGTGGTCAGACACAGTATCCTCATTTTGCATCTGAGATGAGGGGAAAGATAAGTAGTGTTAGTCTTAAGTTAACTCTTACGTGGTAATACATAGAAAAATATCTACCAGACAAAGAATAAATGTCCACTCATTGTCATCGAAGTCTGATTAAATCCTGTCTTCTCCTTCTCACAGTCTTGTCTGGAGTCATCACTACCTGTCTTGGCTTGTAAGACTCCCAGCCGTTAAAATCTTGAATACTGTGTGTTTTTTGTGAGACTGCATTATAATAAGTCTTTGGCTTGTAGCTACATATATTCCTTCTCTTGTTTGGAGTCACCCTCTGTATAAACACATGCACATTTGGGGGTACCACGCTCCTCTTGTTTGAAATGATAACCATTGTTTCCCTCATGTCTTTTCTTCTCGAGCTCTTCAGAGATCACTGTAACAGAAACATGGCACATCGCGTAGCTAATCCTAATGCCATTTTAATTAACTTCTGATTGGTAACTTCAAATCTGTAGTATTACTACAGATGTAGTAAGACAGTCAAGCTAATACAACTCATAGAGTAAAATCCAGATTTACATTGTATTTTAACTGACTTGGTATGCACATCACACTTTCCACTTGATTTCCTCTTCCTCTTTATGTGAAGATTAAACTGGTTTTTTGTTGCATTTACTTCCATGGATAGAAATCTTGAAGACATTGGTTTGCAGTTACTCATTCTCAGTAGGTGAATAAGTTTTCCAACAGTGACTATTAAATAGAAGCTCAGAAATAGGGAGAGAGAAGAAATCAGAAACCATCTAACTCACCTTCCTGGTTATAAGAGGAAACAATCAAGTGCCAACACTGACCAATTCAGCCATCTAAAGGTGAACCTGCTCAGAACCGGTTCTTCTGATTGATCTTCACTGCTCTTTCCACTTTTTCTGTCATCCTCTTTCTCCACCTGTGGAAGACACTTGGCAAGAATTCAGCTCAGTCATTCATCTGCAGACTGCCTGCCATTGGCCTCTGGCTATAATGTAGGACTGGGGCTTTTAAGGAAATAGAGCAGGATCCCTTTTAGCACACTCATTGTTTCATTCACATTTTATGAGCATGCTATCTATTAAGTCATAATGTGACTCTATTTCAAATAAAAATGTCTATGCACACATAACTTAATGTTTTACTTACTTATTTTTAGTAGTACTGGAATTGGACCTCAGGGCATTGCTCTACAACTTGAGTCATACCCAAGTCTTTTTTTCTTTTTTTTTTTGCTTTAGTTTGTTCTTTGGGTAGGTTCTTGCACTTTTGTCTGAGGCTGGTCTCAGACTACTATCTTCCTATCACTGCTTTCCAAGTGTCAGGGATTATAGGCATGATCCCTAACACCTAGCGATATGTTTTCTTTTAAAATTGAGAAATACAAAATAATAGATTCATAGAATATGAAAATTTGAAAAGCATTACAGGTCATTAGCTCCACTTTCTCCTCTTCCTGAGTAATCTCATTTGCATTTTGTCACAGATCACGGAGAAGGAAGAGAATAGATGAGTAGGGACCTAGAACATTTAAAAGAGAAATGACAACAACCAAAAGTGGTGGTAGTACTTAATTGGTTAAAAGAGACTCTAAATTCCCAGCAGAATGTGAGGAAAAGGTTTCTTTAAATGCAAATATATACAACGCAGTCTAATTAGTATGCCTTCTGGCAGTCATGAGATATATTTCACATTTCAAGCAAATCACAGTCTTCCTGGCCATTTTATGAAAAATAAATAGCACAAATAATAAAAGAATATTAAGATATTTTCCCTTGGCACATCTGAAATAAAGGGAAATAAAAGAAAATATGTGGTATTCCTCTTACTTTACTGTACAGTGCTTTTACCTCTAGGAGCATACAGCAGCATTCATTCATTTATTATTACTGCATTTTACTTGTAATAATCAGTCCTCAGGGTATTGAATCTATAATGAAAACCAACTGTGAATTCTTTATTGCAAAAAGTATGTATCTGTCCAATGTTAATGTCAACAGAGATTTTGATTTACAATAAAGCTTTTGTGAAGTCTTGCTGACGTTAAAATTTTTTAAAGGAAGTTTTAAATTGATCCTTACTTTAGATCAACTAAGGGTTTGGCACAAGTCTTTACAGATGCTAAAATGCCAAATACCACTTTGTCTTCTTCCTCACTATCTCCTCACTTTGGTTTTGTTCCAAAATGTTTTGGATAAGTCACGGTGACTGCTCACGCTGCATGGAATCAGCTCCATGAGTTTCCTCTGGGGTTTCCCAGTGTGGCTTTGGTGACTTCCCAGCAGTCTGAACCCGAGCGTTGAAAGCTTTGCTGAAGTTACTTCTGGAGTCAGTTGTTTCCTCCTTCTCCTCCAAGGAATTACCACACATGCCCTGAATACTGAAATAAAGGGTGCTTTCTCCTTTGCAAACTTCCTGCTGTGATTACATTAAATTACAGCCTGGGGTTTCAAGGACAGAGAATAACTGGTCACTGTGCCATGAAAATGGATGGTCCTCTTTCTTGTGGTTAAAATAGAAGTTGTTAGTAGAGTGTGTGATTAGGTCAGAACTGATCTTTGTTACAAAGAGAAATTGCCCCTCCACTCAGACTCTTGCATTTACTTATGATCCTAGTTCAGTCTTCTAATATCATGTCTTTGATGTCTTCTTTATTTTCTTCTGTAACTCAAAGCATAATATTACCTTGACAACAGAAACTGTGGAAGTTGAGAGAACCCACAGAAGATGGCTGGGTGGAATAAATAGTTCAAAGAATGATATCTGGACCTCTCATCCTGAGTGGAGTGGAGAAAACCAGGCACACTAATGCTTTGCCAGTCGTTCCTGACAAGACACCTTCAAGGGTCATCTCCACGTGCTCCACAGATCCTTATCCATACAGACATGCTTGCTTTCTGATTCTCACTAGCTCCTCTGCCATCAAGGTCATTCTCCAATATTCCTAAGCACTGGTGAAGTTCTAGCATTAAAATGTGGAATTCAAATGATGGCTAGTCGTCAAAGGGGTCAGTTATTTTAGAAAACATTTCTCTGAAAAGTTTAACTAAAAGCACCTGTTTCAAGAGAGATGTGGAACTGTGGGTGAGACTTTTCTCCTCAAAGTATATATACCATTTTGTGGAGTAAGTTTGTGTCTTCATATCTCAGGGTTAAGAATGCCAGGGAGATCCTAAAACAAGCATGGAATTCAACATAGAATGGGCATGGCTGAGCATGGATATCGACAAACTATCACAAGACGACGTAACTTCTTATAGTTTAGAGAACTAAGAATTGCACCAGCGGCTTTAACTCATGAGAGAGAAGCCATGTTCAGTACCAAAATCACGAAAACTTCCTGTCTCTTCCTATTTTGTATGTGCTCCTCACCTTTGAGATCCGGGTTCTGTACTAAACAGTAAGGTGCCCATTCAGCCCTCCTTTGCACATCTGCTGGTGTTTGAACTGTGTGTCAAACTCCATGACAGTGTCTCCACATATACAAATGCATGGTACTAATTTACAAGAGAAGATGAAGGTAATAACAAGGGTAATAAAAAGCAAGCAGTCAGGTGGAAATGTGGTGGGCACTTCTGGTGGAGAGACTTGTCCTAGAGTTGACACCCATGGCCCATATACCACTTGTGGATGTAAGGAATTTCAGTTAGAAACTTGGCTTGTCACTGAGACTTTGGAAAAGCCTTGTTACTGTGAATGAGAAATCAGTTCGACAGTGAACTCAAATCCTTACAGGACAATAATAAGTAAAATAAGTAAGGAAATAAGACATCAGCATAATACTTTATTTAAAACAAAATGCTAGGCTGGTGTCAGTGGCCCACACTGATAATTTTAGATAATTGGGAGGCTGAGATCAAGAGGTTTGTATTCAAGGCCAGTTGAGGCAAGTAGTTCATTTCTCCAAAATAACCAGAGCAAATGGAACTGGAAGCGTGGGACATAACACATACTACCTGTATCAGACCTTTCAGTAATTTGGAGCAGCACATATCAGAATCACTTTCAAGTAAAATAGGGAAACGAACAGTGCCACGGAATACACAACACCTAATAGGGGTTGTCCATTGTAGGACCTACTAAGAGCATGTTCCCCACATATTCTCTGTTCTGTATCACACAATCCTAAATTACCAGAAGACTCCACTCTTGGGAGACATAGGAAACATGAGTTTCCCAGGCATTCACATAGAATGCATTTTGTCACGATTCACTGATCACAGCTGAGAAGCCAGAGGGAGATTATGTAATAAAGTCCAACTGGAATTAAAAGAACACTAGAACATAAACCATTCCTCCAATACACATAAGAGAATGAGGGATATTTTTCCCAACAGATAGCAATGTATATGCAGCAGTCATATACAAGAAATATGGCACCTTTTAAAACTCATAATACTTAAGAATGAATTCCAAGCGTATTGAAATGGATGAAGTGCCAGATTAAGACTTCAAAAGAAATATTTTTTAAAGATTAATGAATTCTAGGAGAATGCAGATAAATAATGGAAGACCATGTTGTACATGAATCAGAAATCTAGAAGGAAATAGAGATTTTGAGAAAGAACTAAACAGAAGTCTTGCAAAACAAAAAGTGTGTCAGTCAAATAAAACTTCAATTCAAAGCCACAGCAATAGAGTAGATCAAGAAGAACAAAGAAGGTAGGTGCCAGTGGCTCACGCCTGTAATCCTAGCTATTGAGGAGGCAGAGATCAGGAGGATTTTGGTTCAAAGCCAGCCAGGGAAAATAGTTCATGAGATCCTATCTTGAAAAAACCCATCACAAACAAGGGCTGGTGCAGCGGCTCAAAGTGTAGGCTCTGAGTTCAAGTCCCAGTACTGCAATACTTTTTAAAAAAGAGCACAGAATATCAAAGAAAAAAGAAAAGTGTGATGAACTATCACGTTCAGACTGTGACAAAGAAAAAATGGAAGAAACAATGAACATAACATACTGGATATCTTCGACGCCATTCAAAGACCACAGCTGCATGCAATCGTAATATATGACAGAGAAGAATTACAAGATAAAGAGACAGAAATCCTATGCAACAAATAATAGCTGACATTTCCCCAAATCTTCGTGAGATTACAGATTTTGTTTCAATTAGTATTGATTGAGTGATTGCTGGTAGTGGAGTTTGAAATCAGGGCCTCAAAATTTCCAGGCAGGCACTCTACCACTTTGAGACACTACACCAGACCTCCCCAAATCTTGGGAAAGATTTGGACATCCAGGTAAAGGAGTCATTTAAAACCCCAAAGAAGTGATGTCAGGGAAATTTTCCTTGTCCCAGGAGTTGATGCTTCCCCTTCTGTCACCCTGTTCTCCCCCACTACCTTTTTTTTGTGATACTGGGGCTTGAACGTGGGGCCTTCACCTTGAGCCACTCCACCAATCCTATTTTTGTGATGTGTTTTTTGAGACAGGGTCTTGCAACTATTTGCCTGTGCTGGCTTGGAACCTCGATTCTCCTGATCTCTGCCTTCTAAATAGCTAGGATTACAGGCATGGGCCATGGACACTTGGCACTTCTCCCACTTTTGAGAATTATTTGCTCAGGGATGGCTTGGAATTGCAATCCTCCTGATCTCTGCCTCCTGAGTAGCTAGGATTATATGGTGTGAACCACCTGTACAAGGCCTGTGTTTATGTTTTTGAGAATTTTTTTTTGGCAGTACTGAGGTTGAATTCAGGGCTTCACACTTGCAATACAGATACTCTACTGCTCTGGTTATTTTGGAGATGGGATCTCTCAAACTATTTGTTTGGACTTGCTTCGAAGGTGATCCTCCCAATCTCAGTCTCCCACGTAGCTAGGATTATAGGCATGAGCCATGGGGGCTGGCCTCCTAATCCTTTTATAATGATAGAAGGAGAATAATCCAATGAGTGTTACACATGTGGGAAAGCCTTCAGTGGTTTTAGCTCTAAGGACACAGTTTAGTATTATGCTAAGACACTAAAGGAATCATTCTGATCCAGTTCCTTTCAGAACATTACAGACCATTACTGGAGAGAAATTCCACATAAGGCATGTGGCAAAGGTTGTCAACAGCCTTACTAGCACCTGGTACAAGGCACAGTGGAGAGAAAAACAATGTGGGAGACCTTTTAGCCTTCCAAGTTCAATTTGAAGCCATGGAAGAACACACAGCAAGAGAA
Source organism: Castor canadensis (assembly GCF_047511655.1). Taxonomy (NCBI): domain Eukaryota; kingdom Metazoa; phylum Chordata; class Mammalia; order Rodentia; family Castoridae; genus Castor; species Castor canadensis. The sequence continues at coordinate 14,563,678 of NC_133399.1, forward strand.
ACACTGCTGTTTTCCTTTTCCCTCATTAAATAATGGGGGAAAGTCCGCAGTTGGTTTTTTGCCTTTAAACAATGTTTAAAAGTGTGCACGGAGTAGAAACCCTGTAAGTGGAAGAAATACTTGAAATTTTTGTCTTGGCAAAACTCCCAATGTTGTGAAATTCTACAAATCTTAGAAATATATGTGCCTGATTCAAATTACTACACACTGAATGTGCCTCAGGAGTCACAATTTGAAAGAAATGTTATCAAAATCATTCTCGCTTTCTCAGTGGTTCATCTTTGTTGTTGTTGCACTGGGGATTAATGCCAGGAACTCACACATGATCAGGAAGAGCCCTCTACCACTGAGCTACATCCAGAGCCACCTTCTTTTCTTTTCTGGTTTAGAGATAGAGTCTCACTCTGTAGTCTAGGCTGCCTTGGAATTCACTGTGTAGCCCCGTCTCTCCAAAATCTCACGATCCTCCTTCATCAGCTTCCCAGTGCTGTGATTAGAGACTTGTGCCAGAACTCTCAGCCTGGACTACTGAGTTTCAAGTAAGAAAAGAGGACAATGAAATCTAGGGTGGGAGAGGAATTTTCTGGCTGAGTTATGTCAGTGTGGAAAATGTTGTTGGAATTCACCAACAGCCTAACATGCATGACATTTACAGAGAAGTAAAGTTAACCATAGGCAACACAGGGCTTACCAACCACCCCCTACTTGATAGTGATGGATCTCTCAGTGCAATGTCCTAGTGTGTCAGCTGCATCATTGGAACTGTAACAGGTATCAAGGAGATATCAGGAGAACACTGCAAGTTTTGTGCTTTGATGTAGTTTTACAAATATGGCATCAAGTAGCCAGCGTTTAATATCATTAGGACTTGATACTCTGCAGTATACTGCATTCAATAAATTACATGAGATGTCCAATGCCTTATTAGAAACCAGGGTTTGTGCTGGATAATTCTGGTCAGCCGAGGCTAATGGCAGTGTTCTGATTACATTTAAGGTGGTGTTAGTCAAGCTGGGATATTTGGTATATTATGTATATTAAATTAATTTTCACCATAATGTATTTCCTGCAATGATGGCTGCGTCAAGATACAACCTCTTAGGTCAGAGAACATAGAATGCGTGGCTAAGAATGCCTTGATCTTGGAATGGTCCCCAAGATCAACCTCCAGTACCACAAAAGAAGAGATAACCTCTTCAATACTGTAGTTTCTACCAATGTATTACTTGAAGTATTTTGACATGTCAATCAACAGAACGCAATATTCTCAGATTTTTTGTGCATTGTATGTAATAATTTTATAGTGCCGATTATATAATGTATGATTGATTAATAGTGGTATCATGGTCATCCTTGTTGTAACATGGCAAAGATGTGAGAATTCCAAGATGGCGGCTAGAGGTAGGAAGCAGAAAGCGAGCCTCCTATAGTGAAATCTTGGAGAGACGCTGGAGACACACTTTGCAGGCATAATCACCGAGAAAAGGCATAACTTTGACTCCTCCACATCTCCAGCCGGTGCAGAGAATCTCCACTTCACGTTAAACGGAGAACCGAGGAGGGCCCCTGGGGCCACCAGTGGCCAGCGCCCATAGGGCCTGGGAAGATGCGGACCAGGTGAGCTTCGCGGTACCACGGTAGCCCCACAGACAAGCCTGGGCCAGAGCAGCATAGCCCCCTGGACAGACTGACCTCCACCCAGGAAAAAAAGAGAAACTGAGTACTAAGCAATAAGAACAGTTAAGACACGCTGGAAAGAGGGTGGGGCGCCCTGAGCGCTGAAGATTGGGGGAAGGGAATCCTTCCCGGGACTGTAAATAAACGAGCCGGGCGGGCCGGAGAGGCTCTGGCGGGAGCGGGGCGCGCCCAGCAACCAGGAGCAGGGACGCTTGTGAGAGGAGGGAAGACCCACTTCCCACGTGAACTGTAAATAAACACGCAGCCCTGACAACGTGGGGCAGTGTCACCTTTCCCAGTGTTTGGAAAGGGGAAAGCCTGTAGCAGAGGCCCCCGCACAGGAGAACTCTGAGCAAACAAAGCCTGTGGGACCAGGTGAGTGCTAAGCTCACCCCAGAGATCTGCATAAACAACGCCGCCAGCTACAGGCTGAGAGCAGCAGGAAGGCAAGCCACAGTTGCAGATACCACTCTCAGAACTGCCTCCAGACGCTTTTTTTTCTTTTTCTCCCTACCTTTGATGAGAGAACAACCGAATTACACCTGCAAGCCGAAAAACTTACTGAAACTGTATTGCATTTGAACTGGGGACACTTGGTGGGGCTTTTTTTTTCTTCTTCTTCTTCTTCTGTGTGTGTGTGAGTGTAGTTTTGTTCTACTTTATGCATTCCCTTTGATGAGACAAGTACAGAACAACATCTGAGGCACCAACTCCAGGACTGGAGATTGAGATGGACATCCAAATTATTAAGACTGAAATTGCATTGCATATAAACTTGGAAGTTTTTTGGGTTTTTTTTTTTTTAATTTTCTATTTTCCATTTTATTTTAATTCATTTTTATATATAGATATTACTTTCATATACTTATTTTTTAGTTTTTTTATCTTTGATTTTCAATCCTCTCTCTGTCTCTCTATTGTCTGTTCAGCTTACTGTCGATTAGTACACTAACACTCCCTGTTTATACCTTTGAAACTCTCTTGTCTGATACTTTGTTCTGCTTTCTCCCTCTTGTCTGTATATTTGTTTTCCCCTTTTCTTTAACGTCTTGCTTTCCATCTCAGCTCACTCTTCCATTCTCAATATTACCATTGTTATTATTACAAGCTAGAAAATACTTAATTACACACAGTACAGGGACAGTAACAACACCAAGGACAATGACAGGAAGACAGAAAAAACAAGGAAACCAGTTTCCCCACAGCAAAAAATTAGTACAGGAACCAGAGGGGAATGAAGAGAACAGAAACTCAGATCCAGACTCCAACAAAATGAAGATAAACTATGCCAAAGGACCCAATGAAGCCCACAAGAATAATTTAAAAGAAGACATACTACAAGTACTCAATGAGAATTTTATAGAGATGATACTGGATAGGGTCAACCAAAATGTACAGGAGACACTCAAGAAATTCCAAGACAATAAAAAGAGAGAATTTGAAAAAGCAAAAGAAGAAATAAAGGAAACCATAGAAGCACTGTATAAACACCAAAGTGAAAGAGAGAACACAATGAATAAATGGATAAATGAACTCAGGACAAAAATAGACAACAATAAAGAAGAAAACAGCCAGGATATGGAAATCCTCAGAAAAAAGAATGAAACAGAACTGCAAAACAAAATGGAAGGCCAATCCAGCAGAATAGAACAAACAGAAGACAGAATCTCAGAACTTGAAGATGAAATGGTAATTAAAGGAAAAACTGAAGAACTATTAATTAAACAACTCAAGACCTGTGAAAAGAAAATGCAAGAACTCACTGACTCCATCAAAATACCAAAGTTGAGAATCATGGGCATCGAAGAAGGAGAAGAGGTGCAAGCGAAGGGAATGTGTAATATACTCAACAAAAAAATAACGGAAAATTTCCCAAATCTAGAGAAAGATATTCCCATACAAATGCAAGAGGCCTCCAGGACACCAAACAGACCAGATCAAAATAGAACTACTCCACGACATATCATCATTAAAACAACAAGTTCAGAAACTAAGGAAAGAATATTGAAGGCTGTAAGAGAGAAAAAACAAGTAACATACAAAGGTAAACCCATCAAAATCACAGCAGACTTCTCAACAGAAACATTAAAAGCAAGAAGAGCGTGGGGTGAGATCTTCCGGGCACTGAATGAAAATAACTTCAACCACAGGATACTCTACCCAGCAAAGCTATCATTCAAAATAGATGGAGCAATAAAAGTCTTCCATGATAAGCAGAAACTAAAACAATATGTGACCACAAAGCCACCATTACAAAAGATTCTGCAAGGGATCCTGCACACAGAAAGTGATACCCAACTTAACCATGAAAAGGCAGGCAGCACCAAACCACAGGATAAGAAAAAGCAAGACAGTAGAGAGTAACATCAAGTTATGTACACACAATCAAACCTTCAAACAACTAAGATAACTAAATGGCAGGAATCACCACATACCTATCAGTACTAACGCTTAATGTTAATGGACTTAATTCACCCATCAAAAGACACCATTTGACAAAATGGATTAAAAAAGAAGATCCAACAATTTGTTGCTTACAGGAGACTCATCTCACCGACAGAAATAAGCATATGCTTAGGATGAAAGGCTGGAAGAAGATTTACCAAGCCAATGGCCCCCGAAAACAAGCAGGAGTAGCAATACTTATCTCAGACAAAGTAGACTTCAAACCTACATTGATCAAACGAGATAAAGAAGGACATTCCATACTAATAAAAGGGGAAATAGACCAAAAGGAAATAATAATCATCAATCTGTACACACCCATTGTCAATGCACCCAATTTCATCAAACATACCTAAAAGCATATATAAACGCCAACACAGTGGTTGTGGGAGATTTAACACTCCATTATCATCAATAGATAGGACATCCAAACAAAAACTCAATAAAGAAATCCAAGATCTAAAATATGCAATAGATCAAGTGGACCTAGTAGATATCTACAGAACATTTCATCCAACCTCTACACAATATACATTCTTCTGAGCAGCCCATGGAACCTTCTCCAAAATAGATCATATCTTGGGCACAAAGCAAGCATCAGCAAATATAAGAAAATAGAAATAATACTATGCATACTATCTGACCACAATGCAGTAAAAGTAGAACTCAACAACAAAAGTAAAGACAAAAAACATGCAAACAGCTGGAAACTAAATAACTCATTACTTAATGAAGAATGGATCATCGATGCAATAAAAGAGGAAATTAAAAAGTTCCTGGAAGTCAATGAAAATGAAAACACAACCTACCGGAACCTATGGGACACAGCTAAGGCAGTCTTGAGAGGAAAGTTTATAGCCATGAGTGCATATATTAAAAAGATTGAAAGATCCCAAATCAATGACCTAATGATACATCTCAAACTCCTAGAAAAACAAGAACAAGCAAATCCCAAAACAAATAGAAGGAGAGAAATAATAAAAATAAGAGCTGAAATCAACGAAATAGAAACCAAAAAAACCATACAAAGAATTAATGAAATAAAAAGTTGGTTCTTTGAAAAAATAAACAAGATCGATAGACCCCTGGCAAACCTGACTAAAATGAGGAGAGAAAAAACACAAATTAGTAGAATTAGGAATGCAAAAGGGGAGATAACAACAAACACCATGGAAGTCCAGGAAATCATCAGAGACTACTTTGAGAACCTATATTCAAATAAATTTGAAAATCTAAAAGAAATGGACAGATTTCTAGATACATATGATCGTCCAAAACTGAACCAAGAGGAAATTAATCACCTGAATAGACCTATAACACAAAATGAAATTGAAGCAGCAATCAAGAGTCTCCCCCAAAAGAAAAGTCCAGGACCTGATGGATTCTCTGCTCAATTCTATCAGACATTTAAAGAAGAACTGATACCAACCCTCCTTAAACTGTTCCATGAAATAGAAAGGGAAGGAAAACTGCCAAACACATTTTATGAAGCCAGTATTACACTTATCCCAAAACCAGGCAAAGACACCTCCAAAAAGGAGAACTATAGGCCAATCTCCTTAATGAACATTGATGCAAAAATCCTCAACAAAGTAATGGCAAATCAAATTCAGCAACACATCAAAAAGATTATTCACCATGATCAGGTAGGCTTCATCCCAGGGATGCAGGGGTTGTTCAACATATGAAAATTAATAAACGTAATAAACCACATTAACAGAAGCAAAGACAAAAACCACTTGATCATCTCAATAGATGCAGAAAAAGTCTTTGATATGATCCAACATCATTTCATGATAAAAGCTCTAAGAAAACTAGGAATAGAAGGAAAGTTCCTCAACATTTTAAAAGCTATATATGACAAACCTACAGCCAGCATTATACTTAACGGAGAAAAATTAAAACCATTCCCTCTAAAATCAGGAACAAGACAAGGATGCCCACTATCTCCACTCCTATTCAACATAGTACTGGAATTCCTAGCCAGAGCAATTAGGCAAGAAGAAGGAATAAAAGGAATACAAATAGGTAAAGAAACTGTCAAAATATCCCTATTTGCAGATGACATGATCCTATACCTTAAAGACCCAAAAAACTCTACTCAGAAGCTTCTAGACATCATCAATAGCTATAGCAAGGTAGCAGGATATAAAATCAACATAGAAAAATCATTAGCATTTCTATACACTAACAATGAGCAAACGGAAAAAGAATGTATGAAAACAATTCCATTTACAATAGCCTCAAACAAAATCAAATACCTAGGTGTAAACCTAACAAAAGATGTGAAAGACTTCTACAAGGAAAACTATACACTTCTGAAGAAAGAGATTGAGGAAGACTATAGAAAGTGGAGAGATCTCCCATGCTCATGGATTGGTAGAATCAACATAGTAAAAATGTCGATACTCCCCAAAGTAATCTACATGTTTAATGCAATTCCCATCAAAATTCCAATGACATTCATTAAAGAGATTGAAAAATCTACTGTTAAATTTATATGGAAACACAAGAGGCCACGAATAGCCAAGGCAATACTCAGTCAAAAGAACAATGCAGGAGGTATCACAATACCTGACTTCAAACTATATTACAAAGCAATAACAATAAAAACAGCATGGTACTGGCACAAAAACAGACATGAAGACCAGTGGAACAGAATAGAGGATCCAGATATGAAGCCACACAACTATGAGTAACTTATCTTTGACAAAGGAGCTAAAAATATACGATGGAGAAATAGCAGCCTCTTCAACAAAAACTGCTGGGAAAACTGGTTAGCAGTCTGCAAAAAACTGAAACTAGATCCATGTATATCACCCTATACCAAGATTAACTCAAAATGGATCAAGGATCTTAATATCAGACCCCAAACTCTTAAGTTGATACAAGAAAGAGTAGGAAATACTCTGGAGTTAGTAGGTATAGGTAAGAACTTTCTCAATGAAACCCCAGCAGCACAGCAACTAAGAGATAGCATAGATAAATGGGACCTCATAAAACTAAAAAGCTTCTGTTCATCAAAAGAAATGGTCTCTAAACTGAAGAGAACACCCACAGAGTGGGAGAAAATATTTGCCAATTATACATCAGACAAAGGACTGATAACCAGAATATACAGGGAACTTAAAAAACTAAATTCTCCCAAAGCTAATGAACCAATAAAGAAATGGGCATGTGAACTAAACAGAACTTTCTCAAAAGAAGAAATTCAAATGGCCAGAAAACACATGAAAAAATGCTCACCATCTCTAGCAATAAAGGAAATGCAAATTAAAACCACACTAAGATTCCACCTCACCCCTGTTAGAATAGCCATCATCAGCAACACCACCACCAACAGGTGTTGGCAAGGATGTGGGGAAAAAGGAACCCTCTTACACTGTTGGTGGGAATGTAGACTGGTACAACCACTCTGGAAAAAAATTTGGAGGCTACTTAAAAAGCTGGACATCGATCTACCATTTGATCCAGCAATACCACTCTTGGGGATATACCCAAAAGACTGTTACTCCAGAGGCACCTGCACATCCATGTTTATTGCGGCACTATTCACAATAGCCAAGTTATGGAAACAGCCAAGATGCCCCAGCACTGATGAATGGATTAAGAAAATGTGGTATCTATACACAATGGAATTTTACGCAGCCATGAAGAAGAACGAAATGTTATCATTCGCTGGTAAATGGATGGAATTGGAGAACATCATTCTGAGTGAGGTTAGCCTGGCCCAAAAGACCAAAAATTGTATGTTCTCCCTCATATGTGGACATTAGATCAAGGGCAAACACAACAAGGGGATTGGACTATGAGCACATGATAAAAGCGAGAGCACACAAGGGAGGGGTGAGGATAGGTAAGACACCAAAAAACTAGCTAGCATTTGTTGCCCTTAATGCAGAGAAACTAAAGCAGATACCTTAAAGCAACTGAGGCCAATAGGAAAAGGGGACCAGGAACTAGAGAAAAGGTTAGATCAAAAAGAATTAACCTAGAAGGTAACACCCACGCACAGGAAATCAAAGTGAGTCAATGCCCTGTATAGCTATCCTTATCTCAACCAGCAAAACCCCTTGTTCCTTCCTATTATTGCTTATACTCTCTCTACAACAAAATTAGAGATAAGGGCAAAATAGTTTCTGCTGGGTATTGAGGGGGGGGAGTGGGAGGGGTTGGAGTGGGTGGTAAGGGAGGGGGTGGGGGCAGGGGGGAGAAATGAACCAAGCCTTGTATGCACATATGAATAATAAAAGAAAAATGAAAAAAAAACATGGCAAAGATGTATGATTGGTTAATGGTGGTATCATGGTCATCCTTGTTGTAACATGGCAAATGTCCCCACTGGACATTTGACAATGTGTGAGGATATCTGATGGTCACTATTGGGGTATAAATCAGGCATCTAGTAAATCAAGGCCAGAGATGAATAAATAATACTGTCCTAATTGTCCTTATGCTAAACTTGGGAAACACTAAGGATATTTATGAGCAGGACTTTTCCTTGCCTTGCTTAGTCTCCAAGTCTCTGGGTGTTGAGCTGGCCACGTCACAGGTGTCCCCTAAGTGCCAGAAATTGCTATTTATGTCAGTTTCTCTGTCAATATCTCCCTCTCCTCCCTATCTTTCTCTCTCTCTCACTTTCTTTCTCTGCTTCTATCTCTCTGTTCCTCTTACGAAATCCACATAGTATTAGAGGTCAGTCTTGGTATTGTCTGTTACCTAGGTTTTGACAAATTCTCAATAGTAGGTATCCACCATTACAATGTCATACAGTATAACTTTACTGCCTTAAAAATCCTCCATGTCTTTCCTTCTTCCATGCTCTCTCATGAAGACTCTTTATTCTCTCCATAGTTTTACATTTTCTAGAATGAATAGCTTCTTCTTTTTGCTGCATCTGAGCTCTGTCATGACAGAAAGTGGCATATGCAGCCTTCAGCCAACACCTCCAGATGTGACCCAGACTTAGCTTTTCATAGTTATTTCTGTGGATTCTGGTGATCTTTGGTGGTATAAAGAGTGAGAGTGTGGGTATGGTCTATTCTGGGAAAGAGTCATCTGATTGACCTGAGAATAGCTTCTGATTTTCATTAATAGCCACCAATAAGTAATGAGCATAACAAGAGGTCAGGAAAAGACACACATTGTAATCAGAGAAACCTAAGTTCAGATCCTGGCTGCCATACTCCTTAATCATGGTACCTGGAAAAGTGAGAGTGCTTTGTGGGATTCAAGTTCCTTGTCTGTAAAATGGAGAATGGGCGGAAAGACTGAAGAAGAACCACTCAGCCCATTTTTTGGCCCGTGGGACAAAGCCAGTAAAGGGCAGCTATTAACATGGGGGGACTTTTTTGCTGAGTACACGTGTTGGGGTTGTAAAAACAACAATCCTTGATTCGAGCATTCAGAGCCCAGTGCTGGGGACAGATGTGCTTCCAATCTGATGCATGATAAGGAAACACATGACAAAGTCATGAGCACAGATTTTATCCTCACTTAGGAGTTGTTCTTTGGGTAGCACCCAGAAAGAAGTGACTAAGTCTATTGTGGGGAGAAAATGTTCAGGTGATCTGTACAGAGCCAGCCATATTGAACTGAAATCTTACTTAGGCATTTGCAAGGTGGAGAAGGGGAAGATGGGGGACCCAGGCAGAAGTGGAGTGCCAAGGAGTTGGAACTGCACTCCCTGGGCTATGGACATTGTTCACATTCTCAACTGTGGAAAATGTTTCACAATCCCATGGGGACATTGGTGTTGTTTGGGGACATTTTCGCTTGTCACCACTGATCAGAAACTAAGCTAGAGAGACCCAGGGATACTGATGAAAATCACAGAAGGCACAGAATAGAACCTACAGAATGAATAATGGGGACCCAAGTGTGAACATCTTGAGGTTGGGGAACGCTGCCCTAGACCATATGGAAACATGGAAGACCTGTGAACACAACACATAGGATCCATGTCACCTTTTGGTCTTTTTTCAGAGGCTCTTATTTCAAGCTATTTACCCTCTATGATCTCAGAAGGTAGGACTGTGAGGAACAGTTGGGACCACCTTCATAGGGAGTGACAGACAAATGCTGACCATGAAGTGGGGAAAAGATGCAGATGGTTGCAAGGAGAGAGGCCAAGACCCTGGAAACAGGTGCTATTTGGGGAAATGCAGTCTCCACTTATCAAATTAGATGGCTTTGTTTCTCAGGGTAAGCCTGCAAGGGCTCCATCAAAGATTGAAGCCTGCTTATGAAGCCATTCACTACTGCTACAGTTTGGACCCTTAGAGACCCATGTGTTAAAGGTGAGGGTCCCAGCTCATTGCATTATTGGGAGGTGGTAGAACTGTTAGGAAGTAGGGCCTAGTGGGAGGGTTTAGGTCATTTGATGTGTGCCTTTGGAGAGATTCTGGCACCCTGGTCTCTTCCTGTCTCTCACACCCATCTAAGAGGTCATTGGGTTTACTCCCCCATGTGCTTCTGCCATGGCGTGCTGCCCCAGGTTCAAGGCAGTGGAGTCACTTGGTCATGAACTGAAAATAAATTTTTCCTTCCTTTACGTTGATTTATCTGAGATATTTTTCAGTGGTATTGGGGTTTCAACTCCAAGTCTCATACTTTTAGTTGAATTCCACCATTGAGCCACTCTGCCAGCCCTTTTCCGTGTTGGGTATTTTCAAGATGAATCTCTCAAACTATATGCCTGGAATGGCGTCAAACCATGATCCTCCCCGATCTCTACTTCCTGAGTAGCTATGATGACAGCCACTGGCACCTAGCATATTTGAGGTATTTATTTTGGGTTACACTAAGCTGATAGTTGAGTAACAACTACATTTTTAAAAAGTGATATTTTCTATGACCTTGTTTTTTCTTCTTATTACAGAAGTGGAAGGGTGAGGGAAAATGATCAGGAGAAGGAGGGATAAGGAAGAGGGGCATATATGACCAACTACATTGTATTCATGTATTGAAATGTCATAATGAAACCCCTTATTTTTTCCCAATGGTACCAGAGTTTGAACTCAGGGCTTTGCACTGGCTAGGCAGGCACTCTAACAACTGAGTCTCACCTCCAGCACTGAAACCCTTTACTTTGTACAATTTAATGTAATAAAATTGTAAGCTGATTTTGGGGGACAGTTCTGAGGGTTGAACCTAGAGACTTGCACATGTGAGGCAAGTGCTCTGTCACCGAGCTCTGTCACCTGCTCTTGTGGAAAAATGCACATAAAATTTGCCATTCAATCACCTTTTCAGGCATTGGTAGAGGGTGGGGAGGGAGTGAGGGAATAGGATATTGTTGATCAAAGGGTAAAAATTTCGATGTAGGGAGGGGGACTAAGTTTTGAGATGTATCATAGAGAAAGGTAAATATTGTCAACAATAACATAAGGTTCAAAATAAACAAGAGAGCAAAATTTAAATATCTTACCATAAAATACTAGAGGGTGAGAGTGTATCTCAGTGGTAGAATGCTTGCTTAGCATACACAGGCCCTGGGCTTCAGCCCCAGCACTATAAAAAACATCTTTTTTTCTTCATTTTATTTTATTGTTTTTACATTTACTTACATGTGTATACATTGGGCCTCCTCCCTCACAAAATTTTTTAAAAAAGAAGCCAGGTACCAGTGGCTCACACTTATAATCCTAGCTACATGGGAGACTGAGATCAGGAGGATCATGCTTTGAGGCCAGCCTGTGCAAATAGTTTACAACACCCAATCATCAAAAGAGCCAGAGCAAAATGCACTGGATGTGTGGAGCAATTGGTACAGCATTTACCTGTGAGCATGAAGTCCTGAGTTCGAACCTTAATCCCACCAAAAATTTTTTTTAAATAATGAATTATTGAGGTAATATAAATATAGTCATGATCTTGATTTAATCATACATACACACATAAATACATATACATATGTACATATATATATATATATATATATATATATATATATATATATATATATATGATGTGTACCCCATAATGTATACAATCATGAAATTATGATTAGGCAAATAAAAATAGTATTAATAATATATTTATAAAAACAAACCATAACAAAAATAAGTAATACATAAAATTCAGTGACATGAAATATACTTAGAATGTTGTACAACTCACCCCTCTATCTAGTGCTAGAAATTTCCATTACCCTCAAAGGAAACCCTGTACCCAATAACAGTCATTCCCAATGGTTCCTTTTCCCCAGCCCCTCACAAGCTATCAGCTGCTTCAAATTCCACCTGATTGTTCAATAAATTTAAACAATATAAGGTTGAAAAGAGTCAACCACTGATCTTTCTATTTCTGTAGGTTTACCTACTGAAGACATTTGATATAAAAGGAATCCTACAATATGTGGCCTTTTATGTCTCATTTATTTTGTTAAGTCAGGTTTCAAGGTTCATCTACATTGTAAAATGTATTATAGCTTCAGTTCTTTTATAGCCAAACATGTCACTAGATGGATACACTCCAGTTGATGAACATCTGGGTTGTTTCTACTTTCTGGATTTTATGAATGGTGTTCATTCCACTTGAGTGGAATTTGAACTCTAGCACTTGAGTCACACCTCCAGTCCCTTTTGCTTTAGGTAATTTTTCAGATAAGGTCTTGCCTTTTTGCCTGAGACAGTTTGGGTTGAAATCCTTCTACCCATTCCTCCAGCATAGTGGCATTGACAGGATTGCACCACCAGGCCTAGCTTATTTGTTGAGATAATGTTTCACTAACTTTTTGCCTGGGATGTCCTTATACTGTGAACCTGAGTAGCTGGGATTACAGGTATGATCCTAGCTTCCTGAGTAGCTAGGATTACAGGTGTGAGACACTCCTCCCAGCTACATTGTCTACTTAAAAAAATTCATACATACTTAAATGATTCATAAAGAAACACTGAAATCTCACTTAATAGGGATTATTTACTGAGCACAACCAGGTACATTTTCTCACATCATATTGACTTAATATGGACTGCCATCTTCTAAGAACAACTCAGTTTTTCATATCACCCTTTGAGGTAGGGAGGGGAAATGGAAGGAAGAGAGGTGAAAAACCTTGCTAAAATACGGAGTAGAGTAGGGATTTTAACGTGTGTCTGCTACCTCCATCCTCCTTCTGTCTGATAATTATGTTGGATAGACTCATGGGAGCTGGAAAACAAAACATTTTTATTTCAGTCACATTCCTTAGAACAACACAGTCTGTTGTATCTGATGCCCCCAAGAATAACCCCAGAGGAAGAATCTGACTGATAGAAATTAAGATGGAATTGCTCTTGGTCGCAGGAGTTATATCCATAGGAAGCAATGGATAAAAGATCCAACAAAGGGATCTTTTCACTAGGGGAACCAAGGTAGAGGAAAACTTCAGGGTATAGTTTTTGGAGTCAGCTCAAATGTAGGCTCAAGTCTTAAATTAGGTACTTCAATAGCTTCAATTTGAGCAACATTTTTTGGCGGTAGTAAGGTTTGACCTCAGGGCTTTGTGCTTGTTAGGCAGGTGCTCTACTGCTTGAGCCACACCTCCATCCCTCCAGCAATATTCTTAGCCTTTGTGTATGCCAATATTCTCAACACATATGCCAATAAAACTCAAGATGGAGATGAAAATAATGGTACCATCTTCCTACTTTGATGAGAGGACTAAGTTATAGGTGGGAACTAAATTAATGCTACCTGATTAAGGTGAAACCTTTCCCACCCACTAGCTGACCTCTCCCTGTTGAACCTCAACCTAGGCACAGCCTCCATGCAGGGAGACAATCACTCAGCAGTGACTGAGTTCATTCTTATTGGCTTTTCCACCTTTCCCTGCCTTCAGCTGATGTTCTTCCTGCTGTTTCTGCTGATGTATCTGTTCACACTGCTGGGCAGCCTGCTCATCATGGCCACCATCTTGAGTGAGTGCAGACTCCACACACCCATGTACCTCTTTCTGTGCACCCTGTCCATCTCTGAGATCCTCCACACCTTGGCCATCATCCCATGCATGCTGGCCGACCTGCTGTCCACCCACCCACCACTCCATCTCCTTCCTGGCCTGTGCCTGACCGATGTTCTTTTCCTTCACATTTGGCTTCATCCACTCCTTCCTACTCACTGTCATGGGCTATGACCGCTATGTGGCCATCTGTCAACCACTGCACTACAATGTGCTCATGAGCCCCCGTGGCTGTGCCTATCTGGTGGCATGGTCATCGGTTGGTAGCTCTGTCATGGGGTTTGTGGTCACAACATCCATATTCAACCTCACTTTCTGTGGCCCCAATGAGGTTCACCATTTTGCCTGTCACGTGCCACCTCTGTTGAAGTTGGTCTGTGGAAAAGATGTGCTGGTGCTGGCCAAGGTTTTGGGCCTGGTATGTATTTCAGCCCTCCTGGGCTGCTTCCTCCTCCTCCTCCTCTCCTATGCCTTCATTGTGACTGCCATCTTGAGGATCCCCTCAGCTGAGGGGCGACACAAAGCCTTCTCCACCTGTGCATCCCACCTCACAGTGGTGATCGTGCACTATGGCTTTGCTTCTGTCATCTACCTCAAACCCAAGGCCCCCCAGTCTCTAGAAGGAGACACTTTGATGGGCATCACCTACACAGTCCTTACACCCTTCCTCAGCCCCATCATCTTCAGTCTCAGGAACAAGGAACTCAAGACCACCATGAGGAAGACTTTGCTGAGCAAACTCTACCCAGAAAATTTATAATAACCTATGAATCACTAAATTAGCTTCCCAATTTCTACTGTTAGAGATAATACTCCCTCAACACATAGTCACCTATATTTTTCTAATTCTTTCCAGTTGACCATATTTTAAGTGTGTGCACAAGGGTTATTCAATATTAGGGATTTATTTGGGATGGAACGAAGCATGTATGAGAAAATAACAGGTTTGGTTGTCAAAACCAAACCTTTAGTCCCTTCCCTGTCTTCTTAAATACAGTGTTACCAAGTATTTCAAACAATGCAAAGCTGTTATTCAATGAGAAATGGAGGGCTTCATGCCTAACAGCACCAGGTAGGTATACCTCAGATTTTTCAATCTACAAAAGACTTTTTCAGATTATTGTATAGCAGAGCAAAAAACACCCTATATTTTAGCTTGCCCAATTCTATGTAAGAGAAATTATAAAGAGCAATAAGCTGATTCCCAAGCAAATAGTTAAGTAAACCTTGACGTTTCTAGTGTTAATCATGAATACTTGTAGACAGGCAGATTAAGTCTTCATGGTAAATTCAAGGGAAAAATCTCGCTGAGAGATATTGTGTGCTGTTTGAAAGTGACACAGCACATGGGCCACCAGGGAAATCTCTGCTGTATAAGGACAATGATTGTGGAGCCCAGGAAGTAATCTTATGTCATGGTCATACAGACTTTGCTCAACTGTTTCTCCATGAAAAGAGAGACTTATCATTGATCCCACTGAATGGAATTTATAATTTGTTAAAAATAGCCATTTTTGTGTTGGAATAGCAAACTATACATCATTTGTCCTGAAGCATGAGTTCAGCCTTTCTCCATCACTTAAGGAGTAAATACATTCTGTAACACATGGAGTGGGAGGAAGTAGGGAACCCTTTCAGTCAACACTGGGGAAACCAGAGAAGTCTTTTTCAGAATTCATGCTATGCTTTGTGTTTCTTCTTACTTCTCAGGCACATGGTGTCATTACAGCATCACAAGGTGGGATGTGGAAAAATAGAATCACCCCTACCCATTTGATGGGGAAATTTCTGCTCCAAAGATGCATAACTCATCCAAGACCACAAAGCATGGAGGAGCTAGCCTTCCAATGTGGGTCCTTTCTGACTTCACATCCTCTCCCTTCAGTGTCTTCCTATAGTAGGTTGTGTGGGTCCTAATCCAAGCATAATGGCCATTCTCCAAATCAAATACTCCAACATTCTTAAGAGTACTTTATGGCACATGAGGGTAATTGTGACATGCCATCCTTTGGACCATGCATCTTTGGAATATCCATGGAAAAATTCAAGTCAGAAGTTCTTCATGATTTAAAATAAATTGGTCCTTTAGGAATTCCTAAGTAATTCTTACACGTTGAGCTAAGATGTCTCCCTCTCCCAGCAATAAAGCCATTCTGGCCAAGAATATGAATCAGACTTACTTTTTAAATCAAAGACCCACATGGTCTCTGACCCTACTGATCTCCCAGTGGATAGAGGACCTGGAAAATGGATGGGTACCAACTATGAGTTGGGCACCTGTCTTATGCTTACTGTGGATACTTGGGCTACATAAGATCAGGAGGTTTGATCACCTTGTTCATTATCACACCCAGCACCAACACGGTACTTAGAATATGTGTTCAATTCTTAACAAATATTTCCATGTTGCGTTAATATAATAGCCACAATGTTGAACAAATCAGATTGTTGGCTAATATATTTACTGTGAGAAACCTCATTGTCTCTCAGAACCTTAGGAAACCATCAGTCAGACTAATCTGGGTTCAAATCTTGACTCCTGATTCAATTTCCCATCCAATTATATCAACACCATATACATATTTTATGTATCTGTGAAAACAGATGCTCATAGTAGTTATATTTATTTTAAAAAATAACAAATATGTCCACTAATAAAGGAATGTTGAACAAATTATACAGTGAAACACAAGGCAGCCATTATAATTCCAAACTTGTACTTCATTAGAGTCCCTCTGTCCCAGGGAGACTTATCAGGTGTCATGCCTTTATGGACCATCTGTACAGTAAGGTTCCCTCAAATTCTTACCTTCATCCCTTTCCAACTCCTTTCTCAAAACTTCTACCTGGCTATGTAGTAGGTATCTCTAACTTAACATGTCCAAATTTCTAGCATGTGAATATCATTGTCATATTCTCTCTCTCTCTCTCTCTCTCTCTCTCTGCCTCACTCTCTCTCTTTCACACACACACACACACACACACACACACACACACACACACACACACACAGATACCATTCATGAACCCTCCTCTCTCTCACAGCTCATTGCCAACCTACCAGCAACTCAGGGATGGCTCTTCCATCAAAGTGTGTTCAGATCCTGGCCCCCTTTCACCACCTCAACAGCATATTTCCACTCTTCAGGTGCTTTGTAAAGCCGACATTAACCTATGGAAAGAGGAGAACTGGGAGATTCCCACCAATAATCAATGAGTGGGGCAGGGCATGGGTGGTTCCCGGCCAGCTGAGGGCAGTTCTGAGACAAAGCATGGTTAATCAAAGAGGTAATATTTTTCTGTGAGGCCTGATCTTTCCTTCATTTAACCTTCCTCACAACTGCAGACTGAAGATACTTTTTCAAAATGGCATCTTTCCCAAAAAGAATTTTTCCTTGTCATTATTCCCTGAACATACTGTTTAACAACTCCGTACACCATTTACACTGTATGAGTATTCTAAGTCATCTAGAGATGATGAAACTGGAGTTCTGGACCCAAGGTAAAACTCTGAGATTCCATATGCCAGGTCCAGACACCCACCCATAAATGCCAAATAAAGAGGCCTGGAGAAGGCAAACAAAGGAGGTTTATTACATGGTTTGGGATGTGCCATAGGAAAGGCAGAGTGAGCACTCAGCTCATCTTCAGCCATCTTTGGGGTACAGATCTGAGCTACAGGTTAAAACAGACAAAAGAACTGAGGGCAGGGGACAAAGGTATCTGTAGTTAAACAATTCATCCCAGGTGTAGTTGTGACTTGCAGAACAGTCTTGGTCAGGCAGGTCGTCTGGTCCAGTTTTGGAACGTTATCACTGGAGGGAGTAATCTGGTTTCTGTTTGAGAGAATTCTTGAGATAACTGTCCTCACTGGAAGGGTGGCAGTTCCAGGGAGCTCCAGTTCATTGTCATCAAGATATTATTAGTTTTGTCCTTTTTTGGATCCAAGGTGATTGTAAAGTGACTGTAAAGAGAATGGCTTAGCACAAAGACAGATACAAAATGGAGACAATGATGCCAAGGTTTTCCTGCTTTTAATTAATTTGTGGGCTCAAGTAAGGAGTCAATGCAAGCATTTTCCCCTTTGGGAGGAGGTGAAGCTGTCACCTAAGGGGCGAATGGCACCCAATCTAAGAGGTCAACAAAAATTCAGTAGCCAAGACAAACAGTATGGAATTCAATATTTTTATTCAAAATTATTTTATTTCCTTTAAAATTGAATGTGTTTATGAGGAATGGTATGATTGATTTGATGCATGTAAAAATTCAAAATTAATTTTTAAAATTCCATGATGAACAAAATGTCAACATTTTAAATGAAGAGGAAGTGCCATTCTATCCTTTCAGGACCCTGTCTCCCTCACCTTATACTGACCCTAGAGTCTAGTATACGACACAAACAAAAAGCAACATTTATTAATCAAGTGAAATTTTTGGTTGCTTTAAGTTTATTTTAAAAAGTAAGTATAGGAGTGAGAATAAAGCTTGTTTTCATTTCAGAATGTTTTGACACTTGGTTAAGCAAACTATAAGTTGGCTTTTTCTCTGACGATCAAGGGGAACCACAGTGACATTTCTTGTAAAGGAAATGGATTGGTGCTAAACATTTCTCATCAGGGAAATGCAAATCAAAACCCAGTAAGGCTCGAGTATAGCATGCACTAGACGTTGGGAATGATACCAGCAGTGCAAAATTAAATTAAAAAGCAATAAAAAAAGAAAAAGAAAAAATAAAACAGAGGTAGGTGTAATAGCTCCTACCTGCAATTCCAGCTATTTGGGAGGCAGAGATTGGAGGATTTCAGTTAGAAGCCATTGCAGGCAAAAAGTTAGTGAGATCCTATCTCAAAGAACAAGTAACATGGACACAGTAGCTCAACAGAACACCACCTAACAAGTGTGCAGCCCTGAGTTCAAACACCAGTACCACCAAAAAAAAAAAAAGCATAGCAACCCATGTCTGCAATCCCAGCTACACAAGAGGCAGAAGTAGGCGGATTGTGGTCTGAGTCTGGCCATGGGCAAAAGAATGAGACCCTATCAGAAACATAACTAAAGTAAAAAGGGTTGGGGGTATAGCTGGCAATGGCAAGGCCCTGAGTTCAAAACCCAGTACTACACAACCCCCCCAAAAAAACCCATCATTAGGGTGATTATAATCAAAAAGTCAGAACATAACAGAGTTGGCAAGGATGTGGAGAAATCAGAACATTTACACACTGCTGGTCAGAATATAAAATGGGATAATTGGTTTGGAAGCCACTATGGTAGATCCTCAAATAATTAAATGCAGAGTTACTGTGTGACCCATCAACTCCACTCCCTGGTATATACCAAAAGTTATGAAGACATGCATACACAAAAGCTTGTACATGAATATTTACAGCTGCATAATTCATCATAGTCCAAAAGGTTGACACAATGCAAATGCCCATCCACTCATGAGTGTGTAACAGAATGTGAACTATCCAATTAATGGAATATCATGCAACCACCTGATCCTTGCTACAATGTGATCAACCTTCAAAGAATGATGTTGAATGAAAGAACTGAGACACAAAAGGACACACATTGTATGATTCCATCTGTGTGAAATGAAGTAAACCCATAGAAACAAAACAGTATATTTGTGGTTGCCAGTATATGAGTGAAGGTCTCAGAATTTTTTTTGAGATAGGGTCTTGCTGCATTGACACAGCTAGCCCCAAATTTACTATGTAGTCCAAGTTGGGCTTGAATTTGCAATACTACTGACTCAGCCTCCTTAGTGCTAGGATCACAGATGTTTACCACCTTACCTTTTAGGGTTCAGAGTTTCTTGTGGCGGATATAAAGGGTTTTAAATTGGCTGTGCTGATTATTACAAAAACCTATAAATGGGCAAATTATATAGTTTGTAAATTTCTCAATAAATGTTCCCCAAAAGACCATATCTAATCAATGAAAAATATTCAAAAGTTTGACATGATGTAGCATCACTATTCACAAGGAAGGAAAGCATATGGCAGGGCAGAGAGAGATACAGAAATAGAGAAACATAGGGAGAGACAGACAGAATGGAAAGACAGAGGGAAGAGTGATGGGGAAGAATAAATGAGCTTCCTCCCACCATATTCCTGTTAGAAAGCCAGCATCTTCAGGGATTCTAGGGAAAGAGTTTGCTCAGCAAAGACTTCTTCATGGTGGTCTTGAATTCCTTGTTCCTCATACTGAAGATGATGGGGCTGAGGAAGGGTGTGAGGACTGTGTAGGTGAAGAACTTCAAAGTGTCTCCTCCAAGAGACTGGGGGTCCTTGGGCTTTAGGTAGATGACAGAAGCAAAGCCATAGTGCACCATCACCACTGTGAGGTGGAATGCACAGGTGGAGAAGGCTTTGTGTCGCCCCTCAGCTGAGGGGGTCCTCAAGATGGCAGCCACAATGAAGGCATAGGAGAGCAGAATGAGGAGGAAGCAGCCCAGAAGGGCTGAGATACACACCAGGCCCAGAACTTTGGCCACTACTGGTACATCTTCTCCACAGGCCAACTTCAACAGAGATGGCACATGGCAGAAGAAATGGTGGATCTCATTGGGTCCACAGAAGGAAAGGTTGAATATGAATGTTGTGACCACAATCCCCATGACAGAGCCACCAACCCAGGACCAGGCCACCAGACAGGCACAGCCACGGGGGCTCATGAGCACATTGTAGTGCAGTGGTTGACAGATGGCCACATAGCGGTCATAGCCCATGACAGTGAGTAGGAAGGAATGGGTGAAGCCAAATGTGAAGGAGAAGAACATCTGCCAGGCACAGGCCAGGAAGGGGATGGAGCGGTGGGGCACAGCAGGTCAGCCAGCATGCGTGGGATGATGGCCAAAGTGTAGAAGATCTCAGAGATGGACGGGGCACACAGGAAGAGGTACATGGGTGTGTGGAGGCTGCGCTCACTCCAGATGGTGGCCATGATGAGCAGGTTGCCCAGGAGTATGAACAAATACATCAGCAGAAACTGCAGGAAGAACATCAGCTGAAGGCGGGGAAAGGTGGAAAAGCCAATGAGGATGAACTCAGACATGAAGGTGAAGTTTACACCAGGTATGGCAGCCATACCTGATGGGAGACAGAAAACATTACTCAGTGTTTAGGAGCACAAGGGCTCCCAGTGAGTTCTGACATGCAAGAACATGTGAGAGGCTCCTTCACCTATCCAAGATATGATTAGTTGACCTGCAAATACGTATTTATGTTATCATCCCTTAGCATTCATAGGGCATTAGGTTCAGCACAGTCCTATCCACCAGATGTCAAAAATTCAGGTGCTCGAATCCCTTTTGAGAATACAGCAGTGTTGCATAGAACCTATGAACATACTCTCAGACTTTAAATCATGTTTAGATGACTTAGTATATTGAACACAATGTATTGTGATATAAGTAGTCATTATACCATATTTTTAAAAGAATTATCACAAGAAAAAAATTGATATTTGCTTAATATAGACTCAGGAATCACAGACCTAACTACATTTTTGAAACACAGATGTGGAACTCATGAATGCAGGAAGAACTGTAATAATGTGCTGAGGTTTAAACAAAATCATGGATCTTAAGTACATGATCTCTGATAAGAACTCAATAAATAGTGCTACTGATAAAAACAATTATTATTACTATTTTTAAATCACAGTGCTAGGACCTCAGAGTTTCTACTCAGTGACATGTCAGTTGAGTCCCCAATTCAAAGGTAGATGACTTGGTTGAGCACTGTGTCTCAAGCCTGTAATCCTAGCTACTTGGAAGTTGTAGATAGGGAGGGTCATGGTTCAATGCCAGCCCAGAGAAAAAGCTCACGGGACCCCTTCTCACCAGGTGGTGTTCCCCTGTCGTCAAAGTTACACAGGAAGTAAAATTAAAGAGAATTATGGTCTAGGCCATCCCAGGCATAAAGCAAGACTTTGTCTCAAAAATAACTAAACTAAAAGGGTTAGGGACTTGGCTAAAGTGGTAGAGCACCTACCTAGCAAGTGGGAGGCCCTGAGTTCAAACCCCAGTACTGCCAAAAAGAAAGAACTAAATGGTAATGAAATTTGAAATGACAACTAAGTCAAATTGATTGTATGCTAGAATATATACTGTATTAGTAGAAAAACTGGCAAAACTTCAGACCTGTAGTCTGCTTAAAATAATTGTGGTGATGTTAAATTCCTGATAATTATACTAGGGTTATGTATTGTACTGCTGAGAGAAGTTATGTGAGAAAAGTACAAGAATTTTCTGTATTGTATTTGCCAATTGTCTCAAGTTGTTTTTTTTAAATGAAAAGTAAAACACAAGGAAGGCACTATTCAAATTAGCACCAAAAATGATTAAGTGTATAGGCTTTAGTTTAACCCAGACCATAGAAGACATCCATGGAAATCAACTAAACCTCTCATGAACAGAAAACATGGCAGATAATTTTTAAAAATCTTGAAATTGAAAGACAACAATAGCCAGATGGTAATTCTCCCACATAGATAATCTCCCCAAAGATGTCCTCGTAAAATATGTAGTTGGAGTTCTTGAGAAAGTGACACACTTATTACAAAACTTCCATGACTAAATAAAGATCCATGAATAACGAGACTAACCTTAACATAGATGAGGGAAAGGAAGCCCTAAAAAGTAGACAAAATGGAAGCCTTAGACAAAGAATCAGGCCTTGATAGGTGAGATCACAGCACACATTTAATAGGCAAAGGAGGAATTGTTCAGAGGAAGCTGTTGAGAAAAGTATCTTTCTATAGTGATAAGAGATACATTCAAAGACAGAATCAAGACTAATAAAGGGCCTAACTGTGGAAGATAAAAATAAAATAACTAAAAGAAATGTTTGCCAGCTTCTTGGGGGGCAAAAGCAGAGGATCATGAGTTTGAGACCAGCCTGAGCAAAATTAGTGAGACACTACCTCACAAACAAAAACTTCCAGGAACTGGAGACTCATCCCTGTAATCCAAAGTATTTGGGAGGTTGAGATCAGGAGGATCTTGGTTTGAATGCAATCCAAGCAAAAAGTTCTAGAGGCTCCATCTCAACCAATAGGTGGGCATGGTATGCACCTGTCACCCAGCTATGGTGGGAAGTTCAAAATAACAAGACTGCAGCCCAGGCCAGCCTGGGCAAAAAGAGTGAGACCTTATTTCAAAAATAACCAGAGAAAAACAGGCTGGAAGCTTGGCTCAAGAGGTAGAGTGTCTGCCTAGCAAGTGTAAAACCCTGAGTTCAAACCCCAGTACTCAAAAACAAGAGGAAAGAAAACATTTAAAATAATAAGCAAATAAATAAAATAAATGTTGGATGATTGTTTTTCATTGTGGGGACTTCTTAAAAATCAAATCAAACTATTAAAAAAAGAAAAGCTTGAGCCAAAAAATAAATTAAAAAGGTGATAAACACCAATATTGACATGACAGATCTCTTAAACAAAGAGAATCATGGATAAAGTTAATACTTGACAGTCTGAAAGAAGATACGTGCAGTGTTAAAACACCAGTAATCCTAGATACCAGGAGGCAGTTCAAGGTTAGCCCAGCCAAAAAGTTAGTAAGACACCGTCTCAACAAACAAGCTGTGTATACTGGCAAATACTTGTGATCCCAGCTACTCAGGAGGCATAAGAAGGAGGATCACCATCTGAGGAAGCCCTGAGCAAAGAGTGAGACCCTATATGAAAAATAATGTAATGAAAAAAGGGCTGGAAGCATGGCTCAAGACCTGAGAACTTCTCTAGCAAGTGCAAGGCCTCAGTTCAAATCCCAGTCTGACAAAATATATTTTTTAAACCACAAGATTAATATTGAAACTCTACAAAGAATATCCACAAACCAACAAGAAAAACAGACTGCAGTTGGGGTAGAAAATGGACAAGAGTAATCCCAGGCAATCTGAAGAAAAGGAAGTGCAGTAGGTTAATAGCAAAATCAAACACGCAACTTGGAACAATAAAGTAAGGAAAGAAAAAGAATGAAAAACCACAAGGAAGTGACATCATCTTCCATCAGTGAAAAAAAAAATGTAGGAAGCTGGATGCTGCTACAGGTTGGCCTAGACTAAAGGTGACAATTTTTTATATACTTCAAAATAACACTAGAAGAGACTGGGCTTTTCCAACCTGTGGAAATCATAAATGCTTGAGGACATGGATATGATGTTTACCCTGATTTGATCTTTCCACATTATATACGTGAATCAAATTATCACACGGGACACCATAAATGTATACAAACATTGTTAGTCAAGTGAAAAAAAAAAACCTAAGGCAGCCATTCCATCAAGGACCTGGTAGTTCATCATCAAATACAGGACACTTACCCTATGACCCATACACACAGCTCCTGGAAATCCACTTGAAGACACTTCTCACACAGGTAAAGGGATATGACCAAGGACACTCACTGCAGCATTGTGTGGGATGGCACAGAGTTGGGGCAGCCTGAAGAACCTCACAAGCTGGGAAAGTGGGGGAGTAAAAATGGGGTGAATGCACATCATGAAATCCAAGGAAAATTTAGGACCCACAAACTTGACATCAATACAGTAAAATGGATGACACATTTCTGAGTGCAGAGAGATCCTAGCATTGAATAATGTGTGTGCAACAAGACCTATGTTGTAAGAATCCAGGCAAACAGAAGGACACACTTTGAATGAATATGACAGGTGCATGGGGAGTGGGAACAAGAGTAGCAAATGAGAATAGATAAGTATAAATTAATAAAATAGGGTTTTCACAGTTTTGCAGATCAACCAGGATAAAATGTCATTTGTTGACAAGTAAAATGAACTCAAAAGCCTGCCATTCAAGTTCACTAAAAATGTGTGAATATATATATATATATATATATATATATATATAGTTTTTTATACAGATATAAATGTATCATTGACTGACTCAAGCTACTGTCTCGACAAGTTTTCAAATGTTCCCCATGGGACAAGGTTTTCTCCAATATCACAAAGTTGACCAAAAGCCTGCCTGGAGGACAGTTGCTATGTGTTCTTTCTTGGCAAAGGTCAGTCTAGTGCTTGTGTTGTAGGACCCAGAATGTCACCTGGGAGATGGACAATTTGACTCGACTCAAGGAAGGGTCATCCCACGTGTGAAAGAAACATGCATGGGCTAGAGGGAACTTGGCCAGCTAAACGAATAACTTTAACACCAGCCACAACTCATTCTTCCTATTCCTCATTCCTCCCTCCTTCAGCCACCATTTCTGGACCACACTCCGTGGCTGTCCTCCATGGGAACCCAGTCCCAGCTTTGACCCTGGGTCCTGATCGCTGACCATTGTGCCTGCCCATTGTCTTCCTCTTCTCCAGCCCTCCTCATTTCACAGGGACAAATAATTCTCGGAGACAACAGCAGGTTGTGGAGTTGTGCAGAACTTGAGCTAAAACCACAATTCTCATTGTGTGTTGGGATAAGCAGTGTGAGATTCCCATGGGATTGTCACACCAAGTGCTCAGCACAAATTTCTGAAAGCTTGACAGCTGACACTGTTATCACTGCTGTCATCTATCACCATTGCTGATGGTAGTCTGTTGAGCTGGTCCTCACTTATCATTCCCTGACAGGTGACCCATGTTGGTGCTGTAACTATCCAGAACGTCAATCTCATACCAGGCTAATTTTTCCTGACACTGTGAATGTCTCCCAACTCTCAGCACCTCAAGGCAGGAGTCCTGCTCATAAATGCACAGATGCTACTAATAATTAGTTTCTCAGGTCCCTTTCTCCATGGAATGTTGTCCAGGCTACACTTTCCCCAAAAAACCTCTTGATGAGGCTGTCCAAGGGGGATCTCAAGTTCTCCGCAGGTACCTGGATCTATGTGAGGATAAACCCACAGTCCTTTTCATTGCTGCAGGCTAACAGACAGCTCTAAGCTGGTGCATATGCAAGCAGGCTCCCAGATCCTGTCCCAGTGCCCTGGTTTCTCAAGGGACACTATTCAGCCCATGGAGCAGTCTCTGCTCATGCACCTGTATTACAGCGCTAAGATGTGCACAGGTGCAAAAGCAGGCAGAGTTCCACAGAGACCCAGGAACCCTGGTTCGAAAATATACACTGGCAATGACACTCAGTGAACACTCAGCCAGACATGATAACAATGTCCTTTATTCTGCATATATCTACCTAGCATGGATAAAGGCCCAGTGCTCATTTGAAAAAGGAATAAACTAGGTGCACACATCAGCCACATGTCCAAAAGCTTTGTGTTGGTTGACCAGTGCCCCCACACACACACCCAGAATTCATGTCCACTTGTAACTTCACAATGGTACCTTGTTTGGAAACAGGGTCTTTGCAGGTTTAATTCAGGAAGAGATCTTGAGATGAGATTGTCATGGATTAGGTTGGGCTCTAAATCCAACAAGTAGAAAAGCAGATGACACAGACAAGAGGAGACGTGAAAATGGAGAGAGAGGTCGGAGTGATACAAACACCTGGCTGAAGAGGCAAGGGAGAATTTTTCCTTAGTCTTCAGAGGGAGCCTGGCCCTGCTGACACTTTTGTTTCAGAATTTAACCTCTGGGGGTGGGGAAAGAAAAAGGGAGAAGGAGAATTTCCCTTGTTTTAAGTTACCAGGGTGTAGTAGTAACTTGCAAAAGCAGCTACAAGAATCTAATAGAAGCCTGGTGCCAGTGGCTCATGCCTGCAATCCTATCTACTCAGGAGGCAGAGATCGGGAGGATTGTGGTTCAAAGCCATCCCCAGCAAATAGTTCAAGAGATCCTATCTCGAGAATACCCAACACAAAACAGGGCTGGTAAGAGTGGCTCAAATGGTATAGCACCTGCCTATCATGTATGAAGCCCTGAGTTCAAACCTCAATACCACATTTTAAAAAAGAATCTAATATAGATGCACATACAACCCCACACACACTCACCTACAGTGCAAGCATAAGCACACCAGCATGCAGGATGACACAGTCAAACTTGCCGGTCTGCCTCATAAATGCCCTCCCCCACCCCAGCAAGGGGAATGCACTCCACCTCAGAATGGACCCTGGAGACTCAGCTTGGAGGTGCATTGCTTGGGGAGGGCAGACCTCCCCTCCATGTTATTCCACTGTCCTCTCTTTCCCCAAATCAGGGCCTCTTACTACTCCAGTTTTCACTGATCCTCATGCCTTCTGCCTTCCAGCACCCAGAGCACTTACCAGTTCAGCCTGGAAACCAGCTCTGAAAACAAGGCTTCACTTACCTTCCTTGCAGACCCTTGGGGATGCCCTGAAGCCCACTGTGGGGTAGACTGTGGGCAGAGCACTAAGGTCAAAGTGAAGGAGCAGGTTTATCTCTGCAGGTGTCTTTCCCAGTGGTGGGTTCCCAGAGGCCTCAACACAACCTGTCTAGGGATGAAGAATGCACAGTCCTTAGAGTCCAGGAGATGGTTGGTGAGCTGAAAATGTGCCTGCCATTCCTCCCATCTATCTCCCATTATCTTTGTATTTCCTCTCTTCATCTTCCTGTTTTATCTTTCTTCCATCGTTTCTTCTTCCCTCCCTCCTTCCTGGGACCACTTTCTCCCCACCTCTCTCTCACACCTGCCTCAGTTTAGACACTACTCCTCCCAGAAAATATCATCTCTCCTCCATCACAGTCCTATAGGGTATCGAGAGTAGCTGCGCTTCTCAAAGTCTAAGCTTTTGTCAGGAGGACATCCCTCTCTCAACAGGTCCTGGCAAAGGAGTTTGAAGTGTAGATGTCTTGTCCTCAGACAAAATATCCTCTATGGTTGACTCTGGAAAGACAGACACAAATCCTCCCTTCACGTTTTCACGTAGGTTTCTGTGAATCACCATTTGTTCATTGTATTATATCTAGTTTCTCTAAGTATATTTGTGAACTACACAGGATATTTTTAGAAGGCTTATACTCCAATAGTCAAAAACTTTGAAAATCTTGTTAATTTTCCTATATAGTAACTAATTTCTACTTGTAATGTGATAGTAATTTCAACGTCATTATGCCAGAAATTGAACTGGTTTTTTAATAAATAACTCCATAGTTTAAAAAAAGAACTTTACTGTCATGTTAATCTCTATTTTTGATGGGGAGGTGAATTAATGGTCGCCTGCCTGCCTAGCAAGTGTGAAGCCTTCAGTTCAAACCCCAGCACCATCAAAAAAAAAATGACTGTGATAATTTGTCAAAATAAGGCTTTTTTGAAATGTTTGAGAACCATATTATATAGATAAAGCTGACAGACCAAAACAGTGAAATAATAGCTAAAATTTATTGACAGGAAGTAATTGCCCAAAGAACAAAGGCAAAATGAAGACATTTGCAGGAAAAAAAATTTGGAAAGTTTTCACCAGAGGAAGTTCTGAAATATGTACTTCCAGAAGGCAAATATACCAGTAGCAATAAGAAAATGCAAAAAAAGGTAAAAATTTAGGTATATCTAGGAATTATTTTGTGTAAAGGAAAGAAGTGTCTAATTGTACATAAAGCACTGAGTGAAAATACTGGATAATAATGTATACAAGGAAGGGTGTTGGAAAACAAGGCTAAAGCTAATGAATATCCATCCATTGTTTGGGATAGGATGGAACATACTGTTTATACACGTATAGAATAACTGTCTACAGAGAAAATCCAAAAGAAGCAGCAAAATAACTAATTGAAATCATGAATGAATTAGAAAGAAGATACAAGACTGTCACACAAAAATCAAGTGTTAAACTGGACATGGTGGTGCATGCCTATAATTTCAGCCCTCAGGAGACGGAAGGAGGAAGATAATGAGTATGAGGCAAGCCTGTACTACAAAGTGAGAGCATGTCTCTAAAAATATCTAAACATCAGTGGCTCACACCTGTAATCCTTGCTTTTCAGAGGGCAGAGATCAGGAGGATCTAAAGCCAACCTGGGCAAACAGTTTCTGAGACCCTAGCTTGAAAAAAGCCTATCACAAAAAGGGGCTGGTGGTGTAGCTCAAGGTATAGGTCCTCAATTCAAACCCTAGTACCACAAAAAAGTACCTAAAAATAATAAAATGAACAAAGATCAAGAGTACATTTTAAAAAACATTTTGAAAATGCAAATGTTTAAACCTGATACCACTTAGAAAGGCATCACAAAAATAAAACACAAGGGAAAAGAGATGTTACATTGAACAGAAGTGGCCCACCAGCATCAGGCTCAGAATTGAAACCAAAAATTAACTTGCAACATGGTTCCACATTCTTTCAGCTGCCTCATCAGGCCAGCCGTATAAAGAGGCTAAGGAGAAGAACAAAGCAAACTAAGTGAATGCCCTAGCTACTGGCACCTAGCACTATGGTGGGTGGAAGGGAATTCTCCACTTGGGGGAGTTAAAGTTGACAGAGAAAGAATTACAGCATAGTAAAGAAGACTGCACATTGCAGAAAAAGAGTGAATGAACAGGTGATCTGGAGTCTGCACAATGAGGTAGCTCTGGAGAACAAATATATTGAAGGTCAGAGCAAACCTTGATTGCGATAGCCAAGAGCCATCTGGGAAAGGTCCTATTGTTAGGGAATGAAATGCCCTGGGATCACCAAACCAGGCAGAATCACACTCCAGGCTCCCTATATACACCCAAGCTTTCTGCACTTACTGAGATGCAATGGCCATGTGAACCATTTGTGGCTATTGGGGAGTGTCTCTGACACAAGCACCCATACAGTTTTATGTTTTATGGGCTGTGAGAGAAATGGAGTGCAGTACAGCCAATCAGCAACACTGCCCTCTGTATTGGGATGCCATGCCAGATGTGTATTTTTTCTCAAGGGAGTGGGATTTTGAGATTTGCTAGGGTGGACACTAGGTAATCATTCACTCCCCACAAGCCTCCCATCCAATACCAATTGGTGCTTCTGTTGCTCTCCATACCCTTGCTGAATTCCAGCAATGCACTGAGTTTGGACTATGGTAATATTCCTAAGCACACAGTCTGAAAAGGTTCAGGGTACATTTACACCTGCATGGAATGTTCACCTTCTGTCAAGCCTTGGTTGGCAAGAAGTGTGCCCTGCAAGATGACATATGCCACAGCTGAATATGCAACCTAAAAGACTCCAGAGAGAAAATTTCTCAGGTGTCCTCAGCATTGTCCTAAAATGTTCAGTGAGAAAGGTGACTTGCAGTCTATAGCCTGCTGTACCTTATTTGGTGACATCTGAGACAAATTAGAAGTACTTGCATGAGTGACTGACAATCTCCCTGGCAGATTCCAACCTTAGAAGACCTGAAAAGAAGTGCTATCACCCAGAGGAACTTTGGCTAGTTTATTTTTCCCTATCTATTCTTTTATCTTTATTAGTGAGTTCTCATAGTTTTTCTTTTATCTTTTTTTGTTTGTTAGTAAAGCAGGATAGTTTTTAAGATTGAAAGTATAAAGTGGGAGAATAGATCCCCCAGAGGTGGGAGGGGTCCCAAGAAAGGGTGCCCCATTCCTTTTCTTATTTCATAATTTTTTTTCTATAAATGGACTTTTCCTCCTCTCTGTCATTTTCCCTTCTTGCATTT
This sequence comes from Castor canadensis, assembly GCF_047511655.1. NCBI lineage: Eukaryota > Metazoa > Chordata > Mammalia > Rodentia > Castoridae > Castor > Castor canadensis. Next base: position 14,594,266 of record NC_133399.1, read on the forward strand.
TATCCCCTTTTGTTATTTCTATTTAAAAAAATTTTTCCTATGCATTCTACTTTGTGGTTTTTGTCTATCTATTTATTCTTCAGTGATTCTTCTCCCACCCATCCCCTTTCTGGTCCTGGGGATCAAACTGAGGGCTTTTTGCCCATTAGGCCAGTACTCTGCCTAGCAGATATACAACCAGCTCAACTGAGAGTAATTTAACCCAAGGCCATCAAACCCAGTGATTGGTACTCTGGTGTTTGCTTTAAACTAAGGGAAATCCTAGCTACTTGGGACGCAGAGATTTGAAAGATATTTGAAATCCCAGCTTTATGGGGAATCACAAAAAGGAAGGTCAAAGAGCAGGCCATCCTTGGGATAAAGCAAAAGTCTACCTCAAAAATAACCAGTGCAAAAGGACTGGGGCATGGCTCAAGTGCAAGAATGCCACCTAGCAGTCATCCCTGGACACTGAATTATTGGGAGGAGATGCCAAATGCATATTTTTTCTCAAAGGAGTGGGAGGCCCTGAGATCAACCCCAGTACTGCCCCAAATCAGCAACACAACAATAAAAACCAGTGGGGATATACCAACTAGCTGTATCAAACCTTTCAGCACAACTGGAGCAGCACATATCAGAATCACTTTCAATAAAATACCAATGTGAACAGTGCCCATGGAATACACACCTCCTAATAGGGGTTTCCATGCCTATTGTAGGACTTAGCTCAGAGCATGTTCACCACATATTCTCTGTTCTATATCACACAATCCTAAATTACCAGGAGACTCCACTCTTGGGAGACATAGGAGAACATGAGTTTCCCAAGCATTCACGTAGAATGCATTTTGTTATTATTCACTAATCACAGCTGAGAAGCCACAGGGAGATTATACAATAAAGTCCAACTGGAATTAAAAGAACACTTGAAAACATGCCAATCATCCAAGACACATAAGAGAATGAGGGATATTTATCCCAACAGAGAGCAATGTATGTGTCAGCAGTCATATACAAGACTATGGCACCTTTTAAAACTCATAATTCTGTAAGAATGAATTCGAAGCATATTGAAATGGATGAAGTGCCAGATTAAGAATTCAAAAGATAATTTTTAAAGATTAATGAACTCTAGGAGAATGCATATAAATAATGGAAGACTATGTTGTACATGAATCAGAAACGTAGAAGGAAATAGAGATTTTGAGAAAGAACCAAACAGAAGTCTTGCAAAATAAAGGAAATGCAAATTAAAACCACACTAAGATTCCACCTCACCCCTGTTAGTATAGCCATCATCAGCAACACCACCACCAACAGGTGTTGGCGAGGATGCGGGGAAAAAGGAACCCTCTTACACTGTTGGTGGGAATGTAGACTGGTACAACCACTCTGGAAAAAAATTTGGAGGCTACTTAAAAAGCTGGACATCGATCTACCATTTGATCCAGCAATACCACTCTTGGGGATATACCCAAAAGACTGTTACTCCAGAGGCACCTGCACATCCATGTTTATTGCGGCACTATTCACAATAGCCAAGTTATGGAAACAGCCAAGATGCCCCAGCACTGACGAATGGATTAAGAAAATGTGGTATCTATACACAATGGAATTTTATGCAGCCATGAAGAAGAACGAAATGTTATCATTCGCTGGTAAATGGATGGAATTGGAGAACATCATTCTGAGTGAGGTTAGCCTGGCCCAAAAGACCAAAAATCGTATGTTCTCCCTCATATGTGGACATTAGATCAAGGGCAAACACAATAAGGGGATTGGACTTTGAGCACATGATAAAAGCGAGAGCACACAAGGGAGGGGTGAGGATAGTAAGACACTTAAAAAACTAGCTAGCATTTGTTGCCCTTAACGCAGAGAAACTAAAGCAGATACCTTAAAGCAACTGAGGCCAATAGGAAAAGGGGACCAGGAACTAGAGAAAAGGTTAGATCAAAAAGAATTAACCTAGAAGGTAACACCCACGCACAGGAAATCAATGTGAGTCAATGCCCTGTATAGCTATCCTTATCTCAACCAGCAAAACCCCTTGTTCCTTCCTATTATTGCTTATACTCTCTCTACAACAAAATTAGAGATAAGGGCAAAATAGTTTCTGCTGGGTATTGAGGGGGTGGGGGGGAGAGGGAGGGGGCTGGAGTGGGTGGTAAGGGAAGGGGTGGGTGCAGGGGGGAGAAATGAACCAAGCCTTGTATGCACATATGAATAATAAAAGAAAAAAAAAAGAAGTCTTGCAAAACAAAAACTGTGTCAGTCAAATAAAACTTCAGTTCAAAGCCACAGCAATAGACTAGATCAAGAAGAACAAAGAAGCCAGGTGCCAGTGGCTCACGCCTGTAATCCTAGCTATTGCGGAGGCAGAGATTGGAGGATTTTGGTTCAAAGCCAGCCAGGGAAAATAGTTCATGAGATCCTATCTTGAAAAAACCCACCACAAACAAGGGGCTGGTGCAGTGGCTCAATGTGTAGGCCCTGAGTTCAAGTCCAAGTACTTCAAAAAAATTTTTAAAACAGCATGGAACATCAAAGAAAAAAAAGAGAAGTCCAATGAACTATAACGTTAAGACCGTGACAAAGAAAAAAATGGAAGAAACAATGAACATAACATACCAGACATCTTCATCGCCATTCAAGGACCACAGTTGCACGCAATCATAATATATGACAGAGAAGAGTTTAAGATAAAGAAACCGAAATCCTATGCAAGGAAATAATAGCTGACATTTCCCCAAATCTTTGTAAGATTACAGATTTTGTTGTTTCAGATTATTATTGATTGAATGATTGCTGGTACTGGAGTTTGAACTCAGGTCCTCACAATTGCTAGGCAGGCAGTCTACCACTTTGAGAAACTTCACCAGACCTCCCCAAAATCTTAGGAAACATTTGGACATCCAGGTAATGGAGTCATTTAGAACCCCAAAGAAGAGATGTCAGGGAAGTTTTCCCTGTCCCAGGAGCTGATGCTTCCCCCTCCATCACCACTGTTCTCCTCACCCACCTTTTTTTGTGGTACTGGGGATTGAACGTGGGGCCTTCACCTTGAGCCACTCCACCACCCCTCCTTTTGAGATGGGTATTTTGAGAAAGGGTCTTGCAACTATTTGCCTGTGCTGGCTTGGAACCGTGATTCTCCTGATCTCTGCCTTCTGAATAGCTAGGATTACAAGCACGGACCACAGGCACTTGTCACTTCTCCCATTTTTGAGAACTATTTGCTCAGGGATGGCTTGGAATTGCAATCCTCCTGATCTCTGCCTCTTGAGTAGCTAGGATTATAAGGTGTTAGCCACCCATACCAGGGTTGTGGTTATGTTTTTGAGGTTGTTTCTTTTTTTTTTTTTTGGCAGTAGTGAGGTTTGAATTCAGGGTTTTGCACTTGCAACACAGATGCTCTACTGCTCTGGTTATTTTGGAGACGGGATCTCCCAAACTATTTGTCTGGGCTTAACTCAAAGGTGATCCTCCCAATCTCAGCCTCCCAATAGCTAAGATTACAACAATGAGCCATCAGTTACTGGTTTCCTACTCCTTTTATACAGGTATTCATCCCACTAATGGATATCAGGATGTGCAAGCTGGCAGCACAGTGATGTCAAGTGTACAACTACTCACAGCAAGAAAGAAAGTAAAGCAAGAAAAGTAACTTTGACATGAATGTATAGACTGAGATTCCTCCCAGATGCTTTGAGAGGCTCCAAACCGATACCTCAGTTTGCTCCACAGGAGAGGTCCTAGGGGCTTCATGGAAACACAAAGGGACCAGGCACAGGGCAGCTGTGTGCAGCTGATGACGCTCAGTTCTGTAGCCCTGGGTCACAAGAGAACTGCCAGATGATCCAAATGTTCTGATGAGGCGCCAATGCCTAAGGGACAAAAAGAGAAGTAAAATCAATACAAACAAAACAAAAAGGGTCAAGAGATTCTTCTCTGCCCTCCTCTCATATGAAATGTGCATAGCCAAATATTCAGCACCCTTTGAAAAAGGAAAAAGGATGCAATACTGTCTGTTAGAACTGTGCCACGAGCAATGAATCGTTGATAATGCTGCGGAAAGGGGAAGTCGGTGCTGTGGGATATGGGCTGGGATGAGGATGTTTCAGGATTGATGGTTAGGCCAAAGAGGCGCTGGATTAGGTGGTGACGGTGGTTGTATTTGAGACTGCTTTTCACTTACTTGGAAAGATGGGGACAAAAGCGTGGACCCACAGGAGGAAGGCAGCCTGGGGTGGGCATGGACCACACATCCTACCATGTCCACATGCCCGCTCACCTCCCCGTCATCCACAAGTAGGGAGAGCGTTAGGCCCGCGCCCTGTCCTGACAGCCCCTCCCCCAGCCATAAGGCGCTAAAGGTCGCGTCCCCAACCGCCAAGGCCAGAGGCGACCCCGGTCCAGCTGCCCTCCAGGACTTACCGACGCAGAGTGGGGAGACGCCAACCGCTTGCTACAAACTGCCGCCCTTCTCCTTCAGGACGCTGACCTGTGCCCCATATCCTTGGTTTTAGCGTGCCGTGCGACCTCCATGTAATTTGCTTGAGCCTGACAAGTCACCTGAACGTCCTCAACAGAGGACACAGCCTGGACACAAGTCCTAGTTGTTCTGACAGCGACTGTCAGTTTAAAACCCGCCCCAGATCGCTTAAGCCCGCCCCGTGGCCTCTGCTTCTGTGTCCGATTGGGCAGCCTACATGCGGTGCCTCCAATCGGCAGAACTCGACGCTCTGAGTGACATATGATCGCACCAATCCATAGCTGCATAGCTGAGGGCCGTAACCACGAGGAGGTCCAGACTGCGTCTTCCGGAGGGTGGACCTGGCTTCATCACACAACAGGTGTAGTCACCATACTGAAGATGACAGAGGATTAGGAATCATAGCAAGAGGACAGGAGACGTGAAGAGCTGAAGTGGGAACCTTACAGAAATTCACCTGGATTTTCTGACACATAGTGTTGGTGGCTAAGTGAAAAGGGCGTCCTAGGAGCAATACTCCTGGATGAAGTCCCCTTTAATTCTGGTTTTAGCTGCTGGTAAAAGACTGGCTGTTAGACAAACGTGCAGACAGCGCTACCGACGAAATCCCAGCATCCCCATCAGCGCCTCAGAGGCAGCGCAAACCACCGTCCTGCCTGGCGGCTCCAGGTGGCCCAACCTGCCTTGCACTAACCTGCTACAGGACGCCATCCCTAGGCTGCAAGTCTAGTTGTCACAATGGTTACCATGGCCACCTCTCTGACGTCAGCTCAGCGTCAAGAAGCGTTCCTGTCGCCATTTCGCTGTTTGCTTCCTCACGCAGATCCGGACCCATTCAGTTACAGTTGTCTGAGAAATAATTTTGTGCTGTTCAATGACAGTCCTCAGAAGCTCATACAGCCTTTTCGGAGACACGTGGAGCTTTCCGTGCAGGAAGGATATGTAAATCTAGACATGACATCAACTTTCTCCACTTTGATAGCCCGCACGCCTCTAGGAGATTCCATGTCAGCCAGGTGCCTGTGGCTCCCGCCTGGAATCCTAGCTCCTCAGGAGGCAGAGATCAGGAGAATCGGGTACGACTGCAGCCCAGGCAAGTAGTTCTCCAGACCCCATCTGGAAAGAACCCATCACAAAAATAGGACGGTCCAGTGGCTAAAGGGGTGGGCCTTGAGTTCAAGCCAAGTACCCCAAGTAACCAAACAAACGAACAAGCAAACAAACAAAAAAATTGATTTACGTTGAGGCTACTGTATACGGAATTGTTTTCATATATTCTTTCTCTGTTTGTTCTTTATTAGTGTATAGAAATGCTAATGATTTTTCTGAGTTGATTATATCTTGCTACCTTGGTATAGCTATTGATGGGGTCTAGGAGCTTTTGAGTAGAGGTTTTTTGGGTCTTTAAGGTATAGGGTCATATCATTTGCAAATAGGGATGTTTTGACAGTTTCTTTACCTATTTGTATTCCTTTTATTCCTTCTTCTTGCCTAATAGTTCTGGCTAGGAATTCCAGTACTATGTTGTATAGGAGTGGAGATCGTGGGCATCCTTGTCTAGTTCCTGATTTTAGAAGGAATGGTTTCAGTTTGTCTCCATTAAGTATAACGGTGGCTGTAGGTTTGTCATGTATAGCTTTTATAACATTCAGGTACTTTCCTTCTATTCCTAGTTTTCTTAGAGCTTTTATCATGAAATGGTGTTGGATCTTATCAAAAGCTTTTTCTGCATCTATTGAGATGATCAAGTGGTTTTTGTCCTTGCTTCTGTTAATGTGGTTTATTAAGTTTATTGATTTTCGTATGTTGCACCACCTCTGCATTCCTGGGATGAAGCCTACTTGGTCGTGGTAAATGATCTTTTTGATGTGTTGTTGAATTTGGTTTGCCATTATTTTATGGAGGATTTTTGCATCAATGTTCATTAAGGAGATTGGCCTAGAGTTCTCCTTTTTGTAGGTGTCTTTGCCTGGTTTTGGGATGAGTGTAATACTGGCTTCATAAAATGTGTTGGGCAGCTTTCCTTCCCTTTTATGTCGTGCAACAGTTTAAGGAGGTTTGGTATCAATTCTTCTTTAAAGGTCTGATGTAATTCAGCAGAGAATCCATCAGGTCCTGGACATTTCATTTTAGGGAGACTCTTGATTGCTTCTTAATTTCATTTTGTGTTATAGATCTATTCAGGTGATTAATGTCCTCTTGGTTCAGTTTTGGATGATCATAAGTATCTAGAAATCTGTCCATTTCTTTAAGATTTTCGAATTTATTTCAATAAAGGTTCTCAAAGTACTCTCTGATTATTTCTTGGACTTCCAAGGTGTTTGTTGTTATCTCCCCTTTTGAATTCCTGCTTTTACTTTTGGGTTTTTTCTGTCCTCTTTTAGTCAGGTTTTCCAGGGGTCTATCGATCTTGTTTATTTTTTTCAAAGAACCAGCTTTTTGTTTAATTAATTCTTTGTATGATTTTTTTGGTTTCTATTTCATTGATTTCCGCTCTTATTTTTATTATTTCTCTCCTTCTATTTGTTTTGGGATTTGCACAGACTCTTTATTCTCTCCATAGTTTTACAATTTTTAGAATGAATACCTTCTTCTTTTTGCTGCATCTGAGCTCTGTCATGACAGAAAGTGGCATATGCAGCCTTCAGCGAACACCCTCAGATGTGACCTAGAATCACCTTTTCATAGTTCATAATTTCTGTGGATTCTTGGAATCTTTGGTGGCATAAGGCGTGAGAGTGTGGGTATGGTCTATTATGGGAAAGGGTCATCTGCTTGACCTGAGAATAGCTTCTGATTTTCATTAATAGCCACCAATAAATAATGGGCATAACAAGAGGTCAGGAAAAGACACGCATTGTAATTAGAGAAACCTAAGTTCAGATCCTGGCTGCCATACTCCATAATCATGGTACCTTGAAAAGTGAGGGTGCTTTGTGGGATTCAAGTTCCTTGTCTGTAAAATGGAGAATGGGCGGACAGACTGAAGAAGAACCACTCATCCCATTTTTTGGCCCCTGGGACAAAGCCAGTAAAGGGCAGCTATTTACATGGGGGACTTTTCTGTTGAGTACACGTGTTGGGGTTGTAAAAAGAACAATCCTTGAAGTTGAGCATTCACAGCCCAGTGCTGGGGACAGATGTGCTTCCAAGCTGGTAATGATGAGAAACCACATGACAAAGTCATGAGCACAGATTTTATCCTCACTTAGGAGTTGTTCTTTGGGTAGCACCCAGAAAGAAGTGACTAAGTCTATTGTGGGGAGAAAATGTTCAGGTGATCTGTACAGAGCTAGCCATATTGAACTTGAATCTTACTTAGGCATTTGCAAGGTGGAGAAGGGGAGGAAGGGGGACCCAGGCAGAAGTGGAGTGCCAAGGAGTTGGAACTGCCCTCCCTGGCCTATGGACATTGTTCACATTCTCAACTGTGGAAAATGTTTCACAATCCCATGGGGACATTGGTGTTGTTTGGGGACATTTTTGCTTGTCACCACTGATCAGAAACTAAGCTAGAGAGACCCAGGGATACTACTGAAAATCCCAGAAGGCACAGAATAGCACCTACAGAGTGAATAATGGGGACCCAAGTGTGAACAGTCTTGAGGTTGGGGAACCCTGCCCTAGACCATATGGAAACATGGAAGACCTGTGAACACAACACATAGGATCCATGTCACCTTTTGGTCTTTTTTCGGAGGCTCTTATTTCAAGCTATTTACCCTCTATGATCTCAGAAGGTAGGACTGTGAGGAACAGTTGGGACCACCTTCATAGGGAGTGACAGACAGATGCTGACCATGAAGTGGGGAAAAGATGCAGATGGTTGCAGGGAGAGAGGCCAAGACCCTGGAAACAGGTGCTATTTGGGGAAATGCAGTCTCCACTTATCAAATTGGATGGCTTTGTTTCTCAGGGTAAGCTTGCAAGGGCTCCATCAAAGATTGAAGCCCGCTTATGAGGTCACTCACTACTGCTACAGTTTGGACCCTTAGAGACCCATGTGTTAAAGGTGAGGGTCCCAGCTCATTGCATTATTGGGAGGTGGTAGAACTGTTAGGAAGTAGGGCCTAGTGGGAGGGTTTAGGTCATTTGATGTGTGCCTTTGGAGAGATTCTGGCACCCTGGTCTCTTCCTGTCTCTCACACCCATCTAAGAGGTCATTGGGTTTACTCCCCCATGTGCTTCTGCCATGGCGTGCTGCCCCAGGTTCAAGGCAGTGGAGTCACTTGGTCATGAACTGAAAATAAATTTTTCCTTCCTTTACGTTGATTTATCTGAGATATTTTTCAGTGGTATTGGGGTTTCAACTCCAAGTCTCATACTTTTAGTTGAACTCCACCATTGAGCCACTCTGCCAGCCCTTTTCTGTGTTGGGTGTTTTCGAGATGAATCTCTCAAACTGTTTGCCTGGACTGGCATCAAACCATGATCCTCCTTGATCTCTACTTCCTGAGTAGCTAGGAGGACAGGCACTGACACCTGGCATATTTGAGGCATTCATTTTGGGTTACACTAAGCTGATAGTTGAGTAACAACTACATTTTTTAAAACTGATATTTTCTATGACCTTGTTTTTTCTTCTTATTACAGAAGTGGAAGGGTGAGGGAAAATGATCAGGAGAAGGAGGGATAAGGAAGAGAGGCATATATGACCAACTACGTTGTATTCATGTATAGAAATGTCATAATGAAACCCCTTATTTTTTTCCCAGTGTTACCAGAGTTTGAACTCAGGGCTTTGCACTGGCTAGGCAGGCACTCTAACAACTGAGTCTCACCTCCAGCACTGAAACTCTTTACTTTGTACAATTTAATGTATGCTAATAAAAACTGATTTGGGGGGAGTGTTCTGAGGGTTGAACCTAGAGACTTGCACATGTGAGGCAAGTGCTCTGTCACCGAGCTGTGTCACCTGCTCTTGTGAAAAAATGCACATAAAATTTGCCATTCAATTTTCTTTTCAGGCATTGGTAGAGGGTGGGGAGGGAGTGAGGGAATAGGGTATTGTTGATCAAAAGGAAAAATTTCGATGTAGGGAGGGGGACTAAGTTTTGAGATGTATCATAGAGAAAGGTAAATATTGTCGACAATAACATAAGTTTCAAAATAAACAAGATAGCAAAATTTAAATGTCTTACCTAAAATACTAGAGGGTGAGGGTATATCTCAGTGGTAGAACGCTTGCTTAGCATACACAGGCCCTGGGCTTCAGCCCCAGCACTATAAAAAACATCTTTTTTTCTTTATTTTATGTTATTGTTTTTACATTTACTTACATGTGTATACATTGGGCCTCCTCCCTCACAAAATTTTTTAAAAAAGAAGCCAGGTACCAGTGGCTCACACCTATAATCCTAGCTACTTGGGAGACTGAGATCAGGAGGATCATGCTTTGAGGCCAGCCTGTGCAAATAGTTTACAACACCCCATCATCAAAAGAGCCAGAGTAAAATGCACTGGATGTGTGGCTCAATTGGTACAGCATTTACCTGTGAGCATGAAGTCCTGAGTACAAACCCTAATCCCACCAAAAAATTTTTTTAAATAATGAGTTATTGAGGTAATATAAATATAAATGGTCATGATCTTGATTTAATCATACATACACACATAAATACATAGATATCTCTCTATATATCTATATCTATATATCTATATCATGTGTACCCCATAAATGTATACAATCATGAAATTATGATTAGGCAAATAAAAATAGTATCAATAATATATTTATAAAAACAAACCATAACAAAAATAGTAATATATAAAATTCAGTGACATGAAGTATACTTACAATGTTGTACAACTCACACCTCTATCTAGTGCTAGAAATTTCCATTACCCCCAAAGGAAACCCTGTACCCAATAGCAGTCATTCCCCATGGTTCCTTTGCCCCAGCCCCTCACAAGCTACCAGCTGCTTCAAATTCCACCTGATTGTTTAATAAATTTAAATAATATAAGGTTGAAAAGAGTCAACCACTGATCTTTCTATTTCTGTAGGTTTACCTACTGAAGACATTTGATATAAAAGGAATCCTACAATATGTGGCCTTTTATGTCTCATTTATTTTGTTAAGTCAGGTTTCAAGGTTCATCTACATTGTAAAATGTATTATAGCTTCAGTTCTTTTATAGCCAAACATGTCACTAGATGGATATACTCCAGTTGATGAACATCTGGGTTGTTTCTACTTTCTGGATTTTATGAATGGTGTTCATTCCACTTGAGTGGAATTTGAACTCTAGCACTTGAGTCACACCTCCAGTCCCTTTTGCTTTAGGTAATTTTTCAGATAAGGTCTTGCCTTTTTGCCTGAGACAGTTTTGGTTGAAATCCTTCTACCCATTCCTCCAGCATAGTGGCATTGACAGGATTGCACCACCAGGCCTAGCTTATTTGTTGAGATAATGTTTCACTAACTTTTTGCCTGGGATGTCCTTATACTGTGAACCTGAGTAGCTGGGATTACAGGTATGATCCTAGCTTCCTGAGTAGCTAGGATTACAGGTGTGAGACACTCCTCCCAGCTACATTGTCTACTTAAAAAAATTCATACATACTTAAATGATTCATAAAGAAACACTGAAATCTCATTTAATTGGGATTATTTAATTAGCACAACCAGGTACATTTTCTCACATCATATTGACTTAATATAGACTGCCATCTTCTAAGGACAACTCAGTTTTTCATATCACCCTTTGAGGTAGGGAGGGGAAATGGAAGGAAGAGAGGTGAAAAACCTTGCTAAAGTACAGAGTAGAGTAGGGATTTGAACTTGTGTCTGCTACCTCCATCCTCCTTCTCTCTGATAGTTATGTTGGATAGACTCATGGGAGCTGGAAAACAAAACATTTTTATTTCAGTCACTTTCCTTAGAACAACACAGTCTGTTGTATCTGATGCCCCCAAGAATAACCCCAGAGGAAGAATCTGACTGATAGAAATTAAGATGGAATTGCTCTTGGTCCCAGGAGTTATATCCATAGGAAGCAATGGATAAAAGATCCAACAAAGGGATCTTTTCACTAGGGGAACCAAGGTAGAGGAAAACTTCAGGGTATAGTTTTTGGAGTCAACTCAAATGTAGGCTCAAGTCTTAAATTAGGTACTTCAATAGCTTCAATTTGAGCAACATTTTTTGGCGGTAGTAAGGTTTGACCTCAGGGCTTTGTGCTTGTTAGGCAGGTGCTCTACTGCTTGAGCCACACCTCCATCCCTCCAGCCTTTCTTAGCCTTTTTGTATGCCAATATTCCCAATACATATGCCAATAAAACTCAAGATGGAGATGAAAATAATGGTACCATCTTCCTACTTTGATGAGAGGACTAAGTTATAGGTGGGAACTAAATTAATGCTACCTGATTAAGGTGAAACCTTTCCCACCCACTAGCTGACCTCTCCCTGTTGAACCTCAACCCAGGCACAGCCTCCATGCAGGGAGCCAATCACTCAGCAGTGACTGAGTTCATTCTTATTGGCTTTTCCACCTTTCCCTGCCTTCAGCTGATGTTCTTCCTGTTGTTTCTGCTGATGTATCTGTTCACACTGCTGGGCAGCCTGCTCATCATGGCCACCATCTTGGGTGAGCATAGACTCCACACACCCATGTACCTCTTTCTGTGCACCCTGTCCATCTCTGAGATCCTCTATACCTTGGCCATCATACCATGCATGCTGGCCGACCTGCTGTCCACCCACAGCTCCATCTCTTCCTGGCCTGTGCCTGATAGATGTTCTTCTCCTTCACATTTGGCTTCACCCACTCCTTCCTACTCACTGTCATGGGCTATGACTGCTATGTGGCCATCTGTCAACCACTGCACTACAATGTGCTCATGAGCCCCCTTGGCTGTGCCTGTCTGGTGGCATGGTCCTGGGTTGGTGGCTCTGTCATGGGGTTTGTGGTCACAACAGCCATATTCAACCTCACCTTCTGTGGCCCCAATGAGATTCACCATTTTGCCTGTCACGTGCCACCTCTGTTGAAGTTGGTCTGTGGAAAAGCTGTGCTGGTGGTGGCCAAGGTTTTGGGCCTGGTATGTATTTCAGCCCTACTGGGCTGCTTCCTTCTTCTCCTCCTACTCTCCTATGCCTTCATTGTGACTGCCATCTTGAGGATCCCCTCAGCTGAGGGGCCACACAAAGCCTTCTCCACCTGTGCATCCCACCTCACAGTGGTGATCGTGCACTATGGCTTTGCTTCTGTCACAACCTCAAACCCAAGGCCCCCCAGTCTCTGGAAGGAGACCCTTTGATGGGCATCACCTACACAGTCCTTACACGCTTTCTCAGCCCCATCATTTTCAGTCTCAGGAACAAGGAACTCAAGACCACCATGAAGAAGACTTTGCTGAGCAAACTATCCAGAAAATTTATAATAAGCTATGAATCACTAAATTAGCTTCCCAATTTCTACTGTTAGAGATAATACTCCCTCAACACATAGTCACCTATATTTATCTAATTCTTTCCAGTTGACAGTACCCTTTTTAGACCATATTTTAAGTGTGTGCACAAGGGTTATTCAATATTAGGGATTTATTTGGGATGGAAGGAAGCATGTATGAGAAAATAACAGGTTTGGTTGTCAAAACCAAACCTTTAGTCCCTTCCCTGTCTTCTTAAATACAGTGTTACCAAGTATTTCAAACAATGCAAAGCTGTTATTCAATGAGAAATGGAGGGCTTCATGCCTAACAGCACCAGGTAGGTATATCTCAGATTCTTCAATCTACAAAAGACTTTTTCAGATTATTGTATAACAGAGCAAAAAACCCCCTATATTCTAGCTTGCCCAATTCTATGTAAGAGAAATTATAAAGAGCAATAAGCAGATTCCTCAGCAAATAGTTAAGTAAACCTTGACGTTTCAAGTGTGAATCATGAATACTTGTGGACAGGCAGATTAAGTCTTCATGATAAATTCAAGGGAAAAATCTCGCTGAGAGATATTGTGTGCAGTTTGAAAGTGACACAGCACAGGGGCCACCAGGGAAATCTCTGCTGTATAAGGACAATGATTGTGGAGCCCAGGAAGTAAGCTTATGTCATGGTCATACAGACTTTGCTCAACTGTTTCTCCATGAAAAGAGAGACTTATCATTGATCCCACTGAATGGAATTTATAATTTGTTAAAAATAGCCATTTTTGTGTTGGAGTAGCAAACTATACATCATTTGTCCTGAAGCATGAGTTCAGCCTTTCTCCATCACTTAAGGAGTAAATACATTCTGTAACACATGGAGTGGGAGGAAGTAGGGAACCCTTTCAGTCAACAATGGGGAAACCAGAGAAGCCTTTTTCAGAATTCGTGCTATGCTTTGTGTTTCTTCTTACTTCTCAGGCACATGGTGTTATTACAGCGTCACAAGGTGGGATGTGGAAAAATAGAACCACCCCTACCCATCTGATGGGGAAATTGCTGTTCCAAAGATGCATAACTCATCCAAGACCACACAGCATGGAAGAGCGAGCCTTCCAGTGTGGGTCCTTTCTGACTTCACATCCTCTCCCTTCAGTGTCTTCCTATAGTAGGTTGTGTGGGTCCTAACCCAAGCATAATGGCCATTCTCCAAATCAAATACTCCAACATTCTTAAGAGTATTTTATGGCACATAAGGGTAATTGTGACATGCCATCCTTTTGACCATGCATCTTTTGAATATCCATGGAAAAATTCAAGTCAGAAGTTCTTCATGATTTAAAATAAATTGGTCCTTTAGGAATTCCTGAGTAATTCTTACATGTTGAGCTAAGATGTCTCCCTCCCCCAGCAATAAAGCCATTCTGGCCAAGAATATGAATCAGACTTACTTGTCAAATCAAAGACCCACATGGTCTCTGACCCTACTGGTATCCCAGTGGATAGAGGACCTGGAAAATGGATGGGTACCCACTATGAGTTGGGCACCTGTCTTATGCTAGCTTATTGTGGATACTTGGTCTACATAAGATCAGGAGAATTGATCACCTTGCTCATCATCACACCTAGCACCAACACGGTACTTAGAATATGTGTTCAATTCTTAACAAATATTTCCATGGTGCATTAATATAATAGCCACAATGTTGAACAAATCAGATTGTTGGCTAATGTATTTACTGTGAGAAACCTCATTGTCTCTCAGAACCTTAGGAAACCCATCAGTCAGACTAATCTGGATTCAAATCGACTCCTGATTCAATTTCCCATCCAATTATATCAATACCTTATACATATTTTATATATCTGTGAAAACAGATGCTCACACTAGTTATATTTATTTCAAAAAATAATAGATATGTCCACTAATAAAGGAATGTTGAACAAATTGTACAGTGAAACACAAGGCAGCCATTATAATTCCAAACTTGTACTTCATTCGAGTCTCTCTGTCCCAGGGAGACTCATCAGGTATCATGTCTTTATGGACCATCTGTACAGTAAGGTTCCCTCAAATTCTTACCTTCATCCCTTTCCAACTCTTTTCTCAACACTTCTACCAGGTATGTAGTAGTATCTCTAACTTAACATGTCCAAATTTGTAGCTTGTAAATTTCATTGTCATATTCTCTCTCTCTCTGTCTCTCTCCATCTCTCTCTCTCTCTCTCTCCCCATCTCTCTAGTTCACACACACATACACACACACACACACACACACACACACACACACACACCATTCATAAGCCCTCCTCTGTCTCCCAGCTCATTGCCAACATACCAGCAACTCAGGGGTAGCTCTCCCATCAAAGTGTGTTCAGATCCTGGCCCCCTTCACCACCTCAATAGCATCCTGGTCTAAGTGACTGTCTTCTCTCAAATTGATGGTCTCTGTAGCTTCTGAATTGGTCTTCCCACCTCCACCCCTCCTCTTCTACACTACCTTCTCAATAAAGAAGATTCAGTCTTACACACACACACACACACACACACACACACACACACACACACAAACACACACACATATATTATATCTCCTCCTCTCAGAATCCTGTGATGGCTCCTGTCTCCAACTTTCTTGTTTACCCACAAATCACTTCAACAGCCCTGCTGCTTCTCTGCCCTCACCTTCTACTTTCTCCTTCTCTTTCCCTTAACCACTCTGCTCCAGAATCCAGGCTTTCCCTCAAGCACACTGGTCAGGTTCCTGCCTCAGGACATATACATGTGTCTGTCTGGAACACTGTTCTCTCAGATGTCCACATGGCTCCTCCTTTACTGCCTAAAGGTTTTTTGCTTGAATGTCAGAGAGCCCTTCTCTAACTACACTACAGAAAACAGCAACACTCTGGTCCTGTTCTTTCTCTTCTTCTTTTTTTACTCTAGATTTCTGTGTGTCATTTCTCTGCTTATTGGATGTGGTCTGCATCTGCCAAGTAGAATGTTGTTTTAAGAAGGCCAGGGTCTTGATCCCTTTTGTGTGCTGCTGTGTGCTTACATGACATATGGTAAGCTCTCCAAAAAATTTTTTTGGTGGGACTGGGGTTTGAACTCAATACTTTGAGACTGCAAAGCAGGCACTCTACCTCTTGAGCACACCTCCCATTGTTTTTGCTCTGGTTGTTTTTATGGAGATGGAGTCTTTTGAACTATTTGCTTTGGCTGGCCTCAAATCTCAATCCTCTGGTCACAGCCTCCCACATAGCTAGGATTACAGGTGTGAGCCACAGGCACCTGCCTATCTCTATCTATATATCTATCTCTATTTCTGTATCATTATCTATCTATCATCTATCTATCTGTCTATCGATCTACATATCATCTATCTTGCAGTAATAGGGAATGAACCCAGGCAAACACTCCACCACTTGAGATACACTCCCAGATCTTCTTTGATAGGGTCTCATGCTCACTTTGTCTGGGGTAGCCTCAAACTTGTGATCCTCCTGCCTCCACCTCCTGTGTGCCTGGGATTATAAGGTATGCACCACCATGTCATGCTTGTTGAATAAATTAATTTAAAAGAATTAGGAAACATGATTCTGAGTATGAGGTACAGTTTTTGTCAATCCATTTAGAAAAAAATATCAAGTTTGTTAACATGGCTGAAGCAAAAGTGTTGAAACTGGCTTTTGTAAATATTGCTGTGTGTCCTTAGGTTGATTACATCACCTCTCCAATCTAACCTCTAAGAATATAGAAGAACCTACACTCTAAGGCAGTGAAGTGAGGCAATGTTTGTGAATGGCCTAGCACAATGCCTTGCATAAACACATAGTTCTAATAAACAGTACTTAGGATGCTATCCTGACATATTTTCTTGATGAGCTTGAAATTAGAGAAATGTGAGGTGGGGAAATGCTCAGTTGAGGCCAGCAATGCTTTTTGTTTATATGGTGGGACTGGGCTTCATGCTTGCTAAACAGGCATTCTACTGCTTAAGATGCCTCCAGTCCATTTTGCCATGGTCATTTTGGAGATGGGGTTTCACAAACTATTTGCCCACGATGGCCTCAAACTGAGAGTCTCCCAATGTCAGCCTCCCAAGTATCAAGAATCACAGGCATTTAGCCACTGGCACCAGGCCACCACCAGTGTTTAATGTGTCCACCTTAGTACTCAGTGAGGGAGAGGGTGTGGAACATCATTTAAAAACCCTGTGGTCAAACAGAGGCCACCCTTGGGAGGTGTATTACTCTAATTAAGAGTCATGCTCAGCCTCTCTTCTCCCAGAATCCCCCTCTCCAGGAGTCACCACCTGTCTATTGCTCCAAGCATCCATGTATGGTCCCCATGACTCATCACATGGCAACAGCTGATAGGAAGTGACACAGGCGACACCTTGCTCCCTCAGGACACAGAAAAGTGCTTACCTGTGGGTCGTGGTGTGCACTGGTTATATGATCAAATAAATTGCCTTTGGGTAAATTGCATCTTTTTTCTATGTTCGTTTTCCCACTATATACATAGACTCAATAATAAATAATAATATATTAAACTTTTAGGATGGTTCTGTATAGGGCAGTCAACTGGGTCTGCTCCACAAAGAGAACTCAATTAATGCTAGCTTTCAATATAAATTTAGCAATTATTTGTGGCCTCTATATCTGAAGACCTTTGTCATTTGGTGATATTCCCATAAGGCTTAGTGGAGTGACACACAGAAGTATTAGGATTCTAACTAAGACATTAATCATGGTTCTCCAAAGTCAAACCAGTAATATCTGGACAGATGGGTAATAGGTAGATGATAGATAGCTAGACACATAGACAGACAGGTGGATATTTATTATAAAGTATTGGTTAATGCAATCATGGAAGCTGAAATCCCACAAAACAGAAGATCCCAGAAAAATCTGTGGTGTAATTCAAATATCAAAGAGCCAGAGGATGGGCTGGAGGTGTGGCTCAAGGAGTAGAGTGCTTGCCTAGCAAATGCAAAGCCCTGAGTTCAAACCCCAGTACTTAAAAACCCCATACATAACGCATACATACATTCATATATATATATATGAATATATATATATGCATATGTATATATATATACACACACACACACACACATATACAGGAAACAATGTGAGTCTGAGGGGCTGAGAACCCATTAGTTTCAAGGGCAGGAGAGCAATGTCTCAGCTCATGCTTGCATGCAGAAAAAAGGGCATGAATCCAACCTTTAATTCTTTAATTTCATTCATACTGAAGAGGGCCATCTTTTGCTCAGTTCAACAATTCAAGTGCTAATGTCTTTCAAAAATACCTCACAGAAATAATGTTTAATCAGATATCTGTATATCCCATGACCTTCCCAAGTTGACATGTAAAATTGATCTGCACATGGACCAAGTTCCAAGGTTGCCATAGAGGCAAGAGTGCAGTGGCTTTGAACACATCAGTGAAGACTTCCCTCATTTGTGTAGCCCCATGGTTCTTATTCTCCACTCCCACGGGACATTTAGAAGTTTCTGGAGTCATTCAGGTTAGAAGTAGTGAAGGGAAGATCTGGTAGAGCATCAAACAGGTCAGAACAACTCATGCTGTTCAGTATCCTGCAATACACCACGGCACAGCCTCCACCCCCCAGTCCTGCATGTTATCAGGGTAAGGATTAAAAACACTGCTGTATTCATTCAATGGACATTTATTGAACTCCTTCTGTGTGCACACATTTCTAGGCACTACTTGGGATAAAACATTGAAGCAGTTACACAAAATCCCAAATTTCAGTGTTTAAACTTCAGAAGGGAAATGTAGATGTTAAGCAAGTATCTGTGCAGTAAGAATTCCACATGCATGAGTTCTGTATCCTCAGAACCAACCAATTGTTAATGGCACTGATACAGTCTGTGATCAGAATCCATGGCAGGGCACGTGGGTGTAAAGGTAGTTTATGAAAAGTTAGGAAAGGAAAAAAAAAGGGAAGCACGGTGAGGCCCAGGTGGAGTCCACGGCCGAGAAAGCATATTTCCACTCTTCAGGTGCTTTTTAAAACCTACATTAACCTATGGCAAAAAGAGAACTGGGAGATTCCCACACAATATTCAATGAGTGGGGTGAGGCATGGGTGGTTCCCAGCCAGCTGAGGGCAGTTCTGAGCCAAAGCATGGTTAATCAAAGATGTAATATTTTTCTGTGAGGCCTGATCTTTCCCTCATTTAACCTTCCTCACAACTGCAGATTGAAGATACTTTTTCAAAATGGCATCTCTCCCAAACAGAATTTTTCTTTGTCATTATTCCCTGAACAATACCGTTTAACAATTCTGTACACACCATTTACTCTGTGTGAGTATTCTAATTCATCTAGAGATGATGAAACTGGAGTTCTGGACCCAAGGTAAAACTCATGAGATTCCACATGCCAGGTCCAGACACCCACCCATAAATGCCAAATAAAGAGTCCTGGTGAAGGCAAACAAAGGAGGTTTATTACACGGTTTGGGATGTGCCATAGGAAAAGGCAGAGTGAGCACTCAGATCATCTTCAGCCACCTTTGGGGTACAGACCTGAGCTGCAGGTTTAAACACACAAAAGAACTGGGGACAGGGGACAAAGGTATGTGTAGTTAAACAATTCAGTCACAGGTGTAGTTGTGACTTGCAGAGCAGTGTTGGTCAGTGAGGTGGTCTGGTCCAGTTTTGGAAAGTTATCACCAGAGAGAGTAATCTGGTTCCTGTTTGAGAGGATTCTTGGGATAACTGTGTTCACTGGAACAGTGGCAGCTCCAGGGAGCTCCAGTTCATTGTCATAAAGATATTATCAGTTTTGTTCTCTTTTGGATCCATGGTGATTGTAAAGTGACTGTAAAGAGAATGGCTTAGCACAAAGATAGATACAAAATGGAGACAATGATGCCAAGCTTTTCGTGCTTTTAGTTAATTTGTGGGCTTAAGTAAGGAGTCAGTGCTTTTCAGCAAAAGCAGCTTGAGTGCCTCTTACCATGACTCAAAGTATATGGGACTTTATATAAGTCATATATATATACATATGAGTCATATATATATATATATATATGACTCAAAGTCTGTGGCTTCTATTCAAATACTGTGCCCTTTCATATAAGGGACATGAGCATCTTCAGACTTTGTTACCTGTGTGTATAAGTAGATAACGATGCTTACTTTCTGGTAACATAACTATTATATATTATAAATTGTGACAATAGCACTGAGGAACATAAATGAGCTCAAGGTCAGACTGTCCTAGAGGTGGTGACCTAATGGGGGAAAGCCAGTGAAGGACTTCCTGAGCAGGTGACATTGGGTAAGATTTAAACATGTAAAAAACAGAGGGAAAGCTATCCCAGAGAGAAGCTGGAGCAGGTGCAGGGGTCCTGTGGTGTGAATGTGCTTGGTTTCCCATAGGAGGCTTTGAAGCTGGAGAGCTGGGGAGAGCTGGGGAGTGCATGTGGAGATGAAGCAGTGACTGACCCTGTGGCTTCAACAGCCACATGAGGTTTTCCATGTCCTATCAATAAGAGGGTTAGCCGGACGCTGGTGGCTCACAACTGCAATTGAACCTACTTGGGAGGCTGAGATCAGGAGGACTGAGGTTTGAGGCCAGTCCTGGGAGACCACCCCCATCTCCAAAATAACCAGAGCAAAATGGACTAGGGGTGTGGCTCAAGTGGTGGAATGCCTGCTTTTCAAGTAAGAAGCCCTAAGTTCAACCCCAGTCCCACCAAAACAAATAGAATTGGAGGAATTAATAGAACAGCATTTTTCAGAATTTTCCTATGGATACCCCTTGAGCTGTTGGGTAGAAACAGACTGAGAGGTTGGAGTGGAACTGATAGAACAATAATGTCGGCATTTATAAATCAGCAGCCATTTTGTCCTCAGACCTCACTTGAGAAACTTCCAAGGACAGCCCTGCCCTTAAACAAATTCCCATGCTCTAAGACAGCCCCACCCCTACCAGAGACTACTGCACCTGCACTAACTTCCTTACCCTCTCCCCTCTATAAAAGCCACACCTCGCCCAGACTGTGAGTTGTACCATCTTTTCCCCAGCCAGCCTGGTAGTTTGGGCCTGCAATTAAACTTTGCTCTATGCTCGTGAGACTTTTCTCATGAGCTTTCTTTGTGAGTGGCATTTTTCCTAACAGGAACAAGAGGGAAAAGCTCTGCAAGGAGAAGACTGAAATTTCATCCACAAGCAAAGGCATTGGGCCAACATGAAGGAAGAGAAGAAGGAGTGGATTGAAGTAATTAGCATCACAACACTGAGCTCCAGTGAGGTTAGGGAGGGGTGTCTGATGGTGATCTCCATGTCAACAGCCCATCTCTAAGCACCTAACCCTTAATCACCTCTCTGGGCCATGCCTAGGAGACAACAAAGAATGTGGCACCCAGGGAACCATTAGCAAAGAATGGCAAACAGCCAGGAATGCAGGGAGTGGGGACT
Source organism: Castor canadensis (assembly GCF_047511655.1). NCBI lineage: Eukaryota > Metazoa > Chordata > Mammalia > Rodentia > Castoridae > Castor > Castor canadensis. The sequence goes on from NC_133399.1 coordinate 14,615,581, forward strand.
TCTGGAAGGGGAAGTCCATTAACACAGGAAGATGGGGACAGGGCTTCAGGTGGTGTGTATAAGTGGGAAGAGAGAGATGGCCAGTGGTAGTGGTCAGAGGTGGGGTCTCCATGCCTGCAGTGTGTGTGGGAGGTCACCACTCAAAGATTCTGGCTGTGGTTACACTGATTTTGGCATTTATCCATATTCTCTATCACCAGATAAATTAATGCTAGCTTTTTGGTCTTTGGAGAGAAAAGAAAGGCAAGCATTTTCCCTTTGAGAGGAGGTGAAGCTGTCACCTAAGGGGCGAGTGGCACCCAATCTAAGAGGCCACCAAAAATTCAGTAACCAAGACAAACAGTATTGAATGCAATATTTTTATTCAAAATTATTTTATTTCCTTTAAAATTGAATGTGTTTATGAGGAATGGTGTGATTGATTTGATGCATGTAAAAATTCAAAATTAATTTTTAAAATTCCATGATGAGCAAACTATCAACATTTCAAATGAACAGGAAGTGCCAATGTGTCCTTTCAGTACCCTGTCTTTCTCACCTTATACTGACCCTGGAGTCTAGTATATGACACATACAAAAAACAACATTTATTCATCAAGTGAAATTTTTGGTTGTTTTAAGTTTATAAAACAAATAAGTATAGGAGTAAGAATAAAGCTTGTTTTCATTTCAGAATGTTTTGACACTTGGTTAAGCAAACTATAAATTGGCTTTTTCTCTGAGGACCTTGGGGAACCACAGTGACATTTCTTGTAAAGGAAAAGAACTAGTGCTAAACATTTCTCATCAGGGAAATGCAAATCAAAACCCAGGAAGGCTCAAGTATAGCATGCACTAGACCCTGGGAATGATCCCCAGCAGTGCAAAATTAAATAAAATTTAAAAACAATAAAAAAAGAAAAAGAAAAAATAAAACAGAGGCAGGTGTAATAGCTCCTGCCTGCAATACCAGCTATTTGGGAGGCAGAGAATGGAGGATTTCAGTTTGAAGACATCGCAGGCAAAAAGTTAACGAGATCCTATCCCAAAGAACAAGTCACATGGACACAGTAGCTCAACAGACACCACCTAACAAGCGTGTAGCCCTGAGTTCAAACACTAGTACCAACAAAAAAAAAGACATAGGAACACATGTCTACAATCCCAGATACACAAGAGGCAGAAGTAGGCGGATTGTGGTCTGAGTCTGGCCGTGGGCAAATGAATGAGACCCTATCAGAAACATAACTAAAGCAAAAAGAGTTGGGGGTATAGCTGGCAACTGCAAGGCCCTGAGTTCAAAACCCAGTATTACACCCCCCAAAAAAATCCCATCATTAGGATGATTATAATCAAAAAGTCAGAACATAACAGAGTTGGCAAGGATGTGTAGAAATCAGAACATTTACACACTGCTGGTCAGAATATAAAATGGGATAATTGGGTTGGAAGCCACTATGGTAGATCCTCAAATAATTAAATGCAGACTTACTGTGTGACCCATCAACTCCACTCCCAGCTATATACCAAAACTTATGAAGACATATGTATACACAAAAGCTTGTACATGAATATTTACAGCTGCATAAATCATCATAGTCCAAACGGTTGACACAATGCAAATGCCCATCCACTCATAAGTGGGTAACAGATGTGAACTATCCAATAAATGGAATATCATGCAACCACCTGATCCATGCTACAATGTGATCAACCTTAAAAGAATGGTGTTGAATGAAACAACTGAGAAACAAAAGGACACACATGGTATGAGTCCATCTGTGTGAAATAAATCAAACCCACAGAAACAAAACAGTGTATTGGTGGTTGCCAGTATATGAGTGAAGGTCTCAGAATTTTTTATTTCAGATAGGGTCTTGCTTCATAGACACAGCTAGCCCCAAATTTACTATGTAGTCCAAGCTGGGCTTGAATTTGCAGTACTACTGATTCAGCGTCCTTAGTGCTAGGATCACAGATGTTTACCACCATACCTTTTAGGGTTCAGAGTTTCCTGTGGAGGCTATAAAGGTGTTTTAAAATGGCTGTACTGATTATTACAAAAACCTATAAATGGTTGAATTATATAGTATGTGAATTTCTCAATAAAGGTGCCCCAAAAGGCCATATCTAGTCGATGCAAAATGTTGAAAAGTTTGAAGTGATGTAGCATCACTATTCACAAGGAAAGAAGGCATATGGGAGGGCAGAGAGAGAGACAGAGATAGAGAGACATAGGGAGAGATAGAGAGAATGGAAAGACAGAGGGAAGAGTGACCAAAAGGATAAATGGGCTTCATCCCACCATATTCCTGCTAGAAAGCCAGCATCTTCAGGAGTTCTGGGGAAAGAGTTTGCTCAGCAAAGTCTTCTTCATGGTGGTCTTGAGTTCCTTCTCCTCAGACTGAAGATGATGGGGCTGAGGAAGGGTGTGAGGACTGTGTAGGTGATGCCCATCAAAGTGTCTCCTTCCAGAGACTGGGGGTCCTTGGGCTTTAGGTAGATGACAGAAGCAAAGCCATAGTTCATGAACACCACTGTGAGGTGGGATTCACAGGTGGAGAAGGCTTTGTGTTGCCCCTCAGCTGAGGGGATCCTCAAAATCGCAGCCACAATGAAGGCATAGGAGAGGAGAATGAGGAGGAAGCAGCCCAGAAGGGCTGAGATACACACCAGGCCCAGAACTTTGGCCACTACTTGTGTATCCTCTACACAGGCCAACTTCAACAGATGTGGCAGATGGCAGAAGAAATGGTGGATGTCATTGGGACCACAGAAGGTGAGGTTGAATATGGCTGTTGTGACCACAATCCCCATGACAGAGCCACCAACACAGGACCAGGCCACCAGATAGGCACAGCCATGGGGGCTCATGAGCACATTGTAGCACAGTGGGTGACAGATGGCCACATAGCAGTCATAGCCCATGAGAATGAGTAGGTAGGAGTGGGTGAAGCCAAATGTGAAGGAGAAGACATCTGGCAGGCACAGGCCAGGAAGGAGATGGAGCGGTGCGGCACAGCAGGTCAGCCAGCATGCATGGGATGATTCCCAAGGTGTAAAATATCTCAAAGATGGACAGGGCGCACAGAAAGAGGTACATGGATGTGTGGAGGCTGTGCTCACTCCAGATGGTGGCCATGATGATCAGGTTGCCCAGCAGTATGAACAGATACATCAGCAGAAACAGCAGGAAGAACATCAGTTGGAGGTGGGGAAAGGTGGAAAAGCCAATGAGGATGAACTCAGACATGAAGGTGAAGTTTACACCAGGTATGGCAGCCATACCTGATGGGAGACAGAAAACATTACTCAATGTTTAGGAGCACAAGGGTTCCCAGTGAGTTCTGGCCTCCAAGAACATGTGAGAGGCTCCTTCACCTATCCAAGATATGATTAGTTGACCTGCAAATACCTATTTATGTTATCATCCCTTAGCATTCATAGGGCATTAGGTTCAGCACAGTCCTATCTACCAGATATCAAAAATTCAGGTGCTCAAATCCCTTTTGAGAATACAGCAGTGTTGCATAGAACGTATGAACATACTCTCAGACTTTAAATCATGTTTAGATGACTTAGAATATTGAACACAATGTATTGTGATATAAGTAGTCATTATACCATATTTTTAAAAGAATTATCACAAGAAAAAAGTTAATATTTGATTAATATAGACACAGGAATCACAGACCCAACTACAGTTTTGAAACACAGATGTAGAATTCATGAATATTGGAAGAACTGTAATAATGTGCTGAGGTTTAAACAAAATCATGGATCTTAAGTACATGACCTCTGATAAGAACTCAATAAATAGTGCTACTGATAAAAACAATTATTATTACTATTATGTTTAAATCCCAGTGCTAGGACATCAGTGTTTCTACTCAGTGACATGTCGGTTGAGTCCCCAGTTCAAAGGTAGATGACTTGGTTGAGAACCGTGTCTCAAGCCTGTAATTCTAGCTACTTGGAAGGTGTGGATAGGGACAGTCATGGTTCAATTGCAGCCCAGAGAATAATCTCACGGGACCCCATCTCACCAGGTGGTGTTCCCCTGTCATCCCAGTTACACAGGAAGTAAAAATAAAGAGAATTATGGTCTAGGCCAACCCAGGCATAAGGCAACACCTTGTCTCAAAAATAACTAAAGCCAAAAGGGTTGGGGTCATGACTAAAGTGGTAGAGCACCTACCTAGCAAGTGGGAGGAACCAAAAACTGCACATCAATACAGTAAAATGGATGACACATTTCTGAGTGCAGAAAGGAGATCCCAGCACAGAATAATATCTATGCAACAACCTATGTTATAAGAATCCAGGCAAACAGGACACACTTTGAATGGATTATGACAGGTGCATGGGGAGTGGGAACAAGAGAAGCAAATGAGAGTAGATAAGTATAAATTAATAAAATAGGGTTCTCCCAGTTTTGCAGATCAACCAGGATAAAATGTCATTTGTTGACAAGTAAAATGAACTCAAAAGACTGCCAATCAAGTTCACTAAAAATGTGTGAATATATATATATATATATTGTTTTTCATACAGATATATATGTATCATTGACTAACTCAAGCTACTGTCTCGACAAGTTTCCAAATGTTCCCTGTGGGACAAGGTTTTCTCCAATATCACAAAGTTGACCAAAAGCCTGCCTGGAGGACAGTTGCTATGTGTTCTTTCTCGGCAAAGGTCACTCCAGTGCTTGTGTTGTAGGACCCAGAATGTCACCTGGGAGATGGACAATTTGACTCGACTCAAGGAAGGTCATCCCACGTGTGAAAGAAACATGCATGGGCTAGTGGGAACTTGGCCAGCTAAACCTATAATGTTAACACTAGCCACAACTCATTCTTCCTATTCCTCATTCCTCCTTCCTTCAGCCACCATCTCTGGACCACACTCCCTGGCTGTCCACCATGGCAACCCAGTCCCAGCTTTGATTTGGGCCCTGATCTCAGGCCATTGTGCCTGCCCATTGTCTTCCTCTCCTCCAGCCCTCCTCATTTCACAGGGACAAATAATTCTTGGAGACAACTGCAGGCTGTGGAGTTGTGCAGAACTTGAGCTAAAACCACAATTCTCATTGTGTGTTGGGATAAGCAGTGTGAGATCCCCATGGGATTGTCACATCAAGTGCTCGGCACAAATTTCTGAAAGCTTGACAGCTGACACTGTTATCACTGCTGTCATCTATCACCATTGTTAATGGTAGCCTGTTGAACTGGTCCTCACTTATCATTCCCTGACAGGTGACCCATGTTGGTGCTATAACTATCCAGAATGTCAATCTCATACCAGGCTAATTTTTCCTGACACTGTGAATGTCTCCCAACTCTCAGCACCTCAAGGCAGGAGTCCTGCTCATAAATGCACAGATGCTACTAATAATTAATTTTTCAGGTCCCTTTCTCCATGGAATGTTGTCCAGGCTACACTTTCCCCAAAAAACCTCTTGATGAGGCTGTCCAAGGGGGATCTCAAGTTCTCTGCAGGTACCTGGATCTATGTGAGGATAAACCCAGGGTCCTTTTCATTGCTGCAGGCTACCAGACAGCTCTAAGCTGGTGCATATGCAAGCAGATTCGCAGATCCTGACCCAGTGCCCTGTATTCTCCAGGGACACTATTCAGCCCATGGTGCACTCTCTGCTCATGCACCTGTATTATAGAGCTAAGATGTGCACAGGTGCAAAAGCAGACAGAATTCCACAGAGACCCAGGAACCCTGGTTCCAAAATATACACTGGCAATGACACTCAGTGAACACTCTGTCAGATGTGGAGACATTGTCCTTTATTCTGCATATATCTACCTAGCATGGATAAAGGCCCAGTGCTCGTTTGAAAGAGGAAAAAACTAGGTGCACACATCAGCCACATGTCCAAAAGCTTTGTGTTGGTTGACCAGTGGCCCCCCCACCACACCCAGAATTCATGTCCACTTGTAACTTCACAATGGTACCTTGTTTGGAAACAGGGTCTTTGCAGATTTAATTCAGGAACAGATCTTGAGATGAGATTGTCATGGATAAGGGTGGGCTCTAAATCCAATAAGTAGAAAAGCAGATGAAACAGAGAAGAGGACATGTGAAAATGGAGAGAGAGGTCGGAGTGATACAAACACCTGGCTGAAGAGGCAAGGGAGAATTTTTCCTTAGTCTTCAGAGGGAGTATGGCCCTGCTGACACTTTTGCTTCAGAATTTAACCTCTGGGGGTGGGGAAAGGAAAAGGGAGAGGGAGAATTTCCCTTGTTTTAAGTTACTAGGGTGTAGCAGTAACTTGCAAAAGCAGCTACAAGAATCTAATAGAAGCCTGGTGCCAGTGGCTCATGCCTGCAATCCTATCTACTCAGGAGGCAGAGATCAGGAGGATTGTGTTTCAAAGCCATCCCCAGCAAATAGTTCAAGAGATCCTATCTCAAAAATACCCAACACAAAATAGGGCTGGTGAGAGTGGCTCAAATGGTAGAGCTCCTGCCTAGCATGTATGAAGCCCTGAGTTCAAACCTTAATATCACATTTTAAAAAAAGAATCTAATATAGATGCACATACAACCCCACACACACTCACCTACAGTGCAAGCATAAGCACACCAGCATGCAGGATGACACAGTCAAACTTGCCGGTCTGCCTCATAAATGCCCTCCCCCACCCCAGCAAGGGGAATGCACTCCACCTCAGAATGGACCCTGGAGACTCAGCTTGGAGGTGCATTGCTTGGGGAGGGCAGACCTCCCCTCCATGTTATTCCACTGTCCTCTCTTTCCCCAAATCAGGGCCTCTTACTACTCCAGTTTTCACTGATCCTCATGCCTTCTGCCTTCCAGCACCCAGAGCACTTACCAGTTCAGCCTGGAAACCAGCTCTGAAAACAAGGCTTCACTTACCTTCCTTGCAGACCCTTGGGGATGCCCTGAAGCCCACTGTGGGGTAGACTGTGGGCAGAGCACTAAGGTCAAAGTGAAGGAGCAGGTTTATCTCTGCAGGTGTCTTTCCCAGTGGTGGGTTCCCAGAGGCCTCAACACAACCTGTCTAGGGATGAAGAATGCACAGTCCTTAGAGTCCAAGGAGGGGGCTGGAGAGCTGACAATGTGCCTGTCATTCCTCCCATCTATCTCCCATTATCTTTATATTCCCTCCCCGATCTTCCTGTTTTCCCTTTCTTCCACCTTTTCTTCTTCCCTCCCTCCTTCCTGGGACCACTTTCTCCCCACCTCTCTCTCACACCTGCCTCAGTTTAGACACTACTCCTCCCAGAAAATATCATCTCTCCTCCATCACAGTCCTATAAGGTATCGAGTGTAGCTGCGCTTCTCAAAGTCTAAGCTTTTGTCAGGAGGACATCCCTCTCTCAACAGGTCCTGGAAAAGGAGTTTGAAGTGTAGATGTCTTGTCTTCAGACAAAATATCCTCTATTGTTGACTCTGGAAAGACGGACACAAATCCTCCCTTCACGTTTTCACGTAGGTTTCTGTGACTCAGCATTTGTTCATTGTATTATATCCAGTTTCTCTAAGTATATTTGTGAACTACACAGGATATTTGTAGAACGCTTATACTCCAATAGTCAAAAACTTTGAAAATCTTGTTAATTTTCCTATATAGTAACTAATTTCTACTTGTAATGTGATAGTAATTTCAATGTCATTATGCCAGAAATTGAACTGATTTTTTAATAAATAATTCCATAGTTTAAAAAAAGAACTTACTGTCATGTTAATCTCTACGTTTTTGATTGGGTGATGAAAGAATTGTTGCTTGCCTGCCTAGCAAGTGTGAAGCTTTGAGTTCAAACCCCAGCACCATCAAAACAAAAATGACTTTGGTAATTTGTCAAAATAAGTGTTTTTCGAAAGGTTTGAGAACCATATTATATAGATAAAGCTGACAGACCAAAAGCTAAAATTTATTCACAGGAAGAAATTGCCCAAAGAACAAAGGCAAAATGAAGACATTTGCAGGACAACAAAAGTTTGGAAAGTTACCACCAGAGGAAGTTCTAAAATATGTACTTCCAGAAGGCAAATATACCAGAACCAGTAAGAAAATGCAAAAAAAGTTAAAAATTTAGGTAAATCTAGGAATTATTCTGTGTAAAGAAAATAAGTGTCTAATTGTACATAAAGCACTGAAGGAAAATACTGGATAATAATGTATACAAGGAAGGGTGTTGGAAAACAAGGCAAAAGCTAATGAATATCCATCCATTGTTTGGGATAGGATGGAACATACTGTTTATACATGTATAGAATAACTGTCTACAGAGAAAATCCAAAAGAAGCAGCAAAATAACTAATTTAAATCATAAATGAATTAGAAAGAAGATACAAGACTGTCACTCAAAAACTAAGTGTTAACCGGACATGGTGGTACATGGCTGTAATTTCAGCACTCAGGAGACTGAAGGAGGAAGATAATCAGTATGAGGCAAGCCTGTACTAGGAAGTGAGATCATGTCTCTAAAAATATCTGAACATCAGTGGCTCACACTTGTAATCCTAGCTACTCAGGAGGCAGAGATCAGGAGGATCTGAAACCAGCCTGGGCAAACAGTTTCTCAGACCCTAGCTTGAAAAAAACCTATCACAAAAAAGTGCTGGTGGAGTAGCTCAAGGTATAGGACCTGAATTCAAACCCCAGTACCACAAAAAAGTACCTAAAAATAATAAAATGAACAAAGATCAAGAGGACAATCTAAAAAACATTTTGAAAATGCAAATGTTTAAACCTGATACCACTTAGAATGGCATCACAAAAATAAAACACAAGGGATAAGAGATGTTACATTTAACAGAAGTGGCCCACCAGCATCGGGCCCAGAATTGAAACCAAAAGTTAACTTGCAACATGGTTCCAAATTCTTTCAGCAGCTGCATCAGGACAACCATATGCATAAAAGAACCTAGGGGTACTGACTCACCTGCATGTTCAGTTTTGCACAGCTACAGATCAATGCAGATCTGGAGGGGGCCATGACACTCAGCTCCAGCCCCTGAGCTGCAGCCTGGAAAGGACATATACCCGCTAGAGGCCCTGGTAGCAGGCCTCCTAAGGGGATCACAGCAGTGCCACAAGACCCAGGTTAAGTTCTGTTCAACCGCTATCAGAAGCAATTCTGTCAGCCAGATAACCTTATAAGACTTCAACTATCAAAAAAAAAGTCTGTAAAGAATGAAAAAGGCGCTGGTGGCTCCTATCTCTAATCTTAACTGCTTGGAAAGCTGAGATTGGCAGGATGGTCAGGACAGGAAAATGCTTTGCAAGACCCAACCTCAAAATAACCAGAACAAAATGGACTGGAGAAGTAGCTCAAGTGGTAGAGCACCTGCTTTGCAAGCTCTGGACTGCTGCATTCAAACCCCAGTCACACCAAAAAAGACTGAAAGAAGGACTTTTTCCTTCATGTGCACAGACACCAACACAAGGCTATCTGGATAAACAAGAATTAGGCAAGCGTGACAGCACTACAGTAAAATTAAATAAAGTTCCATCAATTAGCCTCTTAGAAATGGAGAAAGAGAAAATACCTGAAGACAACTCCAAATAATTATTATTACAAAGTTCAAAGAGATGCAAGAAAAATAAAGAACTAAACACAATGAGTAAAACAATGTATGAAAAAATGGGAAGTTTGATAAAGCAACAGACACAGGACCCGAGGGAGTGGTTCAGTGATAGTGCACTTACCTAGCATATGTGAAGACGTGGGTTTGATTCCACAGAACCAGAGAACGGAGGGAGGGGAATCACACATATCCTGGAGCCAAAGAAGAAAATGAACTAAAAATACAGTAGACAGCTTGAACAGCAGGTCAATCAAACAGAATAATTAGGAAATTCAAACATAATAGGTTAGGAATTATCCAATTAGAGCAACAAAAAGTGGGGAACAGTTGAAAAAGAGTGAAGAGAGTACCATGGGCCTATGAGACAACACCAAATTCAATACTAAATATGGGAATATCAGGAGAGATAGAAATGCAAAGAAATACTGTCTAAAAACTTTGCACATCTTAGGAAGTATATGGACATGTAGATTCAGGACCTCAAACTATTCCAAGGAAGATCAATTCAAAAAATAAGGATAATCCAAAACACAATATAATCAAATTGGCAAAAGTCAAAGACAGATTCTGACAGCAACAGGAGTGAAGAAACTCATCATGTATGAGGGAACCACTATACAGATAGGAGAACAGTTCTCAACAGAAACTGAAGGCCAGGAAGGAAGAAAATAACAGGTCCAAAGTGCTAAAAGGAGAAAATTGCCAAGCAAGGATATTATACCCAGCTAAACTTTCCATCTTTCACAAATGAAGAAAGACATTTCAAGACACAAAAGCTGAGGGAGTTCATCATGAGATCAGCCTTAAAAAATGCTAACAGAGATTCTTGCAGCTAAAAAGATGCTAAAAAAGTATAAAACATATGACATTATTAAACCCACAGGTAAAGGTAAAGTTTTAGTCAAATTTAGAATTATCTAATGCCATGAAGGCAATGTGTAAACGATGTTGAACTTCAGAATAAATTAAAACACAAATCTATTAAATATCTATACTGTAATATTTCGTTACTGGGGATTCAATATGTGCCATGTTCAGGTTTGCACAACTACATCCGATAGCAGATCTGGAGGGGACCATGACACTCAGCTCCAGCCCCTGAGCTGAAGCCTGTCTAAAACCTTTGCACATCTTAACAGAGATATAAAATGATATTAACAGCATAAAATATGAGTACCACAGAAATAATGGTATAGAATCCTCAAAGGAAATTATAGTTAAGTGTTGTTAATTGAACTCAGAATATCAAAACCATAATATTTTAGGTAACTCCTGTGGTAACTACAAAGAAAAAAAACTGTAATAGAGGCACAAATGACAAACAGAAAAGCATCACAGCCAGGCACTGGTGGCTCTCGCCTATAATCCTGTTTACTCAGGAGGCAGAGATCAGGAGGATTGCCATTCAAAACTAGCCCAAATAGTTGGAGACCCTGTCTCAAAAAATCCCATCACAAAAAGGACTCAAGTGTGGAGTGGCTCAAGGTGTAGGCCCTGAATTCAAACTCCAGCATCACAAAAAAAGAAAAAAGAGCATCACAGCATGTGACTAAAGAATATAACAAATAACAAAGGAACACAAGATTGAAAGAAAAAAGTCTGTAATGAAAGTGAAGACGGCAGACTAGTACCATCCACCAATCATCTAGCATCTCTAGGAGATAAAACCGGAGGTATGGTGTGCTCCACCTCTGGGCCTCCCATTTTCCTCACCTTAACTCCCACACAGAATCATTTACAACCACTCAATCCCCCTTGGAGCACCCCAAGCTTTCCGCCAACTGGCTCTTGTTGGAGATCACTGCCTCACTCACATTGGGCTTTTCTGGTCTATGACCAGACATTTGTAGGTACCAGAGACAAGTTCCAGCTGGTGAAAAGCTAGGGTGCACTCTTTCCAGTCCTGAGAAGCAGCACAACCTAGAGTAAACACAAGCTGGAGGTATGGCTCAAGTGGTAGAGTGCCTGTTTGCAAGGGCAAATCCCTGAATTCAAATCCCAGTATCACCAAAATAATCCAACAATAGAGTAACCACAGCCAATTCTAACCACCAACCAGGTGCTTCTGGAACTCGTGGTGGAGTACTTGCTTAAAACATATGGGCTGAAGTTCCAACCAAAGTGCAATACAATGACAGTGTATAATGGAGTGTGTGACAAAAAAGTAAAGTCTTTGAACAAAGCTGATATGAAGCCAAAGGTCTGCTATCAGCATACACAGTAAGCTGAGGTAGGAGGAGCACTTGTTTCAGATAACTGAGCTACATGGTGTGTTTTCTGATACCCCAGCTTTCCTAGCAAGCCCCTGTGAGAAAAACCAAAGGTGAGTGCCATTGGTGTGTCAGACCTATGATCCTAGCTACAGAGGAGGCAGAGTTCAGGACAATCATGGTTGAAGTGTTGTGGAGGGAAATAATTCAGGACACTCCATCTTGGAAATACCCAACAGCAAACAGGGCTGGTGGTGTGGATCAACAGGAAGAACACCTGCCTAGCAAGCATGATGCCCTGATGGCAAACCCAAGTGTCATCGATATAAGAAATAAATAAATGAATACATAAGAGGCAAATAAGAAAATGTGAGCCATGTTCTGGGCTTAGCCTCACTCGAGGTATTCTCTACCGTCTATGACAAATGGTATTAGCCTCACCTCAATTTCACATAGTATCCCATGCAGGTGTTTCACATGGGGACATGTTTTGAAACAGAAAGTTTCTGAATTTAGGATGAAAGAAAAATGGAAAAGAAGACATAAAAATCTGGGCTACGTACCACAGGTGTGTAGATAAAACTCACCAGCACTTTACGATGTTCCCCAAAAATCAATCGAAATGTCAAGACATATCATTTTTCATAAAGAACCTTACATCAAATTCTAAAGTCATCTGAATGTGTCTGTGTGTATGAAATTAGCCTAGACTCCTCTCAATTGTAAGAATAGAAGTAGCCATCATTACGTGATACTAATGTAAGAATAGGAGCAGTCATCATTATCTGATACTAATGTATACTATTAAAGTATAATATTGAAATAATCAACACCAAGAAATCACAGTACACGCAATATTCATAGAAGAATGAATGTGAACGTATGTTTCCTAGGGTTTACCATGTGAAAAATAACATTAAATGTGTCCTGACCATCTCAGACAACACACAGGAGGACCTCAGTATGGGGACAGAAGCATTTATATGTACAGAGATATTTAAGAAAGACAGATCCCTTCAGAGGTGTAAGGCTCAGTCGTCCAGCGACTGCTTTCTGTGTTGAACTGGGCTTTGAACAGACCAGGGCAGCTGTGGGCACCTGATGAAAGTCAACAAGGAAGCCCTGGGCCAGAACTAAACGGCCAGATGATCCAAATGTTCAGATCAGGTGCCAGTGCCAAGGAGACAAAAAAGCGAAAAAAAGAAAAAAAACAGAAAACAAAGAGGGCTCAAGAGATTCTTCTCTGCCTTCCTCTAATGTGAAATATGTGCACAAACAGAGAAATATTCAGCACCCTTTGAAAAAGGAAAAAGGATGCAATACTGTCTGTTAGAACTGTGCCTGAGCAATGAATCGTTGGTAATGCTGCAGAAAGGCGAATTCGGTGCTGTGGGATATGGGCTGGGATGAGGATGTTTCAGGATTGATGGTTAGGCCAAAGAGGCGCTGGATTAGGAGGTGACGGTGGTTGTATTTAAGACTGCTTTTCACTTACTTGGAAAGTTGGGGACAAAAGCGTGGACCCACAGGAGGAAGGCAGCCTGGGGTGGGCATGGGCCACACATCCTCCCATCTCCACATGCCCGCTCACCTCCCCGTCATCCACAAGTAGGGAGAGCGTTAGGCCCGCGCCCTGTCCTACAGCCCCTCCCCCAGCCAGAAGGCGCTAAAGGTCGCGTCCCCAACCGCCAAGGCCAGAGGCGACCCCGCTCCAGCTGCCCTCCAGGACTCACCGACGCGGAGAGGGGAGACGCCAGCCGCTTGCTACAAACTGCCGCCCTTCTCCTTCAGGACGCTGACCTGCGCCCCATATCCTTGGTTTTAGCGTGCCGGGCGACCTCCATGTAATTTGCTTGAGCCTGACAAGTCACCTGAACGTCCTCAACAGAGGACACAGCTTGGACACAAGTCCCAGTTGTTCTCTGACAGCGACTGTCAGTTTAAAACCCGCCCCAGATCGCTGAAGCCGGCCCCGTGGCCTCTGCTTCTGTGTCCGATTGGGCAGCCTACATGCGGTGCCTCCAATCGGCAGAACTCGACGCTCTGAGTGACATATGATCGCACCAATCCATAGCTGCATAGCTGAGGGCCGTAACCATGACGAGGTCTAGCGTCTTCCGGAAGGTGGAGCCGGCTTCATCATAGAACAGGTGTAGTCACCATACTGAAGATGACAGAGGATTAGGAATCATAGCAAGAGGACAGGAGATGTGAAGAGCTGAAGTGGGAACCCTACAAAAATTCACTTGGATTTTCTGGCACATAGTGTCGGTGGCTAAGTGAAAAGGGCGTCCTAGGAGCAATACTCCTGGATGAAGTCCCCTTTAATTCTGGTTTTAGCTGCTGGTAAAAGACTGGCTGTTAGACAAACGTCCAGACAGCGCTACCGTCGAAATCTCAGCATCCCCATCAGCGCCTCACAGGCAGCGCAAACCACCGTCCTGCCTGGCGGCACCAAGTGGCTCAACCTGCCTGGCACTAACCTGCTACAGGACGCCATCCCTAGGCTGCAAGTCTAGTTGTCACAATGGTTACCATGGCCACCTCTCTGACGCCAGCTCAGCGTCAAGAAGCGTTCCTGTCGCCATTTCGCTGTTTGCTTCCTCACGCAGATCCGGACCCATTCAGTTACAGTTGTCTGAGAAATAATTTTGTGCTGTTCACTGACAGTCCTCAGAAGCTCATTCAGCCTTTTCGGAGACACGTAGAGCTTTCCGTGCAGGAAGGATATGTAAATCTAGACATGACATCAACTTTCTCCACTTTGAAAGCCTGCACGCCTCTAGGAGATTCCATGTCAGCCAGGTGCCTGTGGCTCCCGCCTGGAATCCTAGCTCCTCAGGAGGCAGAGATCAGGAGAATCGGGTACGACTGCAGCCCAGGCAAGTAGTTCTCCAGACCCCATCTGGAAAGAACCCATCACAAAAATAGGACGGTCCAGTGGCTAAAGGGGTGGGCCTTGAGTTCAAGCCCAAGTACCCCAAGTAACCAAACAAACGAACAAGCAAACAAACAAAAAAAATTGATTTATGTTGAGGCTACTGTACACGGAATTGTTTTCATATATTCTTTCTCTGTTTGTTCTTTATTAGTGTATAGAAATGCTAATGATTTTTCTGAGTTGATTATAGCTTGCTACCTTGGTATAGCTATTGATGGGGTCTAGGAGCTTTTGAGTAGAGGTTTTTTGGGTCTTTAAGGTATAGGGTCATATCATTTGCAAATAGGGATGTTTTGACAGTTTCTTTACCTATTTGTATTCCTTTTATTCCTTCTTCTTGCCTAATAGCTCTGGCTAGGAATTCCAGTACTATGTTGAATAGGAGTGGAGATAGTGGGCATCCTTGTCTGGTTCCTGATTTTAGAAGGAATGGTTTCAGTTTTTCTCCGTTAAGTATAATGCTGGCTGTAGGTTTGTCATGTATAGCTTTTATAACATTCAGGTACTTTCCTTCTATTCCTAGTTTTCTTAGAGCTTTTATCATGAAATGGTGTTGGATCTTATCAAAAGCTTTTTCTGCATCTATTGAGATGATCAAGTGGTTTTTGTCCTTGCTTCTGTTAATGTGGTTTATTAAGTTTATTGATTTTCGTATGTTGCACCACCTCTGCATTCCTGGGATGAAGCCTACTTGGTCGTGGTAAATGATCTTTTTGATGTGTTGTTGAATTTGGTTTGCCATTATTTTATGGAGGATTTTTGCATCAATGTTCATTAAGGAGATTGGCCTAGAGTTCTCCTTTTTGTAGGTGTCTTTGCCTGGTTTGGGGATGAGTGTAATACTGGCTTCATAAAATGTGTTGGGCAGCTTTCCTTCCTTTTTATGTTGTGCAACAGTTTAAGGAGGTTTGGTATCAATTCTTCTTTAAAGGTCTGATGTAATTCAGCAGAGAATCCATCAGGTCCTGGACATTTCATTTTAGGGAGACTCTTGATTACTGCTTAATTTCATTTTGTGTTATAGACCTATTCGGGTGATTAATGTCCTCTTGGTTCAGTTTTGGATGATCATAAGTATCTAGAAATCTGTCCATTTCTTTAAGATTTTCGAATTTATTTCAATAAAGGTTCTCAAAGTACTCTCTGATTATTTCTTGGACTTCCAAGGTGTTTGTTGTTATCTCCCCTTTTGAATTCCTGATTTTACTAATTTGGGGTTTTTCTGTCCTCTTTTAGTCATGTTTGCCAGGGGTCTATTGATCTTGTTTATGTTTTTCAAAGAACCAGCTTTTTGTTTCATTAATTCTTTGTATGGTTTTTTGGTTTCTATTTCATTGATTTCCGCTCTTATTTTTATTATTTCTCTCCTTCTATTTGTTTTGGGATTTGCTTGTTCTTGTTTTTCTAAGAGTTTGACATGTATCATTAGGTCATTGATATGAGATCTTTCAGTCTTTTTAATATAGGCACTCATTGCTATAAACTTTCCTCTCAGGACTGCCTTTGCTGTGTCCCATAGGTTCGGTACATTGTGTTTTCATTTTCATTGACTTCCTGGAGCCTTTTAATTTCCTCTTTTATTTCATCAATGACCCATTGTTCATTAAGTAATGGGTTATTCAGTTTCCAGCTGTTTGCATGTTTTTTGTTTTTACTTTTGTTGTTGAGTTTTAGTTTTATTGCATTGTGATCAGATAGCATGCATGGTATAATTTCTATTTCCTTATATTTGCTGAGGCTTGCTTTGTGCACTAATAACTCAAAAATATAAAGTTGTAACCAAATTGCTAACTAAAAGTAACACAAAATCATTTATTTCCACATTCTCTTTAGAAAAAATGGCAGGAAATATTTTAAAGTCCCTTTTGGATATGAAAGAGAAAAATAGGAAAATGGTACTAATGGTGTGTGTGTGTGTGTGTGTGTGTGTGTGTGTGTGTGTGTGTGCGCGCGTAAGAGTTGGCCTTCCTTTAAGGCCATGAAAATATATGGTTAAATAAGCAAGTGCTCGGAAAATCTATGCACATGTTATTCTCATAAAATAGTACTTAGATGGTTAAGTTCATCAAAATAAAGCTAAGCTATCAAACATTAAAGTTGTACATAAAATGGCAGTAATATTAAAGTCAGGAAAATATTAGGATGCATGAAATGTTTTTGAAAATGTCAAAATACCTTGAGTACCTGGAGGGAGAGGTTTTGTTTCCCAATAAGGTGATGAATAAACTTGGGGACTGAGTGCCTCCCGACTCGTCTTGAGATGTATGCAGACTGAGTGTAAAGGGAACAACTCCCCAGATCACACAGAAATCAAGACAGCACTCAAGGAAATACAGTTCCTTGATTTTCAGGAAACAAAACACTAAAGGAAGTAGCAGTGATCATTATTGGTTATTAGAATATTTTCTATGAGTTTGATATTTCAAACAAAAACATCAAATGAGCATAAAAGATATCAGTAATAAAGTCATTTTGGTTTTTACAATTAATTTATATATTACATATTTTATATGTGTAAACATACACATACACACATATAAGTGCATGCACACAATTTTTAGTTCAACAGAGAATGAGATTATCTTTCACTGTTTCTGAAACATTTGTCAAATATAAAAACTCTAATTCTAAAGAAAGTTTGTCAGGTGGAATATGTTGTCTCATGATTGAAGTCAGTAATGAACGAGTTTGTAAAGACACATGTAGAAGCAAATTAATTATTATTGATTAACCTGTAGGAAAACATCATATGAAACCTTATAAAACACCTAAGTCTGAAAGGCTGTAAGAGTGCACATAAAACATGATCTTAAAATAGCATTGAAATGGAAATTTATTATATTAAATAGATTTTTCAGAAAAGCTGAAACAAGATGGAAATGGGCAAACCATTCCCCACAAACACTGGAATAGAAATTACACCATCATCCCAGACAACAGCACAAAGATGAACTGAGAATGAGCTGAGAGAAGATTGGTACAAAGGGTGCAATTACGACCAAGTGTCAACACAAGAGAGGCACCAAAGAACAAAGAAATATTGTGAAAAGTGCACCAATGAGAGAGAAAAATCTCACCTGGAAAGAAAAAAACGAGAAAATCTAGAAATTATAAATCATCAGAAATGTAAGAGCCACAAAGAAAATAGACTTGCACAAAATAATAAAAGTACATACATATCAATGTAACCAGATACACGTTAGCAGAAAGAACCCAAAGCAATTAATATTACAAAAATCTTATTTTGCAAAGATATACACCTACAATGTCTTCCTAAAGGTCATTGCTTTCAAATTTACAAAGAATTCAGAAAGAAATATTAACCTCTATAAAATGTATCTCACTACAAAAATGTTACAATTAGTTATGAACTTTATCCTATTTCTTTACATTTTGGTTAGACTAATTAAGTTTTAAAAGTATGAAAAGGAAAACCATAGGCCCACTTCCTTTTTGAATTTTAATTTAAATCTATTTAGAATATTTTCATTTGAAGTGGATGATGAAACAAATGTCTAAGTATATTGAAAAATTCAAGAATAGTGTAATGTCAGGAAATCTGTCAATTAAATTTAAAACATTAATGAATTAATAAATCACATGACTATCTCAATTGACACAGGGAAATTTCTGATAAAATTCAACATTTTTATTATTAAAAATAATAAAATATGAATAGAGGCAGCTTACTAAATAAAGAATTCATACAAAAAAGTTATAAATACAGACCTCACACAAATACATTAGAATAACTTGTGTCTTTTCAAAACAAAAGCATGGTGTATTTTTCAATGTAATTTGAAGGAAAATATAATAAACAGAAGAGGTATGAAAGGAAGAAGAAAAAACACATTTGAATATGACCTCACTGTTTGGAGCAAAAATTTAGCAGTCAAGAAGAGTTCCTGAGCCAACAAAAGAGTTCAGCAAATCTGAAGAATGCATGTTCAGTTTATAAAGTTTACGGGGGCTGTTTGTTTCACAACACAGAGTCAGAAAGCTAAAGAACATTCCTAGAAGGCTTTTTATAATAGCACTTTAAAATGTACTGAAGGAAAAAGATAACATGTAAATTATGTGCACACAATTCTCATGAAGAGGGAAACTTCACAACAGAAACGTGACAGTTTTAATCATGCTCACATTAATCCATCATTCCAATGTTCTTTTGATCAAAGCATCCCGTTTGTGTGGATTGAAGCATATACTCATAATCATATAAAGCTTAAAGGTTCACAAACAACTATAGTAATTTTGAAAAAAAGAGCAATGAGAATAAACTTATAGTAAGCCATATTAAATGGGTACAGAAATAATGAATATAGTTGGAAAGAAAGTCAAATGGTCAACAGAAATTGAGCTGGCACTTGAAAATTAGGTATATTTCATAAAAATAGATGTAATGTTTGGCATTGGATTTGTATATATATGTATACATGTATGCTTATGTATGTATGTGTATACATATGTATGTTTGTGTCTATGTGTATATATCTACTTATCCAAATACATAAACACAATTAGAAGAGCTCAATTAATGATCTTCAGATCAATGCTCTTTATCTCCAGGTAATTATAGATCAAAAGGGAAAACAGGCAAAAATAAAACCAAGGAAGAATTACTTCAACCTGCCCTCCGTTCTTCTCA
Source organism: Castor canadensis (assembly GCF_047511655.1). Lineage (NCBI taxonomy): Eukaryota > Metazoa > Chordata > Mammalia > Rodentia > Castoridae > Castor > Castor canadensis. Next base: position 14,634,933 of record NC_133399.1, read on the forward strand.
TGCTATCTGTCATTTGTTTCTTACTTTATCTCTAATTTCAGTGAGATTTCTCTGGCAGATCCATGTACATTTTGCTTTGGGCATCAGCTCCTTACAGTCTAGCTCCCTTTCCTGCTCACATTGGATTTCATGAACTCTCCTGCCTATCTAATTACTCATCTATTTATCTCCAGTTTCTGGCTGTTCTTCTCCATCCACACATGGAAAGCAAAAACCTGAAGGAATAAAATAAATGTTGGTTGCAACTGGAGAGCCAGGCTTTGATTTTACTACGAAAAAGATGCAACTTTGGTGAAGAACAAGTACATTGCATGAACAGTCTTCTACACTTATGAGATGATCCCCCTTTTCCTTAGAGAGCTACTTCAAGAATTTTTCTCTCTTTACCCATCTTGGCCTCACAGACCATTTCTCTGACAGTCACAAAATCATTTTGTTAGCCCTCCACTTGGGCACACAAAGCAGACCACACTCTACCAATGACCTCACTATTAAGATATCTCTCATGTGTTCTCTTTTATATCCCATTCAAAGATATTCAGATTTCTCTCAAGCATAAGAAACCCTCATTTGACTCCACATATCCCTAGTGAAATAGCTCTAAGTAGGTGTATTTAAGTAGCTCTGAACCTTGTGTGTAGTCTCACACAAAGACCTTCTAAGGTGGTGCTCAGCAGTTCATACACCTTGACTTCTCCACTCTTTTTCGGGAAACTGCCTACAACTCCACTGAAATGGATTCACCTAAACTCTAACAACTTCCCTGCTACAGAAGCAGATGAAAACTTTCCAGATCTCATTATATTTGACTTCTCAGTACCACTCTTCATTACCAACTTCCTCGACAGAAATTCTTCTTCTTTTGGCATCCATAACACAGTCTCGCTTTCCTCCTCTCTTCCATTTCAACTCATTTTCAATCGTAATCATAGGCTCTTCTTTCCTCCATTCCTCACTTAACAATGTCTCCTAGTTTATGTCTGTGGACATCCCAAAAGGAATACTCTGAATAACCTCTCTCAGTTTTATGACTTCAATAAAGACATCTCTCTGCAAATAGCACCCAAATGCATTTCCTCCACACAGATTGCATTATGGAAGCTCACACTGAGATAGATAAGGCCATTCAATCTACACAATAGTAAACTATTGAGCGAAGCTCATCTACCAACCTGCATCACTTTCTTTGGTTGCAGATGCTTGATTAATTACTTATTTTTAATAAAGACAAAAATAGAGTGGTCTACACTTTCCATAGTTGTCCAGTGGATGGATAGATTTATGACAATTATATTTAACAATAAAAAGATTAGATAACAAGAACACTTTCCTATGGTAGATGAAGGACATGTGTTTATTTAGACAGTTTTATTTATTGCCTTGTTGACTATTGTTTTATTTTATTTTCATTGGTGTGTATTAAATTGTACAAATCAAGGAGTTTCATCATGACATTTCCATACTCTTTGTGTTTTTGGTTGCTTTCCTGGGGTATGACTTCAAGGTCTAGTGTTTGCTAAGCAGGTCCTCTACTGCTTGAACCAAGAGGAGCGTGTTTTGCTTTGGATTATTTTTCAGACAAGTGCACACCACCATGCCAAACTTGTCTGTTGAGATGGGGTCTTACCAACTTTTTTCTTGGGCTGGCCTAAAACTGCAATCCTTTTGATTTCTTTCTCCGGAGAAGTTGGGATTATAGATGTGAGTTACTGTGCCAGGCAATCTATAGCTCTTTTGTATCATTTCTCTCTCTCTCATTTTTCCTTCACTTTATATATACATAGTACCCCCCCTTTCACCTAGGAGCAGTTGCATTATAGTTTCTATAATCTAGAAAGACAATTTAAGCTATTTTAAAGTAAATTCCTTAGTTTATTAATGAAACAATGCAGTGGTCCAAACTTAGATCAGTGCACATAGGTGTATGTAACTCACAAGTTTGTTCACATTGACCAACTTGAATTCTACAATAGTAATTACTAGATGTGTAGCTAGCATGCTAATGAAAAAAGATATGCAATATGTAAAAGTAATGTTTCTTTATGATGGGATCTCTCCCCAAGTAATTCGTTTTCTCAAAATCTTCACGGAATGTACAATATGATTTCACTATTTAAGAAACAGCTGTGCCTGAAGATAATTCGCCAAAACATTGACACTAAACAGAAGTTACAATGTCCTTATTCCTGCATTGGGATTATAACATAATAGCTAGGGTTATTTGTGCTATGATTTTCATTTTACAGAAATCAAGAAACTCAAAGTGACAGTCCCTATTCAACCTTTCATAGATTCAAAACAGATATTATATGACACACAAAATTTAATTAGTTCATAGAAATAGGGCCCAGCATGTTAGTAAGAAAAAGGACTTGTAGTTACTGTGAAATTCATAAATTCAGAACTTTAGGGATGGAAAAGACATTCATGTTAATTGGTCTGACTTCCATGATGCTACATGGCAATGCTAAATTGATACAATTTGTCAGGCAATCCTAAATTGAAATTGTTTCAAAATGGATTATAAACACTGAGGTTGAGAAACCAAATCCAGTTTACAAAGTAAAAAGTTACCTTAAATTTTTGAAGTCAGTAACATCATTATTGATAACCAGTCCTAGAATGAAGAGTATGGCCTCAAAGTCATATGATTCAAACTTTGTCAGAAGTATCTGCAAGTTTAGAGTTAGTAAGAACTTTACTCTGGAATAAAGTCCACTTTAGAGAAGTGACTAGCATAGCTGCTTCACCTGTGAATATTTGCAAAGGAATAATTGGTCCCATTGAGACATCAGCATTGTTCCTCAAAACAAATGTTTAAAGTCATAAAGCCTTTGTCAAAGTAAAGTGTAGTGAGTAATATGTAGGGCGCATGAGTAATGTGCAATCTGGGGTGGGCTGGAGAGGAGGTATATCTTGCCCCAGTTGTCTCTGTGCTAAAGGGAAAGCCATGTTCTGCTGATCTCAGCAGACATTAATATAATGCTTATACAGCATAACAGCAACTGATTCAGAGCATTCATGAGCCAGTTTTGTCCCCAAAACTGAGAATCAACAAGGAAACAAAAAATAATGCTCCAAACCTGTATTGAAAATTTCTTAATGATACTATCTACCTATTGTTCATTTATCCACTCACATCTCATTGTCTCTTTCAGGATAAGGTGCTATGGGCAAGGGATACAGCCACAACAGGCCAGAGATGCTTCCTGCCTTAATTAAGCTTATTTAAGTATGAGAATGGAGGGAGCTAACCAAAGCATCATGGGTAATCGAAGCATTTCAGTGGCTTCCTGCTGTCATTAGGAATCAGCATATTTAATGCTGATTTAAATAATCTTTTTTTACATCTGGTAAGTTTGCATAGACTACAGAATGATGAGCAGATCTGAAAGGAAAGGACAAGTCTGGGTGTGGTGAGATGACAATGGTGATAATGGAGAAAGCTGTGGGCAAAACTGCAGGCACAGCCAGATTCAGATGCAGAGGAGTAACTGCGGAACATGATGGAGGAATTACTTCAATTGAAAACAACTTTCTTCTCAGTACTTGGAATGGTTGTTAGTAAGATTAGAAAGGTCAACTGGTTATCTGGCCTGAATCTGAAATACATATTTAAAATAGCTTGACTGACAGCTGAGTAGACAACTTTCTATGGTATCCACAGAACTTCACTGACAACAATTTCTCATGGACTTTCATGTGGCCCTATATCCTAGCCTAGTTTATGCTCACTTGTGTGTAGACTTCTATCAGTGACACATTTCATACTATAGGTTTAAGTCTTACTGTGGTAAACTAGGAAGGGTAGAATTTGGTATGTGGTTTACATACACTCAAAAGTCTGTCAGTGAGAGCTATGGGGTAAAATTGACAACTGACTTTCTGTTTCCAGCTCTCTGCTCTGATAACTTGGTTCATACTAGACAAGACAGAGAAATGCAGTTGCTGATTGAGAATGTGTTATGTGGGTGGGAAGGTGAGTCATAAGCAGAAAAGGTGAAACTCTCTTCTCTCGGAAGCAAGTTTCAACTTGTAGCTTCCCTGATTGTATTGTATCAGGACAGGAACCTATCATGCCTTGTAAGCTCAATTCCCATGTAGATGTGTGTGGCTGATCCTGGATATTCAGACTGTGACTGTGGTGAATGTTTCTGTCACCATGCTGTTTCATAATAACTGGCAATTAGAGTTCTCACATTGCACATTTCCAAGGGATACAGGAGCAGCAAGTTGTGCACAGTTTTCAATGAATGAGAAACAAGGAAAGAATGATATTTTTCTTCCCCACATTCATTAAGACATATGAGTAAACACCACTCTTGCTGCTCTGAACTATAACAAAGCAATGCCACACTATTCATCCTTAATTTATTCATCCTTTATTTAGAAAGATAGAATCAAATTGACATCAAGAGTTATTTCTTTTTCCTTGAAAAAAGACTTATTGACAGTTTCTTTCAGTCTGACAGCCTCATCTCAGATCTTCATGTAGGAAAATTCTGCGCTAATTGTTCACCATTCTCATCCATCTTCAAGGAAACTTCTCATGGCTCTTTTCATTGAGCATGTTTGAAGGCAGTAACACATTTCCACTTACACATAAAGTATCCCTGCCTACTGTAGGCAAACACCCATGTGCACATGCACACACATGCATGCAAGTCACTAATATGCACACACAGCAGGGTCTCATGAGTTTTCATCTAGGTGTCAGCCAGTGCTGAGGTATCATGGGGGAAGGATCGGCTTCCAGGTTCCCTGAGGAGGTTGTTGTGCAGCTAATTTCCTTTGTGGTTTTGGACTGAGGAATGTGGCTTGTGGTCACCAGCATCCGTCGTCATTGAACCTTCTCCACATAGCAACCTACTTTATCAAATCTAGCAAGGAAGAGAGGCAGCTATTGAGATGGAGGTTAAGATCTTGTGTGATTGCATCATGGCTAGGACTCCCATCACATTTGGCATCTGCTATTTGTCCCAAGCAGAGTGTAGCCACCAACCTAGAAAAGAAGATGATACAGGGCCTAAACCCAAGGAAGCATGGAACATTTAGGGGAGGGAGTTGTTGCATGATCTGTTTACCACAAAAGAAAAGTTCAGTAGTCTAAAATTACCTGTATGGATCAAGATGATATACTAGGACAATTTATAATATGTTTTAGATAACCATGAACTAACAAGAGATTCCTAATAAAAATTCCCAGTTTATTTTTTGTAGTATTGGGGTTTGAACTCAAGGCCTACACCTTGAGTCACTCCACCAGTCCTTTTCTGTGATGGTTTTTTCAAGATAGGATCTCACAAACTATTTGCCCTGACTAGCTTTGAACTGCGATCCTCCTGATCTCTGCCTCCTGAGTACTTAAGATTACAGGCATGAGCCACTGGCACCAGGCAAAATACCCACTTTTAAAAATCCCTTTAAGCTGGTTGTGGTGGTGCACACCTGTAATCCCAGGATTGGGAAGCTGAGGCAGGCGGATCACAAGTTCAAGACTAGCCTAAGCTACAGAGTAAAACCCAGTCGCAAAAAATGACTCTAAGCTTAAACATTTAAGTTGTCTATTGAATGATATTCATGTACTATTACATTTCTATGTACACTATTCACCATTAATTAAAACTGTGATGAATATTGCATTGATGACAAATGATTACAGTTTTATCTTTCAATTGCAAAGTGGTTCTTGAGTCATTTAAAAAAACAATTAGTATTATAATTTAACTCTGGATTTTGATTATTAAATGAATGTGATAGTTATCTTCATGTATCTGATACTCATCAGAGACACATGAATATGTCTGTGAAATAGTTGATTACATGGTTAAGCACACAGTGGGCTTTGTAAATGTAACAATTAAAGGTAGATAAAGGATAAATGCCACTGAGTAAAAGCTTGTATTTAGAAGAGAAACTGATAGGTGTGTGTGTGTGAATGTGTGTGTATGTCAGGGATGATAAATGATTGTAATCTATCCCTTCAACTCCAAAGATCTTCTGGAATCATTAGGGTACATATGCTATAATAAAAACATTATATACAAGTATGATAAAATATATATGTATATATATTCTGAGAGCATACTATCAAAACTTTTCAATTACTTAATTTTCCATATTTCTTTGCTTACCCAACTAATCTGTATTCAAAATATTTATGTAACTCTTTTCTTTTTCAAATATTTCCACTTCCATTTTATTAGTTAAATTAGTGACTCTAGAAAACAAGCTTATATGTCTGTGTCTGTACATGTGCGTGACATTACTTGGCTATTCAAATTTGTATATTTGTCTCTCTAAAGTAATTAAACCTCTCTCTCTCCCCAACACATCCTTGAAACCTCACCTGATCATCTGCTCTGAAGTATTAAAACAAAATATGTTCAATGTGTCCTTTACATCTGGTCTGTACATTGTTTACGTTGTATTTTCTAGCACCTTAGTATTAAGTGTGAATAGAATAAAGTAAACCAAAGTGACATGGGAAGATAAAGGTTGCGGACTTGTGTATTCTGCAAGCACCTGTATTCTGTCATGAGTTAATTCCTCAAGATGATACATGATGCTCTTCAATATGCATAGAACTCCATGAATGAAATCACAGGAAATGTTAATTTTGCATAACAGAAACCATAGTCTATACCTGTTTTCTTATTTTTTTTGCTTCAATGAAATAAACTTTTATTGATTTGTATTTTTAACCAGCCTTGCATCTTCGTGTCAGCCAGACAACATTCAGCAGTAATCTCTGAGTTCTCCATGGAGAGTCCTCAAGGATTCATGGATACATTCTCATGGTCTGAAGTGTTTTCTCTGCCCTGCAACTGAAGCAAACAACTGGAGACCAAACACTGGGTCTAATTATATCAGGATTCTCTTGTGCCAACCTTAACTTCAGACCCCAGCTGTAATCTATTTGTGCTCCTTAGACCCTACCTCTCTTCCTTCATATGCCAGTGACATTTCTCTAGACTATTTCAGTCCCATGTTCATGGTTTTGAAAACAATAAACCTGTGTTCATCCAGGGACAGAGGCAAATATGCCTTCTGACATAGACAAATGTTCATGTGCGTGTACACATAGAGAACTGGAATTAAGAAAATGTTGACAATAAATAATTTAGAAATATTTTTCCTCTACAATGGCTATTCCTTAAATTCTCTGATAATAAAAATGACCAAATTAATCTCATTACAGACAAGGATCTGTGTTGATTTTGAAAATATACTTCTAGTCCCAAAACACTATTTTAATCAATTTATATCTTAATAATTATTCCACATGGATAGAATTAAGTCTATAATTAGAAATGTCATTTCTCCTATGTAGGATGGATCTGTGTTGATTGCATATGCTGACTACCCGGTGAATAAAGGCATGATGGATTTGTACCAAGTGTTCCATTGTGAGAGCATAGATCTGGAATGGTCCCAGGCCCATGGATTCAAGGTTGTGGACCTCAGCATGGCATTGTTGAAAGATGGTAGAACCTGTAAGAGATGGGGCCTAGTGGTAGGTCATAGGTCATTGTAGGTATACGTGTAGGGGGTTGTGGGATTCAGCTATCTTCCTCTCTCTCTTCACTTCCAAGCTGCCATATAGGTGAGCAGATTTATACACCAGGCACTCTTGTCATGATGTGCTGCCTCCCCACAGGATAAAGCCACCTGGATCACCAAATCCGGAGTGCAAGCTCCAAAGTATAGAGCCAAAACAAACCTTTCCTCTATTTAAGTTGATTGACCTTAGTTACCTGTAGCAGTAGTGGCAAGCTGACTAAATACCCTTTGACACAATGTCATCGAATTCAGATCCATTAAGGCAGTAATGTTCTGTGAGGCCACAGAGAGCATAGTTACCTTTCAGTGACAAGCCACAAATGCTATAGTACGACTTTCTCCACAGAATCCCTCCCATCTCTTTCCTGTACATTAGGTGTATGGAAGGTAAGAAGTGAAAGCTACCAAAGACATTATCTATCTTTCCATATATTAACACCAAATGTATACATGGACGAAAGTATCATCTGGTAGAAATACAAATAATAAAGTGTTAAAATTTGAGCAATTGTGAAGACTTTCTGCCTTCTTGCCTTACATGGATCTCTTGGTTTCCATGTTAAGTTGACTCTTTGACTGCATGTCCACTGAAATATATGCCATGTATCCAGCTCTCTTACTTCACTTTTATGCTATTATAACTTAACTCCCATTAGAGAGAAAAAATGAGACATCTACATTAAAAAATTTGTTTTGGTATGAAAATATTTTAGAACTGCTCTGAAACATTTTGTATTTAGTGCCTGGCTTCTTGAATGCTTATAATTTCATCTTCAGTCATTTTTCTACATGAATCTGGGATAAAAATAATGCTCAAGTTCTGTGGAAAGAATTCACCTATTAGTGCTAAAAGATTCATGGCAAGTACTTTGCATAGTGATGTGTATTAAAAGATTCACAAATTTTATTTTAGGAATATAGTTGGGGACAGATTCACCCCCTAAATATTTTGCCTTTATAAACAAAAACAGAGTACCAGTTTTATAAGTGAAAAGATAGAATCGAAAAGCACTATGACTTAATATATCAAATTACCAAACTTTTAGCTCATAACAAGTTGTATAGGATATTAAAATCAGTGCTCACCTTTCTGACAATTAGTGAATAAATGTAACTTTGTGTGAACACTTAAACAACACAAACTAAACTACAAATGTAAAATACAGAAAGTGACATTACAAAGAAGTCATAGTTGAATAATACCATCTCTAACCATCAGGGAAATGCAAATGAAACCACAATGAAATGTCTCCTTGTACTGTCTCAGAATAGTTCTTATCAAAAGAAAAAGACAACACATGTTGGGATGTGAAGAAAAGAGAATACTTACACTGCTGTTAAGGATGTAAATCTGTGTAGTCACTATGGAAATAATACAGAGGTTTCTAAGAAATTAAAAAGAGAACCACATGAGATTTATACATTCCATGCCTGGGCATTTCTCCAACAGTACTGAAAGGAAGATGACAAAAGGATAACCTGCACTCCAGCATTCATTCGAGCATCATTCTCAATAATCAAGATGTGGAAAAATCTATGTGTCTTTCAATGGATAAAGAACAAAAGGAAATGTAATAGAATATCATTCATTCTTAAAAGAAGAAAATCCTGTCACTTAGGACAGCATGGATGAATGTGAAGGGCATTATACCAAGTGACACAAACCAGGTACAAAGGCAATTGATTATGATCTCAGTTATATATTAGATCTGAAACAGTCCAATTCATAGAAGGAGAGGGAAAATGGTTATCACCAGGGCTACTGGGAGAGGGTGATCAAGGGGTTACAACTTTAGTTACACAAGATGGAAAAGCCTGGAGATCAAGTGTAGAGCACGGTGGCTACCAGTAACAATACTGACCTAATACACTTGGAATTTGATAATAGAACAGATGCTAAATTCAATCTTCTTCCCTCACTCTAGCACAGGAAGGAGAGTGGACAGATATAGCAACTAACTGGGATGTGGTGATCATATCACAAAGCACATTGTTAGATAAAAATTATGGAAGGATATCATTTTAGACTGAGTCCCTGAATTTGTTCTCAACAGATCAGATCGAACTAGAATGGAGAAGCTTGTGTTAAATGCCACATAATCAAGCTGAACTATAAATCAGGTCATTTTAAATAAATAACTTCATAGCAGCACATCAGAAAAGAGCTCAGCTCCGTGAGCCAGCATGCCAAGGAAGTCCCTTGTGTCTCAATGGCATAAGAAAAATAACTGAAATGACCAATCCACTTTTCTTTCCTTATTTCAGCTTTCCACCCCTTTTTCACCCTCTGAATCCAACCTTCGCTGAGGAGCTCATGGACATACAGTGTGTTTTAAGGAATGAGGTATGGCCTAATTCCAGGCTCACAAAATCCATAGGCCTGTAAACTAAACTTATTATAACTTTGTCTTTTGCCAATACATACATCAAAATGTCATGTATATCTTTAATATATTCTTTGTATGCTAATGATAGTTGTGTATGTGTGAGAGAGAGACAGAGAGAGAAGCTAAGAGAAACTTCAATAAGCCCAATACAATTCTCTTTTATACATTTTTATTAGTATATGACAGTTTTACAAGGGGCTTTGTTGTGACATTTCCATATGTACATATATTAAAAACCGGTTTGGTTCTTCTCTTCCATTATTCTCCCCCTACCCCATTACCCTTCCTACAATACCTTCAACAAGCTTATGTGTTCCATGTTCACACATGGATAGAAAGTGCTTCAGCCACATTCACCTCCCTTTTCTTCTTTGTTTACCCTCTCCCTCCCACTGCTGCCCTCCTCTGCACGACCCATTCTGCATTCCTGTCCTCCATTGTTTAAGTGTCTGTTGTTCAGTGATGATTTTTGCCTTGGTCTTTTCCATGTGAATATATTAGGCTTAAATCAGTCTAACCCCTCCACTCCTCTTTCTTCCCCTTTCTCAGACAACACACCTCAGAACCTCTATACTTAACCAAGAGATATATCCACAATGATCAATATCCTGCAACAGAACAACTGTGTGTTCCATGTCTTCATGGGAACATTTGCTGAATATGAATAAAAAACAACAGTAAATATTAGAGTACTGACACTGCTCTCCCTAGTGAATGCCTGCTCATCACATTGACCTTGACTCCTATCAGGAAAATTAAGCATTAGAAGGAGCTGGCTACTGGACTCTTACAGCTGTACTTCTTGCTACAGTGGAGACAGAGATCACAAAGATTGCAGTTCAAAGCCAGTGGAGGAAAATTGTAACACCCTATCACAAAAATACCTAATTACAACAGAAATTAGAGTGCTAGAGTGGGGCCAAATCTCACATTCAAATATAGGGACCGTTCTTGGATCTGTCTTAGGGCTTGCCTGTTGGATTGACCCACAGTACAGACTCCAACAGAATCTCTGTTCCTTTACTACCTACTGGCCACAAAATGATACAAATCCAGAATCTCAGATCATACATTTCTTTTCACTTGAACGTACTCAGAAGGAATCTGTATGTTGCTACTGCTCTTACTTAAGTGTGCCAAGTACCCCATTTACCAATCAGCTGCATGGCCCTTCCAGAAATTATCCAAGACTTACGTATCAACAGTAATTCCCGAGAGATTTTTCACAACAATTGAGGTTTACAACAAAAAAGGTATAAAACTATTTCACAAATTTCTTGACAGCTGTGCCCTCATGCACGTGCACAGCCCAAGGGAGAAGCAATCTTCAATATGAAATACCAATTCTTCTAGCAGTGTAGGCTTTCAATGCTAGAGAAATTTCATGTCATTCAACTCTATTCTCATCTAGTTGCAGCAGAGAAAATCTAAGTGTCCCCTAAAAAGCTCTATGAGCTTCTGAAGGGTGTCATTTCATAGTATACATTGATTTTCCTCATTATTCGCAAACATCAAGGATTTGGATGGAATGGTTTCTCCTGAGATCTCTCTCCTTGGTTTGTTGTTGTCATCTTGATCTCTTCCTTCTCACGTTTTTCTCTGACTGTCGATGGTATTTACCTTCCAGTTACAGGGAAAGTACCTGAATCCTACTAGGGCCCAACCCCCAATTAACTGAATTTCTTTGAGTTATCAATTGGAGGGAAATATGTCGAAAGCATTGTCCAGTCTGAAGTACCATTGCAACGGATGCAATAAGCCTGGGTCGTCGTGACAAAGAAAAGACAGCAAGATGCAGAAGGAAGTGCTCGGGAAGCTTACATTAGCTCATAAATGTGGCCATAGTAACTGTCTTGTCACGTTAGAGTTTCAGCTGATAGATGACCTCCTGTTCCAGGTTAGCCCCAGGCTGGTTGCGGCAGTTCCTGCAGCTGGGCAGGAAGCGGTGTGGTTTGTGCTGCTTTTGGAGGCCCTGGGTGAATTCCGCTCTTAGCGCAACCACCAGTCTTTGATGTGCAGCCGAAAAAAAGAAAAAGAAAAAGAAAAGCACAACTTCCAACTGCCTTAAACAAGTAACATTGTTCCTCTGACACGTATTTCCCTTATCCGCCAATACTGTGTACAAAAATGAACGCAAATTGCTGGGGCAGGACACATTTCTGCTCATAACATACACGAGCCTTCTTACTAATTCATAGTCCGCTATCATCTTCAATAGCAGGGTCGTCCACCGATTCTATGGCGAACTAGGTCTTCCCTCCATAAGCTGCAGTGTTACAAATGCCATTGTGATCTTTCCCAACCACGCAGGGGTGGATTGTGCACTCTAACGTCAGTCAGGGCCTCGAGCCCTGTCCAATTGGAAGCACGGCGTGTGGGGTGACCAATCAGACACCGACACCGAGGAAAAGGGGCGGGCTTTACTGACGCAGTTCGGGTCTTTAAGTGAAATTGACCAGCAGGGACCTTCTAGGAATTAGCTCCAAGCTTTCTCCTCTGTTGAGGATGTCCGGCTGCTTGTTCCTCATCCTCTGATCACTTCAGAACTCTAAGAGTCAAACATATTCTAGGGAGGACGCCGGGCACCCTAGAAGCAAGGACAGGACATGCAGGTCAGCGTCCTGAAGGAGAAGGGAGGCAGTTTGTAACCGTCGGTTTGTGTCACCCCACTATGTGTTCGTGAGTCCTCTTGTACGGCTGCCGTTTGAAGAAGGAAAAGGGTGAAATACCGGGTGTGAGAACTGAGCCATGAGCAAACACATAGTTGATAATGCCGAGGACAGGGGAAGCCGGTGTTGGGCAATGAGGCTTGGGAGGAGGATATTTAGAGATTTCGGGTTAGAGCACAGAAGCGCTGCACTGGGAGGTGGTGGGGTTGTATTGAAGACTGCTTTCCACATATTTGCAGATCAGGGGGCAAAAGAGGTGGACCCAACGGGAGGAAGGCAGCCTGGGGTGGGCATGAACACAGATCCTACCATGTCCACAAGCCGGCTCACCTCCACGTCGTCTCAAGTAGGGAGAGCGTTAGGCACGCGCCCTGTCCTCACGGCCCCTCCCCCAGCCAGAAGGCGCTAAAGGTCGCGTCCACAACCGCCAAGGCCAGATGCGACCCCGGTCCAGCTGCCCTCCAGGACTCACCGACGCGGAGTGGGAAGACACCAACCGCTTGCTACAAACTGCGGCCCTTCTCCTTCAGGACGCTGACCTGCGCCCCATATCCTTGGTTTTAGCGTGCCGGGCGACCTCCATGTAATTTGCTTGAGCCTGACAAGTCACCTGAACGTCCCCAACAGAGGACACAGCCTGGACACAAGTCCTAGTTGTTCTCTGACAGCGACTGTCAGTTTAAAACCCGCCCCAGATCGCTTAAGCCCGCCCCTTGGCCTCTGCTTCTGTGTCCAATTGGGCAGTCTACATGCCGTGCCTCCAATCGGCAGAACTCTACGCTCTGAATGACATATGAACGCACCAATCCATAGCTGCATAGCTGAGGGCGGTAACCATGGCGAGGTCTAGACTGCGTCTTCCGGAGGGTGGACCCGGCTTCATCATAGAACAGGTGTAGTCACCATACTGAAGATGACAGAGGATTAGGAATCATACAAGAGGACAGGAGACGTGAAGAGCTGAAGTGGGAACCCTACAAAAATTCACCTGGATTTTCTTCCACATAGTGTTGGTGGCTAAGTGAAAAGGGCGTCCTAGGAGCAATACTCCTGGATGAAGTCCCCTTTAATTCCGGTTTTAGCTGCTGGTAAAAGACTGGCTGTTAGACAAACGCCCAGACAGCGCTACCGACGAAATCCCAGCATCCCCATCAGCGCCTCAGAGGCAGCGCAAACCACCGTCCTGCCTGGCGGCTCCAGGTGGCCCAACCTGCCTTGCACTAACCTGCTACAGGACGCCATCCCTAGGCTGCAAGTCTAGTTGTCACAATGGTTACCATGGCCACCTCTCTGACGCCAGCTCAGCGTCAAGAAGCGTTCCTGTCGCCATTTTGCTGTTTGCTTCCTCACGCAGATCCGGACCCATTCAGTTACAGTTGTCTGAGAAATAATTTTGTGCTGTTCACTGACAGTCCTCAGAAGCTCATACAGCCTTTTCGGTGACACGTGGAGCTTTCCGTGCAGGAAGGATATGTAAATCTAGACATGACATCAACTTTCTCCACTTTGAAAGCCTGCACGCCTCTAGGAGATTCCATGTCAGCCAGGTGCCTGTGGCTCCCGCCTGGAATCCTAGCTCCTCAGGAGGCAGAGATCAGGAGAATCGGGTACGACTGCAGCCCAGGCAAGTAGTTCTCCAGACCCCATCTGGAAAGAACCCATCACAAAAATAGGACAGTCCAGTGGCTAAAGGGGTGGGCCATGAATTCAAGTCTAATTACCTCAAGTAACCAAACAAACGAACAAGCAAACAAACAAAAAAATTGATTTACGTTGAGGCTACTGTACACGGAATTGTTTTTATATATTCTTCCTGTGTTTGTACTTTATTAGTGTATAGAAATGCTAATGATTTTTCTGAGTTGATTATATCTTGCTACCTTGGTATAGCTATTGATGGGGTCTAGGAGCTTTTGAGTAGAGGTTTTTGGGTCTTTAAGGTATAGGGTCATATCATTTGCAAATAGGGATATTTTGACAGTTTCTTTACCTATTTGTATTCCTTTTATTCCTTCTTGCCTAATAGCTCTGGCTAGGAATTCCAGTACTATGTTGTATAGGAGTGGAGATAGTGGGCATCCTTGTCTGGTTCCTGATTTTAGAAGGAATGGTTTCAGTTTTTCTCCGTTAAGTATAATGCTGGCTGTAGGTTTGTCATGTATAGCTTTTATAACATTCAGGTACTTTCCTTCTATTCCTAGTTTTCTTAGAGCTTTTATCATGAAATGGTGTTGGATCTTATCAAAAGCTTTTTCTGCATCTATTGAGATGATCAAGTGGTTTTTGTCCTTGCTTCTGTTAATGTGGTTTATTAAGTTTATTGATTTTCGTATGTTGCACCACCTCTGCATTCCTGGGATGAAGGTCGTGGTAAATGATTTTTTGATGTGTTGTTGAATTTGGTTTGCCATTATTTTATGGAGGATTTTTGCATCAATGTTCATTAAGGAGATTGGCCTAGAGTTCTCCTTTTTGTAGGTGTCTTTGCCTGGTTTTGGGATGAGTGTAATACTGGCTTCATAAAATGTGTTGGGCAGCTTTCCTTCCGTTTTATTTCGTGCAACAGTTTAAGGAGGTTTGGTATTAATTCTTCTTTAAAGGTGTGATGTAATTCAGCAGAGAATCCATCAGGTCCTGGACATTTCATTTCAGGGAGACTCTTGATTGCTGCTTAATTTCATTTTGTGTTATAGATCTATTCAGGTGATTAATGTCCTCTTGGTTCACTTTGGATGATCATAAGTATCTAGAAATCTGTCCATTTCTTTAAGATTTTCGAATTTATTTCAATATAGGTTCTCAAAGTACTCTCTGATTATTTCTTGGACTTCCAAGGTGTTTGTTGTTATCTCCCCTTTTGAATTCCTGATTTTAATAATTTGGGTTTTTTCTGTCCTCTTTTAGTCAGGTTTTCCAGGGGTCTATCGATCTTGTTTATTTTTTTCAAAGAACCAGCTTTTTGTTTCATTAATTCTTTGTATGATTTTTTGGTTTCTATTTCATTGATTTCCGCTCTTATTTTTATTATTTCTCTCCTATTTGTTTTGGGATTTGCTTGTTCTTGTTTTTCTAAGAGTTTGAAATGTATCATTAGGTCATTGATATGAGATCTTTCAGTCTTTTTATTATAGGCACTCATTGCTATAAACTTTCCTCTCAAGACTGCCTTTGCTGTGTCCCATAGGTTCGGTACGTTGTGTTTTCATTTTCATTGACTTCCTGGAGCCTTTTAATTTCCTCTTTTATTTCATCAGTGACCCATTGTTCATTAAGTAATGGGTTATTCAGTTTCCAGCTGTTTGCATGTTTTTTCTTTTTACTTTTGTTGTTGAGTTCTAGTTTTATTGCATTGTGATCAGATAGCATGCATGGTATAATTTTTATTTTCTTATATTTGCTGAGGCTTGCTTTGTGCCCTAGGATATGATCTGTTTTGGGGGAAGGTTTCATGGGCTGCTGTGAAAAATGTACATCGTGTAGAAGTTGGATGAAATGTTCTGTATACATCAACTAAGTCCATTTGATCTATGTTATGTTTTAGATCTAGGATTTCTTTATTGATTTTTTTCTTGGGTGACCTAGCTATTGATAATAGTGGGGTGTTAAAGTCTCCCGCTACCACTGTATTGGAGTTAATATTTGTTTTTGGGTCCTTCAGGATATGTTTGATGAAATTGGGTACATATAGGTTGATAATTGTTATTTCCTTTTGGTCTATTTCCCCTTTTATTAGTATGGAATGTCCTTCTTTATCTCTTTTGATCAATGTAGGTTTGAAGTCGACTTTGTCTGAGATAAGTATTTCTACTCCTGCCTGTTTTCGGGGGCCATTGGCTTGGTAAATCTTCTTCCAACCTTTCATCCTAAGCCTATGCTTATTTCTGTTGGTGAGATGGGCCTCCTGTAAGCAACAAATTGTTGAATCTTCCTTTTTAATCCAGTTCATCAAATGGTGTCTTTTGATGGGGGAATTAAGTCCATTAACATTAAGTGTTAGTACTGATAGGTATGTGGTGATTTCTGTGATTTAGTTGTCTTAGTTGTTTGAAGGTTTGATTGTATGTACCTAAATCGATGTTACTCTCTACTTTCTTGCTTTTTCTTTTCCTGTACTTTGGTGGTGCCTGCCCTTTCAAGTGTGTGTGCAGAATCCCTTGAAGAATCTTTTGCAGCGGTGGCTTTATCGTCATATATTGTTTTAGTTTTTGCTTATCATGGAAGACTTTTATTGCTCCATCTATTTTGAATGATAGTTTTGATGGGTAGAGTATCCTAGGGTTGAAGTTATTTTCACCCAGTGCCCGGAAGACCTCACCCCTCGTTCTTCTTGCTTTTAATGTTTCTGTTGAGAAGTCTGCTGTGATTTTGATGGGTTTACCTTTGTATGTTATTTGTTTTTTCTCTCTTAAAGACTCGAATATTCTTTCTCTAGACTCTGTACTTGTTGTTTTAATGATAATATGTTGTGGGGTAGATCTATTTTAGTGTTTGGTGTTCTGGAGGTTTCCTGTACATGTATGGGCATAGTTTTCTCTAGATTTGGGAAATTTTCTGTTATTATTTTGTTGAGTATATTACACATTCCTTTTGGTTGCATCTATTCTCCTTCTTCAATGCCCATGATTGTCAGGTTTGGTCTTTTGATGGAGTCAGTAAGTTCGTGCATTTTCTTTTCATGTGTCCTGAGTTGTTTAACTAATAGTTCTTTGGTTTTTCCATTAGTTACCATTTCTTTCAAGTTCTGGGATTCTGTCTTCTGCTTGTTCTAGTCTGCTGGATAGGCTTTCCATTTTGTTTTGCATTCCTGTTTCGTTCTTTTTTCTTAGGTTTTCCATATCATGAGTCACTTTCTCTTTAATATTGTCTGTTTTCATCTTGAGTTCATTTATATCTCTTATGGTATTCTTTGTTTCACTTTGGTGTTTATACAGTGCCTCTATGGTTTCTTTTATTTTTTTCTTGTGCTTTCTCAAATTCTCTATTTTTGTTGCTTGGAATTTCTTGAGTGTCTTCTGTACATTTTGGTTGACCATATCCATTAACATCTCTATAAAATTTTCATTTATTACCTGCAGGATTTCTTCTTTCACGGTGTTCTTCTGGGCTTCACTGGGTTCTTTTGCATAGTTTATCTTCGTTTTTTTGGAGTCTGGATCCAGGGATCTGTTTTCTTCATTATTGGGGGTAAAATGGTTTCCCTCTTTTTTCCAGCTTCCCATCATTGCCCTTGCTATTGTTACTGTCCCTGTACTTCGAGTCATTCAGTATTGTCTAGCCTATAATGGTAATGATAGTGATATCTAGAATGGAAGGGTGAGAGGAGAGGGAAAGCAAAGAAGGTAAAGAAAAAGTGGAAAAAAGAAAACAAAACAAAAAACAGAGCCAAAGAAATAAACAGGGAGAGTTGTGTACTAATCAATCGTGAGCTAAACAGGCATTAGAAATACAGAGAGAGGGTAATAATAATAATAATAAAATAAAATAAATAAAATTTTCCAAGTTCAAAAGCAATAAAGTTTCAGTCTTAATAGATTTGGTGTTAGTCCTTCAGCATCCAGTGTTGGTGTCTGAGTAGTAATTCTGTTGATGTGTCATCAAAGGGGAAAAAAATCCGAAGTTCAAATGCAGTAAAGTTTCAGTCTCATCAAAGGGAAAAAATGGAGTCTGGAGACAGCTTTGAATGTCTATCTGAGGCAGCAGCCCACCCGCCACCTACTATCAGTCATCTGCTTCTGCAGGCTTTATTTATTGCAGATCTCAGGAATGAGCTTTACACTCACCTGGCCCCGCAGGCTTTGTTTATTTAGAGTTCTCCTGAATGCATGCACCTTTTGTTTTCTCCAGCATACAGCCCTACCCACCTGTTGCAATTACAGTTCTTTTTTATTTAGAGTTGGCCTGGGGAGAGGCTCCTCCCCAACTCTCTGGTGGAGTGTGCCACACTTTAGTTGCTGTTGGACACCTTCTCCTCTCCAAGCACACTGGGGGAGATGGCAGCACTCCTGCCTTCTCCAGCAGGCTTGTATATTTACAGTTCATGTGAGGGAGTGCCCCGTTCCCCCATCCAGTGGAGCTTTCCACAGGACAGCCCCTGTTACAAACTTTCCTGCTCCAAGGTTACTGGGCGGGGGCTGCCACTGGTGCCTTCTCCCTCCGGCTTGTTTATTTACAGTTCGTGTGAGGCAGGGCCCCTTCCCTCTCTCCAGAGCTCAGGGTGCACTGCCCTCTGTGTTATGTGTCTTTTTTTTCAGCTGCTTGTTTATTATTCGTTTTTTCTTTTTTCCCTGGGCAGGGTCAGTCTGTCCAAGGGGCTATATGATTTGTCCATGGGAGTACCACATGATGCTTATTTGCTCACCTGGTGTATCCCAAGCAGGTTAGGAGTTGGCATCTGGCGACATGGGAGCCTTCCTGGTCTCTCCATTTAACATGGCAGGGGATGCTATGTGAGAGCTGGGGGTGTGGAGGTGTCGGAATTTTGCCTCTTCTTGGTGGATTTTCCTGCCAGGTGTATCTCCAGTGTCTCTCCAGGAGATTACTTTAGGAAGCTCGCTTTCAGCTTCCTCCCTCTAGTCACCATCTTGGAATCCTGCCAGGGATCTACCTCTTCAGCCATGTCTCCAGTCCATTTTGTTCTGGTGATGTGAGGGTTGGGTCTCATGAACTATGTACCATGCTGGCCTGGACCCGAGATCCTCCTGATTTCAGCCTCCCAAAAAGCTAGGATTGCAGGAGTGAGCTACTGTCTCACAGTGAGATTTATATTTTCAAATAAATTACCCAGACTCAGGCATTCTGTTGTAGGTGCAAAAAACTCAGTAAGACAGAAATTTACAGGAGGAAAGAGAATCAGAGTGTTGTTAAAAAAATACCTAAAATGTGGCAATGGCTTTGTGACTGAAAAATGAGAAGAAGCTAAAAAATCTTTGACATGGACTCAGGGAACAATGACTTCCTGGCAATGACGACGATTGTAGATTAGGGTTATGGGAAAGAAGGGAGGTGTAGGGATAGAACTGGATCCTCTACCAAAAAGCAATTCTCTTTCTAGAATAGAGCGTTGTAGAACTATGGATAGCAAAGCCCAGTCTGACAAAGGTCTCTGTCAGAAACAAGGAATACTTCTTGGAAACTGGAACATGGTCATCCTTATTGTAATATGGTAAAGAATTTAAACATGGCAAAAGGAAACCCATGCAAGGAAACCCATGCAAACCATCCTTGTGATCAGTTGCCTGGCTGCTGCATGGCCCTTAGCCTTATGTATAGTTTTTTGGTTGCTTAAAAGAAACAAATATGTGCATGTGTGTGATTTTTTTAAACCCTGAATAATACATCCAATAAGGCAAGAGACATAAAGAATGATAATGCAGAGGGCAAGTCAGGCAGGCAGTCCCCATGGGCAATGGCAGGTCTGCTTTCTTGTCACCAATATCCAGGTCCCCAAATCTCAAATATGTAGATCATAAGTCTCTTCTCAAGCCCTGAGAAGCTCAGGTAATTGACTCATTCCTAGAAAGCTGGGAGAGAAGGAAAGTGAGGACACTGTTTCCCTGAGGTTGCCTCATCCATGGGAGGGTCCCTTGGGGTCCCAGGATCCCTGTAGCAGAGGCAAGGCAGCAGGACCAGAGGAGGCAGTGGGCAGGAAGAGGGGGAGGGATAAATGATGGTGATTGGGCTCCTTCAGGCTCCCTGTCCATCTGACTATGCCACACTGGTGCTCCTGCACAGGGACTTTAAACCAGGGCCTCTTACCAGGGTTATGCATTAAAAATGGAGGGACTGGACCTCCAGGAAAGTTATCTTTTCTCCCATCCACCTGACCAGGGGAGACCTGAAGAACTAGCATCAACCAGGAACTCAGGTAAACAACCTTTTAATACAGCTCCTCAGGAAATTTGAGTCCTTGGAATAGGAGACATCAAGACAGTAATGATTGCTTATTAAGACTGATTGGTCAGCAGACTTTATCATTTGTGGATTTCTTGGTACATCATAAGGTGGGTTCTTTAGACAGGTGAGAAAACTATAGTGCAGACAGAGGACAGCCATTGTTCAGTCATGCAGAATGTCTATTTGCTTTTAACATCCCACCTCTATATCTCAAGCCAGAGACTAATAAAAAATGGCTGGGGAGAGGTAGATAAAAGAGAGACACAGAAATTAAAAAGGAAAGCCTCCATGCCACCTCTATGGGGTGTAAAGGATAAGGAAGGCATCAATGGGCAAGATGAGGTGATGGTGAAAAATTAAGGATGACAGAACACAGACAAAAGACAGGTAGGAGATGGCTGAGTTGGGAGATGATCACAGAGAGGAAAAGAAAAGAGTTTCATAAGAAGAGCTATCCATGACAGAGCAACAGGAAGAGAAAGATGGGGTCAGAGAGAGAAGGTAGACCCAGCCCATGGTTCTCAACGGGGGGTGACTCTGTCCCCCACTGGACATTTTACAATAGGTGAGGCTATCTGATGGTCACTACGGGATATAGTACTGGCATCTAGCAAATCAAGGCCAGAGATGAATAAATAATACTGTCCTAATTATCCTTATGCTAAACTTGGATTATACTACTTAAGGATTTTTTGAGCAGGACATTTCCATGCCTGGCTTAGTCCCCAAGTCTCTGGGTGTTAAGCTGAATACATCATACATTTCCTCTAAGTGCAAGAAAGTTCTATATATGCCTGTTTCTCTGTCAATTCTTCCCTCAACTGCCTCTCTTTCCCTCTCTTCCACTTTCTATCTCTCTGTTACTCTCACAAAATACACATAGTATTAGAGGTCACTATTGACATTGTCCACTACTTGGGTTTTGACAAAAGCTCAATAATATATATATACCATTACAGTAGCAAACAGCATAATTTTACCTTCTTAAAACTCCTCTATGTTCCTCTTCCTTCCATCTTCCCTCATGAGTCCCTGGAAGCCACAGACACTATATTCTGCCTATGGTTTTACATTTTCTAGAATGAATAGATCTCCATTTTAGCTGTATCTAATCTGTATCATGCCAGAGTGTGGCATTTTCAGCCCTCAGCTATCACCTCCAGATGTAACCCATCCTCATCTTCTCATAGTTCATTCTTTTTGTGGATTCTTGGGATGTTTGTGGACATAAGGAAAGAGAGTGTGGGCATGATATAACATGGGGAAGGGTCATCTCCTTCATCTGGGAATAGCTTCTGATTTTCATTAATAGCCACCAAGGAATAATGAGATAACAAGAGGTTAGGAAAAGACATGTATTGTTATCAGACAAACCTAAGTTCAAATCCTGGTTGCCATGCTGCAGGTGGCACGGAACCTAGGCAAGTGAGAGTGCTCTGGGGGATTCAGCTTACTCATCTATAAAACAGGGAACAGAGCAGTTACTTCCTAATTCGGGGGAGGATTGGGGGAGAATCAGAAAAAACCACCGAGTCATCGCTTGGTCCATGGGACAATCCAATAAAGGGGAGCTGTTAACATGGGGGATATTACCGCTGAGTGCATAGTGTTGGTGTGGTACAAATAACAAATCATAATGTCAAGCACTCTCAGCCCAGTGCTGGGGAGAGATGTGGTTCCAATCTGATGCTTGATGAAGAAGCCCATGACAAAGTAATGAGCACAGATTTTATAATCACTTAGGAGATGGTGTTTGTCATCACCCAAAAAGAAGTGCCTAAATCTACTGTGGGAAGAAAATGTCCAGGAGTTCTGTGCAGAGCAAGCCACATTTAAGCTATGTCTTAAGACAAATAGACCTTTGCCAGATGGAGAATAGGAGAATGGGGAACCCAGGCAGAGGGAAGTGCCAAGAAGCAAGAATGTGCAATTGTACGCTTTGGATCAAGGGTTCTGAACTGTGGAAAATGTTTCACAACCCCATGAGGACACTGGTGTTTGGAGATATTTTTATTTGTCACCACTGATTCGAAGCTATAGCTGGAGAGACCAGGGAAGCTACTCAAAATCCCAGAAGGCGTAGAACAGCACCTACAGAATGAATGATGGAGCCCTAAGTGTGAATAGTCTTGAGGTTTGGGAATTTGCCCTAGAACATGGGAAAACATGGAAGGCCTGTGAACACAACATATAGGCTCCATGTTACCTATTTGGTCTTTTCTTGGAGGCTCTTTTTTTCAAGCCATTCTTCCTCTACTATCTCAGAGTGTAGGACTGTGTGGAACTGTTACGACTGCCTTCTGAGGGAGTGACACACAGGTGCTGACACTTAAGTGAGTCAAAATTCAAATGGTTCCAAAAGAATGGCCAAGACCCTGGAAACAGGTGTTATTTGTGGAATGCAGTCTCCACTTACCAAAGTATATGGTTCCTCCTTCGTTTCTCATGATAAACCTGCAAGGGCACCATCAAAGACCCAAGCCCACTTTTGGGGTCATTCACTATGGTTATAGTTTTGGTTTGGAATGTACCTTAGAGGCCCATGTGTTAAAGGTGAGGTTCCCAGCCAATTGGACTATTGGAAGGTGATGGAACTATTAGAAGTAGAGCCTAGTGGGAAGGCTTAGGTCATTTGATGTGTGGCCTAGAGTGGATTCTGGCACCCTGGTCTTCCTATCTCACACCCATCTAAGAGGTCATGGAATTTACTCCCCCATGTGCTTCTGCCATGGTGTGCTGTCCCACGTTCAAGGTAATGGAATCAGTTGGTCACAAATTGAAAATAAACCTTTCTCTCCTTAAATTGATTTATCCTAAGAATTTTTTTGATGGTATTGGAGTTGGAATTCCGAGCCTCACACGTGCTAGGTAGGGTTCTACCACTTGAACCAATCTGCAGCCATTTTCTTTGTTGGGTGTTTGAATAATAGGCTCTCATGACCTAATTGCCTGTACTTGAACATCGATCCTCATGATCTCTGCTTCTGGAGTAGCTAGGATTATAGCCTCTGGCACTCAGCACATCTGAAGTATTTTATCTGAGATTAAACTAACCAAAAGTTGACTAACTACATTTTTAAAACTGCTTATGATTTTCATGATTATAATTTTTGTTTCTATTACACAGGTACAAGGAGACAGAAAAAGGGTCAGCAGGAAGGTAAATAAGGAAGATTAATAGAAGGGGAAAATACAACCATATACATTATATTCATGTATGAAATGTCATAATGAAACCCCTTGCTCTTTTGGTATGGGACTGGGATTTGAATTTAGGGCTAACACTTGCTAAGCAGTTGCCCTACCACTTGAGCCACTTCTCCAGCCCTGAAATTCATTATTTTTTGCAATTTAATATAGGCTAATAAAACTGATTTTTTGGCAGTTTTGAGGATTGAACCTGGGCACTTGCGAATGTGAAGCAAGTGCTCTATCATTGAGCTGCATTATCAGCTCTAAAAGTGATTTCCTATTGTGATAAAAATATACATAGAATTTACCATTTAGTCATCTTTGAGGCATAAGGAAGAGCATTGGGAGGGAATGAGGCATTGATCAAAGAGGAAAAATTTGGAGGTAGATAGAAGGAATAGGTTTTGCGATCTATTATAGAGCAGGGGGAATAATTCTGTCATCAATTGTATATTATATGCTTCAAGATAAGCAAGAGGGCAATATTTAAATCTTACCATAAAAGAGGGTGGGGGCATACCTCAGTGGTAGAATGCTTGCCTCGCATACATAGGCCCTGGGCTTCAGCCCCAGCACTTCAAAAAACACCTTAAAATTTAAAAAATAAGCCAGGTACCTGTGGCTCACACCTGTAAATCTAGCTACATGGGAGATTGACATCAGGAGGATCATGGTTTGAGGCCAGCCTATCGAAATAGTTTACAACTCTCCATCATCAAATAAAGCAGAGCAAAATGGACAGGAGATGTGGCTCAAGCAGTAAAGCATCTGCTTTACAAACACGAAGTCCTGAGTTCAGACCCCAGTCCCACCAAAAACTTAAAAAATAATTAGTTATTGAGGTAATATAAATATAAATGGTTGTGAGCTTGATTTAATCATACACACACACACACAGACACACACATATATCATGTGTACTCCATAAACATATATAATTCTGATTAGGCAAATGAAAATAATATCAATAATACATTTTATAAAACAAATCATCACAAAAATAAGTAGTACATAAAATTTAGTGGCATGAATCACACTTACAATGTACAACTCACACCTCAATCTAGTGCTAGAAATTTCAATTACCCCCATAGGAAACTCTGTACCCAATAGCAGTCACTCCCCACTGCCCCTTTTCCCAGCCACCACTACCTGTCAGCTGCTTCAAATTCCCACAAGCATGTACACCATTCACCATAGTCAGAAAACAACCCAGATGTCTATCCACTGAAGTGTATCCATCTAGTGACATTCTTGGCTATAAAAGAACATGTCACTATGTAGATGAATCTTGAAACCTGACTTAACAAAATAAATGAAACACAAAAGACAACATGTTGCTCAGGCCTGAAATCCTAACTACTCAGGAGGCAGAGATCAGGAGGATCAAGGTTTGAAGACACTTGGGGAAAATAGATCTCAAGACTCTAACTGGAAAATACCCAACACAAAACAGGGCTGGTGGAGTGGCTTAAGTGGTACTGTAGGTGTCTAGGAAGCATTAGGTCCTGAGTTCAAAAGCAAGTACCACCAAAACAAAAAAAGGCAACATATTGTAGGACTTACCTACAGAAATAGAAAGCAGAGCAATGGTGTACTCTTTTTAACTTTAAATTATGTAATTTTGTTCATTTTGTTTTATTTTTGACAGTATTGGAATTTGAACCCAATGCCCTGTACTTGCTAGGCAAGTGCTCTACCACCTCATCCACACCGCCCAGTCTTTTTGCTTTAGCTTGCTTTTCATACAGGGTCTTGCTCCTTTGCATAAGCCACATTTGGATTGCAACTTCTATTACCCCTGCATAGCTAGAGAAATTGGCCTGAACCACCAGGTCTGGCTTATTTGTTGAGATGGTGTCTCACTCATGTTTTGCCTGGGCTATCCTCATACTGTAAACCTCCTAATGTCTACCTACTGAGTGCTGGGATGGCTGGCTCACACCTGTCATCCCAGCTACATTGTTTATTTTTTTTTAAATCAGATACAGTTAGATGATACATTACAGAAACATTGAAATCTCATTTAATTGGTATTATTTACTGAACACAACCAGGTACTTTTTCTCACTAATAATATTGACTTAATTAGCATATGATGCACTTTCTGGATCATTATCTTCCAAGAAGAAATCAATTTCTCACAACCACCCTTTGAGGTAGGGAGGGGAAATGGAAGAACATAGTAGAATAGGGATATGAACCCATGTTTTCTTCCTTCTATCTCCCTATGTCTGTAGTTATGTTTTAAAGACTCAGACATGCCTCATAGGAGCTGGAAAACAAAACACTTTTATTTCTGTCACTTTCCTTAGAACCACACAGTCTGTTCCATCTGATTGCCCAAGAATCACCCCGGAGTAAAAATCGGATGGATGTAAGTTGGAATTGTTCTTGTTCCAAGGACTTATAGCTACAGTAGTCCTATATTGTGGTACTTGTGGTTGCGGGAAAACAGGAAAAGCTAGGCAGAGAAGTAATGGATACAAGATGCAGTAAAGGGATCTTTTCACTATGGGAGCCAAGTAAAGGAAAACTGTAGGGTATCGTTTTTTCAGTCAGTTCAAGTGTAGATTCAAATCTCGAATTAGGAACTTCAATAGATTCAACTTGGGCAACACTTTTTGATGGAGGTAAGTTTTGAACTCAAGACCTTTTGCTTGTTAGGCACGTGTGAACAAGCACTACTTGAGTCATACCTCCATCCCTTGAGCAATATTCTTAGCCTTTGTACATGCCAATATTCTCAACACACATGCCAACAAAACTCAAGATGGAGGTGAAATAATGGTATGTCTTCCTAATTTAGTGAGAGCATTAAGCTATCAGGGGGAACTGAATTAATGCTACCTGATTAAGGAGTGAGGCATGGCGCAAGTGGAAGAGCGCTGCATAGCAAACATCACTGGACTCTGCATAGGGAAGTGATACCAGATGCATATTTTTTCTCAAAGGAGTGGGAGGCCCTGAGTTCAACCCCCAGTACTGCCCCAAATCAGCAACACAAGAATAAAAACCAGGGACATAACACATACTACCTGTATCAGACCTTTCAGTAATTTGGAGCAGCACATATCAGAATCACTTTCAAGTAAAATAGGGAAACGAACAGTGCCACGGAATACACAACACCTAATAGGGGTTGTCCATTGTAGGACCTACTAAGAGCATGTTCCCCACATATTCTCTGTTCTGTATCACACAATCCTAAATTACCAGAAGACTCCACTCTTGGGAGACATAGGAAACATGAGTTTCCCAGGCATTCACATAGAATGCATTTTGTCACGATTCACTGATCACAGCTGAGAAGCCAGAGGGAGATTATGTAATAAAGTCCAACTGGAATTAAAAGAACACTAGAACATAAACCATTCCTCCAATACACATAAGAGAATGAGGGATATTTTTCCCAACAGATAGCAATGTATATGCAGCAGTCATATACAAGAAATATGGCACCTTTTAAAACTCATAATACTTAAGAATGAATTCCAAGCGTATTGAAATGGATGAAGTGCCAGATTAAGACTTCAAAAGAAATATTTTTTAAAGATTAATGAATTCTAGGAGAATGCAGATAAATAATGGAAGACCATGTTGTACACGAATCAAAAATCTAGAAGGAAATAGAGATTTTGAGAAAGAACCAAACAGAAGTCTTGTAAAACAAAAACTGTGTCAGTCAAATAAAACTTCAGTTCAAAGCCACAGCAATAGACTAGATCAAGAAGAACAAAGAAGCCAGGTGCCATTGGCTCACGCCTGTAATCCTAGCTATTGAAGAGGCAGAGATCAGGAGGATTTTGGTTCAAAGCCAGCCAGGGAAAATAGTTCATGAGATCCTATCTTGAAAAAACCCATCACAAATAAGGGCTGGTGCAGTGGCTCAATGTGTAGGCTCTGAGTCCCAGTACTGCAATAATTTTTTAAAAAGAGCATGTAATATCAAAGAAAAAAGAGAAGTCGAACTATCACGTTCAGACCGTGACAAAGAAAAAATGGAAGAAACAATGAACATAACATACTGGATATCTTCGACGCCATTCAAAGAACACAGCTGCATGCAATCATAATATATGACAGAGAAGAATTACAAGATAAAGAGACAGAAATCCTATGCAACAAATAATAGCTGACATTTCCCCAAATCTTCGTGAGATTACAGATTTTGTTTCAATTAGTATTGATTGAATGATTGCTGGTAGTGGAGTTTGAAATCAGGGCCTCAAAATTGCCAGGCAGGCAGTCTACCACTTTGAGACACTACACCAGACCTCCCCAAATCTTGGGAAAGATTTGGACATCCAGGTAAAGGAGTCATTTAGATCCCCAAAGAAGTGATGTCAGGGAAATTTTCCTTGTCCCAGGAGTTGATGCTTCCCCTTCTGTCACCCCTGTTCTTCCCCACTACCTTTTTTTTGTGATACTGGGGCTTGAACGTGGGGCCTTCACCTTGAGCCACTCCACCAATCCTATTTTTGTGATGTGTTTTTTGAGACAGGGTCTTGCAACTATTTGCCTGTGCTGGCTTGGAACCTCGATTCTCCTGATCTCTGCCTTCTAAATAGCTAGGATTACAGGCATGGGCCATGGACACTTGGCACTTCTCCCACTTTTGAGAATTATTTGCTCAGGGATGGCTTGGAATTGCAATCTTCCTGATCTCTGCCTCCTGAGTAGCTAGGATTATATGGTGTGAACCACCTGTACAAGGCCTGTGTTTATGTTTTTGAGAATTTTTTTTTGGCAGTACTGAGGTTGAATTCAGGGCTTCACACTTGCAATACAGATACTCTACTGCTCTGGTTATTTTGGAGATGGGATCTCTCAAACTATTTGTTTGGACTTGCTTCGAAGGTGATCCTCCCAATCTCAGTCTCCCACGTAGCTAGGATTATAGGCATGAGCCATGGGGGCTGGCCTCCTAATCCTTTTATAATGATAGAAGGAGAATAATCCAATGAGTGTTACACATGTGGGAAAGCCTTCAGTGGTTTTAGCTCTAAGGACACAGTTTAGTATTATGCTAAGACACTAAAGGAATCATTCTGATCCAGTTCCTTTCAGAACATTACAGACCATTACTGGAGAGAAATTCCACATAAGGCATGTGGCAAAGGTTGTCAACAGCCTTACTAGCACCTGGTACAAGGCACAGTGGAGAGAAAAACAATGTGGGAGACCTTTTAGCCTTCCAAGTTCAATTTGAAGCCATGGAAGAACACACAGCAAGAGAAACACTGCTGTTTTCCTTTTCCCTCATTAAATAATGGGGGAAAGTCCGCAGTTGGTTTTTTGCCTTTAAACAATGTTTAAAAGTGTGCACGGAGTAGAAACCCTGTAAGTGGAAGAAATACTTGAAATTTTTGTCTTGGCAAAACTCCCAATGTTGTGAAATTCTACAAATCTTAGAAATATATGTGCCTGATTCAAATTACTACACACTGAATGTTCCTCAGGAGTCACAATTTGATAGAAATGTTATCAAAATCATTCTGGCTTTCTCAGTGGTTCATTCTTTGTTGTTGTTGCAGTGGGGATTAACCCCAGGAACTCACACATGATCAGGAAGAGCCCTCTACCACTGAGCTACATCCAGAGCCACCTTCTTTTCTTTTTCTGGTTTAGAGATAGAGTCTCACTCTGTAGTCCAGGCTGCCTTGGAATTCACTGTGTAGCCCCATCTCACCAAAATCTCACGATCCTCCTTCATCAACTTCCCAGTGCTGTGATTACAGACTTGTGCCAGAACTCCCAGCCTGGACTACTGAGTTTCAAGTAAGAAAAGAGGACAATGAAATCTAGGGTGGGAGAGGAATTTTCTGGCTGAGTTATGTCAGTGTGGAAAATGTTGTTGGAATTCACCAACAGCCTAACTTGCATGACATTTACAGAGAAGTAAAGTTAACCATAGGCAACACAGGGCTTACCAACCACCCCCTACTTGATAGTGATGGATCTCTCAGTGCAATGTCCTAGTGTGTCAGCTGCATCATTGGAACTGTAACAGATATCAAGGAGATATCAGGAGAACACTGCAAGTTTTGTGCTTTGATGTAGTTTTACAAATATGGCATCAAGTAGCCAGCGTTTAATATCATTAGGAGTTGATACTCTGCAGTATACTGCATTCAATAAATTACATGAGATGTCCAATGCCTTATTAGAAACCAGGGCTTGTGCTGGATAATTCTGGTCAGCCGAAGCTAATGGCAGTGTTCTGATTACATTTAAGGTGGTGTTAGTCAAGCTGGGATATTTGGTATATTATGTATATTAAATTAATTTTCACCATAATGGATTTCCTGCAATGATGGCTGCATCAAGATACAACCTCTTAGGTCAGAGAACATAGAATGCATGGCTAAGAATGCCTTGATCTTGGAATGGTCCCCAAGATCAACCTCCAGTACCACAAAAGAAGACATAACCTCTTCAATACTGTAGTTTCTACCAATGTATTACTTGAAGTATTTTGGCATGTCAATCAGCAGAATGCAATATTCTCAGATTTTTTTGTGCATTGTATGCAATAATTTTATAGTGCCAATTATATATGATTGATTAATAGTGGTATCATGGTCATCCTTGTTGTAACATGGCAAATGTCCCCACTGGACATTTGACAATGTGTGAGGATATCTGATGGTCACTATTGGGGTATAAATCAGGCATCTAGTAAATCAAGGCCAGAGATGAATAAATAATCCTGTCCTAATTGTCCTTATGCTAAACTTGGGAAACACTTGTTGTAACATGGAACATAAACAAATGAAGGTCTGAATGGAAACCCATGGAAAGCATCCTTGTGATCAGTTGCCTCGCTGCTGCATGGCCCTTAGCCTTATATATAGTTTTTGATTACTTAAGAAGAAACAAATATGTTCATGTGTTTGATTTTTTTTGAATCCTGAATAATACATTCAATAGGGCATGAGACATAAGGAATAGGAGGTAAATGAAGAGGGCAAGTCAGGCAGGCAGTCCCCATGGGCAAAGGCAGGGATGCTCTCCTGTCAACAATAGCCAGTTCCTCAAATCCAAAATATGTAGACCGTTAGTCTCTTCTCAAGCCCTGAGAAGCCCAGGGAATTGACTCACTCCTAGAGAGCAGTGAGGGAAGGAAAGTGAGGACACTGGTTCCCTGAGGTTGCCTCTTCCATGGCAGGGTCCCTTGGGGGCCAGGATCCCTGTAGCAGAGGCAGAGGCAGCAGGACCAGAGGAGGCAGTGGGCAAGAAGAGGGGGAGGGATAAATGATGGTGATTGGGCTCCATCAGGCTCCCTGTCCACCTGGCTATGCCACATTGGTGCTCCTGCACAGGGACTTTAAATCAGGGCCTCTTACCAGGGTTTGTCATTAACAAGTGTAGGACCTGGACCTCCAGGCGAGTTACCTTTTCTCCCATCCACCTGACCAGGAGGGACCTGAAGAACTAGCATCAACCAGTGACTCAGGGAAACCACCTTTTTATACAGCTCCTCAGGCAATTTGAGTCCATGGAGTAGGTGACATCAAGACAGTGTGATCATTGATAAGCAGTTTTTATCATTTGTGGATTTCCTGCCACATCATAAGGTGGGTTCTTTGGACAGGTGAGAAAACTGAAGTGCAGACAGAGGAGAGTCATTGCTCAGTCTATTTGCTTTTAACATCCCTTCTTGATCTGTCAAGCCAGACACTAATAGAAAAATGGCTGGGGACAGCCAGATAAAAGAGAGACAAGGAGAGTCTCAATACGAACTTGATGGGGTGAAAAGAATAAGGAAGGCATGAATGGGCCGGATGAGGTGACGGTGAAAAGTTAAGGATGACAAGACACAGACAAAAGACAGGGAGGAGATGGCTGAGATGGGAGATGGTCACAAAGAGGAAAAGAAAACAGTTTCATGAGAAGAGCTATACATGACAGACAACAAGAAGAACAAGATGGGGTCTGAGAGAGAAGGCAGACCCAGCCCATGGTTCTCAATTGGGGGTGACACTGTCCCTCACTGGACATTTGATAATGTGTGAGGATATCTGATGGTCACTATTGGGGTATAAATCAGGCATCTAGTAAATCAAGGCCAGAGATGAATAAATAATACTGTCCTAATTGTCCTTATGCTAAACTTGGGAAACACTAAGGATATTTATGAGCAGGACTTCTCCTTGCCTTGCTTAGTCTCCAAATCTCTGGGTGTTGAGCTGGCCACATCACAGGTGTCCCCTAAGTGCCAGAAATTGCTATTTATGTCAGTTTCTCTGTCAATATCTCCCTCTCCTCCCTATCTTTCTCTCTCTCTCACTTTCTTTCTCTGCTTCTATCTCTCTGTTCCTCTTACAAAGTCCACATAGTATTAGAGGTCAGTCTTGGTATTGTCTGTTACCTAGGTTTTGACAAATTCTCAATAGTAGGTATCCACCATTACAATGTCATACAGTATAACTTTACTGCCTTAAAAATCCTCCATTTCTTTCCTTCTTCCATGCTCCCTCATGAAGACTCTTTATTCTCTCCATAGTTTTACATTTTCTAGAATGAATAGCTTCTTCTTTTTGCTGCATTTGAGCTCTGTCATGACAGAAAGTGGCATATGCAGCCTTCAGCCAACACATCCAGATGTGACCCAGACTTAGCTTTTCATAGTTATTTCTGTGGATTCTGGTGATCTTTGGTGGTATAAAGAGTGAGAGTGTGGGTATGGTCTATTCTGGGAAAGAGTCATCTGATTGACCTGAGAATAGCTTCTGATTTTCATTAACAGCCACCAATAAGTAATGAGCATAACAAGAGGTCAGGAAAAGACACACATTGTAATCAGAGAAACCTAAGTTCAGATCCTGGCTGCCATACTCCATAATCATGGTACCTTGAAAAGTGAGAATGCTTTGTGGGATTCAAGTTCCTTGTCTGTAAAATGGAGAATGGGCGGAAAGACTGAAGAAGAACCACTCAGCCCATTTTTTGGCCCATGGGACAAAGCCAGTAAAGGGCAGCTATTAACATGGGGGGACTTTTTTGCTGAGTACACATGTTGGGGTTGTAAAAACAACAATCCTTGATTCGAGCATTCAGAGCCCAGTGCTGGGGACAGATGTGCTTCCAATCTGATGCATGATAAGGAAACACATGACAAAGTCATGAGCACAGATTTTATCATCACTTAGGATTTGTTCTTTGGGTAGCACCCAGAAAGAAGTGACTAAGTCTATTGTGGGGAGAAAATGTTCAGGTGATCTGTACAGAGCCAGCCATATTGAACTTAAATCTTACCTAGGCATTTGCAAGGTGGAGAAGGGGAGGATGGGGGACCCAGGCAGAAGTGGAGTGCCAAGGAGTTGGAACTGCCCTCCCTGGGCTATGGACATTGTTCACATTCTCAACTGTGGAAAATGTTTCACAATCCCATGGGGACATTGGTGTTGTTTGGGGACATTTTCGCTTGTCACCACTGATCAGAAACTAAGCTAGAGAGACCCAGGGATACTACTGAAAATCCCAGAAGGCACAGAATAGCACCTACAGAGTGAATAATGGGGACCCAAGTGTGAACAGTCTTGAGGTTGGGGAACCCTGCCCTAGACCATATGGCAACATGGAAGACCTGTGAACACAACACATAGGATCCATGTCACCTTTTGGTCTTTTTTCGGAGGCTCTTATTTCAAGCTATTTACCCTCTATGATCTCAGAAGGTAGGACTGTGAGGAACAGTTGGGACCACCTTCATAGGGAGTGACAGACAGATGCTGACCATGAAGTGGGGAAAAGATGCAGATGGTTGCAAGGAGAGAGGCCAAGACCCTGGAAACAGGTGCTATTTGGGGAAATGCAGTCTCCACTTATCAAATTAGATGGCTTTGTTTCTCAGGGTAAGCCTGCAAGGGCTCCATCGAAGATTGAAGCCTGCTTATGAGGCCACTCACTACTGCTACAGTTTGGACCCTTAGAGACCCATGTGTTAAAGGTGAGGGTCCCAGCTCATTGCATTATTGGGAGGTGGTAGAACTGTTAGGAAGTAGGGCCTAGTGGGAGGGTTTAGGTCATTTGATGTGTGCCTTTGGAGAGATTCTGGCACCCTGGTCTCTTCCTGTCTCTCACACCCATCTAAGAGGTCATTGGGTTTACTCCCCCTTGTGCTTCTGCCATGGCGTGCTGCCCCAGGTTCAAGGCAGTGGAGTCACTTGGTCATGAACTGAAAATAATTTTTTCCTTCCTTTACGTTGATTTATCTGAGATATTTTTCAGTGGTATTGGGGTTTCAACTCCAAGTCTCATACTTTTAGTTGAACTCCACCATTGAGCCACTCTGCCAGCCCTTTTCCGTGTTGGGTATTTTCAAGATGAATCTCTCAAACTATATGCCTGGAATGGCGTCAAACCATGATCCTCCCCGATCTCTACTTCCTGAGTAGCTAGGATGACAGCCACTGGCAACTAGCATATTTGAGGTATTTATTTTGGGTTACACTAAGCTGATAGTTGAGTAACAACTATATTTTTTAAAACTGATATTTTCGATGATCTTGTTTTTTCTTCTTATTACAGAAGTGGAAGGGTGAGGGAAAATGATCAGGAGAAGGAGGGATAAGGAAGAGGGGTATATATGACCAACTACATTGTATTCATGTATAGAAATGTCATAATGAAACCCCTTATTTTTTTCCCAATGGTACCAGAGTTTGAACACAGGGCTTTGCACTGGCTAGGCAGGCACTCTAACAACTGAGTCTCACCTCCAGCACTGAAACCCTTTACTTTGTACAATTTAATGTATGCTAATAAAAGCAGATTTTGGGGGACAGTTCTGAGGGTTATACCTAGAGACTTGCACATGTGAGGCAAGTGCTCTGTCACCGAACTGTGTCACCTGCTCTTGTAGAAAAATGCACATAAAATTTGCCATTCAATCTTCTTTTCAGGCATTGGTAGAGGGTGGGGAGGGAGTGAGGGAATAGGGTATTGTTGATCAAAGGGTAAAAATTTCGATGTAAGGAGGGGGACTAAGTTTTGAGATGTATCATAGAGAAAGGTAAATATTGTCGACAATAACATAAGTTTCAAAATAAACAAGAGAGCAAAATTTAAATGTCTTACCATAAAATACTAGAGGGTGAGGGTGTATCTCAGTGGTAGAATGCTTGCTTAGCATACACAGGCCCTGGGCTTCAGCCCCAGCACTATAAAAAACATCTTTTTTTCTTTATTTTATTTTATTGTTTTTACATTTACTTACATGTGTATACATTGGGCCTCCTCCCTCACAAAATTTTTTTAAAAAGCAGCCAGGTACCAGTGGCTCACACCTATAATCCTAGCTACTTGCGAGACTGAGATCAGGAGGATCATGCTTTTAGGCCAGCCTGTGCAAATAGTTTACAACACCCCATCATCAAAAGAGCCAGAGCAAAATGCACTGGATGTGTGGATCAATTGGTACAGCATTTACCTGCGAGCATGATGTCCTGAGTTCGAACCTTAATCCCCCCAAAATTTTTTTTATAATGAGTTATTGAGGTAATATAAATATAAATAGTCATGATCTTGATTTAATCATACATACACACATAAATACATATATATATGTACATATATATATATATATATATATATATATATATATATATGATGTGTACCCCATAATGTATACAATCATGAAATTATGATTAGGCAAATAAAAATAGTATTAATAATAATTTTATAAAAACAAACCATAACAAAAATAAGTAATACATAAAATTCAGTGACATGAAATATACTTACAATGTTGTACAACTCACCCCTCTATCTAGTGCTAGAAATTTCCATTACCCTCAAAGGAAACCCTGTACCCAATAACAGTCATTCCCCATGGTTCCTTTTCCCCAGCCCCTCACAAGCTATCAGCTGCTTCAAATTCCACCTGATTGTTCAATAAATTTAAACAATATAAGGTTGAAAAGAGTCAACCACTGATCTTTCTATTTCTGTAGGTTTACCTACTGAAGACATTTGATATAAAAGGAATCCTACAATATGTGGCCTTTTATGTCTCATTTATTTTGTTAAGTCAGGTTTCAAGGTTCATCTACATTGTAAAATGTATTATAGCTTCAGTTCTTTTATAGCCAAACATGTCACTAGATGGATATACTCCAGTTGATGAACATCTGGGTTGTTTTTACTTTCTGGATTTTATTAATGGTGTTCATTCCACTTGAGTGGAATTTGAACTCTAGCACTTGAGTCACACCTCCAGTCCCTTTTGCTTTAGGTAATTTTTCAGATAAGGTCTTGCCTTTTTGCCTGAGACAGTTTGGGTTGAAATCCTTC
Organism: Castor canadensis; assembly: GCF_047511655.1. Classification (NCBI taxonomy): domain Eukaryota; kingdom Metazoa; phylum Chordata; class Mammalia; order Rodentia; family Castoridae; genus Castor; species Castor canadensis. The sequence goes on from NC_133399.1 coordinate 14,670,937, forward strand.
TACCCATTCCTCCAGCATAGTGGCATTGACAGGATTGCACCACCAGGCCTAGCTTATTTGTTGAGATAATGTTTCACTAACTTTTTGCCTGGGATGTCCTTATACTGTGAACCTGAGTAGCTGGGATTACAGGTATGATCCTAGCTTCCTGAGTAGCTAGGATTACAGGTGTGAGACACTCCTCCCAGCTACATTGTCTACTTAAAAAAATTCATACATACTTAAATGACTCATAAAGAAACACTGAAATCTCATTTAATTGGGATTATTTAATTAGCACAACCAGGTACATTTTCTCACATCATATTGACTTAATATGGACTGCCATCTTCTAAGAACAACTCAGTTTTTCATATCACCCTTTGAGGTAGGGAGGGGAAATGGAAGGAAGAGAGGTGAAAAACCTTGCTAAAGTACAGAGTAGAGTAGGGATTTGAACTTGTGTCTGCTACCTCCATCCTCCTTCTGTCTGATAATTATGTTGGATAGACTCATGGGAGCTGGAAAACAAAACATTTTTATTTCAGTCACTTTCCTTAGAACAACACAGTCTGTTGTATCTGATGCCCCCAAGAATAACCCCAGAGGAAGAATCTGACTGATAGAAATTAAGATGGAATTGCTCTTGGTCCCAGGAGTTATATCCATAGGAAGCAATGGATAAAAGATCCAACAAAGGGATCTTTTCACTAGGGGAACCATGGTAGAGGAAAACTTCAGGGTATAGTTTTTGGAGTCAGCTCAAGTGTAGGCTCAAGTCTTAAATTAGGTACTTCAATAGCTTCAATTTGAGCAACATTTTTTGGCGGTAGTAAGGTTTGACCTCAGGGCTTTGTGCTTGTTAGGCAGGTGCTCTACTGCTTGAGCCACACCTCCATCCCTCCAGCAATATTCTTAGCCTTTGTGTATGCCAATATTCTCAACACATATGCCAATAAAACTCAAGATGGAGATGAAAATAATGGTACCATCTTCCTACTTTGATGAGAGCATTAAGTTATAGGTGGGAACTAAATTAATGCTACCTGATTAAGGTGAAACCTTTCCCACCCACTAGCTGACCTCTCCCTGTTGAACCTCAACCCAGGCACAGCCTCCATGCAGGGAGCCAATCACTCAGCAGTGACTGAGTTCATTCTTATTGGCTTTTCCACCTTTCCTTGCCTTCAGCTGATGTTCTTCCTGCTGTTTCTGCTGATGTATCTGTTCACACTGCTGGGCAGCCTGCTCATCATAGCCACCATCTTGAGTGAGCGCAGCCTCCACACGTCCATGTACCTCTTTCTGTGCACCCTGTCCATCTCTGAGATCCTCTACACCTTGGCCATCATCCCATGCATGCTGGACGACCTGCTGTCCACCCACCCACCACTCCATCTCCTTCCTGGCCTGTGCTGACTGATGTTCTTTTCCTTCACATTTGGCTTCACCCACTCCTTCCTACTCACTGTCATGGGCTATGACCGCTATGTGGCCATCTGTCAACCACTGCACTACAATGTGCTCATGAGCTCCCGTGGTTGTGCCTGTCTGGTGGCATGGTCCTAGGTTGGTGGCTCTGTCATGGGGATTGTGGTCACAACAGCCATATTCAACCTCCCCTTCTGTGGCCCCAATGAGATTCACCATTTTGCCTGTTACGTGTCACCTCTGTTGAAGTTGGTCTGTGGAAAAGATGTGCTGGTGCTGGCCAAGGTTTTGGGCCTGGTATGTATTTCAGCCCTACTGGGTTGCTTCCTCCTCCTCCTCCTCTCCTATGCCTTCATTGTGACTGCCATCTTGAGGATCCCCTCAGCTGAGGGGCGACACAATGCCTTCTCCACCTGTGCATCCCACCTCACAGTGGTGATCGTGCACTATGGCTTTGCTTCTGTCATCTACCTCAAACCCAAGGCCCCGCAGTCTCTGGAAGGAGACCCTTTGATGGGCATCACCTACACAGTCCTTACACGCTTTCTCAGCCCCATCATTTTCAGTCTCAGGAACAAGGAACTCAAGACCACCATGACGAGGACATTGCTGAGCAAACTCTACCCAGAAAATTTATAATAAGCTATGAATCACTAAATTAGCTTCCCAATTTCTACTGTTAGAGATAATACTCCCTCAACACATAGTCACCTGTATTTTTGTAATTCTTTCCAGTTGACCAGGACCCTTTTTAGACCATATTTTAAGTGTGTTTACAAGGGTTATTCAATATTAGGGATTTATTTGGGATGGAAGGAAGCATGTATGAGAAAATAACAGGTTTGGTTGTCAAAACCAAACCTTTAGTCCCTTCCCTGTCTTCTTAAATGCAGTGTTACCAAGTATTTCAAACGACGCAAAGCTGTTATTCAATGAGAAATGTAGGGCTTCATGCCTAACAGCACCAGGTAGGTATACCTCAGATTTTTCAATCTACAAAAGACTTTTTCAGATTATTGTATAGCAGAGCAAAAAACACCCTATATTTTAGCTTGCCCAATTCTATGTAAGAGAAATTATAAAGAGCAATAAGCTGATTCCCAAGCAAATAGTTAAGTAAACCTTGACGTTTCAAGTGTGAATCATGAATACTTGTAGACAGGCAGATTAAGTCTTCATGGTAAATTCAAGGGAAAAATCTCGCTGAGAGATATTGTGTGCTGTTTGAAAGTGACATAGCACATGGGCCACCAGGGACATCTCTGCTGTATAAGGCCAATGATTGTGGAGCCCAGGAAGTAAGCTTATGTCATGGTCATACAGACTTTGCTCAACTGTTTCTCCATGAAAAGAGAGACTTATCATTGATCCCACTGAATGGAATTTATAATTTGTTAAAAATAGCCATTTTTGTGTTGGAGTAGCAAACTATACATCATTTGTCCTGAAGCATGAGTTCAGCCTTTCTCCATCACTTAAGGAGTAAATACATTCTGTAACACATGGAGTGGGAGGAAGTAGGGAACCCTTTCAGTCAACACTGGGGAAACCAGAGAAGCCTTTTTCAGAATTCATGCTATGCTTTGTGTTTCTTCTTACTTCTCAGGCACATGGTGTCATTACAGCGTCACAAGGTGGGATGTGGAAAAATAGAATCACCCCTACCCATTTGATGGGGAAATTGCTGCTCCAAAGATGCATAACTCATCCAAGACCACACAGCATGGAAGAGCGAGCCTTCCAGTTTGGGTCCTTTCTGACTTCCCATCCTCTCCCTTCAGTGTCTTCCTATAGTAGGTTGTGTGGGTCCTAACCCAAGCATAATGGCCATTCTCCAAATCAAATACTCCAACATTCTTAAGAGTACTTTATGGCACATGAGGCTAATTGTGACATGCCATCTTTTGGACCATGCATCTTTGGAATATCCATGGAAAAATTCAAGTCAGAAGTTCTTCATGATTTAAAATAAATTGGTCCTTTAGGAATTCCTAAGTAATTCTTACACGTTGAGCTAAGATGTCTCCCTCCCCCAGCAATAAAGCCATTCTGGCCAAGAATATGAATCAGACTTACTTGTTAAATCAAAGACCCACATGGTCTCTGACCCTACTGGTATCCCAGTGGATAGAGGACCTGAAAAATGGATGGGTACCAACTATGAGTTGGGCGCCTGTCTTATGCTAGCTTACTGTGGATACTTGGGCTACATAAGATCAGGAGGTTTGATCACCTTGCTCATCATCACACCCAGCACCAACACGGTACTTAGAATATGTGTTCAATTCTTAACAAATATTTCCATGGTGCGTTAATATAATAGCCACAATGTTGAACAAATCATATTGTTGGCTAATGTATTTACTGTGAGAAACCTCATTGTCTCTCAGAACCTTAGGAAACCATCAGTCAGACTAATCTGGATTCAAATCGACTCCTGATTCAATTTCCCATCCAATTATATCAACACCATATACATATTTTATATATTTGTGAAAACAGATGCTCACAGTAGTTATATTTATTATTAAAAAATAACAAATATGTCCACTAATAAAGGAATGTTGAACAAATTATACAGTGAAACACAAGGCAGCCATTATAATTCCAAACTTGTACTTCATTAGAGTCCCTCTGTCCCAGGGAGACTCATCAGGTATCATGTCTTTATGGACCATCTGTACAGTAAGGTTCCCTCAAATTCTTACCTTCATCGCTTTCCAACTCCTTTCTCAACACTTCTACCTGGCTATGTAGTAGGTATCTCTAACTTAACATGTCCAAATTTCTAGCATGTGAATATCATTGTCATATTCTCTCTCTCTCTCTCTCTCTCTCTCTCTCTCTCTCTCTCTCTCTCTCTCTCTGCCTCACTCTCTCTCTTTCACACACACACACACACACACACACACCATTCATGATCCCTCCTCTCTCTCACAGCTCATTGCCAACCTACCAGCAACTCAGGGGTGGCTCTCCCATCAAAGTGTGTTCAGATCCTGGCCGCCTCTCACCACTTCAATAGCATCCTGGTCTAAGTGACAGTCTTCTCTCAAATTGATGGTCTCTGTAGCTTCTGAATTGGTCTTCCCACCTCCACCCCTCCTCTTCTACACTACCTTCTCAATAAAGAAGATTCGGTCTTACACACACACACACACACACACACATATTATATCTCCTCCTCTCAGAATCCTGTGATGGCTCCTGTCTCCAACTTTCTTGTTTACCCACAAATCACTTCAACAGTCCTGCTGCTTCTCTGCCCTCACCTTCTACTTTCTCCTTCTCTTTCCCTTAACCACTCTGCTCCAGAATCCAGGCTTTCCCTCAAGCACACTGGTCAGGTTCCTGCCTCAGGACATATACACGTGTCTGTCTGGAACACTGTTCTCTCAGATGTCCACATGGCTCCTCCTTTACTGCCTAAAGTTTTTTTGCTTGAATGTCAGAAAGCCCTTCTCTAACTACACTACAGAAAACAGCAACACTCTGGTCCTGTTCTTTCTCTTCATCTTTATTTTACTCTAGATTTCTGTGTGTCATTTCTCTGCTTATTGGATGTGGTCTGCATCTGCCAAGTAGAATGTTGTTTTAAGAAGGCCAGGGTCTTGGTCCCTTTAGTGTGCTGCTGTATGCTTAGATGACATGGTAAGCTCTCAAAAAAATTTTTTGGTGGGACTGGGGTTTGAACTCAAGACTTTGAGCTTGCAAAGCAGGCACTCTACCACTTGAGCCACACCTCCTGTTGTTTTTGCTCTGGTTGTTTTTATGGAGATGGCGTCTTCTGAACTATTTGCTTTGGCTGGCCTCAAATCTCAATTCTCTCGGTCTCAGCATCCCAAATAGCTACGATTACAGGTGTGAGCCACAGGCACCTGCCTATCTCTGTCTATATATCTATCTCTATTTCTATATCCTTATCTATCTATCTGTCTATTGATCTACGTATCATCTATCTTGCAGTAATAGGGAATGAACCCAGGCAAACACTCCACCACTTGAGATACACTCCTAGATCTTCTTTGATAGGGTCTCATGCTCACTTTGTCTGGGGTAGCCTCAAACTTGTGATCCTCCTGCCTCCACCTCCTGTGTGCCTGGGATTATAAGGTATGCACCACCATGTCATGCTTGTTGAATAAATTAATTTAAAAGAATTAGGAAACATGATTCTGAGTATGAGGTACAGTTTTTGTCAATCCATTTAGAAAAAAATATCAAGTTTGTTAACATGGCTGAAACAAAAGTGTTGAAACTGACTTTTGCAAATATTGCTGTGTGTCCTTAGGTTGGCTATATCACCTCTCCAGTCTAACCTCTAAGAATATAGAAGAGGCAGTGAAGTGAGGCAATGTTTGTGAATGGCCTAGCACAATGCCTTGCATACACACATACTTCTAATAAACAGTACTTAGGATGCTTTCCTGACATATCTTCTCGATGAGCTTGGAATTAGAGAAATGTGAGGTGGGGAAATGCTTTGTTGAGGCCAGCAATAGTTTTTGTTTATATGGTGGGCTTCATGCTCGCTAAACAGGCATTCTACTGCTTAAGATATGTCTCCACTCCATTTTGCCGTGGTTATTTTGGAGATAGGGTTTCATGAACTATTTGCCCACGATGGCCTCAAACTGAGAGTCTCCCAATGTCAGCCTCCCAAGTATCAAGAATCACAGACATTAGCCACTGGCACCAGGCCACCACCAGTGTTTAATGTGTCCACCTTAGTACTCAGTGAGGTAGAGGGTGTGGAACATCACTTAAAAACCCTGTGGTCAAACAGAGGCCACCCTTGGGAGGTGTATTACTCTAATTAAGAGTCATGCTCAGCCCCTCTTCTCCCAGAATTCCCCTCTCCAGGAGCCACCACCTGTCTGTTGCTCCAAGCATCCATGTATGGTCCCCATGACTCATCACATGGCAACAGCTGATAGGAAGTGACACAGGTGACACCTTGCTCCCTCAAGACATAGAGAAGTGCTAACATGTGGGTAGTGGTGTGCACTGGTTAAGTGATCAAATAAATTGTCTTTGGTTAAGTTGCATCTTGTTTCTATGTTCATTTTCCCACCATTAAAATAGATTTAATAATAAATAATAGTGTATTAAACTTTTAGGATGCTTCTGTATAGGGCAGTCAACTGGGTCTGCCCCACCAAAAGCACTCAATTAATGCTAGCTTTTCAATATAAATTTAACAATTATTTGTGGCCTTTCTCATTTGGGGATATTCCCACAAGGCTTAGTGGAGTGACACACAGAAGTATTAGGATTCTAACTAAGACATTAATCATGGTTCTCCAGAGACAAAACCAATAATATCTGGACAGATGGGTAATAGGTCGATGATAGATAGCTAGACACATAAACAGACAGGTGGATATTTATTATAAAGTATTGGTTTATGCAATCATGGAAGCTGAGAAATCCCACAAAACAGAAGATGCCAGAAAAATCTGTGGTGTAATTCAAATATCAAAGAGCCAGAGATGGGCTGGAGGTGAGGCTTAAGGAGTAGAGTGCCTGTCTAGCAAATGCAAAGCCCTGAGTTCAAACACCAGTACTTCAAAAAGCCCATACATAATGCACACATACATTCATATATATATGTATATATATATATATATATATATATATATATATATATATACACACACACACACACACATATGCACACACATATATATACATATATATGAACAGGAAACTTGATGGTGTAGATCCTTGTGAGTCTGAGGGCAGAGAACCCATTAGTGCCAAGGGCAGGAGAGCAATGTCTCAGCTCATGCATACATGCAGGCTAAAGGGGCATGAATCCAACCTTTAATTCTTTAATTTCATTCATACTGAAGAGGGCCATCTTTTGCTCAGTTCAACAATTCAAGTGCTAATGTCTTTCAAAAATACCTCACAGAAATAATGTTTAATCAGATATCTGTACATCCCATGACCTTCCCAACTTGACATGTAAAATCGATCTGCACCTGGACCAAGTTCCAAGGTTGCCAAAGAGGCAAGAGTGCGGTGGTTTTGAACTCATCAGTGAAGACTTCCCTCGTTTGTGTAGCCCCAGGGTTCTTATCCCGCATTCCCAGGGGACATTTAGAAGTTTCTGGAGTCATTTAGTTTGTTAGACGTGGTGGAGGGAAGATCTGGTACAGCATCAAACAGGTTAGAACAGCACATGCTGTTCAATATCCTGCAATACACCACGGGACAGCCTCCACCCCCCAGTCCTGCATGTTATCATGGTGAGTATTACAAACACTGCTGTATTCATTCAGTGGACATTTATTGAGCTCCTTCTGTGTGCACACATTTCTAGGCACTACTTGGGATAAAACATTGAGCCAGTTACACAAAATCCCAAATTTCAGTGCTTAAACTTCAGAAGGGAAAAGTAGATGTTAAACAAATATCTGTGCAGTAAGAATTCCACATGCATGAGTTCCATATCCTCAGATTCAACTGACTGTTAATGGCACTAGTGCAGACTGTGATCAGAATCCATGGCAGGACACGTGGGTGTAAAGGTAGTTTATTAAAAGTTAGGAAAGGAAAATAGAAAGGGAAGCACGGTGAGGCCCAGGTGGAGTCCACGGCCGAGAAAGCATATTTCCACTCTTCAGGTGCTTTGTAAAGCCAACATTAACCTATGGAAAGAGGAGAACTGGGAGATTCCCACCAATAATCAATGAGTGGGGCAGGGCATGGGTGGTTCCCGGCCAGCTTAGGGCAGTTCCTGAGCCAAGGCATGGTTAATCAAAGAGGTAATATTTTTCTGTGAGGCCTGATCTTTCCTTCATTTAACCTTCCTCACAACTGCAGATTGAAGATACTTTCTCAAGATGGCATCTCTCCCAAACAGAATTTTTCTTTGTCATTATTCCCTGAACATACCGTTTAACAACACTGTACACCATTTAAACTGTATGAGTATTCTAAGTCATCTAGAGATGATGAAACTGGAGTTCTGGACCCAAGGCAAAACTCATGAGATTCCACATGCCAGGTCCAGACACCCACCCATAAATGCCAAATAAAGAGGCCTGGTGAGGGCAAACAAAGGAGGTTTATTACACAGTTCGGGATGTGCCATGGGAAAACACAGAGTGAGCACTCAGATCATCTTCAGCCATCTTTGGGGTACAGACCTGAGCTACAGGCTTAAACAGACAAAAGAACTGGGGGCAGGGGACAAAGGTATGTGTAGTTAAACAATTCAGTCACAGGTGTAGTTGTGACTTGCAGAGCAGTCTTGGTCAGTGAGGTGGTCTGGTCCAGTTTTGGAATGTTATCACTGGAGGGAGTAATCTGGTTCCTGTTTGAGAGAATTCTTGAGATAACTGTCCTCACTGGAAGGGTGGCAGTTCCAGGGAGCTCCAGTTCATTGTCATCAAGATATTATAAGTTTTGTCCTTTTTTGGATCCAAGGTGATTGTAAAGTGACTATAAAGAGAATGGCTTAGCACAAAGATAGGTACAAAGTGGAGACAATGATGCCAAACTTTTCCTGCTTTTAATTAATTTGTGGGCTTAAGTAAGGAGTCAGTGCAAGCATTTTCCCCTTTGGGAGGAGGTGACGCTGTCACCTAAGGGGTGAGTGGCACCCAATCTAAGAGGCCACCAAAAATTCAGTAACCAAGACAAACAGTATTGAATTCAATATTTTTATTCAAAATTATTTTATTTCCTTTAAAATTGAATGTGTTTATGAGGAATGGTATGATTGATTTGATGCATGTAAAAATTCAAAATTAATTTTTAAAATTCCATGATGAACAAAATGTCAACATTTTAAATGAAGAGGAAGTGCCATTCTATCCTTTCAGGACCCTGTCTCCCTCACCTTATACTGACCCTGGAGTCTAGTATATGACACAAACAAAAAGCAACATTTATTAATCAAGTGAAATTTTTGGTTGCTTTAAGTTTATTTTAAAAAGTAAGTATAGGAGTGAGAATAAAGCTTGTTTTCATTTCAGAATGTTTTGACACTTGGTTAAGCAAACTATAAGTTGGCTTTTTCTCTGATGATCAAGGGGAACCACAGTGACATTTCTTGGAAAGGAAATGGATTGGTGCTAAACATTTCTCATCAGGGAAATGCAAATCAAAACCCAGTAAGGCTCGAGTATGTATAGCATGCACTAGACCTTGGGAATGATACCAGCAGTGCAAAATTAAATTAAAAAGCAATAAAAAAAGAAAAAGAAAAAATAAAACAGAGGTAGGTGTAATAGCTCCTACCTGCAATTCCAGCTATTTGGGAGGCAGAGATTGGAGGATTTCAGTTAGAAGCCATCGCAGGCAAAAAGTTAGTGAGATCCTATCTCAAAGAACAAGTAACATGGACACAGTAGCTCAACAGAACACCACCTAACAAGTGTGCAGCCCTGAGTTCAAACACCAGTACCACCAAAAAAAAAGCATAGCAACCCATGTCTGCAATCCCAGCTACACAAGAGGCAGAAGTAGGCAGATTGTGGTCTGAGTCTGGCCATGGGCAAAAGAATGAGACCCTATCAGAAACATAACTAAAGCAAAAAGCGTTGGGGGTATGGCTGGCAATGGCAAGGCCCTGAGTTCAAAACCCAGTACTACATAACCCCCCCAAAAAAACCCATCATTAGGGTGATTATAATCAAAAAGTCAGAACATAACAGTTGGCAAGGATGTGGAGAAATCAGAACATTTACACACTGCTGGTCAGAAATAAAACAGGATAATTGGGTTGGAAGTCACTATGATATATTCTCAAATAATTAAATGCAGAGTTACTGTATGACACATCAACTCCACTCCCAGCTATATACCAAAAGTTATGAAGACATATGTATACATAAAAGCTGTACATGAATATTTACAGCTGCATCATTCATCATAGTCCAAAAGGTTGACACAATGCAAATGCCCATCCACTCATGAGTGGGTAACAGAATGTGAACTATCCAATTAGTGGAATATCATGCAATCACCTGATGCATGCTACAATGTGATAAACCTTCAAAGAATGATGTTGAATGAAAGAACTGAGACACAAAAGGACACACATTGTATGATTCCATCTGTGTGAAATAAAGCAAACCCATAGAAACAAAACAGTATATTTGTGGTTGCCAGTATATGAGTGAAGGTCTCAGAATTTTTTTTTGAGATAGGGTCTTGCTGCATTGACACAGCTAGCCCCAAATTTACTATGTAGTCCAAGTTGGGCTTGAATTTGCAACTACTGACTCAGCCTCCTTAGTGCTAGGATCACAGAACTCTTTTGGGGTTCAGAGTTTCTTGTGGAGGATATAAAGGTGTTTTAAATTGGCTGTGCTGATTATTACAAAAACCTATAAGTGGGTAAATTATATAGTTTGTGAATTTCTCAATAAAGGTGCCCCAAAAGACCATATCTAGTCAATGAAAAATATTCAAAAGTTTGACATGATGTAGCATCACTATTCAAAAGGAAGGAAGGCATATGGCAGCGCAGTGAGAGATACAAAGATAGAGAGACATAGGGAGAGACAGACAGAATGGAAAGACAGAGGGAAGAGTGACCAGGAAGAATAAATGAGCTTCCTCCCACCATATTCCTGTTAGAAAGCCAGCATTTTCAGGGGTTCTAGGGAAAGAGTTTGCTCAGCAAAGACTTCTTCATGGTGGTCTTGAGTTCCTTGTTCCTCATACTGAAGATGATGGGGCTGAGGAAGGGTGTGAGGACTGTGTAGGTGAAGCCCATCAAAGTGTCTCCTCCAAGAGACTGGGGGTCCTTGGGCTTTAGGTAGATGACAGAAGCAAAGCCATAGTGCATGATCACCACTGTGAGGTGGGATGCACAGGTGGAGAAGGCTTTGTGTCGCCCCTCAGCTGAGGGGATCCTCAAGATGGCAACAACAATGAAGGCATAGGAGAGCAGAATGAGGAGGAAGCAGCCCAGAAGGGCTGAGATACACACCAGGCCCAGAACTTTGGCCACTACTGGTACATCCTCTCCACAGGCCAGCTTCAACAGAGGTGGCATATGGCAGAAGAAATGGTGGATATCATTGGGTCCACAGAAGGTGAGATTGAATATGGCTATTGTGACCACAATCCCCATGACAGAGCCACCAACACAGGACCAGGCCACCAGACAGGCACAGCCATGCGGGTTCATGAGCACATTGTAGCACAGTGGGTGACAGATGGCCACATAGCAGTCATAGCCCATGACAGTGAGTAGGAAGGAGTGGGTGAAGCCAAATGTGAAGGAGAAGATCATCTGGCAGGCACAGGCCAGGAAGGAGATGGAGCAGTGGGGCACAGCAGATCAGCCAGCATGCACGGGATGATGGCCAAGGTGTAGAGGATCTCAGAGATGGACAGGGTGCACAGAAAGAGGTACATGGATGTGTGGAGGCTGTGCTCACTCCAGATGGTGGCCATGATGATCAGGTTGCCCAGCAGTATGAACAGATACATCAGCAGAAACAGCAGGAAGAACATCAGTTGAAGGCGGGGAAAGGTGGAAAAGCCAATGAGGATGAACTCAGACATGAAGGTGAAGTTTAGACCAGGTATGGCAGCCATACCTGATGGGAGACAGAAAACATTACTCAGTGTTTAGGAGCACAGGGTTTCCAGTGAGTTCTGGCCTCCAAGAACATGTGAGAGGCTCCTTCACCTATCCAAGATATGATTAGTTGACCTGCAAATACGTATTTATGTTATCATCCCTTAGCATTCATAGGGCATTAGGTTCAGCACAGTCCTATCTACCAGATATCAAAAATTCAGGTGCTCAAATCCCTTTTGAGAATACAGCAGTGTTGCATAGAACGTATGAACATACTCTCAGACTTTAAATCATGTTTAGATGACTTAGAATATTGAATACAATGTATTGTGATATACGTAGTCATTACACCATATTTTTAAAAGAATTATCACAAGAAAAAAGTTGACATTTGCTTAATATAGACTCAGGAATCACAGACCTAACTACATTTTTGAAACACAGATGTAAATTCAAGAATACAGGACGAACTGTAATAATGTGCTGAGATTTAAACAAAATCATGGATCTTAAGTACATGACCTCTGATAAGAACTCAATAAATAGTGCTACTGATAAAAACAATTATTATTACTACTATTTTTAAATCGCAGTGCTAGGACCTCAGAGTTTCTACTCAGTGACATGTCAGTTCAGTCCCCAATTCAAAAGTAGATGACTTGGCTGAGTACCGTGTCTCAAGCCTGTAATCCTAGCTACTTGGAAGGTGCAGATAGGGAGGGTCATGGTTCAATGCCAGCCCAGAGAAAAAGCTCACAGGACCCCATCTCACCAGGTGGTGTTCCCCTGTCATCAAAGTTATACACGAAGTAAAATTAAAGAGAATTATGGTCTAGGCCAGCCCAGGCATAAAGCAAGAATGTGTCTCAAAAATAACTAAACCAAAAGGGTTGGGACATGGCTAAAGTGGTAGAGCACCTACCTAGCAAGTGGGAGGCCCTGAGTTCAAACCCCCGTACTGCCAAAAAGAAAGAACTAAATGGTAATGAAATTTGAAATGACAACTAAGTCAAATTGATTGTATGCTAGAACATATACGGTATTAGTAGAAAAACTGGCAAAACTTCAGACCTGTAGTCTGATTAAAATAATTGTGGTGATGTTAAATTCCTCATAATTATACTAGGGTTATGTATTGTACTGCTAAGAGAAGTTATGTGAGAAAAGTGCAAGAATTTTCTATATTGTATTTGCCAATTGTCTCAAGTTGTTTTTTTTAAATGAAAAGTAAAACACAAGGAAGGCACTATTCAAATTAGCACCAAAAATGATTAAGTGTATAGGCTTTAGTTTAACCCAGACCATAGAAGACATCCATGGAAATCAACTAAACCTCTCATGAACAGAAAACATGGCAGATAATTTTTAAAAATCTTGAAATTGAAAGACAACGATAGCCAGATGGTAATTCTCCCACATAGATAATCTCCCCAAAGATGTCCTCATAAAATATGTAGATGGAGTTCTTGAGAAAGTGACACACTTATTACAAAACTTCCATGACTAAATAAAGATCCATGAATAACGAGGCTAACCTTGACATAGATGAGGGAAAGGAAGCCCTAAAAAGTAGACAAAATGGAAGCCTTAGACAAAGAATCAGGCCTTGATAGATGAGATCACAGCATACATTTAATAGGCAAAGGAGGAATTGTTCAGAGGAAGCTGTTGAGAAAAATATCTTTCTATAGAGATAAAAGATACATTCAAAGACAGAATCAAGACTAATAAAGGGCCTAACTGTGGAAGATAAAAATAAAATAACTAAAAGAAATGTTTGCCAGCTTCTTGGGGGGCAAAAGCAGAGGATCATGAGTTTGAGACCAGCCTGAGCAAAATTAGTGAGACACTACCTCAGAAACAAAAACTTCCAGGAACTGATGACTCATTCCTGTAATCCTAGGTATTTGGGAGGTTGAGATCAGGAGGATCTCAGTTTGAGGGCAATCCAAGCAAAAAGTTCTAGAGGCTCCATCTCAACCAATAAGTGGGCATGGTATGCACCTGTCACCCAGCTATGGTGGGAAGTACAAAATAGCAAGACTGCAGCCCAGGCCAGCCTGGGCAAAAACAGTGAGACCTTATTTCAAAAATAACCAGAGAAAAACAGGCTGGAAGCTTGGCTCAAGAGGTAGAGTGTCTGCCTAGCAAGTGTAAAACCCTGAGTTCAAACCCCAGTACTCAAAAACAAGAGGAAAGAAAACATTTAAAATAATAAGCAAGTAAAATAAATGTTGGATGATTATTTTTCATTGTGGGGACTTCTTAAAAATCAAATCAAACTATTAAAAAAAGAAAAGCTTGAGCCAAAAAATAAATAACTAATGTGATAAAGACCAATATTGACATCACAGAGCTCTTAAACAAAGAGAATCGTGGATAAAGTTAATACTTGACAGTCTGCAAGAAGATACGTGCAGTGTTAAAACACCAGTAATCCTAGATACCAGGAGGCAGTTCAAGGTTAGCCCAGCCAAAAAAGTTAGTAAGACACCATCTCAACAAACAAGCTGTGTATACTGGCAAATGCTTGTGATCCCAGCTACTCAGGAGGCATAAGAAGGAGGATCACCATCTGAGGAAGCCCTGAGCAAAGAGTGAGACCCTATATGAAAAATAATGTAAAGAAAAAAGGGCTGGAAGCATGGCTCAAGACCTGAGAACTTGTCTAGCAAGTGCAAGGCCTCAGTTCAAATCCCAGTCTGACAAAATATATTTTTTAAACCACAAGACTAATATTGAAACTATACAAAGAATGTCCACAAACCAACAAGAAAAACAGACTGCAGTTGGGGTAGAAAATGGACAAGAGTAATCCCAGGCAATCTGCAGAAAAGGAAGTGCAGTAGGTTAATAGCAAAATCAAACACGCAACTTGGAACAATAAAGTAAGGAAAGAAAAAGAATGAAAAACCACAAGGAAGTGACATCATCTTTCATCAGTGCAAGAAAATTTAGGAAGCTGGATGCTGCTACAGGTTGGCCTACACTAAAGCCGACAAATTTTTATTTACTTCAAAATAACACTGGAAGAGACTGGGCTTTTCCAACCTGTGGAAATCATAAATGCTTGAGGACATGGATACGATGTTTACCCTGATTTGATCTTTCCACATTATATACATAAATCAAATTATCACACTGGACACCATAAATGTATACAAACATTGTTGGTCAAGTGAAAAAAAAACATAAGGCAGCCATTCCATCAAGGACCTGGTAGTTCATCATCAAATTCCAGGACACTTACTCTATGACCCATACACACAGCTCCTGGAAATCCACTTGAAGACACTTCTCACACAGGTAAAGGGATGTGACCAAGGACACTCACTGCAGCATTGTGTGGGATGGCACAGAGTTGGGGCAGCCTGAAGAACCTCACAAGCTGGGAAAGTGGGGGAGTAAAAGTGGGGTGAATGCACATCATGAAATCCAAGGAAAATCTAGGACCCACAAACTTGACATCAATACAGTAAAATGGATGACACATTTCTGAGTGCAGAAAGGAGATCTTAGCACTGAATAATGTGTGTGCAACAGGACCTATGTTGTAAGAATCCAGGCAAACAGAAGGACACACTTTGAATGAATTATGACACGTGCATGGGGAGTGGGAACAGGAGTAGCAAATGAGAAGAGATAAGTATAAATTAATAAAATAGGGTTCTCACAGTTTGCAGATCAACCAGGATAAAATGTCAGTTGTTGACAAGTAAAATGAACTCAAAAGCCTGCCATTCAAGTTCACTAAAAATGTGTGAATATATATATATATATATATTGTTTTTTATACAGATATAAATGTATCATTGACTGACTCAAGCTACTGTCTCGACAAGTTTCCAAATGTTCCCCATGGGACAAGGTTTTCTCCAATATCACAAAGTTGACCAAAAGCCTGCCTGGAGGACAGTTGCTATGTGTTCTTTCTTGGCAAAGGTCAGTCTAGTGCTTGTGTTGTAGGACCCAGAAGGTCACCTGGGAGATGGACAATTTGACTCGACTCAAGGAAGGGTCATCCCACGTGTGAAAGAAACATGCATGGGCTAGAGGGAACTTGGCCAGCTAAACGAATAACTTTAACACCAGCCACAACTCATTCTTCCTATTCCTCATTCCTCCCTCCTTCAGCTACCATCTCTGGACCACACTCCGTGGCTGTCCTCCATGGGAACCCAGTCCCAGCTTTGACCCTGGGTCCTGATCGCTGACCATTGTGCCTGCCCATTGTCTTCCTCTTCTCCAGCCCTCCTCATTTCACAGGGACAAATAATTCTCGGAGACAACAGCAGGTTGTGGAGTTGTGCAGAACTTGAGCTAAAACCACAATTCTCATTGTGTGTTGTGATAAGCAGTGTGAGAACCCCATGGGATTGTCACACCAAGTGCTCAGCACAAATTTCTGAAAGCTTGACAGCTGACACTTTTATCACTGCTGTATTCTATCACCATTGCTGATGGTAGTCTGTTGAGCTAGCCCTCACTTATCATTCCCTGACAGGTGACCCATGTTGGTGCTGTAACTATCCAGAACGTCAATCTCATACCAGGCTAATTTTTCCTGACACTGTGAATGTCTCCCAACTCTCAGCACCTCAAGGCAGGAGTCCTGCTCATAAATGCACAGATGCTACTAATAATTAGTTTCTCAGGTCCTTTTCTCTATGGAATGTTGTCCAGGCTACACTTTCCCCAAAAAACCTCCTGATGAGGCTGTCCAAGGGGGATCTCAAGTTCTCTGCAGGTACCTGGATCTATGTGAGGATAAACCCAGGTTCCTTTTCATTGCTGCAGGCTACCAGACAGCTCTAAGCTGGTGCATATGCAAGCAGGCTCCCAGATCCTGTCCCAGTGCCCTGGTTTCTCAAGGGACACTATTCAGCCCATGGAGCACTCTCTGCTCATGCACCTGTATTATAGCGCTAAGATGTGCACAGGTGCAAAAGCAGGCAGAGTTCCACAGAGACCCAGGAACCCTGGTTCGAAAATATACACTGGCAATGACACTCAGTGAACACTCAGCCAGACATGATAACAATGTCCTTTATTCTGAATATATCTACCTAGCATGGATAAAGGCCCAGTGCTCATTTGAAAAAGGAATAAACTAGGGGCACACATCAGCCACATGTCCAAAAGCTTTGTGTTGGTTGACCAGTGCCCACACACACACACCCAGAATTCATGTCCACTTGTAACTTCACAATGGTACCTTGTTTGGAAACAGGGTCTTTGCAGATTTAATTCAGGAAGAGATCTTGAGATGAGATTGTCATGGATTAGGGAGGGCTCTAAATCCAACAACTAGAAAAGCAGATGACACAGAGAAGAGGAGACGTGAAAATGGTGAGAGAGGTCGGAGTGATACAAACACCTGGCTGAAGAGGCAAGGGAGAATTTTTCCTTAGTCTTCAGAGGGAGCATGGCCCTGTTGACACTTTTGCTTCAGAATTTAACCTCTGGGGGTGGGGAAAGGAAAAGGGAGAAGGAGAATTTCCCTTGTTTTAAGTTACCAGGGTGTAGTAGTAACTTGCAAAAGCAGCTACAAGAATCTAATAGAAGCCTGGTGCCAGTGGCTCATGCCTGCAATCCTATCTACTCAGGAGGCAGAGATCGGGAGGATTGTGGTTCAAAGCCATCCCCAGCAAATAGTTCAAGAGATCCTATCTCGAAAATACCCAACACAAAACAGGGCTGGTAAGAGTGGTTCAAATGGTATAGCACCTGCCTATCATGTATGAAGCCCTGAGTTCAAACCTCAATACCACATTTTAAAAAAGAATCTAATATAGATGCACATACAACCCCACACACACTCACCTACAGTGCAAGCATAAGCACACCAGCATGCAGGATGACAGTCAAACTTGCCCGTCTGCCTCATAAATGCCCTCCCCCACCCCAGCAAGGGGAATGCACTCCACCTCAGAATGGACCCTGGAGACTCAGCTTGGAGGTGCATTGCTTGGGGAGGGCAGACCTCCCCTCCATGTTATTCCACTGTCCTCTCTTATCCCCAAATCAGGGCCTCTTACTACTCCAGTTTTCACTGATCCTCATGCCTTCTGCCTTCCAGCACCCAGAGCACTTACCAGTTCAGCCTGGAAACCAGCTCTGAAAACAAGGCTTCACTCACCTTCCTTGCAGACCCTTGGGGATGCCCTGAAGCCCACTGTGGGGTAGACTGTGGGCAGAGCACTAAGGTCAAAGTGAAGGAGCAGGTTTATCTCTGCAGGTGTCTTTCCCAGTGGTGGGTTCCCAGAGGCCTCAACACAACCTGTCTAGGGATGAAGAATGCACAGTCCTTAGAGTCCAGGAGATGGTTGGTGAGCTGAAAATGTGCCTGCCATTCCTCCCATCTATCTCCCATTATCTTTGTATTTCCTCTCTTCATCTTCCTGTTTTATCTTTCTTCCACCTTTTCTTCTTCCCTCCCTCCTTCCTGGAGCCACTTTCTCCCCACCTCTCTCTTACACCTGCCTCAGTTTAGACACTACTCCTCCCAGAAAATATCATCTGTCCTCCATCACAGTCCTATACGGTACCAAGAGTAGCTGCGCTTCTCAAAGTCTAAGCTTTTGTCAGGAGGACATCCCTCTCTCAACAGGTCCTGGCAAAGGAGTTTGAAGTGTAGATGTCTTGTCCTCAGACAAAATATCCTCTATTGTTGACTCTGGAAAGACAGACACAAATCCTCCCTTCACGTTTTCACGTAGGTTTCTGTGACTCACCATTTGTTCATTGTATTATATCCAGTTTCTCTAAGTATATTTGTGAACTACACAGGATATTTGTAGAAGGCTTATACTCCAATAGTCAAAAGCTTTGAAAATCTTGTTAATTTTCCTATATAGTAACTAATTTCTACTTGTAATGTGATAGTAATTTCAACGTCATTATGCCAGAAATTGAACTGGTTTTTTAATAAATAACTCCATAGTTTAAAAAAAGAACTTTACTGTCATGTTAATCTCTATTTTTGATGGGGAGGTGAATTAATGGTCGCCTGCCTGCCTAGCAAGTGTGAAGCCTTCAGTTCAAACCCCAGCACCATCAAAAAAAAAATGACTGTGATAATTTGTCAAAATAAGGCTTTTTTGAAATGTTTGAGAACCATATTATATAGATAAAGCTGACAGACCAAAACAGTGAAATAATAGCTAAAATTTATTGACAGGAAGTAATTGCCCAAAGAACAAAGGCAAAATGAAGACATTTGCAGGAAAAAAAATTTGGAAAGTTTTCACCAGAGGAAGTTCTGAAATATGTACTTCCAGAAGGCAAATATACCAGTAGCAATAAGAAAATGCAAAAAAAGGTAAAAATTTAGGTATATCTAGGAATTATTTTGTGTAAAGGAAAGAAGTGTCTAATTGTACATAAAGCACTGAGTGAAAATACTGGATAATAATGTATACAAGGAAGGGTGTTGGAAAACAAGGCTAAAGCTAATGAATATCCATCCATTGTTTGGGATAGGATGGAACATACTGTTTATACACGTATAGAATAACTGTCTACAGAGAAAATCCAAAAGAAGCAGCAAAATAACTAATTTAAATCATAAATGAATTAGAAAGACGAGACAAGACTGTCACACAAAAATCAAGTGTTAAACTGGACATGGTGGTGCATGCCTGTAATTTCAGCACTCAGGAGACTGAAGGAGGAAGATAATGAGTATGAGGCAAGCCTGTACTACAAAGTGAGAGCATGTCTCTAAAAATATCTGAACATCAGTGGCTCACACCTGTAATCCTTGCTTCTCAGAGGGCAGAGATCAGGAGGATCTAAAGCCAGCCTGGGCAAACAGTTTCTGAGACCCTAGCTTGAAAAAAACCTATCACAAAAATGGGCTGGTGGTATAGCTCAAGGTATAGGTCCTCAATTCAAACCCTAGTACCACAAAAAAGTACCTAAAAATAATAAAATGAACAAAGATCAAGAGTACATTTTAAAAAACATTTTGAAAATGCAAATGTTTAAACCTGATACCACTTAGAATGGCATCACAAAAAGACAACACAAGGGAAAAGAGATGTTACATTGAACAGAAGTGGCCCACCAGCATCAGGCTCAGAATTGAAACCAAAAATTAACTTGCACCTTGGTTCCAAATTCTTTCAGCTGCCTCATCAGGCCAGCCGTATAAAGAGGCTAAGGAGAAGAACAAAGCAAACGAAGTGAATGCCCTAGCTACTGGCACCTAGCACTATGGCAGGTGGAAGGGAATTCTCCACTTGGGGGAGTTAAAGTTGACAGAGAAAGAATTACAGCATAGTAAAGAAGACTGCACATTGCAGAAAAAGAGTGAATGAACAGGTGATCTGGAGTCTGCACAATGAGGTAGCTCTGGACAACAAATATATTGAAGGTCAGAGCAAACCTTGATTGCTATAGCCAAGACCACCTGGGAAAGGTCCTATTGTTAGGGAATGAACTGCCCTGGGATCACCAAACCAGGCAGAATCACACTCCAGGGTCCCTATGTACACCCAACCTTTCTGCACTTACTGAGATGCAATGGCCATGTGAACCATTTTTGGCTCTTGGGGAGTGTCTCTGACACAAGCACCCATACAGTTTTATGTTTTATGGGCTGTGAGAGAAATGGAGTGCAGTACAGCCAATCAGCAACACTGCCCTCTGTATTGGATGCCATGCCAGATGTATATTTTTTCTCAAAGGAGCGGATCTGGAGATCTGCTAGGATGGAGACTAGGTAATCATTCACTCCCCACAAGCCTCCCATCCAATACCAATTGGTGCTTCTGTTGCTCTCCATACCCTTGCTGAATTCCAGCAATGCACTGTGGTTTGGGCTTTGGTAATATTCCTAAGCACACAGTCTGAAAAGGTTCAGGGTACATTTACACCTGCATGGAATGTGCACCTTCTGTCAAACCTTGGTTGGCAAGAAGTGTGCCCTGCAAGCTGACATATGCCACAGCTGAATATGCAACCTAAAAGACTCCAGAGAGAAAATTCCTCAGGTGTTCTCAGCATTTTCCTAACATGTTCAGTGAGAAAGGTGACTTGCAGTCTACAGCCTGCTGTAGCTTATTTGGTGACATCTGAGACGAATTAGAAGTACTTGCATGAGTGACTGACAATCTCCCTGGCAGATTCCAACCTTAGAAGACCTGAAAAGAAGTGCTATCACCCAGAGGAACTGTGGCTAGTTTATTTTTCCCTATCTATTCTTTTATCTTTATTAGTGAGTTCTCATAGTTTTTCTTTTATCTTTTTTTGTTTGTTAGTAAAGCAGAATAGTTTTTAAGATTGAAAGTATAAAGTGGGAGAATAGATCCCCCAGAGGTGGGAGGGGTCCCAAGAAAGGGTGCCCCATTCCTTTTCTTATTTCATTATTTTTTTTCTATAAATGGACTTTTCCTCCTCTCTGTCATTTTCCCTTCTTGCATTTTATCCCCTTTTATTATTTCTATTTTAAAAAATTTTTCCTATGCATTCTACTTTGTGGTTTTTGTCTATCTATTTATTCTTCAGTGATTCTTCTCCCACCCATCCCCTTTCTGGTTCTGGGGATCAAACTGAGGGCTTTTTGCCCATTAGGCCAGTACTCTGCCTAACAGATATACAACCAGCTCAACTGAGAGTAATTTAACCCAAGGCCATCAAACCCAGTGATTGGTACTCTGGTGTTTGCTTTAAACTAAGGGAAATCCTAGCTACTTGGGACGCAGAGATTTGAAAGATATTTGAAATCCCAGCTTTATGGGGAATCACAAAAAGGAAGGTCAAAGAGCAGGCCATCCTTGGGATAAAGCAAAAGTCTACCTCAAAAATAACCAGTGCAAAAGGACTGGGGCATGGGTCAAGTGCAAGAATGCCACCTAGCAGTCATCCCTGGACACTGAATTATTGGAAAGTGATGTCAAATGCATATTTTTTCTCAAAGGAGTGGGAGGCCCTGAGATCAACCCCCAGTACTGCCCCAAATCAGCAACACAACAATAAAAACCAGAGGGGATATACCAACTAGCTGTATCGGACCTTTCAGCACAACTGGAGCAGCACATATCAGAATCACTTTCAATAAAATACCAATGTGAACAGTGCCCATGGAATACACACCTCCTAATAGGGGTTTCCATGCCTATTGTAGGACTTAGCTCAGAGCATGTTCCCCACATATTCTCTGTTCTATATCACACAATCCTAAATTACCAGAAGACTCCACTCTTGGGAGACATAGGAGAACATGAGTTTCCCAGGCATTCACATAGAATGCGTTTTGTCACAATTCACTAATCACAGCTGAGAAGCCAAAGGGAGATTATACAATAAAGTCCAACTGGAATTAAAAGAACACTAGAAAACATGCCAATCCTCCAAGACACATAAGAGAATGAGGGATATTTATCCCAACAGAGAGCAATGTATGTGTCAGCAGTCATATACAAGACTATGGCACCTTTTAAAACTCATAATTCTGTAAGAATGAATTCGAAGCATATTGAAATGGATGAAGTGCCAGATTACGAATTCAAAAGATAATTTTTAAAGATTAATGAACTCTAGGAGGATGCATATAAATAATGGAAGACTATGTTGTACATGAATCAGAAACCTAGAAGGAAATAGAGATTTTGAGAAAGAACCAAACAGAAGTCTTGCAAAACAAAAACTGTGTCAGTCAAATAAAACTTCAGTTCAAAGCCACAGCAATAGACTAGATCAAGAAGAACAAAGAAGCCAGGTGCCAGTGGCTCACGCCTGTAATCCTAGCTATTGAGGAGGCAGAGATTGGAGGATTTTGGTTCAAAGCCAGCCAGGGAAAGTAGTTCATGAGATCCTATCTTGAAAAAACCCATCACAAACAAGGGGCTGGTGCAGTGGCTCAATGTGTAGGCCCTGAGTTCAAGTCCCAGTACTTCAAAAAAATTTTAAAAACAGCATGGAACATCAAAGAAAAAAAGAGAAGTCCAATGAACTATAACGTTAAGACCGTGACAAAGAAAAAAGGGAAGAAACAATGAACATAACATACCAGACATCTTCGTCGCCATTCAAGGACCACAGTTGCACGCAATCATAATATATGACAGAGAAGAGTTTAAGATAAAGAAACCGAAATCCTATGCAAGGAAATAATAGCTGACATTTCCCCAAATCTTTGTAAGATTACAGATTTTGTTGTTTCAGATTATTATTGATTGAATGATTGCTGGTTACTGGAGTTTGAACTCAGGGCCTCACAATTGCTAGGCAGGCAGTCTACCACTTTGAGAAACTTCACCAGACCTCCCCAAAATCTTGGGAAACATTTGGACATCCAGGTAATGGAGTCATTTAGAACCCCAAAGAAGAGATGTCAGGGAAGTTTTCCCTGTCCCAGGAGCTGATGCTTCCCCCTCCATCACCACTGTTCTCCCCACCCACTTTTTTTGTGGTACTGGGGATTGAACGTGGGGCCTTCACCTTGAGCCACTCCACCACCCCTCCTTTAGAGATGGGTTTTTTGAGAAAGGGTCTTGCAACTATTTGCCTGTGCTGGCTTGGAACCGTGATTCTCCTGATCTCTGCCTTCTGAATAGCTAGGATTACAAGCACGGACCACAGGCACTTGTCACTTCTCCCATTTTTGAGAACTATTTGCTCAGGGATGGCTTGGAAATGCAATCCTCCTGATATCTGCCTCTTGAGTACCTAGGATTATAAGGTGTTAGCCACCCATACCAGGCTTGTGGTTATGGTTTTTGAGGTTGTTTCTTTTTTTTATTTTTTTGGCAGTAGTGAGGTTTGAATTCAGGGTTTTGAACTTGCAACACAGATGCTCTACTGCTCTGGTTATTTTGGAGACGGGATCTCCCAAACTATTTGTCTGGGCTTAACTCAAAGGTGATCCTCCCAATCTCAGCCTCCCAAATAGCTAGGATTACAACAATGAGCCATCAGTTACTGGTTTCCTACTCCTTTTATACAGGTATTCATCCCACTAGTGGATATCAGGATGTGCAAGCTGGCAGCACAGTGATGTCAAGTGTACAACTACTCACAGCAAGAAAGAAAGTAAAGCAAGAAAAGTAACTTTGATATGAGTGTATAGACTGAGATTCCTCCCAGATGCTGTGAGAGGCTCCAAACCGATACCTCAGTCTGCTCCACAGGAGAGGTCCTAGGGGCTTCTACTCAATGGAAACACAAAGGGACCAGGCACAGGGCAGCTGTGTGCAGCTGATGACGCTCAGTTCTATAGCCCTGGGTCACAAGAGAACTGCCAGATGATCCAAATGTTCTGATGAGGCGCCAGTGCCTAAGGGACAAAAAGAGAAGTAAAATCAATACAAACAAAACAAAAAGGATCAAGAGATTCTTCTCTGCCCTCCTCTCATATGAAATGTGCATAGCCAAATATTCAGCACCCTTTGAAAAAGGAAAAAGGATGCTATACTGTCTGTTAGAACTGTGCCACGAGCAATGAATCATTGATAATGCTGCAGAAAGGCGAATTCGGTGCTGTGGGATATGGGCTGGGATGAGGATGTTTCAGGATTGATGGTTAGGCCAAAGAGGCGCTGGATTAGGAGGTGACGGTGGTTGTATTGAAGACTGCTTTTCACTTACTTGGAAAGTTGGGGACAAAAGCGTGGACCCACAGGAGGAAGGCAGCCTGGGGTGGGCATGGACCACACATCCTCCCATGTCCACATGCCCGCTCACCTCCCCGTCATCCACAAGTAGGGAGAGCGTTAGGCCCGCGCCCTGTCCTACAGCCCCTCCCCCAGCCAGAAGGCGCTAAAGGTCGCGTCCCCAACCGCCAAGGCCAGAGGCGACCCCGGTCCAGCTGCCCTCCAGGACTCACCGACGCGGAGTGGGGAGACGCCAACCGCTTGCTACAAACTGCCGCCCTTCTCCTTCAGGACGCTGACCTGCGCCCCATATCCTTGGTTTTAGCGTGCCGGCGACCTCCATGTAATTTGCTTGAGCCTGACAAGTCACCTGAACGTCCTCAACAGAGGACACAGCCTGGACACAAGTCCCAGTTGTTCTCTGACAGCGACTGTCAGTTTAAAACCCGCCCCAGATCGCTGAAGCCCGCCCCGTGGCCTCTGCTTCTGTGTCCGATTGGGCAGCCTACATGCCGTGCCTCCAATCGGCAGAACTCGACGCTCTGAGTGACATGTGATCGCACCAATCCATAGCTGCATAGCTGAGGGCGGTAACCATGACGAGGTCGAGACTGCGTCTTCCGGAGGGTGGAGCCGGCTTCATCATAGAACAGGTGTAGTCACCATACTGAAGATGACAGAGGATTAGGAATCATAGCAAGAGGACAGGAGACGTGAAGAGCTGAAGTGGGAACCTTACAGAAATTCACTTGGATTTTCTTCCACATAGTGTTGGTGGCTAAGTGAAAAGGGCGTCCTAGGAGCAATACTCCTGGATGAAGTCCCCTTTAATTCTGGTTTTAGCTGCTGGTAAAAGACTGGCTGTTAGACAAACGTCCAGACAGCGCTACGGACGAAATCCCAGCATCCCCATCAGCGCCTCAGAGGCAGCGCAAACCACCGTCCTGCCTGGCGGCTCCAAGTGGCCCAACCTGACTGGCGCTAACCTGCTACAGGACGCCATCCCTAGGCTGCAAGTCTAGTTGTCACAATGGTTACCATGGCCACCTCTCTGACGCCAGCTCAGCGTCAAGAAGCGTTCCTGTCGCCATTTCGCTGTTTGCTTCCTCACGCAGATCCGGACCCATTCAGTTACAATTGTCTGAGAAATAATTTTGTGCTGTTCACTGACAGTCCTCAGAAGCTCATACAGCCTTTTCGGAGACACGTGGAGCTTTCCGTGCAGGAAGGATATGTAAATCTAGACATGACATCAACTTTCTCCACTTTGAAAGCCTGCACGCCTCTAGGAGATTCCACGTCAGCCAGGTGCCTGTGGCTCCCGCCTGGAATCCTAGCTCCTCAGGAGGCAGAGATCAGGAGAATCGGGTACGACTGCAGCCCAGACAAGTAGTTCATCCACTATGATCTCAGAGGTCAGGACGGTATGGAACTGTTACGACTGCCTTCTGAGGAGTGACACACGGGTGCTGATCCTGAAGTGAGTCAAAATTCAAATGGTTCCAAAGAGAGTGGCCAAGACCCTGGAAACAGGTGTTATTTGTGAACACAGACTCCACTTACTAAAGTACATGGTTCCTCCTTCGTTAGTCATGATAAACCTGCAAGGGCTCCATCAAAGACCCACTTATGGGGCCATTCACTACGGTTATAGTTTGTGTTTGGAATGTACCTTAGAGGCCCATGAGTTAAAGGTGAGGTTCCCAGCCAATTGCACTATTGGAAGGTGGTGGAATTATTAGAAGTAGAGCCTAGTGGGAAGGCTTAGCTCATTTGATGTGTGGCCTTGAATGGATTCTGGCACCCTGGTCTTCCTGTATCTCAAACCCATCTAAGTGGTCATGGAGCTTACTCCCTCATGTGCTTCTGCCATGGTGTGCTGCCCCACGTTCAAGGTAATGGAGTCAGTTGGTCATGAATTGAAAATAAGCCTTTCCTCTCCTTAAATTGATTTATCCTAAGACATTTTTTGGTGGTATTGGAGTTTGAATTCAAAGCCTCACACCTGCTTGGTAAGAACTCTACCACTTGAGCCAATCCGCAGGCATTTCCTGTGTGGGTATTTGAATAGTAGGATATCATGACCTATTTGCTGAACTTAAACAATGATCCTCCTGATATCTCTTTGTGGAGTAGCTAGGATTACAGCCACTGGCACCTGGCACATCTGAGGTATTTTATCTGAGGTTAAACAAACCAAAAGTTCACTAACTACATTTTTTAAACTGATATTTTTTATGGACTATGATTTTTCCTTCTATTACAGAGGTGGAAAGGAGAGTGGAAAAAGGTCAGTAGGAGGGGAAATAAGGAAGAGTAATAGAGGGGGCAAATACAACCAAATACATTCTATTCATGTATGAAATGTCATAATGAAGCCCCATACCTTTATGGAATGGAACCGGGATTTGAACTTGGGCTCACACTTACTACCCAGGTTCCCTACCACTTGAGCCACTTCTCCAAACCCTGAAACCCATTATTTTGTGCAATTTAATATGGGCTAATAAAAACTGATTTTTTGGCAGTTCTGAGGATTGAACCTAGGCACTTGCACATGTGAAGCAAGTGCTCTATCACTGAGCTGCATTACCAGCTCTAAAACTGATTTCCTATTGTGCTAAAAATGTACATAAAATTTACCATTTAATGATCTTTGAGGCAGAAGGAAGAGGGTTAGGAGGGAATGGTGTTGATCAAAGAGGAAAAATTTGGAGTTAGACAGAAGGATAGGTTTTGAAATCTATTATAGAGCAGGGGGAATAATTCTGTCATCAATTGTATATTATATGCTTCAAGATAAGCAAGAGAGCAATATTTAAATATTACCATAAAAGAGGGTGGGGGCATACCTAAGTGGTAGAATGCTTGCCTAGCATACATAGGCTCTGAGCTTCAGCCCAGCACTTCAAAAAACCCCTTAAAATTAAACAAATAAGCCAGGTACCTGTGGCTCACACCTGTAAATGTAGCTAAATATAAATGGAGATTGATATCAGGAGGATCAAGGTTTGAAGCCAGCCTGTTGAAATACTTTACAAAACCCCATATCAATTTAATCAGAGCTTAATGGACTGGAGATGTGGCTCGAGCAGTACAGCATCTGCCTTGCAAACACAAAGTCCTAAGTTCAACCCCAGTCCCACCAAAAAATTAAGAAACAATGAGCTATTCAGGTAATATAAATATAAATGATGGTGAACTTGATTTAATCGTACACACACACACACACACATATATATATCATGTGTACTCCATAACTGTATACAGTTTTGATTAGGCAAATGAAAATACTATCAAGAATAATTTTATAAAACAAATCATCACAAAAATAAGTAGTACATAAAATTTAGTGGCATGAATCACACTTACAATGTTGTACAACTCATACCTCTATCTAGTGCAACTAATTTCCATTACCCCCAAAGGAAACCCTGTGCCCAATAGATGTCACTCCCCACTGTCTGTTTGCTCCAGCCACCACTACCTGTCAGCTGCTTCAAATTTCTATAAACATGTACACCCTTCACCATAGTCAGAAAAGAACCCAGATGACCATCCACTGAAGTGTATCCATCTAGTGACATGTTTGGCTATAAAAGAACATGTCACTATGTAGATGAATCTTGAAACCTGACTTAACAAAATAAATGAGACACGAAAGACAGCATTTTGCTCATGCCTGAAATCCTAACTACTCAAGAGACAGAGAACAAGAGGATTATGGTTTGAAGACAGTCCAGGAAAATAGATCTCGAGACTCTATCTGGAAAATACCCAACACAAAACAGGTGGCTGGTGGAGTGGCTCAAGTGGTATCATACCTGTCTAGGAAGCATTAGGCCCTGAGATCAAACCCCAGTACCGCAAAAAAAAAGGCAGTTAAGATGATTGCAAGGCTCTTTCCTATGGTAATGGGAGGAATAGGCCAGGCACCAGTGTCTTAAACTGCAATCCTAGCTACTCAGGAGGCAGAGGTCAGGAATATCATGGTTGGAAACCAGCCCGAGAAAATAATTTGAGAAAAATCCCATCACAAAAATAGGGTTGGTGTAGGCCCAAAGTTAAAACCCCAGTACTGCAAAGAAAAGAAAGGAAATGGAAAGAATAAATTGACAGTGGGGAAAATGTAACAGGGACCACAAAAGAAAATAAACTTTGTTTTGGGGGATTTTTGTTTGTTTGTTTTTGGAGTCACTGGTGTTTGAACTCAGGTCCTCATACTTGCTTGGCAGGCACTCCTACCACTTGAGCCATTCTGCTAGTCCCTTGATGGTCCTTTTAATGTCTGTGATTAATATGGAAGACACCACTTTCATTACTGTCGTTAGTAATTTGTGTTGTCTTTTTTACTTAGTTTGGCTAAGTGAGGCTTGTCAGTTTTATGGTCTTTTCAGAAAACCAGCTTTTAGTTTTGTTGATTTCTTCTTGATTTGTCATGCATAATTTCATTGGTGTCTTTGCCAATTATAGTTTTCCTGCTTTTTTTTCTTTGGTGGGAGTGACTTTTAAACTTGGCTTCATGCTTCCAAAGCAGGTGCTCTACCTCTTGAGACACACCTCCAGTCCATGGTTATTTTGAGATGCAGGCTCTCGAACTGTTTGCACTGGGTGGCCTTGAACCTCGATCCTCCAGATCTCAAGCTCCCAAGTGGCTAGGATAGATTACAGGTGTAATCCACCAGCACCCTGCCTGTTTTCCTGTTTTTTTTTTTTCATTTTTCTTTTATTATTCATATGTGCATACAAGGCTTGGTTTATTTCTCCCCCCTGCCCCCACCCCCTCCCTTACCACCCACTCCACCCCCTCCCGCTCCCCCCCTCAATACCCAGCAGAAACTATTTTGCCCTTATCTCTAATTTTGTTGTAGAGAGAGTATAAGCAATAATAGGAAGGAACAAGGGGTTTTGCTGGTTGAGATAAGGATAGCTATACAGGGCATTGACTCACATTGATTTCCTGTGCGTGGGTGTTACCTTCTAGGTTAATTCTTTTTGATCTAACCTTTTCTCTAGTTCCTGGTCCCCTTTTCCTATTGGCCTCAGTTGCTTTAAGGTATCTGCTTTAGTTTCTCTGCATTAAGGGCAACAAATGCTAGCTAGTTTTTTAGGTGTCTTACCTATCCTCAACCCTCCCTTGTGTGCTCTCACTTTTATCATGTGCTCATAGTCCAATCCCCTTGTTGTGTTTGCCCTTGATCTAATGTCCACATATGAGGGAGAACATACGATTTTTGGTCTTTTGAGCCAGGCTAACCTCACTCAGAATGATGTTCTCCAATTCCATCCATTTACCAGCGAATGATAACATTTCGTTCTTCTTCATGGCTGCATAAAATACCATTGTGTATAGATACCACATTTTCTTAATCCATTCGTCAGTGTTGGGGCATCTTGGCTGTTTCCATAACTTGGCTATTGTGAATAGTGCCGCAATAAACATGGATGTGCAGGTGCCTCTGGAGTAACAGTCTTTTGGGTATATCCCCAAGAGTGGTATTGCTGGATCAAATGGTAGATCGATGTCCAGCTTTTTAAGTAGCCTCCAAATTTTTTTCCAGAGTGGTTGTACTAGTCTACATTCCCACCAACAGTGTAAGAGGGTTCCTTTTTCCCCGCATCCTCGCCAACACCTGTTGTTGGTGGTGTTGCTGATGATGGCTATTCTAACAGGGGTGAGGTGGAATCTTAGTGTGGTTTTAATTTGCATTTCCTTTATTGCTAGAGATGGTGAGCATTTTTTCATGTGTTTTCTGGCCATTTGAATTTCTTCTTTTGAGAAAGTTCTGTTTAGTTCACGTGCCCATTTCTTTATTGGTTCATTAGTTTTGGGAGAATTTAGTTTTTTAAGTTCCCTGTATATTCTGGTTATCAGTCCTTTGTCTGATGTATAGTTGGCAAATATTTTCTCCCACTCTGTGGGTGTTCTCTTCAGTTTAGAGACCATTTCTTTTGATGAACAGAAGCTTTTTAGTTTTATGAGGTCCCATTTATCTATGCTATCTCTTAGTTGCTGTGCTGCTGGGGTTTCATTGAGAAAGTTCTTACCTATACCTACTAACTCCAGAGTATTTCCTACTCTTTCTTGTATCAACTTAAGAGTTTGGGGTCTGATTTTAAGATCCTTGATCCATTTTGAGTTAATCTTGGTATAGGGTGATATACATGGATCTAGTTTCAGTTTTTTGCAGACTGCTAACCAGTTTTCCCAGCAGTTTTTGTTGAAGAGGCTGCTATTTCTCCATCGTATATTTTTAGCTCCTTTGTCAAAGATAAGTTGCTTATAGTTGTGTGGCTTCATATCTGGATCCTCTATTCTGTTCCACTGGTCTTCATGTCTGTTTTTGTGCCAGTACCATGCTGTTTTTATTGTTATTGCTTTGTAATATAGTTTGAAGTCAGGTATTGTGATACCTCCTGCATTGTTCTTTTGACTGAGTATTGCCTTGGCTATTCGTGGCCTCTTGTGTTTCCATATAAATTTAACAGTAGATTTTTCAATCTCTTTGATGAATGTCATTGGAATTTTGATGGGAATTGCATTAAACATGTAGATTACTTTTGGGAGTATAGACATTTTTATTATGTTGATTCTACCAATCCATGAGCATGGGAGATCTCTCCACTTTCTATAGTCTTCCTCAATGTCTTTCTTCAGAAGTGTATAGTTTTCCTTGTAGAGGTCTTTCACATCTTTTGTTAGGTTTACACCTAGGTATTTGATTTTTTTTGAGGCTATTGTAAATGGAATTGTTTTCATACATTCTTTTTCCGTTTGCTCATTGTTAGTGTATAGAAATGCTAATGATTTTTCTATGTTGATTTTATATCCTGTTACCTTGCTATAGCTATTGATGATGTCTAGAAGCTTCTGAGTAGAGTTTTTTGGGTCTTTAAGGTATAGGATCATGTCGTCTGCAAATAGGGATATTTTGACAGTTTCTTTACCTATTTGTATTCCTTTTATTCCTTCTTCTTGCCTAATTGCTCTGGCTAGGAATTCCAGTACTATGTTGAATAGGAGTGGAGATAGTGGGCATCCTTGTCTGGTTCCTGATTTTAGAGGGAATGGTTTTAATTTTTCTCCATTAAGTATAATGCTGGCTGTAGGTTTGTCATATATAGCTTTTATAATGTTGAGGAACTTTCCTTCTATTCCTAGTTTTCTTAGAGCTTTTATCATGAAATGATGTTGGATCTTATCAAAGGCTTTTTCTGCATCTATTGAGATGATCAAGTGGTTTTTGTCTTTGCTTCTGTTAATGTGGTTTATTACGTTTATTGATTTTCGTATGTTGAACCACCCCTGCATCCCTGGGATGAAGCCTACCTGGTCGTGGTGAATAATCTTTTTGATGTGTTGCTGAATTCGATTTGCCATTATTTTGTTGAGGATTTTTGCATCAATGTTCATTAAGGAGATTGGCCTATAGTTCTCCTTTTTGGAGGTGTCTTTGCCTGGTTTTGGGATAAGTGTAATAGTGGCTTCATAAAATGTGTTTGGCAGTTTTCCTTCCCTTTCTATTTCATGGAACAGTTTAAGGAGGGTTGGTATCAGTTCTTCTTTAAAGGTCTGATAGAATTCAGCAGAGAATCCATCAGGTCCTGGACTTTTCTTTTTGGGGAGACTCTTGATTGCTGCTTCAATTTCATTTTGTGTTATAGGTCTATTCAGGTGATTAATTTCCTCTTGGTTCAGTTTTGGATGATCATATGTATCTAGAAATCTGTCCATTTCTTTTAGATTTTCAAATTTATTTGAATATAGGTTCTCAAAGTAGTCTCTGATGATTTCCTGGACTTCCATGGTGTTTGTTGTTATCTCCCCTTTTGCATTCCTAATTCTACTAATTTGGGTTTTTTCTCTCCTCATGTTAGTCAGGTTTGCCAGGGGTCTATCGATCTTGTTTATTTTTTCAAAGAACCAACTTTTTGTTTC
Organism: Castor canadensis; assembly: GCF_047511655.1. Lineage (NCBI taxonomy): Eukaryota > Metazoa > Chordata > Mammalia > Rodentia > Castoridae > Castor > Castor canadensis. Next base: position 14,703,434 of record NC_133399.1, read on the forward strand.
ATTAATTCTTTGTATGGTTTTTTTGGTTTCTATTTCATTGATTTCAGCTCTTATTTTTATTATTTCTCTCCTTCTATTTGTTTTGGGATTTGCTTGTTCTTGTTTTTCTAGGAGTTTGAGATGTATCATTAGGTCATTGATTTGGGATCTTTCAATCTTTTTAATATATGCACTCATGGCTATAAACTTTCCTCTCAAGACTGCCTTAGCTGTGTCCCATAGGTTCTGGTAGGTTGTGTTTTCATTTTCATTGACTTCTAGGAACTTTTTAATTTCCTCTTTTATTGCATCGATGATCCATTCTTCATTAAGTAATGAGTTATTTAGTTTCCAGCTGTTTGCATGTTTTTTGTCTTTACTTTTGTTGTTGAGTTCTACTTTTACTGCATTGTGGTCAGATAGTATGCATGGTATTATTTCTATTTTCTTATATTTGCTGAGGCTTGCTTTGTGCCCTAGGATATGATCTATTTTGGAGAAGGTTCCATGGGCTGCTGAGAAGAATGTGTATTGTGTAGAGGTTGGATGAAATGTTCTGTAGACATCTACTAGGTCTACTTGATCTATTGCATATTTTAGATCTTGGATTTCTTTATTGAGTTTTTGTTTGGATGACCTATCTATTGATGATAATGGAGTGTTAAAGTCTCCCACAACCACTGTGTTGGCGTTTATATATGCTTTTAGGTCTTTCAGGGTATGTTTGATGAAATTGGGTGCGTTGACATTGGGTGCATACAGATTGATGATTATTATTTCCTTTTGGTCTATTTCCCCTTTTATTAGTATGGAATGTCCTTCTTTATCTCGTTTGATCAATGTAGGTTTGAAGTCTACTTTGTCAGAGATAAGTATTGCTACTCCTGCTTGTTTTCGGGGGCCATTGGCTTGGTAAATCTTCTTCCAGCCTTTCATCCTAAGCATATGCTTATTTCTGTCGGTGAGATGAGTCTCCTGTAAGCAACAAATTGTTGGATCTTCTTTTTTAATCCATTTTGTCAAATGGTGTCTTTTGATGGGTGAATTAAGTCCATTAACATTAAGTGTTAGTACTGATAGGTATGTGGTGATTCCTGCCATTTAGTTATCTTAGTTGTTTGAAGGTTTGATTGTGTGTACCTAACTTGATGTGACTCTCTACTGTCTTGCTTTTTCTTATCCTGTGGTTTGGTGCTGCCTGCCTTTTCATGGTTAAGTTGGGTGTCACTTTCTGTGTGCAGGATCCCTTGCAGAATCTTTTGTAATGGTGGCTTTGTGGTCACATATTGTTTTAGTTTCTGCTTATCATGGAAGACTTTTATTGCTCCATCTATTTTGAATGATAGCTTTGCTGGGTAGAGTATCCTGGGGTTGAAGTTATTTTCATTCAGTGCCCGGAAGATCTCACCCCACGCTCTTCTTGCTTTTAATGTTTCTGTTGAGAAGTCTGCTGTGATTTTGATGGGTTTACCTTTGTATGTTACTTGTTTTTTCTCTCTTGCAGCCTTCAATATTCTTTCCTTAGTTTCTGAACTTGTTGTTTTAATGATGATATGTCGTGGAGTAGTTCTATTTTGATCTGCTCTGTTTGGTGTCCTGGAGGCCTCTTGCATTTGTATGGGAATATCTTTCTCTAGATTTGGGAAATTTTCCATTATTATTTTGTTGAATATATTACGCATTCCCTTCGCTTGCACCTCTTCTCCTTCTTCGATGCCCATGATTCTCAAGTTTGGTCTTTTGATGGAGTCGGTGAGTTCTTGCACTTTCTTTTCACAGGTCTTGAGTTGTTTAATTAGTAGTTCTTCAGTTTTTCCTTTAATTACCATTTCATCTTCAAGTTCTGAGATTCTGTCTTCTGTTTGTTCTATTCTGCTGGATTGGCCTTCCGTTTTGTTTTGCAGTTCTGTTTCGTTCTTTTTTTCTGAGGTTTTCCATATCCTGGCTGTTTTCTTCTTTATTGTTGTCTATTTTTGTCCTGAGTTCATTTATCCATTTATTCATTGTGTTCTCTCTTTCACTTTGGTGTTTATACAGTGCTTCTATGGTTTCCTTTATTTCTTCTTTTGCTTTTTCAAATTCTCTATTTTTATTGTCTTGGAATTTCTTGAGTGTCTCCTGTACATTTTGGTTGACCCTATCCAGTATCATCTCTATAAAATTCTCATTGAGTACTTGTAGTATGTCTTCTTTTAAATTATTCTTGTAGGCTTCATTGGGTCCTTTGGCATAGTTTATCTTCATTTTGTTGGAGTCTGGCTCTGAGTTTCTGTTCTCTTCATTCCCCTCTGGTTCCTGTACTAATTTTTTGCTGTGGGGAAACTGGTTTCCTTGTTTTTTCTGTCTTCCTGTCATTGTCCTTGGTGTTGTTACTGTCCCTGTACTGTGTGTAATTAAGTATTTTCTAGCTTGTAATAATAACAATGGTAATATTGAGAATGGAAGAGTGAGCTGAGATGGAAAGCAAGAAGTTAAAGAAAAGGGGAAAACAAATATACAGACAAGAGGGAGAAAGCAGAACGAGGTATCAGACAAGAGAGTTTCAAAGGTATAAACAGGGAGTGTTAGTGTACTAATCGACAGTAAGCTGAACAGACAATAGAGTGACAGAGAGAGGATTGAAAATCAAAGATAAAAAAATAAAAAATAAGTATATGAAAGTAATATCTATTTATAAAAATGAATTAAAATAAAATGGAAAATAGAAAATTAAAAAAAACAAAAAACTTCCAAGTTTATATGCAATGCAATTTCAGTCTTAATAATTTGGATGTCCGTCTCAATCTCCAGTCCTGGAGTTGGTGCCTCAGATGTTGTTCTGTAGTTGTCTCATCAAAGGGGATGCATAAAGTAGAACAAAACTACACTCACACACACACAGAAGAAAAAAAAAAGCCCCACCAAGTGTCCCCAGTTCAAATGCAATACAGTTTCAGTAAGTTTTTCGGCTTGCAGGTGTAATTCGGTTGTTCTCTCATCAAAGGTAGGGAGAAAAAGAAAAAAAAAGCGTCTGGAGGCAGTTCTGAGAGTGGTATCTGCAACTGTGGCTTGCCTGCCTGCTGCTCTCAGCCTGTAGCTGGCGGCGTTATTTATGCAGATCTCTGGGGTGAGCTAGCGCTCACCTGGTCCCACAGGCTTTGTTTGCTCAGAGTTCTCCTGTGCGGGGAGGGGGGCCTCTGCTACAGGCTTTTCCCTTTCCAAGCACTGGGAAAGGCGACACTGCCCCGCGTTGTCAGGCCTGCGTGTTTATTTACAGTTCACGTGGGAAGTGGGTCTTCCCTCCTCTCACAAGCGTCCCCGCTCCTGGTTGCTGGCGCGCCCCGCTCCCGCCAGAGCCTCTCTGCCCCGCCCGGCTCGTTTATTTACAGTCCCGGGAAGGATTCCCTTCCCCCAATCTTCAGCGCTCAGGGCGCCCCACCCTCTTTCCAGCGTGTCTTAACTGTTCTTATTGCTTAGTACTCAGTTTCTCTTTTTTTCCCGGGTGGAGGTCAGTCTGTCCAGGGGGCTATGCTGCTCTGGCCCAGACTTGTCTGTGGGGCTACCGTGGTACCGCGAAGCTCACCTTGTCCGCATCTTCCCAAGCCGTATGGGCGCCGGCCACTGGCGGCCCGGGGGCCTCCTCGGTTCTCCGTTTAACGTGAAGTGGAGATTCTCTGCGCCAGCTGGAGATGTGGAGGAGTCAAAGTTATGTCTTTTCTCGGTGATTATGCCTGCAAAGTGTGTCTCCAGCGTCTCTCCAAGATTTCACTATAGGAGGCTCGCTTTCTGCTTCCTACCTCTAGCCGCCATCTTGGAATTCCCTGTTTTCCTGTTTTTAATTTGGCTTTATCTTGCTCTTCTTTCTCAGTTTTTCTAAAGTAAAAGATCCATTTCTGTATTTAGAGCCCTCTGTATTTAGAGTTCTCTGTACTTACTCATTGCAGTGTCAGATGACTTCAGTTGATTCTGACTAATTTTCTGTCTCAACTGTCAATTCCTGGTGGTGGTCTGTTGCAGTCTCCAAGTATAATTGTGGATCTGTAATTTTGTTTTTGGTTCTGTATCTTTTTTGTCTCATGTAATTTGATGTTCTCTTTAGGGGAAGACAACATAATGTCTTAATGGATCCCTTTATCATTTGATCCCTGCATTCCTTTGTGATTTTCCTAACACTACTACTGCCTGTTTAGTGTGAAATTAATATAGTTATCTCAGCTTTCTTTTTGTGATAGAAATGTATCTCTCTTCATAGCGTTGCATTTAATCTGTCTTTGTCATTTTTATCTTTTTAAATATTTATATATTTTTTAACTGGTGCGTATAAATTAAATGCATCTATAATGTAAAATGATGCTGTTAACTATGTACTTATTGTGGAGGTGATAAATCAACTGAATTAATACATACATTACTACATCCTTATCATTTTGTGGTGAGAACATTTAAAATGTAATCTCTTAGTGACTTTCCAGAGTACAATTTATTGGTATTCACTAGTCACCATATTGTGTAATAGGTCTTTTGAACTTAGTCCTCCTATCCAACTGATATTTCACATCCTGTGATCATTCTCTCTCTAACTGACCCTTATGTCTGTATATTTCAAATGGTATTTCATGTAGCCAACACAGATCTCATTTTCTTATGTACCCTGATACTCTTAATTACTGTGCTTAGCTAATTTACATTTAAATATTGTTGACATTGGATTAATATGTACCACACCGTCACTGTTTTCTACTTTTTTTTTAAGTAGGTATGTTCTTCACTTTGAGAACGTGGTAAGTGTTATTGTAGTTGACAGTTGTTTTTATCTCTCAAAGTAGCACCTACTCATTCTAAAGCAATTCATGAGGTACTACTACCTTGGCTTTCTTTCTCTTGTTTGGCATATGGGACTCTCTGAAAGTACTCTTTATATCCCCAGTTTTGGACTATTGCTTGCCTGTTGGCCTTAGTTGTTCTGGGTTTTTGTTTAATCTTCTCATCTGTTTCTGTGTTCTTATTTTATGATCCCATTTTCTTTGCTTCACTAGACTGTCTTGTATGTTTATTAAACTAAAAAATGTTAAGGGATTTCCCAGTGTTAACAGTACCATTGCACCCAATGTAAACGCAGTTTACAATAACACTGCACTGTTTTCACAGGCCTTGCAGGTACCTTGTAATGTTTCCAGCTCCTCCCCATCCCATATACAATCACTGTCATTTACTTTTCTTAGTCCTTACAACCAGCCAGTATATTATCGATAGTAACAATATGAACAAACATATTATTGTGAATACAGGAAGTAAGAACCAAAGCATTTATTGTGGCCATTTAATTCTTGTCTAATATTCTGTTCTTTATGAGATCAGAGTTCTAACTTCTCTCAAAGAGATCTTTTACTAATTCTTACAATGTAGATATTCTGGTGACATCATCTCAATTTAATCCTGTTTTCTTTCTTTTCTTCAGGCTGCATAAATTCAATGGTAACCTCACCCAAGTTTATTCTTTGTCTTGTCATTGAGTAACTGGAGTGATGATTTCATTTAAATTCTTGTTTTGCACCTGTGTAATTTCTATATGGTTCTTCTCAGGGTTTTTATATTTTGAGTTTTTTGTTTCTGTTTTTGTTTTCTTGAGACAGAGTCTTGCTAAATAGTTGCAGGTGGCCTGTAACTCACTCTAGCCCATGCTAGTCTCAAAAAACTCAAAATCTCCTGCCTCAGGCTCCTGAATGCTGAAATTACAGATGTTTGCCATTATGCTTGGCTCCTTTTTTTTTTTCTTTTGGGCGGGACTAGGGCTTTATACTTACAATACAGGTGGTATATTGCTTGAGCCATGCCTCCGGTCCATTTTGCTCTAGTTATTTTGATGGAGATGGGGGACTCATGAACTATTTTCCCAGGCTGGCCTGGGAAACCTCCGAACCTCAGCCTCCCAAGTAGCTAGGGTTACAGGTATGAGCCACTGGCACCCAGCATAGTATGCCTTGCTCCTTTTGAGAAGTTTCAGTTCTTTATTGCTGTCATATTATTCATACAACCTTTTCCTGGTTTCTTTTAATTCTTTCACCATGGTTGCCTTAATCTCTTTGAATATAGTCAAGATAGATGCTTGAAACTTTGTCTAGTGAGTTCATTGTCTGTGGTTTCTCAAACTTGGTTTCTCTCAATTAATTTTTTTCATTGCTGGGCTGTATTTCCCTCCTTCTCTGTAATTCTTTTTTGTTGTTGTTAATGTCAGTAAGTTGACATTTTATTATTTAGGCTAATGGGGTACCTGTGGAAATTAGATTCTTTCCTTTCCAGTGTTGTGGCAGGGATTTTAGACAGGGGTTAAAGTTTGGTTTTTCACTTGCTCCCAAACCTTTGGTTTTAGATGATTTTTCTTTTTCTTTTTTTTGCAGTACTGGGATTTGAACTCAGAGTCTAATACTTGCTAGGCAGGTGCTCTACCACTTGAGCTACTCTGCCAGCCCACTTTTGGCTTTGGAAATCACCAACTTGCCTAGTCTGTGCAAGTGCTGGGTTCACCTGCCAGTACCATTGAGAGGGAGAGGGGGAGAGAGAGTGAGAAAGACAAAAGAAACAAGAAAAGAAAGATCACCCAGTTGATTAGGATTTGGGGATATACTTTGTTTTTCTTCACGATTGAACTTATGAAAGCCACAATTTTCAAAGTGGCTTCTTTTCTGCCTACTTTCAGAAGCAGGACGTGACATTTCTCTGGTTGTTACTGCACAATCTGGTAGGGTTTCTGGAGATAAAAACTAATAACTTATAGGGCCTGCTGAACCTGGGTCCCCTTTAGAGGTTTATGTCAAATTTTTCTTCTCAGAGATAATTGACATTTTCCTCCCCTTGTTCTGCTTATAGGTTCTGTCAGAATAAGCATTGCTTCTCTGTGTTTGCCTCTTTGTTCCTGATCTTGGTTCTGTATATCTACAAGAGTGAAGCTCTGCATTAGTTGAGTAATAAGCCTTTGCATGTCCTCCAGATTTTTTTTGTGCCATATTGTCATCAGTGTCAACATGGAAACATATACACACCTCTGCTGATAACTAGAGGAAATTGCACTGTAAGCAGGATGTCGAGACATTGACTGCCTCCTGTGTATGTCTGTTCTCACTGACCTGCTCTCCTGCCAGATGGCCAGCCTGCAATGTGACCTATGCTTACTAGGGGTCTGGGGCTCTCATGCTGTAACTTGGGCTCTGTTGTTTATTGCTACCCATCTGTGAATTACAACTTACTTTGCCATGCTACAGGGGACACAAGCATATAGAAATTAGGATATCCTTTCCCAAAATTAATTTTTGTTAAATTATCCAACATAGGGTATAATAACAAAAGAATAAAAAACAGGGCATAATAAGAAAAGAATAAGAAATTTGTTGTAAGATTTAGTAGTAATAACAATAATAATATTCTTGGAATTCTCATACCCCTCATACTTGTAGTTAAACCAAAACTCACGTAAGTACTCTGAAGATGAGTTTAAACCTCTTCCCACAGATGCCTGCTGCATTTACAAATCCCCTCATCTCTGCCCTTCACCACTGCTCCTGTCTTTATTGGCGTGATTGGGTAAGTGGCTACACCTGATTTGTTGGAACCCATGGAGTCAAGCCTCAGAACTCCAGGTCAGGCTCATTGAAAACACTATATTCCCTGAACTCAGCACACCTTTGTCTACCTCAGCCTTTGCAAAGCTATCACCTCTACATGGCAACCCCTCGTCCACCTGCCTCACCTGAATCATAAGTACATAAGCGTTAGACTTCATTTGAGGTATCACCTCTAGGTGCCTCTCTAAGCCCCTGATTGGTTCCTTGAATTATATGGAGCTCCTGCAGACCCCAGGGTTTCCCTACCACTTCTGATTTCTCTGTCATCCCTGGATGCAGCACAGCTTTCTAACCTGAACCCTGGGAAGCTGAGGGAGGAGAATGACATACTTCTCCATCATTACTGGTTCTTGATAACTAGAATCTTCCCGTATCAAATGTCCTTGAATACACATATTTGTTGACTCATGAGAAGATACAAGAGGGCAAGACGAAGATGCTGTGAAGGTGTGAAGGGAGGGGTCGGGAGATTGATTAGGCTGATGGAAGAGAGAACATTTTACCTGGAGGAGTGAGAAGCACAAAAAGAAGTCTACCAGCAATGTGTTAGTAGCAATCCTGACAGAGACAACAGTTAGAGCAAAGCCATGGAGGTTAGCTGAGCATGGAGAGAGGGAAACCTTGAAATATAGACTGAGGACAGACCGTGGAGGGCCTGACAACCCACAGAGGATGATGGGCCTTCAAGCAGCAGGAGCCCAGGGAAAAGGCTGCGGCACATTGTGGACTGAAACAAGCTTGCAGTTGGAATGAGAGGCCAGTGGCCTTCCCTCTGCTAAGCTCCTCAGAGCCCTGTACTGAGCTGCTTCTGGATTTTAAGGGCAACAGAATTTACCTCGTGTATGTTAATTGACAATACATTTCCTTAGATGACAGAAATTTGGAAAGGATCTGATAGTGAGACTGTGTGTCATAGAATTCTGGGCCTCTGAACATATCCTTTATCAGTTCTGGCACCTGGAAGCCAGAAGGAAAAGGAGTCAGAGATCAAGTGCATGAGTAGAGTGGAGATTGGCTGGGGATGCTGCCACTCAGAGACCTACTTCTCTAAGTGTCTACCCTACAGGAGATCAGTTTTGAGCCCTTGGTTTAGCATCCAGACACCATCTTCAGAATTATAAATATTACGGGTTCTGTTAAGTTTCTCTTCATCTGAAAAAACAGATATTAGACTGATTGGCTGGGCACTGGTGGCTCACGCCTGTAATCCTAACTACTCAGGAGGCAGAGATCAGGAGGATCATGGTTCAAAGCCAGCCTTGGGCAAATAGTTTGGAGACCCTATCTTGAAAATACGTAACATAGAAAGGGCTGGTGGAGTGGCTCAAGGTGTAGGCCCTGAGTCTGAGCCTTGGTACTGCAAAAAAAAATATTAGGCTGATCATGTATGAAGATGGAAAAATGAGACATGTTGAAACTATTTCAGGAATGGAGGAAGGGAGGATAAAGGAGAATGATGGAGGGGGTGAATTCAAATATGATAGTATTGTAAGAACTTTTGTAAATGTGACAATGTACCCCTAGTAAAACAATATGATAATTTTAAAAAGAAAAATAATAATATTGGGGTGAAGAAAATCTTTCTCAGATTATGATGACAAACCTGAACTTTTCCTACCAAAGCAAGAATCTTGTCTCTCAGATACTTAAGATTTGCATGGAATCTATCATGAGGTCACATCTCAGAGTAGTCACGTTATCAACCTCACTCACCTTCCAGAAAGAGAAACTGAAGCTGAGAAAGATGAAGCCATCAGGGGTAGGTTTCATAGTCAGTCTGTACAGTCCTATTGACCACAATGGCACCATTCTGACTGACCAGCACTTGGTTCTCTCTCTTCCTGACATTGTGTACAGTCTCCTTGACTGTATGCAATAGCCTGAATCTGGACACAGACAGCCTGGTAAAGTTGGATAACTGACAGTTTTGTTGTTCCTCAGTTTCTGCTTTGGAAAATAATCAGAAAATAAGAACATAACGTGCAATGCATGTAGAATGTGGCACCTGCTTGCTTTTGTCTGTCACCTGACTATCACTGTGCTCTACTATCCATTCATCTTCCACAGCATTCATTCGTTCCTTCCTTTTTTAAGACAGGGTCTTACTGTGAAGCCCAGGATGGCCTGAATGCCCTATCTAATCTAGACTGGCCACAAGCTCATGATCCTTGTGTAAGCCTCCCACGCATGTGCTACCATGCCAGGCTGATAAATGATTCTCTTGATGGAATGACTGGGGATGGTGAGGAAGAACTGAGCATCCCAAAATGGTTGAGGGCCCTTGGGGGCCTTATAAAGTTCAGGCAGGAATAGAGGTGAGTAGAATGACAGGCAAACTTTCACACATTAGTTAGAAGGACAGGTTAATATGCTTAAACTTGGCTCCACTCCCATCTCTTCCACTGTGCCCTCTAAGACGCAAGACCTGTACAAGTGCTCTGCCTCAGAGACTTGTCTACAAAAAGGCTTAAAGAGAATACCATAGTAAAGGTAGCATATATCATATTTTATCCACTTCCTATGAAAATGCAACTCAGTCTTTTAAAGGATCTGAGGTGTCCCTCCTGGGAGAACTCCATCTGATGATTTGTGAAGCATTGCTTCCCAGCCTACCTGGAATCTTTTACTCAACTATTTTTTCATTGCTGTAAAAGTGGAGTCAACAGCTTGTAAGATATTATGAGAAATAACCAAGTGATGCTGGAGGACAGGCTCCTATCCTGGTCATTGACCTTAAACCATTACAGGGAGTCTGCTGGATTGAGGGCTTCTGGGGCTCAGCACAGAGGGACTCATGGAGAAGAACAGATGTCCACCTGCTGGGGACTCTTCCTGCCTCAGCTCAGAGATTTCAAGTCATTAATTCATTGTAAGATTGAATGTGCCCCCCAACATTAATGTATCAGAAACTGCACCCCAATGCGACCTGTTGAGAAAGCAAGACTTTTGAGAGCTGATTGAGTCATGTGGGCTTTGCCCTGTGTAACAATAATGCTATTAACACGGCAGCGGGTGGGTTGTTAGAAGAGCAGGTTATCACTACAGCACATTCTTGCTCCTTCCTTCTCACACATGCTCTTTTGCCCTTCCACCACCTATCCTGCAGTTCAAGGTCCCCACCAGATGTTGGTGCCATGCTCTTAAACTTTCCAGCCTCAAGAATCATGAGAAATTTAAAAAAAGGTTCTTTGGGCTGCAAAGTGGTTCAAGTAGTAGAGTACCTGCTTAGCATGTGTGAGTCCCTGAGTTCAAATCCCAGCACTGCCAAAGGAAAAAGAAAGGTTCTTTATGAAGTACCCAGTATGTGGTGTCTTGTTATAGCAAAAGGAAATGGAGTAATGGTGGCTGAGGCCTGCAATCCTAGATACTCGGGAGGCAGAGATGAGGATCACATTTTGAAGCCAGTCTGGGAAAACAGTGAGATCCTATCTCGAAAATACTCAACACAAAAAAGGGTTGGTGGAGTGGCTCAAGTTGTAGGCCCTGAGTTCAAGCCTCAGTACTGCAAAAAAGAAAAGAAAAGAAAAGAAATGACCAGATGCATCCTGGTTGCCTGGTTATAGGACTGGAAAGGAGAGAGAGAATTTTAAATGTGTAAGTTGGACATGCAATCCCCAGACACAGCACCTGGTAACAACCGTAAACTAGGAAGGTCAAGGGGGTCCATGGGGCAGAGGAAAAAGAGGAGAGCTCACATTTGATTAGTTCTCTTACCTAAGAATTTGCTAAGGGAGAATAATAGTGTGCTAGCATCTCTGTACTATCAAAGAATTATTTGCAAGATGTAAGTTCTAAGTAAGGTGTCCTACTATTTTCCTTTTTTTTTAATGCATTTGATACAAGATAGATCAAGGACTATTGGTTCCTTTCCCAAACACCGAGATTTTTTCCCTCAATACACTTTACAGTGCTAGTTCGAAGTAGGTGAATAACCTCGAGGGAAGGGCACAGGCCTGAGGCCAGAACTCCAAACTTAGCCATCTTTTTGGGGTTTGAACTCAGGGCTTCACGTTTGAGAAGTGGGTGCTCTACCGCTTAAACCACCACTCCGGTCCATTTTGTTCTGCTTATTTTGGAGATGGGATATCGCTGTTTCCCTGTGCTCGCCTCGAACAGTTATCATCCCGATCTCAGCCTCCCAAGTAGGCTATAGGAGTGAGCCACCGGCGCCTGGCAAGCAAGCTAAGGCATCCTAGGCTGCAAAGGGCGTGCACTGAGGGTCCCTTTGGCGCTTTCTGGCAGCTGCCCTCTGTCCCTCGGGTCCTGAAGCTCAGCAGGAGTGTTGACAGTGAGAATCCGCTGAGCAGCATGGAGCAGGAGACCCAGGTGCAGATGTGGACAGGTGCTTTGTCTTTCTGAAGTTGTAACTTGGGTTTTGTGGGGGGCGGAGAATTTTCGGGACAGCATTTTGGTTTGGGCACGTAGACATTGGCTGGATTCAATCTGTACCGTGCACACATGAAGAAAATCTGTGAAGGTTAGGCTTAGAGAGCCTCACATAGGGAAATCCCTCCGGAGCCAGCGAGCGCCGTTGCGGGAGCGTGGGGAACTGCGGTGGTGGCGGGCGCCCCCTGTCCCTGTGCCCTGCTCCGCGGCGCCCCTGGGACTCTGTGCCGCCACCGCGGCCATTCTCACCTGGTGCCACCGCCCCAGCCCCTGCGCCAAGGTGACAGCCGCAGTAACAGCGGGACAGGGGACACCGCTGAGTCCAAGAGAGCGCAACCCGACTCAGTCGTCTTGCCGATTGTTTTTAGGAATTTGTAAGTTTTCTAAGAACTTTCGTAAACAAAGGAAAGGAACTTTTTAAAATAAACATCTCCCGTTTATATTAATTCAAAGAAGAGATGTCGGGCAATTTGGGGTTTTTTGATTTGGGGCTTTGTTTCTAAATTTTTTTTCTTTCATCTTCATTGCCTGGGGTTCAGGCACCCCCACTGCTTCGGGCCGGAGCTTCCTGATTGTCCCTCCCGAGGCTCGGTGGCGGAGCTCCTGCGGCCCTCGTTGGACCCGGTGCACCCTCGCCGCAGCGGCGGAAGGCGTCCCCGAGCGCCCGCGGCAGCCCGTGGGTCAGCAGTGGTGGCGAAGGCTGTCCTGACCGCGGCCACCAGGTGGGGCTAGCGCCCTCCAGCGGCGGGCCGCGCAAGTGTCCCGACATCAAGCAGCGGGCTGTCTCCCGCATGTCCGCCAGCCCAGCGCACGCGACGTCCTCCTGGGGGCCGCAGCTCCGCAGCAGGGCTACCTCCGACCCTGGGTCCCCAGGAACTGCTGATCAACAGGACTGTCACCCTGCCCCCTGCCCTGACTCTTCCTCCAGGAGTCCAGCGCCATCCCACCAGGTGGAGATAATTCCTGTGAAATACAGACTAAATACCCAGAGTTAAATTTGTTCCCAGATAGTCAAACTTCTACCTAGGTTTGTGTAAGAACAGGAGATACATGTTTCTATGAAATCAGTAAAACACAGCGTTTTGAGCTAACATGAATGTTTGTCTCAGTGCAAAACAGTAACAGCTGGGGAGAGTTCCTGTGAAATACAGAATAAATGCCCAAAGTCAAACGAGTTACCAGATAGTCAGTGTCATAGCTTGGTTGTCAAAAGACTGGGAGTTACATGTTTCTATGAAAATGTCAAAAGTGAGCAATATGAAGAGGTTGGTTCTAGTTAATTTGTGTAGTGCTCCAGAAAATACAGAGCCTAAAGGGAATCTACTAAAAGTTATGTATTTTATCACTAGCCTCTTTTTTTTTTCTTCAGTACTGGCATTTGAACTCAGGGTCTCATACTTGCTAAGCAGGTTTTCTACTACCTGAGCAATGCCTCATTTATTTTTCAGGTAGGGTTTTGTGTGTTTTGCCTGGGCTGGCCTGGACCATGGTCATCCTACTTACCCTCCTCCATAGCTGGTATGACAGGATTGCACCACCACATCCACTTTTTATGTTGAGATGGGGTCTAGCTAACTCTTTTTTTATCCAGGCTGGCCTCCAACTACGATATTCTCTCTCAATCATCTAAGAGTAGCTAGAGAGCTGGGGGTTGGGTCAAGTGGTAGAATACCTGCCTAAAAAGTGTTAGGCCCTGAGTTCAAACTCCAGTACTGCCAAAAGAAAAGAAAACTACTTAGGATTAGTGGTGTAAGCTCCTGCACCTGGCCTCCATGGCCCATTCTAAAACAACTCTGGACTATGTGTTTCTAATTTTTATTCTTTAACATAAGCTATAAGCTTGGCATGGTGCTAACTGTCTGTAGTCCCATCATGAGAAGCTAAGGCAAGAGAATCACTTAAGCTTGTAAGTTGGTGACCAACAAGACTCTGTCCCCAACAGTAACTCATTGTAAGAAATTAAGTGCATTAAGGTGACATAATTCATTATGTTTTGTTAAAGCAATTGTGTTTGAGTTTAATGAGCACTGTCTTTTAAGTCCACTCAGCTAATAAGATTTTGCTTTCATCTAGAACTGTTGGATTCATGGGTGAATTCAGATATAGTTGTAATATTGTAGTGGGGTTAGTTTTTATGTAGCTTTTAATAACTTTGGTAAATGTTCCATTGAGAATGAGCTTTTGTTAATTGTTGCTATTTTCCTACTGGCCTTGTGTTGCAGGTTCTTTGGATTTATTTCTATGTTCTTTTTTTCCAGAACAAATGACATTTCTTTCTTCCATGGATTTTATATCTTTAAACTTTAAATGTATATATATATATATGTATATATATTGTACTGGCGTTTAAGCTCAGTGCCTCGCACTTGCTAGATAGGCACTCTTATATTTGAACCACTCCACTAGCCCCTTTTTGTGTGTGTGTATGATAGGCTTTTTCAAGATAGAGTTGTGTACTGTCTGGGGGCTGACTTCAACTGCGATCCTCGTGATCTCTTGCCTTCCAAATAGCTAGACATGAGCCACTGACTTCCCAGCTTAAATGTATATTTTCTTTAAACAAGATTTCCATAAGCTAGACACTGGTGACTCATGCCTGTACCCCTGGCTACTCAGGAGGTAGAGATCAGGAGGATTGAGGTTCGAAGCCAACCTAGGCATATAGTTTGTGAGACCCTATCTCAAAAAAAACTCTTCAAAAGAAACAGGGGCTGGTGGAGTTGCTCAAGGTGTAGGCCCTGAGTTCAAACCCCAGTACAGAAAAAAAAAGATTTCTGTAAATGTTTTTTGGAACATTAACTGTTTTCAGATAGATTGTAAATTAGCAGATGTTAACTTTTTTTTTCTGAGATGTCTGCAAATGCACAATTATAATCAGATTACATCTAACTCATGTTTGTTGAGTTTTTCTTTTATGTCTAGTCTCTAATATGTGCATTCCGATAAAGGTGTTTCTTAGTCGTGTAAATTTTACTTTTCATGCTTAAATTGCTAGAACATTTTAAATTTTATTGCAATATGTCTATTACGGATCAAAAGAGACTAGACTTGCCACATATCACAAGGACCACACCTTTTGTCAAGTAAGTTATAAAGAATTTGCCACAAAATCTGTCCATGTTCTACAAATGACAGTGTAGTTCATCAGTAAGAGCATTCTCCATAGAATTTCTGTCAGGATTTGTGTTTGTCTTAATGGGTTAGTTGTGATTAATTGTAGTGACGCATACCAGTTAGATGCACTGAGTGAGTGAGTATCATTCTCTCTCTGTAATTATAACCTTAACCGGGAGGCTGGAATAACAGAGTGGGAGGAAATCTAAGTCCTAAGGAGTATAGGGTAATCATCTTAGTGAGAAGAGCAGAACTTCCCTCATTTTGATGATTCAAAATGTGTTCTACCAATTTTAGAGATGCGTGGAAAATGTTTGTTTTTGTCTTGATCCACCTAGTCACTGAGGAGCACTGCTTTCTTTGGAGGTTTCTGCCATGTCTCTTCATGAGACTTGGCCTTTCTGTGAGTATGACTCCAACTGCAGTCTTCTGGGCCGGCTTCTGCCTTTCTCACTTACTAAGTAAGAAAATACTCAGTATTTCCTCCGATGTATTGTAGTGGTCTCTGTAAGTACAGATGCTCAACCTCCATAAAGTGAGATATGTATTTAATCCATCTACTCCAGTGAACATTAAACCTTAACCTATCCTAAGTTTAATCATCCCAGTCACTTCATTAGCCTAACGTTGTGCAAAATCCTTAGATGATTTTGTTGTTGTTAGGCAACAAAGTGTCAGATGAATTCAGTGAAGATAGTACACAGTATAGTGACAGTTTTTTTTCATGTGCTCACATGCCACTGCACAGCATCATGATCAGAAGTACTACATTGAATACCACTGCCCCAGCATGACATCGAACTTTGAAAACAACCCATTAAAAAATCACAAGTAAGTCCCTCTTAAGTCAGTGGTTATCATTATCTCAGATAAAGCTCACTCACTCCTTGGCATGCTTTATAATACATATGATTATAGAGAGAGCGATGTGTTGAATTAAATTGTCACAGTACAAGCCTAGCAGTGACTGAAGATGGCATCACTATTGTAGTCAAGCTGTTGGTTCTCAGAAAACATGGATTTTTATGGTGTTTTTCAAACATAACTTGTCATGCCAGCGTGCTAGATGACAAAAATATATAATTAGGCAATCCTGAAAGACTGCCCTGACTGTAGCATCATGGGTAAATAATTCCTAAAATGATATGCTTATACTTTTATGAGACACAAATGATGAATTATTCATTATAGGATGTAAATAAAGCTAAGACTGTACCTCAGTTGTAGAACACTTGCCCAGCTTATGCAAGGGACCAACTTTGATACCAGCACTGACAAAAAAAAAGAAAAAAATCAATCATAATACTTAAGATGAAAATAAGGACGTGTTAAGAAAAGTAAAGTCTTGTAATAATTACAAAGTATTAAAGATGATGTGTTTGTTGCTCTTTTGTGGGGAATCATTGTGTGAGTAAATGAGGATGTCATCACTGATCATTTCTGTCAATACCTCCTTAGCCCTGAATCAGCTGCTTCTCTGTCTAGTGGGATTGACTATCATGATTCTCTATAACGTATAAGCCTAGTGCATTTGTTTTCTCATTAAATGTTTTGGTACATGTTATTTGTGATCTAAAGTTCAGGCATGACCTGAGACTTCTCATTGTGTTGAATCACAGGTGTCTGCAGTGTGTCCATTCACTATCATTAGAGAATTGTAAAATACCTTCTAAATACGGATATACTTTGTGGCATAGACTGAGAAATGCAAAGCAGACCCCCTCAATCCCTGGCTGGAGTCCTCCAGGATCATGGTCACCTGCAGACTTCTATCCAAAAAAGTCACCAGATACTTATAATCATCCAAAATTGAACCAAGAGGACATCAGTCACCTGAATAGATCTATAACAAAATGAAATTGAAGCAGCAATCAAGAGTCTCCCCAAAAGAAAAGTCCAGAACCTGATGGATTCTCTGTGAATTCTATCAGACCTTTAAAGAGGAAATGATACCAACCCTCCTTAAGCTGTTCCACAAAATAGAAAGGGAAGGAAAACTGCCTAACACATTTTATGAAGCCAGTATTACACTTATCCCAAAAAACATGAGATTATGCCCTTTCAATTAAATTAGGACATTTCTCAAAATGATCAGCCCTGTCTGTCGCTCTGATTTTTGCATCAGTGTTCATTAAATTGATCTTGGTTAGAGTAGTTTGACTTCCTGAATTCCCATGGTGTTTGTTGTTATCTCTCCTTTTCAGGTTTGCCAGGGGTCTATTGATCTAAGTGTCCCCTAAAAAAATCAAGAGATGACTTGGTTGAGAACCGTGTCTCAAGCCTGTAATTCTAGCTACTTGGAAGGTGTGGATAGGGACAGTCATGGTTCAAGGGCCGGGCCATGCCCCACCGGGCCCCTGAAGCCCTCATTGTCCCACTGCCCTAAGGTATGGATGTGGACAGAACATCCTGCCTCAGCCTCCCAAGGGCTGGGATTACAGGTGTGCACCATCATGGCTGGCTTTGTGTTCCTACATATTTTTTTTTTTTTGCTTAATGAAAGCAGTGTACCTATTTGTATATTTAATATAGGCTAAATAGATCTATATGTGTTTGTAGATATTACCTAAATTTATTTATAATAGACTATTGAATAAGATTCTAGAATTGATTCCAGATACAACAGTATGTACTAAAAAGGGAAATGGATTAAACTCACCAATGAAAAACTACACTCCTAGATTGTTACAATTTAAAAGAACTGGTTTAGGACACCCATGCCTATCCTCAATTTATTAAGAGTCTATTCCAGGCCCTCTGTTAGGCATATTATGTGCAAAATCTTATGTAAGCCTGATAACAACCCTGTTCTTAGGAATTCCATTTTAGAAAGACAAAGTGAAGAGTCAAGACCAGGCACCAGTGGCTCACACCTGCAATCCTAGCTACTCAGGAGGCAGAGATCAGGAGGATCATGGTTCAAAGGCAGCCCAGGCAAATAGTTCAGGAGACCCTACCTTGAAAAAAAATGCAAAAAAAAGGACTGGCAGAGTGGCACAAGTGGTAGAACACCTGCCTAGGAAGCATGAGGCCCTGAGTTCAAACCCCAGTATCACCAAAATAAATAAGTATTGTCTATGAGAAGATGTGTGTAGGTTCTATGCAAATACTATACCTTTTTGTGTAAAAGACTTGAGCATATGCATATAGCATATATACTATATTTATATATTAATTCAGATGGTCATCTCTCAGTATCCATGAGTGATTTGTTGCAGGACTTCTCACAAACACTAGGCTCTTGATGCCCATATCCCTTATACAGTATTCACACAGAAACTGTGCACACCCTCCCACAGTCTTTGAATCATGTCTAGATGACTTAGGATACCTAATCCAATATAAATGCTACGTGGAGAGTCATCATACTGTATTGTTTAGGGAACTATGACAAGGAAACTGTTTACATGTTTACACAGATGCCAGTCTTTTCAGATGTTTTCAGTCTGCAGTTGGTTGAATGTGAGGATGTGGAACCCATGCATAAATGGTTCACTGTATTTGTTTATATTTATGTCTTCCCTCAAACTGTAAATGTAGACTGGGGATCTTGTCTAATTAGTTCAATTTTATATCTCTGATTATACCTGGAAAAATATCCGGGGCACACTAGGTGCTCAATGAATGTTTGTCAAGTGAATACAGCATGGCACACACTAGGCACTCAATAAAATGATTATTAAATGAATACGGTTTGTCATCCTTTGTCTTATTGATATTTAGTGCTAGAGCCAGGTTGCCTTGTGCATTGTAAGATGTTGAACAACCTTTGACCTGCTCGATATGGTGCCACATCTATTCCTTTCTCAGTTGTAAAAACCAAAGAGGACTCCAGAAACTTCAAATGTACCCCAGGGAACCCAGTTACTCCTGGATAAGAACCACTCTATACACGAATGAGGCAAGTATATCTCAAACCATAGGAGTCCTCCCTCTTTTGGTGCCCTTAGTACTTGGTCCAAGTGATGTGTAATTGTACTTGTAAGCTTGACTGGGTCATGGGATTCTCAATTATCTGACTAAACATTTCTAGGTGTGTTTGTGAGGGAGTTGCTGGAAAACACCAGCATCTGAATTAGTGCAGTGAGTACACAGCCCTCTCCAATATGAGTGGACATCTAACATGTTGAGTGACTTAGAATTTTTCAAAGGTAGGATTCATGCTCCCCCTCCCTGTCTGCACAAGCTGGAACTCTGACCTTCTCCCTGAAACCCCTGCTGCTCAGGACAGATTGGAACCTACACCAGCATGGTCCAGGCTTTTGGGCATTTGAACTACACCACTGATTTTTCTGGGTCTCCAGTGTGAAGATGGCATTGGGTGGAACTTTGCATCCTCCAAGATTGCATGAACCAATGCTTATAACAAACATATGCCTAATGTCTACCTGTCTTCTATTCGTATCTTACTGGTCCTGTGTCTCTGGAGAACCACAGCTAATACTATCCATATCGTGGTTGGAGCCCCAGTATTTCTCTGTGTCATTTCACTAAGCCTCGTGGGAATATCTCAAAGGCAAAGAAGAGCAAAGGATCCCTCTCTACATTCCCCAAATAAGCAATAGAGGCCACAATTATTAATTTTATATTAAAAATGTGGCATTTACTGAGTGCTTTCTGTGTCCCAGGCACTGTCAATTGCCCTATATAGTAGGTGCTATTTAATTCTGAGAACCATCCTAAAAGGTGTATACATTATAATTAAACCCATTTTCATGATGGGAAACTGAGGCTAGGCAATAAGATGCAGTTTACAAAAGGTCATTTGCTTTGTCACTGTGCTCATTGCACAGTCCTATCCATAAGTCAGCCCTTCTCTATATCTTGAGTGTCACTTCCTGTGGAGCTGTGGCCATGATGACGAATCATGGGGAACATTCATGGATGCTGTAGCCATAGAGAGGAGTAGTCCTGGATTGTGGGAAGGAAGGTCTGAGCATGACCCTGAGCTGGAGAAGCACTTCTCCCAGTAGTGCCCCTTGCTGGACCACAGGGCTTCTGCTGATGTCCCAGGGCTCTGTCTCACTGAATACCAAAATGGACAAAGTAAAAGCTGTTGACTTCAACTAAGCATTTCCCCATCTGACACCTCTGAATCCAACCCCATCAGGTGGGGTTGGAGGTGTGGCTCAAGAGGTAGAATACCTGCTTAGGATGCACAAAGCCCTGGGCTAAAACCCCAGCATCAGCGACTGCCCCCCCATTACCAAACTCATCAAGCAAATTTGACATGAAGGCATCCTAAGTACTATTTATTGAAAGTGTGTGTGTGTCAGACACCGCTGTGCAGATCATAAACACGGTTTCACTGCTACATTCTTACAGGGCAGGTTTAGAAGGGGGATGTGACCTGCCTAAGGACACACGGCAATAGTTAAGAAGCCCAAATTCCACACCTTTGCTTTAACGGCATTAACAAACTTGCTCAGGCTCCCAAGTGCACCCGGCGGCGCGGGTGTATAATGGTTCCAATTCTGTTGCATCCTTGAGTTCCCTGTAAATTCTGGTTTTCAGTACCTTGTCAGATGTATAACTGGAAAAAATTTTCTCCTACTGTACAGTCTCTTCAGTCTAGTCACTGTTTCATTTGCTTTACAGAAACTTTTTTGGTTCATGTAGTCCAATTTGTCAACCATTTCTCTTAATTTCTGAGCTATTGAGTTCTATTCAGGAAGTCATTGCCTATGCCTTTAGGTTCAAATATTTTCCTTCTTTCCTATGGATGTTTCAAAATTTTAGGTCTCACATTAAGGCTTTTGATTCACTTTGAATTAATATTAGTACAGTATGAAAGACTGGGATCTAGTTTCAGTTTTCTATATGTGGATATCCAGTTTCACCAGCATCATTTTTAAGGGGCTCTCTTTTCTTCAGTGTATGCTTTTGTCCACTTTGTCAAAAATCAGGTGGGCACAGCTGCGTAAATTTATGTCTCATTTTTCTGTTCTGTTCCATTGGTCTTTGTGTCTATTGTGTCAGTATCATGTTGTATTTATTTTTATGGCTATGTCGTATA
Source organism: Castor canadensis (assembly GCF_047511655.1). NCBI lineage: Eukaryota > Metazoa > Chordata > Mammalia > Rodentia > Castoridae > Castor > Castor canadensis. The sequence continues at coordinate 14,724,527 of NC_133399.1, forward strand.
GTTTGAAGTCAATTACAGTGATACCTCCAAAATTTCTCTTTTTTGCTCATAACTGCTTTGGCTAGTCAAGGTTCTTTTTTTTTTTGCCTCCATATGAACTTTAGGATTGTTTGTTCTATCTCTATGAATAATGCCATTGCAATTTTGAGGATGATTTTATTGAACAAACAGATTGATTATGGTAGTGTAGCCATTTTCACAATATTGGTTCTATTGATCTGTGAGTATAGAAATCTTTCCATCTTGTTTTCCTTCATTTCTTTCATCGGTGATTTATAATGATCATTGTACAAGTTTGTCACTTCCTGTGTTCAATTCATTCCTCTATATTTTATTTTTATGGCTACTTGTAATGATATTATTCTCCTGATTTCTTTCTCATTCTGTTCTTTGCTGATGTATAAAAAACTGCTGATTTTTATATACTGATTTTGTAGCCTTCCACTCACTCATTTTTTCTGACATTAAATATGTATCATTTTAATTGGTTAATTCTACACAAATTGTTTCCAAGCCTGCCATATTATGTTCATTGTGCTCATTTATTCTTTTTAAGAGGATCATAAAGGAATGAAAATAATATCTTCTTTCAGAGTCACATTTACTTCAACAATTTATTATTAATCTACATCTTTCAAGTGTAGTAGACCCTTATCTCCACTAACAATGAACTCCAAAATGTTCTAACACTGCATTTCATTCTATCTTCCCATTTGTCTTTGACAATGTTGTCAAAAGTGAAAAATCTAAGAAATTTTAGGTTAGAAGGCAATTTTGTGTGTGTAGAAATTAGCATATGTGTAAGTATGCTTTTATCCATGTGTGCACAAACACAGAAAACAGAAAAGATATGCCTGATGCCAATTAGATTTTGTTAACCAAAAATTGAGTGCCTTCTAAAAGCCCTGAATCTTAAATAAATTGCTTCATCCTCTGAGTTTGTGTTCAACCGCATATACAGTATATTATATAGATTCAATACAAATTAATTAGAACTAGAAAATAAGTAGCCTCTTTCTTTGAACTGATGAAGAGCCTGAGTTTGGAATAATAGAGAGGTCAGTGGCATTGCTTTCATGATATAAGGTTAAATTTGCAGCATGTACTTTAATTCTAAAACACTGCTTGTGCTTTTGAGATAGATAGGTTGTCCTCATTGGCTGTGTTACTGCAAATAAGACACTTACCCTTTCTGTGCCCTGTCAGTTCCATTTAACCAGGAGTATATGATTAGCAGCTACTATACAGAGTTGTTATGAAGATTAAAGTAAAGAGCTTCATGTATTTTACTTTATGCTAAATCTTTAACATACTGTGTGGCACATAGGCAATTAGTAAGCCAATCCTGGTTGTCCACACCTGTAATACTAGCTACTCAGGATGCTAAAATCAGGAGAATTATTGTTTCAGACCAACCCAGGCAAAAAGTTTGCAATACCCCATCTCACTGGAAAAAAAGCTGTGCCTGCTGGCATGCACCTGTCATTGCAGCAATGGCAGGAAGTATCAACAGGGAGATCACAGTCCAGGAAGGCTAGGGCAAAAAGTGAGACCCTATCTCCAAAGTAAGCACAGCAAAAAGGGCTGGTGGCATAGCTCAAGTGGTAGAGCACCTGCCTAACAAGTGAAGCCCACAGTGCAAACCCCAATACCACGTAGAAAAAAATTATAGATCATGCTGAATGGTGACAGTGGATATGATATTTTAACTGTGACAACAGGTGAAAGATTTCTGTAAGTGGAGTTAAAACTCTTATATTGAGTTTCCAAGTCAGAGTACTTAATGCAAGTGCTTCACACTTAAGTCATTTATTCCTTTGTGAAAATAATTTATTTTCTGATGATTGGATTTCAATATTGATATGTTCATTTTATACTAAATAACATCTAGTATGTATGCCTAATTCACTATGTTTTTTTTAGTCTTTATATCATCAAGGTTGAGTTAAGACCATGACTGGAACATAGTAAGTGGCCAGTAAGAAGATAAGAGAGAAGGAAGAAGAAGGGAGAGAGAAAGGTAGAGAGGAAGGAAAAGAGGGAGAGAGAAATGAAGAGCCAAATCTTTACCTATATTTCTTTAACTACTTTTAGATTTATAGAGTAAGAAATCCACCATCAATAGTCCTGCCTGTACTCCAAAGGTTTGGCAGATGCTAATAGCTCTTGTTTTACAGGATCTTAGACTGCTGAAGGTCTTGGGCCATCTTTTAAGGCTTGCTGTAAGATTGCTGCATTTCTGCTGAAATGTTCTGCACCTGACAGACACAAAGCTAAAACACTTCATCCTTATCTCTCTCTCTTTAGCTGTCAGCCTTTAATCTGGCAAACTTCACTGAAATCTTATCAGTGGCATACCCTTTGAGGTTAGTTTCCCTGGCTTAAGTAGCTGGGCTTTTCTGCTCTCTCAGAACAAGAAAATCTCCCTTGGCCTAACTGCTGTGCTTAAGTCTAAGAATAAAACTCTTCCTTCCACACTTAAAAACATTGGAAACAAAAATCTTAAAAGAGATTAGTATGGAAGTAAGTGTGAATGAGGGTATGGATAGAGTTAAATATAGACATGGAAACAGACACAATATTGTTACTAATCCTGTGTGGGTTTTTTTTTAAATATATACAATCAAGGACTAGTTTGCTTGTCAGAAAATTTAGATACAACTTTGTTCCCTGGTATGTCATTCCAGTATACCTTTATTATTTCACTGCTGTATCATAGAAATTACATTCATAGAAAATAAAAATGAAGGTCATAGGGAAAGAGGAGATGTCTCATTGTCACACAGAAACATGCAGCAGATGACATGCCACCCTCAGGATTCTCTTTTTGTCCATGCTGCACCTTGCCAAGTATAACAGCATGTATTCAGTTGGTCTCAGGACTCAGAAAACTTGGGAATAAAATATTTCTAGAGCAAGTCAGCATTTCAGAGGTTCCTAGTGTATCAAAATCACTCATGCCATTTTAAAAATATGTGCCTATTTTGGTCTTACCCTGGTGGTTCTGATTTAGTAAATAGGAGGTGAAGTTGAGCCACAATGTATTTTAATTCTTACATGGGGTATTATGCAATGTCAGAGTGTATAAATATTAGAGCAGCCACATTCTCTAGATTGTGTAGAGAAGGATACAGCCACATCAATTTATGTTTGTAAGAATTTTATTGAGCACTCAGCACCTAGCTGATGATGATCTGTGCAGAACTTTGCACTGAAAGGTGTAGTGAGGACAATTTAGGGAATAGTCCAGAAACATTTGACAGAATTCAACTACAGACTGAAATGTATATATTAGCTTATGCACCTCACAATAAACTTGGGCCCAAGGGAATTTATAATTACAAGTTTTAAAGCTAAACTTTTTTCAACTTTAGGATTCAATTAGAATTTTCTTTCTGTGCTATATATTTCTTTCTCTCTCAAGTGGGAACTTTTTCCCACTTGCCTTTCAAATCAGTCTTCAGCCAAATCCCTTAGATGGGTCAGCCTGTTCGTTTCTCACCAATGGCCTCTAGTTCCCTTCTGATGTCAAAGGCATCTGGAATTTCTCTCTAAAACTTGCTGAAGGAAGTGTTTTCTGGGACCAAATGGACTTATTTTGGAGTATATCTTTGCACCGATTTCTCAGAAATAAATTCTGAAGACCAAAGATAAAACCCTCAAAGCCAAATTTGTATGCAAGGATTGGAATCATTTAGTAGATTATTCTGACTTTGAAAGAACCAAGAAGAAACAAAGCAGGCATGTTAGTTGCAGCCAAATGAACTGTACCATAGGGAGTACTCCTTAATAATTCTGAATTGGTGCACTTCCAGTGTTTGCTCTATAATCGTAAGAGGAGGAAAAGGGCAACTCTCAAATATTTGGCACAAAATTTCAACCATCTAGTGAGGGAAGCAAAGGCAGTTTTTTTCATTAGAACACACATAAATTCAATTTTGTTTTATGCGACTCTGTGTTTTGGAGAAAATTTAAATCTGTAGTATACCAAAATTACATACATATATATATATATATATATATATATATATATATATGTATGCATATATTAATATATATGTATATAATTTTCATATAGTTGTATATCAGCAAAAACCTTTTGTTTCCATACTTAAGTTCTTTGCACTATTTTTTGTTTCTTCTGCTGTTATCAAAATTAGGTATTCATTATTCATGGAAGAAACACAGGAAAATGAAAGTGAAATGAGAACAAATATACTAGAGTAATTTCACCATGCATATTTAAATAACCACAAAGCAATAGTTATTTTCAAACATACCTAAGAATGTTACATGAGGGAATGAGTTCCACTACCCATTCTTAACATTTGTATGTTATTACATGTTAAACATTCAAAAAATGCTTCCTTTCCATTGTTTCATCAGGTTTACTAAGTCATAAAGAAAGAAAAGTAAGAAAAGTGGCTCATTTTACAAAAAGCATATTATGCAGTCAAAATCTCCTGATTCTATGCTTTCTATCCTAAACACAACATTAAACTGCTGCAATATAATCAGAAAAACATGTTGCAAATGTGAGAGTGTTCATTTAAAACTACATACCTACAGTTTTCAAAGATGAAGCACACTTCCTATCAGTGGGATTGCCTGAGTTGGTTTAGGAAGTTATGGCTGCTGACTCTTCAAAGAAACTCAGATGCCTTATAGATGAAACAAAGTCCTTTCTATTTATCAGGATTATTAATGTTTTGTGAAAAGTCCCACTCCATGACTTTCTGATTTTTTTCTTCTACTTCAAAGCATTTCATGTGTTTTATTTTAACAATAAGTTGATTAAAGCAAACAAACATAAAAATTAAGTTACACCTTGCTTTATTTCAATTATTTATGTCATTTCATTTCAAAATGATGAGTTTTTGGCTATTTCCACTTGGTATAATGACTGGGCAATTTTTTTCTTTATTGTTTTGATGGGAGAGGGTACATTGTGGCATTTACATGTTCTTACTACATATCAAAGGCAATTTTTTGTTACAATTTATTATTATGGAACATATTGTTTTTCCAATTATGTACTATTATCCTAATCAAACACAATATTTACCAAAATAACTGTATGATACAGTTAATTCAACAAGCTTGTGTGCTCAAACCCTTCATATTCTAAAGAAAGAACTGTACCTATACTGTCTCCTGGGAAAAAACTCTGAGTCTTGAGATATTTTGATTCCAAATTATATCTTTGGTACCTGAGACCTTGAGCTATGCCAAGTAGTTCAATGTTATGATGCATTTTATCCTGCATATTTTTTTCTATGCCTATGTCTGTTGCCATTATGTATCAGCTTGACCATTGCAGGAAGAAACCTATCAATTAAGGTCAGTTATACAAGAGCTCCACACTTTTGTGAGTGAACCACAATAAAAACCATGGGCATCACAGCATAAGTGATTGGCAGGTTGGCAACACTGCAGATAGGTTGTCTCAATCTTTTCTAAGAAAACATTATAAATATTGTTCACATAACTCTGAGGGGAGGCCACACAGAAAACATGTGCCTTGTTTCTCCTAGACTTTGTCCTATATGTCTTTCTCTTTTAGCCTCCAACTGTTAATTGTAATGAATGCTAACAAAGAATAAAACAACCTCTCTGAATTTTTCTTGTGAATTATCCAGAATGAGTGTAGTCTTGAGGTCCCAAATGCAACATCTAAATTCAACAAAATATTTTGAACATTATTTAACTTTTTAAAAACTATCCTTGTTTTCATCATATTTCTTGTGGAAAAATATCACTAATCTACTGAAATTTCCTACCTTGAAAATGATATATCAATAATGATTAGATGTTAATTTCAATAAGTCTCTCTTTATTAATTTACATATTTAAATCAATAAAATAGAAAATCTACTTAGTGAATTTTATTTAGAGAATTTTATTTCTTTTTTAACTTTTTTCTTTATACTTTTTTCCTTTATTCTTATTATAACGATATTTAGTAGACAACAGGATCCTGAACTGACATGACTCTAGTGTTAACAGATAGCATCTGCTAGCAATTTATATAATGGATAAATGAAAGAATGCCACACTTGTATGTTCTATTATTCAGTATGATTCAGTTTCTAAGTTGCAGCCTTAACTAGAAAAATGACTGGCTTTGTGTCACATAGGTAAGTTGAGGCCAGGTCAAGAATGGAATCTTATGATTGTGTGGAGTTGTTTTTACTACAATAAACTATTGCTCCATAGTTACAGTTACAACGCAGGCTAAAACAAAGCATAATCACATGAAGGATGCATCACATTAGATGATTTAGCAACCAGGAAAAGAACTCTGACTCAAACCATATGAAATAAGAGTCCATAGGTGATCTCATATAGTAGGTCCAGCTGTTGAGAAAGAATCTTGGAAGCTCAGTTAGGAGGTCATCAGTTGACCTAAAGTCAAGCTTCTTCTATCTGAGTTTTTTTCTTCCTTATGCGTCTCCAATTGTTAGGCTGCCAGAGCCCACCCTCCTCCTCTTGGGGTCTCACAATAGAGACTACATAGAGAAAATCCAAATGTGAGAAGGTCTAGGAGTCACACTACTTCCATCTCTGCTTCCTGTCTTAGACAGCAGCATATATACCCATTCCTAAAGGATCCCAAGAGTGGGATGAGATTATCAATAAATATCACAGCTGGTATGAATTGAAAGGAAGTTGAAGAACAATTACATATTCCTGAACAGTGGCTCAATAACCGTGGGCCATCCATGTTTCTCATCATGTGTATTCAAATATTAGTGATAATTATCCCATTAGGTATCAACCTTCCTTATGGGGAAGAAACTGTGCTGCAAATTATTCTCTCATTGCAAAAACAGTATCAGAGAATTGACAGTCAAAATATGTCCATTACAAAAAGATTGCTTTCTAACTTTGACTCTTGCAATCTTTTTGTAAAGCTCAGATCTGTTGCTACAGATTAAGCTCTAAGCCTGCCCTAGCATTATAGCATTAACTTGCATTCTATGTTGCTTATGTTCTGAAGTCAGTCTGTGAGTCCATCTTGAGTAGATGTTTCTTGTCAGGCTTTCTGAAAAATGAGGAGCTGGAGGGGATCCCATCGATTTGCCAACTGTGTCACAGTCCATTTAAGGCAGAAAAGCACATGCTCTTGGCAAGGGCAATGACAAATGGATATGTACAGAATAAGGAGCATGAAGGCACATACAGCATGATATGGAAATCAAAGTAAAATCTAAGATAGCAAATGACAATACAATATGAATGTGAATACAACATGCAACGCAAGTGAAAACAGGTGACTGCAAGACACCGAACATCGCAGAATTTATGCAATTTTATACAAATTTAGTATCATTGTTAATTGAAAACTCAAAAAATGAACTATTTGTTATATAATATCTAGACCAAACTGCATAATGGTGAATAGAATATTCTGAATTAAAATTATATTTCTTGAGTTTCTGTTTTCTAACCTAAGAGATATGCATATGTGTTTACAATATGAACATATGATATAGACAAAAGTTCACTATGTTTGTATATTATATTATTCCTCATACAATTATATTAATAAAACCAACAGATACTAAAGAGATGCACAATTTGCAGTTAGAAATTTGCTCACATGCAAGAAGTAGATAGTTATGAATGTACTGTTCACAGCTCTGTGCAGCATATCCTGGATTGTTATGGCAGGAGAAACCCCCAAGGAACAATGGAAAAGAGAAAACTTTTCATATTCCTTTAATCACAATGAAGTTCTAGTAATGCTAGTTACTCTATAAGTAGTTTGAACATTTATGCTTTTCACTTTTAATCAAAGAAAGTGTGACTTCTCATATTTAATTTCAATGCACAGTATTCTACAATATGTTTTCAGTAACTATCCGATTCAGTTCTATATAACTTAAAAAGCTTCAATTATCTGAAATAAAGTCAATTACAATGGACACTTACAAAGTGACAATAAAGAATATCTAATTGTCTTTGTTCTCAATCTTGTCTTTTAGAAATCCACAATACATATGACTCATAGGTTTCTTTTATATCCATTAACTTTCCAGGTTGTTTATGTGTAATAAAGTAATTTTTTGGTAATTAAAGTTTTATGTTTTACAAGATAAAGTACGTGGTGATCTGAAAGTTGAGTTTGAACTACTTAAGAATTAGTGGAAAGGGTATTTTCATATTTCATTACAGTCTTTGAGAAGAATTTTATATAAATGATGGTGTTTCAAATATCTCACAGAAATGTGACAGTAAGAAATGACATTCGAGCAAGCACACATTTACAGCTATTATAGTCAGTCTCAGGGTTCTTTATTATCCCTGAGTCTCCCCATGTAGTCTATATTGCACCCATTCTGCCCCTGTTCATGTCCCTGCTACTATGCTAGCACTCTCAGTAAATGTACTGTCAATGTAAGGAATTTAGGTATGTCTAGATTTCTGCAGCCATGAACCAGTATGTGTAACTGGGGCCTCTGAGGAGAAGAGACAGCCCAGAGCCATCAACAAGAGACAAGGGAGACACACCGCTGCTTAGACAAAATTTTACTTCCATTTTACTTTACTTTTTCATCTAGCTTCTATCGTTTAACTTATCATTGAAAGCAAATGATAAGTGAATATGTAGGTATAGTTGTAAATAAACTTATAGGATGAAAGAAATTTAGTTAGTGCTTCATTATGCACTTTACAAAATTATTATATGGGTTAAGAAATTAAGATCATATTCCATACAAGCTGTCATTAAGACATTGGAAATTACCATCTATTGTAATGGTATTTTTCAATATATTTATAATTGTAGTTCAGGATTGGCTACTAATGCATACTGGCTAGGAACAAACAACTGAACTAGAATTAAATTTCACCATAGATGTTAGGTAATTATGTAGATAAATGATAATCTATTTTTATTGTTTTTTTAAATTTCTTTTATTCATATGTGCCTACAATGTTTGGATCATTTCTCCCTCCTTCCCCCTACCCCTTCCTTCTCCCCTACTACCCCCTCACTACCAGGCATAAACTATGTTGCCCTTATCTCTAATTTTGTTGAAGAGAGAATATAAGCAATAATAGGAAGGACAAAGGGTTTTTGCTTGTTGAGATAAGGATAGCTATACAGAGAGTTTACTAGCATTGCTTTCCTGTACATATGTGTTAAATCTAAATTAATTCTTCTCGAACTAACCTTTTCTCTAGTTCCTGGTCACCTTCTCCTATTGGCCTCTGTCTCTTTAAAGTTTCTGCATTAGTTCCTTTGCATTGAGGACATCAAATGCTATCTTGTTTTTTGGGGGTTCTTGCCTATCCTCATACCTCCCTTGTGTGCTCTCACCTCATCATGTGATCAAAGTCCAATCTCCTTGTTGTGTTTGCCCTTGATCTAAAGTCTACATAAGAGGGAGAACGTATGATTTTTGGTCTTCCAGGCCTGGCTAACCTTGCTCAGGATGATGTTGTCCAGTTCCATCCATTTGCCTGCAAATGATAAGATTTCATTCTTCTTTGTGGCTGAGTAGTATTCCATTGTGTATAAATATCACATTTTCTTTATCCATTCATCAATAGTGGGACATCTTGGCTGTTCCCATAACTTGGCTATTGTGAATAGTGCTGCAAGTGCCTTTGGAGTAACCTGTGTCACTTTCTTTTGGATATATCCCCAAGAATGGTAGATAATCTATATTTAAATGCAGATGACAATAAAAGGTAACTGAATTAATGACGGGTCTGAAAGAGACTGTTATTTAAAAAACAAAACATGCTTTTATTATCACTAAATGTGCTTGCTAATGTTGCCTATTCTCAATTAAGAAAATAACAAATGAACTATGTGCCAGAAGGAACCTGGCTAATTTAATTGGATATCACAGGAAAATTGGATATTACAAAATGATTGCTAAAATATTTAAAACAAACAAAAATAACAGTTTCTCATATATTTAATTTGTTAACTAGGGAGCTATGTGATGACTAGTAATGATTTTATTAGAAAATATATTTTAAATATACTGTCTTGCTCTTGTTCTTGGTTTTTACCATAAAATCCAGTTACCAGATTTGTGTTAGTCTTTGATTTACTACACACTATAGTAAGTTGTTATTGAAATGAGTTCTTATGCATATTATTTTCACCAATTGCTCATTTAATAAAGGAACATATATATTTGAAAGGAGCTAAGATAAGGGAGAAGAAAATAAATTTAACGTTCTTCTACCTCATGTTTTTTTCCTGTTCTTGCCTCTTAGCCACATTCAATTCACAGTGTCATTTCACGCTTATCTTCCTGAGTCTCAATAAAAATGAGGCATGTTTAACCATAAAAAAATCTGTATTCAGATATTCAATCTCTCTTATTTTTCCTCCTTTCCTTACTTCTATTTTTTCTCCATAAATTTGCATTATTTCAGCAGGAAGCCATGCACATGAGCATGTGTGGGTGTGTGTCTGAGTGTGTGTGTATATGTGAAAAAGATGGGCTAAAACGACAATTTTCAATACAATGTAAACAAAGCTCTTTAATGCCTACAAATTACTATTTAAAACTTCTATTATCTAAGGAGTTTTAAGATGGTGGCATTATAATCAGACCCAAACATCACTAGGATCTCTGGGGTGGGACTTGGAATATCTGGAAAGCAACTCTTGTCTGATGTGAATGACAGTGGGAAGGGAAAAAAATATAGTATCACACAGAAAGAACCATATTTTAAAAGCCAAGGTGAGTGGTTTGAGAAGTGGAATAGAAGGAAAGAAATTCTGCTCCAGTGGGTCAAGTGCCCATGATGTAATGGAATATGCACAGCTGCAGAAGGTGAGGACTAAGGTGAAAAAGGAAGAAGGAACCAATGAAAGCTTCAGAAAGCAGACACTGTGCCTGCAGTTGTGGAAAGACAGGCTCTTATTCAAAACAAAATAAGGAAAATTCAAAGAATCTTGGAGAGCAGAGCAAGGAAAATAATTCAGTGAGTAGCCTGGACAGTAGCTGAGTGGCCAGAGCAAGCAACCACATACAAAAGAATGAGAGACCAAGAAAACACAATTAAAAGTGGACTCAGTAATAAGCAGCTCTGCAGTGTAAGAATCTGCATATTGCAGAAACACCAGAAAATTCTCTCTTCTTTCCAGCACAGCACACTACAGGGGACACATTGTGTAAAAACCTTGCGCTAGCAGCATCAGGGGGCAGGAATTCTCCTATCATCTGGTCTCTAGGAACTCAAAGAAAAGATTCAGTGGGAGACAGTTCAATGAGTGTTGGCAGGGAGAGCCTATTTAGCTAGAGAGGAAGGCCTGCATCAAAAACATGCAGAACTTCATATGGCTGAATGGCTGGTCAAAAGGAAGTGGGGAAGTCATTTTAAATCTGGGCAGAGCACTGGGAGGCACAGCATTGAAGACAGACCAGCAGAGTGTTCCATAGCTTTGGGACATCTCTGGCCCTCCCTTTGAAACACACACTGTGGTGCTGGGTAAACACAAAGAAAAATAGATAACACCTAAACAGCAAGCCCACTGCCCTCACCAGCAAGAGAAAACCTAGTAGGCACTGATGCATGATCACACTATGGCCCACAAGACGGGCTCCCTTCTAGGAATGGAAACTTAGGCTCTTTTCTCTTTATTTAAATATTTCTTTCCACTCCCCCACTTCTTCTATTGCTTGTTTTTCTGTAGAGACTTTTAAAACCAGAGTGATAGTTTAAATATTCATATAAAAATCTTATTTTTTTATAGTTTATTTTTCTCTCTTTCTTACTTTCAGACTTCCCTTGCATGACTTTTCCATTCAATATATGATTTCTTTGACCTGTATGTCATTCTGTGTTTTTCTTCTTTCCTTTTTCTTTCACATTTTTGTATTGTATTGATTTGTTCTTCTTTCAAGAGAGAGTATCTTCACATGGCCCAGTTAACGTGAGGTTCTGTGGTCTCCCTGCCATAACTATTTAAGTGCTAGGATTAGAATTGGAGTCATAACACTCAACTTCAAATATTTAAGCCTCAATAATATGTTATTCCTGCCTTCTTTCTTTTCTGATTTCTATTCGATTGGTTTTCTCTCTCTTACCTATTCTTCTTTCTATATTCCCCTCTTACAATTCTTTTTTTATCATAATTTTTGTTTTGTTGCTTGCTTGCTCAATATTATTATTATTATGATCTTCTCTTTCTCACTTTACTATTAGCTAGATCTTCTTTATTCTCTTCATCTTTCTAGGTCCCCATTGTATTTCTCCATTTTGTCCTTCCATTTTTGTTTCTCTGCATTTCCTATACTGAATTTCTTATTCCTCTTATTCTCTATCCATTCCCACCCTTAGTAACTAGTATCATCTTATCTCCCATGTTATTAGCATTGTTTCTTCATTTGTATAAGGTTATTGGAGTTGAAATGTTAAGTGTATTTAATAAAGTTACATTTCAATTCCATATTGGGTGTGTCTATCATTCAAAGTTGCTTCTGCAGCAGTATTCCCATCTCTGAGTGGTGCTATGATGGGTAATCTCTGGTGGCTTGAGCTTATTGGAAAATACCTATTGCTGAGCTGTGTCTCAATTGCAGTGGTGAAAAACTAAACCTTGACCCTGGCACAGCACAGTCCTGCCTTATTGTAAATATTTTAACCAAAGAGTATAGAAGATTCAAACCTGGAATCAAGAGTTTGGCCACAGATGTGCAATTCTCAGTGCTCAAATACTGGAAATATGGAAAAAAAAGGCAACAGGACTCATCCAAAATTCAACAATTCCAAACCAATAGATTCTAATAATACTAAACTAGATGAAATCCCAGACCAATAATTCAAAGGAATTATTACAAGAATGGCCAACAAAATTAAGGAAGACACAAATAAATATCTAAATGGATTCAAAGGTAATACATATAAACTGTTGAATGAAATAAGGAAGATAAGGATATCAAAGAAGAATTCAATAAAAAGATTTAACTCAAATTAAGATCTTGGAAATTAAAAACTCAGTAAGTCATAGAAACTGGGTTACAAGCCTCATCAATAGAGTACATAAAGCAGAAGACAGAATATCAAGACCTGAAGACAAGGTAAATAGGTTAGAGCATTCAGACAATAATTAAGACAAAAATAAGAAAGTATGAGCAGCATATACAAAAATCTGTGGCACCATTAAATACGAAACCTGTGAGGATAGAAGAAGTCAAGGAGGTGCAATCCAAAAGTATAATAAAAACATACTCAACCAAATAATAGAAGAATATTTCCCAAATCTTGGAGAAGAAATACAAATATGAAAGGAAAAAAGTAAATTATGTTTGTTTTCTGATGTTATAAAAAGACCCAAAAGTCTCTTTGATCTAATATAAACTTTCAATAAAACAAGAGAATACACAATCAAAATGAAATATAAGCAGCTTCTCTACATACCAACAAAGAACTTGCTACAAAATAAGTTCAAAAACCAATCACAGAAGTTCAGAAAATCTAAAAAAAGAAAGCCTAGGAATAAGCTTAATGTATGGTCTGGGAACCGTGATTCATGCTTGTAATCTCATCTCTTTGGGAGGTAGAGATTGGGTGAAATGCAATAGTTAGTGAGACTTCATCTCAATCCATAAGCCAGACATTGTGGCAGTCATGATGGCTTACTCCTTTGGTTATAGCTAGTACAAGACCATAGTTTGGTGGTCCAGACCAGCCCTGGGCAAAAGGGGAAAAATGAAAAACACAGAAAGGTCCAGGGGAATGACTCAAATAGTACAGCACCTGTCTAACATGTGCATGGCCCTGAATTAAAATCCAATTCCACAAAAAAAAGTTACAGACCTTGTTATGAAGCTATAAAACCCTGAAGAAAGAAATTGTAGAAGACATAGAAGATGGACAACCCTCTCCTGTTCATGAGTAGGCAGAATAAATGTTGAGAAAGTGATCATTATACAAAAAGCCTTACAAAATTTCAGTGTTATCCTACCAAAAGCAATGTAATTTTCCACAGAAATAGAAAAGAAACTATTCTAAAATTCATATACAACCACAAACGACCTAGATAACAAAAGAAATCCTGAGAAAAAGAACAATGTCAGAGGTTTCACCTGACTTCAAAATATAGTATAAATCCATAGTAACAAAACAGCATGATATTTAACTAACCAACTAAATAAAACAGATACCTAGACTAACTGAATAGACTAACTGAATTTCTTGGTCCTCTAGGACCAAGAAATAAACCCACACAGCTATAGCCATCTCATTTCCACAAAGATGCTTAAAGACATGTGTTGCAGAATAGACAGCATCTTCATCAAATGGTACTAGGAAAACTGAATATTCATTCATGGAAGACTGAAAATAGATCTCTAGCTCTCACCCTGTAAAACAATCAATTTAAACTGAATCAAAGACTTTAAAGTAAACTTGAAATTTTGAAACTACTAGAGGAAAACACGTGACTATAAAAGAATAGCCAGTGAATCTCTAAATAGAACTGATTGCTGAAGCAACAAGAACAAACAATTGAAGAATGGGATTCTATCAAATTACAAATCTTTTGCACAATAAAAGAAACAATCAACAGAGTGAAAAGACACCTAGAGAATGGGAGAAAATCTTTGTGAGATATCTATTCAGCAAGAGATTACTATCTTGAAATCTAAAGAACTAAAACAATTAAAAGCCAAAATCACAAATAACACAATTGATAAATGGACAATAGAATTGAATAGATATTTATCAAAGGAGGAAGTCCAAATGGCCAATAAATACTTGAAAAAAATGTTCAAAATCCTTAGCCAACATGGAAATGCAAATTAAAACAGCATGGAGATTCGACCTCACCCTAGTCTTAATGGCTATTTTCACAAAAAGAAAAGCAGCAAGTTCTGCTGAGAATGCAGGGAAAGAGGAAGTCTTACCACTGCTGGTGGGAATGAAAGCTGGTCCAACCAACATGGAAACCTGTATGGAGGTTTCTCAAAATACAAAAAATAGAACTTGCATGTGATCTAGCTACACTGCTTCTGGGTATATACCTAAAAGAATCAAAATCAGCTGCCTGAGAGTTGCATGTATGACATGTTTGTCATGGCACTATTCACAGCAGTGCTACAGAACCAGACTAGGTAACCACAATAGATGAATGGGTAAAGAAAAATTACAGAGAGATTACAGGAACTGTATTGAATTGAGGATCCTGTTAACAGAAATAAGCTAGGCACACTAAGTCAAATATCCTGTTTTCTCTTACTTGCAGAATTAAAAAAAAAAAAGAACAACCAACTTCATTGAAATAAAACAGAGGCTATTTAGGAAGTGAAAGAGGAATTGAAAAGTGGTTGGGTGGAGTGGAGATAAGAAAGAGTAAGAACGGATGAAGATGATCAAATTATAGTATATGCATGTATGGTGACATCACAAGAAAACCTCATTTTGTATAATTAATATACATACTAATAAGAATTCCACTATTTAAAATAAAATTTTTAAGTGATTAACTTTGATTACAGAGCATAGAAGTCACATCTCATCAATTTCTTCATTATGATTGTAACAAAAACAAATGTATTTGTCAGAAATGGGAAGATTTAGTGGAAATAAATGGCATTTACTCTGATGTTTAAGGCAAGCTATGGTCAGTAAGCAATCACGCTTGTATCTTGAGCCTTTCTAGGTGAGAAGACTCTACACCACTTGTAGCAGAGGCTGAGTTAACTTACCATCATACCGAAAACACCGCAGGCAGGGGTGGGACTGTACTCACAGCATGAATCTGCAAAGCCTTTTCCACCTTGTCACTGGAACCCTAGAGGAACTAATTTCAGACGTATTTATTCTTAATGTGCAATTCCACTCTTACTAAACTTATTAGCCGGCCTCCGGACTTCTCTGGGGCCAGCAGCCGCCCGACCAGGGTCCTGGGGCCACAGGCTCAGCCAACGACCATGGGCTCAGTGTCTAACCAGCAGTTTGCAGGTTGCTGGGCCAAGGCGGCAGAGAAGGCGCCCGAGGAGGCGCCGGTGGACGTGGCACGGGCTGCAGAAGAGCCGCAGCTGCTGCCCGGTGCCGGCATCTGTAAGTGGTTCAATGTGGGCATGGGGTTCGGCTTCTTGTCCGTGACCGCCCGCGCTGGGGTCGCACTCTGCCCTCCCGTAGACGTCTTTGAGTACCAGAGTAAGCTGCACATGGAGGGCTTCCGGAGCCTGAATGAGGGTTACGCAGTGGAGTTCACCTTGAAGAAGTCTGCCAAAGGCCTGGAGTCCATCCGTGTCACTGGCCCTGGTGGAGTGTTCTGTATTGGGAGTGAGAGGCGGCCAAAGGGGAAGAACATGCAGAAGAGCAGATCCAAAGGAGACAGATGCTGCAACTGTGGTGGTCTAGACCATCATGCCAAGGAATGCAAGCTGCCACCCCAGCCCAAGAAGTGCCACTTCTGCCAAAGCATCAACCATATGGTGGCCTCATGTCCACTGAAGGCCCAGCAGGCCCCCAGCTCCCAGGGAAAGCCTGCCTACTTCCGGGAGGAAGAAGAAGAGCTCCATAGCCCTGCTCTGCTCCCAGAGGCCCAGAATTGAGCCGCTAGGGTCGGGCTATTCTTTTTCTATAAGGAAGCTTCAAGGAGTAGGCATCAATCGGCAGAGTGGAGACAGTGGGAATAGGGTGGGGTTGAGGGGGTAGCTGGCACTGCCATATCTCAGGCCGGGGTTCCCAGCATCACCCCATCTTCCCTCTTGTTGGGGGGAATGGGTGAGGCAATGGAACTCCAATCATGCTATCCAAATGCAAGTGAGGGCTTTTGGGGGGAACCACCCTAGAGCCTGCATGCTTTATCTGAGGCTTCACCTCAAGACCTCCAGCTTTTATAAGTGGCCTGGATTGGGAAATTGTACTCCATTTAAAGAAGGATGTGTAATATCCAGATGTGAGACCAGATTAATGGACCAAACTCACAAGCTACTACCTGCTGTGGGAGGGCATCTCAGGAGTAAGGCAGGGTTTTTTGTTTTGTTTTGTTTTGTTTTCTTTTTTTTTTTCACATCTTGTTTCCTCATAACCCAATCTTGGGATATGGCGCTGGGTACTTTCTCAAGCAATGGGTCATGATG
This sequence comes from Castor canadensis, assembly GCF_047511655.1. Lineage (NCBI taxonomy): Eukaryota > Metazoa > Chordata > Mammalia > Rodentia > Castoridae > Castor > Castor canadensis. The sequence continues at coordinate 14,741,596 of NC_133399.1, forward strand.
ACAGGCAAAAGGGTGGTTGGGTAAAGGGCTGCAGACCTGCTGCTCCTAACTCACTCTCACCCCTTTCTGGGCCAATGTGATTTTATTTATTTGCTCCCTTGGATAACTGCACCTTGGGTCCCACTTTCTCCAGGTTGCCAACTGCACTATCTGTGTGCGATTGACGTATCTTGTGCATTTTAACTTTTTTTTCTTAATATAAATATTCTGGTTTTGTATTTTTGTATATTTTAATCTAAGGCCCTCATTCCTGCACTGTGTTCTCAGGTACATGAGCAATCTCAGGGATAAGTCGGCAGCAGCTCCAGGTCTGCACAGCAGGAATACTTTGTTGTTTTTATCACCATGGAGAGCAACCATTAGGAGTGCACAGCCTATTGAACTACCTCATTTTGCCAATTAGAGCTGGCTTTTCTGCCATAGTGTCCTCTTGAAACCCTGTTCACCTTAAAAATATTTCATGGGAGACTAGGTTTTAATTGGGTTGCCCCATGACTTGATCTCGTTCTGCTGGAAGATTGGAAATTAGTTTAAACAGGAAATGTTCAGAGAAGTTAGGAGAGGCTGGGCCAGGTGAAAGGCTCAGAGAGGAAGCCAAGTTTGGGTGGTGATTGTCTAATCTTAGGGCAAGGGTCTTGCTTTCGATACCAATCCATCCTTCACTGGATTAGCCTAGGTCTACCATGCACAACAGGGTGTGTATTTTTTTTTTTTAATATAAGTTGGTAAGGCTGAGTTTCAACACCAATATATTTGTGCCCACCCTGTACTCCACAGGGATGGATATATGAAGCAAGGACCCAAATCCTTAGCCTTTCAAAATTCTTGGCTTTCAGGGAGACACATAAGCAAGGACCTCTTTGTGGCGCCCGGAGCCAGTGTCCTACCCTGCTGCAGTAGTGGTTAATAGTGCTGTGGTAGCTAAAGGAGAAAAGGGGGTTTCGTTTACATGCTGTGAGATCACCGCAAACCTACCTCACTCTGTTGAAATGGGACAAATGCAATAGAACACATTGGGTGGTGTGTGTCTGATCCTGGTTTCTTGTTTCCCCCAAATGCTGCCCCCTCTAGTAATTGTATTTGTCTGGGCTTTGTAGGATTTTATTGAGTCTCTGAGTTGTCGACTGCTAGATGACCTAGTTTGTATAAATATAATGTGTTGGTCTTCATGTTCTTTTGGGGTTTATTTTTTACAAACATTTTGTATTGAGCGAAAAATAGCCAAAGCATCTTTGACAGAAGGTTCTGCACCAGACAAAAGGATCTGAAACACAAGTTTAGGGGGCCCTCTTCTTAAAGTGAGGATCTTGAACCATCTTTTTCTTTTGTACTCTCTTTTCCCTTTCACATTTTGGATCAGATTTTCTGTCCTAAAAATGACTCCTATCCTACCTAGCTCTTCTACCTCCAAAGGAAACCTACATGCCCTTACACATTTAATTATTGAAGTGTCTCTACATCTCCAAATGATTTATGCAAAAATTCAGAAGAAGCTAGGAGCCCTCTCCCCTTATTTCCAATCTCCTGAGTCAGGACCATTTCTCATGCGATTCTTGCCAAACAAGAAACCTGCTGTTTCAATGATCAAGCCTACTTTATCTGTAATCCTAGAGAGAAGCAGTTGAGGGGCTTCCCATGTAGAAAACCAGGTCAGGAAACCAGGAAAGGCAATATGAATGTACATTCAAGTCACTCAGGAACTTTTATGTAGGTGCAAGAAACTTATGTCAAAGCAGCCACAAGATTGTTTAATAGGAGACGGACGAATGTAACTCCATGTTTACTGCTAGAAAACAAAACTTTGAGGGAAAAATCTTGAATTTTTCTCTCAAAAAGGAAGGCGGGAAGGTGGGAAAGTGTGTACCTGTCTGTCCTTTCCCTGATCCCTTCTCTTTCCTGAGCTGCAGGAAACTAAGCCCCCTTGGGCTTTGGTGACCCCATCACTGAGGTGTTTATTTCAAGGTTGATTTTACTGTACCTGAGTACTTCCTTTCCCATTTTCTAATCATTTTGTAACACATGCTGACTCTTCCCTTCCCTTTTCCTTTCCCTGGGAAAATACAATGAATAAATAAAGACTTATTGATACTTAAAAAAAAAAACAAAACTTATTAGCCGCAAAAGGCTTAAATTCACAGAGAAAACCTTGAAAACAAAGAAGCCAAGTGTCAGTGCTTTTCTGCTGTCACTTGCCTAGAAATTTCTGCATAAATGTATTCAATTTAGACTCTGAGCAGTGAATCATATTCTTCTTATTGTCACTGAAATTTTCTTTCGTTTTTTATCATCACAATTTAAGAATTATTATTTATGATTTCTATGCTTCATCTGGCAAAGTACCAGTAGGTACCAATGTTAATGACAACATTTAAAAAATACCATTTTGTTTCTTTATACTTTCCCCACCCTTTCTTCAACAATGTTCTCTGAAGACACTATAATTCAAAAATCATTATTAAGATTTGATGTTCCCTGTGTTTTCTTTCTTATAACCCAGAGGTTACTATCACTGTAAGCTGTGCTTGGTGGATTTTCTGCGATTCTCCAAACAAATAAACACTGAAAAAACTTTGTGATAAGCTATTAATCTTAATGGGAACAACTCAGTCCTAAAATTAAGTTTTATATTCATCAGAAAATGTGACTAAATAAAGTGATTTCAGTGTGTGAAATGTATAAAATTATTTAGAGATAAGAAATAAGAGGTCTTGACCCAAGAGAATCCCTATCAAGCAAAAGTAAAGCACAAACAAACCAAATTGTCAATCAAAGCAAAGTGATTATTTAGGAGTCAATTTTCAAATAAAAATATTTACATAATACCTGGTTGGGAAATATTTAAATAATAGGATTTATATTCTTGAATGAATAGCATACACATATATAAACTTAGGTCATGTAGGACAGAATGTCTATGATCATGAAATTGAAGTGTTGGGTTTTCTCAGCAATTTCACATCTACTGCAATAGAGAATAATAAAAAGATTTGAGATATGGGATGATGGTTTCAAAGTTGGTGAAGAATGGTGATTGTTTGCAAAATTAAAAAATTTCAGCATGTTAAGAATTCTCTGGACTCAGATGGCAAGAAATAAAGGTAAGAGAACACTCCCAGAAGCTGAAGATTTCAACACTGTGTACACTGAAGGGATCAATATGATATAGTTAGTGTATATAAAATAAAATACCAAGTTGAAAAAAGCCTCAGAGTTTCAGTTTCCATGTATAGAAAAAAAAAAGTCTTTCCCAACTCTCAAGGGCATAGAAATGAAAATTGTCTTCAGTAAGTAAATCTATTAAGTGACTGCTTTTTGCAAGAGCTATCCTAAATAGTGTAGAGAATTCAAATAGGAAGTAGAACTTTTTTATCCTTAAACCATTTTGAGATTGAAATGTATATAATACTTTTGTGGATACTATTTTATCAGAATGAAAGTACTTTTCTTTAAAATAAGAGAAATTACACAGAACATATACATGGTACATGTGCTTAAGTATGAACTGTCCATAATGACAGGTCATTATGCATACTTCTTTTTCATATTTTTCTACTTCTAATATTTAATTATGAGATTAGGAATTTTCTTTGCTAGTGGGAAGTTAATTTAGCTGTCTCTTTATAAATAATTTCATACATGTAATATTTTATTTTGGAGAATACACACAAACTTAATGCACTTCCATACCCTGCTGATTTTCATATTAATCCATTATACAAATATATATGAGTTCCGACCATGAGGCAAATACTATAGTAGATGGTAGGGTTATAAACATGAGGGGTTCAAATCATCAGATAAAGAAATGCACTTTAAAAGGGAAATGAGATCAAATCTTCATGCTAGTCATCACAGTAGGTACAATTCCAGTATATCCTCCCCAAAACCCCACCACCATTTTCTACGTCCTGTATAATTCATCCCATTTAATTTTGGTGAGATTTGTGAATATAATAAAATATCACTCCCATGATTATGTAACATTATATTACAGAAAGGATTTATGGATATAATTAAAGTCCAAACAGACAATCAAAAGCGAGATTAACCTGGAGGGGGTCTAAACAAGTCAGTGAGGCATTAAAAAAAGGCAAAGTCATTTTCTTGCTGGTCTTGAAGAGACAAAATGAAAGTGGTATGCAGGGCCACATGACAGAGTAGTACATGTGGTCCCAGGAACAGCAAACATTCTTGGTAGACAACTGGTGAGGAAGGAAGAGTAGTGTCTTAAAACCACATGGTACTAAATTCAACCAACAACCAGGAAGAGGAACTTGTGCTGTAGCTCACAGTTCTGGCTAAACTCTTGATTTCAATCCTGTGAGAACATGAGCAGACAACCTGCTGGTTTTGGAAGGAGACTTCTTTCAGAGAATATTTAGTATGAAATACTAAATATAAGTTGTTTTACATTTGTGAGCTTATCATAATTTACTATGCAGCATTGAAAATTAATACAGTAAAATATAAGGTTGACTAAGTTCCCTTAAGCAGTATTGAAAGCTTTCTGAACGGTAACATTTACAGAGTTCTAAGGAATTACTTTATACTAGCAAGTTCAAGAATGTAGAACACAGAAGGAAGGAGAGCGATTTCTAAACATATAAAGGCAAAAGGAAAGAAAGTTAAGGACAATGACAATAAATCACCATGAATGTAATGCAGAATCTGGGAAGGAGGAAGGTGCACACTGTACTTCATTGACTAACTGACTGTCACACACCACTGATAATAGGGGAGCTTTATCTTATGTACAATTGAAAGTAGAGTGGCAGACTGATTAATTCCTTCCCAACACCCACATTGGTTTCCCCTGCTAAAAATATTCACGTTCCAATTCCAGAAATGTAGAATTATTATTACTATTTACCAAGTAAAATTTATATATATAATTAAAGTAGGTATTTTGATGTAGTAAGATAATCTTGTTTATTTTGGTGGGCCTAAATGCAATCATAAAGGTCCATTTATAAAACTGGTTGTAGACTTTAGTAATACAACCCTGCAAAACAACTTATTTTAAACTTGTGGCCCCCAAAGCTATAAAATAATAAATCTGTGTGGTTCAAAGCTTGTCAATTTCAATAGTCGTGGGAAACAAATACAGGCAGCAAATATTGCCAGTTATATTCAACAAGTGATTAAGATACAGCATGAAAACATATCCAGATATAAAAATTTGAGCTTCAGATGATGGGTTAATTCTTACATTAGTATGTGGTGAAAATGAAGACACATTGAATGGAATCTCTAAACTGAAATGTCTCTGTAGGTTGGTACAAGATGGTAAGCGCTACATGATCGACAGGCCCTGTGCACATTGAGGAGCTGTTGAACACTTTCCTAACAATCTAGTAAAGAAGTATAGTTGATTTTCTCACACTGAGAATCATAGTGTATGTAAAAGTTTAAATTAAAAAATATTTAATGTTTGTTTTTTTGTGGGGTTTTATTTTACTGAAAACTATATCCTCTTAAAATTGAGAAAGTAAGGTAATATGTATTTTATTTGCATATTTGTTTGATAGGAAAGATTAAAAGGCTGTTTTCATTAGTTTCCTTTTTCAACAATGACATCAATCCATAAAATCACAAATGCTAATGTTCCCACTGAATTTTATTGATAGTAGAAATATTCATTTAACTGAACTATTTTTCCTCTAATTGAAATTTGAATCAAGCAAATGAACATGTTTCTTTCAATGCTATAAATCACTTGTATATAAATTTTTTATGATACTGTTAAAATTCTTAAAGAAAAACACTGTTTAACAATTCCTAGTGGATGTGGATGCTTATAAAATTGAAAATGCAAAATGCAATACCATGTTACTCAGGTAGTTTGAATGTTTCCATTATTATAACTTAGATAATCTTAAAAAGAATAATTATTTTTATGTATTTCTTATCACGGAACTGTATGTAGCTCAGCAGTAGAGTGTGTGCTGAATATGTGTGAGTTCCTAGGTTCCATTCCCAGCATGCACACACACACAAAGTCATAATAGAACTCATTTATAAAACCATGGGAATGTTTAAAGTGAGACAATAATAGATTAAAGGCTACATTTCTGTCTACAAGGTATCATAGAGGAAGTGTATATGACAGAAATAATGATATAGTGATATCTTCCATGAAGATAAATAAAGTGGAGATCAAGTCACCCAACGTCTACATCTGCAACAAAACCATGAGAGAAGTAGACTGGTTTATAAACATTCTGCCTCTACAGTGACATAAAGGATTATTTAGAGAATTACAGAATAATTCTTCATGGAGTGAACTAAATGTCTGTATAGATTCATAATAGTATGAATCTATTATCCACATTAAAATAAAATGTTAGAGCCAGTTGACACTGCTCATCTTCAGGGGACTTTGGGTGGTAATAAATGTTAGGTGAATATTTTGTGCACTGTCCAAAGATTGTGACAGTTACCTATTATCCAGAAAATTCATGTAGACACAATGAAGCCTGAGCAAGGATTTTTAACAGAACTATTTTTCCTTCTCCTTCAGCTCTTCCCTCCCATCCTCCCAAACTCTCTATTTAAGGTATGTACACTTGCATTCTTCTCAAAGTAAGCAATGCTCTGTGACACAAAAAACAATGGAAACAAGCACATTTACCTTCATATCTTTAGAAATGATATATAAATGGCAAAGGTGATAGATGTTTTATAAATATTAGTATTAAATTAGAATACATATAATTAATTAGAGTAGTTTTTGACTCAGAATATACAAAACGTCTTTCTAGGGTATAGTCAAACATAGAAATCACCTACTTTCATTTCAGTTTTATAATTTACACTTTAGAGAATTTTAGAAAATTCTTCAGAAATTCTTTAGAAAAAGCATGCTTCTAAGCAAGAATTAATAAAGTATTAACATTTGTGTTCAGAAATGTTCTTTTTACATATGATTGAAAACCTTAAAATTTTCTTTACTTCTACTTGTTATTAAGATAGTTTATGAGTTATTCTGGTGAGAAAGAATGAAGCCGTTTTCTGATTTCCCCATTGTCAGGTGAGCTAAGTTGACTCTGAAATCAATCCAGGAGTTCTTCTATTGAACACAAATCATTTTACAGAATATCAATATCAAACAAAATCATTTGTCCATAAAATGAACAAGATAAAATAAAATCACTCCACATATTTGAGCTGACAAAAAGAAAAAGAAAAAAATGTTGTATAAACCACAAAATGGCTCCCATCCCCCCTTTCTACCTTTTCTGAAGCTTATTAACCAATTGTTCTCACCTTCTATACAACAACATAGAGAAAAGGCCAAAACTTCAAGGAATCCTCTCCAAAGTCACTCAATACAAGGCTGAATTCTGTATCAAGTCTCTGTAAAACCAACTTATTAAAATATCCTCAGCCACTCCATGGTATGTCATTTTCTCGTCCTATGGAGCCAATAAACTCAACTCTGTCCAGCTTCAGGCAAGGTTTCAGAACTCTTTGGTGAACATCAATAAAAGATACTTCAAACTGTATTACCAAGCAATAACAATAAAAACAGCATGGTACTGGCACAAAAACAGACATGAAGACCAGTGGAACAGAATAGAGGACCCAGATATGAAGCCACATGACTATAATCAACTTGTGTTTGACAAAGGAGCTAAAAATATATGATGGAGAAAAGACAGCCTCTTCAACAAAAACTGCTGGGAAAACTGGTTAGCAGTCTGCAAAAAACTGAAACTAGATCCATGTATATCACCCTATACTAATATTAACTCAAAATGGATCAAGGATCTTAATATCAGGCCACAAACTCTAAAGTTGGTACAGGAAAGAGTAGGAATTACTCTGGAATTAATAGGTAAGAACCTTCTCAATTATAGGTAATTATAGGTAAGAATTATAGGTAAGAATTATAGGTAAATTATAGGTAAGAACTTTCTCAACGGAACCCCAGCAGCACAGCAACTAAGCGGTAGCATAGATAAATGGGACTTCATAAAACTAAAAAGCTTCTGTTCAACAAAAGAAATGTTCTTTAAACTGAAGAGAACATCCACAGAGTGGGAGAAAATATTTGCCAGCTACACATCAGACAAAGGACTGATAACCAGAATATATAGGGAACTTAAAAAACTAATTTCTCCCAAAATTAATGAACCAATAAAGAAATGGGCAAGTGAACTAAACAGAACTTTCTCAAAAGAAGAAATTCAAATGGCCAAAAAAATATGAAAAAATGCTCACCACCTCTAGCAATAAAGGAAATGCAAATTAAAACCACACTAAGATTCCACCTCACCCCTGTTAGAATAGCCATCATTAGCAACACCACCAACAACAGGTGTTGGCTTCTGGAAATAAGAGATCACTTGTGTTCACTTTTTCATGATTGGAAAAATCTAGTTTTCACAATTGTGTAAAACATGTGTACATTGCTAGGAGTTAGAAATATTTTTAAGATATTGACATGTCACAAGAGAGAGACAACACAACTCAAAGCCAACAGGCAAGGCAAAATTTACTTCTGCAGAAGAGTGTTTCACAAAGAGCAAGCACATGCAGCATGGTGTTTGCTGGGGTTTTATCTGTAATGCAATGCTGTCCCTCCCTTGAGTTAGGCTGCTTTTGGGTTCACAACCTCCAAAACCAGGGCTACTGGTGCAATTTTGGTCAGCTGAGAATAACAGTACTTTGTTCTTAATAGAAGCTTTTATCATGTTAAGCAGAGTTCATGAAATGAGCATAAGGGAAGCAATTTAGTGAGACTATCATTAATCCCTTATAGAAAAGACCCAATCCAAGTTGATTCTCACACGAGGGAAACTATTTCTATAGCTTCCAGGTAGAACCTGTTCTACCATTTTCTCTAATTTTGTTGAAGAGAAAACATAAGCAATAACAAGAAAGACAGAGCTTTTTGCTAGTTGAGATAAAGATAGCTATAGAGAGAGATTCCTAGCATTGCTTCCATATACTAATGTGTTACACCTCAAGTTGATTCATCTCTAAATGACATTTTCTTGGGTTCCTGATCCCCATCTCACATTGACCTCTGACAATTTAAGGTTTCTGTATTAGTTTTTCTGCAGTGGGGACATCAAATACTTTCATGTTTTGGGTTTCTTAAATATCCCCATATATCCTGTATATGCTCTCCCCTTATCATTTAACCCAAGTCCAACCACATTCCTGTATTTGCTTTAGATCTAAAGTCCACATATGAGGGAGAACATATGATTTTGGGTCTTCTGAGCCTGGCTAACCTCACTCAGAATGATATTCTCCACTTCCATCCATTTACTTGCAAATGACAAGATTTCATTCTTCTTCATGGCTGAATAAAACTCCATTGTGTATAAGTACCACATTTTCTTAATTCATTCATCAGTAGTGGGGCATCTTGACTGTTTCCATAACTTGGCTATTGTGAATAGTGCTGCAATAAACATGGGTGTGCAGGTGCCTCTGGAGTACCCTGTGTCTCATACCTCTGGGTATATCTCCAGGAGTGGGATTGCTGGATCATATGGCAGATATATGTTTAGATTTTTAAGAAGCCTCCAAATTTTGTTTTCAGAGTGGTTGCATTAGCTTGCATCCCCACCAACAATGTACAAGGGTTCCTTTTTCTCCACATCCTCACCAAGCCCTGTTGTTAGTGGTATTTTTGATGATGGCTATTCTAACAGGAATGTGGTGGAATCTTAGTGTGGTTTTGATTTGCATTTCCTTTATGACTAGAGATGGTGAACATTTTTTCATGTGTTTTTTGGGCACTTGAATTTCTTCTTTTGAGAACGTTTGTTTAGTTGAGTTGCCCATTTCTTTATTGGTTCATTGATTTCAGAGAGTTTAGTTTTTTAAGTTCTCTTTATAGTCTAGTTATCAGTCCTTTGTCTGATGTACAGCTGGCAAATGTTTTCTCCCACTCTGTGGGTGGACTCTTTAGTTTAGAAACTGTTTCTTTTGTTCTGCAGAAGCTTTTTAATTTTATGAAGTCCCCTTTGTCCATCCTTTCTCTTAGGTGCTGAGCTGCTGGGTTTCTATTGAGGAAGTCCTTGCCTGAACCTACTGCTTCCAGAATATTCTCTGCTCTTTCCTGTTCCAACTTCAGAGTTTTGGGTGTGATATTAAGGTCCTTGATCCATTTTAGTTGATACTAGTATAGGGTGATAAACATGTATCTAGTTTCAGGTTTTTGCAGATGGATAACTACTTTTCCCAAAAACATTTGTTGAAGAAGCTGTCTTTTCTCCATCATATATTTTTAGCAACTTTGTCAAAAATAAGGTGGGCATACTTGTGTGGATTCATATCTGGGTCCTCTATTCTATTTCACTGGTCTTCATATCTGCTTTTGTGCCAGTGCCATGCTGTTTTTATTGCTATTGCTTTGTAAAATACTTTGAATTCAGGTGTTGTGATACCTACAGCATTGTTCTTTTTGCTGAGTATTGCTTTGGCTATTCAAAGTCTCTTGTGTTTCCAAATGAATTTTAGCATAGATTTTTCAGTCTCTGTGATGAATGTCATGGGTATTTTGATGGGAATTTCATTAAACATGTAGATTGCTTTGGGTAGTATAGCCATTTTTATTATGTTGATTCTACCAATCCATAAGCATGGGAGATCTATCCACCTTTTTTAGTATTCCTTGATTTCTATCTTAATGGGTTTATAGTTCTCCTTGTAAAAGTCATTTACATCCTTTGTTACGTTTACCCCAAGGTATTTCATTTTTTTGAGGCTATGATAAATGGAATTGTTTCCATGTATTCTTTCTCAGTTTGTTCATTATTGGTATATAGAAAAGCTAATGATTTTTGTAAGTTGATTTTGTATCCTGCCATCTTCCTGTAGCTATTCATGTTGTCTAGGCATTTTTGGTTAGAGATTTTTTGGGGACTTTAAGGTATAGGATCATATCATCTACAAATGGGGATGTTTTGACAGTTTCTTTAAATATTTGTATTCCTTTATTTCTTCTTCGTGCCTAATTGCTCTGGCTAGGAATTCCAGTACTATGTTGAATAGGAAAGGGAATAGTGGTCACCCTTGTCTTGTTCCTGATTTTAGGGGAAATGTTTTCAGTTTTTCACCAGTAAGTATGATGTTTGCTCTAGGTTTGTCATATATAGCCTTTACAATGTTGAGGTACTTTCGTTCTATTGCTACTTTTCTTAGAGCTTTTATCATGAATTGGTGCTGGATATTATTGAAGGATTTTACTGCATCTATTGATCAGGTGGTTTTTGTCCTTTCTTTTATTAATGTACTGTATTGCATTTATAGATTTACATATGTTCATCCCCAGGATGAAGCCTACTGGTCATGGTGAATGATCTTTCTGATGTGTTGTAGGATTTGTTTCGCCATTATTTTACTGATAATTTTTGCATCAATGTTCATTAAGGAGATTTGCCAGTAGTTCTCCATTTTGGAGGTGTCTTTGCCTGCTTTTGGGATGAGTGTAATATTAGCTTCATAAAATGATTCATGCAGTTCTTTCTCGTGGAACTGTTTAAGGATGGTTGGTGTTAGTTCTTCTTTAAAGATCTGATAGAATTCAGCAGAGAATCCATCAGGTCCTGGATTTATTTTTTGGGAGACTCTATTGCTTCCTCAATTTCATTTTGTGTTATAGATCTATTCAGGTGATTAATGTCCTTTTGGTTCAATTTTAGATGGTCATAAGTTTCTTGAAATAGGTCCATTTCTTCAAGATTTTGAAATTTATTGGACTATAGGTTCTTGAAGTAGTCTCTGATGATTTCGTTGATTTCCATGGTGTTTGTGGTTATCTCTCCCTTTTGCATTTCTGATTTTACAGATTTGATTCATTTTTTTTCTCCCCATTTTAGTCAGGTTTGCCAGGTGTCTGTCAATCTGATTTATTTTTCCAAAGAACCAACTTTTTGTTTCATTGATTCTTTGTATGGTTTTTATTGTCCTATTTCATTGATTTTGGCTCTTATTTTTATTATTTCTCTCCTTCTGCTTGTTTTGGCATTTGCTTGTTCTTGTTTTTCTAGGAGTTTGAGATAAAGCATTAAATCATTGATTTGAGATCTTTCTGTTCTTTTAATATATAGACTCATGGCTATAATCTTTCTGTTCTTTTAATATATAGACTCATGGCTATAAACTTTCCTCTTAAGACAGCCTTTGCTGTGTCCCATAGGTTCTAGTAGGTCATGTTTTCATATTCAATAATTTATAGGAACCCCTTAGTTTCCATTTTTATTTCATCAATGACCCATTGACCATTGTGCAATGTGTTGTTCAGCTTCCAATTGTTTGCATGTTTTGTACTGTTGTTTTTGTTGTTGAGTTCTAGTTTCAATGCATTGTGATCAGATATAATGCATGGGATTGTTTCTATGTTCTTATTTTTGCTGAGGCTTGCTTTGTTCCTGAATATATGATCAATTTTGGAGAAGGTTCCATGGGCTGCTGACAAGAAAGTATATTGTCAGAAGTTGGATGAAATATTCTGTAGACATCAGCTTGGTGCATTTGATCTATGGTGTGATTTAGATCTAAGATTTCTTCATTGATTTTTTTGCTTTGATGTCCTATCTATTAGTGATAGGGGGTATTGAAGTCTCCCACTACCACTGTGTTGGAATTTATATATGTTTTTAGGTCTTTCAGAGTATGTTTGATGAAATTGGGTGCATTGACTTTGGGTGCATATAGGTTGATAATTTTTATTTCCTTTTGGTGTATTTTGTATTAGTATGGAGTGTCCTCTTTATCTCATTTGATTAAAGTAGGTTTGAAGTCTACTTTGTCTGAGATAAGTATGGCAACTCCTGACTCTTTTCAGGAACCATTGTCTTGGCAAATCTTGCAGCCTTTCACCCTAAGGCAGTGTTTGTTTCTGTCGATGAGATGAGTCCCTCTAGGCAACAAATTGTTGGATCTTCGTTTTTAATCCAGTTTGCCAAACGGTGTCTTTTAATGGGGGAATTAAGTCCATTAACACTCAGTGTTAGTATTGATAGGTATGTGGTAAGTCCTGTTATTTAATTGTCTTTGTTATTTAAGGGTTTGATTGTGTGCAGCTGAATCAATGTTACTCTCTACTTTCTTTTCTTTATTTCTCCTGTGGTTTGGTACTGCCTGTCCTTTCTTGGTTTTGCTTGCTTTCATTTTCTGTGTGCAGAATTCCTTGAAGAATCTTTGTAGTCATGGCTTGGTGGTCATATATTGTTTTAGTTTCTGCTTATCGTGGAAAACTTTATTGCTCCATCTATTGTGAGTGATAGTTTTGATGGGTAGAGTGTCCTAGGGTAGAAGCTATTTTCATTCAGTGCCCAGAATACCTCATTCCATATTCTTCTTTAAAGGTTTCTGTTGAGAAATCTGATGTGATTTTGATGAGTTTACCTTTATAAGTTTCTTCTTTTTTCTCTCTTACAGCCTTCAATGTTCTTTCTCTATTCTCTGTGCTTGTTGTTTTAATGGTAATATGTCATGGGTTAGTTCTATTTTGATCAAGTCTGTTTGGTGTCCTGGAGGCTTCCCGTACCTGAATGGGCATAGTTTTCTCTATATTTGGGAAATTTTCTGTTATTATTTTGTTGACTATGTTATGAAATCCTTTGGCTTGCACCTGTTCTCCTTTTTCAATACCCATGATTCTCAGGTTTGGTCTTTTGATGGAGTTGGTGAGTTCTTGTATATTCCTTTCACAGTTTTTGAATTATTTGAGTAATAGTTCTTCAGTTTTTCCTTTAATTTACATTTCATCTTCAAGTTCTGAGATTCTGTCTTCTGTTTGTTCTAGTTCACTGGAGTGCCCTTGCATTATATTTTATGTGTGTGTTTCATTCTTTTTTCTGAGGTTTTCCACGCCATGGCTAACTTCCTCTTTCATATTGTTAATTTTCTTCCTTAACTTATTTATGTCTCTATTTATGGTGTTCTCTGTTTCACTTTGGTGTTTACTTAGGGCTCCTATGAGTTCCTTTATTTATTTTTGTGTCTTCTCATATTCTTTATTTTTATTTTCTTGTAATTTCTTGAGTGCCTCCTATACATTTTGGTTGACCTTGTCTAGTAACATCTCCATGAAATTCTAAGTGATTTGCAAGATTTTTCTTCAGGATGCTCTTGTGGGCTTTATTCAGTTCCTTGGGATAGTCTGTCTTTGTTTTGTTGGAGTCTGAAACTGGATATCTGTTTTCTTCATTTCCCTCTGCATCCTGTACTAATTTATTTTTTAGGGGGAGCATGGTTGCCATTCTGTTTTTATTTTCCCATCATTCCACTTGGTGCTGGTTCTTTTCCTGGTCTGTGTGCAATTTAGTGTTAGCTAATTTACAATAGTAAAACAAATGTAACCAAGAAAGATGAAAAAGGAAAAGACAGAGAAAAATATAGAGAACCAAAGAAATCATCAGGGAGAGAAAGTGAACAAACATACAGTGAACCAAACAAACACTCAGAGAGATAGAAAAAAATTCCATGTTCTGGAACGATACAATTTCATTCTTAGTACTTCTGGTGTTACTCCTTCAGCATCCAGTCCTGGTGTTGGTATTTAAACAGTAGCTCTGTCATAGCCTCACCAGGTGATTGGATCAGGAAGTGAGATTTGTGGGCTGCTCTCTGCCTTATTTCAGGCAGCAGCTCATCACTAGCCTACTCTCAGCCTGTCTACTTTTCCAGTCTTTGTTTACTGAAAGTTTGCATGGAGTTCAGCTCCTTGCAACTCCCCCCTTTTCCAGTGCACTGAGTGTACTCTTCCCCCTCTGCTATGTGTCTTTTCAGTTCCCTGTTTATTAACCATTTTTTGTGGGGTGGGGGTCAGTCTGTCCAGGGGGCTATGCTGGTTTATCCCAGGGGTAGCTGTGGGAATACCAAGTGCTGCTTGTTTGCTCACCTATTGGTCTGTGTCTCCCAAGCAGGTTTGGAGCTGGTGTCTGGTGGTGCAGGAGCCCTCCTTTTTTTCTGAGTGTAACATGGTGTGGAGAAGCTTTGTATGGGCTGGGGGTTCAGGTTTTCAGAGTTTTGCTTCTTCTTCGTGTTTTTTCTTCTGCCCAGTGTGGCTGCAGCATCTCAGCAAAATTTTTGTTTTACAAAGCTCACACTGTCTGCTTCCTCCCTCTATTCACTATATTGGATCCTTGTTTTTTTAAATTTATAACCTTTTATTAAAGACCATGTAATTCTCTACTGTAACTGGACTATTAGGAATACATTTTCTCTAAGCATGTCTTTTAAAAAGCTTCTTTGATTATCTCATTCAAGACATTTTTGGTCACACTTGTCCTGACAACAACTCTTCCTTCACTGTGTATGTTCTTGCTATTTGTTCAGGAGTTCTGAACGTATGGTTTAACATATGATTAAGTTTGTTAAATCATATTATTGCTGAATTTTACTTTCTGCAATCTTACCCTAAATTTTATAAAAATCATAGATAAGAAAGTGTAATGTACCTTCCTGTGTTACATTATTTTGAATTTTGAAAATAAAAGTTAAACATATGAGATTAACTTAGCATACAATATGTAGGAATAAAATAGAGACATAAAGATGAAATAATGTAAAAACAAAGAAAGAATGACTTCATAGTTTAATTTCACCCTAATGATCCCTGCATTAAGATTGTATTTTAAAACACTGTAAACTTTAGATTAAGTTAAGTCCATTAATAATTATGCTGGTATCATAGGAAAACTTTTAATCCTTAATAGTAAATTTTTATGAATCAAGGTAATACATAAATGAGGTAAGATATGCCAAGTATTCTACTTTCAACTTCTATGAAATTAACTTTTAAAAACTCTACATATGGGTGAAATCAAGTGGCATTAGTCTTTCTGTGCCTAGTCTTGTTTATTTGTTATAATGATCTACAGTTCCATTGAGATTGTCATGTTGGAAATGTCAGGGTCTTCTTATTTTTTTGACTGAACTTTATTCCATTGTTCAAATGTACTATACTTTCTTTCTTCATTAGTTGATGGACAGTTTATTTTTTCTCATTTTATGTTAGTCAGCTTTTCACTGATGTGAAAAAATACCCGAGAAAAACAATCAAATAGAGGAAAGGTTGGTTTGGGCTCACAATTTCAGAGGTTTTAGTCTATGGTCAACATAGACTTTTATGCCTGTGTTAAGAGATGTCATGGTGGTGGTATCATGAGTCAGAAGATGTTGCTCTGCATCTGGTGTCCAGGAAGCAGAGAAAGTATAAGACACCAGGAACAAAATTTAACTTGCAAGACACCCCCTTAACACACCTACCTCCAAGTAGTCCATTCAACTGTGAACTCATCAATGAATTAATCAGTTGATGAAATTACAATCTGCATTGCCCAGTCACGTCCTAAGGGCCCACTTCTGAACACTGTAAAATTGGAGATCAAGCCTTTAACACAAGTCTTTGGGAGGATGTCTCCTATATGAACTCTTCTACTTTTCATTGTGAATAGTGCTAGAATGGACATGGGGCTCAGCTGTCTCTTTAGCACAACTGATTTTGTTTTCTGAGGATATATACTCAGTGTGAGATTGTGAGAGCATATGGTAATCCTACTTTTAATTTTTTGAAGCACATCCATTCTGCTTTCCATATGTGCTTTATTAGTTTATATAGCTAGCAACAGTGTTTGAGGGTTTTCTTTTCTTTACATCCTCACCAGCATTTGTTACCAATATTCTTTTTGATAAGAGGTATTGTTGCTGGAGTGAGGTGATATCTCATTTGCATTTTACTGACTAATGGTAATGCTGAGCATTTTTTTCATGTATCATTCTCCATTTGTATGACTAATTTTGAAAAATGTCTGTTCAAGACATTTGTAGTGCTGGAGATTGAATTTACACCTTTGGACATGCCAGGTAAGCACTCTACCAGAGAGCCCCGCCATTTTGTTCATTGTTATTCATGTTATTTACATTCTTGTTATTCAATGTGTGTTGCTTACATATTTTGGATATTAACCTCTTACAAATATATTCCTCAAAAATATTTTATCTTGTTCTGTGGATTGTCTTTTCACTCTGATTATTTTCATTTCTGTGTAGAATCTTGTAAGTTTGATAGCATCCCATTTGTCTAATTTCACTTTTGATATCTGTGCTTTCTGGGTCACTTTCAATTTCCTAGAAAAATGTGGAACTTTTTGTTGTGTTTATTTCTAGTAGTCTTAATATGGTGAACTATTCTGAGGAAAAGTCTCTGTTACAATAGTTAATCATATCCTTGACATTGTGCCTGATATGTTATTAACTTTGAGTTCTTTTTCCTCTTTCTAAATAGTTACACTATTCATTATAGAAAGATATCAACATGGCTGAACTCAAATGCCAAACTCTCTCTCACTCTGCTTTCATGGGTTACTTTCATTGGAAATTTTGAGTTTACCAATTGTTTATTATTTAGGCATTAATAAAAGATTTGTGGAAATGTTATCACAAGCCAGTAATCTTCCACCTATGGATTCCCCTCATTTGCTTCAATATTTTGGCTATTTAAAGGATGCTCATACTATCCTTTTACTTTTCATCTATGTCTTTTCTCGTATTGATACTATTCAAGCACTGCAGACTTAAGGTAGTCTTAGGTGAAAAGCCATGTAAACCTTATTTTGTCCAACATTGCTGTCTTTTTCAAAAATTGAGTATTCTCAATTTCCTTCCTGCTTTAGTCACTCTTTAGTGTTTTCAAATTGTTTTAATAATTTTTTCATAGCTTATAATTGTCTTCTAAGGAATGGTTTATCATATGATAGTTCATGGTTGTCAGGAGCCTCAGGATTAATTTTTGTCTTTGTGTGTGTGCAAGTGCATGTTTGTGTGCCCTCCTAAATTCACAAATTGTCAGCTATTAGAAAAATCTGAATAATATTAAAATATGAATGTGTTATGTTACCTATCTCTTTATACTCTGTGATGGTTTTCTCTTGAACCAGCCTCCCCCTGTGGAGTATTTTCCCAAAACTTGCCATTGAACCTTACCATAGTCTGAATGTTTGCCCCTCCAAACTTAATCATATGTTAAGCCATATGGTTTAATGTGAGACCATTTGGATCTGTGGCTATTGGTTTGTCATTATCTTATTAATTTTAAAGGAATGTCTTTTTTTGGCAATCCTGGGGTTTGAACTGAGAGTTTCATACTTGCTAGGCAAGTACTCTACCACTTGAATCATTCTGCCAGCTGTGATTAAATTATGAGAGAGGAAACACAAATGAAAAGAGACATTCATGTCCTTTCTGCCATGTGAGGTTGCAAAAAGAAAATGGATATTTCTGAAGAAGCTGGTCTCCACCAAACACCAAATCTGATGCTACCTTGAGCTTGGAATTGAAGAATAAAATTTTGTTGAATATAAACAACTGAATTTATAATACTTTTGTTACAATAGTCCAAACATACCAAGACATATCCTTTATACAAGTAACCTTTCCTGTATTGTTTATTGAACACAGATTTTAATTTTTACTTAAACCTATTCCATTGTGATTACAATGTTTCATAACAGACTTCCAAAGTAGCCCTCCTTTTCTATACCATTGAAACTTTGACTACCTCCCCTTTATTAGTCAATGGTAAAGAGCCTGTCATTTTTAATCTATTTCTTCAATTCTGAGTGAATTCAAATCTCTTTCTTACATGCTACTTTTGTATACTGAATACTGATAGAGAAAAATCACACAAATTTGAATACTAATGTCAAGAAGTTTATGATCTGTACTATCAAATACATTTTAACTCTGCCTAACTTTTTATAACTGTAGCTACTTTTGGAAAAATTAGACAAAATCCCAGTATAACAAGCATTGATGCTATGAGAAAATAATTGGCTCAAGTAGCAAACCATGGGATTAGAAAAAATGGCACTTGGTCCAGATACATTAGCGGCCACATCTCTGCATATCTTTTGTAGTTTTCCTTATTATCTTTCTGATTCTTCATTTTGATAGTTCAGCAAACTCTTTCTTCTCCTAAATTGAGTACTGTTTGTCAATAGTTGTGAATCACATTTCATAGCGATTCATAACAATTCATAGTTTCAATTCCAAACAGGGTCAGAGTAATGATTTCTGAAATTCTCCATTCTTAATCCCAATAATGATCTCTGGAGTATGTGTGTATCTGTGTACCTGTAATCCTAGCAATTAAGAGACTGAGGCAGGAAGACCTTGAGTTCATTGTTCTCCTGAGTTACATGGTGAGTTCCAGGTTAGCCAGGGATAGATATGAGACCATCTCAAAACAAAACAAAGCAAAAGCAAACAAAGCAAAAATAGTGATCTTTGATTCTGGCTTTAGATAGATGGTAACTCCAGTCAAAGTAGTAACAGCTACTATAAGATAGGAAGATCATTTCTACAATAAACATAAGGAAAATATGTATTCATTTAAATGCAAAACATTTCATGCTCTCCTTGAGTTGTTATACACATTATTTTCCCTGTCACACACATAAAATAAACAATTTTCTGAGCTCACCACCTAATAATTCTTCTACATGACTGCTAAAAACCCCAGCTTTATCCATATTTCCATTCCTCCTTTCATCTTGTTAATGAATTTTAAAATAATAATCTATCCCCCTTTTACCTAAATCTAATGATAGAACCAGATTTTTAAATTTCCATCTTGGCACATTCTGTTTCCTCTCTCTGTTAGTTATCTCATATGCTTCCTTCTAACATCATCCCATGAATATATTAAGATTAATGAATGTGGTTGGATACTGCCAAGGATTAGATAACACAAATGAATGTGGAAACATAAGGAACTTGATGTGAGACTCTTTGCAATAGTATGAGAGAATATAAAAAACAATAAGGGATAGGGTGTGGTCTCTAATGCACTACAGATTGAGGAGATGGAGGTGAGAAAATTTGTGTTAACCAGAAACAAGTAGATATTGCAACCACTGAGTGGATGAGACAGAGGATCAGTAAAGGCACACATCCACTCTGTAGTAACCCATAAGAGAAAATGAGTTAATAAATATGATTGTGTCCTTCTCCTGCTATGGTTCAGGTAAGGAATATCCTCCAAAAGGCTCGTGTGTTGAAGAGTTAGTTCCAGCTGACAGTGCTATTAAGAGGTGATGGGTTCATGAGTGTGCTAATTCATTAATGGATTAATGTATTAATGAGTTCAGAACTGAATGAACTGCTAGGAGGTGAGTTTTGGTTGGAAGAAGTAGATCACTGGGGGCATGTCTTTGAAAGATGTATTTTGTGCCTGGTCCCTTCCTGTCTCTTTCTTGGCTTCCTGACAATAATGAGGTAAACAACATTCCTCCACTATGCCCTTTTCCCATGATGCTTCTGTGTGACACAGGTCTAATAGCAATGGATCCAGCATACCATGGACTGAAACCTCTGAAAGCAGGTGTCATAATAAATCCTTCCTTCCCTAAGTTGTTTTCTCGGGTATTTTGTCACAGTGAGGAAAATTTGAGAAAAATTCCTCTCTCTTGTCTTTCCCTTTCCCTTAGTTTCTTATTATAAGATTCTCTAGCAATCTATTATATTTTATTGTTTTTTGGTGCCTATCCCCAGGAAAGAACTTGATTCTTCTCTATGTATTTCTTGCCGAGTGATGCTTCATAAGAGTGTAGTCTTCCCAGAACTCTCTCACATGCTTCAGATGCACATATTATAATTACCTGATGTGAACTTTGACTTCAAGAATTCACAGTCTGACAAACTCAGTATGCAGGAAGTTCTGCTGATGACCCTTTTGTTAAACCCATCCCTTCTATTCAAGTGGCCCTTGAGGAATACTTCATTTATTCATCCTTGGAATCTGAGCATGATTTTTCTTCTCACATGAATATCACAACATTCAAGCCTATTTTATCTGTTACCTGAATATTTCTCAAAAGCATTCAATGACCTCAAGCCTTTTTCTATATCCCTGATCTAGACTGCAGCTTTATTGCTGCAAACACTTAACTATTTCTCTGTTTCCAGCATGTCAGCCTTCTGTATAAGAAAAAAAAGAAAAACAAAATTGTATTGATAACACAGAATAATCTCTCCAATGTGCATTCAATTGTGTTTTCCCTAGATATTTTCTTTTCTTTAGTATTTTTTTAGGTGGTAATTATGGTTTGTACTATGATTAACAGTCGAGCTATTTGTTCTCAGTGTAATGTAAAGCTATCCAGAGCATTTTTTAAATTTCTTTTATTCATACATGCATGCAATGTTTGTGTCATTTCTCCCCCCTTCCCCTTCCCCCTCATGCCATTGCTACCAGGCAGAAACTATTTTCCACTTATCTCTAATTTTGTTGAAGAGAGAATATAAGCAATAACAGGAAGGACCAAGGGTTTGTGCTAGTTGAGATAAGGATAGCTATATAGGGAATTTACACGCATTGCTTTTCTGTACATATGTGTTATATTCTAAATTAATTCTTCCCAAACTAAACTTTTGTCTAGTTCCTATTGGCCTCTGTCACTTTAAAGTTTCTGCATCAGTTCCTTTGCATTGAGGACATCAAATGCTATCTTGCTTTTTTGGGTTTCTTGCCTATCCTCATACCTCCCTTGTGTGCCCTTGCCTCATCATGTGATCAAAGTCCAATCCACTTGTTGTGTTTGCCCTTGATCTAAAGTCTGCATATGAGGGAGAACATGTGATTTTTGGCCTTCTGGGCCTGGCTAAACTCGTCAGGATGATGTTCTCCAGTTCCATCCATTTACCTGCAAATGATAAGATTTAATTCTTCTTCATGGATGAGTGGTATTCCATTGTGCATAAATAACACATTTTCTTAATCCATTCATCAATAATGGGGCACCTTGGCTGTTTCCATAACTTGGCTATTGTGAATAGCACTGCAATAAACTTGGAAGTGCAAGTACTTGTAGTAATCTGTGTTGCTTTCCTTTGGGTATATCCCCAAGAGTGGTATTACTGGATTATATGACAGATCTATGTTTAGATTTTTAAGAAGCCTGCAAATTTTTTTCCAGAGCAGTTGTACTAGTTTGCATTCCCACCAGCAGTGTATAAGGGTTCCATTTTCCCCACATCCTCACCAACACTTGTTGTTGGTGCTGTTTCTAATAATGGCTATTCTACCAGGGGTGAAGTGGAAACTTAGTGTGGTTTTGATTTGCATTTCCTCAATGGCTAGGGATGGTGAGCGTTTTTTCATGTTTTTTGGCCATTTGAATTTCTTCTTTTGAGAAAATTCTGTTTAGTTCACTTCCTCATTTCTTTATCGATTCATTTATTTTGGGAGAGTTTAGTTTTTTGAGTTCCCTATATATTCTGGTTATCAGCCCTTTGTCTGATGTGTAGCTGGCAAATATTTTCTCCCACTCTGTGCGTGGTCTCTTCAGTTTAGAGATCATTTCGTTTTTTGAGCAGAAGCTTTTTAGTTTTAGGAAGTCCTGTTTTTCTATTCCATCTCTTATTTGCTCAGCTGCTGGGGTTCCATTGAGAAAGTCTCTGCCTATACCTATTAGTTCCGAAGTATTTCCTACACTTTCCTGTACCAACTTTAGAGTTTGGGGTCTGATATTAAGGTCCTTGATCCATGTTGAGTTAATATTGGTATAGGGTGATAAACATGGGTCTAGTTTCAGTATTTTGCAGACTGTTAACCGGTTTTCCCAGAAGTTTTTGTTTGAAGAGTCTATCTTTGCTCCATTGTATATTTTTAGCACCTTTGTCAAAGATAAGTTGGTTAGAGTTGTGTGCTTTCTATTTTGCTCCACTAGTCTTCATGTCTGGTTTTGTGACAGTACCATGCTGGTTTTATTGCTATTGCTTTGTAATATTTTGAAGTCGGGTATTGTGATACCTCTAGCATTGTTCTTTTTGCTGAGGATTGCCTGGGCTATCCATGATCTCTTGTGTTTCCAAATAAATTTAACAGTAGAATTTTCAATGTCTTTTATGAATGTCATTGGGGTTTTGGCAGGAATTGCATTAAACATATACATTGCTTTTGGTAGTATAGCCATTTTTACTATGTTGATTCTACCAATCCATGAGCTTGGGAGATCTCTCCACTTTCTATAGTCTTCATCAATCTCTTCCTTCAGGAGTTTATAGTTTTACTTGTAGAGGTCATTCACTTCCTTTGTTAAGTTTACTCCTAGGTATTTGACTTTTTTTGAGGCTATTGTAAATGGAATTATTTTCATATATTCTTTCTCAGTTTGTTCATTATTACTATATAGAAATGCTAATGATTTTTCTATGTTGATTTTATATCTTGCTACCTTGCTATAGCTGTTGATGGTATCTAGGAGTTTTTGAGTAGAGTTTTTTGGGTCTTTAAGATATAGGATCATATCATCTGCAAATAAGGATATTTTGACGTTTCTTTACCTATTTGCATTCCTTTTATTCCCTCTTCTTGCCTAATTGCTCTGGCTATGAATTCCAGTACTATGTGGAATAGGAGTGGGGATAGTGGGCATTTTTGTCTCATTCCTGATTTTAGAGGGCATGGTTTCAATTTTTCACCCCTAAGTATATGCTGGCTGTAGGTTTGTAATATAGATTTTAAATGGTAGATGTTCTTTCCTTCTGTTGCCAGTTTTCTTAGACCTTTTATCATCAAATGGTGTTGGAACTTATCAAAAGGGTTTTCTGCATCTATTGATATCATCAAATAGTTTTTATCTTTGCTTCTGTTAAAGTGGTGTATTATATTTTTTGATTTTTGTATGTTGAACCACCCCTCATTCCTGGGATAAAGCCTACTTCGTCATGGTGAATGATCTTTTTGATGTTTTCTTGAATTTGGCTTGCCATTATTTTATTGAGGATTTTTGCATCAATGTTCATTAAGGAGCTTGGCCTATAGTTCTCCTTTTTGGAGGTGTCTTTGCCTGGTTTGGGATAAGTGTAATACTGGCTTCATAAAATGTGTTAGGCAGTTTTCTTTCCCTTTCTAGTTCATGGAACAGTTTAAGGAGGGTTGGTATTAGTTCTTTTTAAAAGTCTGATAGAATTCAGCAGAGAATCCATCAGGTTCTGGACTTTTCTTTTTTGGGAGACTCTTGATTGCTGCTTCAATTTCATTTTGTGTTATAGATCTATTCAGGTGATTAATGTCCTCTTGGTTCAATTTTGGATGGTCATAAGTTTCTTGAAATAGATCCATTTCTTCAAGATTTTCAAATGCATTTGTATATAAGTTCTCGAAGTAGTCTCTGATGATTTCCTGGACTTCCATGGTGTTTTTGTTATCTCCACTTTTGCATTCCTGATTTAACTGATTTGAGTTTTTTCTCTCCTCATTTTAGCCAGGTTTGCAGTGGGTCTATTGATCTTGTTTATTTTTTCAAAGAAACAATTTTTTTTCATTAATTTTTTGTATTTTTTTTTTGTTTCTATTTCATTGATTTCAGCTCTTATTTTTATTATTTATCTCCTTCTATGTCTTTTCAGATTTGCTTCTTCTTGTTTTTCTAGGAGTTTAAGATCTATCTTTAGGTCAGTGATTTGAAATCTTTCAGTCTTTTTAATATATGCACTCATGGCTATAAAATTTCTTCTCCGGACTGTCTTTGCTGTGTCCCATAGGTTCCAGTACATTGTGTTTTCATTTTCATTGACTTCCAGGAACCTTTTAATTTCCTCTTTTATTTCATCAATGCCCCATTGTTCATTAAGCAATAAGTTGTTCACTTTCCAGCTGTTTGCATGTTTTTTGTATTTATTTTTGTTGTTGAGTTCTAGTTTTATTGCATTTTAATCAGATAGAGTGCATGGTATAATTTCTATTTTCTTTTTTCTGCAGAGGCTTCCTTTGTGCCCTAGGATATGATCTATTTTGGAGAAGGTTCCATGGGCTGCTGAGAAAAATGTATATTGCATAGAAGTTGGAGGAAATGTTCTGTGGACATCAACTAGGTCCATTTGATCTATGGTATGTTTTAGAACTAAGATTTCTTTATTGATTTTTTGTTTGGATGATCTATCTATTGATGACAAGTGTGGTGTTAAAGTTTCCCACTACCACTGTATTGGAGTTAGTATATGCTTTTAAGTCCTTCAGGGTATGTTTGATGAAATTGGGTGCATTGACATTGGGTGCATATAAGTTGATAATTGTTATTTCCTTTTGGTCTATTTCCCTTTTTACTAGTATGGAATGACCTTCTTTGTGTCATTTGATCAATGTAGGTTTGAAGTCCTCTTTGTCCAAGATAAGTATTGCTACTCTTGCCTGTTTTGGGGGGTCATTGTTTGGTAAATCTTCTTCCAGCCTTTCATCCTAAGCCTATGCTTATTTCAATTGATGAGATAGGTCTCCTGTAAACAACAAATTGTTGGATCTTCCTTTTTAATCCAGTTTGTCAAAAGGTGCCTTTTGATGAGGGAGTTAAGTCTGTTAACATTAAGTGTTAGTATTGATAGGTATGTGGTGATTCCTGTCATTTAGTCGTCTTAATTGTTTAAGGGTTTGATTGTGTGTAGTTAAATCGATGTTACTCTGTACTTTCTTGGTTTTTCTTTTCCTGTAGTTTGGTACAGCCTGCTCTTTTCTGGTTATGTTGGGTTTTACTTTCTGTGTGCAGAAACCTTTGAAGAATCTTTTGTAGTGGTGGCTCCATCTATTTTGAATGATAGTTTTGCTGGGTAGAGTATCCTTGGGTTGAAGTTATTTTCATTCAATGCCCAAAAGACATCACCCCAAGCTCTTCTGACTTTTAATGCTTCTGTTGAGAAGTCTGCTGTGATTTTGATGGGTTTACCTTGGTATGGTATTTGTTTTTTCTCTATTACAACCTTCAATATTCTTTCTCTATTCTCTGTACTTGCTGTTTTAATGATAATATGTTGTGGGGTAGTTCTTTTTTGGTCAGGTCTGTTTGGTGTTCTGGAGGTTTCCTGTACTTGTATGGGCATAGTATTCTCCAGATTTCGGAAATTTTCTGTTGTTATTTTGTTTAATATGTTATGGATTCCTTCTGCTTGCACCTATTCTCCTTCTCAATGCCTATGATTCTCAGGTTTGGTCTTTTGATGGAGTCAGTAAGTTCTTGCATTTTCTTTTCACAGGTCTTGAGTTTAACTAATAGTTCTACAGTTTTTCCTTTAGTTACCATTTTATCTTCAAGTTCTGAGATTCTGTCTTCTGCTTGTTCTAGTCTACTGGATTGGCCTTGTATTTTGTTTTGCATTTATCTTTCGTTCTTTTTTTCTGAGTTTTTCCATATCCTGAGTCACTTCCTCTTTAATATTGTCTATTTTCATTCTGAGATCTTTTCTTTATTTATTGTGTTCTTTGTTTCTGTTTATACAGTGCTTCTGTAGTTTCTTTTATTTGTTCTTGTGCTTTCTCACATTCTCTATTTTTATTGTCTTGGATATTCTTGAATATCTGCTGTACATTTTTGTTGACCATATCCAGTATCATCTCTAATAAACTCTCATTGATTACTTGCAGTATTTCTTCTTTCAGAGCGTTCTTGTGGCCTTCATTGGGTTCTTTGGCATAGTTTATCTTCATTTTGTGGAGTCTGGATCTGGGCATCTTTTTTCTTCATTTCCCTCTGGTTCCTGTACTAATTTATTATTGGGGAAAAATGGTTTCCCTCTTTTTTCCATCTTCCCATCATTCCCTTTACTACTGTTACTGTCCTTGTACTCTAAGTAATTCAGTGTTGTCTAGCTTGTAATAGTAACAGCGGTGATATCTAGAATGGAAGGGTGAGAGGAGAGGGAAAGCAAGAAAAGTAAAGAAAAAGGAAAAAAAAGCAAAACAAAACAAAAAACAGAGCTGAAGAAATAAACAGAGAGAGATAGTGTACTAATCAACAGTGAGCTGGTGGTCTCCCAAGCAGGTTAGGAGCTGGTGTCTGGTGGCACGAGAGCCCTCCTGGTTTCTCTGTTTAATGTGGCATGGGGATGCTTTGCATGGGTTGGGGGTGTGGAGGTGTCAGAATTTTTCCTCTTCTTGGTGGTTTTTCCTGCTTGGTATATCTCTAGTGTCTCTCCAAGAGTTTACTTTAGGAAGCATGCTTTCTGCTTCCTCCCTCTAGTCACCAGCTTGGCATCTCCTATCATGAGCATTTAAAAAATTCCAATGCTTTCTTTTTCCCTTCTCCTTATTTTATTTTGTTTTTGAATTTACTCCTGGATCTTATTATTGAGATATGTATGATGGTTCAAATACCATCATCATATACTTATATCAAAGACCCTTTCTCACTTCTGGGAAATAGGTAGTTGACACATGAGTAGATATGATCAACCTAAGAGTATGTATAGTGGAAAAATAAAAAGGACAGTGTGCTGAGTAATACAAAAATTTAAGGGTGGGTAGTATTCTGGAAAGTAGGAAATATAAGAATTTAGATAAAATGGCACTTTAATCACTCTCTAGTTTTGCAGAGTTCACAATGTCATGAATTCATTGCAAACCAGTCCTCATCTACAATTTTCAACTTTATTATAATTTTCCTCCATTGTTAGGGTGACATCTTGTACATTATTTACTGTTGGTAATGTGAGTAAAAAGTGATTAGTATAAAATATAGATTACAATTAAGCATTACTGTCACTCTCCCACACCTGTTAACCTGTCAACATATCATTGCACATACTGGGTTTGCCAAATGGCACAGGTTTTATAATGGGTCATTAATCAAACTATATAATATGTTCAATATTATGCATTCATGCTCTAGTCAGTGGCCAAAATCCTTTTTAGTTGGTTTGCAATTTTTACAGAAAATATAGTCAAGTATAATTTCACCCACAAATGGAGTTATAAGTTATGAACAGGGGCTGGTGGAGTGGCTAAAATGGTAGTGCACATGCTTGGTAACATGAGGCCCTGAGTTCAAACCCCAGTACCAAAAAAGTTATGAAGAAAAGTGGAGGTGATGACAAATTGATAAATATGTCTGATTCATTAAGAATAAATACAGCTAAAAATCATAAAATTAAGTAAAATTTGGCCATAATATTAAATAAGCTTGAATTCTTAAAAAAAACAGTAAAAAGGATAATAGAAGGAAAACTAATTAATTCTATTTATAAATGGTGAATTTTCCTACTTTCCATTCAGGCTCCCTTTAATAATGCAGTCTGCATAACCTCAGTATGTAAACACTTAAAGTGAAAGAAATATGATTTAATCATGAAGAAGCAAGCATAACACTGTTGTCAACCATGACACGAGTCATGCTACTGTTCCAGTGCTATAGAGAAGAAATGGGAGTTGAAATTATCAGCATCAACAATTAAATCTATATTTTGTATTTGATTAATTACTTATACTGAACTAGACCTTTTACAGTTCATCTCTTTGGCCACTCTTCCAATTTAGTACTCCTTATTGCTACTTTCATTAAAACAAGTCAAATTGACCTTTTGTTCCTGTGCTCATTCAATCTACAGTTGACTTTAACTCATTTTCAAAACATTAGAGAATATATACAGTATAATACAACCAAAATATTTTGTCTGCCATGAATATTTAGCATAATGTTGATTGACCAGACTGGAGCATTTAATTACAGCATCTGTGGGTGGCCACCATGGCTCAGCACCAGCATGACCATGATATGGACTTTAAAGAGCTGATAAACTAATTTCTCCATTATCTGTGTTCTGTTCTCTAGTCTTTTTTACCTCACAAGCACTTGAAAGTATACACTTAAATCTGCTTTTAAATTGCAAGTTCCTACAACACAGTGTCCTATCCAGGAAAAAAAAAAACATTATTCAACACACGTAAGCATTTTTACTTTGTTGAGTTTCTTCTCTATTTTCTTTCTTTTGCAAACATGTTTAATGGATAATTACCATTTCAGTTTTTTTTATTTTAATTGCAACACATTTAGAGACATGCATCAATAAAGCAGATAAGACATTCAGTCAGACAATATTTCCATTCTATTTGTCATACATACTTCTGTTAAAATGGAATTCTTATTAGTTCAAGCATTTACTTTCTTGAGAGAGAAAAAATTACTTATATCAACAGTTTACTTTTTGCATTAAGCTTTGAAAACTTTTATATACTAGAAGAAAAGAGAAACAACTTTTTTCTCAGAACTAAGTAAGAATAGAAATGCAAAGATTATTGCTTTAACATTGTAATACACATTATTTTATCACACAACTCCTTCAACTAATGAAATTCAAATTGAAATTCATTCATATTATGAATTAAAAAGCCTAGTTGTAATAGTTTGGTTATTAGTAAATATACATTTAAAATTTTAGTTTATGGATCGTGGTCTTCTTTATTAAAATGACAAAGAAAATTGCATATATTTATACTGTACAAAATTATATATATATAAAAAACTCAAGATAATTAGTCTATGCATTACCTTATGTAATTATTACTTTTTTTGAGGATACTTAACATCTACTTTCTGCAAGATTTTCAAATATGCAGTAACTTACTAGGTAAAGTCATCAGGCTCTACAATAGAGATTGAATTTATCTTTCCCATCTAAATGAAATTTTGTCTTCTTTGACCAATATCTACCATTGGATGAAACTGGGGGACATTATGTTTAATGAAATACATCATACACAAAAAGAGATACTATACGATCTTATTTATATGTGGAATCTAAAAAAGATGAATTAATAGAATCAGAGAGTTGACCATAATTTTCCATAGTTAAGGGAATTAATTGTGGCCCATCATAGTGTTATGTGCCTATAATTCCAGAAACTTGGGAGGCAGAGATCAGGAGGATTACAATTCAAGGCCAGTCCAGGAAAAAGTTACTGAGATTCCATCTCCACCAACAAGCTGAGTGAGATAGAACATACATATAATTCTAGCTGTTGAGAAGCATCATTGGGATTATCACAGTCTGAAGCTGGCTCTGGGAAAAAAATGTGAGATCCTGTATGAAAAATAAACAAAGCAAAAATAGTTCAGAGTGTTGTTCCAGTGGTAGACGACTTGTCTAGCAAGTGTAACATTCTCAGTTCAAACCCCATACCCACCATACTCTCAAAAAAGAGTTAACTTTATGGGGAACTTTAACTGATTACTGATATGTCAGGCCCTTTGAAAGTTGTGCTGTCTCTACTCACTAAGCACTCTTTAAATGCCTCACTTTTGATGACAACACTTGTTAAACCCATACATGAGCAATACGTTCAACCCAGTATAGTGGGTTTTCTTCAATTTTTCTTGACTTCCATTGCATTTTATGGACATTAATTTAAGAATCTCAGTCTTACTGAATTGCTGGTTAGCACTGATTACATATTTTAAGCAAACAGCAATAACGAGAGTTTGTGAAGCACATTCAGTATATGCCCAAGATGCAATTGAGGAGAAGATGAGTAAATGTGCTAAAACAAGGTGTGTGTGTGTGTGTGTGTGTGTCCCTTGAGACTGTTTTTACTTTCATGTATTGTACATGGAAACATAAAAACTCCTATTTAGCATATATTTTGTTTGGAGGATAAATTAATATCACAATTTCTTTTCTGCAAGAAAACTTCTGTGTTGAGCACAGAAGTTTTTAATAAAGAGTGAATTGAAAGACAATGTTTGTTCATCAAGAGGGATCAGTTACTGACAGTATCTTTGTGAATGAGTATCTTATATCATCTTTCTTTATTCATTATTGTTTGTTTTGAGACAAATTCTCGCTATTCCACCTGGGCTGGCAATGAACTCTAGATCCTCCTGCCTCAGTCTCCCTAGTGTTGTTTTTACATCCAGCACCACCCCTGACTTAGTCATAGATTCTTGTTTTCACTAAAATCGAATGTTGTGATATCCAAAATAGAGAATATATATGTAGTCCATATCTGCTTTGTTATATAAAAATTATGAGGCTTTCTTTGAATAAACCTTATTAAACCTATCAAGAAAAGTGAAAACTATTTGAACAAATTAAATTTTTGTTCATTTCTGAAGTAAAATTTAGTTCACTATAAATATAAACCAAAATAATAAACCCTTATTTTTTGAAGGAAATGCATATGTAAGTTTATAGTTTAAGATTCAAATTTGGAAGGAAGACCAGCTTAATTGAAAACTTTCAATCTAAATCCAGTGTAAAATAGCTCATAGGAAAAGAACTTCATTATCAGATTTATTTTCCACATTTATTAGTTTTGTTTGGAAAATGGAAATGTGAGACCTACTGAACTTATTCCAAGAATGGGGTGAGGGAGGAAGATAAAGGAGATTGATGGTGGAAGTGGATTTGATATATTGTAAGAAGTTTAGTAAATGTCACAATGTACCCTCAGTACAACAATAATAAAAAAAGATAAAAAAGCAAACTAAAAAAATGGATTTAAAAGATATATATAGCATTAAGAACGTTAGTTTGAAAGCCATGCCATTTGTGGAAGATCTGCAATTACAATACTAGAAACAGACATGTATGAACCTCCATTGCTCAGTTCTACAGCAGTAATTATACAAACATTTTTGTATTTACTTTCTGTTGTATCTATAAATGCACTATATAATCAAGTCCATTCTTTGGGTAAATGACTTTATCTAAGAGATACTTTAATAAGTAATAAAACGCAGTATAACAAAACCTCTACAAATGGCAAAATATTTGAGCCAGTGTTCTTAATTTTTGAAGAATCATTTTTTACAAATTCACATAGTTGGTAAACAGAGAATACTCATTCTCTAAATTTTTAAAAACTAAAGTCACAAATACCTGAGCTCATAAATAAATGAGTTTTTGATATAAATTTCAGTCAAAATGGAAAAATATTCATTTACTTTAGTACAGTGCAGAGTCATTTGCTATAAAAAGGAAGATGATACACATTTCTTTAACAAAACTTGTGTTAGTGTCAATAGTAATCCACTAGGTAAAACGTGTACCATACCAAAAGAAAGTCACAATGGCAATCTGAAAAATATGGCTTATTATTTGAGGATTTTCTGAGAAGCAGTCAGTAATGTTTTCTTCTGAGGGCCAGATAGTAAGTAATTTAGGCTGTGCGAGCAAAGATCACACATATTCTGCAACTTTATGTGCAGCAGACAATCTCAGCACATAAATGAATGAATGCAGTAGTATTTGTGAGAAGTACTGAATAGGGAATGGTCTGGATTTTCGTTTTCACCCATGCACTATTGTTGCTAATCCACATTTCCTCAACTTCAAACAAGCAAAAGACACTGCGTCAAGTAAATACTTACTAAACTTAATCTTACCATTTTAGTGTTTTATATGGTGTTATATTCTTTATGCATGTTCATTTTTTATTTTTTTTGAAAATAGGTTACAAAATTTTTAACAGATTCAGAACAATTCTAATCAGATAATAGAATTACTAAATTGAAATTGGAAATTATTTGTGCCTTTCAAATAAAAACTTAATTCCAAATATTTTTATAAACTTTAGAAAACATGTATTTATTCACTAAATTATAAAAATCAATTCAAATGAGATAGTCAAAGAAGTCTTTCTATTAGCGTTCCACGAGCAGTTCTTAATGTGGATAATATTACTTGCTCTAATAAAAAGTGCCCATAGTGATTTGTCACAATAAAAAAAATGTTTGTTTCTTTTTTTCCTTACTCAACGCAGTGTCACTACTCATGTCTGTAATCATCTTTCTATGTAAGAATTTGTGTTTTTCTCTTTTTTTTCCAGATATCTGCTTTCTAAAAGAGAGGGAGGAGAAAAGAAGTACAGATTGTGGGGAATATTTTATAGACCAGACTGCAAGACAAAAACTTCCATTCATTTTCTTGTGGTTTAAACTTAGGGGTCTCATTCATAATTATGCTCACATGCAGAAGTAAAATACAAAAATTTTTAAAAACCAGGTTGTGTAATGAAGGACAAGTTTTCTAACTGAAAATGTACAAAAATATAAATTAAATGAGAAGTTGTCAAGAATGGGCTTTTATATGATATTTTCTAGTGTGTCTAAGCTACGTATTTTCTTACATGAAATAGCTACTAGAAAAAAATACATTATTAGACACATGTATTTTATAATAACTACTTTGTTTCTTGTTTTGTTTTATTGATGTGACATCCTTTGAAAGTTTTAATTTGTTCTATAAATCTAAAATATTTTCCCCAAGAAATTCTTCTCTCCATTACAATTAGTAGATTAAATATTCAATATTCTAATATATAAAACTTAAATTCACCCCCTCCACCATTCACCTTTATTCTTCCTCCTCTCATTCTATTTTCTTTAAATGTAAATTATTTTGATTCTAAAATTATTTATTTGGAATCATTTATTTTTTTAAACTTTTTATTTTAGAATAGTTTTATATTTACAGAATAGGTACACAGATAGTACATAGGGGTCCTGTATGCAATAAAACCAATCCTCTCTATTATTAACACTTGTGTTATTACTCTATACCTGTCAAAACTAACGAACCACTATTGATACAATATTCTCAATTAAGGTTCATACATTGTTTTCCACTACTTTTAAATTAATATCCTTGTTGTGTTGCAAGACAAATACTTCTGTTCCAAGACACAGTGTTACTTTTCCTGTTTCAAACTACCACATTACTTTTGATAGCCATGTAGCTTTGGGCTCCTCTAAACATTGAAGTTTTCATGCTTTCCATGTCAGTGATGACCTTGACAGTTTTAAAGAATACTAATCAAGTCTCTTCCAGAATATGTCTCAACTGGGATTTGCCTGATGATTTTCTGATATTTGGAATAATAAAATATATGTTTGGAGAGGAAGTCTAAGGTAGTAAAGTTTCATTTTTATCACTTCATTTAAAAAATTCATGTTACTAAAAAGACTTCTTTACATTAATATAAACTTTCAGTGTTTGGTTGAAGTTGTGACTGTCAGATTTCTTCACAATCAAGTTACTTTTCCTCTGCACCCAGTTATTCCACCGCATTCTTTGTGGAAGGAGTTACTACTGGATGACCAAGTATAAAATATATGGAATTATGTTCAACTCTTCAAGTGAAAAGTGTCTGTATTTTGAATATTCCATGTAGAACATATATTCATTACATTCCATTTATTTATTCAATGATGTGTTTTTGTCAATATGGACTCATTAATTTCATAGTTTAGATAACAATCAAAACTTCCATTTTCTTGCTTTGATTATTATAGCATCATTCCTTGGCCTTCAGTTGGCTCCTGCATCCCTTTGACTTGCTCTTTTGGTTTTGATTTTTGTGCACATCATATATTCTGTTCTTGCAGAACTGTCCATGCTGATCTCCAAATTCTGTACCTAAGGCTAGGACCAGCTGAATCTTTAAGGAGCCTGGGTTCCTTTTGTGGAGAAATGGTGTGAGAAGCCAGGATCTCAGCACTGGGAAACTATTTTTAAAGTGAAGTCTAATTTTGTTATTTATTGGTATTATTTGGAATTTTTATAATTGCTTAATTAATAAATGTTTATTCATATTCTATACTCTCAAATGAGATAAAATTTTTACTGTTATGTGGTTATTGCAATAAATTATATTTATTTTTAAAAATTGCAATTAAACACTTGGCTATTATTTTGACAGGCAATTTGGTATTTTTATAAATAACTCCATCAATCCACACTTAATTCAATGAGATAGATGCATTCTCATTTCATTTTTAATTTAATTTTGGTTTTGAATTAGCATACATTAAAATGAGAGGATTTCATTGTGATTATTCCATACATATGTACAGTGCACCTTCAGCATGCTCACTTTCTCCATTATATTTCACTCCCTTCTCCTCCATTTTTTAAACAGTTTGGTGAGTTTTATTACAATATCTTAATGCTCACATATATATAGCATACTTCCATTCTCTTCTTTTTTATTTTCTTTTCCTTAGAGGTCTATCAATTATTATATTCTGTACAAGACATAGTTACAGAGTGGTTGATATTTGTTATGTACAATCATTTGAATTTTGTACAATGGCTGAAAATTCTAAAATGACAAATGTGATCATAAGAGTCTTCTTTTTATCTGATAAGAGACCTAAACTTAGTTCAACGGGATGCAAAATATTTGCAGTGGGACATGTAATCATATCTTTTGTAAGTAATTTTAAGATGTTTCTGAAAATAAGTAGGACATTTAAAAAATACCTAAATTATTTTCAGTTGAAAAGTTTTCAAATTTTATGTCTTAGAAAAATATACTAAAATTCTAGGAAGCATCAAATGAGCCACTTTTAATGTATCAGTTTTTATAATAATTTATAAACATATTTTTATAAGACAAATGTGAGTTAATTAACTTTTGGAAAAACATAACATTTTAACTGAAGCCAAAATGCAATCATTAAAAATGAGATGTAATGAAAATACAAATTTGCCCCAAATTTATAATTCACTTAGAAAAAAGGCCACATATAATATTGCAATTATTTTAAGTAGGGAGCCAAGGAGAGGAAATGGAGGCAATCTAACCAATGTACAATGTAAAGGTATTGGGAATTGGCACAATGAATATCCTGTGTACAAAGAATATATGTTAATGAAAATGAAAAAAAATGAAGCACTTCTCTTCTAATTAACATGCAGATCCAGCTCCTTTGAATTTGTAGACTTTCAAAGCCTCGTTACATGTGAACTAATTCACCTTCTGCTTGGGATTCTAGAAATGAAGTAGATGTTTCAGGTTATTGGAAAGAAAATTGAATATTACACTACAGAAAATAAAGATAAACACAAAAGAAACACCACTGAATCAATTGCACCCTGATGTATGCCTCAGAAGGCAAAGTGCTGTTTATAAGGGACAGTTACCAAATGTTTTTTACCAGTGAATCCAGGGCGATCGATTTGAATCTATTTATGAGCTTTGTAGTGTTATTGAGCCAGGGCAATGTCTCACATGCTTTCTTTTAATTTCATAAATTAAGCTTATGTTTAATTATAAAAAAAGAAAATGTGCACAAACTTTACAACTTTTACAATTTCTTTCAATCAGTGTCCAGTTCAGGTTTTCCATTAACAATTGACCTATAATTTGTTCTGATACAGCTAACCTTTCATCTATTGTCACTGAGAGTTTTTATTAAATCAAGTTCCTTAATGTACAGCATAGATTATTGACTTTAGGCATGTCTTTCCTTCAAATCTAGGCTTTGAAAACTATGTATTTATATCTTAGCACATCATTAAATCAGTACACATTTTAAAATACTGTGTTCATTTTCATTCTCTTGATAATTTCTATGATTTTATTTTAGCCTTGAGTTATTTATAAAAACATTAGTGAATTTTAGATACTGGCATATTTCTCAAATGTCTTTCCAGTTCTTTTAAATAGAAAATGTGGTATTTATACTCACTGGAATTTTACTCAGCCATGAAGAAGAATGAAATCTTATCATTTGCAGGTAAATGGATGGAACTGGAGAGTATCATTCTGAGTGAGGTCAGCCAGGCTCAGAAGACCAAAAATCATATGTTCTCCCTCCTATTCAGACTTTAGATCTAGGGCAAATACAGCAATGTTGTTGGACCTGGGTCACATGACAAGGGGAGAGCACATACAGGAGATAAGGGAATAGGTAGAAAACCCAAAACATGAAAATGTTTGATGTTCCAACTCCAGAGGAACTAATACAGAAACCTTAGAGCAACAGAGGTTAACATGAGAAGGGGATCAGGAACTAGTGTAAAGATCAGTTAGAGATGAATCAACTTGGGTTGTAACACATTAGTATATGAAAGCAATGTTAGGAATCTTTCTGAATAGCTATCCTTAACTCAACTAGCAAAAATGCTTTGTCTTCCTTATTATGCTTATGTCTTCTCCTCAACAAAATTAGAGATAAGGGCAGAACAGGTTCTGCCTGGGAGTGAGGAGGGGAGGGGGGCAGGGGGGAGAAATGACCCAAACAATGTACGCACATATGAATAAATGAATAATTAAAAAATAGATTTTATTAGTATGTGATAGTTATATATGGGCTTATTTGTGACATTTTCATACACACATGCATATATACATATATTACATCAAGGTTTGCTTCAGCCCTGCCATCCTGCTCTCTCTTCTCCCATTCGTCTTCTTTTTTGAGAGGTTTCAATATTGCATATTCATCCTTGTATAGAAAGTACCACAACTCTACTTACACTCCTTTAACCTTTTCATTTGCACCTCTTAACACCTTCCCCTAACCTTACCTGCTTTACATTGCAATACTTACATTGTTCAGTAGGGTTTTGCCTTGGTACATTACCTGTAAATATATTGTACTTGATTCATTATCACCCATTCCATTCTTTATCTTTTTTCCCCAGCCTGTATTGTGATATATATCAATTTTGTTCATTCTGTATCATTCTTTTCTTCTTTTCCTCCTTCCTTAATCTCCTCTAAAAAGAGTAGTGCAAAGTGAAAGACATTGATCTACATTTTGAGTTTATCAAAACTCAGGTGACCATAGCTGCAGGGATTTATTTCTGAGTCTTTTGTTCTGTTCCATTAGTCTTGATGTCTGTTTTTGTGTCAGTACCCTGCTGTTTTGTTTTGCCATGATGCTGCAATATAATTTGAAGTCAAGTATTATGAAACCTCCAGGTTTCCTCTTTTTGCACAGAATGTTTTGGCTACTCACAGTCTTTGTGCTTCCATATCAATATTAGGGTTTATTTTTCAATCCCTATGAGACATGTCATTGGAATTTTGATGAGAATTGCATTGAACATATAGATTTGCTTTTCACATTTTTAATTCTGCTGATCCATGAGTCTGGGAGATCTTTCTACCTTTGATGTCTTCTTAAATTTCCTTCTTTATAGTTTTAGTTTTCATTGCAGAGGTTTTTCATTTCCCTTATTATGTTTATTCCTAGGTAATTTTTATGTAAGAATTTTGTAAATTCTTTCCAGTCAGTTAAGTGTTGGTGTATAGAAAAGCTACTGATTTTTATATTGATTTTTTTTATTCTGATATTTTGCTGAAGATATTTATGTCTTAGAGTTCTTTTAGTGGAGTTTTGAGGGTCTTTTAGGGATAAGTTCATGCCATCTGCAAATAGGGTAATTTGACTTCTTCCTTTCCTATTTGATTTCTTTCTATTTCTTCTTGCTATCTTATTACTTAGACAAGGAATTCCAAAACTATGTTGAATAAGAGTGGAGACAGTAAATGCTCTTGTCTCATTTCTGACTGTGGAGGAAATGGGTTTCAGTTTTTCTCTATTTAGAGATGCTGTCTATATATTTGTCATACATAGCCTTTATGAGGTTGAGATACATTCCTTGTACCCTTAGTTTCATCAGTTTTTATAAAGAAAGGAGGTTGAATTTTGTCAGACTTCTCCTGATTCTATTGAGATAACCATGTGATTTTTGTCCTTCCTTGTATTTATTTGATGGATTACATTTATTGATTTGCATATGTTGATCTACATCTGTATCCATGGAATGAAACTGTCTTGATTATTGAGTATGATCTTTTTAAGTTAAGTTTTTATTGAGTATTTTATTGAGAATTTTTGTATCTATGTTCATTAAAGAGATGTAATTCTCTTTTTTTGTTGGGTTTAGCATAATATTAGCTTCATAGTATGAGTATACTAGTATTTTTCCCTACCTATTTTGTGGGATATTTTGAGGACTGTTGATACTTGTTCTTTACAGATCTAGTAGAATTCAGCAGTAAATCTATCCAGCCTTGAGTTTTTCTTTATTGGGAGAGCCTTTATTGCTGCTTCAACTTCATTGTTTGTTATAGACATATTTAGGTGTTTTATATCCTCTTGGTTCAGTTTTGGCTGGTTATATGCATCTAG
Organism: Castor canadensis; assembly: GCF_047511655.1. NCBI lineage: Eukaryota > Metazoa > Chordata > Mammalia > Rodentia > Castoridae > Castor > Castor canadensis. Next base: position 14,780,262 of record NC_133399.1, read on the forward strand.
AAATTTGAATCTATTCAAATTTGCATCTAGAATTTGAATATATTTTTTCAAAATATTCCCTAATGATTCTCTGGATTTCATTAGCATTTGTTGTGATATCACTTTTCCATCTGTAATTTTATTAATTTTTACTTTTCACTCTTACTTTAATCAGATTCACTAAGGGTTTATCAATCTTTCTTATCTTTTCACAGAACCAACCTTTTCTTTTGTTGATTCTTTGTCCAGTTTTTTTATCTTCTGTTTCATTAATTTTGGCCATTATTTTTATGATCTCATTCTTTTACTGGTTTTGGGTTTAACTTGTTCCTGTTTTTCCAAGAGTCTGGGATGCAGCATAGGTCATGTATTTGAGATCATTGCATATTTGCTCTTGCTATATCCCATAGCTTCTGGTAGGTTGTAGCTTCTTTTCATTAGATTCCAAGATGTTTTTGATTTTTTCCCTTATTTCTTCAACAACCAACTGGTTGTGCAGCAATGTATTCTCAATCCCAAGGTGTCTTAGTACAATTTAGTGGAAGTTCCATGAGCTACTGAGAATTTTTACTGTGCTGCTGCTGAATGATATATCCTTTAGATTGTTGTTAATTACATCTGGGATAAGGTTTCATTTAATTCTGAAGTTTCTTTTCTGATTTCTTTTTTTTTTGGGGGGGGGTGTTTCTGGATGGCCTATCTATCATTGACAGTGGAGTATTGAACTCTCCCACTATCATTGTTGTTCGGGTCTATATGTGATTTTAAGTTTAGCAGTGTTTGTTTAATGAAGTCAGGTATGCTGACATTAAGGGCATATCAATTAACAGTTGTTAACTCTTCTTGATGTCTTCTTCCTTTTATAAATATGAAATGACCTTTATGTCTTTTGGTTAATGTAGTTTGACAGTCTGCTTTAACTGCTAAACTATAGCTACTCCTGGTGTTCTTAAGGTCTATTTTCTTGGAAGATCTTTTTCTAGTCATTTATTCTAAGCCAATGTGTGTTTCTGTTGGTGAGATGGGTTTCTCATGAAGAACAAATTGTCAGATCTTCTTCTTTAATCCAGATAGCCAATCTATATCTTTTGATGGGGAAGGGTTTAAGACAACTAACATTCCATATTAATAATGAAAAATACAGGTTAATTCATGGCATTTTTTTTGCTTTTGATGTGTATGTGTGTGTGTCTGTGTCTGTGTGTGTATGTGTAGTTGATTCTTTGCTACTCTAGAATTGCCTATCTATTCATCTACTGAGATTTAATTTTTTCCATCCCTTCATGGCCACATTTATCTACATTTTTTGTGTGTAAGACTGTTTTGACTGTCTTCTGGAGTACTGGTCACATATTGCTTTAACTCTGTTTATCATGGTAGGTTTAAATTTGTCTTTCAATTATAAATGATAGCTTTGCTATTAAGAGGTTTGAAATTATTTTCTTTCAATGCTGGAAATATCTCATTCCATGTCTTTCATGCTTTTAATATTTCTGTTGAAAAATCTGGTTATTCAGATGGACTTTTCCTTATAGGTTATTAAACATTTCTTTCTTAGAGTCTTCAATAGTGTATCATTCTTCTCTGTGTGTATAATATGATGTGGAGAGGGTCTACTTTGTTCATATCTGTTTGGTAACTTTGAGGCTTCTTGTACCATGGGAATGCTTTACTTGCCTTTGTCTTGGACCTTTTCTCCCTTTTTTATGCCTATAATTCATGGATTTGGCCTTTGAATGGAGTCATAGGGTTATTGCATATTCCATTCATATTTTTTCATTCTTTTCTCTATGTATTCATCTGTTTTTCTATTATATATATTTTGTGTTCAAATTTTGAAAGTCTCTCTTCCATTTGTTCTAGCTTGTTGTACTGGCTTTTAACTGTATTTTTATTTGATTTAAAGAGCCTTTTATTTCCAGAGTTTCCATCTGGACTTTTATTTTATGACCTTCTGTACCTTCTTTAAATTTCCCTTTTACATCTTCTATTATCTTCCTTATTTCATTTGCCTCTCTTTTAATATTCTTTGATATCATTCACATGTTTGTTCTCAGTTTGTTTTCTGTTTTTCAGTTCATTTATTTGTTGCTAATTCTTTGTAATCTGTTTATCCACATTCTCTTGGATTTCATTGACTTGTTTCTTTCATGTCCTCTTTGACCTCCTCAATCATTCTTACCATGATTCTTTTGAGCTTTAAAACTGAGATTTCATCCCCTTTACTATCCATCACATCCTTTGTTGTGTGGCTGTTGACCTTTTGAGTAGTCCTATTCCCCTGGTTTTTATTATTTCTCATGCTCCTATTTTTAGATTTGCTCATTTGTTGTTGGTTATTTGATTGGGGGTTTTGGTCATGTGACGTTTTTCCATTGAGTTAATTTCTATGTTCTGGAAGCATTGTTCATTGACTAGGTTGGTGTGTCATTTCTGTACCCTTATATGGGAGTATAACTTAGCAATAACAAATTCAATAGCAAACCAGATATTTACATGAATACAAAACCCTTGGCAGTTCTACTACAAACAAAGGAGTGTTTGAAATACATACGTGTTCTCATACAAATAAAAACATGGACAGTAAAACAATAAGATTAGGAGAAAAGATAAGACAGAAAAGAGTGTGACGGGGGAAGTTATAAGTTGTGGGGGTTGCAGATTAATAAACCTCTAATGTGTATATAGGTATAGTTCAGTTGTTTTGGAAGAGGATGCTATTATTAAGGATTGCAGAAGGATAGAAAGGATGGGCGTAATATAAGGAGGTGGTAATATAAACAACTAGCTGATTAGTTTGTATGGAAGAGATAGGGAAAGTAAAGGAAAATAAGAAGAAAAAAGAAAAGAAGAAAAGGAAAACATGGGGGTAATGAATTAAAAAATGAAGGAGGTAAAATTTGGAATAAAAAGAAATAGACAAATTAGAACTTTAACGAAATGGAAAAAAATTTAAAGTCAGAATTTATTCCTTAATGATGTGGTGAGTGGGTTTCTTCTCTGTTCAATCAGTAAATTAAGTGCTCTCCTCCAGTTTTTGATCCTAAGTTTTTTTTTGTCTGAATATATTTACTCACATGTCCCCTTAGGGCCCTGGATTGCAAAGGTGTAACCTGGTGAGAGAGGTAGGTTATGAATTAGGGCACCTGCTAGAATGAGGTGGAGCAGCTCCAGGTGTGTGAGGCAGTCATTGTGGATTGGTTGCTTGTTCTCTGAGTACAGCTAGTGGATTAGAATGCACTCTGCTGCTCTCAGAGCCTGTGCTTTTCTTTGTCCAGGATAGGTTATGAGAAAAACAGTCACATATAAGATCAGTTCAAATGTTCCAGTTTTCAAAAGAATTAAAGATAGGCAGGCCAAGTCAATAAAAGAAATAAAATAATTGATAATGTGTTTTCGTACATCTATGAGACATAACTTAATTTGTGGGTGAATAAATGATCTAAACCTAATTTTGTAAATGTAAAATTTCAGAACATCAGGGATGGAAAGAATATCTAAAAGCTTCTAAAAAAAAGAAAAAGCAGATGAAAATAATAAAATAATAATTCTTTCAAAATATTTCCAGGAAATTAAGATACATTCCAGAAAGACTAAGGAGATAAATAAATAAGAAAGGGAAGTAATATAGAAGAAAGTGCAAAACAGGTTCAGCCTGGAAGCAGGGGTTTGGAAGGGCTGGGGATGGGGTGGAGTAGTGGTGGCACAAATCATGTATATACGTGTAAGTAATTGTAGAAACAATAAAATAGAAGAGGAAAAAGAAGTGGTAAATGAAACTTAAAAATTTAATGACAATATATGTCATGAAAACAGTGAAGGAACATTAGTGTCAGAATTTGAAACTGAAAATATTAGAAGCTGAAGAAGTTATTTTTCAAGAAAACTTTATTTATTTATTTTTATTTTATTTATTTATTTTTTTTTTTGGAGATGGAGGTCTCAGATTTGCCCAGGCTGGCTCTGAACCACAATCCTCCCTATCTCTGCCTGCCAATTAGATGGGATTACAGGAGTGAGCCACTGTGCCTGGCCTCAATGGTACAAATTCTTTTTTTTTTACATGATGGTAAATATGTTCATGTTTTTATTTTTTTTCCTTTTTCTTTTATTATTCATATGTGCATACAAGGCTTGGTTCATTTCTCCCCCCTGCCCCCACCCCCTCCCTTACCACCCACTCCACCCCCTCCCTCTCCCCCTCCCTCAATCCCCAGCAGAAACTATTTTGCCCTTATTTCTAATTTTGTTGAAGAGAGAGTATAAGCAATAATAGGAAGGAACAAGGGTTTTTGCTGGTTGAGATAAGAATAGCTATACAGGGCATTGACTCACACTGATTTCCTGTGCGTGGGTGTTACCTTCTAGGTTAATTCTTTTTGATCTAACCTTTTCTCTAGTACCTGTTCCCCTTTTCCTATTGGCCTCAGTTGCTTTTAAGGTATCTGCTTTAGTTTTTCTGCATTAAGGGCAACAAATGCTAGCTAGTTTTTTAGGTGTCTTACCTATCCTCACCCCTCCCTTGTGTGCTCTTGCTTTTATCATGTGCTCATAGTCTAAACCCATTGTTGTGTTTGCCCTTGATCTAATGTCCACATATGAGGGAGAACATACGATTTTTGGTCTTTTGGGCCAGGCTAGCCTCACTCAGAATGATGTTCTCCAATTCCATGCATTTACCAGCGAATGATAACATTTTGTTCTTCTTCACGGCTGCATAAAATTCCATTGTGTATAGATACCACATTTTCTTAATCCATTCGTCAGTGGTGGGGCATCTTGGCTGTTTCCATAACTTGGCTATTGTGAATAGTGCCGCAATAAACATGGATGTGCAGGTACCTCTGGAGTAACCTGTGTCACAGTCTTTTGGGTATATCCCCAAGAGTGGTATTGCTGGATCAAATGGTAGATCGATGTCTAGCTTTTTAAGTAGCCTCCAAATTTTTTTCCAGAGTGGTTGTACTAGTCTACATTCCCAGCAACAGTGTAAGAGGGTTCCTTTTTCCCCGCATCCTCGCCAACACCTGTTGTTGGTGGTGTTGCTGATGATGGCTATTCTAACAGGGGTGAGGTGGAATCTTAGTGTGGTTTTAACTTGCATTTCCTTTATTGCTAGAGATGGTGAGCTTTTTTTCATGTGTTTTTTGGCCATTTGAATTTCTTCTTTTGAGAAAGTTCTGTTTAGTTCACTTGCCCATTTCTTTATTGGTTCATTAGTTTTGGGAGAATTTAGTTTTTTAAGTTCCCTGTATATTCTGGTTATCAGTCCTTTGTCTGATGTATAGCTGGCAAATATTTTCTCCCACTCTGTGGTTGTTGTCTTCAATTTAGAGACCATTTCTTTTGATGAACAGAAGCTTTTTAGCTTTATGAGGTCCCAATTATCTATGCTATCTCTTAGTTGCTGTGCTGCTGGGGTTTCATTGAGAAAGTTCTTACCTATACCTACTAACTCCAGAGTATTTCCTACTCTTTCCTGTATCAACTTAAGGGTTTGGGGTCTGATATTAAGATCCTTGATCCATTTTGAGTTAATCTTGGTATAGGGTGATATACATGGATCTAGTTTCAGTTTTTTTGCAGACTGCTAACCAGTTTTCCCAGCAGTTTTTGTTGAAGAGGCTGCTATTTCTCCATCATATATTTTTAGCTCCTTTGTCAAAAACAAGTTGGTTATAGTTGTGTGGCTTCATATCTGGGTCCTCTATTCTGTTCCACTGGTCTTCATGTCTGTTTTTGTGCTAGTACCATGCTGTTTTTATTGTTATTGCTTTGTAATATAGTTTGAAGTCAGGTATTGTGATACCCCCTGCATTGTTCTTTTGACTGAGTATTGCCTTGGCTATTCGTGGCCTCTTGTGTTTCCATATAAATTTAACAGTAGATTTTTCAATCTCTTTAACGAATGTCATTGGAATTTTGATGGGAATTGCATTAAACATGTAGATTACTGTTGGGAGTATTGACATTTTTACTATGTTGATTCTACCAATCCATGAGCATGGGAGATCTCACTTTCTATAGTCTTCCTCAGTCTCTTCAGAAGTGTATAGTTTTCCTTGTAGAGGTCTTTCACATCTTTTGTTAGGTTTACACCTAGGTATTTGATTTTTTTTGAGGCTATTGTAAATGGAATTGTTTTCATACATTCTTCTTCCATTTGCTCATTGTTGGTGTATAGAAATGCTAATGATTTTTCTATGTTGATTTTATATCGTGCTACCTTGCTATAGCTATTGATGATGTCTAGAAGCTTCTGAGAAGAGTTTTTTGGGTCTTTAAGGTATAGGATCATTTTGTCTGCAAATAGGGATATTTTGACAGTTTCTTTACCTATTTGTATTCCTTTTATTCTTTCTTCTTGCCTAATTGCTCTGGCTAGGAATTCCAGTACTATGTTGAATAGGAATATTCCACCTGTAGGAAATTATATAGGACTATTCCACCTATGAAATTGCCATAAACTTTAGCATGTTTGTAATTTAAAAACAAATTAATTTGCAATAACTTATTATATAACATCATTGTTAATTTAAAATTAGACTATTAATGACATATTAAGAAGCTCACGACAAATTTAAGTAGAAAAATTTAAACTGTAGAGCTATAATGAACCAAATATATAACAAAATAGCTATGACTCAATTTTAACAAATGAATCATTGTAAAATAAAGTATTTGATCTCAAAACTAGAAACAGTGATCTTCAAATGGATGTACTTTGCACTATAGGGAACTTTGAATAAGAAATATAGTTCTAAATTCACTTGTGTGTTGAATATTGTTTATATATTTATAATAACATAAAAGTTGACTCATTTTCAATTTCTAATATTAACTATTAAAGCAAAGAAGAGTTAATCTTACATTAATGTATTTGAATGAAATATAGTGAAATTATAAAAATTTAAGTGCAAAATAGAGGTAACAGAACTTCATAGGTAGAAAGAATTAGTTGGGAGAAATGTAAATAGAAAAATAAGGGCACTGATATCCTTAATTTTAGTAACAGTTAATATAGATTATAGGATTTTGATTACAAAATAAAATGTTAATACATTAAGTTAACATGGTGAAAAGAAGAATTAAAATTAGTACTACAATCTATCAAGAAAAACTTGAGGAGGAGAGGTGCATTGGGGTAATAAGTGAGCAAAGTTATAATGCACACAATGACAAACCAATAAATAGTGTATATTGTGATGTTGCAAATGTCACAATAGATGTATGTGTAAGTCAAAGCAGTAACTAAAGAAATCAAACAAGGCAATATTTAGAAATATATTTCTCTTTCAGCAGATTTGAAGAACTGGTCTGGGTATCTGTTCCTTTTTATATACCACATTCAACACCTCATTTATTATTTTTTAAGCCTTTAAAAACATTGCAACAGTGTTGTAACATTTTCTGGCACTATCTTACCTACCATGAGATAACTTAAAAAGTTGAATAGGTACAGGTTAGTTTGAAATTCATATAATGATGACTATCATTAACTAAACTCAGATTTACAGGTCTCTCATTTTTTTTTTTAGTAAAAACACAAGAACTAAAATTTATCATTAAGCTCAAATTTCTATTATGGCATCCTTATCCAGAAAACTTTCTTTAATATATTCACTCATATTTTGTTCTTATTACATTTCATTCAATAATTCAATTACAGGAAAGGGGTTGCACAATTAATTTTTAAAAGCCTATTTCATTATATATTTGGGGTTGATTCATAGTTTCAACCTCTACTTGAGTGACGTCTTTTTTGAAACCTGGTTTGCTACAAAAATAATGAATCGTATAGCACCAAATATATGGCTGTAACAAGAGAGGAATTAATAAATGTGTGATAAATGAATTTCTTTAGTAGAAAGTGAAAAACTAATGAAATATCCTTATCAATCTCTAACAAGTTTTTTAAACTGTGCTTGTTATCTATACTGGAGATTCTAAGGCAAAATTTTTGTTCAACTCAGCTATGAGTGCAATAGCTAAGAGCCAAAAAAGAGGCAGAGCATGATTTCTATCTTTTGAGAAAAAAAAAACACTTCATGTTTTTTGTATTTCATTTATTACTATCTTAGATGAAAGAATTTTTCAAAGAATAATTTGAGGTAAAATTCTCTGAAATTGCATAGTTTTTTTGTGTTTTTGTTTCTCCATGTTAAAACAGATGGGTTCCAGTTACACAGGTTTACTACATTTATATCTACTTATGTAATCCCATAACAACTTGATGATAGAGGAAGTATTTTTATCTCATTTTTAGAAGTGTGGGACTAGGATGAATAATATATGTGAACATTATTTGCTATGTCCCCCACCTGGTAAAGTCACAGAGATGTAATTCAATTCTAAGAAACATGTAGGATTCTCTTTTCTTTATACTTCATACATTTTTAATGGAAAATTTCTTACTCCATTAAATCATCATACACACTTCTATTTTTTAAGTCTATAGAATAATTTCTTTGGTTATCAAATATCGTATGAGTTTTCCTCACCTCCTGTTCCATATTCATTTTGCTGTCATCATTCTGTTTATTGTTATGTATTCTGATAAGGAGTTCAGTGAAAGATACTATCAAGCACCACCCCAAAGAGCTGAGGCTGTAGTTTCAAAGCAAACCATTCCTGCTGACTTCCTGTAATAACAACAGATACTCTCAATCCATTCAGTCTACTTCCCGCTCATGTGTCATACTGAAATTGGAATTTTATACCTGAGACCTTAACTCTTGGGCTTCCACTTGTCCCTGTACACCAAATAAAGAGAAAAGGTGACAGGTAGAGAAAGGATATCTATTACATGACTCAGAACATTCCATGGCAATAGTCAAAGTAAGCACTTCAGTCAGTCTTCAGGGATCAGACATGAGCTTTAGTTTTAAATAAACAAGAAATTAAGGAAAGGGAAAAACATGCATAGTTAAACAGTTCCAGATATAGGTGCAGCCTGGTTGGTTATTATCTCAATTTTGGTTCTCCAGGGTTCTGGAGAAGTTGTTATTAGTCTCATAACTTTAGGGGAACAATCTGCTTTCCATGAGATTATTCCTGCTCCAGGATGTAGCCTCATCATTAGAGGTAATTGGTCTCATTTTGGGATGGTCTGTTCTGCAGAGCTCTGCTGTTCCTTAGATGTAGTTTCAATCTTTTGTCATAAAGATGTGGAACTATCTTGTCCTTATTTGCAAAGTGGCTGCAGGACAGAATGGATCAGAGCAAAGGACAACAGGTATAAAATGAAGACTGAGATGCCAAGCTTTTCTTTTGGTTTTAGTGAATTCAAGGGCCCAAGTAAAGAGTCAGTGCTTTTCGGCAACAGCAGTTTAAATACCTCAGGTTGTACAGCCTGGCTTCTCCTGGAGAATATTAGAGAACAGGATGAAACAGACCACAAGCTCTTAGACTCAAGTTGGAACTAAAGAAAAAGTGGAAATTTCATAAAGTCAAGAATATGTCAAAAATGCCACATCTTAAACGTCTATCCCTTTATTTGGGTCACTAATGTGAGCATAATGTTTTTAGTAGGATTCATAGGAGAAACTTTACTAGTTATGTCATTTCCACTGTTTATTATAATATAAAACACTATCCTCAACATAAAACCAAGGTCAGAAAGACATGTAACTAGAGGGTCCTCTGAGATTGGATTATGTCTGTTATTCTAGGTACTTAGGAGGCTGAGATCAGGAGAATCATGGTTTCATGTCAGACTGGGCAAATAGTTCACGAGACAGCCCATCTCCAAAACAGAGATCCAGCCTTGAGTTCAAGCCCCAGTCCCATCAAAAAGAAAAATAAAATATGTAGAAAAAGGTATATATATACTTATGTAAGAGTGTGTGTACATTGTATAAATATATATATACATATATATGTATATATATAGAATTCTTAAATGTTTCCTAATTGCATAAATGTGTAGAACAGATTGAACAATTATCTGGATGAGTGATATTGATATGCACTACCTGGATATTTTAGAACAAAAATTCCTCCTTTTGTTTGAAGGGAAAAGCCATTGTGTCTGATACTTGGCTGTTTCTATAGCTGTTATGAGTAATGCTGCAATAAACATCAGTGTGTGAGTGCCTATTTTGTAACTTGACTTATATCCATTCAGGTATATCTAGGAATAAAATTGCTGGATCATATGTTAATTCTATTTGTGATTTTTTTAAGGAGACTTCATACTGTTTTCCATAGTGGTTATGCTAATTTCCACTTCCACCATTAGTTTATGAGGGTTCCTTTTATACCACATCCTTATAAACATCTGTTTTTGTTTGTGTTCTTGATAGTAGGTGTCTATTTTAACAGGATTGAGGTTTTGATTTGCATTTTCCTTATGGCCAGTGATGCTGAGCATTTCTTCATGCACTTTTTAGAGGTTTTGACTTCTTCCTTTCAAAAAGTTCTGTTCAGTTCATTTGCATATTTCTTCATAGGGTCATTGACTTTTGGGGAGTTTAGGTTTTTGTGCTGCCTGTGTATTCTGGTTAGCAATCACTAGACAAATATATAGCTGGTAAATATTTTCTCACATTCTGTGTTCAGCCTCTTCAGTTTAGACATCATTTCTTTTGTTGTGCAGAAGATTTTTATTTTCATGTAATCCCATTTGTCAATCCTTGCTCTCAGTTGCTGAACCATTTGAATTTTCTTGAGGAAGTCATTGCTTATGTCTATTCATTCCCAGTGTATTCTGCACTCTTTCCTGCAATAGCTTCAAAGCTTTATATTAAAGTCCTTAACCAACTTTGAGTTGGTACTTATACAGGGTGATAGACATGAATCTAATTTCAGTTTTCTGCATGTGGATATCCAGTTTTCCCAGCAATATTTGTTGAAGAGGCTCTATTTCTCCATTTGGCACCTTTGTGAGAAGTCAATGAGTATAGTTACATAGATTCATACCTGGGTCTTTTATTCTGTTTCACTGGTTTTCATGTTTGCATTTGTGCCAGTTCCATGCTGTTTTTATTGCTATATCTCTGTAGTATAGTTTGAAGTCAAGTATTGTGATTGATTTTAGGTAAGATTTCTAAGATATCCTCACATATGATAGAAGACAAATTTTATTATAGGTGTTTAATAGAATTTGCATCAATATCAGCTTTCATGCACAGTAAGTTCAAAGCAAAGCAACAATTGTATAGAAATTTAATATTTTCTTGTTTAGCTATATTTAGCAGTGGACTATGGACAGTCTGGGAAATAGATTCAGATCCCCCTCATAAGGTCCTTTGCTATCTAAGTCTGTCTTTGTAAATATGGGCTGGAAAAAGTTTTAGATGGCATTCAGTAATAAATATTTAGAGAGTTAGTGTTTTCCTTTCATAATGAAGACTTTTTTTTCAGATTATACTCAGTAATAAATATTGGGAGAGCTAATGTTTTGCTTTCACAATAAAGACAACATCAGCAGTAATTGATTTGCCAGAGAGTTGGGTTTATACACATAGTTAGACAAGGTGACATAGTTTTGAGGAAACTGAAAAACCTATGATCAAAGCAAAATTTTTTCCTTTAAAATTAGCTAGGCAACAAATACTTTATTCAAGTTCCTTAAATTGGAGGAGAGAGATTTCCTCAGGCTGAGTTAAATTTTAAGGAAAGAGTGAGTGGACTCATTAGGCATATATGTTTTCTACTTGGCCTTACCCAAATGAAAAATAAACTTTTTCAATCTTCAAGACAGAAAGTCTTGAAGATATTTATTTATTAACCTTGATATTTATTTATTACCCTTGGTTGAAGGTGCTACCAGAATTAGTCTTCTACCTGCCCACAGACAACAGGAGTTAGAGGTGCTATTTTCCTTATGATTGCATTTCAAAGACATGGCTCCCAGGTCCTTCAGAAAGAGTTTTGTTTGTAAAACTGACAGGAGAGTACAAAACATTTACAGAGCAAAGGGGCAAAGAAAGGACTTTAAGGCTACTAGTTTCTCAGGTGTAAGCTCTAAGACAGTGAAGAAAGGAACCTCTGTATACAGGCATTATGTTCTGTAAATGAAAGGAGTTAGGGATCTAGAGACAGAAAAACAGTCTGACATTTATTTAAGCTGAGGGAAACCCTAAGGCTGCTTTGTGATAGATAAGATACTTTGTGAAGATACCAACAATTTCAGAATTCCCAAATTGTGGCAGGGAATAATGAAATATTCATTTTTACTCTTAATATATTCTTCAGACTTTCTGGTGAAGCCTGAGAAACTTTGTGAAATTGATTACTATCATCCCCAGTGTAATATTTCTCAATATGATTCTAAGTCCTCTGATTCCAGTTTTTCCTAATCAGCCTGAATTCTACATTGCTATCAGCTTATTTTTCCAAAAGAAAAATATATTCCAGGCCTGGTGGAGGCAAACCTGTAATCCAAGCTTCTTAGGAAACGGAGGTAGAAGGATCACAGTTCTAAGCCAGACTGAACAAAAAAGTTCCAGACAATATATAAAAAACAACCTAAAAGCAAAAGAACTGGTGACCATAGTTCAAGTGGTAGAGCACTTAGTGTTATGAATGAGGCCGTGGGTTCAATTCACAATGCTGTTAAAAATATAAGTAAAATTCCATTGAAAGTCTTAGTAATTTCAACACTCACTTGCTTCCTATCACTCCTTCATATTTCACAAGATCATCTATTGGAGCATGACGATGGGAAATTTATGAACTGAGATCAGGAGAGTTTGCAAAGATACCTAAAGTGAAGCATTTATGCATTTGTTTTTCAAAGTTGGCCCTTTAATTTTAAAATTCATGAAAATCTTGTATTACATACTGTACTTTGTCCTTGTTACTTTATTTTTCCTCCATTAAAAAGTTTAGAGAAACTTGACAGATCAAGAGATGCTTCAATCAAGTGTGACTTTCACTAAATGTTGCATTCATTGTCTTAGGTACAGGACTCTCTAGCTTGAGCACTTCCAGATTAAAGTAAGAGCTCAGCATACTTTTGACAATGGTGCCGTACTATGCAACAACAACAACAACAAAACCAACAGAATTCACTGCTCCTATCTAACCTTTGCTTTGTACCTACCTGCTGACCAATCTCTACCATCACTCACCTCCCTCTTACCCTCTCTGTCCTCTGGTAATTATATATCACTTCTAATAGAGGATTTTGAATGCTGCATCACAATGATGCTAATTATCCTAATTTGATGATTATATAATGGATACATGTATTACAACTTAACATTGTACTCCACAAATCTGTGAAATTAGTATCTACTGATTAAATTCTAAGAAAATTAAAAGTAAAGCTCACAGTCATCTACAAGAAAAAACTTCTTCTGACTTTCATGTCTTTGATCAAAGTCACATCAAGTAGGTTCTGGTTGTTCTTTCCAGGCACAGTCACTCAACCTCCTACAATATTTAGACTGTCCAGTGCAGTAATTCCATATGTTTCATCAATAATATAGGCTTATAAAAAGAAAAATATACATTCTAGTACTCATGGCACTTAGAGTAGCTATTCTCTCATACTGGAGCTCAAAGAATATTTGTTGAATCAATGAAAAGTTAACAATGAGTGAATGCACACAAATGACAAAGTTGCTGTGTTTGTAAGATAGGTAATCATTTTCAACACTGTCTAGGCTGAATCATTAACAAAACATTAGAATGAACATAAAGAATGTCAAAAACAGAATTTATGATTGACTTTTCAATTTAATATTATGTTCTACATGATTTCACAATAAACTGAATTTAAATTGTATATATATTTATGGATTTTAAAGCTATCATTGCCAAAATGTAGGTGGAATTTAAATGAAACTTCAGTTTGATTCAGCCAGCTGTAAAGTCCCCAATTGTTTGATAAATTATTAAGCATAACTAGTTTGAATACATTCAATAATACGAGTTTCATGCATTCTTCTAGTTTCTAAGCCTTTGGATAGACAAAAATAATTAAGCATTCTATATATTATTATTATTCTAAACACTTTAGGTCCCAAATGATAATGAACAGAAAGTACAGAGATATCCCATGCTCTTCTTGCCTTCACACAGACATTATTTCCCCCATTTTAAGCATCCCCACCAGAGTGGTTCATTTGCTATAATTGATGAACCTGACTTTATAAACATAAATCTTACTTTTAAATAATTTAGATGTTAATTATTAAACAAGCTCAATTTTTCTTCATAATATATTTCTACAGCTGTATTTCCATTCTGGCTAAAAACACATACATTTAAATTAGATTTCACTTGCAGTGTTTAACTGACTTCTTATGAGTTCCTTAATAGTATTTATTTAACTCATGTGTTTTTTATTACATGCACCATCTAAGTCAAATCATACTGTAATAGGTTTCTCCTCAGAGGAGGATTAATGTAGTAAAGATGTGTTGTGCAAAAAGCAATCTAGAACATGATAGTCTTGTTTCAAAAACAGTATCTCAATTGTTCTGTGTTCTTTTTACTAGGGGTCTTCAATTACTTTAAGCCTTATTTTTTTGTGATTTCTTCTAAATCCTAAAATTCTGTCCTCTTTTATCTTGCCTACATGCTATTGCTTCTATTTTTGGTTCTTTTGCTCCAAAACATGTTTTTTTTAGTCTGTTTTATTGCTTGTTTACGTAACTGAAACTATTAATTAGTCTGTTAAAGCATCAATCATACCCAAGACTGGTATGACTTCTAAATCACAATCTATAGTTCTGACTGGAACTCCAGGTTTGAACAGTTAAATATTACTTGGCAATACCATTTGTATATCTATTACATATCTCAAGTTCAACATGGACATCAGTATCTCTTAATTCATTGTCTCTTCTCTTTCATGTCCAGTTACAAATTTTTAAAAAATTTTGCTTCAAAACTTTTACCTTTGTGCCACAGTCTCTTCTCTTTTCCACAATTGGTACAGTGTTACCAGGTTGGTAGGAAATAGTCATTGGTTGACAGCTCTTAGTTTACATTGGAGCTTATTCTTTAAAGGGACTAATTGTTAGAAGAATTGATGATTGTCTCCTAGAGACAACAACCTAGGTACTCTGTATTGTGGACTGGACATGCTCATTTTTTGAGCATCTTCTGTTTCTATAATATAAGAAGTAAACTTTCCCTCCATTCTCTCCATAGCCTGATAGAATGGAGAACTGTTACAGATTCTATGAGGTAAATTGGAAAAATGGTGCACTCCAGCATTAGGCAGAAAACTGATACGTGAATACTTCATGACTTAAACAAAGTGCTGAATGCACAGACTGGCCCACCTGGGGAGATTAAATGGATGTTGCTTGGTCTTGATGTCCAGAGATAGACTCATTAACAATAACAGGGCACTGAGGACACATGTTTCTCCTTGACCAAGACCCCAGGTATGCTGAGTCTGCTGAGATACAATAAAATCATCACAGGGACTCTAGGAATTAAACATTTTCTCACAAAATTTCTATTAACTATAAATAATTGCCTAGCAGATTGTAAGACGTTGTGTGGTTTATTCTGACTAAACTGTTTTCACTCTTAAAAACCAACTCATAAAATCTACTTATTTAAAAGTTATTTGCTGGGAAAGCAACAACTTTCATATGAGAAAGCATGAAGTCAGACTTATAACAATTCAATTCCTCTTTAAAGCATTGACATAGTTGTCTACAAAGCTTCTGGAACAGGCAATTGGCCTTATAAACTTCTATTTTTGACAATATATAAAGGAACGTATCACATTTTACTTTTCAATTCCTTCTCTTCCTTCCATCTTTTCCTATGATCATTGTTATAGGGACATATCCGATAAACATCAATTACTTTGGCTTCTCAAGGATTGTGCAGATATGGAGAACTTAACAGCATTTCTGTGAAAAAGCCAAAAGTAGTCACCTTTGTTTTTGTTCAAATGTCTTAGTTTAATTAATCAAATGTCAATGAGAAAGAAACTATGGCAGATACTATTGCTGGAGCAGGACATCAATGCCACAGAACATGAACCTGGGTTAGCACCAAGTCACTTTATTCTTCCTGAACATGATGCTCATGGTCAATATAACTGTTTTTGTTGTTGCTGTTGCTGTCAGTATTAGAGTTTGAACATAGAGCCTTATGCTTTCCAGGCAGGCACTCTATCACCTGAATCATGCTCCCAGCAGTTTTTGCTTTAGCTATTTTTCAGTTAGGGTCATACATTTTTGATGACTGGCCTTAAACTTCTTATCTTCCCTCTCCAATAGCTGGGATTACACACATGAGTTACTGCACCCAGTATTAGAGATTTAATAAAAATAACCTCATCTTCCTGATTAACTTCCTAAAGTTGCTATCACTTCAAATATGAATATTTTTATTAGACTTGATAAAGTCTAATAAAGTCATAGAAATTGTGTAAGCTTCTTAAAGCTGTGAGCCACTTTAATGTTACAAATTACCTCCAATTGTACATTTAGCAATTTAGAAACTATTTCTAATTGCAATTTGGAACCTATTAAAATCAGTAATAGTAAGATTACTCTTGATAATTTTACACTTACAGATTTCCTAACAGGCTATCAGGTGGGATAACAATATGCAAACCCATTTTTCTATAATGTTTAGTCCAGAAATGAACACTTTTTATGTATAATAAAGCAGGAGTTTACTATGCATGCCATCAGAGTTGAAAGGAAAAGTACACAGACCTATTTCATGGTACAGTAGACTTTATGTCAGAGAGCACTTCAGAGAGGAGATATTAGATTTACAGAAATAATCCTGTTTCAGTTTTTAGTCAAAATTACAACACACTTAAAAGACTGAGTACAAATTCTTTCATCAGTGAAGATATCTAAATTGGTTAAATTTCATGCTTTCAAATCAGTTCATTTCTTAGAAGACATTTTTAAACATACACTAATCTCACTGCTGTGAAAGTGTTTATTCATTCACAAACAGTGATACATTTCACTGTGAGGGTACTAAAGAGGCTCTGTGCATACAACAATTGGGAGATGGACAATGAATTATCTGCCTCACTATGGAGGACTATCAAACAGGAATGGTCATTCAAATGTGATAAATCATACTTAGCAAACTGAGTTCCTATTCCTGAAAGGACAAAGTAGGTAGCATTCATGGTCTATTTCCTAATTTTACTTTTACTTTTAAACATTTTGTGAAAATGGCCTTTTAAAGAGAAAAATAGCCATATATTTCCAAGAATTAAGATATCTACTTTTATTACACTATTCCTAGTGATTTGTGACAGTTGGATCTGAGTGAAGAAAGGGAAAAAATTCAATGAGAGAAAAGTTAAGTAAAGCCAAAAAGGAGCAAAGGGCCATATGTGTAAAATTCAGTGGGAAACTTCAATTTCTGGACTAATCTAAAGTCCCCCAGCAAATTATTTAAAAAATCAGGATTAAAATACATGTCTATACCTCAGGACAGGATGTTCCTTCTGAATGCCTGGAGACAGTTGAAGGATTATATTGCTTTGGTTCTTGAAAATTAGAGTCTAAGAAATTAAAAGACAAAACTCTACTGTAATTTTAAAAATGTAGATTTTTAGATTACCACATGCACTGAAAATGTGATTAAACAAGCATATTCAATTCCTGCTGTCTGGTTTTAAAAATGGTAAAAAAAATGTGTTTTAGAAGAATGAAATCCTACTGAAGCCCATCTAAATAGGGAACTAAAATTCCATTGGTAAAATAAATGAGGAAAATTTAATATAACAAATTTCTAACCAGGAAATTGTTACTTCTTAATATGTATAAAGGAACTTTTGAAGGATAGAATCATTAGAGAATTTCTGTGCCAGATAATATCTACTATGTCATGAAATTGCCCATACATAGACAGGGTAGGGCAAGCGTAGCACCATGGCAGAGAGAAGACACACCGCACAAACTTATCATCACTTTAAACTTTTTATTTTGCTTCCCATTACTAATAATTATAACATCTCCTTCATTAAGTTTTCTCATCCTCTTAAAAACTTTTCCTCTTGTGCTAAAATTTTCATGCCTAAATGGTTTTCCTTTTAAATCCTAATTTAGTAACCTTGGTTACTGCCAATGTTGACTTTGACAACCACTCAAATAAGGACATGACTCACTTCCTTAACATTCTATTCTGTGATAAAGTAGAACATTAAAGAAATCCAATTCACATCAGGCACCCATTCCCATACCACACCAAGAAATGGCCTCATCACCATACTGTTCATCTCTGAAATAAGATGCTGCTATTCAATTAACCATCCTTGTCATTCTTTCTCAGTTTCTCTCAGAAAGTGTAGTCAGGTCCCCAGGCATTTTTGTTTCATTCTGTGAAACCACGCTTGCAAATATGTTCACTATAATGACATCAACATGAAAGAAGAGTTTTTTTTTTGAATTTTGTCAGTGTTTGAACACATGGATCCCAAGTGGGCCTGGATATTGTGTCTTCTTTGTCTTGGCTAGGTGACCATTTCCAGAATGACAGGACATTGTGGCCTACTATCTCTAGCTTCAGGAATCTTTGTCAGTATATAGGAAGTGTCATGAAATGTTCCAAATTTTACATGTCATTTAATGTAAAAACAAAGTTTGAAATTTTATGTGAATGAGTTCTGATGTAAAAATTTTCTTGAAAAGGAACATGTAGTTATTGTTGCCTCACAGATTTTACAGTTTTTTGTCCATTAAAACCACAATGAAATTTCACCTCACCCCAGAAAGACAAATGTTGTATGATCTCATTCATATGTGGAAAATAAACACTAAAGGGAGACTGCTCATGGAAAAGTCATAGCTCAAAGCTATGTAGATTAACAAAGAAAGTTCATGTGCAATTAAAGGTGGTCAAAGTATTTGCACTGGTATATATGTTATATTTCCTTTCCCCAAATGATAGCTATGGTTGCTGATTAAAGAACAATGGGCTATATACAATCATGTCCAATTCAAAGCATGATTGAAAAAACAGCAAAACAATAACGATCATATCAACTGAACTATCATGTAGAGGATCCTTGGATGACTCTTGTTAGATATTGAGTTTTGTAGGAAATCATACTACTCTGGTATAACATAAAAAGAATTATAGAGTGAAACCATTTGGAAGTAATTTTTAATTTTTTTTATTATTGTTTTACTGGGGTACATTGTGACATTTACAGTAGCTTAATTCACTCCCTCCACCATTCTCTTTTATGCCCCTCTCCCATTCCTGGAATAGTTTCAATAGGTATCATTTTTCCAATTACATTCGTGTGTACATAGTATTTCCACATATTCATGCTCCTACACCCTTTCCTTATGTCCTTCCCTTCCTACTGGTAGCAATCCCCAGATAGGAACTGTTTTGCTTTCTTGTTCTCCATTTTTGTGAAAAAAATATATTTTTGTTTAAGATGCAAGGTGTTTCATTGTGACATTTTCCATGTATTACAACCTGAATTGCTTCATCCTCTCTGATTTTCTCCTTTCTACCTTAGTTCTCTTCTTATGTTGAGGAAATCATTATCTTGATAAGTGATAGTCCTATTTGTACATGTGTGGGAGGAAGTAGGTAACATAATTAAAAAGATATTAGGTAGATAAAACTTCCTCAAAATTATTTTCTATTTCTACTGTGTCTCTTCATGCTTGCTATCAGAGATGTTTCATATTCAAATTGTGTGGAATTGAAGTGCTTAGAATATCAGATCATTAAAAATCTTATACAAATGTTTCTGTCAGAAAGTGTTGTTTTGGGAATTACATAAACAAGGAAATACAATGTGGATATTTCACAAGCTGCATGTATAAATATGTTATTGGAAACTTTGCAATTGACAAAGAATAAGTGAACCTTGTAGTAGAATTTTACAAATTAAATAAAACTTGTTAAAATCTGTCACATTCAGTTGAAGTTGGCTATGATGCATAGATATACCTGATCAAAGGATCCTAAGGGACTGGTTTTTGGGCAGAATTTCTGAGAGTTTTAAGGTTTCTCTAGTTTTATAAAAGGAAAAAATTCATTCTTTACTCCCTCTTTTTTTCTTCTTGCTATAACTCTTATTTGGAATATTGATTAAAAACCTAGATATGCAATAGCTATCTTGCAGCCCAGAAGGAAAAAAAATGAGAAAATGAACAAAGCAGAAGGTTGAAGAATTCTGTTTCTAATGGCAAATGCTTAAGCTTTCCTGCCCAAGACTCCCTAACAAAGGATTTTTATGGCATAAAACTGACAGAATTTTTAGTTAAGCACATTAATATACAGTTTTCTGTTGCTTGCAGCCAAGTACAATCCTAACAGATACATTTATGATCACACACCAGGAAAGGAATGGCCTCTTCCACAACTTACTAATCTTGTTTCGATGCCAAGACCGATGAGAACCTGAACTTCCCAGGAAAATGCCAATGTTACATTGCTTAATACAGTCATCAATATTAAAAGTCTTGTGAAAATACAAGATTCTAGAACTATCTTGAGTGATTATTATAGAAACTTTCTTACATAGAAATGGGACATACAAACAAGATAATGCCCAAGGTGATTTCTTTCATGGACTACTTAAACAGTCATCCAGAACAAAGGGTTCCCATCTATGTAATATCTATTTTCCCCTGGTCTTATTTTTAGCATGTTTCATAATGTACTATCTGCCAAGATCAGGTAGAGGATATCCCATTTGGGCCCATAATGATGCATGAAAAAATATCATGGAACAAAAGTGAAAAGATTTGCAAGAGGAGCTTTTGACCTAAATCTATTCTTTAGATTATAGTTGACAGAATAATGAGAAATGACAGTGAAAAATGATCTGCCAGGGAAAATGACCCAGAATTATTTGTCGCTATGTGACATTATGCTGTGAGATAACAATTCAGATTAAAATGGTAAGAAATTAAATCTTTAAAAAACACAGTAGAAAGGACGCATGTAGCCAAAGAGAATTATTTCCAATGCTTAAGTCTACCCAGTGCTAATAATGTTAATGACTAATTCAATGGAGTGCAGACACCACAGTTTTGTTATTTAGATTAACTCCCTTTATAAAATACATTAATAGTATTCAGCAAAAGAATTTAATGTAGATGACTTGAAATAAAGTATTAGTGTGATACAGTTTCATAATTATACTTTGTTCAAGATGAGCTAGAATATTCAGTTAGGACAAATTAAAGACAGAAAAATGGAAATTTATCTTCGAAAAGATTAAATGTATCCACATTGGCTAAAAGCATCTCAAAGAACTTCAAGAACCAAAGAACTGTAAAGCATTACTAAAATATGCTTGAATGTGCAGTAAGCTTTAGATATGTAGTGTTGGTTAAAAAGAAACATTCAAATCAGCTATCAAATTTAGAAATTTAACAGATTTGAGAGAAGTACATTTTAGCAGTTAAGAAGGGCATGGTATTCACATATTAGTTACAAGGGTGGAAAATGTAACTGAACTGAATTCATTTTTATGACCTAAAGGAAATCTTCCCTCCATCTCAACTTTCTTAGCTGTAAAACTGAGCTAAGACAAATGACAGCTCTTGTTCCCTCACCTGCCTTACTCTGTGAGTAGGCAGTTCCCAACAAAGTCCACAAAGAAAAGGCTGATGAGGAAAAGGCACTAAAATTAGAAATTAATGCACAGGCAGTTGCATGTATAAGCCCTGCCTTTGCTGTTACCATCAACAGTGACCACTTGCAAGTATGATTATCTTTGATTTATACTCAAGCACATGTTATTTAATTGCATAGATTTTCATTTAGTAATTTCAAGGTGGAATTGATTTTATATCACCGAGTATGTTACTTTACTCTGAATCCATGTATATAATTCTATATAATGTCATTAAACCAGATGCAATTTCATAGTAAATTATTTATAGACCCCTTTAAAGGTACCAAGCATATGAAATCTCTATGTTTATTTAGATATAGATTCTTATTGATACTTGGAAATTAGATAGTTTTTTCGTATTGTGTGGGGTGAGAGTGTGATGTGGATTCTGGGTGATATATTAAATGTTTTCTGGATTGTATAATAGTATGCATGATCATCTTCTAGAAAGGATATGGCAAGCTCAAGATTGCCTTAATTTCTTCCTTTCTTTTTCACTCTTTTCAATGTCCCTTGCTTTCTTTTCTTTCTTTTACCTTTCCTTCACTTTTTCTTCCTCACATCTTTTCATTTTCTCTTTAAGCCCTATTTCCTCTTATCTTTTCTTCCTCCACCAAATATGTCCATACTGTCTTCCTTATTTTATCTACCCTCTCTCCTTTCTATCCACCTATTCACATAGCAACACTTATTGGACACCACTATGTACCAGATGGCATGCTCAATATTAGGAATCCTGAAATAAATAACACATGGTCTCCAAGGAACTGAATGTGTGTCTAAAAGGAGGACAGAAGAATCTAAAACTTGTTAGTAATATACAGAAGACAATGGAGCAAAAAGTGTAGTTTGGAAAAAAAGACTTATGCATAATCTTTCAGTTCTATCTTCCATCCTAACTTTCAGAAACCATTTACAGTTATGCAATGCAAGCAATAAGCTCTTTCCACCACTATGATGTGCTGTGATAGATGTTTTCTCAACTAGCAAGAATTAATCTCTGCAGATCTGTTACTTCTTTCAATAATAGCTCATCACATTGTCATTAAAAACATATTGTGAACACACTCTGATTTTGTCAAGCACCAGAGATCACATGTCTCAGTTTCTCAAATCTTTCACAGTTCCAAGAAAGGATTGTCTTCAGACTGGCCCTTGGCTCAGCTCTTGGGAATTGAAGCCTGAGTCCTTGAAATACTTTGCCAGATCAATGTTGTCTTATAAACCTGAGGCCTTGGGTCATGTTGTTGCCATTTGTCATCTGAGGTAATGCCTTAGTAATTAAAATTAGTCACACAGTACCTCCATTATTCATCTCTAATAAAAGCCTTGGATACCAATTCTCAGGTGAGCTTTCTAGTTAGAAACACTTCTCATGTGTGGCCACATATTGTTTTGGGGGAAATTAAGCAAGTCCCTCTATTAATCAGCAAACCTCAGGGTGGTCTTAGGGAGCAGCAACATATCAAGAGTCACTTGCCTTTTCTTACTGTAGTCTCTGCAGACCACACATTGCTCCATAGTTGTGCATGATGATATCATTAGGAGCAAACAGGTAGAGGAAACTGAGGCCACTATGTATTGTTTCTGCCATGTTGATGTGAATCTATAATGATCTCAAAATAAAACAATTTTAAAATGACACATTTAACTGTGTCTTTAAACCATGTGCATTTTATTTCATATGTATTATGCCTTGAAACCATTGATTTTAAAATTTCTAGATTTTGACACAAATGTTGTAAGATAGAACTATGAAAAAATGTCCAACTGTCAACTAGAGGTTAATATTGAAAATACTCTAAATTATTTTATTATTATCTTATTTTCCCTTCATATCATAGCCAGAAACATTTATGAATTCTCCTTGGTGATTATAATTTTTATGCTTTTAAACTTAGGCTGAATGTTTTCCCAAAAAGGCTCTTCAATCTCTCCCACAAATAGGAATCAAAAGTCAGCCCCATCATTTTGTCTAAAGTGCTTGAACATGCTGTAAAATAAGTTAGACACCAACTAGGATGATTCCTTCAAAATAAAAGGCAAATTTAATAACCCCACTCAAACAAAAATGTATTTATTAAATGTTATGGTTGTATTGGGAATTTCAGAAATTAATTATTGTAAGCTAAGATTCATAACTTGTTGTACTTTATCTTATCTTTGCCACATACCAACTTTGAGATCTTAGTTAAATTTCTCATCTTTGCTCTTATCACCTTAGACTTAATGACTACAACACATTTTAATTAAGAGAATTATAAGAGTGAATATGCCAACTAAAATATTTTTAAGATCTATTGATATAGAGGAAATTTCATACACTCATAGACTTTAAGAAATCAACATGTAACATTTGCCACGTTTGACCCAAGTATTAAACTACTTATTAAGTAGAGTAAATTAATATCTTATAAGTAACATTACCAATGTATGCTATTAAATATTTACTATACTATCTATATCACCATTTATTTAACAGTTACATATTTCCAGGTGTACTTTTAATATATTACAAAAGCTCAGTTAGGTCACTCTGTCATATGTCAATCACTGATGAGTCTATTAATAGTATAGTATGAACAAGTATTTTCTTCAGGAATTGGTGGAATATTTTAGAGCAATGACTGCCAATACTTTATTTCTTTACAGAAAAGGGTTTGTTATTATAGTAAGTTTCATACATTATCAATGAGATGAGCTAAATATTAACAATCTCATTAAAATTAATGTGAAAACTATGAGGCCACCAATGTTTCTGAGAAGTGAGTAATAACCATTTCAATTAAAGATAGCATATAAATATGTTATTATAAAAGAGCTACATTTTCTGATCCAACTTTTTAAGGAGATATGCTTGTGTTACTACATTATGGAGAGTCATTGACATCTTTGTATACTACTTGTGTGGGCATTACTTACCTAATTCCATTCTATACCTTAATTTTTATGCCTCCAACTCTTTCTTTCCCTCTCTCTCATGCACACACATGCACACACATGCAGACACACACACACACACACCACACACACACACTAACATAACCTTAATATGAATTTATTTTAATTCTATATGATAAGCATTCACATTTTAGGACAGATGTTATTTAAATATTCACCATAAAGCTAATTCTTTATTACTTCCTTTGCCAGTCCTGGGGTTTAAACTCAGGCCCTTGTGCTTACTAGGCAAGTTCTCCACCACTTGAGTCATGATCCCAGCCCAAATACTCACTATAAACTAGATTTTGTGCTGTGCATTATATATCTGTTCTTCTACTTAATCTGTACATGAAACTGAAAGCTAACAATTATTATACTGAATACAGAAATGAAGTTATGAATAAAATAGCTTAACTATTTTCATTAGTTTCTGCCACAAAAGACTATTTCATTTTAGAACCCAGGGTTTCCTTTGCCCTTTTCAGTATTCCAAATTGCATGGAATTCTTGTTGTTTTAGCAGATGACCTCAAAATTTCTACCTCTTATGAAATTTCAGAGATGTATATGATAACACAAGCCAAAAATGCCTAATTCAGAACTGTGAAGTCAGATGTTTCCTAAATTAAATGTGACCCAGATAGTAGGAAAATACCCAGTGTCTCCTCAGAAGGCTACATTAAAATAGCAATTGAAATGCTACACTGTGGTCACCAGACAAATAAACTAGTTTTGTCAAACTGAGAAAACTTAACATAAATTTCATCAATTTATAATCTAAATCATTTCAAAAATATAAAGCAAAAAATATTACCCAGTTGATCCTAAGAAGTTTTCATTCTGTGTTAACATAAGATTGCCACTAAAATATTCCATAATGGCTACCACTGTTTCCTTAAAGATTTAAGAAATAATATATCATGCTCAAATAGCTTGTAAGTTAGGTATCTTAAAAAAGGTTCCATTAATTCTGTAAGATTTTATACAGAATTTTGTGTGTGTGAAACTTACTGAGTGCTTATTATGTGGTAGGCATTGCTAAAAATGTTTGTATACATAAATTCTGAAAAAACTTAATTTCAAGGAAGCATGCATAATTAGGTGATTAAAATGTCTTAATGTATTCTGTATCATTACCTATAATTAGATTGTACTGAGTACTAGGATTGCAACAGTTCAACTTATGTGCATTGATCAATATTTTGACTTCCAGAAAATTTGAAAAAGGCTAAAAGTTTATGAAACCTTAGAAAACATAAAACCTAAAGTTAGATTTTGCATAGCATAAAGATGAAAGAAAAGATAACTTTCCAACCAGTGAGTAACCATGATTGTCATCTTCTGGTTTGATTCTATAATTGGCTAAATATAGATTAGTATACTTGTCTCTACTGTACCAATGTATAATGCATGAACATGATTTCTGGGGTAATTTAGTAACAGGATGCCTTTAATCTTCTGCTCACATCAATTACTATACATGGATTATAGAATGTTGTACACTGAATCATTAATAAACTAATCTGAGACCTAAATGAGACTGAGAAAAAAATGTGAAGCCCATGGAGCGTACTCATAAAACACAGACAATGGAACTTTTAACTATCATGTGTTTGGTTAACCAATACAAACAGAGATCACTCTAAAGTTGTAGAGAAATAAAGAAAACTTCAGGGATCTGGAAAAGCCACTTTTACTCTTGGAGAAAAGGTTGGAATTTCAAGGTTTCCATACTCAATAGCCTGTGAAGGTCTTCCACTCATATGTAGAAACAATATATGGTAAAATTCTGCATGTCAATAAATCTTGTCATATGAAAGATAAACATCGTGTTTCAAAATACTACCTAATAACTTAAGACAGTATTCATTCACTGAGTTCACAACATGATTTAAAAATTACTAGTCATGTGACTTTACTATAATTTACTGTTATATATTTCTGTCATACAACCTTAATTACAATGAAACTTTATACAGGAAACCTTAATTGCAACCCACACAATATTCAGTTTGTTCTGTTTCTTTGGATTCTTTGATGTATTTTGGGAGGAGGATGAACTTGGGTTTAGTTAAAAAGCTAAGTAGAAAAAGAAGATATTTTAGAAATGAGGTGAAAATAGATCTGTGTGCTTCTGTGAGCATTTGTGAATAAGGTTGGTTTTTGTGACATATCAGAGCCACTTTCCTGAATTTGCGGTTCTATTGTCTGTGGCTGGTTTCAGACAGAGAGCAGTTGGGAATGATGGTGTCCGTGTGAGCACCACAGATCGCGCCTCACATTCGGCATCTGGGAAGAGGACTTCTATCCTCTTGCAAGTCCAGTTGCAGATAGGGAACAGAGTAGAATAATGGTCTATTTATAAGGGGGAGGAGAAACCAGACGTTGGAGAAGCATGCCTTGTTATATTCTCAGTGAGGAAACCATACAGATTCAGGAAAGCCCAAGCTACCGTAAGAGCCTAGAGGTTGTCATAGATTGCTACTTTTTAAAGTAATGTTAATTAACCAGAAGATTCAACATTTCTAGGCAACGTCTTCCATTGGTTTCACAACTCACATTGAAAAAGTAAGAATTGCTTTGGTTCTCATTTTCGTTGGATTTTTTGGCATGTATTTCCTGGAACACAAAATAAAGAGTGTTATTATTTCCTACTTATTTATCACAACCCATATGATTCACCTTCTAAGACTAAACCCTGTTTCTTGGTTTTTCTCAATTCCACCTCATTCTTTTACTTCAGATTTCATGCTGTAACGGAGAAAATATTAACCTTACTGATCCAAGGCAAAGACAAAGAAGGTTAATGCGCTGTAATATCACCACCCCCAAAACCAAATAAAAAACTCAATCATGAAACTGTTTTGCCAGATGGAAACTACAGCTTGTCCATGTTCTACTTCTGTAGGGTGAAGTGGTGGCAAACATCATTTAGAGAAAGAATGTGGGTAGGGCTATTACAGGGGGAGATAACATAAATGAAGGAAACGAAGAAAATAAACTAAAAACAAAAAACACTTAGAAAGCATGCTTTGCTTGCGTGGTTTGTCGCATCTGATGTCCTAAGTCTCCAGGACTGTTTGAACAGAAGTGTATGTGCCATGAGAAGCAAGAGTGAAGAGGACTTTACTCCGCTCTTGACATCTTCTGTCCTAAATACGAACCTGCCTTAGAAATGGTGGAGGGAAGCAGAGCGGTGTGGCTAGTGCTCAGGAGGGGTATGAGAGGTCCTGTCAAGGCTGCTAACTCTTAGCCCCACCCACCTTTTGTTCCTTCTTCCTGGCGCCCAGCCTCTTCGATTTCAAACTCTTTCCTTGTTTCGTGCCAGTCGCTTGCACGATCTTTGGCCTTCTGTCTTTCTCGCAGCCTCTAGCACCCAGAGACTCAGTCACTCCTCAACCTTGCAACTCCTGGGGGACTCAGGCTGAGAAACTGGGCGTGCTTGGCGGTGCCGGCAGCCTTTAGTGTTTCCGAGGCGCAGCTGGAGCTGGGCAGAGGCAGGCGAGCCAATTCAGCCCGGGCTTCAGCTCTCACCCACCCTTGAGAGCTCAGGGGTCCGAGCTGCACCCTGACGCTAAATCTGCTCTCTTCAGTGGCTGGTCCTCAATCTTCAACCTCCTGAGAGCCAAGAGAGCTTAGAAACACTCATTGAAGGGTTGTCTTCCCACCTGACTTTCCATTGCAGCTCTCAGGAGGTTTGGCTACTGCTGCGTGAGGAACTCACAGAGGAGCCCTGTGGCTCGTGGCCGTGGAGATCACCTTCCCAGAGTAGCTGTTTGTCACTGAGTTTTGGAGATTTCTTGGCTGGCTTCCGCTAAAGCACGCTTGAGTAATCCGAAGGTGAGGGGAATGGATTGGACTCCGATGGGGAAAGCGGGTGCCTAGAAGTGGTGCTAATGGGAAGAGATTTCTGGTTTCAAGAGAGGATGCTCGGCCACAAAGAGCGGCTGGCGCGCCGGCCTGGGCTCTAGCCCAGATCCCCGGGAGAACTCCGACCTCTCGGGGGGCGCGCTCCGCCGCTGTGCGCACGGGGCATGTGGCACTACAGAATACGTTCCTGGGGACCATCATGCGGATATTTGAAGGGCAAAGTAAGTTCATTTGTGTCTTCTGTCTCCCTCGCTTTCTGCTTTGATAGTGTGCACTTGGCGTCCGCTGCTTGAAGCTCTGCAACTCCGGGCAGAAGACCCGCAACTCCAGGCTCTGTCAAGTTAACAGGCTGTGAAACCCAGCCAGGAGGTTTGGATGGCAGCGGGAGTGTTCTCCCTCCAATATTAATTTTGATTTACATTTTAGATTACGGTCTCCAGTATGCAAGGCAATTTGATCCTTCTCTCCTACTGCTCCATTATCCGCCTTGCTACTTAATGTCCCACTATTCTACTATCTTAAAGGGAACGTGCTAGCATAACAGAGGTTCACATTTTGAGGCTGTTTTATTGTAGTCTTTTAAAAAAGTCGGGAGCAGAGGAGAGCCACGCTATCACAACATGACAATGTAAATGGTAGTAGCGATGTAAATGGCTATGCAAAATGTATTTTATCTTGGTAAATTGCAGGGCTGTGGAATGTCAGGGATGCTTGCCTGCTGTTAGTTTAGGGAAGCTAAACTTTGTATTGAATCAATGCAAATATAAGCCAGACAAGATAATTTGGGAAAGCAGTATCTCATCTGTGCTTGTTTCCAGTGCAAGCAGTTCACTATTCAAAGGAATTTTTCTGTCCTTTTGTTATCCCCTCAAATTTTCCACCTAGACATTTAAAAATTGAACTGTAATAAGTAAATCTCACAGAGACTGAATGTGGAGAAATTTAATGTGCTTATGTGTACTAATTATCAGGAATTAATTATTTTCATAAAAGTATAGTAATTAAAATTTTTATACTGGTTAATTTATATTCTACATTTTCTTAAATCTACATGAATACACATTTATGTTGTATTGTTTTCCATTTTTCCAGCACTGCCTACAGTGGTTGAAGAGTTGGTACCTTGTGTACAAAATAAACTTGTATATCCTGTTTCACATTCTCTCAGGAAAACAGTAAATGCAGTCTTCTACCAAAATTTATAAGCAGAGGCTCTGGACACCCTGCCTGCAGGTGAAATGAAGTGATGTGGTCTTGGGCAGAATCATGGAGCCAAGAGTAGACAAGTCTATGGGGTTCCTCTGGAGGAAGACAGAACAGATAGCCTCTCTTCTGACTGTAACAGGAGAATAGAGTTTCAGATAAGAAAACAAATTTATGTTTTTTTTTTCACTGACGAATTTTCAATGGGAACTAGGTATTTTCAGAGGAAGTAACTTAAAACCCAGGAAACTGATGTAACAAACTGTGGAAACTAACAACCTGGCAACCAGTCTCATAGGTTAGAGATTGTTGGATTTAATTCTCTTCCTAGTTTTATACTCATTTTCCCTGGTATCAGAAAAAACTATAAACTTTTCTGTAGTGTGAATTTGGCACAGCCCCTTCCTGATGTTTTGGACAGTGGCCACTTTTGAATAGAATTTAGACAAAGAGGTCTCCCTGTACATGGACTTAGTGATGAGAATTCTTCAGCATTTTGCACTATCAATGATTTAAAAATGAGGTGTCTGCCATTTTATTCTCTCTTTTTCCAAGTTTCACTCTAGACAGTTAAAAAACATAACCTTACTGCTGACCTTGAAAATAAGTAGAAACAGATGTTTCCTCTGAAATTTGAAATTTATCAGAGGCAATTATAACACTCTACAGAAGTGACAGGAAGTGTGTGAAACAATGTGTAAATGTTTCCAGTATCCCTTCTTTGAATTCACCTAATTGCATGTCAAAAATGAAGTGGAAAACATAGAGCTCACACATTAAAATAATACAGATGCCTTCACATCCATGACCATATCAGAAAAAGAATGGATACCTTAGTTCCTGTGCAGTGTTCTTCTTTCTGGATTGCTGTGCTAAGATTGACGTGTTACCTACCCCTGGGAATGTGTGCTGGGAATGCTTGCATTGCAGTCACAGAGTTACCTTCTCACTCCCTGGAACCTGGGCGGGGGTGGAGGGTGCCTTGTCTGTCACTACTGTTAAAATGAACCCATGTGAGCTTTATGTTTTCGTTTGTTTAGGTAAACTAAAAATTAAGTAATTTATTGCTTGAGAAATATCCATTGCCCATAGATTTATGAGCATATGGACCAATTTTCATAATTCTGTACAAAGTGTACATGCTACATAGTACTTTTCACACTTGGTGGTTGGGGAAGGGGAAGATGACTGTTCTCAAAAATAATCCCAGTTAGTGCGAAACAGCAGTAAATGAGACCAGAAGGGGACAGTAAGTGGGGAAGACTTAGTTTAAAAGGAGAAGCCCTGCAAAATGACTGTCTTCTGTTTTGTGGTATTGTGTAGTAGCTCTGGGAACTGTTTGAAGAACTGCAGCAATGCATTCTGCAAGGTGCAGGAGGGTCAAAACAGCACTCACTATCTAGGAAGTGTAAGTTTGAATACGAAAGTATTTTCCCACAGTCCTTCAGAAAGATGATCATGAGATCTGGACCCTGGCATAAAATTCAGAAAATAGAATGGATACCACTCACTAAAGCGTCTTACTAAAACATCAAACAAATAAACAGAAAAAAGTGAGAGAACTATCTCCAAGGAGAAAAAAGCTTATATTCGTGGCTGAGTATTTCTTGGAAAGAAAAAGAAAGGTCTTTTAAGGATAAAAACCAACCAGTAATTGCATGCTTTTAAAAGCACCAAAACAAATGGGAAAAGAAATAGACCTGTTATTTAGCTGATGCTGTTTTGATTAGAAGTTAAAATGAACCACCATGTTCAACTTTGAGATGTCAAGTATTTGCATAGACCCTTCTGGGATACAAGAGCCCTAACCTACCAATGAGTTATTTGGTAACTATAGTGTTGGAGTAAGTAATACAAAATCCACACTAGTTTAAAAGAGATTAGCCATTTTCCTCATTTTGAGGATTTGGTCTTTATTTTTACTGGAGTGTTATGGAAAATAAAGATTGGAATTCAGACACAAATATCTCACATACTTGATTTTTAAAACTGAAACAACTAGTTAACCAATGAAATCACTGCCCATGAGCTCTTGAAGAGTCAACAGACTAGGAACTGCAAACAAACACAGATTAGACTGAAGAACATCAGTGATATTGAGACAAATAATTTAATGAGCCATTTCTGTGCAGTCTCAACATTTTGGACATTTTCTTTCATATTTTATGTGTTGATTTTAAAGACTCCTTTCAAGCTTGTACTTAGAGAAAGTACATGTGTAAGCATTTCTCCTCTCTCTGTGTACCCCCACCCCCACATATATCAGCATACACCTGATCTTATAGGAGTTGATAAAATAATGAGAACTGTCACATTTAAGAGGTTATATACTTGACATTTTGAAAATACTGTATTTTTATTTTCTGAAGGTTTCAAATCATTAAGAAAGCAATTATGTTTCAATCCTCTAATCTAGAATTACCAAGACATATACAATAAGAACTTTTTTATAATGTGTAAGATCATCTGTTCAATGTATTTTGAAAAAGACCTACCTTCAAATTTTGGGAAGAAGAATGTTGAAGTCTTAATCTTTACCAAAAAGCACATGAATATTTGGATCAATTAGACCATCCCACTGAGAGATTTGTAGATTTAGGAGATGAAAGATACTTTTTGTCTGTCACAGAAAGGGTAAAAATTAAGAAGTTGAGTTACAACATCTTTTTCTCCAGAACAAGGAGTGGCTTCTGCCTTTTATGTTGTTGTGGGAAAAACATACTAGTATTTTCCCTTTAATAATGATATTTAAATAAATTGACCCAAGATAATTGGCTTTTGTTAATCTCTAGTCTCTAGTCTAGCTTATATGATTTTCTAAACTATCCAGGAACTTGATTACATAACTGCTATTCATAGGAAATAAAAAGTTACAACTTTTAAAAAGTGAAACACAACAGATAAATATTATTCTAAGGTAGAAGGAAAAGATTTGATGAGTGTCTCTGACAGAAATAATTCAGTCGATCTAATGCAGCTTAAGCCTTTGGGGGAAAAACAAGTGAACAATGTTTTGTAAAAACAAGGTTAAAGAATTTTGAAGACAAAGAATGAAGGAATTGCTCAGAGTCTTATTTTTCAGTATTTCTTGATAATGTGAACAAACAGACATCTTTGAAAATAGTAGGGCTGTTTAATAAAGCAGTAAGCAGTTCCTTTAAGATGTTAAGTGGGAAATGCCAAGAAAAAGCAAACAAATGTCACAACTTAACCATTGCTTGTGCTTGGTTCAGCGTGAGTAAAAGTACTCATTGGGGCAATCTTTGTCATTTTTTAATAACAAAGAGGAGATACAAGAGTTAAGTAGTCAAAATACATAAAGTTTTATTTGAGAAATTTCTTACAACCTAGGAAAAATAAACAGAAATGGAGTCCATGTTTCGTGCACTTTCTGGGCTCCTTTTGCATTCCTATAATGAGCTGACTGTAGGAGGGTTCTAAAAGCAAAATCTTTGAGAGATGGCAGGATCTACTTTTGTGAGTGTTCTTGTAACATTTTGGTTATGATTTGGCTTTGTGACAAACATTACAAATGCCTTCACTTTCTTGCAAAAGGCCCTTTTAAAAAATGTACTTTAAAGTCTCATACCTTATAATTTAAATAGCTTTGATGTGAGTGATTGAATAAGAAGGGAAAATAGCTTTAAAAAGTTTTGGTTATAATTTTAAATAGCAAAGTGTTTTACTTTAAATATTGTTGGGATAATTTGACAATTTTTATTATTTTATAGAAAAGATACATGGGGTGGTTAAACTATTTCTATTTTGAATACCAATGTAGTCTTTAAAAAAGAAGAAAGTCTTTAGGAATTAGTGACTACATTTGTGAAAATTTGGCCATGTAATAAACATTAAGTAAACAAAGTAACTTAGTAATGTGATAATTAATGAGATATATAAAGTTATTATCGATCCAAGCAGTGTTTATTAAAGTTGTATGTGCAGTAAGATGACAGTTTTTAAAAGTATATCCATTGACATTTATGTGTGCTGTGGATGGGCTCTTTCTTGCTCCTGAAAACCTTTCCAATCCCTTTGTCCTTCTCGATTCAACATCCTGTTGTATTATAACCACGGTGCCTATGCTGTGGTAGTATAAGAGCAAAATCTACTTGATTTTGATTAGTGTTTCTGGTGCCTAGCAGAGTGCCAGGCATGCAGTGGACTTGTAGATACATAATATAGTTTGAAGAAAAGAAATAGGGTAATGAAGTTGAAACTTGGTTGAGGAGAATCTAGAATAAAAGTCATGGCCTACTATAATTTGTTTGCTGTAGTAGCTCTGGCAAGTGGAGAAGAAAGGATCGTCTTGCTGATAGCTCCACTGCACACAGGGAGGCCCTTATACCCCAGTGTAGTATATGCAGTGTAAGCAGGATGCTGAGTCTAGGTAAGGGGATGGCCTAGAATCCAGGTCTAGAGCGATCTACGTCATTCCCTTCTGCCAAGGATCTGGAATTGCTCCCTCCCTCCCTTCCTTTCTTCCTTCCTTCCTTTGGATACTGGGGTTTGAACTCAGCTTGCTAGGCAGCTTGCCAACACTTGCTAGGCAGACACTCTACCAACTGAGCCACTCTGCTGGCCCTGGAATTTCTTTAATGGTATATTGGAGACCTGGACCCTTTCTTCTTGATTCATGTGAATCTGCCTATCCTTCACATGACATTGTCTTTGGATACACATAGATTCAGTTGTTAAGACTATTTCAACCACTGAATATAGATTCCTCTCTGATTGGGTATTCTTTATCTTCCTAACCTGATAATCAACACTACAGTCATTAGCTTTAGAAGTGTAAATGTGCAGAGATATCACAGAGCTCTTACAATGGCTACACAGATTTACTTTATATGAGGCAATGGATTTGCGATCTTAAAATCTGTTATGTTCACCTGAGTAAGGCAGTGGGTCAAGTACCAATGTCTAACACTTTACTCTTTTTTTATATTAAATAATACTGTCTTAGAGGATAGAGTTCAGTGAGGAAATCATGAATAAGAGAAGTCAGGTAAAAAGGATGAGTTTGACTTGCCAATAGGTTTAATTCACTTTCCTATCTTCCTTAGGAAAGAAATGTCTTGAATTTCACTTATTTTGCAGTAGTAGAAATGTTACAAGAATAGGTATCTTGATCCTGGCTTCCTAGATTTTATATTTTAATTTGTTTTCACAGTTTCCTTTTTTTTCTTAATTGAAACATGGAATGAGATACAGTACTGAATAATTTAGACAAATGGCATTTATGGATTCAGTCTACAAAATTAAATAGAATGAACATTATTTTCAGATGATGTTTCCAAAATAAATGTAGTAGCAATAGCTTATCTTGCAAAAAAAAGTCCAAATTGTAAAAACCAATTTGTACTCTTGCCCAAAACTTTACAACTCTTGAACTCAAGAGTTCAAACCTTATTTGAATAAGGTTTTAGTATTTTCTTATTTCATTCAGGCCTTACAATTCCTCCTTTAGATGGGGCCTGGAAGTTGAAGTCCAGAATCCATAAGAGAACTTATTCTTTTAGAAAGTTTTAGCCTAAACAGATATAGAAATGATTAGTACCCAAATGGAAAGCCATTCATTTCACATTTGAAGATTTGCCAGACTTAATAACTTTTCCTGAGAAGTTTACATTTGTTTTTGTTTGAGAAGATTGGTGTAGAAATGTTATTTTAAAGGGTACTTATGCTCTCTTGGATGGCTGCATACTCCCCAGATGTACATTGAATTATGCAGCTGTGGAATGAAGCAATGCTAACAAAAGTGTAATGGACTAGTCACAACTAATTATTCCCTACCTAATAGAATAATAAGAAAATGTATTGTCTTTGTGCCAGGATCAAGGCAATGAATTAGATGTTTTATACTTATGATGTTATTTTTTGATTATTCAGCTAAGTGGCTAGCATGTACTTCATGCAGTTTGTTTGGGGTAGGTCTTGGGTTTCTGAAGGCAGACCTTACTCCACCTTCTATTGGAAAAATTCTATTTTTTTCTGTTTTCTATGTTTATTTCTATGCAAGATTTGATTTGATAAAAACATATGATTTTATTTTATTTTTTAAAAGGAAGGTTGAAAACCATTGATATAGATTGATAGCACTGAAAATTGAAATTATTTGAAAGTAATGCATGTAAAACTATGGCCTGGAAATCATCATTTTCCGTCTTCAGAAATTAGCATAAAGAATGATCAAAATAACATTTAGTCTTTGAGATTGCAGTATCAAGTGAAATATAGTTTGTGAATATTCTATTTCTTTCCTCTGATTTCAGTACTGGTCTATCATCAGGATGTGGTTTCAACATATAATTGTTTATAATGTGTTCAACACTTCAAATGTTGCAAGAAGAAAATCTGTGCTTGTATTTGCCAAAAATCAATGGCTATAAAATACACACATTATGTATTGGTGGTGTTACAGTTTAAATACGAAATGTCACTCACAAGGTTATGTGTTGAAGGTTTGGTCCCCAGGTAGTGCTGCTATCTTGAGGTGATTAAAATGTTAGGAGGTGGGACCTTGCTGGAAGAAGTAGACAGTGGGGGTGGGTACTTGGGTGTCTTGTCCCTTGCCTCTTTCTGTCAGTCTCTTTGCTTCCTGGTTGCCACGAGGCGAGCTGCTTCGTCCACCATGACCTTCTACCATGATGCTTCTGACCTGCTGGAGGCTTAAAATCAATGGGACCAGCCAACCATGTGCTGAAACTTCTGGAATTGTGCCAAAATGAATTCTTCCTCCCTTAAGTTGTTTTCTCAGGGATTTTGTCACACAGTGAAAGTCTGGTTAACACAGCTGGTTAGAGAGAACATTTACAAACATGAGGAAAACTGGTCCTCCTCCTTGTGCTTATATTACATAATATTTACTTTCTTCATTTGCTCCTGTTTCTCTGGTCTCTGTTACAGTGCCAGATTATGAGCTTCTTAAGGGCAGGAAGTCAGGGGTTTGTCTTCACTATTTTCAGCATTTTATCCTATAGTAATTCTCAGTTAATATGCTTTTTGAGTATTGAAAGAGTGAATGAATGCAATATCTGTGTGTTTTATAGTTCTTTCCTCATTCTGATCACAAAGAAAACATGCTTATAATATATTCACTTTGCAATTTTGTTGATAATCATATTTCTATAGATGCTATTTACTCATAACAATTTTAAACCAATATTGTTGACATGGGTTTGCATGAACTCAAATGCATCCATACAAATTCCAGTGAATTTTTGACAAATTTATATGCCTATATATCCACCATCATCATAATATAGGACATTTCTGTCATCTTTAAAATTTCTCTTATCTTCCAACCCCAATCCTTTCTTCCCCTACCTCTCAGCCTGTTAACCACTAATTCCCTTTCCATTATGCCTTTGGTTGGGTCTTTTCTAAAATTTTATGTAAATGGCAACTTTTGAGTTTAATGGTTTTTCTGAGCTTATGTTTCTGAAATTCATCCATGTTATTATGTGTATCATT
The DNA here is from genome assembly GCF_047511655.1 of Castor canadensis. Taxonomy (NCBI): domain Eukaryota; kingdom Metazoa; phylum Chordata; class Mammalia; order Rodentia; family Castoridae; genus Castor; species Castor canadensis. The sequence goes on from NC_133399.1 coordinate 14,817,279, forward strand.
AGTTCATTTGCTTTTATTGAGTACCTTTGATCTTATGGATATACCAACATTTATTTATACATTTCTCTGTTATTGGACATTTCAGTTTTTTTCCTGTAATTGCTTACTTTGAACAAGGCGCCTGTGAACACTGCTGTATGGCTCTTTGTGCAAAGATATGTCTTCATTTCTCTTGAGTGCATGATTAAGAGTAAAATTTACAGGTCATGTGAAAGTATCAGGCTGTTTTCCAAGGTGATTGAACCATCTCACATGTGTATCAGCATTGTATGAGTTTCAGTTGGTCCACATTCTTACTAACATTTGTTATTGTCATTCTAATCAATTTATTTTTATCACATTGTGGTTTTAATTTACATTCTCCTAATAACTAGTGATATTGAATGTTGATGCTGCCATTTCTATAATTTCCATGCTTTTTCAGTTGGCTAGTTATAGGTCATGTTTTACTGCTTCTTTGTATGGCTATTGATTATGGATTTTGGTTAGATATTGCTAATGTTACACTGATTTTGACTACTGCATTTTGTTGTATTGCTGAAGATTATTAGACTTTATATGTCCAGGAATTGAATTACTTGAAGATTTGATTGACACTTGTTTTTTCAGGTATTATAGAGTAGTTAAAAATGTCTTTAGAGATAATTTATTAGAATATTGTTAGACTATTTTAGAGATAATTTATTCATAATTATAAGGTGTGGGCCTTCTGTAGTATCTACTAATTTCATCAAGTTTTTGACAAGGTCACTCCACTCTGACAAAAAAAATGTCATGTAATTACTGGTCCTATGCCATATCTAGGAATTTTTACCTTATCTCAAGTAATTGTTCCACTGTGGACAGTATTTTTCTCTTGATTTCATAAAGTTTATTTTACATGCCTAGATTCAAGGGATCTCCTATGCAAATATTTGGAGGTTTTTGCTTTCAAACATCCCTTCTTTCTGTAATATTGCACTTTAGATTCTAGCTGCTTCAGTCTCCTCAGCTCAGCTGTGTTTCTCAGCTTAATTAGAGAGTTCCAGGATTGGAATTTCTCCAGCTAGAAATACTAATTTAATTTCTCAAGGATAGCAGTCCTATGTTATGTGTTGATTTAGGTTTAACATAGTTATTTTCTATGTGTTTTAGTTATTTGTGAGTAAGTAATTTCTAACTTGTTATATCTTCATGAAACTAAGGTGATTTGAAAGTGCCTGAAACAGATCGCTAAGCCAGTCAATCCAACACTACTTCCCATTTTGAAAAGTGGATAGCACTTTGCAGAGGATGTATTATAGAGGACAATGGGGGACAAATGAAGGCAAGTCAGATTAGTTGCATTGTGCCTTGTCATATTGGCCATTGTTCAAAAAAAGAAAAATGCTTTAGAGAATGTCATTTGTACAAACTCCTGAGTTCAAATCCCAGTTCTTTCAAAGAAAATGGAATTTTTTTAAAGGACTGAATGTTAATGACTCTGGAGAGATCAAATTATTATGCTTAAAGTAGTAAAATAGATTAGTTATGAGTAACAGAAGGTGTATAATGCTAAGATGTTCTAAACTTGAGCACTATTAATATATCTTTAGAGGACTGGAGGCATGGCTCAAGTGTTAGAGTGCCTGTCTCACAAGCAGGTAGTCTTGTGGTGTTCAAACCCCAGTACAATCAAAAAGCAACAAAAAAGTATCTTTTGCAATGGCTGATATAATCAATGGAAAAATGCTATCCTTTGATAAATTTTTAGTTTTTGTTTCTGTTTTTTTTTAAGTATTCCTTGTTTGTCACAAGAACTGGGAAAAATTTGAGGAATTCCAGAGGATCAAAACTTATTAAAGGAATTAAGAATTCAGTATTTAGAAAAAAAATTATTCTGTAAAATGAAGCTAAGTTACTTCATAAATGTTAGGAAATAGAGAAGAGCAGATCATATCTCAATAAATTCATAAAAAAATAAAAGAATAATTATAGTTTTCTTATATAAATATGACAGACATATAGACCATGATTAGGGCCAGGCATGACGGACCATGTCTGTGATCCCAGCTACTCTGGAGGATTGAGAGTGGAGGGCAGCCTGGGCAATGTTACCAAGACCCTATCTCAAAGCCAAAATATAAATGAAAAGGCTTGGGTGCCCGGCTCAAGTGGTAGAGTGCTTTTGAAAATTAGTAAACAGCATTTACAACCATGTCTATGGACACATTGCAGAGGAGAACTGGAAAATGTCATCAAATTGTTTTCTGAAATTATCATGTTTCATAGGTAGAGAGTAAGTTTTCCATTGTTGACCTGTTAAAAATTACCTTATTTCTTTTAGTTGTGGCCAGTTTCTCAAAGCGTTTCCTTTTTCCTAAGCACTAGCATGATTGCACTGCAGGACGTTATAATATGTGTAGTTCTCTAAATTACACCTTCTAAGGGATATGTTTAGTGCCTATTGCAGTTACTAAGACTTACAAACACAGGTGTTCCATGAGAACACGAGTTAGAAGATTTTGCATTAATAAATAATTCTATTGCCCAATGCCAGACTTGTTATTCCCTTTAATTTTTTCTACTTCTAGTAATGGAGAGACAACGGCCAGTTTTCTGATCTTACAATCCATAGAATTCCCAAAGAAAAATAGAGTCTAGTTGTCTCTTTTGCTGTGCCAGTAATATTACACAATGGCATTGTGGCTAAAGGTAATGACTCCATGCTATAAATCTGATTCCAAATTTAATGTACAAGTAGTTTCTTTACTGTTTATAAATTAAAAGAATCCTAAAGCTTCTTGTGCTTGAGATTTTTCATAAAGATAGATAACAACCATTTTCATAAGTCAAGAATGAAGGCAATGCTGATTTTGCTCCATTTCATTGAACAAGACACTTTAGGAAATATTCTAGTTTTATTTATCTATTTTATTTTTTTTTCTGTTTATTCATTTATTCATATGTGCATACACTGTTTGGGTCATTTCTCCCCCCTGTCACTGCCCCTTCTCTTCCCCTCCCCACCCCACCCCCGCTTCCAGGCAGAACCTGTTCTGCCCTATTCTCCAATTTTGTTGAAGAGAATACATAAGCAAAAATAAGAAAGCCAAAGCATTTTTGCTAGTCAAGATAAGGATAGCTATACAGAGAGATTCCTAGCATTGCTTCCATGAGCAAGTGTATTACAACCCAAATTGATTCATCTCTACCTGACCTCTTCACTACTTCCTGGTCACCTTCCCATATTGACCACTGTTGCTTTAAGGTTACTGCATCAGCTCCTCTGAGGTAGGAATATCAAACACTTTTAAGTTTTCGGTTTCCTACCAATCCTCATTCCTCCCATATGTGCTCTCCTTTTAACATGTGACCCAAGTCCAACAGCATTACTGCCTTTGCCCTAGAACTAAAGTCTGAATATGAGGAAGAACACATGATTTTTTGGTTTTCTGAGCCTTACTAACCTCTTTAATTCATGTATTTCTCTACTTATAGTGTTCTCTGTTTCACTTTGGTGTATATTTAGGGTTCCTATGAGTTCATTTATTTGTTTCTGTGCTTTCTCGTATTCTTTATTTTTGGTGTCTTGAAATTTCTAGAGTGACTCTTGTACATTTTGGTTAGCCAGTATAGTAACATCTCCATGAAATTCTCAGTGATTATTTGCAGAATTTCTTCTTTGAGGTTGTTCTTGTGGGCATCGTTGGGTTCCTTGGAGCTGTTTATCTTTGTTTTGTTGGAGTCCAGAACTGGGTATCCATTTTGTTCATTTCCCTCTGAATCCTGTAATAAATTATTTTTTGGGGGAAAATGGTTGCACTTGGTATTGTGCAACTATGTTCTTGATAGGCTAGATGTAGTTTCAGTCACCTGTTTTCTTTCCCTTATTTGAATTTTGTTTTGAGGCTGTATTGGGTTTGTAGCTAAGTGTGTGTGTGTGTTTTATTTCTGCCCCTGGTCTGGGTGTAATTTAGTATTTGCTAATTCGCAATAGTAGAACTAACAACAACAAAAACCCAAAGAATTCAACTTGAAGAGGTGAACAAGCAAACACAAACAAGAAACAGAACAAACAAAGAAATAAAAAATTATAGGTTCAAGAACAATAGAATTTCATTCTCAGTTTGTTCTGGTGTTACTCCTCCAGCATCCAATCCTGGTGTTAGTAAGCTATGTTGTAGTCTTACCAGGTGATTGGGTAGTTTTTTTTCTTTTTCTTTTGTCTTTCAGAGGCAGCTGCTTGGTCAGCTCCTCCCTCAGTGACATGTGGCCGTTTAAGTTTGTATGTTGTCCTCAGGTTCCCAAATCAGCTCTGTTGTCCACCAGCTGTCCTGCTTTGGAGTTGGGTTTTCACTGTGCTTGATTACTCAGGGCTTGTTTCTTTGCCTTGCCCCCTTTTTCTGGGGCAAGGTCAGTGATTCCTCAGTGGGCCCGTGCTGCCAGTGTGTTGTGAAGGTTTGCTGATTGTTTTTCAATTTTGTAGCATCGTTTGACTTTGGATGTTGCTCACTGGCTCAGGAGATGAGCTTTGTGGACCACTACCTGCTCTATTTCAGGCAGTGGCTTGTCACCTGCCCACTCTCAGCCCTTCTGACTTTTCAGCCTTTGTTTACTGTAAGTTTGTGCAGAGATGAGCACCTTGCCTTCCCCTCTTCTCTGGTGCACTTTTGGCAACTTCTTCCCTCTGCTGTGTGTTAGTTTTCAGTTCCTTGTTTATTGTTCAGTTTTTGTTTTGTTTTGTTTGCGTTGGCCAAAGGGGCCATGCTGGTTTGTCCTAGGTCTGGCTAGGGGAATACCATGTGATGGTTGGTGCTCACCTGTTTTGTCTGCCGAATATCTCCCAAGCAAGTTTGGAGCCAGTGTCTCCAGTTTTCTCAGTGTAACCTGGTATGGAGAAGCGTTCCACAGTCTAGGGGCTTAGGGTGTTGAAGTTTTTATTCTCTTTGCTGTTTTATTTCTTCCAAGTGTGGCTCCAACATCTCAATGAGGTTGTGGAATCTCAGAGCTCATGTTGTCTGCTTCTGTGACCTAGTTGCCATCTTGGATCCTCAACATTATGGTTTTAAATTAGTATAAAGATTATAAGTGCTTTGCTTTTTCCCCCATTGGTGTTACTGGCATTTGAACTCAGGGCCCAGTGATTTCTAGGTACAATTTGAGCCATATTTCCATACCTGGACATATCTCCACACCTGGAGACTTGTCATGTGTAACCTGATAAAGGTAGATCTTTAGCGAGGTGTTTAGAAACTTTATGTCTTAAGAAACTTGAAGATAAAGCTAGAATGTATTTCCTTAGAAAAAGTGAGGAATACTCACTCATATCTTATGCAAGATATTCTATTTGTACATCACAAATATGTTCAAACTTCCAAACTTAAGTCAAGTACATAAAGCATGTAGTTTCTTTTTAGAAAATTGTGCTCATTACATTCAATGTATTTCTATACAGGGAGTGTGTACAATAAAGATATATTGTAGGAATTTTATTAAATTTACCCTTCATGCCGGCATTCTAGCCCAAGGTGTCATCACTTCACACCTGTGTTTCAGCAATAATTTCTTTCTCTACTTGTAGTCTTCCCCATCTACCAAGCAAGATAAACTTCCTCAAATATTACCTTTATCCTGCCTTGTCCCTCTCCAAAAACTGACCCTGGTGCCAACTGAATTCTGGCCAAAGTGTTTTTGTTGGAATTCCAACCCCTCTGTAGCTGGCCTCACTCCGCCATCCACATGTATCTCTAGATATTACCTAAGACCCACCCTGACCCTAATGAGGCTCCGTTCTTGCTGCCTCTACATAGTGCTGGGTACATTGCTGCCTCTGCACTTCTGTTTCTATAACTTTATTAGCTAAGAAAAACCTTGCCTTCCAGCTTAGAACTTCTTTCTTTCTACCCTCCAGGGACCACTTTTGTCCTACAAAAATCCTTCCCAGAGTTCACCTGCCTTGTAGACTTATTCCTCATCTCACTGTATGCAGTGCTTGCTGTCTGTTATGGGACATTTTCTCATTCATTCTAAGACATGCTTTTGAAAAAAACTTAAGTTAATATCTCTTAAATGAAGTTACTTTTACAATAGGTAGCATAGAGTGATTGGAGTGTTTTCCTTTCTAGCTAGTTTATATAACATAATGGTACATTTTTACAATTTATGGTATCGTAATGGTTGAAAATCAGTATATACATTGTTGTTTATTATTTCAAATGGTTTCTCCTTATTTCCTTATGGTGTGTCAGGTGTGCTGTCTAGCATTTTCGTTTTACTCTTTTTGAATACCTTACAATGATAGTAAATAATTAAGCTTCTTGAATGCAATTAATCAAATTTATTTCAGTTAAATTAAATTTGATAAATCTGCTGGATATGTTTGATTAGTAAAATATTTTTATGAATTATTGTTATTTTTATTTTCTCTTAAACTTTTCACTGAATTATTATATTATTATATATATATATACACACACACATATGTAAAATACACATAAGCTTGTAGCTTAAGACATTTTTACAAACATTATGTACAACCAGCACTCAGATTGAGAAAGAATGCATTGTAAATCAGGATACAATAGAACCATTTCCATTCTCATGTTTAACGTTTTTTTAGTATGACTGGGGTTTGAACTCAGGGACTTGCACTTGCCAAGCAGGTGCTCTACTGCTAGAGCTAAACTCTGGTCCACACATCCATGTTTATTGCAACACCATTGACAATAGCCAAGCTGTAGAAACTAAACAACCCAGATGCCCTACAACTGATGAATGGATTAAGGAAATATGATATATAGATATGTAGATACATAGATATATAACAGAGCATTAAGAGTGTCTGTTGAGATTCTTCAAAAAACTAAAAATAGATATCCATATGCTCGGGGATACCCCTTCAGGGTATATGCAATAAGGACTGTAAATGCATTGTCAAGAACCCAGAAACCACCTTCTGGTCACAAGTGTTATCATTATGGCTTTCAAAACCATAGATTAGTTTGGCACATTCTGTCCTTTGTATAAATGGAATCATACATGATTTATTCACAACTGTGTTGTTACGAGTCTGGCTTACTTCAGTTAATGAAATATGTCTGTTCATTCTCATTGATGTATAGTATTCTGTTTTACGTATCTACCACAATCTATCTCCAATCCATGGACGATGTATGCGCCCCGGGGCCCCGCTCCGCAGCGCAGCGCATGGAGCCCGGCGGGGACACCGGAGCTGGAGTGGTGGCGGTAGGGGCGGCTCCGGGCCAGCAGTGGAAGAGGAGGATGATGGGAACGGCCAGGAGTCCGGGGGACTGGCCTTTCCTCCGCGACCGCTGCCACCTCCCCGCCGCCCCGCAGCCGGGAGCAGCTGCGGAACAACCAGCCGCGCTGGCGGGGCGACACCTACCTGATGGACGACGACGGAGGCCAGCGCGCAGCGCGGCCAGGTGTGCGCGGTGTGCGGGGGCGCGCTGGCCACGCTCAAGTTGAGCACCTTCAAGCGGCACATCCTGCAGGTCACCCCTTCTCCATGGACTTCTCTCCCGAGGAGCGCCACACCATCCTGGAGGCCTAGGGTGTCGGGCGTAGCCGGCTCGCCTAAGAAGGGTTTGGGGCTCAGTAAGAATGTTTGATTATTTACTAAGTAGGACAGGAAGCCATACCACAGTTCTGAGTGGAGGAAAGGCTCAACTTCAATCGTTATTGAGAATGCGGGGTAGATGAGGAGGGCTGGAGGTGGGGATAACAGCTCAGAAACTGTGAAAACCATCCATGTATGAGGATGATCACCTAAACCAGGATGGTAGTAGTAGAGGCAGTGAGAAGGGCCAGGTTATAGATACACTTTGGACAGAGAGCCAACCTTGCCTTGCTGGTGGATTTGACATGGAGTGTGAAAAAAGAAAGTGGAGGCAAGAATACTTCCAAAGAATTTACCTTGACTTGATGCTTTCTGAGCTAGGGAAGACTCTGGGGAAAAAGAGACAATGAGAGAGACAGAAACAGAGAACCAATGATAACGGTAATGGAATATTCAAGAGTTAGAGATTTGGGCAGGCTTGGTAGCACCCACCTATAATACCAGCACTTGGAAGGTGGAGGTAGGAAGACTGAGTCTTCGAGTCCAGCCTAGGCTACATACTGAGTTCCTGTCTCAAAAAAAGTTTTTTGGGGGTGTGGGTACTGAGGTTTGAACTCAGGGCCTACACCTGAGGCACTCCACCAGCCATTTTTTGTGTTGGTTTTTTTTGAGATAGGGTCTTGCAAACTACTTTCCTGGGCTGGCTTCAAACCTGATCCTCTTGATCTCTACCTCCTGAGTAGCTAGGATTATAGGCAGGAGCCACTGGTACCTGGCTCAAAACTTTTAAGAAAAACAGTGGATGTATGAAGGGAAGGTGGTGAGTAAATGACTGGAGGTGTGGCTCAAGCAGTAGAGCACCTGCTTTGCAGGTGCAAAGTCCTGAGTTCAAACCCCAGTTCCATGAAAAAAAAAACTGACCTATATTGGAAGGCTGGTTCTTCAATGCTGTGTAATCTTGGATGATTCACACAACTTTTAAGTCTCAGAATTCCCTGTCAAATGAGGAAGGAGTGATTCTATCTTTTGTCATCCTCGTGAGGTTATAATGAAAGAAACACAAAGCATAGTATGACTTCTGCAATGGGCTTCTCTGAGTTCCCCAGTGGTGACTGAAAGTGTTCCCCACTTCCTCCCACTTCATGTGCCCCAGGATGTTTTTACTGCCTAAGTGACAGAGAAAGACTGAATTCATGCTTCAGGACAAATGATGTGTAGTTTGCTATGTAAACACAAAAATTGCTATTTTAAACTAATTATAAATTCCATTCAGTGGGATCAACCTTAAGTCTCTCTCCATGGAGAAACAGGTGAGCTTAAGCCTGTATGACCATGACATAAATTTCATCCTGGGCTCCACAATCATTGTCCCTATACAGTAGAGATTTCCTTGGTGGCCCATGTAAAGTGTCATTGTCATACAGCACACAGTATCTCACAGTGGGACTTGTTTACTTGAACCAACCATGAAGACACCTCTGTCTACCAGAATTCAAGGTTCACACTTGAAGTGTCAAGGATTTCTCACATGTTTTCTAGGAACTTGCTTACTGGTGTTCATAACTTCTATGATCTGGGTAATGTTGCTGATTTAGGGTATAAACATAAAAGCAAGCCTAGGAGATCTAGGAAGGAAGATGTCAAAATGCTGCAGAAGTGTTCTCTTCAGCAGAACATATGCTAAAATTGGAATGATTCAGAGATGAGCATGGCCCCTGTGCAAGGAGGACATGTAATTTAGTGAAGCGTTCCATATGTGAGAAAAGTACTAAACAATGCAGGTATCTGCCTATAAACGTGTCTATTTCCAATACTGTGACAAAAGGAACACCAGATAACAGTCCTTGCACAGAATATCAATGAACAAGCTTAATGACAATCAGAAAAAAGCAATAGAAAAGTGTCTGTTCACATCAGTGTATCAGGGTGGTTAATAGAGTGGGGAGAAATTCAAGGGCATGGCAATCAAATGTTATACATGACAGGACTGGGTTGTTGACCACCCTCATTCTCACTCTAGAGATGACCTGCTTTCAGCCTATTGGAAGTGTATTACTTTTTTTTCTTTTGGTAGGACTAGTGCTTGAACTCAGCTTGTGCTTGTAAAACAGGTGCTCTACACTTTGAGCCACACCTCCAGTCCATTTTGCCCTGGTTATTTTGGGGGTGAGGGGGGTCTCTCAAATTGTTTGCCTGGGCTGCTTGAACTATGACACTCCTGATCTCAGCCTCCCAAGTAGCTAGGATTACAGGCTTGATCCATGGGTGCCTGGATGTGTAAACCTTTCTTAATAGACTTTACTGTCACTTTCACTGGAAAAATGATTGGATTGTCATTTAAATAAACCAGTCATACTTGTGTCTTTTAGACAACAGAGAACATGTTGATTATAGTTTGAATGATAGGTCTGCATGACATTGAGGCATAATCAATTTAATCTGCAAGCACGGTGTGATTATTTTGGATGTAAGGAAACCTTTCAGTTTTTAAATGTATACTGAACTTTAAAAAGCCACACAAACCTATAGGCATGCAAATAATGATATTTACAATGGGTAGCAGAGCACTGTACCAACCAAGATAAATTTTTTAAAATCTTTATAACTATTTCCTTAGAATATCAGCTAATATATAATCAACACAACTTCAATGAGTTATAAATACATAAATAATCAATACATAAATTATTATAGTTGCTAATTTTTTGGCAGTATTGATGTTTGAACTCAGGGTCATGCATTCTACTTCTTGAACCATGCCTCCAGTCCTGTACTTGCAAATTTTAAGTCAAAATTCAGAAATCCAATTTTCAGAGTGATGGATTTATTTATTTATATGTACTTTGTAGTGCTGGGGGTCAAATCCAGGGCCTTGTGCACACTGAGCTACATTGCCAGCTCATCTTGATGGAATCTTGTATAGTTAACAGTATTCAGACTTTAGTTCTAGATATAGTTAGATACCTTATAAGACAGAGAATAAATGGTTTTTCAGGCAAACATACACCTTTTTCAAATGTTGAGCTTGAGCTAAGTGGCAGTGGTTCATCTGTAATCCTAGCTCCTCAGGAGGAGAAGATCAGAGGGAATCATGGTTCGAAGCCAGCCCTGAGTAAATAGATCGCCAGAACCTATCTCGAAAATAACCAACACCTAAAAGGGTTGGTGAAGTGGTTCAAGTGGTAGAGTGCCTGCCTAGCAAGTGTGAGGCCCAGAGTTCAAACTCCAGTACCACAAAACAAACAAACAAACAAACAAACAAAACTGACCTTTGTTAGGACATAAGAAAACTTTTAATTTCAAAGCAAAAGTATTATATAGATTGAAATGCTGAAAATCACAAATCCTAGGAAAGGAATAGCTCTTCAAATCTGATTTTTTTCTCATTTTTTATTACGATAGATTAACAGTACAAGGAGGTTTCATTGTGACAATTCTATACGTGAGTACAGTGTACTTTGAACAAGTTCAAAATATTCCCATAACCCTCCTCTCTCCATCCCCTTTCCCAAATAGTATTTGGTGGGTTTCATTATTCCACCTCTACGTGAATGTATATATACACATGTACATATATATATGTGTGTGTGTGTGTGTGTGTTTATAAGTGCTTTGATCATTTTTATACCCCCATACAGTCTTTCTCCCTTCCCCACTCTCTTCCTCCTGATTCCCACTTCCCAGTGTCCCTTTTACACTCATGCTTCCTCCTCCCCATCATCATCATCATCAGTTTTGTGTCTAGATTCCGCACGAGAGAAAACATGACACTTGGCTCTTTGGGCTTGTCTTATCTCGCTCAACATAATGACCTCCAGGTCCATCCATTTTCCTGCTAATAGCATAATTTCATTCTTCTTTACGATTGAATAATACTCCATTGTGTATATGTACCACGTTTTCTTTATCCACTCATTGATTGCTGGGTCTGGAAGCTGATTCTAAAGCATGGCTATTGTGAAGACAGCTGCAATAAACATGAAAGCTGACTTATACTCTTATATGTTGATTTACTCTCCTTCAGATATATACCCAAATGGTATAGAGATCCAGTTGTAAATTTTTTTATGTGGTGTTAGGGTTTTAAGTCAGGGCCTATACCTTGAGCCACACTTCACCAGCCCTACTTTTTTGTGATTTTTTTTGAGATAGGGTCTTTTGAATTGTATGACAAGACTGGCTTTGAACCACGATCCCGATCTCTGCCTCTTGAGTAGCTAGGATTACAGGCATGAACCACTGGTGCCCAGCTGGTTGTAAATTTTTGATGAACTTCCATACTGATGTCCACTGTTGCTGCAATAATTTACATTCTCACCCACAGTGTTTGAGGGTTCTGTTTTTCCCTGCATCCTCACCAGCATTTGTTGATGTTTGTTTCTTAATGATAGCCATTCTGACTGGGGTGAGATGGAATCTCAGTGTGGTTTTGATTTGCATTTCTTTTATGGCTAAGGATGCTGAAAATTTATTCATGTGTTTATTAACCATTTGTACTTCTGAAAACTATCTAATTCATTTCCCCATTTATTAAATGGATTATTTGTTATTTTGGTGTTTAACTTTTTTTTTTAATCTGTATATTCTGGGTACTAATCCTATATTTGATGTGTAGCTGGTGCAGATTTTCTCCCATTCTGTGGGGTTTGTATGTTCTTCATGCAAAGTATATTATTATATAGGTATATTGTTTCAACAATAAATCATAAAATTAATTAACAATATGTAGAATTAACTGATAATTTAAGTAATTAACATTTTTTCCTAAAGTAGTACTTTGAGGGAATATAAAGCTTTTTTCTTTTTTTGGTGATACTGGGGTTTGAACTCAAGACTTCATGCTTGCTAGGCAGGCAGTCTACCACTTGAGCAACTCCATCAGTCCAGATTTCCATTTATTTATCAAAACATTTTATCAAGAAAATAATGCCAGATACTGGTGGCTTACATCTATAATCCTAGATATGATCAAGGTCCGAGGCCCTGGGCAAATAGTTTAGGAGACTCTATCTCAAAATTACCCAACACACACAAAAAGGGCTGGCGGGTATGGTTCAAGTGGTAGAGTGACTGCCTAGCAAGCTCCAGGCCCTGAGTTCAAACCTTAGCACTGCCAAAGAAAATGTTTATGAAGCTGGGTGTCAGTGACTCACACTTGTATCCTAGCTACTTGGGAAGCTGAGATCAGGAGGATTGAGGTTTGAGGAAAGCCTGGGCAAATAGTTCATGAGACCCCCATCTCTAAAATAAACAGAGTAAAATAGACTAAAGGTGTGCCTCATGTGGAAGAGTGCCTACTTTGCAAGCATGAAGCCGAGTTCAAACCCCAGTCCTACAAAAAAAGGAGATTAAAGGGGATATAGATCTATTTCAGCTATGTATGCATGCAATATTGTAAAATGCAGGGTAAAAATTTCCTAGTCAAGGACAAATGTGTGTTAACACAGTGTTTATCATGATAGACAGGGGGTGGTTAATCTTATTAATGACAAGGGGCTCAGCATGAGAAAACCTATCATAGGACTCATACTACCCACCAACAAAAAATACCTTGATTACTCCATTCTTGGAAAAAATGTGTTTTCTAAAATGTAATTTCTATTGAGTTTTAAAAGGCCTCTTCGGAACACAGAATAAAAAGGGACTTGCTTACCTAAGTACCAGGAAAGTAGTACACAGCATGCTGAATGGAGAAACTTACATGCATTTTAGGATCAGGAAGAACCCAAGGACACTCACTGCTGTTTCTGCTCTTTTCACACTGACCTGTAAGCTGTGCGTTGTTTTATAAGGCAAGAAGAAGAAAAAAATTGCATAAATATTGGAAAGAAGAGACAACATCACTACCTACAAATGATGACCCAAGATGGAATATATGAGTCAATGACAGAGAGAACGATGGTGCCAAAGAGTGTCAACTGGCAAGAATCACAGTGTTTCTCAGAGTTTTGCACCAGCAATCATCAAGCAAATGTATCGTTTAGGAGTCATGCATGGTAGTGCACATCTATAATCTCAGAACTTGGAAAGCAGAGACAGGAAGAACACGAGTTCTAGGCCAGTTTGGGCTACATAGTAAGACACATTCTGGATGTCAATGAAGTACTTACTTTTCCAGTAATATTTGAAAAATTATTTTCTTTAATTAAAACATTTATCTCCTAGAGATGCTAGATGATTGGTGGATGGTACTAGTCTGCCGTCTTCACTTTCATTACAGACTTTTTCCTTTCAATCTTGTGTTCCTTTGTTATTTGTTGTATTCTTTAGTCACATGCTGTGATGCTCTTTTTTCTTTTTTTTGTGATGCTGGGATTTGAATTCAGGGCCTACACCTTAGACACTCCACACTTCAGCCCTTTTGTGATGGGATTTTTTGAGACAGGGTCTCCAACTGTTTGGACTGGTTTAGAATCGCAATCCCATCTCCAAAATAACCAGAGCAATGGAGCATCTGTATTGCAAGTGAAAAGACCTGAATTCAAACCTCAGTACTCCCCCAAAAAGAAAAAACCTCAAAAACATAAACACAAGCCTTGTACAGGTCGCTAACACCTTATAATCCTAGTTACTCAGGAGGCAGCTATCAGGAGGATTTCAATTCCAAGCGATCCCTGAGCAAATAGTTCTCTAGACGTATATCAAAAATGGGAGAAGTGCCAAGTGCCTGTGGTCCATGGCTGTATTCCTTGCTATTCAGAAGGCAGAGATCAGGAGAATTATGGTTCTAAGCCAGCACAGGCAAATAGTTGCAAGACACTGTCTCAAAAAACACATCACAAAAATAGAGCTGGTGGGCTGCCTGAAGGTTCAAGCCCCATTACCACAAAAAAGTAGGTGGGGAAGAACAGGGGTGACAGAAGGGGAAGCATCAGCTCCTGGGGTTCTAAATGACTCCTTTGCTTGGATGTCCAAATCTTTCCCAAGTTTTGGGGAGGTCTGGTGCAGTGTCTCCAAGTGGTAGAGTGCCTGCCTAGCAATTTTGGGGCTCTGAGTTCAAACTCCACTACCAGCAACCAGTCAATACAAATCTGAAACAACAAAATCTGTAATCTCACAAAGATTAGGGGAAATGTCAGCTATTATTTCATTGGATAGGATTTCTGTTTCTTTATCTTATAACTCTTCTCTGTCATATATTATGATTGCATGCAACTGTGGTCTTTGAATGGTGTCAAAGATATCCAGTATGTTATGTTCATTGTTTCTTCCATTTTCTCTTTGTCACGGTCAGAATGTGATAGTTCATCAGACTTATCTTTTATCTTTGATATTCTATGCTCTTTTTTAAAAAATTATTGCAGTACTGGGGACTTGAACTCAGGGCCTACACCTTGAGCCACTGCACCAGCCCCTTGTTTGTGATGAGTTTTTTCAAGATAGGATCTGATGAACTATTTTCCCTGCCTGGTTTAGAACCAAAATCCTCCGATCTCTGCCTCCTCAATAGCTAGGATTACATGCCTGAGCCACTGGCACCTGGCTTCTTTGTTCTTCTTGATCTTGTCTATTGCTGTGGCTTTGCACTGCAGTTTTATTTGACTGACACAGTTTTTGTTTTCCAAGACTTCTCTTTGGTTCTTTCTCAAAATCTCTATTTCCTTCTAGAATTTCTGTTTCATGTACAACATGGTCTTCCGTTATTTCTTTGCATTCTCCTAGAGTTCATTAATCCTTAAAAAATATCTTTTGAATTCTTAATCTGGCACTTCATCCATTTCAATATGCTTAGAATTCATTCTTATAGAATTACGAATTTTAAAAGGTGCATATTTCTTGTATATGATTGCTGCATATACATTGCTATCTGTTGGGATAAATACCCCTTGTTCTCTTATGTGTATTGGAGGATTGGTTTGTTTTCTAGTGTTCTTTTAATTCCAGTTGGACTTTATTGTATAATCTCCCTGTGGCTTCTCAGCTGTGATTAGTGAATCGTGACAAAAGGCATTCTATGTGAATGCCTGGGAAACTCATGTTCTCCTATGTCTCCCAAGAGTGGAGTCCCTCTGGTAATTTAGGATAGTGTGATATAGAACAGAGAATATGTGATGAACATGATCTGAGGTAAGTCCTACAATGGGCATGGAAAACACTTTTAGGTGGTGTGTATTCCATGGACACTTTATTTCAATATTTTATTGAAAGTGATTCTGATATGTGCTGCTCCAGTTTTGCTGAAAGTTCTGATACAGCTAGGTGTTACATCCCCACTGGTTTTTATTGTTTTGTTGCTGGTTTGGGGCAGTACTGGGGGTTGAACTCAGGGCCTCCCACACCTTTGAGAAAAAATATGCATCTGGCATCTCTTCCCAATGCAGAGTCCAGTGATGCCTCCTAGGCAGCGCTCTTCCACTTGAGCCATGCCCCACTCCTTTTGCACTGGCTATTTTTGAGGTAGACTTTTGCTTTATCCCCAGGATGGCCTGCTGTGTGACCTTCATTTTTGTGATTCCCCATAAAGCTTGGATGACAAAGATCTTTCAGTCTCTGCCTCCCAAGTAGCTAGGATTTCCCTTAGTTTAAAGCATACAGCAGAGTACAAATGAGACTGGGTTGTGACCTCTTTGGGGTAAATTACTCTCAGCTGAGCTGGTTGAATATCTGTTAGGCAGAACACTGGCCTAATGGGCAAAGAGCCCTCTTTTTGATCCCCAGGACC
This sequence comes from Castor canadensis, assembly GCF_047511655.1. Lineage (NCBI taxonomy): Eukaryota > Metazoa > Chordata > Mammalia > Rodentia > Castoridae > Castor > Castor canadensis. The sequence continues at coordinate 14,833,481 of NC_133399.1, forward strand.
AGAAAGGGGAAGAAGAATCACTGAAGAGTAAATAGACAAAAAACACAAAGTAGAATGCAAAGGAAAAATTTTTTAAAAATACAAATTATAAAAGGGGATAAAATGCAGAAGGGAAAATGACAGAGAGGAGGAAAAGATCAGTTATAGAAAAAAAATAATGAAATGAGATAAAAGGAAGGGGCAGCCTCTCTTGGGACCCCTCCCATCTCTGGTGGATCTACTCTCCCACTTTATACTTTCAATCTTGAAAACTATCCTGCTTTTCGAACAAACAAAAAAATAAAAGAAAAACTATGATAAATCACTAATAAAGATAAAAGAATAGATAGGGAAAAATAAACTAGCCAAAATTCCTCTGGGTGATAACATTTCACCCAGGTCTTGTAAGGTTGGAATCTGCAAGGGAGATTGTCAGTCTCTCATGCAAGTACTTCTAATTTGTCTCAGATTTCACCAAATGAGCTACAGCAGGCTGTAGACTGCAAGTCACCTTTTTCACTGAACATGTTAGTAAAATACTGATGTGACAGCTGAGGCATTTTCTCTCTGGAGTCTTTTAGGTTCCATATTCAGCTGTGGCATATGTCAGCTTGCAGGGCACACTTCTTGCCAACCAAGGTTTGACAGAAGGTGCACATTCCATGCAGGTGTAAATGTACCCTGAACATTTTCAGACTGTGTGCTCAGGAATATTACCAAAGCCCAAACCTCCATGCATTGCTGGAATTCACCAAGGGTACGGAGAACAAATGAAGCTCTCAATTCTGTATTGGATCTGAGGCTTGTTGGGAGTGAGTGATTATCTAGTCTCCTCCCAAGCAGATCTCCTGGTCCAACTCCTTTGAGAAAAAATCCACATCTGGCCTGGCATCACAAGGCAGAGGGCAGTGTTGCTGATTGGCTGTACTGCACTCCATTTCTCTCACAGCCCATGAAGCATAAAACTGTATGGGAGTCTGTTTCAGAGACACTCCCCAATAGCCACAAATGGTTCACATGGCCATGCATCTCAGTAAGTGCAGAAAGGTTGCTTGTACATAGGGACCCTGCAGTGTGATTCTGCTGGGGCTGGTGATCCCAAGGGCAGTTCATTCCCTAACAATAGGACCTTTCTCCAGATGGCTCTTGACTATAGCAACCAAGGTTTGCTCTGACCTTCAATAAATTTGTTCTCCAGAGCTACCTCATTGTACAGACTTCAGATCACCTGTTCATTCACTCTTTTCCTTCAATGTGCAGTCTTCTTTACTATGCTGTGATTCTTTCTCTGTCAACTTTAACTCCTCCAAGGGGAGAATTCCCTTCGACCCACCATAGTGCTAGGTGCCAGTAACCTGGGCATTCATTAGTTTGCTTTGTTCTTCTCCTTAGCCTCTTTAATCAAGCAACTTTCCTTTTCTATGCTATTGATTTTTTCCAGAAGCCAACTGCAGGCAATCATATCTAGGAGCAGTTAGTTACACACCATTCCTTGAAAGAGCCAAAATAATCCTGAGAGTTTCTATTTTGACAATCTTGAAGCCTGACCATTAACATTCATACATTTAAAGATGCCCATCCATTTTTATGGTGTTTTCTTTTTCTTTATAAGGAAACATGCTCACCTTACATGCACAAGATGTTTGTGACTTCTGAAAGTGTTCATGTTGTATCTACCCCATTCAATGTGTACTTTATTCTCATGGACAAGAAGGAATTACAATGTGTGTTGTAACTAGATGCCAGTTTGTCCTCGTCTTGTATATTAAAGAGATTGTGATTTCTGCCACTACTGTACAAAGCCTGTCAATTTTCAGTTTACCTACATGTAGGACCCTTAAACACTGTCCTCCTTCCTCATGATCTGGTTAGTATTCCCTCAGTTACTGGAGTCTTGAATAGTGAAGAGTGGTGGCTCTGCATTCCTGTGAGAAAATACCTAAGAAAAAAACAAGTTAAAGGAAGAAAATTTTATTTGGGGCTCATGTTTCAGTCCTTCTACAGCAGAGATTTCCTTGATGGCCCATGTGCACAATATATCTGAATGGGACTTTTCCTCTTAATTTACCAAGGACACATCTCTGTCTGTCTACAATTGTCCATGATTCACACTTGATACCTCAAAGTTTACTCAACTATTTGCCTAGCAATCTGTCTATTGCGCTTTCTCATTTCTATTGCATAGGAGTGGGCAGTGCTAATACTTAGGGTGTTTTTTGCTCTGCTGCAGTAATCTGAAGAAATCTTTGGTAGATTGATAAATCTGAGATATACCTACCTCATGCTGCCAGGTAGAGGTGCAGCACAAAACCTTCAATTTCTCATTGTATAATGGGTTTGTGTTGTTGGAAATATTAGATGACACTGGGTTTGTGCAGACCGAGAAGAATTAAATGTTTGTTTCTGACTAAATATACTGTAGCAGCAGAAATAGTTAAATTTGGTTTTCTCTGTGTTATCTCAAACATGCATCCTTCTATCCAAAATAAATCCCTATATTGAGTACCCTTGCAGACAACTTTAAAATCTGATTTACAAACGTTTTTCTCAATTGGAAAGAATTAAAAAAAATAAACATGAATATGTGTTGATGGAATGTTTCTCTAACAGAATTTGGTAACCCCATTTAGTGATTCCTAGTTATTATATTTTTTCTGGGTAGAATTTGCTCAGCAAAGTCTTCTTCATGGTGGTCTTCAGTTCCTTGTTCTCAGACTGAAGATGATGGGACCAAGAAAGGGTGTGAGGACTGTGTAGGTGATGCCCATCAAAGTGTCTCCTTCCAGGGACTGGGGCCCCTTGGTTTTGAGGTAGATGACAGAAGCAAAGCCATAGTGCATGATCACCATGGTGAGGTGGGATTCACAGGTGAAGAAGGCTTTGTGCCACCCTTCAGCTGATGGGATCTTCCAGAGGGTAGTCACAATGAAGGCATAGGAGAGGAGGATGAGGAGGAGGCAGCCTAGCATGGCTGAGATACACACCAAGCCAAAAGTTAATGAGACACCATCACAACAATAAGCTAGGTCTTGTGATCAATGCCCGTCACCCCTGGTATGCATTGGAATAGGTAGAAGGATTACATCCAAAGCTGGCTCAGGCAAAGAGCAAGACACTGTATTAAAAATAACCTAAAGCAATAGGACTGGAGGTGTGGTTCAAGTGGTAAAGCACTTGCCCAGCAAGTACAGTTCATTGAGTTCAAATTCGAGTACTGTCAAAAGTAAAATAAAATGAACAAAATTAGACAGTGTAAAGTTCAAAACAGTACACCATTGTTCTGCTTTCTATTTCTGTTTGTAAGTCCTACAACATGTGGACTTTTTGGTTTTGATGGTACTGGGGTTTGAACTCAGGATCTAATGCTTCCTAGACAGATATACCACCTGAGCCATTCCACCAGCCACCTGTTTTGTGTTGGGTATTTTCCAGATAGAGTCTCGAGATGTATTTTCCTGAAGTGTCTTCAAACCTTAATCCTCCAGATCTCTGCCTCCTCAGTAGTTAGGATTTCAGGCATGAGCAACATGCTGTCTCTTGTGTCTCATTTATTTTGTTACGTCAGGTTTCAAGATTCATCTACATAGTAACATGTTCTTTTATAGCCAAACATGTCACTAGATGGATACACTTCAGTGGATAGACATCTGGGTTGTTTTCTGGCTATGGTGAAGGGTGGTGTACATGTTTATAGAAATTTGAAGCAGCTGACAGGTAGTGGTGGCTGAAGCAAAGGGACAGTGGGGAGTGACTGCTATTGGGTACAGGGTTTCCTTTGGGGGTAATGGAAATTTTCAGCTCTAGATAGAGTTGTGAGTTGTACAACATTGTAAGTGTGATTCATGCCACTAATTTTATGTACTATTTATTTTTGTGATGATTTGTTTTATAAAATGTATTATTGATAATATTTTCATTTGCCTAACCAGAACTTTATACAGTTATGGAGTACACATGATATGTGTGTGTGTGTGTGTGTACGATTAAATCAATCTCATGACCATTAATGTTTATATTACCTCATAACTCATTGTTTTTTAATTTTTTGATCGGCCTGGGGTTAGAACTTTTTTCCTGTCCTACTGACCCTTTTTCCCTTTCCCTTCCACCTCTGTAATAGAAGGAAAAATCATAATCATAAAAAATATCAATTTCAAAACATGTAGTTAGTCAAATTTTGGTTAGTTTAACCTCAGATAAAATATCTCAGATGTGCCGGGTGCCAGAGGCTGTTATCCTAGGTACTGCAGAAACAGAGATCATGAGGATCGCTGTTTAAGTTCAGGCAAATAGGTCATGGTGGCCCCTGGCTTTGGCGGTTTGGGGTCGCGACCTCTAGCGCCTTCAGGCTGTGGGAGGGGCCGTGAGGACAGGGCGCGTGCCTAACGCTCTCCCTACTTGAGACGACGTGGAGGTGAGCCGGCTTGTGGACATGGTAGGATCTGTGTTCATGCCCACCCCAGGCTGCCTTCCTCCCGTTGGGTCCACCTCTTTTGCCCCCTGATCTGCAAATATGTGGAAAGCAGTCTTCAATACAACCCCACCACCTCCCAGTGCAGCGCTTCTGTGCTCTAACCCGAAATCTCTAAATATCCTCCTCCCAAGCCTCATTGCCCAACACCGGCTTCCCCTGTCCTCGGCATTATCAACTATGTTTTTGCTCATGGCTCAGTTCTCACACCCGCTATTTCACCCTTTTCCTTTTTCAAACGGCAGCCGTACAAGAGGACTCACGAACACATAGTGGGGTGACACAAACCGACGGTTACAAACTGCCTCCCTTCTCCTTCAGGACGCTGACCTGCATGTCCTGTCCTTGCTTCTAGGGGGCCCGGCGTCCTCCCTAGAATATGTTTGACTCTTAGAGTTCTGAAGTGATCAGAGGATGAGGAACAAGCAGCCGGACATCCTCAACAGAGGAGAAAGCTTGGAGCTAATTCCTAGAAGGTCCCTGCTGGTCAATTTCACTTAAAGACCCGAACTGCGTCATTAAAGCCCGCCCCTTTTCCTCGGTGTCGGTGTCTGATTGGTCACCCCACACGCCGTGCTTCCAATTGGACAGGGCTCGAGGCCCTGACTGACGTTAGAGTGCACAATCCACACCCGCGTGGTTGGGAAAGATCACAATGGCATTTGTAACACTGCAGCTTATGGAGGGAAGACCTAGTTCGCCATAGAATCGGTGGACGACCCTGCTATTGAAGATGATAGTGGATCTCTTCAAAGGTTTTCAGCACAGTCCTCCAGTCACTTTTATTTTTCCTGCAGTACTCGAGTTTTAAATCAGGACCTCTACGTTAAGTCACTCCTAAAACCCATTTGTGATGTCTTTCTCCAGTTAAGGTCTCACAAACAATTTGCCAGGGATGGCTTCAAGCTGTGATCCTTCTGCTCTCTGCCTCCTGAATAGCTAGGATTACAGACTGGCTACAGCCATTTGGTCATAACTTCTGTTTTGACCCTGGTATGCATTCTAAATCTTAGAAGATAAACAAAGATAACAAAGTCATTAAAATAATCCAAGAAGCAAGTGTTTTGTGCTAGCCACTGACATCCAGACTGTTGGATGTGTTGACATGTTATAGGTTTTTGAGAAAGCCTGATATACTCAGGTTGGACCTGGACCACTTTTGTCTAACTTAGCATAAGAACCTCTTTCTCTGGCCTTGAGGTGAGAGTATCCTCCAGTCTTTCTGTTACCCAGGAAAGAAAGGGTCGGACGTTAGGTCTGTGAGACCCCAATAGGATGTATTTGGTGCAGTCTTGAATTTGCCTCCTCTTTCATCTCTGGTGTTTCTTTCATTCTTCAGCCTTTCTGTTGCACTTTGGCAACCCATTCTCATACACGGGGATTTTATAAAACATGACCAAGAAGTCAGAAGAGCTAGTCCATCATTATTTCTCACTGCATGGATGCAGGGATCTGGTCCCTCCAGGTACAAGAATGAAGCTCTTGGACTTATAAATGGGCATGGTTAGCAATCATTTGACCCTGGAATTCTGGTTACTTCAAGGCTAAAGTGAGTTTTATTATCCGTAGCTGAGTTGACATTGTATGTGATCAAGGCATGACAAGAAAAGAAGTCCTAGAAATGAGTTCTATGCACTTTAGTAGCTGAAGTTTTCTGAAAAGTTCCGGCAGCAGAGTCAGGAGGAGTAGGCAGGGAAAAGGAAAAAGTCTTACACTCTGTTAAACAGAGCTTTGCACTCTGTAGGCCAAAGGCACAGTGTTTCAAAATGGAGGGGGAAGTCATTGTGATAGAAGCGTAGCTAGCTGCCAAGAAGTCTGAGAATGGTCCTTGGCAATGCAGAGTGTTTGATGACTTAACAGCACAGGTGAGGAGGAAGTCTCAGAGGGAGGGAGTGTGCCTGATGGAAACTGAGACAAGGGCTAGAGTCAATGTTTCCTAACATTTTTTATGTTTGGAATAGAGAGCTGAGAAATGGATTGAGGAGTGAAGGAAGAAATAAAAAAATAAAAACACAGTCTCTCTCTGTGTGTGTGTATGTGTGTGTGTGTGTGTGTGTGTGTGTGTGTGTGTGTGTGTGAAAGAGAGAGAGAACGTTCACTACTAGTGGAGTTATTTTCTATGAAATTGCATCGTGGAGATATTCTGTGGTTGTACTTTTGAGTTTGAGCCTTTCAAAGCAGAAGGAATTTTATCAGTGACAGGCACATTCTGATATTTTAAGGCAACTAAGCGGCAAAGGCTCTATATCCTGACCCTTCCTGAGATCACTCACTTCTCACCACTGTTTCTCTTTCTAGCTGTGACTTAGGTTTGCCTGCAATCCACCTTCCCCATCATTTTTCTCTATCTCTAGCTTCACGAACAGTGCAGGTGTTACAGGTTGTATGCTAGGTGTCTCCCAAGTGTTCCTGCTCCTTGCTTCATGCAAGCCAGAGTTCTCATTTCCTGTTCCCATTTCAGTACTAATAAAACTTCTCCTCACTCTTCACTCTTATCTGAGTCCAGAACCTAAATCAGTAAATACAGACTTTTTTAAACCTCTGATTTTATTTCTGATTACACACTTGAGAAATACACTTGAAGTGTTATTTTCTCTCAGCTGGAACTCAGCTATTTCATATTTTTCCAAGTATTTCTACGTGTTTGGAACAGATAGTACTCATCCATGCCAGTTCATACACGACTTTATTTGGGTGAGATCGAATGCATACCACTCTCACAAATATGTAGACAGGATGCCTGAGATTGTTTTTAAAAATGCCACTTGAATAAGTCATTTTCTCTTTATGAGATGGCCTCATAATGTGAGGGTTTGTGTTTTTAATAGGCAGAAGGGGAACTGAACATTTAATCCCTTGAGGAATTCTAGAAATGTTAGAATTTTGTTGATTTTCATCTTCACACATGACAGAGCTATCATATAAGTGTGGCTGATGTCTCTGCCTTGTCATGGGAGACTCTGTACTTGTGAACAGCTCACTTTCACACTGATAATAACCTCCAGCAGAACTTGTTCCTTCTCACATGTGTAAGGCATAGTGCTCAGTCATCTCTAAGAGGCAATAGATTTCTTCGTCTATCAAACACCATGGTTGTTTTTGCATAAGATCATTTATTCCATAAATTTCATTAGCAATTGAGTATTTCATTTTGCTGTCATAACCTATGCAATCTCATATATACTTCAAGGATAAGGCTAAGCTCTTGTAGCTATAATTTACAGATAAAGTTTTTAAGTCACAGATTACCTCAAAGTATAGTGGGCAAAACTAATGCTCACAAGACTCAATAGCCTACCCAGTCTTCTTCTGGCAAAGATGGGCATGAATCAAGTTCATATAGTTTTGTGTCTAAAAAAAGGTGCACTCTGTTTTCATCACCTTCAAATTTCCAGGTGAGGGAATTGAACAGAGAGGTTGCTTTACCCAATCTTGGCCCAGTAGTCATCTGTTGCCATCTAATGACTGTCACATAAGTATATATTTTTTCTTTTTTTAGCATTTTAAAATTTACTCACATGTGTACACATTGTTTGGGCCATATCCCCATCCTCCTGCTTCCACACAGTGGTGCTAAGTTTTCCTAGGAATCGCCATTTAGCGTCTGCATTGGTCATAGAATGCTGATACTTGCCTTCTGATTATCAAGGAAACGGGACAGTCACGGAGGAGAAATTCAGAAAATACTGGACACAGAATCACCATGCACTGTGATTGTGGAATCAATGCCAAAATAAAACAACCCAACACAAAACGCCTAGATACAGGTGACGAAAATACAGTGTAGATTCTGTGCTGCTTAGTGAATAATTTCCTTAATTTAATAAAGCTTTGGGTCTTAATTACCCTGGGAATGATTGCGGGTGTGTGTGTGTGTATGCGTATGTGTGCTTGTGTGTGTGTGTATGCGTATGTGTGCTTGTGTGAGTGTGTGTGTGCTTTTGTATGTGTGTATGTGTGTGTCTGTGTGTGTGTATGTGTGTATGTGCCTATGTATGTGCGAGTGTATGGGCGTGTGCATCTGTATGTGTATGTGTGTGTATGTGTGTGTGTATGTGTGTATGTGTATGTGCATGTGTGTGTGTGTGCATGTGTATGATGGTGTGTATGTGTGTAGGTCTGTGTATGTGTATCTGTGTATGTGGGTGTGTGTATGTGCATGTGTATGTGTGTATGTGTATGTGTGTGTGTCTGTATGTGTATGTGTGTGTATGTGCGTGTGTATGTGTGTCTGTGTATGTGCATGTGTGTATGTGTGTGTGTCTCTATATGTGTGTCTGTGTGTGTGTGTGCATATGTGTGTATGTGTGTTTATGTGTGTGTGTATGTGCATGTGTATGTGTGTGCATGTGCGTGTGTGTGTGTGCATATGTGTGTATGTGTGTTTATGTGTGTGTGTATGTGCATGTGTATGTGTGTGCATGTGCGTGTGTGTGTGTTTGTGTGTGTGCGTGTGTATGTGCATGGTTTCATATTATAGAAATAAAATCATGCAGAGAAATTTGAGCACTCCTCTTTTGTCATTTACAGATGGCCAATTAGAAGAAGGCTGTTTCTTCCAATTAATAACTTGATATTTGTACATATTGTCCCCCAACATAAAATAGATAGATTTGCAGTTTTCAGTTTTGAGTAGAGGTCAAACTGCTTCTAAAGTGAGCCAAAGTGCTTCTCAAAGTTTCTAACGAGTTAAATTATGATGTCTACAAGCAAATCTAAAACTTTCAGCACCAGCTACACTGTGATGCCACCACACATTTTCTCAGCTTTTCCCTCTACAGTCTATTCCATGCATTTTACTAAAAATCAGGCCCTCATTTGCTCCCTTTCTACCTATCTATTCTTATTTGATGCAGTGGAAATATCTTGGTGACCCCATTTCCAAGCTGAGAGCAGATTAGCAGTCAGGAAGCAGGAACAAACTGACTGTAAGAAAGGAGACAAGAAAATTGCCCCACAGAGGCAGGAGAAGCCCGTTGTTTGCAATCACTCAATGTCCAGAACAAGCCCTAAGTGCCACAGTAGGACTTGTACCACTGCTGTTTCCTTGATGTCCATAAAGATAACAGAATCATCCATGGTAAAGGAATGAGGTTCTGTATGTTTCAGGAAGGGAGTAGACTGTTCAATGATGTTTAAATGAAAGACTGACATTTTAAAGTTAACGGAAACCTTTGAGATAATTTTCTTAAGGAAATCAGAGAAACAACGTGTTTTTTAGGAAGCAGCAGGAGTTTTACAAGAGAAAGTTTAATTACAAAATTCCAGAGTATATGTGAATAAAATTGAAGGCATGAAACACCATTCAAAAAGATTTTGTAAAAGTAAGAAATATGAATCACCTTTTAACATTTTTCAAGCAAAATAAGGCAGGCCAAACTCATAACACAATATAAACCCTAATAGTTGTTTCATGGAGAAGAAGAGCAATTAGCTTCATCAAACACTTAGTCACATAAAGTATCCCACAAGCAATTCACATGTGGAAATCAGAGTGATCTCAAAATTGTACCACCATTGTCTTCCATGTTGTGTTTCCACTTAGCAATACAACCTGTGTTTTCCTCAGCCTACAAGCTGTCATGTCTCTTACTGCTGTGTTCTGTTTCCTATTGTGCTAAAGAGAACTGTATGGGGAAAGTGAAAGAACACATGACATCCTGACCCCGAAAACTGCTATGTGCATATATTAAAAAGACTGAAAGATCCCAAATCAATGACCTAATGATACATCTCAAACTCATAGAAAAACAAGAACAAACAAATCACAAAACAAATAGAAGAAGAGAAATAATAAAAATAAGAGCTGAAATCAATGAAATAGAAACCAAAAAAACCGTACAAAGAATTAATGAAACAAAAATTTCGTTCTTTGAAAAAATAAACAAGATTGACAGACCCCTGGCAAACCTGACTAAAATGAGGAGAGAAAAAACCCAAATTAGTAGAATCAGGAATGCAAAAGGGGAGATAACAACAAATACCATGGAAGTCCAGGAAATCATCAGAGAATACTTCAAGAACCTATATTCAAATAAATTTGAAATCTTAAAGAAATGGACAGATTTCTAGATACATATGATCATCCAAAACTGAGCCAAGAGGGAGGGGGTGGGGGCAGAGGGAAGAATTGACACAAGCCTTGTATGCACATATGAATAATAAAAAAATAAAAAAAGTCTCCCTAAAAAGAAAAGTCCAGGACCTGATGGATTCTCTGATGAATTCTATCAGACATTTAAAGAAGAACTAATACCAACCCTCCTTAAACTGTTCCATGAAATAGAAAGGGAATGAAAACTGCCAAACACATTTTATGAAGCCAGTATTACAATTATCCCAAAACCAGGCAAAGACACCTCCAAAAAGGAGAACTATAGGCCAATCTCCTTAATGAACACTGATGCAAAAATCCTCAATAAAATAATGGCAAACTGAATTCATCAACACATCAAAAAGATTATTCACCATGACCAAGTAGGCTTCATCCCAGGAGTGCAGGGGTAGTTCAACATACAAAAATCAATAAACATAATAAACCACATTAACAGAAGCAAAGACAAAAACCACTTGATCATCTCAATAGATGCAGAAAAAGCCTTTGATAAGATCCAACACCATTTCATGATAAAAGCTCTAAGAGAACTAGGAATAGAAGGAAAGTACCTCAACATTATAAAAGCTATATATGACAAACCTACAGCCAGCATTATACTTAATGGAAAAAACTGAAACCATTCCCTCTACAATCAGGAACTAGACAAGGATGCCCACTATCTCCACTCCTATTCAACATAGTACTGGAATTCCTAGCCTGAGCTATTAGGCAAGAAGAAGGAATAAAAGGAATACAAATAGGTAAAGAAACTGTCAAAATATCCCTATTTGCAGACGACATGATCTTATACCTTAAAGACCCAATAAACTCTACACAGAAGCTCCTAGACACCATCAATAGCTACAGCAAGGTAGCAGGATATAAAATCAACATAGAAAAATAATTAGTATTTTTATACACTAATAATGAATGAACTGAAAAAGAATATGTGAAAACAATTCCATTTACAATAAATCAAATACCTAGGTGTAAAGTTAACAAAGGATGTGAACGACTTCTACAAGGAAAATTATAAACTTCTGAAGAAAGAGATTGAGGAAGACTATAGAAAGTGGAGAGATCTCCCATGCTCATGGATTGGTTGAATCAACAATGTAAAAATGTCTATATTCCCATAAGTAATCTACATGTTTAATGCAATTCCCATCAAAATTCCAATGACATTCATTAAAGAGATTGAAAAATCTACTGTGAAATTTATATGGAAACACAAGAGGCCACGAATAGCCAAGGCAATACTCAGTCAAAAATCAATGCTGGAGGTATCACAATACCTGACTTCAAACTATATTACAAAGCAATAACAATAAAAACAGCATGGTACTGGCACAAAAACAGACATGAAGACCAGTGGAACAGAATAGAGGACCCAGATATGAAGCCACACAACTATAACCAACTTGTCTTTAACAAAGGAGCTAAAAATATACAATGGAGAAATAGCAGCCTCTTCAACAAAAACTGCTGGGAAAACTGGTTAGCAGTCTGCAAAAAACTGAAACTAGATCCATGTATATCACCCTGTACCAATATTAACTCAAAATGGATCAAGGATCTTAATATCAAACCACAAACTCTAAAGTTGATACAGGAAAGAGTAGGAAATACTCTGGTTCTAGTAGGTATAGGTAAGAACTTTCTCAATGGAACCCCAGCAGCACAGCAACTAAGAGATAGCATAGATAAATGGGACCTCATAAAACTAAAAATCTTCTGCTCAACAAAAGAAATGGTCTCGAAACTGAAGAGTAGACCCACAGAGTGGGAGAAAATATTTGCCAGCTATACATCAGACAAAGGACTGATAACCAGAATATATAGGGAACTTAAAAAACTAAATTCTCCCAAAACTAATGAACCAATAAAGAAATGGGCAAGTGAACTAAACAGAACTTTCTCAAAAGAAGAAATTCAAATGGCCAAAAAGCACATGAAAAAATGCTCACCATCTCTAGCAATAAAGGAAATGCAAATTAAAACCACACTAAGATTCCACCTCACCCCTGTTAGAATAGCCATCATTAGCAACACCACTAACAACAGGTGTTGGTGAGGATGCGGGGAAAAAGGAACCCTCTTACACGGTTGGTGGGAATGTAAACTAGTACAACCACTCTGGAAAAAAATTTGGAGGCTACTTAAAAAGCTAAACATTGATCTACCATTTGATCCAGCAATACCTCTCTTGGGGATATACCCAAGAGAATGTGACTCAGGTTACTCCAGAGGCACCTGCATACCCATGTTTATTGCAGCACTATTCACAGTAGCCAAGTTATGGAAACAGCCAAGGTGCCCCACTACTGACAAATGAATTAAGAAAATGTGGTATCTATATACAATGGAATTTTATGCAGCCATGAAGAAGAACGAAATGTTATCATTCACTGGTAAATGGATGGACTTGGAGAACATCATTCTGAGTGAGGTTAGCCTGGCCCAAAAGACCAAAAACCGTATGTTCTCCCTCATATGCAGACATTAGATCAAGGGCAAACAAAACAAGGGGATTGGACTTTGAGCACATGATAAAAGCGAGTGCACACAAGGGAGATATGAGGATACTTAAGACACCTAGAAAACTAGATAGCATTTGTTGTCCTCAATGTAGAGAAACTAAAGCAGATACCTTAAAAGCAACTGAGGCCAATAGGAGAAGGGGACCAGGAACTAGAGAAAAGGTTAGATCAAAAAGAATTAACCTAGAAGGTAGCACACAAGCACAGGAAATTAATGTGAGTCAACTCCCTGTATAGCTATCCTTATCTCTTCCAGCAAAAACCCTTGGTCCTTCCTATTATTGCTTATACTCTCTCTTCAACAAAATTAGAGATAAGGGCAAAATAGTTTCTGCCGGGTATCCAGGGGGTGGGGTGGAGAAGGAGGGGGCGGAGTGGGTGGTAAGGGAGGGGGTGGGGCCAGGAGGGGAGAAATGACCCAAGCATTGTATGCACATAAGAATAATAAAAAAATAAAAATTTTTTTAAAAAAGCAAGAGAGATTAAAGTCAGCCTGAAAGTTGCACCATAGCTAAGCCATGGGAGTAGGGGGGCTCACCTGGAGGATGGACTCCACCAGAGTGCCAGATGATCACAGCCACTTCCTAGGCAGTCCCTTCCAGTTTGGCACAACCTATACTGGCCTCAGATGAAGAAGAAGTGTCCCTTCGTGGTCACCCTGGTTTTGATGTGCTGCGATACTTGGGTAGCAAGGGTTTGTACTTGCACACTTAGATGGAAATCAAAGGTGGACTCAAGCAGCAAAGGTCAGAGAAGTTTTATTTGCAGAGAAGAGAAAGGAAAGGCCACATGGAGTCATGCAGAGGAACCCCAAAACCAATTCTCCCCCAGTCAAGTTGGACTGCAGGTTTTATATTTTTTTATGGCCAATGGGGAAGTATGTTTCAGCAGGTAGATTTTGGTATGAACAGATGTTTCTTGGGAAGGAGGGGGGCATTTCTACCTGGCTAATTGCCATCTTTTGGGAACACATGGATCTCCCACAGACCGCCCTTCAGTTTTTCATGAGGGGTTTGTAAGAAGACAAGTACAAACATCAAATTTGTGTCTCAGTTTATTCACAGATTAGCTCAGTTCCCCAAGGAGCAAGGTGTTTCTTTTTCTTTCATTTCTTTTTGTGGTACTAGGGCTTGAACTCAGGGCCTTAACACATGCTAGACAAGTGGTCTACCACTTGGGCCACTACACCACTGCTTTTCTGTGCTGGGTGTTTTTTTTTTCTTTGTGAATTTTTAAGTTGTGTGTTGGAAATCATAGATTTTTTTAAAGCCCACTAATTAATTTTCCATGTAAGAGCAAAATCAAAAAGTATAAATTCTTAACATTTTGCTATAAAATTAATCAAACAAGAGGCGAAAGGTTTTTGACAATAACACTGTGTTTAGCCATCTTTTACTCAGGGGACCCTCCATACTAATTGTTTATCTTCCCTTTGTTGACATTTTTTTTTAAAAGATAGCCTGTCTTAAAAAAAAGATATCACCAAAATGTTTTTCCTTCCTTTCAAATAGAGTAAGGAATTTCTAATTGCAAATGTTCTTCTCAGTACTTTAATTCTGATGAAGAAATCATCTGGCAACTCCCTTCTTACAAAAACAGAAAGTGCCATCATATTCTCTCTAAGTCCAAACCTATTCCATTCCATTCTAAGCAAAAACCAAAAAGATAAACACAGAGTTCTATTCAGAAATAACTTTCACAAAATACCATTGTAAACAAGATAATTTTGATGCCCAGAGAGTTACCGATGTTTTCAACCAATGGCAAATTTTAACAGATCCAAGTATAGATACACAGGGTATAGTCTGCCCTAAAGCAAATAGGTATTTAAGAATTAACTAATAAAGATTAAGTATAAATCCACTTTGTCAAAAGTCCTTTGTTCTTTACAGTTTTTAAAAGTCATCAGAAAATCTAAACTGCAATGGTCTAAAACCCTGAATTTATTCTGAAAGAAACTACATCTTAAATGTTTGACACTGTAGTCTTGATAATAGTTAAAAATACCAAATTTCCTAAGCAATTTAAACAAACCTCAAATTTCAAAATAGAAAAGACTTAGAAAAGATTTCTGTGAACATTAACAATCTACCTGTAGCCAGGAACTGGTGGCTGAAACATATAATCCTACCTGCTCAAGAGCTGGGTTCAGAAGGATGCTGATATGAAGGCAGCCCTGAAAAAATAGTGTGGCAGACCCTATTCCAAAAAAATCACATAAAAAGGCTTGTGGAGCGCCTCAAATGGCAAGAATGCCTGCCTAGGAGGCATGAAGCCGTAAGTTCAAACCCCAGTGCTGCCAAAACAGAAAAGAATATATTCTTGGTAAAATTACAGATGTCTTCATGCAGGTGTATACCCTGAGAAATTTTTGTTAGTTTGGTCTTTTGTGTGTTTGGGGCATCATCTTTTGAATGAGGCATCTGAGTTTTCTCTAACAGGTGCCTGTGAAGCCAGTGTTTTCATAATCAGTTCAACTGTTTTTGCTAAAGTCACTATTTTGGCTTTGAGAGATTATATAATGTCCCTAGAAACAGACATCTGTAGTGAGTTGTTTGCATCATGACCATGTTTTTATTGTGTTTAGTAAAATAAGTATAAGTTATTTATAAATAACTCTTCAATAACCAAGAATACGCAGCTTTACAAATGTTTTCAGTCTCTGGCAATTTCTACATCACTTTTATGCTACTTTCAAGTTTGACATGTTTAAAAGATAAAGATCCTCTCTGATAGTTATTCGAGTCAAGAATAGATTGCTTTAGATACTACAGCTTTGATTTACTACTCTAAATTTAAAACTCTGAACTTGGGACAAAATACTGTGGTTTATGATGTTGGAAAGGGATGGGCTAATTTTACTAATTAGTACAAGTATTTAAACACTAATATTATATAATTTATACAGGAAAGAGGCTTTTAGTGTTCTGTGTGTTTGTCTGAGCCTTGCTAGGCAAGAGCTCTATTGCTCTGAGGCTGAGCCTCACAGGCAGCACAGCCTTTTACAATGAAAGTGCAGACAGTTTCCTGCTCTCTCTCCTAAGAACAAGAGACTTTTACCAGATTCATGTACTTTGTTCTCTGGCAATGCTCCCACACCCCCACACCCCCACTACCTCCACCAAGAGCTCTTTAGCAAAAATAAGGTACATTAATTTCTTTGAAATGCTGTAATATCCATTCACTTGGTATTTTCAAAAGCTGTTATTCTAACACTAAGGTTTCTTCATAATTTACCCACATCTCATATATACATGAGGAATTACACAAAAGCTTGAATTTTGCATTTGATTTTTCACTCATATTATCCCTTTTAAAATTTGAATTCTTCTGAAATGACTTTAGGCCATGAATCAGATGTTACATTGAATAGCTTCCATAATGAAAGACACATTTTGATAGATTGTGCTTGCAGAATCTCTCTTTGTCCTTCACATTCATTTTACTTAGGGTATAGACAAACATGTAAATATTTTCATCCAGTCAGTGACATTGAAAATATCAGAGTGTTCACGTACTATTAGAAAAATGCAGCCCTGCAAGGATATGTGTCTGTATAGGTCAATTTGCATAGGAGAACTATCTTAATGAATCTGCAATATTTTTTACAAAACCCTTAGAAATATTTTCCCCTAGGATCTGTAGCATCCTTCCAAAGATGCAGAAGGTATTGAACATGTCCACGAGATGTCATCATTTTTATGTAGATGCAAGGATGATAATGAGCTTTACCTTCATCTGGAAAAACATATGGTACAGTGCTACTATTCCCTTTTTTTTTGCCACAGAGGCCCATGAACACATCATCTATATAAAGAATAAAATTCAGTGCCTGTAACACCTCATGGACTTTGTCAGCCACTTCACTGGAGAAGACATAGGCAGTGCCAGCCCCATACTCAAGGTAGTTGGTCTCTGGTACATTTCATAACAAACGTAGTATTTGATGCTTTTACCCTACTGGGAGGGGTGCCACAATGAACATAACCAATCCAAAAGTCTTGAACACCAGTTTGTTCTAACCCATGATGGTATTCAATAAGATTTGGCATGTGAAAAAACATGCCATCATCAGCAGGCATCAAGAATTTGCCATGTAGATCAAAGGAGTTTGCCCAACTGAACTGTAGAAGTAATTTAAGAGTAAAAGTGTAGAAAGAATTGGCAAAGTCTTGCTGAATTATATTGTTGTACACTTGGGTCTTCCCAAACCAGTTTTCTTTGCAGTTCTCCATTGAGTGCAGGAGGAGGACCTAAGGCAACCAAAGTTTTGATGCTGGCATTAAGTTAAGACTGAACAAAGTTCTAGTTGCCCCACATTCTTCTAATGGCAGAAAGTCACTCATAGTTCTCAGGAGTCTTTATAAACAGTGAAAGGAGGACATCTTGAGTGTGACACTTCTTGTGGCTTATCAAGTATAGGTAGCAATCTCCCTCTGAACTGTCATAAGAGACAGGGTATCATTCACAAAGTCATAGCTATTTATGAGGTGTCTGTAAGAGTAGGACTTCATTTGTCTCACAATGGGATTATGAGTTGGTCCCCTAAAAACCATCAAACTTAGTATGAAACAAGTGGATAATATCTGAAAAAAACTGCCCGCTTTGACTCTTCTGCTACTTACCAACATTCCCACGTCCACGTGCGTGTTTTTTCAGGATCTGTATTAAACAGACTCTTGCTTCTTCAAGAATATAGAACTTAGTAGTTCACAGAACTTTTATGTGTACTAATTTAAAATGGAAAAGGATCTTCTTTCACACATTTGTTTATTTTCATGTCATTTTCTCTGAGATTGCAAAAGAATGGAACACACTATAGAGTGAGGACATTGGCACACAGCATCCTTCTACCCTGGCATTCTTCGTAGAGTTTCATGTGTGGACTCTGCTCTTGCTGTGAACATGAACTGCCACTGTGTAGTGCACCACAGGCAGGATGCTGGGAAGGCTTCTGAGATGGTCCAGGTGTAGATCCTCCATCAAAGAATTAGTAAGTGTTTTGCTGCACGGTGGAAACAGGACCAAGTTCAACTCCTGCTCCCCAAGGGTACCAGTCAGAGATTGGCTTTCCTCCCTGAGGCAGAGGGCAAGTCACTCATCTCAAAAACAAAGTGCCAGTTGAAGCCTGGAAAGCCAGAATCCAACATGCTTCCTGTGGTCTCTAGCATTGTGAATCAAAACTAGACAACTTCCTAAATGTGATTTAGACATTCAGTGTTTGCCAGAAAACCTGTGTGGGAGACATTATTACAGCACCTGACATGAATACCAGTGTTTAGAACATAATTGTGCGTGTGTCATATTGCAGGAAATTCAGTCTGAGAATGACCAAAAGTTTTAGAGACTCTCTCTCTCTCTCTCTCTCTCTCTCTGTGTGTGTGTGTGTGTGTGTGAGGTAGTTATTGGTGTTTGAACTCAGACCTGGCTTGCCACCCAGGCATCCTACCATGTTCCCAAACCATGTTCAATAATTTTTACACAGCATAAAGTCAACACGTCTTCGGGTGAATCATTAGCAAACAAAACCTTAATAATGCATTTCATCCGGGCACCTTTGGCTCAGGCCTATAATCCTTGTTACTCAGGAGGCAGACCAGATCAGGCAGAAGACACATCTATAATCCTAGCTACTCAGGAGGCACAGGTCTAGAGGACTGTGGTTTAAAGCCAGCCTGGGCAAATAGTTCGCAAGACCCTGTCTTGAAAACACTCAATACTGGTAGCTCAAGTGGTAGAGCGCCTGCCTAGCAAGTGCACGGCCCTGGGTTTAAGTCTCTGTACTGCAGAAAAAAAGTCATTGAAAACTTTGGTGTATCTGGCAGTGCTGGGGTTTGAACCCAGGGCCTGCTAGGCAACCACTCTGCCAGCCCATGGTTATAACTTGGGATCATATCAAGGACATGATCCTAGCTGCTACTCTGCAGAACCTGCCACACCACCTGCTGATGGAGGGCACTCTTGAATATTACACCCTAGATGTCTTAGTCTGAGGTTTCTGACCCAAGGGGTTCCTCAGACCTTGAAATCTCTGAAGTGTAGACTGTCTCTTTCATGCTGATGAGATGACTGGTCATCTGGAAGCCCTAGATAGCTTCAGAATAGGGAATTCTCAGGTAGCTAGAAAGAAAAAAGATTGGTTAAAGGTTGGAGCATTTAAAGTTATTTTTTGTATGTCATTGTCACAGGGTTGGAATGTTCAGCCATGCCCCCCAGATCTCTGGGCAAGGGAAAAGGACTAAAAACTGAATTAACCATCACTCAACAATGACATAATCGATCATGTGGATATAGAAGAACCTGCATAAAATCCCTAAATGATGAAGTGGAGAGAATGGGTGGGGGAAGACAGGGAGGTGATGGGAGGTTATGACCTCAAAACAGGACATGGAAGGTCCTCACATTCCATTCTCCATGCTGTGGGACTGGGGTTGGCAAGACCAGTCCAGCACCACCACCACCACACAAGTTTCCCAGCAGGCACCATAGCTCCCAATCATTAGCTATGAGGGGCCAGATCTGACATTCATGGCTCAGGAAATATGTTTGGAATGAATGATTGAGCAAGAAGAATGGAGAGTATTGGGAAGTGGAAGGAACTCGATTGTTCAGCCAAGCACCTACATTGAATGGGTGTCTACATGCTTTGGGCTTGATGTCCACATGTACTTACCATTTGCCAGTGTGGAAACAGAGGGACAAAAACATCCCTGGGCCAACTTCACAGAGCTGTCTTCAGACTCAGACTGTATCCGTCAGTTTCAAGAGATAACCAGAGGTTAATCAGAAATGGTATCATGCTGATGACACTTGATTTCATTATTTCTTATTTCTGGGCCTCACTTTCTCCTGTAAAGTGAGTGAGTTTGACCAGGTTACTACTCTGATATGTAATCTGATGTTAGAGTTTCCTTTGGAAACTTAAATGTTCAAGAGATTTGACTCTTGCTTTGCTGGGGCAAGGTCAGGTTAGTTAACCTTGAGCAAATGATGGGACATTTATTCAAGTTAATGTTATCTGTGTCTTTTCACACAAGTGGGATTACAGGGGGACCAGCAACACCAGGATTCTGAAGTTATGTCAGGAAGCTCCACTGGGAACACGAGAATTGCCTCCCATAGGGCGAACATCAGGAGAAGTAGGACTGTGAGAAGTAGCAAACTGAACCCAGGCCATGTCCACTTTGCCCTTAGGCCTGACTCCTGGCTCCTCTTCCTCTCAGGCCTGTGGGTTTCCTAAGCATCAGTGAAGGACAAGATCACTGAGCTGCCCAGCATTCCTTTGTTGAACATTCCTTTGTTCTATCAGGTCCTTTACAGATTAACGATGAGCTGACAAAAGGTGCCGTGAATGAACATCCATGAGCTTAGTTCTGTTTCTCTAATAAACTAGACACATGGCGGAATACACCTAGGGAGAAAACTGACATTACTGTCTGATTCCACCTGGAATCTGTACTGACCCACACAGTGCCTGGGCCTTTTACCTGGCCTCTTCTTGGCCCAATTGTGACCATTACCTATGGATCTTCAACTCCTTTAGTATGCATCCATGGTCTGTATTTTCTGTTTTCACTCCATCCATGCCCAGCTCACCTTCATGCCTTCGCTCACCTGTTTTCTGCTCCAAGAATGATGCTCTAACATTGACTAAAAAACTCTGCTTTCAAGTCCTCGAGCTAAAATGCCATCTCTTCCACAAGCTAGTCATACTCCTTTGCTACTACAGTCTCACAGCATATTTGTCTATTTTACTTTCTCAGACTCAAGAAATGGGTGTTTTTGCTCATTTGGTATGGAAGTATTTTTGGTACTGAGTGTCAGGAAGTAAATGGTTTTACTGCATGCCTTCTTACTTTATGTACACAGCAGAGGTGTATTGGTTACTTTTCTCAGATGCTGTGATAAATGTATGACATACACAACTTAAATGGAAGATTTATTCATCTATTTATTATTTTGTTTTGATTTTGATGGTATCCTGGGCTGTCCTCTGACTTCCAAACTTTGAACCTTCACCCTAACCTAAAGAGAAGAATTTTTTGTTTTGGATCATGATTTTATAGATACAGTCCCCTATAGTGTTTGCCACTACTGATTCTGGACCCATGGTGAGGCAGAATATTATAGCTGTGGGAGCATGTGACAGAGGTTACTTATGTTGGACAGGAAGCAGATCTGGTGAGTCCAGGACAGAGGGCCAGCTAAAACCTTCAGAGGCAATTCTGTTTTGATTCACTTTTACTCTGTGTACTAGTACTTTTTAGGGGATATATTACAAAAATGTTTGTTCTACTTTATTATTTGTCTTTTAGCTCCAGTAATTTTTATACAATTAAATATCTCTGTTTCTCATGGAGCATTTTTCTCCTCATGAAGAAACTGTTATTACACCCAAAGTGCATTTGACACTTTCTTATAGCGTTTAAGTTTTATCTCTCTCATTTCTATTTACAGTTTGATTAATGCCTATGCAGTAGATGGGAATACACTATTCCCATTAAGTATCAGTTCATAGCTGCATCATGTATTGAAAGATTGTAAATTCTATCAGCATTGTTCCCTGCCTTCTTCAATTGTATGTATACATGTCAGCCTGAGAAAGTGCTTTCCTTTTCCATGATACACTTTTTTATGTGTTAGCAGTGTAGTGTCCTGAATACCATAGTTTAAACATCTTTTATGTAAATGGCATCCACTGTGACTTTCTGGTCCAAAGATTTTATTTTGTTTTAGGGTTTTTTTTGGTGCAACTAGGGTTTGAACTCCTGGCTTCATGCTCACTAGGAAAGCACTTGACTGCTTGAACCACTCCACCAGCGCATTTTGTCTTGGATATTTTCGAGACAGGATCTCCAGAACCATCTGTGCAGGGTTGGCTTCAAGATCCTCCTGATACCTCCTTCCTGAGCAGTTAGTATTACAGGCATGAGCCTCCAGTGCCCAGGGAGGTCCAACAATTTTAAATGATGTTCTATTATTGTATCTGCAAAATTCAGGAAATGAATGGAGTGGGAAGGAGTGAGCAACTATGTAAGGTAGCTGCCCTCTCTGAGACAGAGCACTATTATTTTAACCTGTATTTAGACTAGTTGTAAATTTATACTCCTATGTCTGAGGAATCACTAAAATAATTCAGAAAGCAAGTATACTTGATGTCCTCATGGATGGGAGATGAGAATTGCATAAAATGCCCAATTAAAAAGTCAAAAATTTTGTGGGGGAGTTAGTATTTTCTTGATAATCTTGAAGTCATTCAGATCTTCCTGAGGTCATATGGCATCATTCCTCTTAATTCATTGTCCTTTGACATTCTCCAATAAAAATTCTAACATATTTCTATTCCCATAGTCTTCTTGAGTCTGATACCATATTTAAGTTTGATCCCTATGAAATCCCTTAGAAGTTTCAAGTGTTGCTGTTTCTCCAATCACAGTGAATTTACTGGACTTCCTATGTAACAGGTTGTGACAAGAGGTGTGACATTGTATCCGTCTGATTAGCTAATTAGAGACTGATCTTCCAACATATATTTTAGAGACTCATCAGGTAGGTTCCCTCTGATTATCATGTCAGAATGTTGTAAGTACTCAGAGGCAGAGGCAAAAGGAAGTTCAGAAGTAGCATATTGATCATGCAAGCTGTTTGGAAATATAGAGCTCCTCTATCAGTCTGGTGAGGTCCATAACACTGAAGTTCCTAGACCTCAGGCAGGGTTGAACTTTGTGCTCAGATATTTCTAATAGACAGCCTCAGCACATGTGATGTTCACTGTCTTGTCCAAACAGTTGTTTATCATTGGTATGAGAGGAATTATAGACCTATTGTTCAAAAAGAATTTGGGTGGGCAGGGGCCTGTAATCCTAGCTACTCAGGAGGTAGAGATTAGGAGGATCCTGGTTCAAAGCCAGCTGTGAGCTACCTCAAAAAACCCATCACAAAAAAAGAGGAAGAGTGGCTCAAGTGGGAAGAGAGAACACTTGCTTATCAAGCATTTGGACCTGAGTTCAACCTACAATGCCAACCCTCATGAAAATAAAAAAAGAAATTGGGTGATCAGAATCATAGTGCTTGTTCTTCTGTGTTTGTTCAAAGTGTTTTCAGAGTAACATGAAAAAATGCTGTGTGAAAGAGTTTATGGATGGAGAGTAAGAGTGTGATGAAGACATGGGATGAAAGTTTTGAGAGCAGTTTCATGTGATCACTTTATGAGGCTAAGTCTAGATGTTCAGTACTGTCAATCTCATCTTCCTCCATGAAATGCACTTGTAATGTTGTAGGCATCTGTGAACTTTGATGATGTGTTTTTTGACTTCACAGAGGAAGAATGGGCTTTCCTTGATCCTTGCCAAAAGGAAATGAACAGAGATGTGAACTCTGTGATGTGAATTCACTCACAAGAGATCATGATCACTATTTCCTAACCAAGAACTGGGGGAGACCAATACATGGTGTGTACCGGTCATCAACTGACAGGGGCAGTTTCACATAATCTGAATCCTTCAACGGTCCTCTGGAGATAGACATTATCGCCATTCCCTCTATTGCCTCATCACCAAGCACACCTTCATGAGCTTTGCGGACAGACCATTTGGTAGGAGCTTTCATTGAAGGCATTTTCAGAATCCTGATTTGTCAGGCTGAAGATGATGGGGCTAAAGGAGGTGAACACTGGATAAGTGGTGGGTATCACTGTAGACCAAGTGCAGTGCCCTTGGCCTGGAGGTAAATGATCACTGCAAACCAATAGTTCACAACCACATCAGTGAGGTGGGCTGTGTGACTGGAGATGATAATGTGCTGGCCATCATCCATCATAGTCACCAAAGAAGATACTGGAATGGACAATGAGGGCTAAACAAGTGACCATTTCCACACAGACACATTGCTCATAAGGAACTACAGGGTAGACACAATGGTGGATTCCATAAAGGGCAGAGAACTTGAGGTGGGAAAGTATTAATGTCACCTTGTCCATGTCTGTGGAACTAGTCCCCCTCAAAAAAATGGACAGATCTTTGGGGGTTCATGAGCACATTGTCATGCAGGAGGTGGAAAGTGGTGACATAATAGTCAAGCCCATGAGCAAAGAGAAAAGCCAAATGTGAAGGGGGACAGTGGGTGAGCAGAGGCCACAGAGCTGATGGAGCAGTGGGTGGAGAGCAGATTGTCCACAGTTGAGGGGTGATGACAACAGTGAACATAATGTCAGAGATGAAGATAGCACATAAGAGGTACCTGGGTGCGAGGAATCTGTGTTCGGTCCAATGGTACCTTATGAGCCAGCTTCCCAGCAGTGTGAGCAAGTGCATCAGCAAGTATGGCAGGGTTAGAGCTGGCAAGAGCTGCTGTTGGCAATACCAAGTAGCGAAAGAGAATAAATTTAGACATAGACATTGTTATGCTTTGAATGTGACTTCTCCATCGCCTCCCCTCCCCCACACAGACTTGGTTTTGAATGTTTGTTTCCTGGTGTTGGACGTATTTGCGTGGATGGTGGTGGAACATTAGCACGTGGGTCCTATCCGGAGGCAGTGAGTCCACAGAGGCACATCTTTGAAGTTTATGGCTACCCCCATCACATCCTATCCCTTCTCTTCCCTTCCCATCCCACCCTCTGGCCACCATGATGAGGTCAGGACCACCATGCTACCATCTCTTGATGGAGTGAAAGCACAGGGACTATGAGCTAAATAAATCTTCATCCTTAAAGTTTATGTTAGGCACTGTGTCACAGGAAGTCAAAAGCTTAACACAAAATTGATACCACAGAAATGAAGTCATTTTGGTGAGTAAACCTAAGTGGTTTTAAGCTTTTGGAACAGTTTTGGCTGGAGAAAGTCTAGGATTCTGTATGCAGAGCCTACTGAAAAATAAAGGAAAAAGGGCAGGGAGCATGGCTCAAATGATAGAGCACTTGTAAGTGCCAGGCCCTGAGTTCAGACCCCAGTATGGACAAAAAAAGGTCAGGAATTGTCACAGCATTGAGAAAACATATGAACACAGTGATACAGTTCTGGCCACATATGGCTTCTGTGTGTGGTTTGATCAGAAGCACAATATACAGCATGGTGAAATCACAGGCTCTGACACATGCATAGTAGCAATTTAAGAGTTCATTGCCAGGCTGAATGTTCATGTGGCAGTACATGCCTGTAATCCTTTGTAGAAAGCAGAGATAGGTGGATGGGCCAAAGTAGTGACACCCTATTTCAAGACCAATCCTGACATGGGGATTTATAATTGTAGTCCCAAATACATGGAGGAAGATGAAGTAAGAGGTTTGCAATCCAAGGCTGACTCCAGTGTTAGAAGACTATCACAAAAATAACTGAATCATTAATGACTGGGCTCCTGGCTGAAGTGGTAAAATGCCTACCTAGAATATACCAGGCTCTGAGTTCAAACCACAGTACTGGAATAAAAGTTCTTTAGTAATGAGAAAGTTACCTAACCGTCTGAGTCTCCTTTTCTATATCAAGAAAATGTGTCTCACCATTCAGCATTGTGATAAATGTAAAACAATGAAAATGAAAAATGAAATCATAAGGACTTTTGGAGCTGGAGGTATGGTTCAAGCAGTAGAGTACATGCTTAGCATGTGTGAAGCCCTGAGGTCAAACCCAGTTGCATGTGAGCAAGTGTTCATAAAAGTACTTGTTATTCAGTGATCAAAAACTTCAGGTTAGAAACATGGATTCAAAGAATTACCAGAACAAAAAATAATGACTTGAGCTGAACACCTGGCCAGGGTTGGGGCATGGCTCAAGTGGCCAAGTGCCTGCCTAACAAGCATGAGGCACTAAGTTGAAACCCCAGTACCACTAAAAACAAAACAAAATGTAATGGAAGAGAAGTACCTGGCCAGAGTTGCTGAAGTCTTGGTTCTGGGTCAAGGCTCAAAACATCTCAACGATTAAACTAGAAAATTCTGCAGAGTATCCTTCCAAGAGACCCCATCATGAGAAATGTAGTAGTTCAAAATACATATAAATGAACACACATCATGTCAAAATTCATGTGATTCAGAGAACGCAGTGTAGGGAGACTTCTGTAGTAAAAATGAATATACTAGAGAGAAGGGAGACCTAAATGCAATAATCTAACCTTCTACATTAGAGAAACTGTGAGAGAAGAACAAGACAGTGCTGCATTTTATTTTGGGAAATAATGATTAACAAAGACACCAGTAACATCACGGACAGGAGATCAATAAAACCAAGTGTTGATTGCCTGAAGACAACAACTGCTTAGGCAAGATATTTTAAAAAGAGTATAACAGAAAAATAACTAATGCTCATGAAGGGAATGCTGATGGTATTAGTATGATGAATTGGAAAAGCACCATAAAGGGACATCATGAACAATTTCATGTTCACATCTTTGGTGACCTAGATGAAATGAAACAATTCATGGAGAGAATCAATCTACCAAACCTTATGCAAGGAAGAAGAACACCATAGCAGGGTAGGAATTGAAGACATTGTCTCATTGAGCAATAACTGCCCAAGGCAGAGGTTGTCACAGTGGTTTTGTCAGCATAACGTTTAAAGAAGAATAGACACAAATTCTTCACAGTATCTTCTAGGAAATAGAAGCAGAGTAGACACTAAGAATTCACCCTGAATCACCACTTCCACAGGAGCAAAACTGAACAAAGGCCTTCCTTGACACAAACACCACAGACCAAGAGCTCTCATGAATATAGATAGAAAAATTCTTATCACATAGTAGCTTCCATCTAGCATCATGTAACAAGAATTATGCCCCCAAAGCAAATGGGATTTAATATAAGCATGTGAGACTAATTACACCTGTGGATCATGGTGTAATTCCATTTGGGAAGCTGAGATTGGTAGAATACAGGTTTAAGGCCAACAGTGGTAATAGTTTGAGAGAGTCCATCTCCAAAATAGCCAGAGTAAAATGGATTTGGAGGTGTGGCTCAAGCAGTAGAGTTCCCAATTTGCAAGTGTTAAGCCCCAAGTTCAAACCTATTCATAAAACAAAGAAACATAAAAAAATTGAGAATGACTTAAAACTAAAGAAATAGAAGGTAAAAATGCAACATAAAATTAGCAATAAAAGATAGAATTGACAAAAATGAGTCAAGGACTCTCCACAGAAGAAAAAGTGTTCCCTCCAGCCACTCTGGTTCAATATATTGCTTGAAGTCCTAGCCAGACCATGAAAGTTAAAGGAAACAATGAGAGGGATACAAATCAAAAAAGAATCAGTCATGTTATCCCAATTCACAGGTGCAAATGTATATGTGCTCCTCTAAAGGGTGTACCATAGCTGGGCACTGGGGACTCATGCCTGTAATCCTACCTACTCAGGAGATAGAGCAGGAGCATCACAGTTTGAAGTCAGTCCAAGCAGATACTTCATGAGACCTCAAAGAAATCTCATCACAAAAATGGGCTGAAAAATTGGCTAAAGTGGTAAGAGCACTTGCCTAGCAAGCATGAGGCCCTGAGTTCCAATCCCAGATTCTGTGAACACAAAAAAGATATTCAGTGTGGAGAAGTCTTCAGTCTTACCCAGATCATAATATGAGCAATAATACTCCTACTGGAGTGGGATCAAATGAATGTGTGTAAAGAAGTTATCAAGCATTGATCCCTGAGTCTGCCCTTCAGAACTGGGTGGACCCAACCCACGTGAGTATCAGGAATATGGAGAAAAGCCATTTAAATGGAAGGATTCTAGGAAAACCTTTCCTGCTTCCAGATTCCTTAAATGGCATGAAAGAAGTCACACTGGAGAAACACCTTTTGAGTGTAAACATTGTGGAAAAGCCTCCTTTCATTTGAGTGGCCTTTGCAAATATGAACTGACTTCCAGTGCAGAAATCCCTATGTTTGTAAGCAATGTCGAAACCCTTCACACATTAGTGTACTGCTGAAAAACATGAAAGAACTTCCAGTACAGACAAACCCGGTGATGCAAGCAAAATGGAAAAGCCTTTAGTTCTTCCAGCTATCTGAAAACACATGAAGGAATTCACACTGGAGAGAAGACCTTTGCATGTAAGCAATATGGAAAAGCTTTTACTTCATGTGGTTACTTCAAAACACATGAGTGAGTTCACACTGGAGCAAAACGTTATGCATGTAAACAATGTGGAAAAGCCTATTGGTCCAGTGACCTTTGAAAACATGTAAAAATTCACAGTGGTGAAACACCCTATGTATGTAAGCAATGTGGAAAACTTTTAGTTTTTCCAAGTACCTCAAAAGACATGAAGAATTCACACTGTAGAGAAGACCTATGCAAGTAAGTAATGTGGAAAAGCCTTTAGTTCATCCACTTCACTCCAAGTACATGAAAGTATTCACACTGGAGCAAAACCTATGTAGGTAAGCAGTGTGGGAAAACCTTTTTGAGTTGAGTGGCCTTTTATAAACCAACTCACAGCTGACAGAAGTCCTTTAAACGTTAGCGATGTGGAGAAGCCTTCTTTTCTTTGCATGCTGTTAAAATGCATGAACAAACCCACAGTATTACCAAAATTAAAAATGGAAAAAAGAAACCAGTTACAATATGGTACAGTTTACTCTAATTATATTAGTTACCTCTAGACGTGTAATATGTAAATGGACCAATTCAAAGACAGTAATATAGTTGACTAGAAAATAATAACCTTGTGTTCCATTCATAGAAAATCATTGTACACATAAAGACATAAGGAGTTGAAGACAATGTATCATGTGCACAGGTGACACAACTTCAAGAGAACTTTGATAAAATACGGTGATAACAATATAAGAAAAATGCTTGAGAAAAATCACTATAGGATTAGAATTTAGGTATTCTAATCACAATGAAATTGGAGGTTTGAGAAGTTCCAAATTTGGTCGTTAGCCCAATTTCACCATTATATAAGGTGTGCAGGTTTTCAAGACATGTTAAATTGTGGCATTAAATTTTTTAGCCTATAAGTATATAAGAAATAAAAATAGTGACAAAAATAAACCCAGATATAAACCCAAACAGACCCTTCTTATGTTTGACAAAGGTGCCAAAAATATACATTGGAGAAGTGAAATTCTCTTCAATAATTGGTGTTGGAAACCTGGGTATTTATATGTAGAGTTATGGAACTAGATGCCTGTCACCTGGAACCAAAATAAATTCAAAATACCTTAAGCCACTGTCTGCATATAGAGAATTACCACAATGAAATAACATTGTATTGTTAATGTATGCTAGCTAAAAAATACAAAACACACACACTAGAGGAGAATAGGCCATTCTGAGAGGACTAGTCATATCATGAAGAAAGAAAGTAAGGTGAGTCAATCCCTTGCATGGGGAGTGTCTCTGAGTTGCACAAATTGGTCATGCATGTGATTGATATAGTACTAAATCCTTGCCAGATATGGAACACCTAATCAGCTTGTTTCCAGGCTTACAAATCACTTATAATAATATAGTTTCTAAAGGCTGGTGTGTGAGGCAAGTGGTACGAGCACTTGCTTAGCAAGTGTGTGGCCCTGAGTTCAACCTGAGCCCTGCTGATACAATTTCTAAAATTACGTCTGACTAAAAATGGGAAATATTGATATGCTGTATATTCAAATTGCTAATTTAAATGCTTTAAAATTTTTTAACTTAAAAAAGTCATTGATGGCTGGGCATCATTTGTCTCACCTGTGATTCTAGCTATTTGGAAGGCAGAACCCAGGAAAATCAGAGTTGGAATCCAGCTGGCGCAAATAGCAGTGAGACACTATCTTGAAAATAACACAAAACAGGGCTTCTGAAGTGCCTCAGGTTGTAAACCATGTGTCTATCACGTCTGAGGTCCTGAGTTCAAACTCCAGTGCCACCAAAAACAAAATCCCACTAAAAATAGAACTTCTATGTGATCCTGCTCTACCTTTCCTGGGCATACATGTGAAGGAATCTAATGCCTATGTTTACAGCAGCATTACTGACAATAGCCAAGCTATGGAATCAGCTGTTGTGCCCAACAACCAATAAACCAGTAAAGAAAGTGCAATGTATATATAATGTAATATTCATCCACAAAGAAGAATGGAATTGTGTAATTTGGCAGAAAATGGGTAGAGTTAGAGATAATTATGTTAAGCAATATAACCAGTCTCAGACACATACCACATGATTTATATCATATGCATAATCTAGAACTTTTACATGAATGTACAAGGGATTCTATTTAGGGTGGAAACCATTGTTGAAGGGATGGAGAAAGGGGAATTTCATGAGAGGATTAATATGAAGGAGTTCATTATAGTCACTCATGAAAATAGCACAATGAAACGTCCTTGTAGAAGTAATATACACTATAAACACATGTTAAAACTCAACTGGAAAACCACAAAATATGTATAGATGATATATGTTTCAAAAACACAAAAGAAGGAATGAAAATTCCAACTTGGTCATGGAGGCCTGACTCAAGCAATAGAAGCCTGACTAGCAGCAGGAGGAAAATGTAATTCATTCCTTTGAGGTTAAATTAGTACCCAGTTCATTTATGGTAGCAAGTTTTTTTACCAAGGCAGACACTTTACCATTTCAGCCATTCCTCCAAAACCAAAAACTTAATAAAAGTAGTGATTTCAGAGAACAGCATAAGATGTTCAGAGCACACGGTAAGAAGCAGGTGTTGGTCTGGAATTGTACAGACTGGCTTGGCTAAATGCAGTTATACCCAAGACTGGGCCAGGTTTGCCCAAGGGAAGGAAGCCTAGGCTATGGGGAGCACTGAGTGCAGTCTCTCCAGGAAGTCAGTCACCTGTAAATTCTTCAGTAAATGTCCCTCTGAAAACTCTTAGAGAACACAAATCAGATGAGTGTCAAGAATAGGCATAGAAGTTGTGTAAATATAAGAAACGTGGGCAAACCTCCAGGTCTTCCAAGTGACATCAGAAGCATGACATAACTGGAGAGAAACCCTATGACAATAAATACTGATGGTGCCTTTGGGTGTCACAGCTCTGTCATCTACACAAAAAGACTCATTCTAGAGAGAAATTATAGAAATGTAATCACTGTGGGGATGACTAGTTCTAGCTGCTTTGAAATATGTGAAAGAATTCACACTGGAAAGAAACTATGTAAGCACTGTGGGAAAGCCTTTTTGTCTTTGACTCAAGTTTGGAATATGGAAATATTTATAGTGAGCTGAAATCCTGTGTATGTAAGCAATGTGGGAAAGCCTTCATTTCTTTTTTTTTCCTTTTATTTATGTTTTTTTATTATTCATATGTTCATACAATGCTTGAGTCATTTCTCCCCCCTTCCCCAACTACCTCCCTTACCCCCCTGCCCCTTCCCTCTCCTCCCCACCCCCTTGCTACCTGGCAGAAACTATTTTGCCCTTATCTCTAATTTTGTTGAAGAGAGAGTATATGGAATAATAGGAAGGAACAAGGGTTTTTGCTAGTTGAGATAAGGATAGCTATACAGGGAGTTGACTCACATTAATTTCCTGTGCATGTGTGTTACCTTCTAGGTTAATTCTTTTTGATCTAACCTTGTCTCTAGTTCCTGGTCCCCTTCTCCTGTTGGTCTCAGTTGCTTTTAAGGTATCTGCTTTAGTTTCTCTGCATTGAGAAGCCTTCATTTCTTTAAATGACTTTAAAGCACATAAACAATGTCACAGTAGGGTGAGCAGCACTATGTATAGGAGCAATGTGACAAAGCTTTCATTTGGCTCAATTATCTTCAAAGACATGAATGAATCCACACTGGTGAGAAACCCTAGAAGACAAACAATGTGGAAAATCCTTTCTTTATTCTGATTCCCTTAAGAAGCATGGGCAGACTCATACAGGAGACAATTCCTAAATACAGAATGTGGGAAGCCCCCATTATCACATGAACTTCCCAGAAAACATGACATTGCATTGGGAATGGAGATGGCTATTGTGTAAACTATGGAAAAGTCTCTAGTAGGCCCTGTTGAGTTCAAGAATATAAAATAGCATGTCCTGGTGAGAAATCCTCAGTAGAAGAGAAGTTACACAGTCTTCACTTAGACAACATGTAAGAATGCACCCAAATCAAAGCCTTTTTAATGTAAAAAAGATAGCAAAGTAGTCATTTAAAACAAACTGTCATCTCCCATTTTAACAGTAAAAGACATCCACAAATTTCTCACTGATGCCAGGCACTGATGACTCACTCTTGTAATCCCAACTGCTTAGGAGGCAGAGATCAGGAGGATGGTGGTTCCAAGCCTGCCCTGGCAAATAATTTAAGAGAACTAGTCTTGAAAATCTCATTACCAGAAATGGCTGGCAGAGTTGCTTAAGTGGTAGAGAGTACAGTGCTTATCTAACAAGCCTGAGGCCCTGAGTTTAAATCCCAGTACCACCAAAAAAAAAATGTTCACGGGTATAATTTTAGCTTAATTACTAATTACTAGCAAGCTTTCCTCAGTGATTGAAGTTTATCCTGCCCTTTTGTTGTTGTTGTTCCACTCCACCATGCTCCTCATCTCTGTCACTTGGAGTGATAGACCCTTTCGGAAGTGGATATGCAGCCTCTGAGCAGTTCCAGTAAACCAGGAAAGACCCAGAAGCCCAACACAAGTTTCCATACTTAACCCCTTTGAGTGATGCATCTTTCCCTAAGAGCAGACTCTGCTTCTCAGGCAAATATTCTGTATTGTTCATTAATAGCTTATAGATGGTGCTGGGAGGTGGGGACCTTTTTTGGGATGGTATTGGGTTTGAACTCAGGCCCTCGGTCTTGCTAGGCAAGCATTTCTATCACTTGAGCCACTCCATCAGCTGTTTTTAGTGTTGGGTTTTTTTGAGATAGGGTCTCTCGAACCATTTCCCTGGGGTTGGCTTCTCACAAAGATCCTCCTGTTCTCTGCCTCCTGAATAGCTAGGATTACACTCATGAGCCAGCTTCTCTTGAGTTGAAGTGCATCCCTGATCTGGCTTCACCATGTAGGATCACCCTCCAGTACCTGAGTGCCCTCCCTCGACAGGAATCTGCTTCCTAGAAAACAACAGGGAACCAAGAATGGCAGGACAAAATGGCCAAAAAACATGAAAAAATGCTCACCATCCCTGGTCATAAAGGAAATGCAAATCAGAACCACACTAAGATTCCACTTTAATCCAACAACAAATGTTGGCAAGGATGTGGGGAAAAAGGAATCCTCACACACTGCTCATAGGAATGTAAGCTAGTACAACCACTTTGGAAAACAAAATGGAGGCTTCTTAAAAAACTAAACATAGATCTGCCATATGATCCAGATCTATATCATTCCTAGGGATATACCCAAAGGCACCTGCACACCCATGTTTATTGTAGCACTATTCACAATAGCCAAATTATGGAAACAGCCATTATGCCCCACTACCAATGAATGGATTTTTAAAATGTGGTATTTATACACAATGGAATTTTACTCAGCCACAAAGAAGAATGAAATTTTGTCATTCTCAAGTAAATGGATGGAACTGGAGAATATCATCTTAAGGGAAGTTAGTCAGGCTCAGAAGGCTAAAAATCATATGTTCTCCCTCATATGTGGACTTTAGATCTAAAACAAATGCAGTAATATTATTGGACATGGGTCACATACTAAGGGGAGAACATGTACAGAAGGAATAGGGAAAGGTAGGAAACCCAAAAATTTGAAAGTGTTTGATGTGCCCACCATAGAGGAGTGAATAAAATAATCTTAAACTGACAGAGGTCACTATGGAAGGTGACCAGGAAGTAGTGAAGAGGTCTGGCAGAGATGCACCAATTCAGGTTGTAATACACACGAGCATGGAAGCAATGCTGGGAATCTCTCTGTATAGCTATCTTTATCTCAAACTAGCAAATATGCTATGTCTTTCTTGTTATCATTTATGTCTTCTCTTCAACAAAATTGGAGACGAGGGCAGAACAGGTTCTGCCTGGAAGCGAGTGGGGAGAGAGTGGCAGGAGGCTGGGGGAAGAGATGGCCCAAACAATGTATGCACAATAATAAAAAATAAAATTTAAAAAAAGAAGAAGAGCCCTGCTCTAGTCACCCCCAAAAGCTGACTAGTCTACGCTCAGCAGAAGCTTGAGGAGTCGACTCTCCAACGGGACAGTCTGTCTTCCACACCAGTTATTTCACTGTAATGCATTGTCACCCCTTGTCTGTATCTGTCGCTGTACTTCTCACCCTAGTCTTTGCCATAGGTTTGGTAGAAACTACCTCTGCTGATTGGACTCACAGTGAAAGGTTTTTATTAGCTCTCTTCTATCTGTTTTGGGCAGGATCCAAAATTACTATTTATTGTTACTGCTGTGGTTTCCCTGAGTAGCCAGGAGATGACAACCAAGCACATGCAGGAAACACTGGGCAACTTCTGAAGCCAACTTTCTTCCCACCAGCTTCTTATTTAGGCAACTTGTAAGCCCCTCCCCTCCAGCCTGATTGGCCCGCCTAGTTCTGAGTGACAGGCAAAGCTGTGCTCTAATTGACTTGGGTGGGACCTAAGCGAAGGATTCCAGTCACAGCTAATCCCAAGCATCTTCTGGCACGGGAGACAGGGCCCATTCTAGGGCACAATTGAAGCAGAACCCGTCCCTGGCTTTTCAGAGAGGTCACCTGCATCCTCCTGTACCTAGTGGGCTCGCACTGTCCTTTTCCTGGAAATTGGGCACCAGTTGGGCTCAGGGAATTCCACGCTGTGTCCCATGGGGACAATTCCTGGCCTCAGAGGAACTGGAAGAAGGGCCTGCTGTCACATTTGAGGAAATTGGAATGAGACAGTCGGATTCGTGGCCAAGACTTTCTCACAACTTATCTCTCAACTTACCCAGTTTCAGCCAAGAATATAAAAACATTGCACAAAGTAATAAAATTATTCACTGCATGGAGCTACTGCAGATACATGGCAACAATTCTTCTAGGGAATCCAGAGAAATAGTAGACATGTGAGCTGCTCATACCAGCAACCTACTTCACCCAGGGTCCCCAAACTTGAATTCAGAAGTAATTAATCAGTTCCTGTGTTGAGGCAGGGACAACTAAGGATTTAACTCTGGGAGGTCCCAGTGCCCCACTGTCCCCTCCTCCCTCTCCATGTCCTTCAACATCTTAGTATTCACCAGCCGGCACTCTCATGTAGATCATGTTAACATTCTGACATAAAATGCCACCTAAGTTCATAAACCATTTTTCCAGGAAATGCCCTAAATGAGATTTTAATTATATATATGTATATATATATATATATATATATAATAGTCAGGCTCCAGCATCTGTTTGCATACCAATACCAACAGTGCGCAGAGATGGCCCAAAAGGCCACCAGAGTTACAACCTCAGAAAGGACAGAACCCCCAAGGGCATCTGCAGGTGGGTGTCCTGCTTCTCTGTGCTCTACAGCTTCTGTCCCCACTCCTTCTGCCCCTGTTCTGCTGAAGAGCTGGAGGCCACATGCAGGGGAGGAAGTATCAAGGGGACCTCATTGTCTTCCCTCTACAGCCTCAAGAGGAGCCTCAGCTTGGAGACACAGTCCTTGTGGCTTTGTCTTCCCCCACCACACACACACACACACACACAGCAGTTTCTTCACTTGCCTTAAGCCAATGTTGATGAGTTAATGAGATGAAGACATTGAAACAGATTTTCTTTACTTGAATCCAGAAGAAGAACTCCTTTCCTTCTGTTTTTACTTCATAGCCAAGGAAAAGTCTGACACTTTCTGTGCAATGAGAAATTGGCAAAGAATTTCCCACTTAGAATGCAGACACCAGCATGTGATCCAACAGAGAAGAACAAGAAACTAATCAACTATGACCTCTCCCCTTTTTCATTTGAAACCAGTTGCCTCACCTTCCCAGTTGGTGGCTGTCACCTGGGGCTTGTCCTGAGGGTTTGCATATTCTGTTTACCCTTTTAAAACTGTCCTTCCTTCCCATTTGTTACAAGCACTCATGTTAGGACAAAGATGAAATGTGCAAACTTTAAAATTTAAATGTTCATTTTTCTCTAAGATTCAGCTCAGTAAAAGATTACCCCAGTTCCCTGCAATTTTAAACTACAAGATCAAAGCTAACAGTTTGATATCAAAGTTATATATTGAAAAGAAATAATGGAAAACACAGTTGGGAAATATTTAGGAAAAAATACACAGAATGAGGGAGCCCTGCTGTGTCAACTCTGGTCCCTAAATTCAATCATATACCCCCTGTCATAACCAACATATGATGCTTCTGAACAGTAAAGCTGAACCAAAGCAGCTCAACAAGAAAGAAATGTCACATAAAGGTAGTATGTTTTGTTTCTGATACAGTTCTGTAGTTCTTATATTCAGATCTATTCTAAATATTTCTTTGTTAAACTCATGCTTATTCACCTGCTTTTTTAAAGATCTGTTGTTTAAAGGTTAAAATCTCTGTAAAACCTAAAAAGATTTTAAAATTTGCCAGAAATGCAACAGATTCTCAATTAAAATTTATTTAAAATAATGCCCTCCACTGATGTTAGTTTTACCACCTGAAAAACTACAGAGGAACGTTAAAAGATTTAAACTACTGTGCAAAATTTCTTCATGAAAAGTGTTTAAAGGCTGGTGCAAAACTGGAAGTGTATTCTAAACAATTTTGGCTTTGGGGAAACAAAAACCATATCTGAGAAGTGATCATCAGTTGTGCTGGTGGCCAGCTTCATCTTTTCCGGCCTGTGTTCAGCAAGCAAGTCTCCTGCTGACACTAGATGGAAGAGTAGGAGGTATTCCAGCTGTAAGTGGTCCATGGGCTCCTCCTGGCAGTTGTAGCACCACAGTTTCTTCTTGGTCTGGGAAATCCATTGTTTGTGCTGTGTTGCTAGCTTCTTGATTTCTTCTACAAATTCTTCTTTACACTCTTCCTTTACTTGCTTACATTTTCTTTCCATCTCACCCTCATGTTGTCTATGGCTTTATTTACAGCTTGTCTTTTCTGCCATTTCAGTACTCAGCTTTTCCAGGTTCCTTGGACAACTCTCCAGGTCTCTCCTTTGTGGTCCTATCTTTATAGTTGTTGAGTGTGCCAGGTGCTGGTGACTCACATCTGTAATCCTAGCTACTCAGGAGGCACAGATCTGGAGGACTGTGGTTTAAAGCCAGCCTGGGCAAATAGTTTACAAGACCCTGTCTTGAAAACACTCAATACTGGTAGCTCAAGTGGTAGAGCACCTGCCTAGCAAGTGCAATGCCCTGGGTTTAAGTCCCTGTACTGCAGAAAAAAAAAGTCATTGAAAACTTTGGGGTATCTGGCAGTGCTGGGGTTTGAACCCAGGGCCTGCTAGGCAACCACTCTGCCAGCCCATGGTGATAACTTGGGATCATATCAAGGACATGATCCTAGCTGCTACTCTGCAGAACCTGCCACACCACCTGCTGATGGATGTCTTAGTCTGAGGTTTCTGACCCAACCCACCACCCTAGATGTCTTAGTCTGAGGTTTCTGACCCAAGGGGTTCCTCAGACCTTGGAATCTCTGAAGTGTAGACTGTCTCTTTCATGCTGATGAGATGACTGGTCATCTGGAAGCCCTAGATAGCTTCAGAATAGGGAATTCTCAGGTAGCTAGAAAGAAAAAAGATTGGTTAAAGGTTGGAGCATTTAAAGTTATTTTTTGTATGTCATTGTCACAGGGTTGGAATGTTCAGCCATGCCCCCCAGATCTCTGGGCAAGGGAAAAGGACTAAAAACTGAATTAACCATCACTCAACAATGACATAATCGATCATGTGGATATAGAAGAACCTGCATAAAATCCCTAAATGATGAAGTGGAGAGAATGGGTGGGGGAAGACAGGGAGGTGATGGGAGGTTATGACCTCAAAACAGGACATGGAAGGTCCTCACATTCCGTTCTCCATGCTGTGGGACTGGGGTTGGCAAGACCAGTCCAGCACCACCACCACCACACAAGTTTCCCAGCAGGCACCATAACTCCCAATCATTAGCTATGAGGGGACAGATCTGACATTCATGGCTCAGGAAATATGTTTGGAATGAATGATTGAGCAAGAAGAATGGAGAGTATTGGGAAGTGGAAGGAACTCGATTGTTTAGCCAAGCACCTACATTGAATGGGTGTCTACATGCTTTGGGCTTGATGTCCACATGTACTTACCATTTGCCAGTGTGGAAACAGAGGGACAAAAACATCCCTGGGCCAACTTCACAGAGCTGTCTTCAGACTCAGTCACTTCTGGAGACTGTATCATATATACAGGAAGAGAGGCACCAAATGCTCGTTAATCAGAGGTGGTACCATGCTGGTGGCCAGAACAGTGCCAAGCCAACCCATGACACTTAATCTCATTATTTCTTCTTTCTGGACCTCATATTCTCCTGTAAAGTGAGTGAATTTGGCCAGATTACTACTCTGATGTTAGAGTTCTCTTTGGAAATTTAAGTATTCAAGGGACTTGACTTTTGCTTTGGTGGGACAAGGTCAGGTTAGTCAGCCTTGAGCAAAGGATGGGACATTTCTTCAGCCTAAAGTTATTTGAGTCTTTTCACACAAGTGAGATTATAGGGGAAGCAGCAATACCCAGGATTCTGAAGATTGTGTCAAGAAGCTCCATGGGCAACACTAGAATTGCTTCCTATAGGGTGAATACCAGGAGAAGTAGGACTGTGAGAAGTAGCAAACTGTGAACCTGGGTCATGTCCTCTTCACCCTTAGGCCTGACTCCTGGCTCCTTTCCCTCTCTTGCCTCTGGGTTTCAGAAGCATCAGTGAAGGATAAGAGCACTGAACCCAGCATTCTTTTTTTTTGTACTGAGGTTTAAACTTAGGGCCTACACCTTGAACCACTCCACTAGCCCTTTTTTGTGAGTTTTTTTTTTGTCAAGATAAGGTCTCAAACTATTTGCCTGGGTTGGCTTCGAACTTCTAGCCTCCTGATATCTGCCTCTGAGTAGCTAGGATTACAGGTGTGAGCCACCAAAACCCAGATCAGGCATTCTTTGGTTGACAGACTGTCCTTTTATCAGGTCCTTTCCATACTAATTGTGAACTGATGAAAGTGCTATGAATGAACAAACA
The DNA here is from genome assembly GCF_047511655.1 of Castor canadensis. NCBI lineage: Eukaryota > Metazoa > Chordata > Mammalia > Rodentia > Castoridae > Castor > Castor canadensis. The sequence goes on from NC_133399.1 coordinate 14,872,595, forward strand.
TGAGCTTAGTTCTTGTTAGGTCCCTGGAGTCCATAGGGTGGGTGGAAAATCCCAAGGCTATGCTATCTTTAACCAGACCCCCTGAAGTATAGCCACTTGTAAAATTCCCCTGCTTGCAAAACCTCAACAAGTTCCTGTTTTTCAACTCGTGGTACATGTTGGCCCGTTCTATCTGGTGATCATTGACAATCAAGGCCCAAAAACCCAGCTGTTCTCTGAAACAGATACCCTCCCCTCTTTGATGGATGGTCCCTCCTATAAAGCCCACAACCCAATATACCCAGGCTGCTGCACTCTGAATCCGAGAGTCAGCCCAGCAGTCTGTGCCCCAATAAATCTTTCTTTTCTACACGTGGTGCAAGTCTCTGTTCAGCCGTTCCTTACAGTTCTGTTTCTCCAATAAACTAGACATGGGGCAGAATACATCTACCCATAACATAGGGAGAAAATTGACATTACTGTCTGATTCCACTTGGAATCTATCCTCAATCCACACAATACTTGAGCTTTAACTGGCTTCTTTCTGGCCCAACTGTGACCATTACCTGTGGATCTTCAGCTCCTTCAGTGTCTATCCCTGGTCTGTATTTCCTGTTTTCACTCCATCCATGCCCAGCTCACCTTCAAGCCATTTCTTACACAGTTTTCTGTTCCAAGAATAGCGCTGTAACATTGACTGGGAAATTCTGCTTTGTCTTTCAGGGCTCCAGGTAAAATGCCACCTCTTTCTTCAAGCTAGTCATTGTCATACTCCTTTGCTACTACAATCTCACAGCATATCTGTCTGTTTTATTTTCTCAGAATCAAGAAATGTGTCTTTTCACTCATTTGCTATGGAAGTATTCTTGGTACTGAGTATCAGCAATGACTAAGAAAAAGGTATTCTCTCAGCTTCTCATGATACATTTTGGAGAGCTGTCATGTATTCATGAATGTCAGAAAGGTCATAGGTGTGATAAGGGAATCCCGACATTCTGCAGGATCTCAATCCCAAAAATATCCCCATCTATCATGAAAGACCATTTCAAAGAGGTAATTTAAGAAAGTGAAAACCTCAGTATTGGTGTGAATCAGATCAGTAACCTGGAGTGACTGGCAGCAGAGTCAGGCCAGTGACTCCAGGCTGAAGCCCAGCTTAAGCTTGCAAGGGGAGGCATTGGTGTTTTCCTTCCTACTCCTTTGATAGCAGGCATCCCTTTTAGGTGGCTGCCATGTGCCTACACTACTAGAGATTTTGGTTTTGATATCTTTTCTTTCCTCTTGCATCCTTTGTAGAATACTGCTGGCATGCAGCTCCATTTTCTCCATGCGTCGAATAATTGTATTCCTTGTTGGTGTGGTTTTTATGTTCTTGACTGAAAATGGATAGATTGAAACATGAGAAGAGCCTTGGCCATCTGTTTCATTCCAAATCCCTTCCCCCAGTTCCAGTGTCCAGGCCTGCCTTAGAATCTTCTCCTCTGCTGTCACAGGTTTTCTGCATGGGGCAACCAAGTCCGGCATTCTCTGAACACACTTGTGGCCCCATTTCAGGAGGAATGAGCAGGACGGGCTCACTGAGTACAAAAGAAGCAGGGGCCCGCTCTGGAAGCCCTACGATGAGGTTTTTGAGACAGCGTCTTGTTAACTATTCTGGGCTGGCTCCGAACCGTGATCCTGCTGATGTCTGCTTCCTGAGTAGCTAGGATCACACATGCCAGGCATTGGCGCCCAGCGCAGTCCGTCAATTGGTTCTGTTTATCTACGTTGAGAATTCTACGTTGTGTCTCAGGCCAATCAGTGACGCTCTTTTTTAGCCGCCCGAATTGACCAATGAGGAGCCCCGATGGTCGGAGGTCGCCATTGGCTCCGCACAGCTGTCGTACTTTCGGTGGCCCCGTAGTTGCGGTTCACGTGGGCTGCCAAGAGGTTGCGGGTGTCTTAGCCTCGGTAGCTGTGTCACCTCCGCTGACTTCAGGACCACAGGGAGGACATCTGGACGCACCTGGACAGCGGGAAATGGTGAGAGCGGCACAGGCCTTCTGCAGCCGTGGGGGGAGGGGCCGTTGGAACCGGAAGCGGCGGTGGCGCTGCCTGGGTCCCCTCGGCTCCGGACTCTGCGATCTGATTCCACCTTTGGCGCCCCGACCCTGGGTCCCCAGCGGCCTGTGGGATGGGACTGGTCAAGCGGCCGGAACCCCGTCCTGTCCTGAGTCCCCTGAGGCGACTTCGTCCCAGCCCGCAGCCCTCGCTGGACAGCTTCACCCGCAAACCCAAGTCTTCCCAGACCGTGCGGTGATGCGGGAGGCCATGGACGGCTCCCTGCTGTTTATGACGTCTGTGCGTGCGGGGTCGGGGCGCTGCTGTGCGGGGACCCATCTGTCCTTTCTCTAGCGTGGGGCCCGCGTTTCCTGTGAGACTTTCAGGTTCAAGGGAAATGGGGCTTAAATTCGGCGACCTGTCTCGTTCCCTCAGACCCATTGGAAGTGAGGATCCACGTGCACACGCGGTTGCCGTTGGAGAGGAGGGGAGACATGTTTGCCCTCTGTGACGCGCTGTCCTCAGACCGATTCGGCATTGTTTTAGAACGAAATGATGATTAACGTAGGGCATGCCTTCTTTCTTTCTTTTTTTTTTTTTTTGCCGTACTGGGGTTTGATCTCAGGACCTTCACCTTGAGCCACTCCACCAGCCCTGTTTGTTGTGATGGGTTTTTTTCCCCAGGCTGGCTTCGAACTGCAATCCTCCTGGTCTCTGCCTCCTAGGTAGCTAGGATTACAGTACAGCGTGAGCCACGGGCACCAGGCAAGGACATTACTGCTTTACCAGAGTGTTATACTGTTGGGAAGCCCCAAGGGTAAGGTGTGCAGGCATCTCATACCTTAGGCAGAGAAGGCCTTGCTGTCATCGGGATGAGAGAAAACAGTAGGAAGAAATTGGGAGAGGAGGGGCGATGGGATGTCAGAATCCTAGTGGAGAAAGTTACCCTGTGCTCATCTGTTCCGAGGTTGGGGATAATGGTTTCTTAGCTGGGTCAGGGTTAGATGGGTCAAAGTCGCAGCCCCCTAATAAGGAAAGAAACGTAGAATTTGCTTCATAAATGTTTTGCTTGCAGTGATAATTCCAGCTGAGATTTATATTTATTCATTTGTCTTGGTGGTTCTGGGTTTGCACTTAGGGCTTTCACACTTGTGAAAGGTGCTCTACCTCTTGAGTCACGCATCCAGCCTGGTACGCATATTTGAGGCAAAAATTGAGAAAACGCATCTGGGCGTGTCAGTGGTTAAAGGGATGAGGGGGAATTGGTGTGGGTGGTCCAGTGTAACAATAATGAAAGGGTGTTTGTCTGCTCTATGCTGCTTCTCCAAAACTGAAAAGATCTTGATGTTAGAAGTCTTTAATCAAAGCTTTTTACCAGTATTCCATTCAGCTCACAGGAATAATTTCACTGGTTTCCTCTTGCCTTCAGGTATTTGGTCTAGACAGTATAGTCTCTGCCACTTAAGAAAGTCTGAGAGGGGCAGTCTGTGAAAAAGACACCTTTGGGTTCTGCCTGCTGTGTATGTGAGAGTTGGTAACTGTATGTAATATAATGTTTTTAAATTGGTCTTTATGTCAGTTTCTGGCACAGAGATCCTAAACACCCTTGGAATCTCCTGAGAATAGGAGTGTCCTTGTGTTGTTTTTCATATGTCCCTTTCAAACAATGTCTTAATTTATATTAATCAGGTGACTCAGGGTGCCACCCTTGTATCTGTTCAGGACGTAGACTGGTGACCAGACAGAGCAAACACATGCTATGGGCTCTTTATCAGCAGTGGATGCAGTGTGGTGGGATTGAGCCCTGAAGTTGTAGGGATGGTGCTAAGTGGAAGTGGTGTCAGAGTTGAGTTGCAGGACACTCAGTTGGTGTGGGAGAATTGGTTGGTGTTTAACAAAATCACATTTTTGGTGTCAAAAATGATGGCAGACAAATACAGCACAGATTATAACCTTTAAGGACCTTTGCGCAGTGAGTAGGGACTGGTCAAAATTCGGTCTATGAAGGAAGTAGCCTTTCCGTGATGGGAGGAAAGGAGAGAAGGGTGCCAAGAGGTGCCAGAATTGCATTTCTTGGCTAAAGTTTACTTCATTCATTTCCTGGCAGTGAGCCACTCTGGGGTGTGCCTGCCCACAGGGAGTGGTCTCCAAGCTTAGGAAGTTTTTGAAGCATCTTCTTAGTGTGGGTTCCTTATGAAGTGTAGATGAAACAGGCTGCTTGCCTATCTTTCATAGTGTGAGTGTAAGATGGTGACTTTCTTCATTTGATCCTCCATGACTAGAGTAAAGAGATCTGAGGAAACAGAGAATTCTTGGAATAAGTTATTTGCTTCAGACAGGTTTAAATAAGAACATAAACATCCTCTGGTAGAATGGCTCAAGTGATAGAGCGCCTACCTAGCAAGTGTGGGGCCCTGAGTTAAAACCATTAAAAATAAAGAAAAACAGAAACATTCAAGTGACTGCTGTGTAGGTGATTAAGTACACCCTGGTATATCTTTCTGACCTCATCTAGCTCGGTACCATTTGTCAGTAAGCATCATTTGCTTGGTCATGTTTGTTTTGAATGATTTAATATTGCTAATGAGTAAATATTAATCTATCAGTGGTATCATGGTGGCTTCTCTGCCTGACTCTTTGCACATGTGGTGAAGTGTAAAGGCTGTACATCAGCCTCTTCTCACTCATTCCTCTATTTATGGGTTGAGTTGTTTTGTTTTGTTTTTTGATGTTGTCATTGTTATCCTTTTCTTGTCCCTAACCAATGCATCAAAAAAAAATTTGTAACAAATGGGGGAAATTTGCTGGTGTGCAGATTATGGATAATTCAAATTTAGTAGAAGTTTTGATGTATATGAGTTTATCACCTGACCTTTTATGGATGTTTGCTTATTGTGTATTTTGCCAACATTTGGAATGATTTAATTCATTAGATTTGTCCATCTAGCATTCCAGCTTCTTTATGGTACTGTTTCTCTCCTCTCTCCTCCACCATCCTCCTGTCCTCCCTCCCTTCTTACACAGTCTATTTGTTTGGTGGTACTGGGGTTTGAACTCAGGATTTCCTGCTTATGAGATAGGCACTGTACCATTTGAGCCACGCCTCCAAGCCTTCTTGTCTCTTTATGCTATATAAGTGGTGTTCTGTTTTTTTTTTTTAAACTTCTTTGTAGTAAATATAGTAAAATGCCACATGGTTGTGTATTAAGGTCATGATATAAAATCATTTATTAGTTTTAAGACTGTTTTGTTCAGAGTATAATACAATGTTCTTAGTTACAGTCATCATATTATATAAGACATCTCTCGAACTTATTTCTCCTTTGCAACTGTAATTTTGAACCCTTTGAAGAATATCTCCACATCCCATGTGAAATGATTTTCCTTATAAAGAAAAGAAACTTGAGTCTTATTTTCTAATCTGTTCTGTCACTGTCTGTTGATTGGTCTTGTGTAGATAATTTGCATTTAATTTCATCATGTATTTGGTTGTATCATATAACAGTTTACTATTTATTTTAGACTATGTATAAGCTTCCCATGTTTTCTATCTTATTTTAACTGAGCATTTTTTCTATATATTGTTAGTGATTTCTCCAGATTGTGAAAATCTGTTTACTGCTAATGGAAATGCACTTTCAAATAGCAATGTAGTATTTCAGGGGTAGTGCAGGTATCTCAGTTTGTTTCCAAATCCTGTTTCCCATTCTGTAAAAAATTGCTGTCATTCATTTTACATATCTTTAGCTCTAACCACCTACTACATGAAGTTGTCATTACTTTGAGCAAACATTTTCTGAGAATACAGTTAGGAATAAAGTAAGGAATAAAGATTTTATTGTATATCCATTTAATTCTGTCCTACACTCTCTACTCAGTCAAACACTCTATCATTTGAGTTCTTAACATCTTTTTCCTTTTCTATAGAGAGCTCCTTTCCACAGTTCATGCATTGCAGATACCAGTGACACATTCTCTCATTTTTATTTTCTTCTGACTGCATAATTTCAATTTTTTAATCTTCATGTTGATTCTTTGTTGTTCTTCTAGTCTGCCATCCAGCACCTCTAGTAATGACTAAGTTGTACTTTATAACTTAATTTCTATTTCTGTATGTTTTTTATGATGATTTCTATTTCTTTATTGATATCATCTCATTCAGACATGCTATTTCTTTGTTTCTGTTAGCCTTTCGCCCTGGGTGCCTCCACCCCTTTCATTGTATTTCTTAATTGCCAGTATGTCTTTTTCTAATAAGTCCAATGCCTAAAGTTTCTTGGAAATTGTTTCTCTGTAGTCATTTCCATTGATTAACCATATTTCTCTGTTTCTCCATATTTGTTACCATTTTCTTTTATTGTTGGAGAGTGGACATTTCAATAGTTGGAAAGCATATCTCAGATGCTCTTTTACTGATGTTGAGTTAGGGCTATTAGAGAGTGTCTGTTACTTCCATGTAATCCTTGGGCTCTGGGAATTGCCCAAGTTATTACACATTTGGGAAATGTTTTTCAAACCAGGATTTATGCAAAACCCAGAAATTTTGAAGTGAATCGTCTTTCCCCAACATCAGAAGCAGACAGGTAGTTTCTTCTGAATGTCATTATGAGAACCCAGAGGGTTTTTTGCAGGTGAAATTCCCAAACCCTCTAACAGCCTACAAAACCAATCATGATGGAAATAGAAAAAAATATTTTTGTTGGTACTGGCATTTGAATTCAGGGCTTCACACTTGCCAGGCAGATACTCTACCATGTGAGCCACAGTGCCAGCCCTTTTTGTGTTGGTTTTTGTTTCTTCAAGATATGCTCTCAAACTATTTGCCTTGGCTGGCTTTGAACCATGATCCTCCTGATCTCTGCCTCTGAGTAGCTAGGATTACAGACGTGAGCCACCAGTGTCCAACTCAGAAGGACTGATAGACTAAAGCAACAACCCACTACACATACACACACCACAGATCTGGTAGATTCTTAGAGGACTAGGAAAGCAGCATGTTCAATTCTTTTTCTTGACACTCTTTTCTGTGTTTTTAATTTTTAAAATTTTTAATTCTTTGTTTTTAAACATTTCAATATTTAAAGAATTCTTATTTTTTATTCCTCTTTCAGTCTTATTGTTTTTTCTTTATTTTGTAACTGGATTTTTTTATGGTACTGGTGGCAGAATTCTGGGTCTCATGCTTGCTAAGTGGAACTCTACCTCTTGAGCCACTTTGCTGGCCCTTTTTGAATTGGTTATTTTTGAGATAGTGTCTTGTTTTATGTGTAGGCTGGCCTGGACTGTGATCCTTTCTCCTGTGCTTCCCCACATAGCTGGGATGACAGGCATATGCCACCATACCCAGCCATTGGTTGAGATGGGATCTCACATGCTATTTTCTTGGGCTAATCTAAGACTGCTGTTTTAACAATTTCCACCTCCCGAGTAGGTAGAGTTACAGGCTTCAGCCACCATGCCTGGCTTTAAAAAATTTTTCTTCCTATTCTTTGTCTTTAACTTTGCTTCTTCTTTTTTCCTTTTCCACATTTTATTTTTTTATTAACATTACTTTTCCCTTTTAATTAACTTCATAGTTTACATTATTTTTGCTCATTTCTTTGCATAGTCATTGGTGGGGTAGTAGAGTTCTCTAATTGGTTTTTCTCATACTTTTCTATCTCTGTATTGATATTGTTAGTGTTATTTTCCTCTCTCTCTAAGTAAAACTTGAGACTTAATTCTAAAGAGAAGGCTGCTCTGTAATAAGACCCTCACACAAAAGTGGAAGAGATGTACAAATCACAAAGTAGAAACACAGCAAATATGAAAAAAATAGGAAATTAGCTTTTGTGAAACTTCATAAATTTTCAGTAAATGAATCCAGAACTGTCCAAGTGGATGAAAGGCCAGACAAAAAATTCAAAAGACTAATTTTTTTTTGGTAGTACTTGGGCTTGAACTCAGGGCCTTCACCTTAAGCCACTCTGCCAGCCCTTTTTGTGATGGATATTTTTCAAGATAGGATCTCATGAACTATTTCCCCAGGCTGCTTAGAACTGCTATCCTCCTGATCTCTGCCTCCTGAGTAGCTAAGATTACAGATGTAAGCCACTGGCTCCCGGCTCAAATGACTTTTTTGACATTTGCTCCCTATATTCCTTATGTTTTCCTTGAGCTACAGCCTGTTTGAACTGAAATTAATAAAGCTTCTCTAAGGGAGAGCTTTGAGTTAGTGCTACAATTATATCTCTTTATGTAGCTTTATGTATATAATCTTTGTCATTATGTTTATTTTTAAAGTATATAATTTTAATAGGCAGGTAGAAAATGAATTCATAATATAGAACATGGTGTTTTGAAATATGTGTACAGTGAAGAGTGGCAAAATTCAGCTAATTTACAGATGAAGTACTTCTCACAACTATCATTTCTTTGTTGTGAGAATACTTAAAATCTATCCTTTAGTGATTTTTCTGTAGTATTGTTATTACACTGTTATTAACTATAATCCCATATGGTATAATCTCTTGAACTTGGTCTCCTATTCAAGTAAAGTTTTGAATGATTTGAGCAGTGTCTCTTGAACTCCCTCATGTTTTTATAGGCAAAATGATTTTTCACGCATTGAACACAAAGTTCTTATTTTCTAATAAACTCTCACTCTTTTTTTCTTTTTCTTTTCTCTTTCTTTTTATTTTGTTGTTGTTTTTAATGGTACTGGGGTTTGAAACTTGCCTGGAGCTTGCCAGGCAAATACTTGACCACTAGAGCCACACCTCCAGCCCTCACTCTTTCGATTAATATATTTAGATAATTCACATTTAGAGGTTATTGAGACATGTTTTAACTGTTTTCTATTTAGGTCATTTTCTCTGAACTGTGAGAACCTAGTAGGGTTTCTGGAGGTGAAACTCTCACATGTATGGTATCCTCTAATCCTCCCTGTAGTTTTTACCTCTAAAACTAGTACACATTCAGACTTAAGCAGTTCATCAGGTGCAATTTAAGCCTTCCTTTCCTTGTTCTGCTTATGAGTCTATATGCCAGTCTCTACCCAGTTTGGTGACAATGACTTGCCTATTGACCTTAGTTGTTCTGGGTTTTTGCTTAAGCTCTCTCTGTTTTTCTACATTCTGAGGTTTGATTGTGTGTGGGGGGGTTGTTTATTTGTTTTTTGGGTACTGGTGGTTGAATTCAGGACTTTTAGGCTTGCTTAGCAAGCACTGTACCACTTAAGCAATGCCCCTGCCTTCTGCATTGTATGGAAAGATATAGACATCCAGGCACAGGAGGCATTTAGAACCCACGGTGGATATGACCATAGTGGAACCTCTCCCCATCATCAGAATGCTGATAGAGACAAGAGAGAAGTGTCAAGTCACTTACAAATGCAACCCCATGAGAAAAACATTGAACATCTCAGCATAAACCCCAAAGGCCACGGGATCAGGGAATGATGTATTTCAAGCCCTGAAAGGAAACAGCTGCTATCTAAGATTATTGTATCCAACAACAAAATTATCTCCAAAACCAAAAGAGAATAAAGGCCTTCCAAGATAAGCACAACTGAATCAATTCATGCCCACTAAGCCAGCATTGCAAAAGATACTTAAAGGAGTCCTGCACACAGTTGAGGAAGAAAGACAGTAACAAGAAAACTTTGGAAAGAGTATATTCCATGAGAGGAGAAGAGGAAAATGAGAATTAGGAAAAGCCGAGTGCTGGTGGCTCACACCTGTAATCTTAGCTACTCAGGAGGCAGAGATCAGGAGGATCACGTTTTGAAGCCAGCCCAGGCAAATAGTTTGTGAGACCCTATCTCAAAAAAAAAAACCATCACAGAAAAGGGCTGGTGGAGTGGCTCCAGGTGTAGACCTTGAGTTCAGGACCCAGTACCACAAAAAGAAAGAGACAGAGAGAATTAGGAAAGACTCAAACATTCTTACCTCATTTAACCTGGAAACCCCTAAGATGAATAAGGGAGAGAAAAAATAACAGAGAAAAACATTAAAATTTAAAAAATTAGAATATAGCTTTCAGTAAAACCCTAATGTAAATGGCTTTACTCAAAACACACAGATTGGCTGACTGTATTAAAAAGTAAGATCCACCTGTTGTCTGAAAGAAGCCCAATGCAAAGACATACATAACATGTATGAAACACCACACTTAAACCCCTTTGTACAATTAATATACACTAAAAAAGAAATACACAGGTGGTAAGTGAAAGGCTATAAAATGATATTCCAAGCTAGTGGATTAGGACTAGTAGAAGTGGACTAGGAGTGACTGCTTCTATCTGACAGATTTCAAGGAAACATAAGTCATTAGAAACAAAAGTAATTGTGTTATATTGTAAAAGGAAAAACCCACCGAGAAGACATGATTGTAAATACAGATATACTGAATACTGGTGAACCCAATTTCATGAAACAAACATTACTGGACATAAAGGGACACAGGTCCAGATGCAATCATAATGAGTGATTTCAATATGGTCTCAATTGATAACATTACCTAGACAAAATAGTCAACAAAGAAACTTCAGAGTTAACTTAACAGACACTGACAATATTCTGTCCAACTGCAGAACACATATTCGCAACAACTTATAGGACTTTTCCCAAAATAGAGCATGTTTTTGGTCATAAATCATGGTTTTCAAAATTTGAAAAAAGTGAAGTTTTTACATCTTAACAGATCATAATGAAATAAATCTACAAGTGAGTTATAACAAACTACAGAAAATATAGAAACATGGAGATTTAACAGTACCCTTGTGGGTGACCATTGGGTCACTGAAGAAATCATGGAATTGAACTATTCCTAAAATCAGAGGAAAATGAAAATACAACCAGACCCTGTGGAATACAGCAAAGGCAGTTCTAAGAAGGAAATTTGTAGTTATATTAATGCTTACATCAAAAAATAAAAAGATCTCAACTAATGTGAGGTGTCTCAAAGTCTTCTGAAAACCAAAATCAAACCCAAAATTAGTAGAAGGAAAGACTTAATAGAGCCACTGGGCACCAGTAGCTCACACCTGTAATCCTAGCTCTCAGGAGGCCAAGATCCGAGGTTTGAGGTTCAAAATCAGCTAAGGCAGGTAATGAGACACTATCTGAAAAATACCCAACACAAAACAGGGCTGGTGGAGTGACTCCAGTGGTAGTGTGCCTGCCTAGCAAGTGTGAGGCTCTGAGTTCAGACCCCAGTACTACCAAAATAAAGATAAGAGCGAAATTAATAAAATGGAGACCTAAGGAATAATACAACGTCTCAGTGAAACAAAGAGTTGGTTCTTAGGAAAGATAAATTTTAATAACCAGGCACTGGTGGCTCACCCCTGTAATCCTAGCTACTCAGGAGGCAGAGATCAGGAGGATTGTGTTTCAAAGCCAGCCAGGCAAATAGTTTGTAAGACCGTATCTTGAAAAATTCTTCACACAAAAAAAAGACTGGTGGAGTGGCTCAAGGTATAGGCCCTGAGTTCAAACCCCAGTAACACACACACACACACAAAGATAAGATTTAGTAATGATAATTTAGGCACTATGATTCCTAATCAAGATTCCTAATTGGACCTTGAGCAGTTGTTACAGTGACCAGTTGGTCCCCTGCCTGACTTAACTCCTACCTTGTCCCATAGATGACCACTACTCTAATCCTCTCCCTACTTTTTCTACCTTGAAAAAGTTTTTCATTAAGCAGTGTTCTTGCCGTTTTGACACCTTGGAACTTGTTACAGCTGTTACTGTTCCAAATAAAAGCTTCTAGGTGCTTTCTTTGCTTTAGTGTGTTTCACACATGCTCCTGTGTGAGGTGGGGAGTAACCTGTTTGATTGTTTTAGTGTCATGGTGTTGGAGCCTTTTCAAGATGACTTTTCAGGGCTGTGAAAAATAGTATGCAATTCAGTTTCTGGACTTGAGAGAGGATTAGTGGACTCTATTATTGCTCTCACACTCCATTTCCAGGAAATGTTAAGAGTGTGTATCACTTGCTCCGTCTGTCATGCATGACTCTTGTTTGTTGTGGTTTTCAAGAGTTAAAGTTTACTTGGCTATTTCTCACTTGCGACTAGGACTGTGGATATTGTTTTTTATATGGTGCTTAGTCTTGAGTAGATATGTTTGGTCATTTTACAGTCGTGTTCATTACTGTACTCTACACACTAATCTTTTTGTATAGCATGTATCATAGATGTTCTTTGTGGTTTCTGTTTTCCTCTCTTAATTTTCGTATATTAAATTCCTTAATCCATTTTGCATGGTCTTTTTTTTTTTTTGAGGAACTATCATTCTTTCTTTTTGGTGGAACTGGAGTTTGAACTCAGGGTTTCACACTTGCAAAGGAGACACGCAACCACTTGAGCCAAACCTTCAGCCCAGAAAACCTTCAAACCTTCAGTCAGGAAACATCCGAGTTGATTGTGACTTTAAAAGTTTCTTCCATAATGTAGCTTCAAAATCATTAAGGCACATTAGGTAAACTGTCACTCATTTTTTTTCTTTCCTTTCCTTTTTTTTTGGATAGTTTCTTGCTACATAACCCAGCCTGGCCTTGAACTGACTAACCTCCCACCTCACCCTCATGTTGGTTTGTACCCCCACATTTGGCTCAAGCTATCACTATCTTATGCTAAACATTTTAAGTAGTGGTGTTAGACATTCTTTTAAATATATAAGACTTGGTAAAATAGTTTTTGTGACTGGGAAAAGGCATATTATGGGATTTAAACAATTTTATATATGCGTATGAGTCATCATCCTGTTGACAGTGAATTTCTTGTAAGGACATGTGCCCCCCTTCCTCTTAGTTCATGGTCCTTTGACATTCTACAAACAAAAAATCCATAATGTTTGTCTAATAGGATAATGAATTGTCCTCATGAGTCTTACTTAGTTTTTACTTAAGGTTGGTTTATAAAAATCGGGTGGTACAAGCTTTCAAATATTGTCTCTCAGTCCAGTTACAGAAGATGTGCTCAGTTCGCCAGGAAACAAATGCTGGCAGGAGAATTTGTTCTGCCAGAGGATAGTATGTCAGACCACCTCATTAAACATTATTCATCTAGAGTGTATTTGAGATTTTGATTACCTAGGCTCACATTGGTGAATAGTACAGAAACAATCAGAAGTGCAAGAGTTAAGCACACTGTATACTCTTGGTAGAAACTGCTTCAGAACACTGACGCCCTCTTTTCAGTCATGCTGGTAAGGTCCATTCCAGTAGCAGTGCCCAGATACCATACACGTGGAACTTTGTTCTCACACATTTCTAATACCATGCAGTCTTACAACAGTCTTAAAACAACTGGTATTAATTTTGTAAGTTCTTTGTAGTAGGACTTTGAGAGGTAATATAGTCTCAGTTGAAAGGAAAATGAAGAAGCAAGGGGGGGGAAAGAGACCAAGAAGGAATCTGTGACTTTTGCAAGCGGTAGGTCTTTATTAGGGAGAGGAGACCTGAGAGGGACCCTTGGCCATCAGAGTAACACTCTGAGAGGGACAAGAGCATGCCTCTCTTACAGGCTGGGTTTTTTAAGCATCCTATATTGGGAAAAGGAAGGTTGGAGGGGGATGGGCATTAGAAAAAATGATTATGAAGGAGGAATGAGGGAATGCGCTGGACATTATCAGGAAGGTCATTGGGGCTGGGCAGCCAGCCATACATGTTGGTTTTTTTCTCTGGCTCTTTTATCGGAGGTAGCCATGTTTGCATTGTTTCAGTGTTTCTCAGTGTCCCAGCATCAGTGACCAAAGTGTAAACATTGGGACTAAATACAAAACAGGTGACCGTGTTCTGCTGTTAATTTACTGAATAGTTCCAGACTAGTGTCAGAGTAGCTATGTGAGAGGATGTGAGTATGGATGGAGAGGTGAATAAGAGTGATGATCATGAAATGGAGTGAATATATGGAGAGCAAGTAATTCATGAGTCAACACCTTCAGTGCTATGACACATGATTCCTCTTGGAAATGTGCATGGAATCTTTTTAGGAACCAGTGACCTTTGAGGATGTGGCTGTGAATTTCACCACGGAAGAGTGGGCTTTGCTGGAGCCTTCACAAAAGAAGCTCTGCAGAGATGTGATGCTGGAAATCTTGAGGAACCTGGCTGCTATAGGTAAACATGGCATCATTTCTTAAGTAATCAGTGAACTTCTGTTTCTTGCTCATCAGTGCTGTTGCATAATTTGGAATATGGAAAAGCAGTATTTGAGTGAAAATACCACATGTGATCCTATTAACATGAGTATATCTGGAATGTAATGATTTTCTATATTGATGAACAAATCTTAGTGATTTCTCTGGATCTATATTTTAGGGAAAAAACAGGAAGAAAATACTGAAGATGACTACAAAAATCCCAGTATAAATCTAAGGTAATTTGCACTCACAGTAGAAAGCAGTGTCTAGACATCAGAAGCTCATGATTCAGATATATCCAGCTGTAAATTGATTTAATCTCAGGAAATTTTCTCTAAAGCTGCACACACGGCATCCACAATTAGAAGATCCAGAATCTTTAATGTATCAATATTGGAAACATGTAGAGCACCAGAAAGGTACAAGAGACACTTTCCAGTAGTGAAGTATATTAAAACATTACTTGATGCACAAAATTTATTAAATGTATTTTATCATATTACCTTCAGACTTTGAGTGTAAGATATATATGAAGTAAAAATGAATTTCAGGTTTAGAATGGGCCCCATGTTCAGCATATCTCCTGAGTACTGAAGAATTTCAGTACTAATTCCTAGCATTTCATGTAAAGAATACTTAACTGTATTTAAATGTGACACAGAAATTCAGTGTTCCAAGTGCCTAAAATTGAAGTAGTGTTACACAATCACATATGAATATGTTCAAAATCGCCTTCATCAAGCCCTGCTGCAGGACATTCAAGCCATTCATGTTTCTGAATCTTTACAGAACATAAAACCAATACTTCTGGTAAATCATTACTAAATTAAACATTGTCTCTCCTTTTGTTACAGAACTAAAGTGATACAGAGACTCTGTGAAGACAAACAAAGTAGTCATTGTGTAGCACAACAGACTGCAGAGCATATTGTGAATCATAAAACTCTTGGAGTGACACCATATGAAAGCTGTGTGTGTGGAGAATTTGCTAGTGATCATTCATCCCTAAATGTGCCTGTTAGAGCTCACACTGGACACAAACCTTGTGAGTATCAGAAACATGTAGAAAAACCTTACAAACATAAGGAATGTGGGAAAGCCTTCACTTACTCTCATTGCATTCAGAGGCATGAAAGTTCTCATACTGGAGAGATACCCTGTGGTCATAAAGCACGCGATGAAACCTCTAGGTATCTCAGTTCTGATCAAAATCGTGAGAGCACTCACAGTAGAGAAAAGAACCATCAATATGAGCAACATGGGAAAGCCTTCGGGAGAGGCAATCATACTAAAATACATGAAAGAATCCACACTGAAGAGAAGCAATTTGGATGTAAACAATATGGAGAAGCTCTTGGGCCTCCGAATTCCCTTCACAGACATGAAAAAAAATCTCAGTGGAAAGAAATCTTATGAATGTAAACAATGTGGGAAAGCCTTCACTTGTTCCAGTCAGCTCCGAAGACATGAAAGAACTCACTCTGGAGAGAAGCCCTATGTATGTAAGTACTGTGGGAAAGCATTTACTTATTCCCAACACCTCCAAAGACATGAAAGAACTCACACTGCAGAAAAGCCCTATGTATGTAAGCAATATGGAAAAGCTTTCATTCGTTCCAGTCACCTTGAAAAACATGACATAACTCACACTGGAGAGAAGCCTTACGTATGTAAGCAATGTGGGAAAGCCTTCACTTGTTCCAGTACCCTTCAAATACATGAAAGAACTCACTCTGGAAAGAAACCCTATGTATGCAAGCAATGTGGGAAAGCCCTCACTCGTTTCACTCACCTTCAAAGACATGAAAGAACTCATACTGGAGAGAAACACTATGTATGTAAGCAATGTGGGAAAGCCTTCACTTGTTTTAGTCACCTTCAAAGACATGAACAAACTCACACTGGGGAGAAGCCCTATGTGTGTAAACAATGTGGAAAAGCCTTCACTCATTCCCATAACCTTCAAAGGCATGAAACCACTCACACTGGAGGGAAATGTTACATATGTAAGCAATGTGGGAAAGCCTTCACTCGCTCAAGTCACCTTCAAACACACGAAAGAACTCACACTGGAGAGAAACCCTATGTATGTAACCAGTGTGGGAAAGCCTTTAGTGATTGTAATTACCTTAAAAGACATGCAAGAATTCATAGTGGAGATAAACCCTATGGATGTAAGCAGTGTGGCAAAGCCTTCACTACTTCCAGTAATCTTCAAACACATAAAAGAATTCACACTGGTGAAAGACCTTATGTTTGTAAGCAATGTGGACAAGCCTTTACTTATTCTCGACACCTTCAAAGACACAAAAAATCTCACACTGGAGAGAATCCTTATCCTATAAACAATGTGGCAGAGACTTCACTTATTCCAGTACCCTTCAAACATGTGAGATAACTCATGCTAAAGAGAACCCCTATATATGTAAGCAATGTGGGAAAGCCTTCATTCATCCCACATTATTTTACCAATGTGAAACAACTCACATTGGAATGTAACCCTAAACATACGATATGGGAATACTTCAGTATCAGAAGGCTTTTCTAGTAGTCACAAGAATGCAGTGGATAGAACTTACATCAGTATGTAGTATTGCCTGTTGTCAGCTCAGTTCAGTCTACAGATATGAAAGAAGACTGTATGGAGAGAAACCTTGACCAGAAGACCTGTGCAAATTTTTCATTTTTCCCATGTGCGAAAATGAACATTTGGTCAGAACTCACCATCCTGGGCATGGTGGTGCACACCTGCTGTCCTAGCACTTTGGCATTGGAGGCAAAGGCCTTTTGCTGTGAACTACATAGTAAGTTCATTGCCAGCCTGGACTATGTAATGAGATCCTGTCTCAAAAAAAGAAATGAGAACATTTCATTTTAATAAACAGTGTCAGTACTGTAAAAATTCCTCATAATGTCAAAAATGAGCAATATGAAGAGGTTGGTTCTAGTTAATTTGTGTAGTGGTCCAGAAAATACAGAACCTAAAGGGAATCTACTAAAAGTTATGTATTTTATCACTAGCCTCTTTTTTTTAATTCAGTACTGGCATTTGAACTCAGGGTCTCATACTTGCTAAGCAGGTTTTCTACTACCTGAGCAATGCCTCATTTATTTTTCATGTAGGGTTTTGTGTGTTTTGCCTGGGCTGGCCTGGACCATGGTCATCCTACTTACCCTCCTCCATAGCTGGTATGACAGGATTGCACCACCACATCCACTTTTATGTTTAGATGGGGTCTAGCAAACTCTTTTTTTATCCAGGCTGGCCTCCAACTACGATACTCTCTCTCAATCATCTAAGAGTAGCTAGAGAGCTGGGGGTTGGGTCAAGTGGTAGAATACCTGCCTAAAAAGTGTTAGGCCCTGAGTTCAAACTCCAGTACTGCCAAAAGAAAAGAAAACTACTTAGGATTAGTGGTGTAAGCTCCTGCACCTGGCCTCCATGGCCCATTCTAAAACAACTCTGGACTATGTGTTTCTAATTTTTACTCTTTAACATAAGCTATAAGCTTGGCATGGTGCTAACTGTCTGTAGTCCCATCATGAGAAGCTAAGGCAAGAGAATCACTTAAGCTTGTAAGTTGGTGACCAACAAGACTCTGTCCCCAACAATAACTCATTATAAGAAATTAAGTGCGTTAAGGTGACATAATTCATTATGTTTTGTTAAAGCAATTGTGTTTGAGTTTAATGAGTACTGTCTTTTAAGTCCACTCAGCTAATAGGTTTTTGATTTCATCTAGAACTGTTGGATTCATGGGTGAGTTCAGATATAGTTGTAATATTGTAGTGGGATTAGTTTTTATGTAGCTTTTAATAATTTTGGTTAATGTTCCATTGAGAATGAGCTTTTGTTAATTGTTGCTATTTTCCTACTGGCCTCGTGTTGCAGGTTCTTTGGATTTATTTGTATGTTCTTTTTTTCCAGAACAAATGACATTTCTTTCTTCCATGGATTTTATATCTTTAAACTTTAAATGTATATATATATATATATATATATATATATGTATATATATTGTACTGGGGTTTAACTCAGTGCCTCGCACTTGCTAGGTAGGCACTCTTATATTGGAGCCATTCCACTAGCCCCTTTTGTGTGTGTGTGTGTGTGTGATGGGCTTTTTCAAGATAGAGTTGTGAACTGTCTCGTGGCTGACTTCAACTGCGATCCTCCTGATCTCTTGCCTTCCGAATAGCTAGACATGAGCCACTGACTTCCCAGCTTAAATGTATATTTTCTTTAAACAAGATTTCCATAAGCTGGACACTGGTGTCTCAATGCCTGTACCCCTAGCTATTCAGGAGGTAGAGATCAGGAGGATCGAGGTTCGAAGCCAACCTAGGCATATAGTTTGTGAGACCCTATCTCAAAAAAAACTCTTCAAAAGAAACGGGCTGGTGGAGTTGCTCAATGTGTAGGCCCTGAGTTCAAACCCCAGTACAGAAAAAAAAAAGATTTCTGTAAATTTTTTTTGGAGCATTAACTGTTTTCAGATAGATTGTAAATTAGCAGATGTTAACTTTTTTTTCCTGAAATGTCTGCAAATACACAATTATAATCAGATTACATCCAACTCATGTTTGTTGAGTTTTTCTTTTATGTCTAGTCTCTAATATGTGCATTCCGATAAAGGTGTTTCTTAGTCGTGTAAATTTTACTTTTCATGCTTAAATTGCTAGAACATTTTAAATTTTATTGCAGTATGTCTATTACTGATCAAAAGAGACTAGACTTGCCACATATCACAAGGACCACACCTTTTGTCAAGTAAGTTATAAAGAATTTGCTACAAGAACTGTCCATGATCTACAAATGACAGTGTAGTTCATCAATAAGAGCATTCTCCGTAGAATTTCTGTCAGGATTTGTGTTTGTCTTAATGGGTTAGTTGTGATTAATTGTAGTGACGCATACCAGTTGGATGCACTGAGTGAGTGAGTATCATTCTCTCTCTGTAACTATAACCTTAACCGGGAGGCTGGAATAACAGAGTGGGAGGAAATCTAAGTCCTAAGGAGTATAGGGTAATCATCTTAGTGAGAAGATCAGAACTTCCCTCATTTTGATGATTCCAAATGTGTTCTACCAATTTTAGAGATGTGTGGAAAATGTCTTGTTTTTGTCTTGATCCACCTAGTCACTGAGGAGCACTGCTTTCTTTGGAGGTTTCTGCCATGTCTCTTCATGAGACTTGGCCTTTCTGTGAGTGTGACTCCAACTGCAGTCTTCTGGGCCGGCTTCTGCCTTTCTCACTTACTAAGTAAATTTTCAGTATTTCCTCTGATGTATTGTAGTGGTCTCTGTAAGTACAGATGCTCAACCTCCATAAAGTGAGATATGTATTTAATCCATCTGCTCCAGTGAACATTAAACCTTAACCTATCCTAAGTTTAATCATCCCAGTCACTTCATTAGCCTAACGTTGTGCAAAATCATTAGATGATTTTGTTGTTGTTAGGCAACAAAGTGTCAGATGAATTCAGTGAAGATAGTACACAGTATAGTGACAGTTTTTTTTTCATGTGCTCACATGCCACTGCACAACATCATGATCAGAAGTACTACAATGAATACCACTGCCCCAGCGTGACATCGAACTTTGAAAACAACCCATTAAAAAATCATAAGTAAGGCCCTCTTAAGTCAGTGGTTATCATTATCTCAGATAAAACTCACTCCTTGGCATGCTTTATAATACTTATAATTATAGAGAGAGTGATGTGTTGAATTAAATTGTCACAGTACAAGCCTAGCAGTGACTGAAGATGGCATCACTATTGTAGTCAAGCTATTGGTTCTCAGAAAACATGGATTTTTATGGTGTTTTTCAAACATAACTTGTCATGCCAGCATGCTAGATGACAAAAATATATAATTAGGCAATCCTTAAAGACTGCCCTGACTGTAGCATCACGGGTAAATAATTCCTAAAATGATGGTGCTTATACGTCTATGAGACACAAATGATGAATTATTCATTATAGGATGTAAATAAAGCTAAGACTGTCCCTCAGTTGTAGAACACTTGCCCAGCTTATACAAGGGACCAACTTTGATACCAGCACTGACAAAAAAAAAAAAGAAAAAACTCAATCATAATACTTAAGGTGAAAATAAGGAAGTGTTAAGAAAAGTAAAGTCTTGCAGGTGACAAAGTATTAAAGGTGATGTGTTTGTTGCTCTTTTGTGGGGACTCATTGTGTGAGTAAATGAGGATGTCATCACTGATCATTTCTGTCAATACCTCCTCAGCCCTGAATCAGCCGCTTCTCTGCCTAGTGGGATTGACTATCATGATTCTCTATAACGTATAAACCTAGTGCATTCGTTTTCTCATTAAATGTTTTGGTACATGTTATTTGTGATCCAAAGTTCAGACATGACCTGAGACTTCTCATTGTGTTGAATCACAGGTGTCTGCAGTGTGTCCATTCACCATCATTAGAGAATTGTAAAATACCTTCTAAATATGGATATACATTGTGGCATAGACTGAGAAATGCAAAGCAGACCCCCTCAATCCCTGGCTGGAGTCCTCTAGGATCATGGTCACCTGCAGACTGCTATCCTGTTAGGTTTTTGATGAGTGATGACTAAGGAAATCCACTATAGTTTCCCACTTTAAACAGCAAATTAATGAAACTTAGGGTTGCTTCTCCAAGTAATAATGTAGGTGAGCAACAGACAGGGCTGATCATTTTGAGAAACGTCCTAATTTAATTGAAAGGGGGTATAATCTCATGTTTTCCTGCTGGCTTTGCATCCTTTCATCTCAATGCAAGAACTTTGTGTGTGGGGGGGTGGCATTGGGATTTGAACTCAGAGCTTCATGCTTGGCAGGCAGTCTTACCTCTCTCTCCTCTCCTGTTGCTTTCAAGACTCTGTCTTTGACTTTTGCTATTTTAATTATATTTGTGTCTTTTAATTGATCTTGGTTAGAGTATTTTGACTTCCTGAAACTGGGTATTTGTATTCTTCCCAAGATGTGGACAGTTTTAGATACTATTTCTTAACATAACATTTTTGCATCTCTGTTTCTTTTATACTCTCCTAGTTGGTGTATTGGATTTGATGGTGTTTCCTATACTCTTTACACTCTCTTGATTTTTTTTCACTTCTTTTTTGCTTTTTATTCATCTTATTGCTAATACCAAATGACTTCATTGGAATTCCATAAGTTTTCTATATGATTGATCCTGGTGTTCATGCTGTCTTCTCTTTTTTTGTTTGTGGTACTGGGATGAACTCGGGCTTCACACATGCAAGGCAGGCACTCTACTACCCGTGCTATGGGCCAGGCCTCGAGATCCATCTGCTGTATTTTTAATTCATTTTCTGGGTGGTACTGGGATTTGAACTCAGGGTCTTGTGCTTGCTAGGTTGACACTCTATGACTTGAGTAGAGTGTCACCAGCCCTTTTTGTGCTGGATATTTTTTTAAGTTGGGGGTTTGCAAACTAACCTGAGCTGGCTTTAAACCGCAATCCTGATCTGTGCCTCCTGAGTAGTTAGGATTACAGGCGTGAGCCACCAGTGCCTGACCATTTTCTTCTTTCCTCAAATATTTATTTGATTGCCCTCCCCTACCTTTTGTGATTCTGTGCAGTCAAGCCCTAGTCCTAATGCTGGGTAACTGGCCTATCGCTGAGCTACTCTTCCAGCTCTGTTTCTTTATCATTAGACTCACATTTCTTGTATTTTATCTCCTCCATTGTGTTCATTCTGTCTCTGTCACACCTTTTTATTTCCTGTTTCTCCATTTCTAAGGGGTTCATTAATGGAACTTTAATTTTCCTGTGGTGCTGTTATGTTTGCTTGATTTTTTTGGTCCAGTGAGACAGGCTTGAACTCAGGGCTTTGTGCTCACAAAGCAGGCTTTCTATCACTTTTGCCACATCTCCAGTCCATTTGTTCTGGTTATTTTGAAGAGAGGGTCTCACAGACTTTTTGCCTGGGCCCGCCTTGAATCTCCATCCTCCCAATCTCAACTTCCCAAGTAGCTAGAATTACAGATATGATCCACTGTCTCCTGGTCACCTGATTCTTTTTGTGCACATAGCCTTGGTAGGTATTTGTGCATCAGCCCTTACAGAATTGTTTTGGTTCGAGGTGGGTTTTCTCATTGAGTTTTGTTTTTTTTGTTGTTGTTGTTGGTTTTTGGGGGTTTTTTGATACTTGGTCAGAATCATGAAAAGAGTATCCCAGGGCTCTGGGAGCTCAGTGTAGTGCAAAAACTAAATCAGGGAGGTTTTCAGAAGGACTCTGAAGGTGGTGATGTGTAGGTGAGACCTGAAGCATGTGAAATTGTTAATTGCAAATATAAACAAGCTGCATGTAGTCTATTGTGTGAACATGTTTATGTACATTTTAGTTATTTCTCATTTGGTTTCCCATAAATAGCTAGTACACACCCTTAGCAGACTATGGATTGTTTCAAGACTACATTAGAGGAAGCCTCCATCATCTTGCATAGGTCCTACCAAACAATTCTCTAAAGTGTTTGTCCCAATCATTTGTTTTTTAGCAAGAGCGACATGGCCTAATTTCTGGTTATGATAGTTCTCCCTGGTCACTGGAAGAAAGCACACTCTGGAAGACAAATTTGCCTTGAAGATATCAGGGAAAGATTGGGAATGGTAGGTGCAAGTGTTCAGGAGTGTTTGGATTTGCGACTGATTCCAGAGGTGCAGTGGATAATGTTACACATTGCACAGAGGGAGAGCAAGAGTGAACTGTTCCTTCACACCATACGTCTCCCACTGAATGTGTAGGCTCTTTGCACACATACAGCCCTTCTCCAGCTCTTCACAGAACAAATGACTAAAACAATTCCATCGAATTTTGGCACTGCAGTTAGTGTCTGACTCCACAGTTTAAGGGCTCAGTCCCACAACACAGGTGCCACTCCAAATATTTGGGTGTCCAGGGTACCTACCTTTTTACTCAACATGGCCACAATGTTAAGTCCCACAAACTTCCCTTTCTCTCATGTTGGATAATTTTCTAAAATTACAGGAATCAGGAATAGACTTTACTTACTGTTAACAGTGTAGTAAAAGATACTACCCAGGAAACATTTTACCTGGAAGAGGCACATAGAGGGAGCTATGAGGGAAGAGGATGTGTGGAACATCAATGCCCTTGATGTGTTCGCCGTCCTCGAAG
This sequence comes from Castor canadensis, assembly GCF_047511655.1. Lineage (NCBI taxonomy): Eukaryota > Metazoa > Chordata > Mammalia > Rodentia > Castoridae > Castor > Castor canadensis. The sequence goes on from NC_133399.1 coordinate 14,895,915, forward strand.
TCCTCTGCATCCAGTCACTTTCAGCTAGGTTTCTGGTATGTTCACATGATTAATTAGCTCAGTGGCTCTTGATGTTTAACTCATTCTCTCCCTTCTACCTTGCCCACTGACCTAGGAGTTGGGTTCAACATTCCAAGCCTGGGGGGGCAAGAAGGGGGCACAAGCAATGTATACACATGTAAGTAAATGTAAAAATGATTTTAAAAAATTCCAAGCCCCATACCAATGACAACTATTTGTGAATAATTTCCAAATTTTAACCTTCCAATCATGTCTTTGTTCCTCTGGCCACCAGAGCCTTCCCCATGCAGGGTTTATCTACTGGTCCACCTCCAGTAGCTACCTCCTCAGGATACAAATACAGTCTTTCCATCCAGAGATTACAAAGCTTTACAAGTTATTGGTTCAAAATTCTGACTGTGACTCAGTATTGTAACTTGCAGTGTGTCCCCTTAGTGAGAAGGTCATATGTCAAATTATGGAGAGTAGCAGAAAAGAAAATGTTCTGGGCAAAATATCCCTGGGCTGGGGGTGTGGCTCAAGTGGTAGAGCACCTGCAAGGCCCTGAGTTCAAACCCCAGTACCACACACATAGAAATCAACATCCCTTCATGATAAAAACGCAGAAACCCAAAACAAACTAGGAATAGAAGGAAAAGACTTCAACATAATGAAAAGCATATGTGATAAACCTATAGTCAACATGATATTAAGTGGGGAAAATGGATCCAATTCCTATAAAGTCAAGAACTAGACAGGGATGTACACTCCACTTTTTTTGCTGTGTTTTGGATCAAACCCAGGGCCTTGTTAGGCAAAACTCACTGAGCCCTTCTCTCCACTCTTATTCAAAATATACTTGAATTTGTGTGTGTGTGTGTTACTGCAGTTTGAACTCAGGGCCTACCTTGAGCCACTCCACCAGCCCGTTTTTTGTGATGGGTTTGTTTGAGATAGGGCCTCACGAACTATTTGCCCAGGCTGGCTTTGAACCATGATCCTCCTGATGTCTGCCTCCTGAGTAGTAGGAGTACAGGCATGAGCTACTGGCACCCAGCTATACTTGAATTCTTACTCAGACTAAGAAAGCAAGAGAAAGAAATTACAGGGATGCAAATAGGAAAGTAAGAAATCCAATTATCCACATGGATATCCACATGACCAGTGGGTCATACCTGTAATTCTATCTACTGTGGGGCAGAAATTGGGATGATTGCATTTTGACAGCAGCCTGGATGAAAAGCTCTCCAGACCTGTTCTCAACGGACAAAGCTGAGCATGATGGTGTATGTCTGTCATCCCATCTACTGTGAGAAATATACATAGGAAGATTGTGGTCTCGGCCAGCCCAGGGGAGAAAAAGCAAAATGCTGTCTCGAAAATAACCATACACTGGGTGCCAGTGGCTCATGCCTTGTAATCCTAGCTACTTGGGAAGCAGAGATCAGGAGAATCGCTGTTTGAAGCCAGCCCAGGCAAATAGTTCATAAGATCCTATCTCGAAAATACTGGGACTGGTGGAGTGGCTCAAGTGGTAGGGGACCTGCCTGGCAAGCATGAGGTTTTGAGTTCAAACTATCAAAATAAATAATAATAAAAGTTCAATTACCCATATTCACAGATGATACCCTATATTTAAGACTCTGAAGACTGTACCCCAAAACTCTGTGATCTGAAGACTTGGTAAAGAACCAGCATTTCTTCATTCATGTGGTTACATTTACATTAATTTTCACTGTGACTTGCAGAATAGGGAAAAGAGAAAAGTGATGGTAATAATACTGACCAGCCCTTTCAATCCCCTGGAAATCATATCAGATGGAGGTCAGAATACTTGTGACAATGGGGGGAGGGGCAGCAACAATGCCCCCCCAGTGACAGTTGTGAAGTTGAGACCAGGTCCACAGTATTGCAAAACAATCCTTTTTGCTACCCTGGTGTCTACACTCTGCATCCGAGTGGTTCCTCAAACTCAGATGCCATCGTCTTCCATGATATGAGAGCAGTACTGTGCTAAAAGCTGAAGATTGTAATTAAGTACAATTTACCATACAGTCATTTCTCTGGAAATTGCAAGCCTTCAATAGACTGCAGAATCTCAAAATACCCACATGAGAGAAGTTGTGCCAGTGAAATTGTGTTCTAGATGAGGCAAAATAGTCATTATAATTCCTATTCTACCGTGGCCTCTGAATCTTATGCCCTGCCTTTGGTAAATTAATGCATTATTTTTGTGCCTCATTTTAAATGTCACTTGGTCAGCAAGTTTCCTTACTCCCATTTCAGTTAGCCATACTACTTCCTTCTTGCAATTTTCAGAAGCAAGGAAATCCTATCTAGATCACTTGGATTTAAATCCTCAGATGTCCCTGCCTCACCACCAGGGATGTTCCTCTGTGGTCTTCATTTGAGCGGTCAAGGTGTGACTCTCAACTTCAGCCATGTGTTTTAACAAGGAAAATGCAGGTTTTCTTGTGAAGTGTAGGGGTGCAGGCTGCTTGTCTGAGTTTGTTCAGATGTTCACTTTTCTTTCTTAATTCCTGTGTAGAATGCCGCCAGCATGTAACCTCAGTTTTTCCTTGCATTTAACAATGTACTTTTGTTTGAGTGTTTCATATTTTCTTGACTGAAAATAAAGAGATTGAGAGAAAAGGTGTGAGAAAGCCTTGGCCATGAGGTCTACTGCCTCACTTCATTTTCCTGATCTCTGATGTCCTAAGTCCTCTCTCTGTCATCCAGTGTGGCCTGTCCTGGGTAGGCACCCCTCCTTCTCTGAGGCCAGGCCTATCCCAGTGGGACACTACTTCTGGATTCCCTGAACCCACTTTGACCTCCATTTCCAGGAGGAAGATGCATAAGAGCCCACTGAGTACCATAGGAAGCAGGTGTTTATTGTGGAGGCAGAGTGAGTTCAGCCAAAATGCCACTGTCTTCCTGTCAGGGCCAAGTCTTCTCCCGGGGAGGACGGGCTGTGGCCAGGATCTGTGTTTCTCCTCATTCAGGCAGGGGATCACTTCTGTTACTCAGGGTCAGGGGAGTGGTTAGGGTCAGTAGCCAATCAAAGATGAAGAGACTGCCTATCCAACTGTCCAATCAGGTCTATCTGCAGGAGGAACTGAGTGCAGTGTAAGGCACCTCTGTATTCTGAATCCTATACCTGCTGATGTGCAAGTCCACAGGTGGCTGGCCCCCATGGCTCTTTGATCTTCAAAGTTTACATGAGTCATGGGAACCATGCTGGGACACCCCTGAAACAGAAATGATGGCTAGATTTCCTGAGTTGGGAACCCACCCAAACCAGCCATGGCCAGGTCCTCCTCATGGTTCAGCTCTAAAGTCTGGGTCCCTCCAACCTGGGGGTGACTGAGCTGATAGCTGGGATCCCAGAGTCCTGCCCTGTCCTCTCCTGTCCCTGTGTGGGACTTGGCCCCAACTGAAGCCCTCTGTGAGCAGCTGTGACCCACTGCCCCATTTCTCTTCAGACTGTGTGCAGTGATGCTCGAGGAGAATTGGGAGACAACATGGAGTATGAGGTTCCTGCGTGGTTGGAGTCCCTGACCCCTCCATTCTCCCCACAGCAGATCCGATTTCTACATGTTTGGAAGCACGATCTCAAATTTGCAAACAAAATCCAAGGGCTCAATGCTCTATTATGCCTGACAATAAATCTCAAAATTTCCCATTCCTTCCCCACATTCATGAAACTCATTGGAAATGGGGATTCACATTCCCTGTGTTTGGGGTTCTAGTGGATTGGGACACATAGTGACCTCTCTGATGTAATTGTTACTGTCTTTGGGTTAATGCTAGACAGTTTAAGGAGAAAATGCTGGTTGACCTAGGACATGAATATTTGAGAGGAGGGGGTCACAGAGGCAGGACAGCCCCAAGTGCAAGGTCTGCATGGTCTCAAGGGCGAGGCCGAGCAGGGCTGTGCTTTCTGGGGAGGAGCAAACAAGGAGGAGAAAGAAGGGGGAGAGGAGGGGTGATAGAAAGGACAGCATGAGCTCCTGGGACAGGGGATGTGTCCCTGAGGTTACCTGTCCTTAGTACAAGAGTAAATTAGGGGTCCTGTGCTGGCTCAGGCTGGCGTGGTCAGAGAACACAAGCCTGAAGGGAGGAGAGAAACTTCTGGAAAGTTTGTTTCGTAATTGCTTTGTTTCTCCTGATCAGCTCAGTTCATTTCCAAGACAAAGAATAAGAATTTGGAAAGTAGCGTAACATGTCAGTGGCTCACACCTGTAACCCTAGCTACTTGGGAGGTTGTGATCAGGATTGTGGTTCGAAGCCAGCCCTGGAAAATAGTTCAGAAGACCCCCATCTCCAAAATAACCAGAGCAAAATGGAAAGTGTAGCCCAAGTGGTAGGGTGCCTGCTTTGTAAACGTGAAGCCCTGAGTTCAAACTCCAAAAACACCAAAAAGAACTTTTCTGGAGTGTGTCTGCTCTTGTGATAAGTAAGAGCTGTGCTTTGCTTGAGGGGAATGGGGCATATTTCTTAGCCCTAGGGTGTTTCACCAGAGTGCAAAGGACTGGTTCTTTCATCACTGCTGTTTGCCAGGATCACAAGTTTGGGGAAACTCAGCATCGTCAGCTGTTTTTGAGTCCACTCAGGTAAAGCTCTCTACTTAACACCTTATGAATATTGGTCTCACTTCATACATACAATTAAAAACTTGGGAATCAACATACACACACGTGCAGAATGCCCCATTATATAGCAAGACCTTGTCAATCAAGCCTGTGAATCACCTTAGCTCCTCCTGCAAAGATCACCCAGATTTTTCCCTCTGTTTGTCCTTACAACTTATAAATTGCCCTTTGAACAGATTGGGGTTTCTGTGCCATCTGGTCAGAGCCCACCACTGTCTCTTGCTGTGTGTCCTCCTCACTATACTTTCCTTTCCCTTTCAATTAAACGTCACTATTGCTTTGCAATCTGCGTCTCTTTTGCAATCTGCAGTCTTGCTCTCAGCTGCTTTTCCTGTGAGCCATCACCCAGATGTCAGGAAAATTCTTTGAAACCCTGGTCCTAGTCCTACAGAATTACTGTGGGGTGGAAACTTTGGAAGCAAAGCTGTGGATTCCCTATGGGATCTCTAGTATAATTCCTACATCTCTTTTCTTGAGGGAGTTGATGAGATCCTAGTTCCACCTTTGTTTGCCTTTGTCATTCAGCACATTTCTCTGACCCCACTAAACCAGGCATTTTTGGATCAGGAAAAAAAATATAATTGGTTTCATGCACAGAACAGAGCCCTTTATCCTGGAATCTCTTGAAGAGGGGTTGGAAGTGCCCTTGGAGCAAGCCAAAAGCATAAGCAGTGTTGGTGCCAGAGCCAGAGATGTCTGGCCATAGTTGGAGTAAAGTGGAGGAAAGCCTTCTGACTCCAGGATTGCTTGAACACCTAAAGGAACACCCTGAAGCTTCCTGGAATTCCCACCTCCTCTATGGGATCCTGTTCTTCCATCTCCCCTTTTCTTTCCACAGGCCAGTATAGGGGACAGCAACCCCCTCCCAACAGATTCTCTGCTTGGCTGTACCCTTAAACATTGGGAATGCTTTGAGCCCACTAACCTACTTTAAAAAAATGACAAAAGGATGATTTGTCTAAGAGTAGCACCCCTTTGCCAGCTTCAAAGCAAAAACAGGTGATATAGACCTCCTCTCCCTCAGCAACCCCCCAAAAAGATTTTTTGTGATATTGTCTCTCAGGGAGAAGTAGAGGCAGGCTAATAACAGGGAAGAAAAAACCCAGGATGGGAATCAAAAGGTCATCCCCATGCTCCTTGTCTCCACCCAGTACCATCCTCAGACATCCCTCAGTTATAAATTCATTTTCAATTGTAAATTTCTTTATAGACGTAAAAGTTCTCCTGAAGATAAGGGAGTATATTGGCCAGTTCAGGCTGGAAATTGCTCATGCCCGATAAAGAGAAATTTGTCCTCAATTTGATCTGTGAGGTAAAGCCCTCTACTTAAGACCTTATGGATATTGGTCACATCTCATCCATACAACTAAAACCTTGGGAATCAGGATAAGCGCGTATGCAGAATGCCTGTGTTATATAACAACACCTTGTCAATCAGACCTGTTGATCACTGTAGCCCCTGCTGCAAAGTCTGCCAGATTTTTCTGTTTGCTCTTACAGCTTATAATTGCCCTTTGAACAAAGATCAGGGCGTCTGTGCCATCTGACCAGAGCCCACTGCTCTCTCTTGTCATGTGTCCTGACTATGCTTTCTCTTTCAATTAAACTTTGCTGATGTTTTACAATATAAATCTCTGACAATTCTTTGTTTAAGAGACAAGAAACAAATCTGAGAACACTCAGAAGTAACAGCAGGGTTTGTCATTCTTGGTCCTGCTGACATTAAGAGGTAGTGTCAGGGTGTCCTATGCATTGTAGGGTATGGAATAACATCCCTGACTTTGACCTGCTAGATGCTGGAACACATCTCCTTCAACTGTAACAACCAAAGTTGACTCAAGAAACTTTGAAATGTCCTGAGGCGGTAAAATTGCCTCCAGGTGAAAAGCACTGTGATGCATGAATGGGGAAAGACCTGGCTTGTACATTTCCCAGTACTTATAGTAACTACCTGTCTCTTGTTTACCTGTCTTTTACCCATCTGAATCTTATTGGGTCTGTGTCTCTGGAGAACCATGGCTAATACTTGGTTAGAGCCCCAGTATTTCTCTGTGTCATTCAACCAACCCTCATGGGAATGTCTCTAAGGCAAGGAAGAGCAAAGGATCCCTCTCCATATTCTCCCTCCTTCAATGCCTTGATATTGACCAGAGGGACACCCTCACTTGGAGTCAGTTTAAGGTCCTTACCTAAAGAAACTCAGATTCATAAACCATTTCTCTAGTAGGCTACCATGTGATTTTTTTGGATAAAACAGTTTCTTTATTTTAAGTAGGTTTATTTATTCTCACTTTGAGTATGCAAAATACAAACTCCACAAAATGTTCAATGTTTTTACTTTGTAGTTTATAAATATACAGAATAGCAGTTTGCTTACATTTATATTATATATTTATTGAGGCAAGGAACTATATAGAAAAACATTTGTTCTGCTTAAGGGATACTTGGGAATAAGCCATTGTGCAAATTATTATACATCCAAAAACCATAGTGTGTAACGGATTGCCTGCATAAAAATGTTAAAGAAGGAAACCAGGTGTATTTACCTGCTTAGGTCATACATGTAGATCAGAAGATAAAAAGAGATTCCTTGTGAAAGTATGCAGCAATCTGAGAACTTTGACTTCCTCATTTGGTATCTGTAGGACCAAGACTGCAAACACCATCATTTCGGCTATTGGAACACATTTTCTAACAGAATAATGGCTTTTAGAAGGCAAAGAGATGGGGGAGGGGAATAGAGGAGAATGATGGAGGGGGTGAAGTCAACTATGATATATGGTAAGAACTTTTTGGTAAATTTCATAATGTACCCACAGTACAATAATTTTTAAAAAGATAAAAATTTTTAAAAATCGAAGGCAAAGAGAATACAAGGTGATCCTTATAATTAGATTGCCTTCAAACGCAATTCAAGGAAATTCTGGTCTTCCCTCTCCCCAACTCACAGATCTAATTTATACCCTGATATCCACACCTTCCAGTCACCCCCTTAACATTTTGTAAGTCCAGACATGTTCAAGTTGATTTAGAATTGTCATGATAAAAGATCCAGTCTGAGATCCTAACTGTTCTTTGATTTTTGTCTTTTGTATTCCTCCTTCCTCTCGATTATCCATTCACAAACTGACTTCTTGAAACCTTGACATGATTGCAGTGCTTGCCAGCTGGGCTCCTCCCCTCGTGGGAAGACAGTGTAAAAGGTTAAAAAAAATACTGAATTGTAGGCTGGCAGGGTGGCTCTGGTCCTAGAGAGCCGCCCTAACAATCGGGAGGTCAAGAGTTGGAGACCCACGACCACCACTGCTGACCCACGGGCTGCCGCGGGCGCTCGGGGACGCCTTCCGCCGCTGCGGCGAGGGTGCACCGGGTCCAACGAGGGCCGCAGGAGCTCCGCCACCGAGCCTCGGGAGGGACAATCAGGAAGCTCCGGCCCGAAGCAGTGGGGGTGCCTGAACCCCAGGCAATGAAGATGAAAGAAAAAAAAATTTAGAAACAAAGCCCCAAATCAAAAAACCCCAAATTGCCCGACATCTCTTCTTTGAATTAATATAAACGGGAGATGTTTATTTTTAAAAAGTTCCTTTCCTTTGTTTACGAAAGTTCTTAGAAAACTTACAAATTCCTAAAAACAATCAGCAAGACGATTAAGTCGGTCGTGTGGCCTGGTTGCGCTCTCTTGACTCAGCGGTGTCCCCTGTCCCGCTGTCACTGCGGCTGTCACCTTGGCGCAGGGGCTGGGGCGGTGGCACCAGGTGAGAATGGCCGCGGTGGCGGCGCAGAGTCCCAGGGGCGCCGCGGAGCGGGGCACAGGGACAGGGGTCGCCCGCCACCACCGCAGTTCCCCACGCTCCCGCAACGGCGCTCGCTGTCTCCGGAGGGATTTCCCTATGTGAGGCTCTCTAAGCCTAACCTTCACAGATTTTCTTCATGTGTGCACGGTACAGATTGAATCCAGCCAATGTCTACGTGCCCAAACCAAAATGCTGTCCCGAAAATGCTCCGCCCCCCACAAAACCCAAGTTACAACTTCAGAAAGACAAAGCACCTGTCCACATCTGCACCTGGGTCTCCTGCTCCATGCTGCTCAGCGGATTCTCACTGTCAACACTCCTGCTGAGCTTCAGGACCCGAGGGACAGAGGGCAGCTGCCAGAAAGCGCCAAAGGGACCCTCAGTGCACGCCCTTTGCAGCCTAGGATGCCTTAGCTTGCTTGCCAGGCGCCGGTGGCTCACTCCTATAGCCTACTTGGGAGGCTGAGATCGGGAGGATCACTGTTCGAGGCCAGCGCAGGGAAACAGCGACATCCCATCTCCAAAATAAGCAGAACAAAATGGACCAGAGTGGTGGTTTAAGCCGTAGAGCACCCACTTCTTAAACGTGAAGCCTTGAGTTCAAACCCCAAAAAGATGGCTAAGTTTGCAGTTCTGGCCTCAGGCCTGTGTCCTTCACTCAAGGTTATTCACCTAATTCGAACTAGCACTGTAAAGTGTATTGAGGGAAAAAATCTCAGTGTTTGGGAAAGGAACCAATAGTCCTTGATCTATCTTGTGTCAAATGCATTAAAAAAAAAAGGAAAATAGTAGGACACCTTATTTAGAACTTAAATCTTGCAAACAATTCTTTGATAATACAGAGATGCTAGCACACTATTATTTTCCCTTAACAAATTCTTAGGTAAGAGAACTAATGAAATGTGAGCTTTCCTCTTTTTCCTCTGCCCCATGGACCCCCTCGACCTTCCTAGTTCACGGTTGTTACCAGGTGCTGTGTCTGGGGATTGCATGTCCAACTTACACATTTAAAATTCTCTCTCTTTTCCAGTCCTATAACCAGACAACCAGGATGCATCTGGTCATTTCTTTTCTTTTCTTTTTTTTTTTTTTTTTTGCAGTACTGAGGCTTGAAACAGGTTAAAAATTAGTGGGGTTAATTAATGCAAGTTTAATGGGCTGGTATTTCTTTGCTTCAGACTGTATTCCAGAACAGAAAGGATTAGGGGTGGGAGTCTTTAATCAGTGCTATTGCCTTAGGATGTAGCTCTGTGTAGAGCTCTTACCTCCCTAGCATGCCCAAGTTCCTGGGTTGCATCCCCAGCAGCAAAAAAAGATCACAGTTATTTCCCAGCATTATAGTCCCTGAGCAAAATTTACCATCATTGATTAGCCATTGGATTTTTGATTCCTTGGAGTGGATTCCTCAAAGTATGACTTGTGCCAATTGAAAATTTGTTAGGAAAACACCTTTGAATTCTTCCTACTGGAGAGAAGATTTATGAACTTGAGAGTTTATTTGGTGTGTGATATTGAAATGTTTTCTGGCAGGGTGCCAGTGGGTCACACCTGTAATCCTAGCTACTTTGGAAGGCACAGATCAGAAGGATCACTGATCAAAACCAGCCAGGGAAGATAGTTCTTAGGACACTGTCTTGAAGAACCCAACCCAAAAAAGGTCTGGCACAGTGGTTCAAGTCTAGTCTGTCCAGCAAGCATGAAGCCCTGAGTTCAAACCCCAGTACCACATTTAAAAAAATGAAAAAAGAAAAGAAGGTTTTCTCCCCACTTCTGGCACAGAACTTAAAATCCTTGGAATTTCCTGAGCCATATGTCTTTGGTTCTTTAGCATAAGCCCCTTTTAGACTAGTGAGATGATTCAGGGTGCCACCCCTCTACCAACCACTTCCAGATGAGACTGGTAAGAAAATAGAACGCATATGCTTTATTTGGACATGCTTTGCACTGTCCCCTACAGTTGGAGCAGTGCAGTTGGACTGAGCCCAGGACCTGTGCTGTCTTTGCTCATTTTGGGTGGTGTCAGAGTTAATGGATGCCTGGTTAGTGTTGGAGAAATGGTTGGTCTTCCACGATTGCCACACATTTGCTGTCAGAAGTTATGTCACAATAAGGTACCACAGGGAACATGCGACTGCCTGTGGCTGAAGGTGTTGTCAGAATTGAGCTGTGGAGGAGGAGGAGCCTTTCATGCTGGGGGGAAAAGTAACCAGGGGATCTGGAGACGCAGACGGAAATTTCCTGGCTACTCAGGTTTTCTTGGGGGTTGAACTTAGGACTTAACCTTTGCCAGGCAGGTACTCTAACCACTTGTGCCACCCAACCAGCCCTGTTTGCTTTGGTTACTTTTTGACACAGGTCTCAACTTTATGCCCAAGTCACTGTGATTCTCCTGTTTATGCTTCCTCCACATTGCTGGGATGACAGTTGTGCACAACTGGGCCCAGTCACTGGTTGCCATAGGGTTCCCTGAGCTTTTCTGCCCTGACACATCCTCCTAATGTCTGCCTTCTGAGTAGCCAGGATTACAGGCTTTCACTGCTCCGGCTGACAAAGTTTCTCATATTGTCCCCAAGAGCTGACGCTTCATAAATTCATGTATCGGATGGAGGAATTGCCAGTTGTAAATTACAGGTCGCCTTATTTAATGGAAAATTTTGATGGTATATGAATTTACCTTCTGACCTGTTGTAGATACTTACTTACTTAGTGTGCAGCTTGCCAGCACCTGAAATGATCGAATTTGTTTATTTTTGTCCATCTTTTATTAGGCAGCATCTCTGTATGATTATGTCTTCCTCTTTTATATCTTCTTGTTATCATCTCTGGAGTTAAGGATTTTTGGAGACAGGGCCTTGCTATGTTCCCCTTGAACTTGCCATGGTACTTTCAGCCCCTGGAATTCTGGGATAACAGGCATGTACCACCATTATATCTGACCTTTCATGTTATGTTAAATTACTCTCTCCTCCACTCTCACTTAGTCATTCTTACTCACACATACACACACTCTTGTGTCTCATTATTAGTGCTGGATAAATGACATTTTTTTAAATATCTAAACCAGTTTTTGGTCATTGATATATAGCAAAATGATGGATTTGTTTTGGTGGACCTGGGATTTGAACTCAGTGCCTCGTGGTTGCTAGGCAGGTCCTCTACTGCTTGAGCCCATTCCACCAGCCCTTTTTTGTGAAGGGCTTTTTTTTGAGATAGGGTCTGAGCCAGTGGCACCTAGCAGATATATTTATATATATGTATATATATATGTGTGTGTGTGTGTGTGTGTGTGTGTGTGTGTGTGTGTATGTTAAGCTAGTATCATAAACTACCTGCCACTCTGTATAAATTCCTTATAAATCATTCTTTGTAATTTTTTATATTTGATGTGCCATCATTTTCTAGTGACCTGGGGCAAGGCGGTGCATGTGTGTAATCCTAACATTTAGGAGGAAAAGTCAGAAAGATCATGAGTTAGAAGTTACTCTGGGCTACATAATGAAAGTATCTCATAAAACCAAAGAATAAAATTCCAGGGGACAGCAGTGGCCACTGACATCCAGGACAGTTATAATCCTGCTGCTATGTTTCCATCCTGTGGAGGACAAACCAGTGCTGACTGTGTTGACATTGTCATCCTGAAGCCTGACTTTAATATTCATAGATGCCATTATTTCTGTCATTTTTATTTTGGTGGGTTTGGGGTTTGAACTGAGGGCATCACGCTTGTAAAGTAGTGCTCTACTGCTTGAGCCACACCTCTAGTCCATTTTGCTCTTGTTATTTTGGAGATGGGGGTCTCACAAAGCCCAGACTGGCCTCAAACCACAATCCTCCTGATCTCAGCCTCTCAAGTAGGTAGGATTACAAGTGTGAGCCCCTGGCACCCAGCTTGTCCATTTCTTATGGTGTTTTCTTTTTCTCATTAGAAAACTTTCTATTATATCCAAAAGATGTTTGACTCACCTCTCAACGTGTTCAAGTTTTATCTTTCCCATATTGTATGTTTATTTTTGGAGGTGCTGGGGTTTGAACTCAGAGCCTTGCACTTGGTAGGCAGGGCAGGCACGCTACCACTTTGAGCCATGCCCTCAAGCTCTATCTTTCCCATTTTAGTGTATAATTTTACATTTGTCGATGAGGAGGGGAATACATTGCACACTCCTCTGTGGATTAAATACAAACAAGGTTGTTCCTGTACAATAAAGGAATTACGTTTTGCCTCTAACGTGGAATGCCTACTCCATGAAATAATTTTCAGTTTTGTGTTGACACATTAAATAGTTTCCCCTTCCCATGATATACTTGTTAATCCCTCTGTTAATACTGTGATGACTACTGGAGTGTATTAGTCAGTTTTCAACTTCTGTGACAAAATACCTAGGAACGCAACTTAAAGGTGGCTTTATCTTGGCTCATGATTTTAGAAGTTTCAGTCCATGATCTGCTGGCTCTATTGCTTTGGGCCCATGTAAGGCAAAACAGTGGCCATGGGTGGCAGTGTTGGAGGCTGCTCAACATGGCAGCTGGGAAATAGCCTGTGGGGTTGGGGACAAAAAGTACCTTTCATGGCCTTGTCCCTGTTACTTCTTCCTCCAACCAGGCCTCAACTGCTACATTTTCCACCTCCTTCCAAAATCCATTCAGTTAAATCCATTGAGTCCATTAATGTATCCATCAATTGATGAGCTCAGAGCTGTCATCTAATCATTTCTCCAAGTCCCCACCTCTGAACATTGCTGCACTGGGAATACAGCCTTCAATGCATGAGCCTTTTTGATGACATTCCAGATCCAAACAATAACATGGAGTTTTAATTGGTTTCTTTCTTCCTTTTTTTTTAATGGTACCAGAGATTGAACTCAGGGCCTTCATTTTGTCACTTCACTAGCCCTATTTTTGTGAAGGGTTTTTAGAGATAGGGTCTCATGAACTATTTGCCCATGCTGGCTTTGAACCGTGATTCTCCTGATCTCTGCCTCCTTAGTAGCTAGGATTACAGGCGTGAGCCACCAGCGCCCAGCTTCTCATTGTTTTGTGCTTGATATTAATCAAGCTGTTGCTTTCTTGTTCTGAAGATTTTGAACACTGTCAGACAATCATACCCAGCAAAGTTGATAAAATGTTTGTGTGGTTGGCAAAGTGTTTTGGGAGTGGTAAAACTTTATAGATAAGAGTTAACATTCACTCTCTAGTTTCTACTTTGAGACTGGTCACGTAGATTGCCTCTGATGAGCATGTTAGAAGCTTGCAAGTATTCAGAGGGACAAAAAACAGTTAAATAGCATTTTAGTGACATAAACTGTGTGGGAGCTTGTGCCCTTCTTTACAGTTAGGCTGGTGAGATTCACCTCCATTGCAGTGCCCAAATCCCATCAAAGGTGGAACTTTGGTTTCAACCTTTCTGAGAATATGCAGTCTCAGAACAGCTGCTGACTCTCTCATGCAAACCACGTAGTAGGACTTTGTTATGAGAAATGCTACAGACCTTGTGTTCAAAGAGACATTGGGGGATCCACCAGCATCATTGGTGTCCTGTTCTGCTGCTCCTTTACCAAAAAATTCTAGTCTAGTGTCAGATGCTATCTGTGAGGAAGTGAGAATGGCTGGAGAGGGAGAGTTATGACCAGGACAGGGTGTGAACAGGTGATGGTGTGTGAAACGCACATCATGTGAACTTACTGAGTCTACATCTCTAGCATTGTGAGGCTGACCCTTTAACCTGGAAATCTGTGGGACTTTTTAGGACTCCGTGACCTTTGAGGATGTGGTTGTGACCTTCACCCTGGAGGAATGGGCTTTGCTGGAGCCCCCCCAGAAGAAACTCTATGGAGATGTGATGTTGGAAACCATCAGGAACCTGGCTGCTGCAGGTAAAGGTGATCATATTCCCTTACTAGTCAGTGAAAGAACAAGAGTTCCTTGTTCATCAGTGCTGCTCCATGATATGGCATATGGAACAGGTAAATCTGGTTAATAACCCATGCATGGTCACATACCACACTATACCACCAACCTATCCAGAACATGTTTTTTTCTATAATAATATAATTCATGATGATTTTTTTCTGGTCTACATTGTAGGAAGAACACACAGAGTTCAGAACATTGAAGATGCGTACAAAATATCCAGGAGAAATCTAAGGTAATTTAACCTCACAAATAAAAGGAATGTACCTCTAGAATATGGTAATTCCTAGAAATTTTTGAAACAAAGTTAATTATGCAAATAAACTCACCTATAATTGATTCAGTACCAGGCAAGTGTCTCTAAAAATGTATACAAATTAAGCATCTAGAATTATGAAATCCAAAACCTGACATTATAATCTTGGGAGCCACAGAATCCTGGCAGGATGTCACAAATGACACTTTGGTTGTTCAATATTCAAAAACTTTGTTTTATTTACATAATTATTAAAAGTGTTGTATGAAATTACCTTCAGCCTTTGGGTATAAGATATATATAAAACAAATAGGAATTCCATGTTTAGACTGGGACTCATCTTTAAGATAGATCATGTGTATGCAAATATTTCAAAATCCAAAATAGTTTTGGTCCAAGCTATTTTGTATAATGAGTACTTACTTCATTGTGTTTAAATGTGAAATGGTGAGGAAAACTTGGTCGTGCATGTTGCCATCCCAGTGAGTCAAGAAGCTGACAGAGGAAGGTTGTGAGTTTGCAGCCAGTCTGGGTATCACAGCAAGACTCCTCCTCATAAATTAATTAATTAATTAATTAATAAACAACACAATAAATGTGACATGGACACGCAGTGCTTGCAATATAGTGAACATGGAACATGTACTAAGACACCCTGTATGAATACCACTGTCTTATTAGCTGTTCTCACACCTGCTGCAGAGCAGTCAGTTTATTCATGTGCAAAAATCTTACAGTGTATGAAATCAGCAATTCTTTCCTTGGGAAATAATTAGTAAACAAAACCTTTGTAACATGCTTCCTATTTTTTAAAGAAATCAAGTGGTTGACAGACTCAATGAACAAAAAGAAGGTAGTCAATGGGAAGAATTCTTCAGCTGGATTCCAGGTCCTATTGTGAACAAGAAAAGTCCCCTTGGAAAAAAGTCATGTGACACCCCTGTGTGTAGAAAAGTCTTCATTCGTCATTCAGTCCTGAATGTGCCTGTTACTGTTCACACCGGATGTAAACATGAATATCAGGAATGTGGAAAGAAGCTGTATAAATATAAGGAATATGGGAAAGCCATAAGTTATCCAAAAAACTTTCTGGGGCATGAACAAACTCACACTGGAGAGAGGCCATATGAATATTATCCACATGGGAAAGCCTTCAGAAGTTATGCAAATACATGTAAAAAGTGATGTTAGAAAGAAAGCATACATGGGTAAGCAATGTGGTAAATCCTTCACTTTTCCCAGTGTCCCTGAATTCCATGAAAGAACTTCTAGTGGAGAGAAACCCTATGTATGTAAGCAATGTGGGAAAGCTTTTTCTTTTTTGAATACTGTCTGAAGACATGAACAAACTCACAATGGAGAAAAGCCCTATGTATGTAAGCAATGTGGGAAAGCCTTCATTTATTACAATTCCTTTCAACAACATGCACCAAGTCATACTGGAGAGAGACCCTGTGCGTGTAAGCAATGTGATGAAGACTTCACTAGTCGTACTTCCCCTCGATGTCATGAAACTATCCACAGTGGAGAGAAACCCTATCTTTGTGAGCAATGTGGGAAAGCCTTCCCTTGTATCAGTTCCGTTAGAAAACATACGATGACTCACACTGGAGAGAAACCATTTCTATGTAAGTGGTGTGGAAAAGGTTTCATTTCTCCCAGTTCCTTTCGAATACATGAGAGAACTCACACTGGAGAGAAGCCATATAAATGTAAGGAATGTGGTAGAGCCTTCATTTGTAACTGTTCCCTTCAATGTCATGAAAGAGTTCACACTGGAGAGAAGCCCTATGTGTGTGAGCAATGTGGGAGAACCTTTTCTAACTGGAGTAATCGACAAAGACATAAACAAACTCACACTAGTGAGAAACCCTATGTATGCAAGCAATGTGGGAGAGCCTTTTCTTATTCCGGTTCCCTTCACAGACATGGAAGAACTCACACTGGAAAGAATTCCTCAGTGTCAATTGTGTGAAGGCCTCAAACACACCAGGCTTTCTGCAAACATAACAATCTATACTGAAGAAGGGTAGTATCCGTGTAAAGTGTGTGGGAATGCTTTGTCAATTTGGTTGAATTCACAAACATAAAAGAGCATCTGGTAGGCATCATCTGATAGTACACTGATGCCCCACAT
Source organism: Castor canadensis (assembly GCF_047511655.1). Taxonomy (NCBI): domain Eukaryota; kingdom Metazoa; phylum Chordata; class Mammalia; order Rodentia; family Castoridae; genus Castor; species Castor canadensis. The sequence continues at coordinate 14,912,661 of NC_133399.1, forward strand.
ACATTCAGAACTGGGCATACAAATATTATCTAAAGAAAAAACTTTTCTGCACATATGTCAAAGATAGCTCTTCCTTGGGATTCTGGCCAAAGGAAAAAAGCAAACGAAAGACATCAGTACTTCTATAGATCCAACTTGGAAACCCTTTGCTCAAGTGGCCATGGTAGTATGCCCATCCATCTGGACACAACTGGACTCTGCCTGTTCACAAGTTTCGATAGCCCTTATGTGTTCCATAATGTCTGCAGACATTTTTTTTCAGTCTCTCAGCAACCTGTCCCACTGCCCTAAGGTATGGATGTGGACAGAACATCCTGCCTCAGCCTCCCAAGGGCTGGAATTACAGGTGTGCACCATCATGGCCGGCTGGCTTTGTGTTCCTACATATTGTTTATTTTTATTTTTTTGCTTAATGAAAGCAGTGTACCTATTTGTATATTTAATATAGGCTAAATAGATCCATATGTGTTTGTAGATATTACCTAAATTTATTTATAATAGACTACTGAATAAGATTCTAGAATTGATTCCAGATACAACAGTATTTACTAAAAAGGGAAATGGATTAAACTCACCAATGAAAAACTACACTCCTAGGTTGTTACAATTTAAAAGAACTGGTTTAGGACACCCATGCCTATCCTCAATTTATTAAGAGTCTATTCCAGGCCCTCTGTTAGGCATATTATGTGCAAAATCTTATGTAAGCCTGATAACAACCCTGTTATTAGGAGCTCCATTTTAGAAAGACAAAGTGAAGAGTCAAGACCAGGCACCAGTGGCTCACACCTGTAATCCTAGCTACTCAGGAGGCAGAGATCAGGAGGATCATGGTTCGAAGCCAGCCCAGTCAAATAGTTCAGGAGACCCTACTTTGAAAAAAAAAACAATGCAAAAAAAAGGACTGGCAGAGTGGCACAAGTGGTAGAACACCTGCCTAGGAAGCATGAGGCCCTGAGTTCAAACCCCAGTATCACCAAAATAAATAAGTATTGTCTATGAGAAGATGTGTGTAGGTTCTATGCAAATACTATACCTTTTTGTATAAAAGACTTGAGCATATGCATATAGCATATATACTATATTTATATATTAATTCAGATGGTCATCTCTCGGTATCCATGAGTGATTTGTTGCAGGACTTCTCACAAACACTAGGCTCTTGATGCCCATATCCCTTATACAGTATTCACACAGAAACTGTGCACACCCTCCCACAGTCTTTCAATCATGTCTAGATGACTTAGGATGCCTAATCCAATATAAATGCTACGTGGAGAGTCCTCATACTGTATTGTTTAGGGAACTATGGCAAGGAAACTGTTTACATGTTTACACAGATGCCAGTCTTTTCAGATGTTTTCAGTCTGCAGTTGGTTGAATGTGAGGATGTGGAACCCATGCATAAATGGTTCACTGTATTTGTTTATATTTATGTCTTCCCTCAAAGTGTAAACGTAGACTGGGGATCTTGTCTAATTAGTTCAATTTTATATCTCTGATTATACCTGGAAAAATATCCAGGGCACACTAGGTGCTCAATGAATGTTTGTCAAGTGAATACAGCATGGCACACACTAGGCACTCAATAAAATGATTATTAAATGAATACGGTTTGTCATCCTTTGTCTTATTGATATTTAGTGCTAGAGACAGGTTGCCTTGTGCATTGTAAGATGTTGAACAGCCTTTGACCTGCTCGATATGGTGCCACATCTATTCCTTTCTCAGTTGTAAAAACCAAAGAGGACTTCAGAAACTTCAAATGTCCCCCAAGGAACCAAGTTACTCCTGGATAAGAACCACTCTATACACGAATGAGGCAAGTATATCTCAAACCATAGGAGTCCTTCCTCTTTTGGTGCCCTTAGTACTTGGTCCAAGTGATGTGTAATTGTACTTGTAAGCTTGCCTGGGTCATGGGATTCTCAATTATCTGACTAAACATTTCTAGGTGTATTTGTGAGGGAGTTGCTGGAAAACACCAGCATCTGAATTAGTGCAGTGAGTACACAGCCCTCCCCAATATGAGTGGACATCTAACATGTTGAGTGACTTAGAATTTTTCAAAGGTACGATTCATGCTCCCCCAGCCTGTCTGCACAAGCTGGGACTTTGACCTTCTCCCTGAAAACCCTGCTGCTAAGGCCAGATTGGAACCTACACCAGCAGGGGCCAGGCTTTTGGGCATTTGAACTACACCACTGATTTTTCTGGGTCTCCAGTGTGAACATGGCATTGGGTGGAGCTTTGCATTCTCCAAGATTGCATGAACCAATCCTTATAACAAACATATGCCTAATGTCTACCTGTTTTCTATCCGTATCTTACTGGTCCTGTGTCTCTGGAGAACCACAGCTATCCATATCGTGGTTGGAGCCCCAGTATTTCTCTGTGTCATTTCACTAAGACTCGTGGGAATATCTCAAAGGCAAAGAAGAGCAAAGGATCCCTCTCTACATTCCCCAAATAAGCAATAGAGGCCACAATTATTAATTTTATATTGAAAATGTGGCATTTACTGAGTGCTTTCTGTGTCCCAGGCACTGTCAATTGCCCTATATAGTAGGTGCTATTTAATTCTGAGAACCATCCTAAAAGGTGTATACATTATAATTAAACCCATTTTCATGATGGGAAACTGAGGCTCGGCAATAAGATACAGTTTACAAAAGGTCATTTGCTTTGTCACTGTGCTCATTGCACAGTCCTATCCATAAGTCAGCCCTTCTCTATATCTTGAGTGTCACTTCCTGTGGAGCTGTGGCCATGATGACGAACCATGGGGAACATTCATGGATGCTGTAGCCATAGAGAGGAGTAGTCCTGGATTGTGGGAAGGAAGGTCTGAGAATGACCCTGAGCTGGAGAAGCACTTCTCCCAGTAGTGCCCCTTGCTGGACCACAGGGCTTCTGCTGATGTCCCAGGGCTCTGTCTCACTGAATACCAAAATGGACAAAGTAAAAGCTGTTGACTTCAACTAAGCATTTCCCCATCTGACACCTCTGATTCCAACCCCATCAGGTGGGGTTGGAGGTGTGGCTCAAGAGGTAGAATATCTGCTTAGGATGCACAAAGCCCTGGGCTAAAACCCCAGGATCAGGGACTGCCCCCCCACCCATTACCAAAGTCATCAAGCAAATTTGACATGAAGGCATCCTAAGTACTATTTATTGAAAGTGTGTGTGTGTCAGACACCGCTGTGCAGATCATAAACACGGTTTCACTGCTACATTCTTACAGGGCAGGTTTAGAAGGGGGATGTGACCTGCCTAAGGACACGCGGCAATAGTTAAGAAGCCCAAATTTCACACCTTTGCTTTAACGGCATTAACAAACTTGCAAAAAAAATACTCCAGTTGGGGGCCCCTGCCAGTCGCGTCCTCTCCGGGCCCCGCGCAGAGCTTGCGCGGGAGAAGGGAGCCCCTGGCGGGGTCCCCGGCCACTCCACCGGGCGGTCCCCAGGGAGCGCTGCTGCGGAGAACCCCGCGCTGAGACGCCCCGAGGAGGCGGTGGCCGTGAGCGCAACCTTGATGGAAGCGCGCGGCCCTGGACGCGGGCACCCTCGCCACCTCGGTGACCCTTCGGGTGCGGGACTAGAGCCGCGGAGGCGGCGGTGAGGGCCCGCGAGAGCGGCCAGGTCCGTGTTCCTACCGTCCGCAGCGGACATTGGCTGCGGACTCTTCGCCCCCCGCGACTGGCAGGAGGAAATAGTGCGCGACCCCCTTAAGTTTACCCAGGAGCACCTTCAAGTGGCACATCCTGCAGGTCACCCCTTCTCCATGGACTTCTCTCCCGAGGAGCGCCACACCATCCTGGAGGCCTAGGGTGTCGGGCGTAGCCGGCTCGCGGGCCCGGTGGGGCGCGGCCCTTGGCCTGGGGACCCTCTTGTCCCGCACCAGCGCTTCAGGCGGCCTTGGCAGCCATCGCCCCCCGAGATCCCCCGCTGGCCGGGTCGGTGGGGCGGAGATTGGGATTGGGTGGGGCCACCGCGCCGCCGGGTGCACTTGGGTGCGTGAGCCCATCTGTGCGCTGCGGGAAGCGCCCTCGGCCCCGCAGCCCCGTCCCTCCCTCCTCGCGCGGGGCCCTACCTTTTCCGAGAAGCCACAGCGGCTCCCGCAGAGTTAGCACCGAGCTCTGATATTCAGGCAAGAAGTTTTAGGCAGTAGAGGAGGAGACATGTCCACAGCTGAATGTTTCAGCAAGAGGGTAGCGAATGGGCAAAAGTCTCAATGCTTGGTGTGTTGGAGGGAAGTTCAAGATACAAGAGTAGAGTGGCCAAAGAAGGGAAAAGTGAAGTCAGAGAAGTAGTGGGGACCCAGCTATAAGGATTTGGGGCTCTGTAAGAATGTTTGATTATTTACTAAGTAGGACAGGAAGCCATACCACAGTTCTGAGTGGAGGAAAGGCTCAACTTCAATCGTTATTGAGAATGCGGGGTAGATGAGGAGGGCTGGAGGTGGGGATAACAGCTCAGAAACTGTGAAAACCATCCATGTATGAGGATGATCACCTAAACCAGGATGGTAGTAGTAGAGGCAGTGAGAACGGGCCAGGTTATAGATACACTTTGGACAGAGAGCCAACCTTGCCTTGCTGGTGGATTTGACATGGAGTGTGAAAAAAGAAAGTGGAGGCAAGAATACTTCCAAAGAATTTACCTTGACTTGATGCTTTCTGAGCTAGGGAAGACTCTGGGGAAAAAGAGACAATGAGAGAGACAGAAACAGAGAACCAATGATAACAGTAATGGAAATATTCAAGAGTTAGAGATTTGGGCAGGCTTGGTAGCACCCACCTATAATACCAGCACTTGGGAGGTGGAGGTAGGAAGACTGAGTCTTCGAGTCCAGCCTAGGCTACATACTGAGTTCCTGTCTCAAAAAAGTTTTTTGGGGGTGTGGGTACTGAGGTTTGAACTCAGGGCCTACACCTGAGGCACTCCACCAGCCATTTTTTGTGTTGGTTTTTTCTTGAGATAGGGTCTTGCAAACTACTTTCCTGGGCTGGCTTCAAACCTGATCCACTTGATCTCTACCTCCTGAGTAGCTAGGATTATAGGCAGGAGCCACTGGTGCCTGGCTCAAAAATTTTAAGAAAGAGTGGATGTATGAAGGGAAGGTGGTGAGTAAATGACTGGAGGTGTGGCTCAAGCAGTAGAGCACCTGCTTTGCAGGTGCAAAGTCCTGAGTTCAAACCCCAGTTCCATCCAAAAAAATAAACCTGACCTATATTGGAAGGCTGGCTCTTCAATGCTATGTAATCTTGGATGATTTATACAACTGTTAAGTCTCAGAATTCCCTGTCAAATGAGGAAGGAGTGATTCTATCTTTTGTCATCCTCGTGAGGTTATAATGAAAGAAACACAAAGCATAGTATGACTTCTGCAATGGGCTTCTCTGAGTTCCCCAGTGGTGACTGAAAGTGTTCCCCACTTCCTCCCACTTCATGTGCCCCAGGATGTTTTTACTGCCTAAGTGACAGAGAAAGACTGAATTCATGCTTCAGGACAAATGATGTGTAGTTTGCTATGGAAACACAAAAATTGCTATTTTAAACTAATTGTATATTCCATTCAGTGAGATCAACCTTAAGTCTCTCTTCATGGAGAAACAGGTGAGCTTAAGCCTGTATGACCATGACATAAATTTCATCCTGGGCTCCACAATCATTGTCCCTATACAGCAGAGATTTCCTTGGTGGCCCATGTAATGTGTCATTGTCATACAGCACACAGTATCTCACCGTGGGACTTGTTTACTTGAACCAACCCTGAAGACACCTCTGTCTACCAGAATTCAAGGTTCACACTTGAAGTGTCAAGGATTTCTCACGTGTTTTCTAGGAACTTGCTTACTGGTGTTCATAACTTCTATTGCACAGATCTGGGTAATGTTGCTGATTTAGGGTATAAACATAAAAGCAAGCCTAGGAGATCTAGGAAGGATGATGTCAAAATGCTGCAGAAGTGTTCTCTTCAGCAGAACATATGCTAAAATTGGAATGATTCAGAGATGAGCATGGCCCCTGTGCAAGGAGGACATGTAATTTAGTGAAGCGTTCCATATGTGAGAAAAGTACTAAACAATGCAGGTATCTGCCTATAAACGTGTCTATTTCCAATACTGTGACAAAAGGAACACCAGATAACAGTCCTTGCACAGAATATCAATGAACAAGCTTAATGACAATCAGCAAAAAGCAATAGAAAAGTGTCTGTTCACATCAGTGTATCAGGGTGGCTAATAGAGTGGGGAGAAATTCAAGGGCATGGCAATCAAATGTTATACATGACATAGGACTGGGTTATTGACCACCCTCATTCTCACTCTAGAGATGACCTGCTTTCAGCCTATTGGAAGTGTATTACTTTTTTTTCTTTTGGTGGGACTAGTGTTTGAACTCAGCTTGTGCTTGTAAAACAGGTGCTCTACACTTTGAGCCACACCTCCAGTCCATTTTGCTCTGGTTATTTTGGGGGTGAGGGGGTCTCTCAAATTATTTGCCTGGGCTGGCTTGAACTATGACACTCCTGATCTCAGCCTCCCAAGTAGCTAGGATTACAGGCATGATCCATGGGTGCCTGGATGTGTAATCCTTTCTTAATAGACTTTACTGTCACTTTCACTGGAAAATGATTGGATTGTCATTTAAATAAACCAGTCATATTTGTGTCTTTTAGACAACAGAGAACATGTTGATTATAGTTTGAATGATAGGTCTGCATGACATTGAGGCATAATCAATTTAATCTGCAAGCACAGTCTGATTATTTTGGATGTAAGGAAATCTTTCAGTTTTTAAATGTATACTGAACTTTAAAAAGCCACACAAACCTATAGGCATGCAAATAATGATATTTACACTGGGTAGCAGAGCACTGTACCAACCAGGATAAATTTTTTAAAATCTCTATAACTATTTCCTTAGAATATCAGCTAATATATAATCAACACAACTTCAATGAGTTGTAAATACATAAATAATCAGTACATACATTATTATAGTTGCTAATTTTTTGGCAGTATTGATGTTTGAACTCAGGGTCATGCATTCTACTTCTTGAACCATGCCTCCAGTCCTGTACTTGCAAATTTTAAGCCAAAATTCAGAAATCCAATTTTCAGAGTGATGGGTTTATTTATTTATATTTACTTTGTAGTGCTGGGGGTCAAATCCAGGGCCTTGTGCACACTGAGCTACATTGCCAGCTCATCTTGATGGAATCTTGTATAGTTAATAGTATTCAGCCTTTCGTTCTAGATATAGTTAGATACTTTATAAGACAGAGAATAAGTGGATTTTCAGGCAAACATACACCTTTTTCAAATGTTGAGCTTAAGGTAAGAGGCAGTGGTTCATCTGTAATCCTAGCTACTCAGGAGGAGAAGATCAGAGGGAATCATGGTTCAAAGCCAGCCCTGAGTAAATGGATCGCCAGAACCTATCTTGAAAATAAGCAACACATAAAAGGGTTGGTGAAGTGGTTCAAGTGGTAGAGTGCCTGCCAGCAAGTGTGAGGCCCAGAGTTCAAACCCCAGTACCACAAAACAAACAAACAAAAAAACCGATCTTGTGTTAGGACATAAGAAAACTTTTAATTTCAAAGCAAAAGTATTATATAGATAGAAATGCTAAAAATCACAAATCTTAGGAAAGGAATAGCTGTTCAAATCTGATTTTTTTCTCATTTTTTATTACGATACATTAACAGTACAAGGAGGTTTCATTGTGATAATTCTATACATGAGTACAGTGTACTTTGAACAAGTTCATAATATTCCCATAACCCTCCTCTCTCCATCCCCTTTCCCAAATAGTATTTGGTGGGTTTCATTATTCCACCTCTACATGAATGTATATATACACATGTACATATATATATATGTGTGTGTGTGTTTATAAGTACTTTGATCATTTTTATACCCCCAGTCTTTCTCCCTTCCCCACTCTCTTCCTCCTGATTCCCCCATCCCAGTCTCCCTTTTACACTCATGCTTCCTTCTCCCCATCATCATCATCGTCAGTTTTGTGTCTAGATTCCACACGAGTGAAAACATGACACTTGGCTCTTTGGGCTTGTCTTATCTCGCTCAACATAATGACCTCCAGGTCCATCCATTTTCCTGCTAATAGCATAATTTCATTCTTCTTTATGATTGAATAATACTCCATTGTGTATATGTACCACATTTTCTTTATCCACTCATTGATTGCTGGGTCTGGAAGCTGATTCTAAAACATGGCTATTGTGAAGACAGCTGCAATAAACATGAAAGCTGACTTATACTCTTATATGTTGATTTACAGTCCTTCAGATATATATCCAAATGGTATAGAGATCCAGTTGTAACTTTTTTTGTGTGGTGTTAGGGTTTTAAGTCAGGGCCTATACCTTGAGCCACACTCCACCAGCCCTACTTTTTTTGTGATTTTTTTTTTTGAGATAGGGTCTTTTGAATTGTATGACCAGGCTGGCTTTGAACCACGATCCCGATCTCTGCCTCTTGAGTAGCTAGGATTACAGGCATGAACCACTGGTGCCCAGCTGGTTGTAAATTTTTGATGAACTTCCATACTGATGTCCACAGTGGCTGCAATAATTTACATTCTCACCCACAGTGTTTGAGGGTTCTGTTTTTCCCTGCATCCTCACCAGCATTTCTTGATGTTTGTTTCTTAATGATAGCCATTCTGACTGGGGTGAGATGGAATCTCAGTGTGGTTTTGATTTGCATTTCCTTTACGGCTAAGGATGCTGAAAATTTATTCATGTGTTTATTAACCATTTGTACTTCTGAGAACTATCTAATTCATTTGCCGTTTATTAAATGGATTATTTGTTATTTTGGTGTTTAACTTTTTTTTTTAGCTCTTTGTATATTCTGGATACTAATCCTATATCTGATGTGCAGCTGGAGAAGATTTTCTCCCATTCTGTGGGGTTTGTATGTTCTTCATGCAAAGTATATTATTATATAGGTATATTGTTTCAACAATAAATCATAAAATTAATTAACAATACGTAGAATTAACTGATAATTTAAGAAATTAACATTTTTTCCTAAAATAGTACTTTGAGGGAATATAAAGCTTTTTTTCTTTTTTTTGGTGATACTGGGGTTTGAACTCAAGACTTCATGCTTGCTAGGCAGGCAGTCTACCACTTGAGCAACTCCATCAGTCCAGATTTCCATTTATGTATCAAAACATTTTATCAAGAAAATAATGCCAGATACTGGTGGCTTACATCTATAATCCTAGCTATGATCAAGGTCCGAGGCCCTGAGCAAATAGTTTAGGAGACTCTATCTCAAAATTACCCAACACACACAAAAAGGGCTGGCGGGTATGGTTCAAGTGGTAGAGTGACTGCCTAGCAATCTCCAGGCCCTGAGTTCAAACCTTAGCACCGCCAAAGAAAATGTGTATGAAGCTGGGTGTCAGTGACTCACACTTGTATCCTAGCTACTTGGGAAGCTGAGAGCAGGAGGATTGAGGTTTGAGGAAAGCCTGGGCAAATAGTTCATGAGACCCCCATCTCTAAAATAACCAGAGTAAAATAGACTAAAGGTGTGCCTCATGTGGAAGAGTGCCTACTTTGCAAGCATGAAGCCGAGTTCAAACCCCAGTCCTACAAAAAAAAAAGGAGATTAAGGGGGATATAGATCTATTTCAGCTATGTATGCATGCAATATTGTAAAATGCAGGGTAAAAATTTCCTAGTCAAGGACAAATGTGTGTTAAGACAGTGTTTATCATGACTGACAGGTGGTGGTTAATCTTCTTAATGACAATGGGGCTCAGCATGAGAAAACCTATCATAGGCCTCATACTACCCACCAACAAAAAATACCTTGATTACTCCATTCTTGGAAAAAATGTGTTTTCTAAAATGTAATTTCTATTGAGTTTTAAAAGGCCTCTTTGGAACACAGAATAAAAAGGGACTTGCTTACCTAAGTACCAGGAAACTAGTACACAGCATGCTGAATGGAGAAACTTACATGCATTTTAGGATCAGGAAGAACCCAAGGACACTCACTGCTGTTTCTGCTCTTTTCACACTGACCTGTAAGCTGTGCGTTGTGCTATAAGGCAAGAAGAAGAAAAAAACTGCATAAATATTGGAAAGAAGAGACAACATCACTACCTACAAATGATGAGCCAAGATGGAATATATGAGTCAGTGACAGAGAGGATGATGCTGCAAAGACAGTGTCAACTGGCAAGAATCACAGTGTTTCTCAGGGTTTTGCACCAGCAATCATCAAACAAATGCATCATTTAGGAGTCATGCATGGTGGTGCACATCTATAATCTCAGAACTTGGAAGGCAGAGACAGGAAGAACACGAGTTCTAGGCCAGTTTGGGCTACATAGTAAGACACATTCTGGATGTCAATGAAGTACTTACTTTTCCAGTAATATTTGAAAAATTATTTTCTTCAATTAAAACAACATAATGGTGCCAGGTGCCAATTATCCTAGCTACTCAGGAGGCAGAGATGAGGAGGATCATAGTTTGAAACCAGCCCCTGACAGATAGTTCTCGAGACCCTATCCTGAAAAATACACAACCAAAAAAGGGTTGGGGGAGTTACTCTAGTGGTAGAGAACCTGCCTAGCAAGTGTGAGGCCCTCAGTTCAAACCTCAGTAGCTCCAGAAAACAATATTGGAACAGACTGAATGAAGATGCACATAGAGTTCTCTTCTTGATGGCACACATTAAACAAGTTTGCAAAAAACATTATAAGGACATTCGTACAATGAGTGTGGCTCAAATAGTAGAGTGCCTGCCTAGGAAGCACAAAGCCCTGAATTCAAACCCCAGTGCTGCAAAAAACATTTTAAAAAGACAATCAGACCTGAATATATTTTTGAATAATGTATATGTTTTATTAAAATGTTATATTAATATTCATAAATTAAAATGTACGTACAACTAAATAAGTTTTTTTTAAGTATGTTAAAACTAGCTAAATCAACTTAAAAGTCTTTTAGGTTCCTCCACAGATACTGTGATGAGACCTAAGAGCAAAAATGTTTTGAGAGCTTTTTTTTTGCAGTGCTGCAGATCAAACCCAGGGCCTTGCTCATGCTAACTCAGTGCTCTACCACTGAGCTACATCCCCAGTCCCAAGAGCTATTCCTTTATGATTTGTGTTGCTATTAAGAATAACTTGCTTTTATGTAAAATATTTCCTTCCTCAGTGTCTATGTATCCCCAAATAATGCCAGCCTCTGTCCATTACCAGTTCCAAAGCCACACCCACATTTTTAGGTGTATGTTTTAATAACACCCCATTTTAGCTTTTCCCCTTTAATTCCTTAGTTTGCTTTGTGCCACTGTTACAGAAAACCTGACACTGGGAAATCTGTGAAAACCAGAAATTTATTTCCACACAGTTCTGGAAGCTGGGAAGTCCCAGATCATGGCACCGGTACCTGGTGAAAGTCTTCTTGCTGTGTCCTGTCCTGACAGAAGACAGATGGACAAGAAAGAGCAAACTCACTTTTTGCAAGCCCTTTGTAGAGTGGGATCAACCAACTCGAGGGCACATGGCCCTCATGATCTAAACACACCCAAAGGCCCACTTACCTGGTAATGCACAACCTTCCCACCCAACCCTGTGAGGCAGGAAGCTGACCAGTAAATGCCACACTACACTCCCAGTCTCTGGCTTCTGATAGGTTCACCTGATGGGAGGAGCCAACAGGAAACCAGCCAGTAGGACGAGAGATGTCAGTGTCTTCATGCAGTTGCCTGGCAGCCTGCTGCCCTCTACTCCAGGCCACAGCTCTGGCTGAATCTGCATTACAGTATAAGGCGCAGGTCCTACTGGGTAGTGAACTCTCTTCCAACTGCTTTTGAAGGGCTAATGATGAACGTTTATCTGCTGTGGCTTGGGCTCATCATGGACTGCACCTCACGTGGGCTATCTGAAATTTCATCTGTAATTTTCTAAGTAGCTCCTTCATTAACTGTTTCCTCACTGTAGTTTTTTATGTGCTACACATTTCTCCTCTGAGCCCTGCCTAAAATAGAAATCTAACTCAGGAGGCAGAGATCAGGATGATCCAGGTTTGAAGCCAGCCCGGGCTAACAGTTTGCAGGAACCTATCTCAAAAAAACCTTTCACAAAACAAGGTTGCTGGAGTGGCTTAAGGTGTAGCCCCTGTGTTCAAACTCCAGTATCATAGGGGGAAAAAATAGAAAGCTACTTGAGAATCAATGACAAGGGTGGGATGGAAAAGTGGAGGCTTTGAGGCCAATTCAAGTTCTACATGCAATGATATGGTTGAACTGAGCATGGTTGTACATGCCTGTAATTCGAGCACTTGGGAGACAGAAGCAGGAGGATCACAAGGGAGGCCAGCCTGTGCCACATAGCAAAAAACCAAGTGAAGTAGCTCAGTAGTAGAGCTATGCCTACCTAGCACGTGCACAGCCCTGGGTTGGACCCCCTCGGTGCACATAAGAGTGTATGGTTAATATAAGACATGAGGCTGGATGGGTGTCTAGCTCAAGTTGTATATCGCATTACCAAGGGCATGAGAGCCTCACACATTATCCTCACCGTTCCAGGGCTTGGGAGCTTCCAGTGGTTGGTTAACTTGGTTCCAGTGAAGGCTGTCTTCATAGCTTTCCAGTGGGAAGCATTTTGCTATGTCCTCACAGGTGACACAATCTCACTCACTCTCCTCTCCTTAGGAGTCTAACCACACTGCGAGGACCCATCCTCATGCATTCAGGAATCCCTTCACTGTTACACCCCAACCCCAAATTCCACCAAGTTTCATTGTAGGGCTTTATTTTGAAGTATAAATTGAGGGGAGAGGGAGGGACAACACTCAGTACACAGGAAGGGGGGACAGAAGGAAGTTCACAAAAGGGACATTAATCTCTGCTAAGATTTGACTATCAGTTAGCACATGAGGGCAAAGTTCAGCGAATGAGAGATGTGACAATTTAGAATGCCAGACAGAAAGAACACTGAGGGAGTAGTTTACTTCCATGAAGGAACAAACCCTGTGACCCTGAGTTCCACATGGTCAATCATTTTAATTATGTAAACCAGGAAGGCAGTAGCAGTAAAATGTTTTACAAGTGCAATTTCAATGGAACTTACAATGGCAATTCTGCCACGATTGAAATTATGTCTTGGGCACCTTTCTTTCCCTACACTAAACGTTCAGTAACTGTTGGGGGCGGAAATGAGCACAACCAATGCTTGCAAAAATACGAGTCAGGGTCCAAGGATTGATCTTTCCTGGGAACTTCATTCAGGTAATTGTTTTTTAAACATTGTAAACTGTACTTTTTTGTATAACTGGCTTTGAACTCAGGGCCTTAGGCTTGCTAGGCAGGCACTCTACCACTTGAATCATTCTGCACCGTAGGTACAGTTCTTTAAAGGTAATCTAGTTTATGGGTAAGATACTCACGTGTATTAAAATTATGAAGGAACAATCAAGAAAGACTATCTAAAAGCTTAGACGGTTGAGAATGCTGTACAAGGTTCCACTCTAGCTAACAGCTCTGTGCCTAATTAGGACATCTAACTTAAAAGTTATTTTGGAACAACTGTTATCACCTAACAGCATGTGTGGTCACACCATCCAGAGGCACATACTTGCACATGATAAAGGGTTTATGGGGGGCTGGTTTTTCTCACCCATGGTCCCACTGCAGGAACCATCATCCATCCTTATCGCCCCATCACTGACAGGTTGCCAGTCTTCATTGTGTACAATTGAGCTGCTCCCTTCTAACCATGATGCTAAAGAATTAAAATTACATCTGGGCACCAGCAGCTCACGCCTATAATCCTAGCTACTCAAGAGGCAGAGGTCAGGAGGATTGCGGTTGGAAGCTAGTCTGTGCAAAATAGTTTTTGAGACCCCATCTTGAAATAAAACCATCACAGAAAAGGGTTGGTTGGTGGAGTGGCTCAAAGTGTAGGCCCTGAGTCTAAAGCACAGTACCTTTAAAATAAATAATAACATAAAAATACCTTTTGTTGTGGTGGTCAAAACAATTTTGTATAACTTTTTTTGTGAGAGGGGGGTTTGGATTCAGGGCCTTATGCTTGCTAGATAGGTGTTCTACTGTTTAAGCCGCTCAAGCCAGTCATTTCTTGTGTTGGGTATTTTCAAGATAGTGTCTTAAGAACGATTTGCCTAGGGCTGGTTTCGAACTCTGATCCTCATTTCTGCCTCCTGAGTAGCTAGGACAACAGGCGTTCAACACCAGGTGACCAGCTTGTGTAAATTTTTAAATTAACTTTGTCCACAGCTTTAAAAAGACTACATGTAAGAGATTCAAAAGAACTAAGGAATGGAGGATATATCGGGTAATAAGGTAAAAGGATGGGATAATTTATGCTATTTGGAATCTCTAAGGACTATTTTTTTTTAAGTTTGTGTTGTCATACTTCAACTGAGGAGTAATTTGGTGACACAGAATTTAATTCCATGTTTTTTCCCTGAACAACACCTAAGAACTTTTGATGTACTAATTTTGTAGTAGGAAATAAAACACTTCCATCAATGAAGAAACATGTTCAGTTTTTAAGTACATATGAAAATTTTTAAGCCACACACATAAAAATAATATTCACGATGGTTTCAAGAGCAATCAGCATAAATCTCAGGTCTACGTAACAATATTTTCCTGGAGTAGCAAGTAATGACACACTTCCAGTGAGATACACAGATATAATTAAATAAACATTACATAAATGGTTAGACATAGAAATTTCATAAGTTAAGAAATCCAACTTATTCTTATGCAGTAAGTATTCAGACACCAAATTTTTTACTCTGTAGAACAGAGAATGAGCATTTTACCAAACATATATTTTGTCAATATTTTCCTTAAGACATAAAAAATTTCCATCAGCCAGGCACTGGTGGCTCGTGCCTGTAATCCTAGCTATCTGGGTGGCTGTTATCAGATAGTGGCTCAAAACCAGTATGGACAGAACAGGTCACGAGAACCCACCCCAAAATAACCAGAGCAAACTAGATTGGCAGTGTGGCTCATGTGGTAAGAAAGCCTGCTTTGCAAGTGTGAAGCCCTGAGTTCAAACCCGTCAAGGGTTTGAACTTCAAGATGGAAGAAACAAAACATCCTTTTGTCAACTTCACAGGAAAAATAAATAGATTATAAAGTAGCAAGCCAGTGTGGTAGCACATCCCTGGAATCCCAGCATTCAGGAGACAGAGGCAGGAGGATCATGAATGTAAGAACACCCTGGTGACAAACTCCTTGTCTCAAAAGATAAAATCAAGCTGGAGACGTAGTAGCTCAGTGACAGAATACTTGCCTGATGCTCCAGATATCAACGTTGATCTCCAGCACCACAGAAAAAAAAAACTTAATATATAAAAAATTATATATCATATATATGCAATATTTATTGCATATATTTTAGACCATAATATATAATGTATACATAACATAGGTGGTATTTATTGTTTGTATTATTTTAGACCACAGATAAATTCTTAGAAAAATGTCAAATTCCCTATCTGGTACATGGATGTGGATGCTGGTGACTCAAATTAAGTTGTCAAGAAATGGAAATGGTATTCAAAGTCCTTACTTCCCTAAAATCATTTCCCAAGTGGGTTTCTAAACAAGCTCTACTAGACTTTTAAGAAGTAATTATAGCTTTTCAGGGCTAGATGGGCTCATCTGTCCTCCACAATGTCAGATAATCTGAAAAACATTAAAAAGGCTGGAGGCATAACTCATCTGGTAGAGCACTTACCTAGCAAGCATAAGGCCATGAGTTCAAATCCCAGTACTGCACCTCACTCCTACCCCCAAAAACTACCCAGCTAACAAAGAACATCACCCTGGCTGTTGCTGGGCTCGTTTTCCACATGCCACTCGCACTCCGTGAGGACCATCTGTTGAGCATCTGTAGAGCCTTTGTCAGTCTCACTCGTTTTGAGTGTACTACCATTTCTCTCTGAACCTTGGCTAAATACTATTTAAGTCTAAAAGGCATGCACATAAATGTTATTTGAAGAAAACAAAAATAAAACAATAGGAAACCCATGTGAAAATTGTTCATTTGTTTAGGTCAAACCTCACACATGAGGACAACTAGGAAAAGCCAAAGAATTAACAAGAGCATTTTTAAATGGTTCATTAATCATTTTAAAACAACATAAACATTATACTGAATGGCAAATTAGGGACACTTCATTTCACTTGGGGTTCTAATGTAGTTCAAAATGAAAGGAAACAAACACATTACTGATTTGATTTCAAGACACCACCCATTAAACTCATACACTTTTGCATAAGCAAAATGTACACAATTAGGTCACTTTCAAGGTTTATTTTCAAGAGTGAAAATAAGAATTACACAGTCCACCTATGTACTGCAAGAACAAACCACAATATGTATTTGTACATTGTAAAACATTTCCTTTAGGGTGTGAATTTTCTGGAGCTTCCACTGAAATCATTTTTCATCAAGCTTTTCATATTACTTTTGTTTATAGTATTCTGCTACATAAGGAATGTTCACAGGACTTTGAAAATATTTGTAGGACTGACAACTTTCTTGTATGTTTCACATTCTTAAGTTTTAACTCGACCTACATTCCTACAGGTACACCCAAACACCTTGTTGTCACAGTTTATCTCTTTAACATGTCCTTTTTTATCTATGAATTGGTCAGTGGTGGCTATGGGTGTTTCCACATGCTTTATTTATATTGATGCGAGTACTCTCCACTACACCTTTTCCTAAGTGGCAGAAAGACTATGTGAACTTCAAGATACTAATACAAAGATTTCTTGACCAGGACTTCAACTGCTTAGTAGATAATAGAATTGACAAATAGGATTGCATCAAATTAAATAGCTTATGCACAGCAAAGAGAACAATGAATAGAATGAAGAGATGACACAAAATCCTTACGATCTTCCACAAGATTAATATCCATAATGTATAAAGAACTGAAAAACTGTTATCAATTAAAAACCAAATCAATAAATGGGCATATGAACTTAACAGACACTTCTCAAAGGAAGTACAAATGGCTGGGTGCTGGTGGCTCACACCCGTAATCCTGGCTACCTAGGAGGCAGAGATCAGGAGGATCGAGGTTCAAAGCCAGCAGGAGAAATAGGTTTGCAGGATGTTATCTGAAAAATGCCCAGCACAAGTAGCTCAAGTCTACTTGTCTAGCACCTGTCTAGTGTGAGTATACACCCAAATGTATCATTATTAGCAACTTTACAGATGCTCACATACCCATGTTTGTAATGTACTATTCATAATAGCCAAGAGCTGCTGGAGTGGTTCAAATGATAGAGTGCCTTCCTAGCAAGCGTGAAGCCCTGAGTTCAAGCCACAGTACCATCAGGGAAAAAAAAAGCATAGTAGCCAAGATATGGACTCAATCTAGGTGTCAGTCAGAACCCCACGAATGCATAGAGAAAATGTTGTATGGATGGTATATATAATCACAGCTACTTGAGAGATGAAGATTAGAGGATCATAGTT
Organism: Castor canadensis; assembly: GCF_047511655.1. NCBI lineage: Eukaryota > Metazoa > Chordata > Mammalia > Rodentia > Castoridae > Castor > Castor canadensis. Next base: position 14,930,198 of record NC_133399.1, read on the forward strand.
CTAGGCATTCCTGGGCAAAAAGCTAGCCAATCCATTTCAACAAGGTGGGTGTGGTGAGGCAAACCTGTATTCCCAGATACACAAGAGGCAGATAGGAAGACTGTGGTCCAAAACTGCTCAGGCAAAAATATCAGACCCTATCAGAAAAATAACTAAAGCAAAAAGGGTGGGGGATGTGCCTAGCAAGAATGAGGTCCTGAGTTCAAGCCCCAGAACCGACCTTCCCCCACAATAAAAAAAAATATGGTACATAACACAATGAAGTATTAAGCCCTATCATTTGCATGAAAATGGATGGAACTAGATGCCATCATGAAAGCAAAATAAAGACGGTCTATTAGAAAAGAGAAAGGGAAGGGGCAACAGAAGCTAATGGGGAGAATATGATCAAAGAACATTATATGCAGGTATGAAATTGTCACAATGAAACCCATTATTTTATAAAACTAATATGCCCTAGCAAAATTCTTTTTTATAAAACCTCATGTGATAATAAGACATTCTCACATTTTGTTTTCATGGCTTTCAATGAAGCTGGAATAATTAAAGGTTTATTACCACAGTGTTTACATACACGGGTCTTCTTTCCAGTGAGTTCATGTATTTGAGGAAACTATTTGAGAACATCTGAAGGCTTTGTCTCATTACTTACACACGTACGTTTTCTTCAGACTGTGAGTTTTTTCATGTTTTCTAAGGGAACTGCGATCACAGTAGGCTTTTCTACATTGTTTACACACATACGGTTTCTGTCCACTGTGAGTTTGTTCATGTCGTCGAATGTTACTCAAGGAACTAAAGGCTTTCCCACATTGCTTACACTCATAGGGTCTCTCTCCGGTATGAGTTCTTTTGTGCTTTTGAAAGGAACTAGAAGCACTGAAAGCTTTGCCACAAAGTTTACACAGATAGGGTTTCTCTCCTGTGTGAGTCCTTTCATGCAGCTGAAGGGAACCAGAATAAATGAAGGCTTTCCCACACTGCTTGCATTCATAGGGTTTCTCTCCAGTGTGAATCCGCTCATGTATCTGAACATAACTGGAACCATTGAAGGCTTTCCCACAGTGCTTACATTCATAGGGTTTCTCTCCAGTGTGAATCCTTTGATGTTTTAGAAGGGAATTGGAACCACTGAAGGCTTTCCCACATTGCTTACATATATAGGGTTTCTCTCCAGTGTGAATCCTTTCATGGTACCGAAGGGCACTAGAACCACTGAGGGCTTTCCCACACTGCTTACATACAAATGGTTTCTCTCCGCTGTGAGTTCTTGCATGTATTTGAATGTAACTGGAACAACTGAAGGTTTTTCCACATTGCTTACATTCAGGGTGTTTCTGTCCATTGTGAGTCCTTTCATGTCTGTAAAAGGAACTGTGACTATTGAAAACTTTCCCACATCGTGTACACACATAGGGATTATCTCCAGTGTGAGTTTTTTCATGTATTTGAAGAGTACTAGAACGAATGAAGGCTATCCCACATTGCTTACATACATAGGGTTTCTCTCCAGTGTGAATTCTTTCATGTATCTGAACAGAACTGGAAGATCTAAAGGCTTTCCCGCATTGCTTACACACGTAAGGTTTCTCTCCAGTGTGAATTCTTGCATGTATTTGAATGTAACTGCGCTTTCTGAAGCCTTGACCACACAGCTTGCATTGATGCCGTTTCTTACCAGGGTGAGACCTTTCATGATTCCGAAGAGACCTGAGGCACTTAAAAACTTTCCCACATTGTTTACACATGCAGGGTTTCTCTCCAGTGTGAATTCTTCCCTGTATTTGAAGAGCACTGGAATGACTGGGAGCACTGCCATATTGCTTGTGTTCATGATGTTTGTGTGTACTGGGAGTCCGTTGATGCTTCTGAAAGGATTGTGCACAACCGAAGGTTTTCTTAGGATCCTTATAATATTTATGTAGCTTCTCTCCATATTCCTGGTACTCATATGATTTTTGTCCAGTGACACCAATGAGAGGCATGTTTATGGATGGATGACCAATGAGGACTTCACACGCATGGCTTTTATGTGATTTTACTCCACAAGTTTTCTTCTTCACAATATAATCTGGAGAGAAGATTTCTCCACATTGACTACTCTCCTCATGTTCACAGAGTCTCTGTATCACTTGACTTCTGGAAAAAAAACAAGCAGAACAATACTAAGAGTTTATTTCTCAATGACTTGCTGGTAGAAATATTAGTTGGACTCCCTGTAAGATTTTCAGAAAATGAACGGGTTCCTGACTCTGCAAAAAGGTCCAAGAACAGCTATTATCAAAACAGTGATACTGCTATGCAATATTTCAATTAAGTAAACACTCAATGTCTGTATCACATTTAAACAGCATTGAGTATTCCTTCTGCAAAATGACTGGGATCAAAAGCATTTGGATTATAAAATATTGGTATATACATAATGTATATTATTGGATAGTAATACATAATGTGTATATTGGATCAGTCATCTAAACACAAAATCACTTTTATATCATATCATGCTCACAATATTTTGCATGGAATACATTTTCTGTACAATAAGCCATCATAAAGTACCATATGTGGCATCATGCTGGTTTTCCAGAAATATCCAATATAGGGGCATTTTGGATTTCAGACTTTCTCATTACAGATCCTAAACTGAATGCATATTTTTCTATTTGAAACTTGATTTATTAGTATCATTTGTTTGTTTTAAAATTTTCCTGTCACTTTCAGATTACTAAGGGACAATGCTTTCTCAGTGAAAGTAGAGATTACCGTAGATTTCTTCTGGCATTATTGTACTCATCTTCAACGTTCTGCCCTTCCTGGTTGTTTCCTAAAATGTAGATCCAGAAAAATCATTATGAATTATTACATTATACAAAACTAGTCAAGACTCTACCTTGATTCATAGTATACATGTTTGGTATAATCACCAAAATGTTCCCTTTCCATATTCCAAATCACTGATAAGCAAAAAAAACTTATTTGATTGACTGAGTAAGGTAATGGTGTCACCCTTACCTATAAAAGCCAGATTTCTGAAGGTTTCCATCATCACATCTCTATACAGTTTCTTCTGGGAAGGATCCAGCAAAGTCCACTCCTCCAGGGTGAAGTTCACAGCAACATCCTCAAAATCCACTGACTCCTAAGACATCACATATATTTCCAGGAGGGTGAGACTCAAAGCACTGCTGACCTAAACTCATTTATTAAAAGTTCTTAAGTGGCTGGGGATGTAGTTCAGTGGCAGAGTGTTTGCCCAGCATGTGCAAAGTCCTGGGTCTGATCGCCAACATCATTTGGAAAAAAAAATCACATATACCATGTTCTCCAAATGTGCACTCTTGTCTTGGTTGCCATACTTGGTTGCCGTACTCTTATTCTCCATATAGCAAGTCATATAGCCTGTACACAGCAATTCTGATACTGAATTAGAAGTATTTGGTAAAGCAACAGTAGAACAGTAATACCCATTGTCCTGCTAGATGACTCCAGTTTTTCCATGTGCACTGGGTCTGTAGTATCTACTAAATCCTACTATTTGAAGCACAAAAGAGTTAGCATCAATTGTCCTGAGTCTATATATATTTTTTTATAAATGTTTGAGTTCAATCTTATGTGGTATCTCAGAACTACTATTGGGATCAGTCTTACCAATCTGAGTGTAAAGAGAGGCTTAGTGTTCCTAACAGTTCCTGCCAAGTATATGCTATTTGTTTAACTTCTTTTGTCCCTCAGAATGTTTGCAATTTTCTGACATGCTCATCAGAGGGAACCTACCTGATCAAAGCCAAAATATAATCTGGATGATCAGCTAGTCTGATATATACAATTTAACACCTCTTGTCATATCTTGGGAATTTAGTGAATCCTAAGTAATTAAACCAACAGAAATATTTGGAAGCTTGTGCTCAGGTTCGTACAAACCAACTGTTATGGTCTGAATATGGAATGTTCCCACAGCCTCTTGTGATGAACACTTGGTTCCCAGTTGTGTTTCTGGAAACTTCAGGTGAGACCTAAGCTGGAGGAACCAGGTCATTGGAGGGATTTCTTGAGGAGGATCTTGTCTCTGACCCCTTCCTGCCCTTTTCTCTGCTTCCTGTCCACAACGAGGTAAAGTTCCTCCTCCACACACCTCTGCCAAGGTGATATTCTGCCTATGCACGTGGGGAAAAATGACAGAATGATCACTCCAAAACCATGAGCACAAGAAATCTTTCCCCCTTAAGTTGTTCTCTCAAGTATTTTGGTCACAACATCAAGAAAGCTAGCTAACACAGAAAACCGACACTATACAAGTGGGGTTGTCGCAGTGAGCAAATTTGACTGTGCGGTTCTTAAGCCTTTGGAACTGATTTGTGGGAGGAATTTGGAAGGTTGAAGATGTGGGCTAGAGAAGCCCTGTACTGCAGCAATGTGGACAGTGAAGGTCAGGGAGATTTCAGATGAGAACAAGGATTCCATTGGGAACTGATTACAGGTCATGCGTGTTACATTGTGCCAGAGAATCTGACATTTTCCCTGTCTTTAGACGTTATCACAGATTGTGTTTAAAGGTGACGGATAATCTGGTAGAAGAAATTTTAAGGCAGTTCAGCATGCAGGCTGTGACAGGGTTATTGATGGCTGCTTTTACTCAGGTTTACAGTGAGAATCGGGAGAAAAAGAAGAGCATAAAGACCTGAAGTTCTAAAGTTGATGAGAAAAGAAATGTGTCCAGGTGACGCTAAGGAAGATGCAATTTCTGAAGAGGCGAACGCCACAAAAAAGAAGCCAAGCAGTTTACACTGGGACAATAGGAAAGATGCTTTGAGGACATCTCAGGAATGTAGAAGGTCTGCCAATGAAAGCTACAGGTAACAAGTGGAGCCAGCCCAAGAGAGAAGTCATGTGCCCAAGGTCTTGGGAGCACACCTCATACCATCAGCGTCTCATGCTTAACAAGGAGGTACAAAATTTAGTTTTTGCCTGCTGGGCTTCAGTCCTGCTTTGGTCCAAATCTTTCCTTGCTCTCTTTTTGTTCCTTTGGGAATGACAACATTTACTGTGCCAGTGTATATTAAGTGTAACTTGCTTTTGACTTTACAGGGAGTCACAGTTTGCCTTAACTCTTAGAAGAGACTTTGAATTTGAACTTTTATTATTATTATTTTTTGGCCATACTGGTACCACTTGAGCCACACCTCCGACCCTGAATTTGGACTCCTGACCAATGCTGGAACTGTTAAGACTTGGGGGACTCTAGGAGATGGACTAAATGCATTTTGTATTATGAGAGACCATGAGGCAGAATGCTACCATTCAAATATGAAATAACTCCCACGGGCTCATGTGCTGTATGCTTAGTCCCCAGAAAACTGTGTCATTTGGGGAGGTTTAGGAGGTAGAACCAAGCTGGAGGAAGCAGGTCAGTGGGGGCAGGTCCTCAGTGCCATCTTGTCCTTGACCCTTCCTGCCCCAGCACAGAAGGCCATGCAACTGTAGAATCAACCTTCTAAAACAACGAGCCCAAATGTAAAAATAAAGTAAATAAATAACATATAAGTTTGAAGACTATAGCAAACAAACAACAAGCAAGAAGTTATGCATAAATGGAGGATCTGTTTATACACTCCAATACTTTTCCTGTAATATGAATGACTGCAATCTGCAGACTGCTCGTTCTTCCCTAATGTCCACAGAACATATTGTGTTTTATACCTGGAAACGTACTGTTTTTTTTTTTTTTTACAGCACTGAAAAGCATCCTTGAAAAAGCTCACCAACACAGTGGCCACTGGAACTGAGGAGGAAATAATTTGGTTCCTTTCTCAGATACTAGCGGTTATAAAATATAGCGGGACAGAGAAAGTATCCACAAAATTTTTTCTTCCTAATCCTTTACTACTTTTTTTTTTGCAGTACCGGGGTCTGAACTCAGGGCCTAAACCTTGAGCCACTCCACCAGCACAATTTTTCAAGATAGGGTCTCGAGAACCATTTGCCCGGGCTGACTTTGAACCTCAATCCTCCTGCCTCCTGAGTAGCTAGGATTACAGGAGTGTACTACCACCACCCAGCTACTACTCACTTACTGAAAGTCCAAAGGGAGCAAAACTGAAAGAACAGTGCTTAGTGAGGAATCACACATGGTTAACATAGGAAAAGTAACCAAAGAATCAGGACGGTGGTCACCTATAGGCAAGAATGGGATGAGTCAGGCGGGGAACCACTTACTGATGACCCTGTTATGTAGCTTAATGAGAATTCCAAGAATATTATTACTGTTATTACTACTAAATCTTACAACAAATTTTTTATTCTTTTCTTATTATACCCTGTTTTTTATTCTTTTCTCATTATACCCTATGTTGGATAATTTTAACAAAAAATTAATATTGAGAAAGGATATCCTAATTTCTATATGCTTGTGTCCCCTGTAGCATGGCAAAGTAAGTTGTAATTCACAGATGGGCAGCAATAAACAACAGAGCCCAAGTTACAGCATGAGAGCCCCAGACCCCTAGCAAGCATAGGTCACATTGCAGGCTGGCCATCTGGCAGGAGAGCAGGTCAGTGAGAACAGACACACACAGGAGGCAGTCAATGTCTCGACATCCTGCTTACAGTGCAATTTCCTCTGGTTATCTGCAGAGGTGTGTATATGTTTCCATGTTGACACTGATGACAATATGGCACAAAAAAAATCTGGAGGACATGCAAAGGCTTATTACTCAACTAACGCAGAGCTTCACTCTTGTAGATACACAGAACCAAGGTCAGGAACAAAGAGGCAAACACAGAGAAGCAATGCATATTCTGACAGAACCTGTGAGCAGAACAAGGGGAGGAAAATGTCAATTATCTCTGAGAAGAAAAATTTGACATAAACCTCTATAGGGGACCCAGGTTCAGCAGGCCCTATAATTTATTAGTTTTTATCTCCAGACACCCTACCAGATTGTGCAGTAACAACCAGAGAAATGTCACGTCCTGCTTCTGAAAGTAGGCAGAAAAGAAGCCACTTTGAAAATTGTGGCTTTCATAAGTTCAATCGAGAAGAAAAACAAAGTATATCCCCAAATCCCAATCAACTGGGTGATCTTTCTTTTCTTGTTTCTTTTGTCTTTCTCACTCTCTCTCCCCCTCTCCCTCTCAATGGTACTGGCAGGTGAACCCAGCACTTTGCACGGAGTAGGCAAGATGGAGATTTCTAAAGCCAAAAGTGGGCTGGCAGAGTAGCTCAAGTGGTAGAGCACCTGCCTAGCAAGTATTAGACTCTGAGTTCAAATCCCAGTACTGCAAAAAAAAAAGAAAAAGAAAAATCATCTAAAACCAAAGGTTAGGGAGCAAGTGAAAAACCAAACTTTAACCCCTGTCTAAAATCCCTGCCACAACACTGGAAAGGAAAGAATCTAATTTCCACAGGTACCCCATTAGCCTAAATAATAAAATGTCAACTTACTGACATTAACAACAACAAAAAAGAATTACAGAGAAGGAGGGAAATACAGCCCAGCAACGAAAAAAATTAATTGAGAGAAACCAAGTTTGAGAAACCACAGACAATGAACTCACTAGACAAAGTTTCAAGCATCTATCTTGACTATATTCAAAGAGATTAAGGCAACCATGGTGAAAGAATTAAAAGAAACCAGGAAAAGGTTGTATGAATAATATGACAGCAATAAAGAACTGAAACTTCTCAAAAGGAGCAAGGCATACTATGCTGGGTGCCAGTGGCTCATGCCTCTAACCCTAGCTACTTGGGAGGCTGAGGTTGGGAGGTTTCCCAGGCCATCCTGGGAAAATAGTTCATGAGTCCCCCATCTCCATCAAAATAACTAGAGCAAAATGGACAGGAGGCATGGCTCAAGGTATATACCACCTGTATTGTAAGTGTAAAGCCCTAGTCCCACCCAAAAAAAAAAAGGAGCCAAGCATAATGGCAAACAACTGTAATTTCAGCATTCAGGAGCCTGAGGCAGGAGATTTTGAGTGTTTTGAGACTAGCATGGGCTAGAGTGAGTTACGGGCCACCTGCAATTATTTAGCAAGCCTCTGTCTCAAGAAAATAAAAACAAAAAACCCAAAATCAAATCAAAATATAAAAACCCTGAAAAGAACCATATAGAAATTTCACAGGTGCAAAACAAGAATTTAAATGAAATCATCACTCCAGTTACTCAATGACAAGACAAAGAATAAACTTAGGTGAGGTTACCATTGAATTTATGCAGCCTGAAGAAAAGAAAGAAAACAGGATTAAATTGAGATGATGTCTCCAGAATATCTACATTGTAAGAATTAGTCAAAGGTCTCTTTGAGAGAAGTTAGAACTCTTATCTCATAAAGAACAGAATATCAGACAAGAATTAAATGGCCACAATAAATGCTTTGGTTCTTACTTCCTGTATTCACAATAATATGTTTGTTCATATTGTTACTATCGATAATATACTGGCTGGTTGTAAGGACTAAGAAAAATAAATGACAGTGATTGCATATGGGATGGGGAGGAGCTGGAAACATTACAAGGTACCTGCAAGGCCTGTGAAAACAGTGCAGTGTTATTGTAAACTGCGTTGACATTGGCTGCAATGGTACTGTTAACACTGGGAAATCCCTTAACATTTTTTAGTTTAATAAACATACAAGACAGTCTAGTGAAGCAAAGAAAATGGATCATAAAATAAGAACATAGAAACAGATGAGAAGATTAAACAAACACCCAGAAAAACAGGCCAACGGGCAAGCAATAGTCCAAAACTGGGGATGTAAAGAGCACGCCCAGAGACTCCCATATGCCAAACAAGAGAAAGAAAACCAAGGTAGTAGTACCTCATGAATTGCTTTAGAATGAGTGGGTGCTACTATGAAAGATAAAAACAACTGTCAACTACAATATGCTTACCATGTTCTCAAAGTGAAGAACATACCTACTTAAAGAAAAAAAGGAGAAAACAGTGACATTGTGGTACATATTAATCCAATGTCAACAATATTTAAATGTAAATTAGCTAAGCACAGTAATTAAGAGTGTCAGGGTACATAAGAAAATGAGATCTGTGTTGGCTACATGAAACACCATTTGAAATACACAGACATAAGGGTCAGTTGGAGAGAGAATGTTCACAGGATGTGAAATATCAGTTGGATAGGAGGACTAAGTTCAAAAGACCTATTACACAATATGGTGACTAGTGAATACCAATAAATTGTACTCTGGAAAGTCACTAAGAGATTACATTTTAAATGTTCTCACCACAAAATGATAAGGATGTAGTAATGTATGTATTAATTCAGTCGATTTATCACCTCCACAATAAGTACATAGTTAACAGCATCATTTTACATTATAGATGCATTTAATTTATACGCACCAGTTAAAAAGTATATAAATATTTAAAAAGATAAAAACGACAAAGACAGATTAAATGCAACGCTATGAAGAGAGATACATTTCTAGCACAAAAAGAAAGCTGAGCTAGCTATATTAATTTCACACTAAACTGGCGTTAGGAAAATCACAAAGGAATGCAGGGATCAAATGATAAAGGGATCCATTAAGACATTATGTTGTCTTCCCCTAAAGAGAACATCAAATTACATGAGACAAAAAAGATACAGAACCAAAAACAAAATTACAGATCCACAATTATACTTGGAAACTGCAACAGACCACCACTACGAATTACTGTTCTATCAGTTCCACTCCAACCTCTCAGTCTGTCTCTACCCAACAGCTCGAGGGTTCTCCATAGGGGAATTCTGAAAACTGCTGTTCTGTTAAGCCCTCCAATTCTTTTTGTTTTTTGGTGGGAATGGGGTTGAACTTAGGGCTTCTTACTTGAAGAGCAGGCATTCCACCACTTGAGCCACACCCATAGTCCATGTTGCTCTGGTTATTTTGGAGATGGGGTCATCTCTCAGGGCTGGCCTCAAACCTCAGTCCTCCTGCTCTCAGCCTCCCAAGTAGCTTGGATTGCAGTTGTGAGCCACCAGCGTCTGGCTAACCCTCTTATTGTTAGGACATGGGAAAACCTCATGTGGCTGTTGAAGCCACAGGGTCAGTCCCTGCTTCATCTCCACATGCACTCCCCAGCTCTCCCCAGTTCTCCAGCCTCAAAGCCTCCTATGGGAAACCAAGCACATTCAGACCACAGGACCCCTGCACCTGCTCCAGCCTCTCTCTGGGTTAGCTTTCCCTCTGTTTTTTACATGTTTAAATCTTACCCAATGTCACCTGCTCAGGAAGTCCTTCAATGGCTTTCCCCCATTGGGTCACCACCTCTAGGACACTGTCAATTTAGCTCATTTATGTCCCTCAGTGCTATTGTCACAATTTATAATATATAACAATTATGATACCAGAATTCAGCATCGTTACCACTTATACACACAGGTAACAAAGTTTAAATGCTCATGTCCCTTACATGAAAGGACACAGTGTTTGAATGGAAGCCACAGACTTTGAGTCATATTCATGTATATATATATATGTATATATATATGACATATGAAGTCCCATATACTTTAAGTCATGGTAAGAGGCACTCAAGCTGCTTTTGCTGAAAAGCACTGACTCCTTACTTGAGCCCACAAATTAACTAAAAGCAGGAAAAGCTTGGCATCATTGTCTCCATTTTGTATCTGTCTTTGTGCTAAGCCATTCTCTTTACAGTCACTTCACAATCACCTTGGATCCAAAAAAGGACAAAACTGATAATATCTTATAACAATGAACTGGAGCTCCCTGGAGCTGCCACCATTCCAGTGAGGACAGTTATCCCAAGAATTCTCTCAAACAGGAACCAGATTATTCTCTCCAGTGATAACTTTCCAAAACTGGACCAGACCACCTGACTGACGAAGACTGCTCTGCAAGTCACAACTACACTTGGGATGAATTGTTTAACTACACATACCTTTGTCCCCTGCCCTCAGTTCTTTTGTCTGTTTAAACCTGTAGCTCAGGTCTGTACCCCAAAGATGGCTGAAGATGAGCTGAGTGCTCACTCTGCCTTTTCCCGTGGCACATCCTGAAGTGTGTAATAAACCTCCTTTCTTTGCCTTCACCAGGACTCTTTATTTGGCATTTATGGGTGGGTGTCTGGACCTGGCATATGGAATCTCATGAGTTTGGCCTTGGGTCCAGAACTCCAGTTTCATCATCTCTAGATGACTTAGAATACTAATACAGTGTAAATGGTGTGTACAGAGTTGTTAAATGGTATTATTCAGGGAATAATGACAAGGAAAAATTCTGTTTGGAAGAGATGCCATTTTGAAAAAGTATCTTCAATCTGCAGTTGTGAGGAAGATTAAGTGAGGGAAAGATCAGGCCTCACAGAAAAATATTACCTCTTTGATTAACCATGCTTTGGCTCAGGAACTACCCTCAGCAGGCCGGGAACCACCATGCCCTGCCCCACTCATTGATTATTGGGTGGGAATCTCCCAGTTCTTCTCTTTCCATAGGTTAACGTAGGTTTTAAAAAGCACCTGAAGAGTGGAAATATGCTTTCTCAGCCGTGGACTCCACCTGGGCCTCACCGTGTTTCCCTTTCTATTTTCCTTTCCTAACTTTTAATAAACTACCTTTACACCCACGTGTCCTTCCATGGATTCTGATCACAGACTGCACCAGTGCCATTAACAGTTGGTTGAATTTGAGGATATGGAACCCATGCATGTGGAATTTTTTCTGCACAGATATTTGCTTAACATCTACATTTCCCTTCTGAATTTAAACACTGAAATTTGGTATTTTGTGTAACTGGTTCAATGTTTTATCCTAAGTAGTGCCTAGAAGTTCAATGTTTTATCCTAAGTAGTGCCTAGAAATGTCTGCACACAGAAGGAGCTCAATAAATGTCCATTGAATACAGCAGTGTTTGTAATCCTCACCCTGATAACATGCAGGACTGGGGGATGGAGGCTGTGCCATGGTGTATTGCAGGATATTGAACAGCATGAGTTGTTCTGACCTGTTTGATGCTGTACCAGATCTTCCCTCCACCACGTCTAACAACCTGAATGACTCCAGAAACTTCTACATGCCCCCTCGGAGTGCAGGATAAGAACCATGGGCCTACACAAATGAGGGAAGTCTTCACTTATGTGTTCAAAGCCACCGCACTCTTGCCTCTATGACAACCTTGGAACTTGGTCCATGTGCAGATCAATTTTACATGTCAACTTGGGAAGGTCATGGGATGTACAGATATCTGATTAAACATTATTTCTGTGAGGTATTTTTGAAAGACATTAGCACTTGAATTGTTGAACTGAGCAAAAGATGGCCCTGTTCATTATAAATAAATTAAAGAATTAAAGGTTGGATTCATGCCCCTTTTGTCTGCATGCATGCATGAGCTGAAACATTGCTCTCCTGCCCTTGGCACTAATGGGTTCTCAGCCCTTCAGACTCACATTGGATCTATACCATCAAGTTTCCTGTTCATATATATGTATATATATGTGTGTATGTTTGTGTGTGTGTGTATATATATATATATATATATATATATATATATGAATGTATGTATGCATTATATGGGCTTTTTGAAGTACTGGTGTTTGAACTCATGGCTTTGCATTTGCTAGGCAGGCACTCTACTCCTTGAGCCTCACCTCCAGCCCATCTCTGGCTCTTTGATATTTGAATTACACCACAGATTTTTCTGGGATTTCTGTTTTGTGGGATTTCTCAGCTTCCATGATACCATAAACCAATACTTTATAATAAATGTCTACCTGTCTGTCTATGTGTCTAACTATCTATCATCTACCTATTACCCATCTGTCCAGATATTATTGGTTCTATCTCTGGAGAACCATGATTAATGTCTTAGTTAGAATCCTAATACTTCTGTGTGTCACTCCACTAAGCCTTTTGGGAATATCCCCAAAATAGAAAGGTCTTCAGATTTAGAGGCCACTAATAATAGTTAAATTTTTATTGAAAAGCTAGCATTAATTGACTGCTTTTTGTAGGGCAGACCCAGGTGACTGCCCTATACAGAACCATCCTAAAAGTTTAATACATTATTACTTATTATTGAATCTATGTTAATGGTGGGAAAATGAACATAGAAACAAGATGCAACTTATCCAAAGGCAATTTATTTGATCACTTAACCAGTGCACACCACTACCCACGTTAGCACTTCTCTATGTCTTGAGGGAGCAAGGTGTCACCTGTGTCACTTACTATCAGCTGTTGCCATGTGATGAGTCATGGGAACCATACATGTATGCTTGGAGCAATAGACAGGTGGTGGCTCCTGGAGAGGGGGATTCTGGGAGAAGAGGGCCTGAGCAGGACTCTTAATTGGAGTAATACACCTCTCAAGGTGGACTCTGTTTGACCACAGGGTTTTTAAGTGATGTTCCATACCCTCTCTCTCACTGAGTATTAAGGTGGACACATTAAACATTGGTGGTGGCCTGGTGCCAGTTGCTAATACCTGTGATTCTTGGTACTTGGGAGACTGAGATTGGGAGACCCTCAGTTTGAGGCCAGTGTGGGTAAATAGTTCGTGAAACCCCATCTCCGAAATAACCATGGCAAAATGGACTGGAGGCATACCATAAGCAGTAGAATGCCTGTTTAGCAAGCATGAAGTCCAGTCCCACCATATAAAGAAAAACCATTGCTGGCCTCTATTGAGCATTTCCCCACCTCAGACTTCTCTAATTCCAAGCTCATCAAGAAAATATGTCAGGATAGCATCCTAAGTACTGTTTATTAGAAGTATGTGTGTATGCAAGGCATTGTGCTAGGCCACTCACAAACATTCCCTTGCTTTACTGTCTTACAGGGTAGGTGCTTCTGTATTCTTAGAGGTTAGAGTGGAAAGGTGATATAACCAACCTAAGGACACACAGCAATATTTGCAAAAGCAGAAACTGAGGAACAACAAAACTGTCAGTTATCCAACTTCACCAGGCTGTCTGTGTCCAGATTCAGGCTATTGCATACAGTCAAGGAGACTGTACACAATGTCAGGAAGAGAGAGAACCAAGTGCTGGTCAGTCAGAATGGTGCCATTGTGATCAATAGGACTGTACAGACTGACTATGAAACCTACCCCTGATGGCTTCCTCGTTCTCAGCCTCAGTTCCTCTTTCTGGAAGGTGAGTGAGGTTGATAACTTGCCTACTCTGAGATGTGACCTCATGATAGATTCCATGCAAATCTTAAATATCCGAGAGACAAGATTCTTGCTTTGGTAGGAAAAGTTCAGGTTTGTCATCATAATCTAAGAAAGATTTTCTTCACCCTAATATTATTATTTTTCTTTTTAAAACTATCATATTGTTTTAGTAGGAGTACATTGTCATATTTACAAAAGTTCTTACAATATTATCATATTTAAATTCACCCCCTCCATCATTCTCCTTTATCCTCCCTTCCCCCATTCCTGGAATAGTTTCAATATGTCTCATTTTTCCATCTTCATACATGATCAGCCTAATATTTTTTTTGCAGTACTGAGGCTTACACCTTGAGCCACTCCACCAGCCCTTTTTATGTTATGTATTTTCAAGATAAGGTCTCACAAACTATTTGCCCAAGGCTGCCTTCGAACCATGATCCTCCTGATCTCTGCCTCCTGAGTAGCTAGGATTACAGATGTGAGCCACCAGTGCCCAGCCAATCAGCCTAATATCTGTTTTTTCATATGAAGAGAAACTTAACAGAACCCGTAATATTTATAATTCTGAAGATGGTGTCTGGATGCTAAACCAAGGGCTCAAAACTGATCTCCTGTAGGGTAGACACTTAGAGAAGTAGGTCTCTGAGTGGCAGCATCCCCAGCCAATCTCCACTCTACTCATGCACTTGATCTCTGACTCCTTTTCCTTCTGGCTTCCAGGTGCCAGAACTGATAAAGGATATGTTCAGAGGCCCAGAATTCTATGACACACAGTCTCACTGTCAGATCCTTTCCAAATTTCTTGTCATCTAAGGAAATGTATTGTCAATTAACATACACGAGGTAAATTCTGTTGCCCCTAAAATCCAGAACCAGCTCAGTACAGGGCTTTGAGGAGCTTAGCAGAGGGAAGGCCACTGGCCTCTCATTCCAACTGCAAGCTTGTTTCAGTCAGCAATGTGCCCCAGCCTTTTCCCTGGGCTCCTGCTGCTTGAAGGCCCATCATCCTCTGTGGGTTGTCAGGCCCTCCACGGTCTGTCCTCAGTCTGTATTTCAAGGTTTCCCTCTCTCCATGCTCAGCTCACCTCCACGGCTTTGCTCTAACTGTTGTCTCTGTCAGGATTGCTACTAACACATTGCTGGCAGACTTCTTTTTGTGCTTCTCACTCCTCCAGGTAAAATGTAGCCTCTTCCATCAGCCTAATCAATCTCCCGACCCCTCCCTTCACACCTTCACAGCATCTTCATCTTGCCCTCTTGTATCTTCTCATGAGTCAACAAATATGTGTATTCAAGGACATTTGATATGGGAAGATTCTAGTTATCAAGAACCAGCAATGCTGGAGAAGTATGTCATTCTCCTCCCTCAGCTTCCCAGGGCTCAGGTTAGAAAGCTGTGCTGCATCCAGGGATGACAGAGAAATCAGAAGTGGTAGGGAAACCCTGGGGTCTGCAGGAGCTCCATATAATTCAAGGAACCAATCAGGGGCTTAGAGAGGCACCTAGAGGCGATACCTAAAATGAAGTCTAACGCTTATGTACTTATGATTCAGGTGAGGCAGGTGGACGAGGGGTTGCCATATAGAGGTGATAGCTTTGCAAAGGCTCAGGTAGACAAAGGTGTGCTGTGTTCATGGAATATAGTGTTTTCAATGAGCCTGACCTGGAGTTCTGAGGCCTGACTCCATGGGTTCCAACAAGTCAGGTGTAGCCACTTACCCAATCACACCAATAAAGACAGGAGCAGTGGTGAAGGGCAGAGATGAGGGGATTTGTAAATGCAGCAGGCATCTGTGGAAGAGGGCCTGTAAGAGTTTAAACCCATCTTCAGAGTACTTATGTGAGTTTTGGTTTAAATACAGGTATGAGGGGTATGCAATTAAGCAGTCCTGGTCAAAATGTGGCCTGGTGGATTC
Source organism: Castor canadensis (assembly GCF_047511655.1). NCBI lineage: Eukaryota > Metazoa > Chordata > Mammalia > Rodentia > Castoridae > Castor > Castor canadensis. The sequence goes on from NC_133399.1 coordinate 14,946,255, forward strand.
TTCTCTCAGTTCTGGTCCTGAAAGGTGGTTCAGAGAAGTCCTTTTTCTTGACAGGAACAATCTGGTCCCCATGAGATGACTACTTCTGCTCCAGGATGCAACCTCATTGTCATAGCTAATTGGCCTTATTTGTGGGTGATCTGTCCTGTGAGGCTCCCTCTTGCTTGGAGGTGTGGTTTTCTCAATCGATTGTCTTAAAGATATTATCAGTCAGACCTGTAATTCTCAAATCCAAGGTGACTGCAGGGGAGAGAGAGACTTAGAGCAAAAAAGACAGATTCAAAATGGAGGCTGGGATGCCAGGGTTTTATCCTGCTTTTAGTTAACTTGTAGGCCCAAGTGAGGAGTCAGTGCTCTTAGCAAAAGCATTTTTTAAGTTTGTGTTATATTATATGATGAGAGTCCTGTTTGCAGAGAGTTCTCTGTGGGTCCTGTGAGGAGAACAGTCTGTAGAGGACAAGTATGGGGAGTGGTAGGTGTGGGTTCCAGGAATTGAGAGAGTTGTGGGGTTTGGGACTGAATTCAGAGGTTTTTTATACTGCACAGAGGGAGAAAGTAAACTCTTTATTCACCAGATTTCTTTCTCTTTTTTTGTGATACTGGGTTAGATCTCAGCCACTCCACCAGCCCTTTTTTGTCTTGGGTATTCTTGAGATAATGTCTCACAAACTATTTGCCTGGGCTGGCTTTGACCAAGATCCTCCTGATCTGAGCCTCCCAAGTAGCTAGGATTAAAGGGGTGAGTGACCGATACCTTCTGATAGCAATGAGCAGGCTCTTCCCCACTTCCACCAGGTTCTCCTCCTTCAGACTCCAACTAAGTGCCCAAGAATCATGACACTACCTGGAGTAATTATATTACTGCCCAGGTTTAATGGCTCAGTTCCCCAAGATAGCCCTTAGATCTGATGTCAGTCAAAGAATTGGGTGTGCAGGGTTCCCACATTCCTTCCCAACATGACTACCTAGTCAAGTCCCCATAAAGTCCCTTCCCTTCATGTTCACAAAGTCATGCTAAAATGACTCATAGGACTAAAGAAAACAGTTTCCTTACTGGCAACAGTGTGTTAGTTACTTTTGGGTCATTGTGACTAAAATACTTGACAGAAGGAACCTAAGGGAGGAGGATTTATTTGGAATCTCAGTTTCAAAGAGTCAAATCCATGGATACTTGACCTCAAGTGCCTGGGAGAACATGATGGTGGCAGGAGCCTGTTCCTCATCCTGGTGGTCAGGAAGCAGAGAAAAGGGGAATACAGGAAGAAGAGGGAGAGAACTATAACCCCAAAGTCATGTGCTCTGTGGCCTCCCTCCTGTAACCAGGCCCCACTGTCCGTTGTCTTGTTACGAACCCATCAAAGGATTAATACATTAATGAGATAAGACCCTCATTACTAATTGCCTGTGGAAACCCTATCACTGACACACCCAGAGGATTGCTTCACTAATCCTCTAGGCATCTCTAATCCAATCATGGTGATAATCAAATTGACCAACACAATTGGTTTATGTTTAAAAAAATACACACCAGGAACAGCCAAATGAAAGAAGTGCATTAGGGCCAGGCATGGGAATGGGGATGTGAGGACTTCCGTGTCCTGTGTGCAGGACACACCTCCCAGCACCTGCGTGCAGGTTTCTTCTACAGTCACATGATTGAGTATGTCATTGTCCAGTGATGATTCATTCAGTCTTTAGCCCTTTTCCCTGGCCTAGAGATCTGGGGGGTGTGGTTGGACATTCTAACCCTGTGACAGTGACATACAAAAATAACTTTAAGTGTTCTAGCCTTTCACCAATCTGTTCTTTCTGGCTACCTGAGAATTCTCTATACTGAAGCTACCCAGGAGTCCCTTGCCACCAGTCATCTCATCAGCATGACAGGGACAGTCTTCACTGCAGAGATTCCAAGTGTCTGAGAACCCCCTGGGTCAGAAACCCCAGAATAAGACATCCATAATGTAACATTCAGTGTGTGCCCTCTTTGTGAGCAGGTGGTGTAGTAGGTTCTGGAAAACAGCAGCAATGCGTATGTCCTTTGGCACTGACCCCAAATAGCACCATCTATTGGGTAACACATTTGCACATGGATAATTGAAATGGTGGTCTGAGAGCCTCAGAAGGGTTCAACCCACGCTGAGCTAAACTAGCGGAAAGGGCAAATTGATTCTAGGATGCTTAGGATCTACTATAGGGATAACAAATGGGCCGTGGTGGTGGGGAAGATGGAGGAACAGTTTCCAAAGGGTACACAGAAGATGCAAGCCATCAAGGATAGAGTACCTCGTGATAGCCCCCAAGTGGGGAAGTGAGGCAACTGGTGACAGATGAAAAGAGGGAAAGGGTACATTTGATTGGCTCTTGTCCATCCCAGTTGGACCTTGCGCTGGCATCTTTGCATTCTTAGAGGGAAATTCTTTGCAGTTTGGAAATGCATATGAATTATTTGTTTTGCCTTCTATACATTGTGAGTAAACACAGAAGGAAAGCTGGGCCTCTTCTGGTTTCAAGTTCAAATAATTGGATTCTGCATCTTCATCTCATTTAATTCGTTAACATTAGGGAAATGCAGGTGATCAACGTGGAGTGGGAGCAGAGGCCTGAGGCCAGTAATTCTGCCTGAGTCCCATCTTGAGACTGCAAAGGGAGAGCAAGGAGGTCCCCTTGGTGCTTCCTCGGCAGCTTCCTCCCCTGCATGTGGGCTCCAGCTGCTCAGAGCAGGGGATAGAGTGGTGACAATGAGAAGCTGGAGAGCTCTGGAGAGCAGGAGACCACCTGCAGATGCCCTTGGGGTTTTTGGACAAGAAACAGTTAAATAACATTTTGGTGACATAAACTGTGTGGGAGCTTGTGCCCTTCTTTACAGTTAGGCTGGTGAGATTCACCTCCATACCAGTGCCCAAATCCCATCAAAGGTGGAACTTTGGTTTCAACCTTTCTGAGAATATGCAGTCTCAGAACAGCTGCTGACTCTCTCATGCAAACCACGTAGTAGGACTTTGTTATGAGAAATGCTACAGACCTTGTGTTCAAAGAGACATTGGGGGATCCACCAGCATCATTGGTGTCCTGTTCTGCTGCTCCTTTACCAAAAAATTCTAGTCTAGTGTCAGATGCTATCTGTGAGGAAGTGAGAATGGCTGGAGAGGGAGAGTTATGACCAGGACAGGGTGTGAACAGGTGATGGTGTGTGAAACGCACATCATGTGAACTTACTGAGTCTACATCTCTAGCATTGTGAGGCTGACCCTTTAACCTGGAAATCTGTGGGACTTTTTAGGACTCCGTGACCTTTGAGGATGTGGTTGTGACCTTCACCCTGGAGGAATGGGCTTTGCTGGAGCCCCCCCAGAAGAAACTCTATGGAGATGTGATGTTGGAAACCATCAGGAACCTGGCTGCTGCAGGTAAAGGTGATCATATTCCCTTACTAGTCAGTGAAAGAACAAGAGTTCCTTGTTCATCAGTGCTGCTCCGTGATATGGCACATGGAACAGGTAAATCTGGTTAATAACCCATGCATGGTCACATACCACACTATACCACCAACCTATCCAGAACATGTTTTTTTCTATAATAATATAATTCATGATGATTTTTTTCTGGTCTACATTGTAGGAAGAACACACAGAGTTCAGAACGTTGAAGATGACTACAAAATATCCAGGAGAAATCTAAGGTAATTTAACCTCACAAATAAAAGGAATGTACCTCTAGAATAAGGTAATTCCTAGAAAATTTTGAAACAAAGTTAATTATGCAAATAAACTCACCTATAATTGATTCAGTACCAGGCAAGTGTCTCTAAAAATGTATACAAATTAAGCATCTAGAATTATGAAATCCAAAACCTGACATTATAATATTGGGAGCCACAGAATCCTGGCAGGATGTCACAAATGACACTTTGGTTGTTCAGTATTCAAAAACTTTGTTTTATTTACATAATTATTAAAAGTGTTGTATGAAATTACCTTCAGCCTTTGGGTATAAGATATATAAAACAAATAGGAATTCCATGTTTAGACTGGGACTCATCTTTAAGATAGATCCTGTGTATGCAAATATTTCAAAATCCAAAATAGTTTTGGTCCAAGCTATTTTGTATAATGAATACTTACTTCATTGTGTTTAAGTGTGAAATGGTGAGGAAAACTTGGTCGTGCATGTTGCCATCCCAGTGAGTCAAGAAGCTGACAGAGGAAGGTTATGAGTTTGCAGCCAGTCTGGGCATCACAGCAAGACCCCTCCTCATAAATAAATTAATAAATAAATTAATTAATAAACAACACAATAAATGTGACATGGACACACAGTGCTTGCAAAATAGTGAACATGGAACATGTACTAAGACACCCTGTATGAATACCATTGTCTTATTAGTAGCCGTTCTCACACCTGCTGCAGAGCAGTCAGTTTATTCATGTGCAAAAATCTTACAGTGTATGAAATCAGCAATTCTTTCCTTGGGAAATAATTAGTAAACAAAACCTTTGTAACATGCTTCCTATTTTTTAAAGAAATCAAGTGGTTAGGAGACTCAATGAACAAAAAGAAGGTAGTCAATGGGAAGAATTCTTCAGCTGGATTCCAGGTCCTACTGTGAACAAGAAAAGTCCCCTTGGAAAAAAGCCATGTGACACCCCTGTGTGTAGAAAAGTCTTCATTCGTCATTCAGCCCTGAATGTGCCTGTTACTGTTCACACCGGATGTAAACATGACTATCAGGAATATGGAAAGAAGCTGTATAAATATAAGGAATATGGGAAAGCCATAAGTTATCCAAAAAACTTTCTGGGGCATGAACAAACTCACACTGGAGAGAGGCCATATGAATATTATCAACATGGGAAAGCCTTCAGAAGTCACGGTAACATGCAAATACATGTAAAAAGTGATGTTAGAAAGAAAGCATACATGGGTAAGCAATGTGGTAAATCCTTCACTTTTCCCAGTGTCCCTGAATTCCATGAAAGAACTTCTAGTGGAGAGAAACCCTATGTATGTAAGCAATGTGGGAAAGCTTTTTCTTTTTTGAATACTGTCCGAAGCCATGAACAAACTCACACTGGAGAAAAGCCCTATGTATGTAAGCAATATGTTGTATGCTTAGTCCTCAGAAAATTGTGTCATTTGGGGAGGTTTAGGAGGTAGAACCAAGCTGGAGGAAGTAGGTCAGTGGGGGCAGGTCCTCAGTGCCATCTTGTCCTTGACCCTTCCTACCCCAGCATAGAAGGCCATGCAACTATTGAATCAACCTTCTAAAACAATGAGCCCAAATAAGTCTTCCTCCCTAAAGCTGTTCTCTCACATGCTTTGGTTACAGAGATGAGAAAGTTAATACATCAACTTCCCTTAAAAACTAAGTAAGACTCATAAAGTAATTCCCTATGCTAATAGAAAATCATTAGTTTTACTTGAGAATATCAAACAGCAATGAAATAAAGGGAAGGAATGCACTTGTTTTTAGAGCTCAATGTCAACAAGCTGACATTTCTCATGCAAATGTATAAAATTATATATATCACAACACACTTTTGACTAGTCAACAAAAGTACTTTACCAACTCTAATACATATAAAAAATGCCTAACAACACTTAAAATTATGGGACCAGAAAGAGATAGGTTACCTAGCATACACAAAAAACTTTGGAATTTCACTATTAAGGCACTGTTGTACTATTAACAGAGAAATTAAAATACATTATGGGAAATGAAAACAACCTACAACGGGCTCATAAATAAACAGAAAACATCCGTGATAGAGCAGACACTATCAGCAGCAGCAGAAACATATACTATATTCCCACCTATTCCATGAACAATAATCAAAGCACACAAAATAGTGAGAAAAGTAAGTCTTGAACCCACAGCATTTGCAAACAAATGCATTTTAGATGAAAGAATAATTTCTTCACATAAAAATGAACAGAAATCTAAATATGAAAATTAAGGAAGGAAAAGAGATAAAAAGAATAAAACAAGAGTCATGGCCATAGTTCAGAAAATAACTAAATAAAATCTAGGGGGGTGAGGGGGAGGTGGCCCAAATAATGTATACACATGTAAGTAAATGTAAAAACAATAAAATAAATAAATAACATCTAAGTCTGAAGACTATAGCAAACAAACAACAAGCAAGAAGTTATGCATAAATGGAGGATCTGTTGACACACTTCAATGCATTTCCTGTAATATGAATGACTGCAATCTGCAGACTGCTCATTCTTCCCTAATGTCCACAGAACATATTGTGTTTTATATCTGGAAATGTACTGTTTTTTTTTACAGCACTGAAAAGCATCCTTGAAAAAGCCCCCCAACACAGTGGCCACTGGAACTGAGGAGGAAATAATTTGGTTCCTTTCTCATATACTAGGGGTTATAAAATATAGTGGGACAGAGAAAGTATCCACAAAGTTTTTTCTTCCTAATCCTTTACTACTTTTTTTTTTGCAGTACTGGGGTCTGAACTCAGGGCCTAAACCTTGAGCCACTCCTCCAGCACATTTTTTCAAGATAAGGTCTCGAGAACCATTTGCCTGGGCTGACTTTGAACCTCAATCCTCCTGCCTCCTGAGTAGCTAAGATTACAGGAGTGTACTACCACCACCCAGCTACTACTCACTTACTGAAAGTCCTAAGGGACCACAACTGAAGGAACAGTGCTTAGTGAGGAATCACACATGGTTAACATAGGAAAAGTAACCAAAGAATCAGGATGGTGGTCACCTATGGGCAAGAATGGGATGAGTCAGGCAGGGAACCACTTACTGATGACCCTGTTAGGAATCTTAATGAGAATTCCAAGAATATTATTATTGTTATTATTACTAAATCTTACAACAAATTTTTATTCTTTTCTTATTATACCCTGTTTTTTATTCTTTTGTTATTATACCCTATGTTGGATAATTTAACAAAAATTAATTTTGGGAAAGGATATCCTAATTTCTATATGCTTGTGTCCCCTGTAGCATGGCAAAGTAAGTTGTAATTCACAGATGGGCAGCAATAAACAACAGATCCCCAGTTACAGCATGAGAGCCCCAGACCCCTAGTAAGCATAGGTCACATTGCAGGCTGGCCATCTGGCAGGAGAGCAGGTCAGTGAGAACAGACATACACAGGAGGCAGTCAATGTCTCGACATCCTGCTTACAATGCAATTTCCTCTGGTTATCTGCAGAGGTGTGTATATGTTTCCATGTTGACACTGATGATAATATGGCACAAAAAAAATCTGGAGGACATGCAAAGGCTTATTACTCAACTAACACAGAGCTTCACTCTTCTAGATATACAGAACCAAGATCAGGAACAAAGAGGCAACCACAGAGAAGCAATGCTTATTCTGACAGAACCTATAAGCAGAACAAGGGGAGGAAAATGTCAATTATCTCTGAGAAGAAAAATTTGACATAAACCTCTAAAGGGGACCCAGGTTCAGCAGGTCCTATAAGTTATTAGTTTTTATCTCCAGAAACTCTACCAGATTGTGCAGTAACAACCAGAGAAATGTCACGTCCTGCTTCTCAAAGTAGGCAGAAAAGAAGCCACTTTGAAAATTGTGGCTTTCATAAGTTCAATCGTGAAGAAAAACAAAGTATATCCCCAAATCCTAATCAACTGGGTGATCTTTCTTTTCTTGTTTCTTTTGTCTTTCTCACTCTCTCTCCCCCTCTCCCTCTCAATGGCACTGGCAGTTGAACCCAGCACTTTGCACAGACTAGGCAAGTTGGTGATTTCCAAAGCCAAAAGTGGGCTGGCAGAGTAGCTCAAGTGGTAGAGCACCTGCCTAGCAAGTATTAGACTCTGAGTTCAAATCCCAGTACTTCAAAAAAAAGAAAAAGAAAAATAATCTAAAACCAAAGGTTTGGGAGCAAGTGAAAAACCAAACTTTAACCCCTGTCTAAAATCCCTGCGACAACACTGGAAAGGAAAGAATCTAATTTCCACAGGTACCCCATTGGCCTAAATAATAAAATGTCAACTTACTGACATTAACAACAACAAAAAAGAATTACAGAGAAGGAGGGAAATACAGCCCAGCAACGAAAAAAATTAATTGAGAGAAACCAAGTTTGAGAAACCAGACAATGAACTCACTAGACAAAGTTTCAAGCATCTATCTTGACTATATTCAAAGAGATTAAGGCAACCATGGTGAAAGAATTAAAAGAAACCAGGAAAAGGTTGTATGAATAATATGACAGCAATAAAGAATTGAAACTTCTCAAAAGGAGCAAGGCATACTATGCTGGGTGCCAGTGGCTCATGCCTGTAACCCTAGCTACTTGGGAGGCTGAGGTTGGGAGGTTTCCCAGGCCACCCTGGGAAAATAGTTCATGAGTCCCCCATCTCCATCAAAATAACTAGAGCAAAATGGACCAGAGGCATGGCTCAAGGAATATACCACCTGTATTGTAAGTGTAAAGCCCTAGTCCCGCCCAAAAGAAAAAAAAAGGAGCCAAGCATAATGGCAAACATCTGTAATTTCAGCATTCAGGAGCCTGAGGCAGGAGATTTTGAGTTTTTTGAGACTAGCATGGGCTAGAGTGAGTTGCAGGCCACCTGCAACTATTTAGCAAGACTCTGTCTCAAGAAAACAAAAACAGAAACAAAAAACTCAAAATCAAATCAAAATATAAAAACCCTGAGAAGAACCATATAGAAATTACACAGGTGCAAAACAAGAATTTAAATGAAATCATCACTCCAGTTACTCAATGACAAGACAAAGAATAAACTTAGGTGAGGTCACCATTGAATTTATGCAGCCTGAAGAAAAGAAAGAAAACAGGATTAAATTGAGATGATGTCACCAGAATATCTACATTGTAAGAATTAGTAAAAGATCTCTTTGAGAGAAGTTAGAACTCTGATCTCATAAAGAACAGAATATTAGACAAGAATTAAATGGCCACAATAAATGCTTTGGTTCTTACTTCCTGTATTCACAATAATATGTTTGTTCATATTGTTACTATCAATAATATACTGGCTGGTTGTAAGGACTAAGAAAAATAAATGACAGTGATTGTATATGGGATGGGGAGGAGCTGGAAACATTACAAGGTACCTGCAAGGCCTGTGAAAACAGTGCAGTGTTATTGTAAACTGCGTTGACATTGGCTGCAATGGTACTGTTAACACTGGGAAATCCCTTAACATTTTTAAGTTTAATAAACATACAAGACAGTCTAGTGAAGCAAAGAAAATGGGATCATAAAATAAGAACACAGAAACAGATGAGAAGATTAAACAAAAACCCAGAACAACTAAGGCCAACAGGCAAGCAATAGTCCAAAACTGGGGATATAAAGAGTACTTCCAGAGAGTCCCATATGCCAAACAAGAGAAAGAAAGCCAAGGTAGTAGGACCTCATGAATTGCTTTAGAATGAATAGGTGCTAATTTTGAGAGATAAAAACAACTGTCAACTACAATAACACTTACCACGTTCTCAAAGTGAAGAACATACCTACTTAAAAAAAAGTAGAAAACAGTGACAGTGTGGTACATATTAATCCAATGTCAACAATATTTAAATGTAAATTAGCTAAGCACAGTAATTAAGAGTGTCAGGGTACATAAGAAAATGAGATCTGTGTTGGCTACATGAAATACCATTTGAAATATACAGACATAAGGGTCAGTTGGAGAGAAAATATTCACAGGATGTGAAATATCAGTTGGATAGGAGGACTAAGTTCAAAAGACCTATTACACAATATGGTGACTAGTGAATACCAATAAATTGTACTCTGGAAAGTCACTAAGAGATTACATTTTAAATGTTCTCACCACAAAATGATAAGGATGTAGTAATGTATGTATTAATTCAGTCGATTTATCACCTCCACAATAAGTACATAGTTAACAGCATCATTTTACATTATAGATGCATTTAATTTATACGCACCAGTTAAAAAATATATAAATATTTAAAAAGATAAAAATGACAAAGACAGATTAAATGCAATGCTATGAAGAGAGATACATTTCTATCACAAAAAGAAAGCTGAGATAACTATATTAATTTCACACTAAACAGGCAGTAGTAGTGTTAGGAAAATCACAAAGGAATGCAGGGATCAAATGATAAAGGGATCCATTAAGCCATTATGTTGTATTCCCCTAAAGAGAACATCAAATTACAGGAGACAAAAAAGATACAGAACCAAAAACAAAATTACAGATCCACAATTATACTTGGAAACTGCAACAGACCACGACTACGAATTGACAGTTGAGACAGAAAATTAGTCAGAATCAACTGAAGTCATCTGACACTGCAATGAGTAAGTACAGAGAACTCTAAATACAGAGGGCTCTAAATACAGAAATGGATCTTTTACTTTAGAAAAACTGAGAAAGAAGAGCAAGATAAAGCCAAATTAAAAACAGGAAAACAGGCAGGGTGCTGGTGGATTACACCTGTAATCTATCCTAGCCACTTGGGAGCTTGAGATCTGGAGGATCGAGGTTCAAGGCCACCCAGTGCAAACAGTTCGAGAGACTGCATCTCAAAATAACCATGGACTGGAGGTGTGTCTCAAGAGGTAGAGCACCTGCTTTGGAAGCATGAAGCCAAGTTCAAAAGTCACTCCCACCAAAAAAAAAAAAAAAGCAGGAAAACTATAATTGGCAAAGACACCAATGAAATTATGCATGACAAATCAAGAAGAAATCAACAAAACTAAAAGCTGGTTTTCTGAAAAGACCATAAAACTGACAAGCCTCACTTAGCCAAACTAAGTAAAAAAGACAACACAAATTACTAACGACAGTAATGAAAGTGGTGTCTTCCATATTAATCACAGACATTAAAAGGACCATCAAGGGACTAGCAGAATGGCTCAAGTGGTAGGAGTGCCTGCCAAGCAAGTATGAGGACCTGAGTTCAAACCCCAGTGACTCCAAAAACAAACAAACAAAAATCCCCAAAAACAAAGTTTATTTTCTTTTGTGGTCCCTGTTACATTTTCCCCACTGTCAATTTATTCTTTCCATTTCCTTTCTTTTCTTTGCAGTACTGGGGTTTGAACTTTGGGCCTACACCAACCCTATTTTTGTGATGGGATTTTTCTCAAATTATTTTCTCGGGCTGGTTTCCAACCACGATATTCCTGACCTCTGCCTCCTGAGTAGCTAGGATTGCAGTTTAAGACACTGGTGCCTGGCCTATTCCTCCCATTTCCATAGGAAAGAGCCTTGCAATCATCTTAACTGCCTTTTTTTTGCAGTACTGGGGTTTGAACTCAGGGCCTAATGCTTCCTAGACAGGTATGATACCACTTGAGCCACTCCACCAGCCACCTGTTTTGTGTTGGGTATTTTCCAGATAGAGCCTCGAGATCTATTTTCCTGGACTGTCTTCAAACCGTAATCCTCTTGTTCTCTGTCTCTTGAGTAGTTAGGATTTCAGGCATGAGCAAAATGCTGTCTTTCGTGTCTCATTTATTTTGTTAAGTCAGGTTTCAAGATTCATCTACATAGTGACATGTTCTTTTATAGCCAAACATGTCACTAGATGCATCCACTTCAGTGGATGGTCATCTGGGTTCTTTTCTGACTATGGTGAAGGGTGTACATGTTTATAGAAATTTGAAGCAGCTGACAGGTAGTGGTGGCTGGAGCAAACAGACAGTGGGGAGTGACATCTATTGGGTACAGGGTTTCCTTTGGGGGTAATGGAAATTAGTTGCACTAGATAGAGGTATGAGTTGTACAACATTGTAAGTGCGATTCATGCCACTAAATTTTATGTACTACTTATTTTTGTGATGATTTGTTTTATAAAATGTATTCTTGATAGTATTTTCATTTGCCTAATCAAAACTGTATACAGTTATGGAGTACACATGATATATATGTGTGTGTGTGTGTGTGTGTGTGTGTGTGTGTGTGTGTGTGTGTGTGTACGATTAAATCAAGTTCACCACCATTTATATTTATATTACCTGAATAGCTCGTTGTTTCTTAATTTTTTGGTGGGACTGGGGTTGAACTTAGGACTTTGTGTTTGCAAGGCAGATGCTGTACTGCTCGAGCCACATCTCCAGTCCATTAAGCTCTGATTAAATTGATATGGGGTTTTGTAAAGTATTTCAACAGGCTGGCTTCAACCTTGATCCTCCTGATATCAATCTCCATTTACATTTAGCTACATTTACAGGTGTGAGCCACAGGTACCTGGCTTATTTGTTTAATTTTAAGGTGTTTTTTGAAGTGCTGGGCTGAAGCTCAGAGCCTATGTATGCTAGGCAAGCATTCTACCACTTAGGTATGCCCCCACCCTCTTTTATGGTAATATTTAAATATTGCTCTCTTGCTTATCTTGAAGCATATAATATACAATTGATGACAGAATTATTCCCCCTGCTCTATAATAGATTTCAAAACCTATCCTTCTGTCTAACTCCAAATTTTTCCTCTTTGATCAACCCCTCATTCCCTGCTAACCTTCTTCCTTATGCCTCAAAGATCATTAAATGGTAAATTTTATGTACATTTTTAGCACAATAGGAAATCAGTTTTAGAGCTGGTAATGCAGCTCAGTGATAGAGCACTTGCTTCACATGTGCAAGTGCCTAGGTTCAATCCTCAGAACTGCCAAAAATCAGTTTTTATTAGCCCATATTAAATTGCACAAAATAATGGGTTTCAGGGTTTGGAGAAGTGGCTCAAGTGGTAGGGCACCTGGGTAGCAAGTGTGAGCCCAAGTTCAAATCCCGGTTCCATTCCAAAAAGGTACGGGGCTTCATTATGACATTTCATACATGAATATAATGTATTTGGTTGTATTTGCCCCCTCTATTACTCTTCCTTATTTCCCCTCCTACTGACCTTTTTCCACTCTCCTTTCCACCTCTGTAATAGAAGGAAAAATCATAGTCCATAAAAAATATCAGTTTTAAAAAATGTAGTTAGTGAACTTTTGGTTTGTTTAACCTCAGATAAAATACCTCAGATGTGCCAGGTGCCAGTGGCTGTAATCCTAGCTACTCCACAAAGAGATATCAGGAGGATCATTGTTTAAGTTCAGCAAATAGGTCATGATATCCTACTATTCAAATACCCACACAGGAAATGCCTGCGGATTGGCTCAAGTGGTAGAGTTCTTACCAAGCAGGTGTGAGGCTTTGAATTCAAACTCCAATACCACCAAAAAATGTCTTAGGATAAATCAATTTAAGGAGAGGAAAGGTTTATTTTCAATTCATGACCAACTGACTCCATTACCTTGAACGTGGGGCAGCACACCATGGCAGAAGCACATGAGGGAGTAAGCTCCATGACCACTTAGATGGGTTTGAGATACAGGAAGACCAGGGTGCCAGAATCCATTCAAGGCCACACATCAAATGAGCTAATCCTTCCCACTGGGCTCTACTTCTAATAGTTCCACGGCCTTCCAATAGTGCAGTTGGCTGGGAACCTCACCTTTAACACATGGGCCTCTAAGGTACATTCCAAACACAAACTATAACCGTAGTGAATAGCCCCATAAGTGGGTCTTTGATGGAGCCCTTGCAGGTTTATCATGACTAACGAAGGAGGAACCATGTACTTTGGTAAGTGGAGTCTGTGTTCCACAAATAGCACCTGTTTCCAGGGTCTTGGCCACTCTCTTTGGAACCATTTGAATTTTGACTCACTTCAGGTTCAGCACCCGTGTGTCACTCCTCAGAAGGCAGTCGTAACAGTTCCATACCGTCCTGACCTCTGAGATCACAGTGGATGAACTACTTGCCTGGGCTGCATTCGTACCCGATTCTCCTGATCTCTGCCTCCTGAGGAGCTAGGATTCCAGGCGGGAGCCACAGGCAACTGGCTGACATGGAATCTCCTAGAGGCGTGCAGGCTTTCAAAGTGGAGAAAGTTGATGTCATGTCTAGATTTACATATCCTTCCTGCACGGAAAGCTCCACGTGTCTCCGAAAAGGCTGTATGAGCTTCTGAGGACTGTCAGTGAACAGCACAAAATTATTTCTCAGACAACTGTAACTGAATGGGTCCGGATCTGCGTGAGGAAGCAAACAGCGAAATGGCGACAGGAACGCTTCTTGACGCTGAGCTGGCATCAGAGAGGTGGCCATGGTAACCATTGTGACAACTAGACTTGCAGCCTAGGGATGGCGTCCTGTAGCAGGTTAGCGCCAGGCAGGTTGGGCCACTTGGAGCCGCCAGGCAGGACGGTGGTTTGCGCTGCCTCTGAGGCGCTGATAGGGATGCTGGGATTTCGTCGGTAGCGCTGTCTGAGCGTTTGTCTAACAGCCAGTCTTTTACCAGCAGCTAAAACCAGAATTAAAGGGGACTTCATCCAGGAGTATTGCTCCTAGGACGCCCTTTTCACTGAGCCTCCAACACTATGTGGAAGAAAATCCAAGTGAATTTCTGTAAGGTTCCCACTTCAGCTCTTAACATCTCCTGTCCTCTTGCTATGATTCCTAATCCTCTGTCACCTTCAGTATGGTGACTACACCTGTTCTATGATGAAGCCGGGTCCACCCTCCGGAAGACGCTAGACCTCGTCATGGTTACCGCCCTCAGCTATGCATCTATGGATTGGTGCGATCATATGTCACTCAGAGCGAAGAGTTCTGCCGATTGGAGGCACGGCATGTAGACTGCCCAATCGGACACAGAAGCAGAGGCCAAGGGGCGGGCTTCAGCGATCTGGGGCAGGTTTTAAACTGACAGTCGCTGTCAGAACAACTAGGACTTGTGTCCAGGCTGTGTCCTCTGTTGAGGACGTTCAGGTGACTTGTCAGGCTCAAGCAAATTACATGGAGGTCGCACGGCACGCTAAAACCAAGGATATGGGGCGCAGGTCAGCGTCCTGAAGGAGAAGGGCGGCAGTTTGTAGCAAGCGGTTGGCGTCTCCCCACTCCGCGTCGGTGAGTCCTGGAGGGCAGCTGGACCGGGGTCGCCTCTGGCCTTGGCGGTTGGGGACGCGACCTTTAGCGCCTTCTGGCTGGGGGAGGGGCTGTCAGGACAGGGCGCGGGCCTAACGCTCTCCCTACTTGTGGATGACGGGGAGGTGAGCGGGCATGTGGAGATGGGAGGATGTGTGGTCCATGCCCACCCCAGGCTGCCTTCCTCCTGTGGGTCCACGCTTTTGTCCCCAACTTTCCAAGTAAGTGAAAAGCAGTCTTAAATACAACCACCGTCACCTCCTAATCCAGCGCCTCTTTGGCCTAACCATCAATCCTGAAACATCCTCATCCCAGCCCATATCCCACAGCCCCGACTTCCCCTTTCCGCAGCATTATCAACGATTTATTGCTCAGGCACAGTTCTAACAGACAGTATTGCATCCTTTTTCCTTTTTCAAAGGGTGCTGAATATTTGGCTATGCACATTTCATATGAGAGGAGGGCAGAGAAGAATCTCTTGACCCTTTTTGTTTTGTTTGTATTGATTTTCCTTCTCTTTTTGTTCCTTAGGCACTGGCACCTCATCAGAACATTTGGATCATCTGGCAGTTCTCTTGTGACCCAGGGCTACAGAACTTAGCGTCATCAGCTGCACACAGCTGCCCTGTGCCTGGCCCCTTTGTGTTTCCATTGAGTAGAAGCCCCTAGGACCTCTCCTGTGGAGCAGACTGAGGTATCGGTTTGGAGCCTCTCACAGCATCTGGGAGGAATCTCAGTCTATACACTCATATCAAAGTTACTTTTCTTGCTTTACTTTCTTTCTTGCTGTGAGTAGTTGTACACTTGACAT
Organism: Castor canadensis; assembly: GCF_047511655.1. NCBI lineage: Eukaryota > Metazoa > Chordata > Mammalia > Rodentia > Castoridae > Castor > Castor canadensis. The sequence continues at coordinate 14,961,990 of NC_133399.1, forward strand.
CACTGTGCTGCCAGCTTGCACATCCTGATATCCACTAGTGGGATGAATACCTGTATAAAAGGAGTAGGAAACCAGTAACTGATGGCTCATTGTTGTAATCCTAGCTATTTGGGAGGCTGAGATTGGGAGGATCACCTTTGAGTTAAGCCCAGACAAATAGTTTGGGAGATCCCGTCTCCAAAATAACCAGAGCAGTAGAGCATCTGTGTTGCAAGTTCAAAACCCTGAATTCAAACCTCACTACTGCCAAAAAAAAAAAAAAAGAAACAACCTCAAAAACATAACCACAAGCCTGGTATGGGTGGCTAACACCTTATAATCCTAGCTACTCAAGAGGCAGAGATCAGGAGGATTGCAATTCCAAGCCATCCCTGAGCAAATAGTTCTCAAAAATGGGAGAAGTGACAAGTGCCTGTGGTCCGTGCTTGTAATCCTAGCTATTCAGAAGGCAGAGATCAGGAGAATTCAGTTCCAAACCAGCACAGGCAAATAGTTGCAAGACCCTTTCTCAAAAAACCCATCTCAAAAGGAGGGGTGGTGGAGTGGCTCAAGGTGAAGGCCCCACGTTCAATCCCCAGTACCACAAAAAAAGTGGGTGGGGAGAACAGTGGTGATGGAGGGGGAAGCATCAGCTCCTGGGACAGGGAAAACTTCCCTGACATCTCTTCTTTGGGGTTCTAAATGACTCCATTACCTGGATGTCCAAATGTTTCCCAAGATTTTGGGGAGGTCTGGTGAAGTTTCTCAAAGTGGTAGACTGCCTGCCTAGCAATTGTGAGGCCCTGAGTTCAAACTCCAGTACCAGTAATCATTCAATCAATGATAATCTGAAACAACAAAATCTGTAATCTTACAAAGATTTGGGGAAATGTCAGTTATTATTTCCTTGCATAGGATTTCGGTTTCTTTATCTTAAACTCTTCTCTGTCATATATTATGATTGAGTGCAACTGTGGTCCTTGAATGGCGACGAAGATGTCTGGTATGTTATGTTCATTGTTTCTTCCATTTTTTTCTTTGTCACGGTCTTAACGTTATAGTTCATTGGACTTCTCTTTTTTTCTTTGATGTTCCATGCTGTTTTTAAAATTTTTTTGAAGTACTGGGACTTGAACTCAGGGCCTACACATTGAGCCACTGCACCAGCCCCTTGTTTGTGATGGGTTTTTTCAAGATAGGATCTCATGAACTATTTTCCCTGGCTGGCTTTAAACCAAAATCCTCCGATCTCTGCCTCCTCAATAGCTAGGATTACAGGCGTGAGCCACTGGCACCTGGCTTCTTTGTTCTTCTTGATCTAGTCTATTGCTGTGGCTTTGAACTGAAGTTTTATTTGACTGACACACTTTTTGTTTTGCAAGACTTCTGTTTGGTTCTTTCTCAAAATCTCTATTTCCTTCTAGGTTTCTGATTCATGTACAACATAGTCTTCCATTATTTATATGCATTCTCCTAGAGTTCATTAATCTTTAAAAATTATCTTTTGAATTCTTAATCTGGCACTTCATCCATTTCAATATGCTTCGAATTCATTCTTATAGAATTATGAGTTTTAAAAGGTGCCATATTCTTGTATATGACTGCTGACACATACATTGCTCTCTGTTGGGATAAATATCCCTCGTTCTCTTATGTGTCTTGGAGGATTGGCATGTTTTCAAGTGTTCTTTTAATTCCAGTTGGACTTTATTGTATAATCTCCCTGTGGCTTCTCAGCTGTGATTAGTGAATTGTGACAAAACTCATTCTATGTGCATGCCTGGGAAACTCATGTTCTCCTATGTCTCCCAAGAGTGGAGTCTTCTGGTAATTTAGGATAGTGTGATATAGAACAGAGAATATGTGGTGAACATGCTCTGAGCTAAGTCCTACAATGGGCATGGAAACCCCTATTAGGAGGTGTGTATTCTGTGGGCACTGTTCACATTGGTATTTTATTGAATGTGATTCTGATATGTGCTGCTCCAGTTGTGCTGAAAGGTTTGATACAGCTAGTTGGTATATCCCCACTGGTTTTTATTGTTGTGTTGATGATTTGGGGCAGTACTGGGGGTTGATCTCAGGGCCTCCCACTCCTTTGTGAAAAAATATGCATTTGGCATCACTTCCCAATAATTCAGTGTCCAGGGATGACTGCTAGGTGGCATTCTTGCACTTGAGCCATGCCCCAGTCCTTTTGCACTGGTTATTTTTGAGGTAGACTTTTGCTTTATCCCAAGGATGGCCTGCTCTTTGACCTTCCTTTTTGTGATTCCCCATAAAGCTGGGATTTCCAATATCTTTCAAATCTCTGCCTCCCAAGTAGCTAGGATTTCCCTTAGTTTAAAGCATACACCAGAGTACCAATCACTGGGTTTGATGGCCTTGGGTTAAATTACTCTCAGTTGAGCTGGTTGTATATCTGCTAGGCAGAGTAGGCCTAATGGGCAAAAAGCCCTCAGTTTGATCCCCAGGACCAGAAAGGGGATGGGTGGGAGAAGAATCACTGAAGAATAAATAGATAGACAAAAACCACAAGGTAGAATGCATAGGAAAAGTTTTTTTAAATAGAAGTAATAAAAGGGGATAAAATGCAAGAAGGGAAAATGACAGAGAGGAGGAAAAGTCCATTTATAGAAAAAAAATAATGAAATAAGAAAAGGAATGGGGCACCCTTTCTTGGGACCCCTCCCACATCTGGGGGATCTATTCTCCCACTTTATACTTTCAATCTTAAAAACTATCCTGCTTTACTAACAAACCAAAAAAGATAAAAGAAAAACTATGAGAACTCACTAATAAAGATAAAAGAATAGATAGGGAAAAATAAACTAGCCAAAGTTCCTCTGGGTGATAGCACTTCTTTTCAGGTCTTCTAAGGTTGGAATCTGCCAGGGAGATTGTCAGTCACTCATGCAAGTACTTCTAATTCGTCTCAGATGTCACCAAATGAGCTACAGCAGGTTATAGACTGCAAGTCACCTTTCTCACTGAACATGTTAGTAAAATGCTGAGAACACCTGAGGAATTTTCTGTCTGGAGTCTTTTAGGTTGCATATTCAGCTGTGGCATATGTCAGATTGCAGGGCACACTTGTTGCCAACCAAGGCTTGACAGAAGGTGCACATTCCATGCAGGTGTAAATGTACCCTGAACCTTTTCAGACTGTGTGCTTAGGAATATTACCAAAGTCCAAACTCAGTGCATTGCTGGAATTCAGCAAGGGTATGGAGAACAACAGAAGCACCCAATTCTGTATTGGATGGGAGGCTTGTGGGGAGTGAATAATTACCTAGTGTCCACCTTAGCAAATCTCAAAATCCCACTCCCTTGAGAAAAAATACACATCTGTCATGGCATCCAATACACAGGGCAGTGTTGCTGATTGGCTGTACTGCACTCCATTTCTCTCGCAGCCCATGAAGCCTAAAACTGTATGGGTGCTTGTGTCAGAGACACTCCCCAATAGCCACAAATGGTTCACATGGCCATTGCATCTCAGTAAGTGCAGAAAGGTTGGGTGTACATAGGGACCCTGGAGTGTGATTCTGCCTGGTTTGGTGATCCCCAGGGCAGTTCATTCCCTAACAATAGGACCTTTCCCAGGTGGTCTTGGCTATAGCAATCAAGGTTTGCTCTGACCTTCAATATATTTCTTGTCCAGAGCTACCTCATTGTGCAGACTCCAGATCACCTGTTCATTCACTCTTTTTCTGCAATGTGCAGTCTTCTTTACTATGCTGTAATTCTTTCTCTGTCAACTTTAACTCCCCCAAGTGGAGAATTCCCTTCGACCCGCCATAGTGCTAGGTGCCAGTAGCTAGGGCATTCACTTAGTTTGCTTTGTTCTTCTCCTTAGCCTCTTTATACGGCTGGCCTGATGAGGCAGCTGAAAGAATTTGGAACCATGTTGCAAGTTAATTTTTGGTTTCAATTCTGAGCCTGATGCTGGTGGGCCACTTCTGTTCAATGTAACATCTCTTTTCCCTTCTGTTTTATTTTTGTGATGCCATTCTAAGTGGTATCAGTTTTAAACATTTGCATTTTCAAAATGTTTTTTAAAATGTACTCTTGATCTTTGTTCATTTTATTATTTTTAGGTACTTTTTTGTGGTACTAGGGTTTGAATTGAGGACCTATACCTTGAGCTACACCACCAGCCCATTTTTGTGATAGTTTTATTTTCAAGCTAGGGTCTCCGAAACTGTTTGCCCAGGCTGGCTTTAGATCCTCCTGATCTCTGCCCTCTGAGAAGCAAGGATTACAGGTGTGAGCCACTGATGTTCAGATATTTTTAGAGACATGCTCTCACTTTGTAGTACAGGCTTGCCTCATACTCATTATCTTCCTCCTTCAGTCTCCTGAGTGCTGAAATTACAGGCATGTACCACCATGTCCAGTTTAACACTTGATTTTTGTGTGACAGTCTTGTATCTTCTTTCTAATTCATTCATGATTTAAATTAGTTATTTTGCTGCTTCTTTTGGATTTTCTCTGTAGACAGTTATTCTATACGTGTATAAACAGTATGTTCCATCCTATCCCAAACAATGGATGGATATTCATTAGCTTTAGCCTTGTTTTCCAACACCCTTCCTTGTATACATTATTATCCAGTATTTTCACTCAGTGCTTTATGTACAATTAGACACTTCTTTCCTTTACACAAAATAATTCCTAGATATACCTAAATTTTTACCTTTTTTTTGCATTTTCTTATTGCTACTGGTATATTTGCCTTCTGGAAGTACATATTTCAGAACTTCCTCTGGTGAAAACTTTCCAAATTTTTTTTCCTGCAAATGTCTTCATTTTGCCTTTGTTCTTTGGGCAATTACTTCCTGTCAATAAATTTTAGCTATTATTTCACTGTTTTGGTCTGTCAGCTTTATCTATATAATATGGTTCTCAAACATTTCAAAAAAGCCTTATTTTGACAAATTACCACAGTCATTTTTGTTTTGATGGTGCTGGGGTTTGAACTGAAGGCTTCACACTTGCTAGGCAGGCAGGAGACCATTCCTTCACCTCCCCATCAAAAATAGAGATTAACATGACAGTAAAGTTCTTTTTTTAAACTATGGAGTTATTTATTAAAAAACCAGTTCAATTTCTGGCATAATGACGTTGAAATTACTATCACATTACAAGTAGAAATTAGTTACTATATAGGAAAATTAACAAGATTTTCAAAGCTTTTGACTATTGGAGTATAAGCCTTCTACAAATATCCTGTGTAGTTCACAAATATACTTAGAGAAACTGGATATAATACAATGAACAAATGGTGATTCACAGAAACCTACGTGAAAACGTGAAGGGAGGATTTGTGTCTGTCTTTCCAGAGTCAACAATAGAGGATATTTTGTCTGAAGACAAGACATCTACACTTCAAACTCCTTTGCCAGGACCTGTTGAGAGAGGGATGTCCTCCTGACAAAAGCTTAGACTTTGAGAAGCGCAGCTACTCTTGGTACCGTATAGGACTGTGATGGAGGACAGATGATATTTTCTGGGAGGAGTAGTGTCTAAACTGAGGCAGGTGTAAGAGAGAGGTGGGGAGAAAGTGGCTCCAGGAAGGAGGGAGGGAAGAAGAAAAGGTGGAAGAAAGATAAAACAGGAAGATGAAGAGAGGAAATACAAAGATAATGGGAGATAGATGGGAGGAATGGCAGGCACATTTTCAGCTCACCAACCATCTCCTGGACTCTAAGGACTGTGCATTCTTCATCCCTAGACAGGTTGTGTTGAGGCCTCTGGGAACCCACCACTGGGAAAGACACCTGCAGAGATAAACCTGCTCCTTCACTTTGACCTTAGTGCTCTGCCCACAGTCTACCCCACAGTAGGCTTCAGGGCATCCCCAAGGGTCTGCAAGGAAGGTGAGTGAAGCCTTGTTTTCAGAGCTGGTTTCCAGGCTGAACTGGTAAGTGCTCTGGGTGCTGGAAGGCAGAAGGCATGAGGATCAGTGAAAACTGGAGTAGTAAGAGGCCCTGATTTGGGGATAAGAGAGGACAGTGGAATAACATGGAGGGGAGGTCTGCCCTCCCCAAGCAATGCACCTCCAAGCTGAGTCTCCAGGGTCCATTCTGAGGTGGAGTGCATTCCCCTTGCTGGGGTGGGGGAGGGCATTTATGAGGCAGACGGGCAAGTTTGACTGTGTCATCCTGCATGCTGGTGTGCTTATGCTTGCACTGTAGGTGAGTGTGTGTGGGGTTGTATGTGCATCTATATTAGATTCTTTTTTAAAATGTGGTATTGAGGTTTGAACTCAGGGCTTCATACATGATAGGCAGGTGCTATACCATTTGAACCACTCTTACCAGCCCTGTTTTGTGTTGGGTATTTTCGAGATAGGATCTCTTGAACTATTTGCTGGGGATGGCTTTGAACCACAATCCTCCCGATCTCTGCCTCCTGAGTAGATAGGATTGCAGGCATGAGCCACTGGCACCAGGCTTCTATTAGATTCTTGTAGCTGCTTTTGCAAGTTACTACTACACCCTGGTAACTTAAAACAAGGGAAATTCTCCTTCTCCCTTTTCCTTTCCCACCCCCAGAGGTTAAATTCTGAAGCAAAAGTGTCAACAGGGCCATGCTCCCTCTGAAGACTAAGGAAAAATTCTCCCTTGCCTCTTCAGCCAGGTGTTTGTATCACTCCGACCTCTCTCTCCATTTTCACGTCTCCTCTTCTCTGTGTCATCTGCTTTTCTAGTTGTTGGATTTTGAGCCCACCCTAATCCATGACAATCTCATCTCAAGATCTCTTCCTGAATTAAATCTGCAAAGACCCTGTTTCCAAACAAGGTACCATTGTGAAGTTACAAGTGGACATGAATTCTGGGTGTGTGTGTGTGGGCGCTGGTCAACCAACACAAAGCTTTTGGACATGTGGCTGATGTGTGCCCCTAGTTTATTCCTTTTTCAAATGAGCACTGGGCCTTTATCCATGCTAGGTAGATATATGCAGAATAAAGGACATTGTTATCATGTCTGGCTGAGTGTTCACTGAGTGTCATTGCCAGTGTATATTTTCAAACCAGGGTTCCTGGGTCTCTGTGGAACTCTGCCTGCTTTTGCACCTGTGCACATCTTAGCGCTATAATACAGGTGCATGAGCAGAGAGTGCTCCATGGGCTGAATAGTGTCCCTTGAGAAACCAGGGCGCTGGGACAGGATCTGGGAGCCTGCTTGCATATGCACCAGCTTAGAGCTGTGTGGTAGCCTGCAGCAATGAAAAGGACCCTGGGTTTATCCTCACATAGATCCAGGTACCTGCAGAGAACTTGAGATCCCCCTTGGACAGCCTCATCAGGAGGTTTTTTGGGGAAAGTGTAGCCTGGACAACATTCCATAGAGAAAGGGACCTGAGAAACTAATTATTAGTAGCATCTGTGCATTTATGAGCAGGACTCCTGCCTTGAGGTGCTGAGAGTTGGGAGACATTCACAGTGTCAGGAAAAATTAGCCTGGTATGAGATTGACATTCTGGATAGTTACAGCACCAACATGGGTCACCTGTCAGGGAATGATAAGTGAGGGCCAGCTCAACAGACTACCATCAGCAATGGTGATAGAATACAGCAGTGATAACAGTGTCAGCTGTCAAGCTTTCAGAAATTTGTGCTGAGCACTTGGTGTGACAATCCCATGGGGTTCTCACACTGCTTATCCCAACACACAATGAGAATTGTGGTTTTAGCTCAAGTTCTGCACAACTCCACAACCTGCTGTTGTCTCCGAGAATTATTTGTCCCTGTGAAATGAGGAGGGCTGGAGAAGAGGAAGACAATGGGCAGGCACAATGGTCAGCGATCAGGACCCAGGGTCAAAGCTGGGACTGGGTTCCCATGGAGGACAGCCACGGAGTGTGGTCCAGAGATGGTAGCTGAAGGAGGGAGGAATGAGGAATAGGAAGAATGAGTTGTGGCTAGTGTTAAAGTTATTCGTTTAGCTGGCCAAGTTCCCTCTAGCCCATGCATGTTTCTTTCACACGTGGGATGACCCTTCCTTGAGTCGAGTCAAATTGTCCATCTCCCAGGTGACATTCTGGGTCCTACAACACAAGCACTAGACTGACCTTTGCCAAGAAAGAACACATAGCAACTGTCCTCCAGGCAGGCTTTTGGTCAACTTTGTGATATTGGAGAAAACCTTGTCCCATGGGGAACATTTGGAAACTTGTCGAGACAGTAGCTTGAGTCAGTCAATGATACATTTATATCTGTATAAAAAACAATATATATATATATATATTCACACATTTTTAGTGAACTTGAATGGCAGGCTTTTGAGTTCATTTTACTTGTCAACAACTGACATTTTATCCTGGTTGATCTGCAAACTGTGAGAACCCTATTTTATTAATTTATACTTATCTCTTCTCATTTGCTACTCCTGTTCCCACTCCCCATGCACGTGTCATAATTCATTCAAAGTGTGTCCTTCTGTTTGCCTGGATTCTTACAACATAGGTCCTGTTGCACACACATTATTCAGTGCTAAGATCTCTTTTCTGCACTCAGAAATGTGTCATCCATTTTACTGTATTGATGTCAAGTTTGTGGGTCCTAGATTTTCCTTGGATTTCATGATGTGCATTCACCCCACTTTTACTCCCCCACTTTCCCAGCTTGTGAGGTTCTTCAGGCTGCCCCAACTCTGTGCCATCCCACACAATGCTGCAGTGAGTGTCCTTGGTCACATCCCTTTACCTGTGTGAGAAGTGTCTTCAAGTGGATTTCCAGGAGCTGTGTGTATGGGTCATAGAGTAAGTGTCCTGGAATTTGATGATGAACTACCAGGTCCTTGATGGAATGGCTGCCTTAGGTTTTTTTTTCACTTGACCAACAATGTTTGTATACATTTATGGTGTCCAGTGTGATAATTTGATTTATGTATATAATGTGGAAAGATCAAATCAGGGTAAACATCGTATCCATGTCCTCAAGCATTTATGATTTCCACAGGTTGGAAAAGCCCAGTCTCTTCTAGTGTTATTTTGAAGTAAATAAAAAATTGTCGGCTTTAGTGTAGGCCAACCTGTAGCAGCATCCAGCTTCCTAAATTTTCTTACACTGATGAAAGATGATGTCACTTCCTTGTGGTTTTTCATTCTTTTTCTTTCCTTACTTTATTGTTCCAAGTTGCGTGTTTGATTTTGCTATTAACCTACTGCACTTCCTTTTCTGCAGATTGCCTGGGATTACTCTTGTCCATTTTCTACCCCAACTGCAGTCTGTTTTTCTTGTTGGTTTGTGGACATTCTTTTTTTTTTGTTTTTTTTTTTTTTTTTTCATTTTTCTTTTATTATTCATATGTGCATACAAGGCTTGGTTCATTTCTCCCCCCTGCCCCCACCCCCTCCCTTACCACCCACTCCACCCCCTCCCGCTCCCCCCCTCAATACCCAGCAGAAACTATTTTGCCCTTATCTCTAATTTTGTTGTAGAGAGAGTATAAGCAATAATAGGAAGGAACAAGGGGTTTTGCTGGTTGAGATAAGGATAGCTATACAGGGCATTGACTCACATTGATTTCCTGTGTGTGGGTGTTACCTTCTAGGTTAATTCTTTTTGATCTAACCTTTTCTCTAGTTCCTGGTCCCCTTTTCCTATTGGCCTCAGTTGCTTTAAGGTATCTGCTTTAGTTTCTCTGCGTTAAGGGCAACAAATTGTGGACATTCTTTGTATAGTTTCAATATTAGTCTTGTGGTTTAAAAAATATATTTTGTCAGACTGGGATTTGAAGTGAGGCCTTGCACTTGCTAGACAAGTTCTCAGGTCTTGAGCCATGCTTCCAGCCCTTTTTTCTTTACATTATTTTTCATATAGGGTCTCACTCTTTGCTCAGGGCTTCCTCAGATGGTGATCCTCCTTCTTATGCCTCCTGAGTAGCTGGGATCACAAGCATTTGCCAGTATACACAGCTTGTTTGTTGAGATGGTGTCTTACTAACTTTTTTGGCTGGGCTAACCTTGAACTGCCTCCTGGTATCTAGGATTACTGGTGTTTTAACACTGCACGTATCTTCTTGCAGACTGTCAAGTATTAACTTTATCCACGATTCTCTTTGTTTAAGAGCTCTGTGATGTCAATATTGGTCTTTATCACATTAGTTATTTATTTTTTGGCTCAAGCTTTTCTTTTTTTAATAGTTTGATTTGATTTTTAAGAAGTCCCCACAATGAAAAATAATCATCCAACATTTATTTTACTTGCTTATTATTTTAAATGTTTTCTTTCCTCTTGTTTTTGAGTACTGGGGTTTGAACTCAGGGTTTTACACTTGCTAGGCAGACACTCTACCTCTTGAGCCAAGCTTCCAGCCTGTTTTTCTCTGGTTATTTTTGAAATAAGGTCTCACTGTTTTTGCCCAGGCTGGCCTGGGCTGCAATCTTGCTATTTTGTACTTCCCACCATAGCTGGGTGACAGGTGCATACCATGCCCACTTATTGGTTGAGATGGAGCCTCTAGAAATTTTTGCTTGGATTGCCCTCAAACTGAGATCCTCCTGATCTCAACCTCCCAAATACCTAGGATTACAGGAATGAGTCACCAGTTCCTGGAAGTTTTTGTTTCTGAGGTAGTGTCTCACTAATTTTGCTCAGGCTGGTCTCAAACTCATGATCCTCTGCTTTTGCCCCCCAAGAAGCTGGCAAACATTTCTTTTAGTTATTTTATTTTTATCTTCCACAGTTAGGCCCTTTATTAGTCTTGATTCTGTCTTTGAATGTATCTTTTATCTCTATAGAAAGATATTTTTCTCAACAGCTTCCTCTGAACAATTCCTCCTTTGCCTATTAAATGTGTGCTGTGATCTCACCTATCAAGGCCTGATTCTTTGTCTAAGGCTTCCATTTTGTCTACTTTTTAGGGCTTCCTTTCCCTCATCTATGTCAAGGTTAGCCTCGTTATTCATGGATCTTTATTTAGTCATGGAAGTTTTGTAATAAGTGTGTCACTTTCTCAAGAACTCCATCTACATATTTTATGAGGACATCTTTGGGGAGATTATCTATGTGGGAGAATTACCATCTGGCTATCGTTGTCTTTCAATTTCAAGATTTTTAAAAATTATCTGCCATGTTTTCTGTTCATGAGAGGTTTAGTTGATTTCCATGGATGTCTTCTATGGTCTGGGTTAAACTAAAGCCTATATACTTAATCATTTTTGGTGCTAATTTGAATAGTGCCTTCCTTGTGTTTTACTTTTCATTTTAAAAAAAACAACTTGAGACAATTGGCAAATACAATATAGAAAATTCTTGCACTTTTCTCTCATAACTTCTCTTAGCAGTACAATACATAACCCTAGTATAATTATGAGGAATTTAACATCACCACAATTATTTTAATCAGACTACAGGTCTGAAGTTTTGCCAGTTTTTCTACTAATACCATATATGTTCTAGCATACAATCAATTTGACTTAGTTGTCATTTTAAATTTCATTACCATTTAGTTCTTTCTTTTTGGCAGTACTGGGGTTTGAACTCAGGGCCTCCCACTTGCTAGGTAGGTGCTCTACCACTTTAGCCATGTCCCAACCCTTTTGGTTTAGTTATTTTTGAGACACGTTCTTGCTTTATGCCTGGGCTGGCCTAGACCATAATTCTCTTTATTTTTACTTCGTGTGTAACTTTGATGACAGGGGAACACCACCTGGTGAGATGGGGTCCTGTGAGCTTTTTCTCTGGGCTGGCATTGAACCATGACCCTCCCTATCTGCACCTTCCAAGTAGCTAGGATTACAGGCTTGAGACACGGTACTCAGCCAAGTCATCTACTTTTGAATTGGGGACTGAACTGACATGTCACTGAGTAGAAACTCTGAGGTCCTAGCACTGCGATTTAAAAATAGTAGTAATAATAATTGTTTTTATCAGTAGCACTATTTATTGAGTTCTTATCAGAGGTCATGTACTTAAGATCCATGATTTTGTTTAAATCTCAGCACATTATTACAGTTCGTCCTGTATTCTTGAATTCTACATCTGTGTTACAAAAATGTAGTTAGGTCTGTGATTCCTGAGTCTATATTAAGCAAATGTCAACTTTTTTCTTGTGATAATTCTTTTAAAAATATGGTGTAATGACTACGTATATCACAATACATTGTGTTCAATATTCTAAGTCATCTAAACATGATTTAAAGTCTGAGAGTATGTTCATACGTTCTATGCAACACTGCTGTATTCTCAAAAGGGATTTGAGCACCTGAATTTTTGATATCTGGTAGATAGGACTGTGCTGAACCTAATGCCCTATGAATGCTAAGGGATGATAACATAAATACGTATTTGCAGGTCAACTAATCATATCTTGGATAGGTGAAGGAGCCTCTCACATGTTCTTGGAGGCCAGAACTCACTGGAAACCCTGTGCTCCTAAACACTGAGTAATGTTTTCTGTCTCCCATCAGGTATGGCTGCCATACCTGGTATAAACTTCACCTTCATGTCTGAGTTCATCCTCATTGGCTTTTCCACCTTTCCCCGCCTTCAGCTGATGTTCTTCCTGCTGTTTCTGCTGATGTATCTGTTCATACTGCTGGGCAACCTGATCATCATGGCCACCATCTGGAGTGAGCACAGCCTCCACACATCCATGTACCTCTTTCTGTGCACCCTGTCCATCTCTGAGATCCTCTACACCTTGGCCATCATCCCGTGCATGCTGGCTGATCTGCTGTGCCCCACCGCTCCATCTCCTTATGGCCTGTGCCTGCCAGATGATCTTCTCCTTCACATTTGGCTTCACCCACTCCTTCCTACTCACTGTCATGGGCTATGACTGCTATGTGGCCATCTGTCACCCACTGTGCTACAATGTGCTCATGAACCCGCATGGCTGTGCCTGTCTGGTGGCCTGGTCCTGTGTTGGTGGCTCTGTCATGGGGATTGTGGTCACAACAGCCATATTCAATCTCACCTTCTGTGGACCCAATGACATCCACCATTTCTTCTGCCATATGCCACCTCTGTTGAAGCTGGCCTGTGGAGAGGATGTACCAGTAGTGGCCAAAGTTCTGGGCCTGGTGTGTATCTCAGCCCTTCTGGGCTGCTTCCTCCTCATTCTCCTCTCCTATGCCTTCATTGTTGTTGCCATCTTGAGGATCCCCTCAGCTGAGGGGCGACACAAAGCCTTCTCCACCTGTGCATCCCACCTCACAGTGGTGATCATGCACTATGGCTTTGCTTCTGTCATCTACCTAAAGCCCAAGGACCCCCAGTCTCTTGGAGGAGACACTTTGATGGGCTTCACCTACACAGTCCTCACACCCTTCCTCAGCCCCATCATCTTCAGTATGAGGAACAAGGAACTCAAGACCACCATGAAGAAGTCTTTGCTGAGCAAACTCTTTCCCTAGAACCCCTGAAGATGCTGGCTTTCTAACAGGAATATGGTGGGAGGAAGCTCATTTATTCTTCCCCATCACTCTTCCCTCTGTCTTTCCATTCTGTCTGTCTCTCCCTATGTCTCTCTATCTTTGTATCTCTCACTGAGCTGCCATATGCCTTCCTTCCTTTTAAATAGTGATGCTACATCATGTCAAACTTTTGAATATTTTTCATTGACTAGATATGGTCTTTTGGGGAACATTTATTGAGAAATTCACAAACTATATAATTTACCCACTTATAGGTTTTTGTAATAATCAGCACAGCCAATTTAAAACACCTTTATATCCTCCACAAGAAACTCTGAACCCCAAAAGAGTTCTGTGATGCTAGCACTAAGGAGGCTGAGTCAGTAGTATTGCAAATTCAAGCCCAACTTGGACTACATAGTAAATTTGGGGCTAGCTGTGTCAATGCAGCAAGACCCTATCTCAAAAAAAAATTCTGAGACCTTCACTCATATACTGGCAACCACAAATATACTGTTTTGTTTCTATGGGTTTGCTTTATTTCACACAGATGGAATCATACAATGTGTGTCCTTTTGTGTCTCAGTTCTTTCATTCAACATCATTCTTTGAAGGTTTATCACATTGTAGCATGCATCAGGTGGTTGCATGATATTCCACTAATTGGATAGTTCACATTCTGTTACCCACTCATGAGTGGATGGGCATTTGCATTGTGTCAACCTTTTGGACTATGACGAATGATGCAGCTGTAAATATTCATGTACAGCTTTTATGTATACATATGTCTTCATAACTTTTGGTATATAGCTGGGAGTGGAGTTGATGTGTCATACAGTAACTCTGCATTTAATTATTTGAGAATATATCATAGTGACTTCCAACCCAATTATCCTGTTTTATTTCTGACCAGCAGTGTGTAAATGCTCTGATTTCTCCACATCCTTGCCAACTCTGTTATGTTCTGACTTTTTGATTATAATCACCCTAATGATGGGTTTTTTTGGGGGGGTTATGTAGTACTGGGTTTTGAACTCAGGGCCTTGCCATTGCCAGCCATACCCCCAACGCTTTTTGCTTTAGTTATGTTTCTGATAGGGTCTCATTCTTTTGCCCATGGCCAGACTCAGACCACAATCTGCCTACTTCTGCCTCTTGTGTAGCTGGGATTGCAGACATGGGTTGCTATGCTTTTTTTTTGGTGGTACTGGTGTTTGAACTCAGGGCTGCACACTTCTTAGGTGGTGTTCTGTTGAGCTACTGTGTCCATGTTACTTGTTCTTTGAGATAGGATCTCACTAACTTTTTGCCTGCGATGGCTTCTAACTGAAATCCTCCAATCTCTGCCTCCCAAATAGCTGGAATTACAGGTAGGAGCTATTACACCTACCTCTGTTTTATTTTTTCTTTTTCTTTTTTTATTGCTTTTTAATTTAATTTTCCACTGCTGGTATCATTCCCAAGGTCTAGTGCATGCTATACATACTCGAGCCTTACTGGGTTTTGATTTGCATTTCCCTGATGAGAAATGTTTAGCACCAATCCATTTCCTTTCCAAGAAATGTCACTGTGGTTCCCCTTGATCGTCAGAGAAAAAGCCAACTTATAGTTTGCTTAACCAAGTGTCAAAACATTCTGAAATGAAAACAAGCTTTATTCTCACTCCTATAGTTACTTTTTAAAATAAACTTAAAGCAACCAAAAATTTCACTTGATTAATAAATGTTGCTTTTTGTTTGTGTCATATACTAGACTCCAGGGTCAGTATAAGGTGAGGGAGACAGGGTCCTGAAAGGATAGAATGCCACTTCCTCTTCATTTAAAATGTTGACATTTTGTTCATCATGGAATTTTAAAAATTAATTTTGAATTTTTACATGCATCAAATCAATCATACCATTCCTCATAAACACATTCAATTTTAAAGGAAATAAAATAATTTTGAATAAAAATATTGCATTCAATACTGTTTGTCTTGGTTACTGAATTTTTGGTGGCCTCTTAGATTGGGTGCCACTCGCCCCTTAGGTGACAGCTTCACCTCCTCCCAAAGGGGAAAATGCTTGCACTGACTCCTTACTTGAACCCACAAATTAATTAAAAGCAAGAAAAGTTTGGCATCATTGTCTCCACTTTGTACCTATCTTTGTGCTAAGCCATTCTCTTTACAGTCACTTTACAATCACCTTGGATCCAAAAAAGGACAAAACTGATAATATCTTGATGACAATGAACTGGAGCTCCCTGGAACTGCCACCCTTCCAGTGAGGACAGTTATCTCAAGAATTCTCTCAAACAGGAACCAGATTACTCCCTCCAGTGATAACATTCCAAAACTGGACCAGACCACCTCACTGACCAAGACTGCTCTGCAAGTCACAACTACACCTGTGACTGAATTGTTTAACTACACATACCTTTGTCCCCTGCCCCCAGTTCTTTTGTCTGTTTAAGCCTGTAGCTCAGGTCTGTACCCCAAAGATGGCTGAAGATGATCTGAGTGCTCACTCTGTGTTTTCCCATGGCACATCCCGAACTGTGTAATAAACCTCCTTTGTTTGCCCTCACCAGGCCTCTTTATTTGGCATTTATGGGTGGGTGTCTGGACCTGGCATGTGGAATCTCATGAGTTTTGCCTTGGGTCCAGAACTCCAGTTTCATCATCTCTAGATGACTTAGAATACTCATACAGTGTAAATGGTGTACAGTGTTGTTAAACGGTATGTTCAGGGAATAATGACAAGGAAAAATTCTGTTTGGGAGAGATGCCATCTTGAGAAAGTATCTTCAATCTGCAGTTGTGAGGAAGGTTAAATGAAGGAAAGATCAGGCCTCACAGAAAAATATTACCTCTTTGATTAACCATGCCTTAGCTCAGGAACTGCCCTAAGCTGGCCGGGAACCACCCATGCCCTGCCCCACTCATTGATTATTGGTGGGAATCTCCCAGTTCTCCTCTTTCCATAGGTTAATGTTGGCTTTACAAAGCACCTGAAGAGTGGAAATATGCTTTCTCGGCCGTGGACTCCACCTGGGCCTCACCGTGCTTCCCTTTCTATTTTCCTTTCCTAACTTTTAATAAACTACCTTTACACCCACGTGTCCTGCCATGGATTCTGATCACAGTCTGCACTAGTGCCATTAACAGTCAGTTGAATCTGAGGATATGGAACTCATGCATGTGGAATTCTTACTGCACAGATATTTGTTTAACATCTACTTTTCCCTTCTGATGTTTAAGCACTGAAATTTGGGATTTTGTGTAACTGGCTCAATGTTTTATCCCAAGTAGTGCCTAGAAATGTGTGCACACAGAAGGAGCTCAATAAATGTCCACTGAATGAATACAGCAGTGTTTGTAATACTCACCATGATAACATGCAGGACTGGGGGGTGGAGGCTGTCCCGTGGTGTATTGCAGGATATTGAACAGCATGTGCTGTTCTAACCTGTTTGATGCTGTACCAGATCTTCCCTCCACCACGTCTAACAAACTAAATGACTCCAGAAACTTCTAAAAGTCCCCTGGGAATGCGGGATAAGAACCCTGGGGCTACACAAACGAGGGAAGTCTTCACTGATGAGTTCAAAACCACCGCACTCTTGCCTCTTTGGCAACCTTGGAACTTGGTCCAGGTGCAGATCGATTTTACATGTCAAGTTGGGAAGGTCATGGGATGTACAGATATCTGATTAAACATTATTTCTGTGAGGTATTTTTGAAAGACATTAGCACTTGAATTGTTGAACTGAGCAAAAGATGGCCCTCTTCAGTATGAATGAAATTAAAGATTTAAAGGTTGGATTCATGCCCCTTTTGCCTGCATGTATGCATGAGCTGAGACATTGCTCTCCTGCCCTTGGCACTAATGGGTTCTCTGCCCTCAGACTCACAAGGATCTACACCATCAAGTTTCCTGTTCATATATATGTATATATATGTGTGTGCATATGTGTGTGTGTGTATATATATATATATATATGAATGTATGTGTGCATTATGTATGGGCTTTTTGAAGTACTGGTGTTTGAACTTAGGGCTTTGCATTTGCTAGACAGGCACTCTACTCCTTAAGCCTCACCTCCAGCCCATCTCTGGCTCTTTGATATTTGAATTACACCACAGATTTTTCTGGCATCTTCTGTTTTGTGGGATTTCTCAGCTTCCATGATTGCATAAACCAATACTTTATAATAAATATCCACCTGTCTGTTTATGTGTCTAGCTATCTATCATCTACCTATTACCCATCTGTCCAGATATTATTGGTTTTGTCTCTGGAGAACCATGATTAATGTCTTAGTTAGAACCCTAATACTTCTGTGTGTCACTCCACTAAGCCTTGTGGGAATATCCCCAAATGAGAAAGGCCACAAATAATTGTTAAATTTATATTGAAAAGCTAGCATTAATTGAGTGCTTTTGGTGGGGCAGACCCAGTTGACTTCCCTATACAGAACCATCCTAAAAGTTTAATACACTATTATTTATTATTAAATATATGTTAATGGTGGGAAAATGAACATAGAAACAAGATGCAACTTAACCAAAGGCAATTTATTTGATCACTTAACCAGTGCACACCACTACCCACATGTTAGCACTTCTCTATGTCTTGAGGGAGCAAGGTGTCACCTGTGTCACTTCCTATCAGCTGTTGCCATGTGATGAATCATGGGGACCATACATGGATGCTTGGAGCAACAGACAGGTGGTGGCTCCTGGAGAGGGGAATTCTGGGAGAAGAGGGGCTGAGCATGACTCTTAATTAGAGTAATACACCTCCCAAGGGTGGCCTCTGTTTGACCACAGGGTTTTTAAGTGATGTTCCACACCCTCTACCTCACTGAGTACTAAGGTGGACACATTAAACACTGGTGGTGGCCTGGTGCCAGTGGCTAATGTCTGTGATTCTTGATACTTGGGAGGCTGACATTGGGAGACTCTCAGTTTGAGGCCATCGTGGGCAAATAGTTCATGAAACCCTATCTCCAAAATAACCACGGCAAAATGGAGTGGAGACATATCTTAAGCAGTAGAATGCCTGTTTAGCAAGCATGAAGCACACCATATAAACAAAAACTATTGCTGGCCTCAACAAAGCATTTCCCCACCTCACATTTCTCTAATTCCAAGCTCATCGAGAAGATATGTCAGGATAGCATCCTAAGTACTGTTTATTAGAAGTATGTGTGTATGCAAGGCATTGTGCTAGGCCATTCACAAACATTGCCTCACTTCACTGCCTCTTCTATATTCTTAGAGGTTAGACTGGAGAGGTGATATAGCCAACCTAAGGACACACAGCAATATTTGCAAAAGTCAGTTTCAACACTTTTGTTTCAGCCATGTTAACAAACTTGATATTTTTTTCTAAATGGATTGACAAAAACTGTACCTCATACTCAGAATCATGTTTCCTAATTCTTTTAAATTAATTTATTCAACAAGCATGACATGGTGGTGCATACCTTATAATCCCAGGCACACAGGAGGTGGAGGCAGGAGGATCACAAGTTTGAGGCTACCCCAGACAAAGTGAGCATGAGACCCTATCAAAGAAGATCTAGGAGTGTATCTCAAGTGGTGGAGTGTTTGCCTGGGTTCATTCCCTATTACTGCAAGATAGATGATACGTAGATCAATAGACAGATAGATAGATAAGGATATAGAAATAGAGATAGATATATAGACAGAGATAGGCAGGTGCCTGTGGCTCACACCTGTAATCGTAGTTATTTGGGATGCTGAGACCGAGAGAATTGAGATTTGAGGCCAGCCAAAGCAAATAGTTCAGAAGACGCCATCTCCATAAAAACAACCAGAGCAAAAACAACAGGAGGTGTGGCTCAAGTGGTAGAGTGCCTGCTTTGCAAGCTCAAAGTCTTGAGTTCAAACCCCAGTCCCACCAAAAAATTTTTTTGAGAGCTTACCATGTCATCTAAGCATACAGCAGCACACTAAAGGGACCAAGACCCTGGCCTTCTTAAAACAACATTCTACTTGGCAGATGCAGACCACATCCAATAAGCAGAGAAATGACACACAGAAATCTAGAGTAAAATAAAGATGAAGAGAAAGAACAGGACCAGAGTGTTGCTGTTTTCTGTAGTGTAGTTAGAGAAGGGCTTTCTGACATTCAAGCAAAAAAACTTTAGGCAGTAAAGGAGGAGCCATGTGGACATCTGAGAGAACAGTGTTCCAGACAGACACGTGTATACGTCCTGAGGCAGGAACCTGACCAGTGTGCTTGAGGGAAAGCCTGGATTCTGGAGCAGAGTGGTTAAGGGAAAGAGAAGGAGAAAGTAGAAGGTGAGGGCAGAGAAGCAGCAGGGCTGTTGAAGTGATTTGTGGGTAAACAAGAAAGTTGGAGACAGGAGCCATCACAGGATTCTGAGAGGAGGAGATATAATATGTGTGTGTGTGTGTGTGTGTGTGTGTGTGTGTGTGTAAGACCGAATCTTCTTTATTGAGAAGGTAGTGTAGAAGAGGAGGGGTGGAGGTGGGAAGACCAATTCAGAAGCTACAGAGACCATCAATTTGAGAGAAGACTGTCACTTAGACCAGGATGCTATTGAAGTGGTGAGAGGCGGCCAGGATCTGAACACACTTTGATGGGAGAGCCACCCCTGAGTTGCTGGTAGGTTGGCAATGAGCTGTGAGAGAGAGGAGGGATCATGAATGGTGTGTGTGTGTGTGTGTGTGTGTGTGTGTGTGTGTGTGTGTGAAAGAGAGAGAGTGAGGCAGAGAGAGAGAGAGAGAGAGAGAGAGAGAGAGAATATGACAATGATATTCACATGCTAGAAATTTGGACATGTTAAGTTAGAGATACCTACTACATAGCCAGGTAGAAGTGTTGAGAAAGGAGTTGGAAAGGGATGAAGGTAAGAATTTGAGGGAACCTTACTGTACAGATGGTCCATAAAGACATGATACCTGATGAGTCTCCCTGGGACAGAGGGACTCTAATGAAGTACAAGTTTGGAATTATAATGGCTGCCTTGTGTTTCACTGTATAATTTGTTCAACATTCCTTTATTAGTGGACATATTTGTTATTTTTTAATAATAAATATAACTACTGTGAGCATCTGTTTTCACAGATATATAAAATATGTATATGGTGTTGATATAATTGAATGGGAAATTGAATCAGGAGTCAAGATTTGAATCCAGATTAGTCTGACTGATGGTTTCCTAAGGTTCTGAGAGACAATGAGGTTTCTCACAGTAAATACGTTAGCCAACAATCTGATTTGTTCAACATTGTGGCTATTATATTAACGCACCATGGAAATATTTGTTAAGAATTGAACATATATTCTAAGTACCGTGTTGGTGCTGGGTGTGATGATGAGCAAGGTGATCAAACCTCCTGATCTTATGTAGCCCAAGTATCCACAGTAAGCTAGCATAAGACAGGCGCCCAACTCATAGTTGGTACCCATCCATTTTCCAGGTCCTCTATCCACTGGGAGACCAGTAGGGTCAGAGACCATGTGGGTCTTTGATTTAACAAGTAAGTCTGATTCATATTCTTGGCCAGAATGGCTTTATTGCTGGGGGAGGGAGACATCTTAGCTCAACGTGTAAGAATTACTTAGGAATTCCTAAAGGACCAATTTATTTTAAATCATGAAGAACTTCTGACTTGAATTTTTCCATGGATATTCCAAAGATGCATGGTCCAAAGGATGGCATGTCACAATTAGCCTCATGTGCCATAAAGTACTCTTAAGAATGTTGGAGTATTTGATTTGGAGAATGGCCATTATGCTTGGGTTAGGACCCACACAACCTACTATAGGAAGACACTGAAGGGAGAGGATGTGAAGTCAGAAAGGACCCACATTGGAAGGCTAGCTCCTCCATGCTGTGTGGTCTTGGATGAGTTATGCATCTTTGGAGCAGAAATTTCCCCATCAAATGGGTAGGGGTGATTCTATTTTTCCACATCCCACCTTGTGACGCTGTAATGACACCATGTGCCTGAGAAGTAAGAAGAAACACAAAGCATAGCATGAATTCTGAAAAAGGCTTCTCTGGTTTCCCCAGTGTTGACTGAAAGGGTTCCCTACTTCCTCCCACTCCATGTGTTACAGAATGTATTTACTCCTTAAGTGATGGAGAAAGGCTGAACTCATGCTTCAGGACAAATGATGTATAGTTTGCTACTCCAACACAAAAATGGCTATTTTTAACAAATTATAAATTCCATTCAGTGGGATCAATGATAAGTCTCTCTTTTCATGGAGAAACAGTTGAGCAAAGACTGTATGACCATGACATAAGCTTACTTCCTGGGCTCCACAATCATTGGCCTTATACAGCAGAGATGTCCCTGGTGGCCCATGTGCTATGTCACTTTCAAACAGCACACAATATCTCTCAGCGAGATTTTTCCCTTGAATTTACCATGAAGACTTAATCTGCCTGTCTACAAGTATTCATGATTCACACTTGAAACGTCAAGGTTTACTTAACTATTTGCTTGGGAATCAGCTTATTGCTCTTTATAATTTCTCTTACATAGAATTGGGCAAGCTAAAATATAGGGTGTTTTTTGCTCTGCTATACAATAATCTGAAAAAGTCTTTTGTAGATTGAAAAATCTGAGGTATACCTACCTGGTGCTGTTAGGCATGAAGCCCTCCATTTCTCATTGAATAACAGCTTTGCGTTGTTTGAAATACTTGGTAACACTGCATTTAAGAAGACAGGGAAGGGACTAAAGGTTTGGTTTTGACAACCAAACCTGTTATTTTCTCATACATGCTTCCTTCCATCCCAAATAAATCCCTAATATCGAATAACCCTTGTAAACACACTTAAAATATGGTCTAAAAAGGGTCCTGGTCAACTGGAAAGAATTACAAAAATATAGGTGACTATGTGTTGAGGGAGTATTATCTCTAACAGTAGAAATTGGGAAGCTAATTTAGTGATTCATAGCTTATTATAAATTTTCTGGGTAGAGTTTGCTCAGCAATGTCTTCTTCATGGTGGTCTTGAGTTCCTTGTTCCTGAGACTGAAAATAATGGGGCTGAGAAAGCGTGTAAGGACTGTGTAGGTGATGCCCATCAAAGGGTCTCCTTCCAGAGACTGCGGGGCCTTGGGTTTGAGGTAGATGACAGAAGCAAAGCCATAGTGCATGATCACCACTGTGAGGTGGGATGAACAGGTGGAGAAGGCATTGTGTCGCCCCTCAGCTGAGGGGATCCTCAAGATGGCAGTCACAATGAAGGCATAGGAGAGGAGGAGGAGGAGGAAGCAACCCAGTAGGGCTGAAATACATACCAGGCCCAAAACCTTGGCCAGCACCAGCACATCTTTTCCACAGACCAACTTCAACAGAGGTGACACGTAACAGGCAAAATGGTGAACCTCATTGGGGCCACAGAAGGGGAGGTTGAATATGGCTGTTGTGACCACAATCCCCATGACAGAGCCACCAACCTAGGACCATGCCACCAGACAGGCACAGCCACAGGAGCTCATGAGCACATTGTAGTGCAGTGGTTGACAGATGGCCACATAGCGGTCATAGCCCATGACAGTGAGTAGGAAGGAGTGGGTGAAGCCAAATGTGAAGGAAAAGAACATCAGTCAGCACAGGCCAGGAAGGAGATGGAGTGGTGGGTGGGTGGACAGCAGGTCGTCCAGCATGCATGGGATGATGGCCAAGGTGTAGAGGATCTCAGAGATGGACAGGGTGCACAGAAAGAGGTACATGGACGTGTGGAGGCTGCGCTCACTCAAGATGGTGGCTATGATGAGCAGGCTGCCCAGCAGTGTGAACAGATACATCAGCAGAAACAGCAGGAAGAACATCAGCTGAAGGCAAGGAAAGGTGGAAAAGCCAATAAGAATGAACTCAGTCACTGCTGAGTGATTGTCTCCCTGCATGGAGGCTGTGCCTGGGTTGAGGTTCAACAGGGAGAGGTCAGCTAGTGGGTGGGAAAGGTTTCACCTTAATCAGGTAGCATTAATTTAGTTCCCACCTATAACTTAATGCTCTCATCAAAGTAGGAAGATGGTACCATTATTTTCATCTCTATCTTGAGTTTTATTGGCATATGTATTGAGAATATTGGCATACACAAAGGCTAAGAGTATTGCTGGAGGGATGGAGGTGTGGCTCAAGCAGTAGAGCACCTGCCTAACAAGCACAAAGCCCTGAGGTCAAACCTTACTACCGCCAAAAAATGTTGCTCAAATTGAAGCTATTGAAGTACCTAATTTAAGACTTGAGCCTACACTTGAGCTGACTCCAAAAACTATACCCTGAAGTTTTCCTCTACCATGGTTCCCCTAGTGAAAAGATCCCTTTGTTGGATCTTTTATCCATTGCTTCCTATGGATATAACTCCTGGGACCAAGAGCAATTCCATCTTAATTTCTATCAGTCAGATTCTTCCTCTGGGGTTATTCTTGGGGGCATCAGATACAACAGACTGTGTTGTTCTAAGGAAAGTGACTGAAATAAACATGTTTTGTTTTCCAGCTCCCATGAGTCTATCCAACATAATTATCAGACAGAAGGAGGATGGAGGTAACAGACACACGTTCAAATCCCTACTCTACTCTGTACTTTAGCAAGGTTTTTCACCTCTCTTCCTTCCATTTCCCCTCCCTACCTCAAAGGGTGATATGAAAAACTGAGTTGTCCTTAGAAGATGGCAGTCCATATTAAGTCAATATGATGTGAGAAAATGTACCTGGTTGTGCTAAGTAAATAATCCCAATTAAATGAGATTTCAGTGTTTCTTTATGAATCATTTAAGTATGTATGAATTTTTTAAGTAGACAATGTAGCTGGGAGGAGTGTCTCACACCTGTAATCCTAGCTACTCAGGAAGCTAGGATCATACCTGTAATCCCAGCTACTCAGGTTCACAGTATAAGGACATCCCAGGCAAAAAGTTAGTGAAACATTATCTCAACAAATAAGCTAGGCCTGGTGGTGCAATCCTGTCAATGCCACTATGCTGGAGGAATGGGTAGAAGGATTTCAACCCAAACTGTCTCAGGCAAAAAGGCAAGACCTTATCTGAAAAATTACCTAAAGCAAAAGGGACTGGAGGTGTGACTCAAGTGCTAGAGTTCAAATTCCACTCAAGTGGAATGAACACCATTCATAAAATCCAGAAAGTAGAAACAACCCAGATGTTCATCAACTGGAGTATATCCATCTAGTGACATGTTTGGCTATAAAAGAACTGAAGCTATAATACATTTTACAATGTAGATGAACCTTGAAACCTGACTTAACAAAATAAATGAGACATAAAAGGCCACATATTGTAGGATTCCTTTTATATCAAATGTCTTCAGTAGGTAAACCTACAGAAATAGAAAGATCAGTGGTTGACTCTTTTCAACCTTATATTGTTTAAATTTATTGAACAATCAGGTGGAATTTGAAGCAGCTGATAGCTTGTGAGGGGCTGGGGAAAAGGAACCATGGGGAATGACTGTTATTGGGTACAGGGTTTCCTTTGAGGGTAATGGAAATTTCTAGCACTAGATAGAGGGGTGAGTTGTACAACATTGTAAGTATATTTCATGTCACTGAATTTTATGTATTACTTATTTTTGTTATGGTTTGTTTTTATAAATATATTATTAATACTATTTTTATTTGCCTAATCATAATTTCATGATTGTATACATTATGGGGTACACATCATATATATATATATATGTACATATATATATGTATTTATGTGTGTATGTATGATTAAATCAAGATCATGACTATTTATATTTATATTACCTCAATAACTCATTATAAAAAAAAATTTTGGGGGGATTAAGGTTCGAACTCAGGACATCATGCTCGCAGGTAAATGCTGTACCAATTGATCCACACATCCAGTGCATTTTGCTCTGGCTCTTTTGATGATGGGGTGTTGTAAACTATTTGCACAGGCTGGCCTAAAAGCATGATCCTCCTGATCTCAGTCTCCCAAGTAGCTAGGAGTATAGGTGTGAGCCACTGGTACCTGGCTGCTTTTTAAAAAAATTTTGTGAGGGAGGAGGCCCAATGTATACACATGTAAGTAAATGTAAAAACAATAAAATAAAATAAAGAAAAAAAGATGTTTTTTACAGTGCTGGGGCTGAAGCCCAGGGCCTGTGTATGCTAAGCAAGCATTCTACCACTGAGATACACCCTTACCCTCTAGTATTTTATGGTAAGACATTTAAATTTTGCTCTCTTGTTTATTTTGAACCTTATGTTATTGTCGACAATATTTACCTTTCCTTATGATATATCTCAAAACTTAGTCCCCCTCCCTACATCGAAATTTTTACCCTTTGATCAACAATACCCTATTCCCTCACTCCCTCCCCACCCTCTACCAATGCCTGAAAAGAAGATTGAATGGCAAATTTTATGTGCATTTTTCCACAAGAGCAGGTGACACAGTTCGGTGACAGAGCACTTGCCTCACATGTGCAAGTCTCTAGGTTCAACCCTCAGAATTGTCCCCCAAAATCTGCTTTTATTAGCATACATTAAATTGTACAAAGTAAAGGGTTTCAGTGCTGGAGGTGAGACTCAGTTGTTAGAGTGCCTGCCTAGCCAGTGCAAAGCCCTGTGTTCAAACTCTGGTACCATTGGGAAAAAAAATAAGGGGTTTCATTATGACATTTCTATACATGAATACAATGTAGTTGGTCATATATACCCCTCTTCCTTATCCCTCCTTCTCCTGATCATTTTCCCTCACCCTTCCACTTCTGTAATAAGAAGAAAAAACAAGGTCATCGAAAATATCAGTTTTAAAAAATATAGTTGTTACTCAACTATCAGCTTAGTGTAACACAAAATAAATACCTCAAATATGCTAGTTGCCAGTGGCTGTCATCCTAGCTACTCAGGAAGTAGAGATCGGGGAGGATCATGGTTTGACGCCAGTCCAGGCATATAGTTTGAGAGATTCATGTTGAAAATACCCAACACGGAAAAGGGCTGGCAGAGTGGCTCAATGGTGGAGTTCAACTAAAAGTATGAGACTTGGAGTTGAAACCCCAATACCACTGAAAAATATCTCAGATAAATCAACGTAAAGAAAGGAAAAATTATTTTCAGTTCATGACCAAGTGACTCCACTGCCTTGAACCTGGGGCAGCACGCCATGGCAGAAGCACATGGGGGAGTAAACCCAATGACCTCTTAGATGGGTGTGAGAGACAGGAAGAGACCAGGGTGCCAGAATCTCTCCAAAGGCACACATCAAATGACCTAAACCCTCCCACTAGGCCCTACTTCCTAACAGTTCTACCACCTCCCAATAATGCAATGAGCTGGGACCCTCACCTTTAACACATGGGTCTCTAAGGGTCCAAACTGTAGCAGTAGTGAGTGGCCTCATAAGCGGGCTTCAATCTTCGATGGAGCCCTTGCAGGCTTACCCTGAGAAACAAAGCCATCTAATTTGATAAGTGGAGACTGCATTTCCCCAAATAGCACCTGTTTCCAGGGTCTTGGCCTCTCTCCTTGCAACCATCTGCATCTTTTCCCCACTTCATGGTCAGCATCTGTCTGTCACTCCCTATGAAGGTGGTCCCAACTGTTCCTCACAGTCCTACCTTCTGAGATTATAGAGGGTAAATAGCTTGAAATAAGAGCCTCCGAAAAAAGACCAAAAGGTGACATGGATCCTATGTGTTGTGTTCACAGGTCTTCCATGTTTCCATATGGTCTAGGGCAGGGTTCCCCAACCTCAAGACTGTTCACACTTGGGTCCCCATTATTCACTCTGTAGGTGCTATTCTGTGCCTTCTGGGATTTTCATCAGTATCCCTGGGTCTCTCTAGCTTAGTTTCTGATCAGTGGTGACAAGCGAAAATGTCCCCAAACAACACCAATGTCCCCATGGGATTGTGAAACATTTTCCACAGTTGAGAATGTGAACAATGTCCATAGCCCAGGGAGGGCAGTTCCAACTCCTTGGCACTCCACTTCTGCCTGGGTCCCCCATCCTCCCCTTCTCCACCTTGCAAATGCCTAGGTAAGATTTCAGTTCAATATGGCTGGCTCTGTACAGATCACCTGAACATTTTCTCCCCACAATAGACTTAGTCACTTCTTTCTGGGTGCTACCCAAAGAACAAATCCTAAGTGATGATAAAATCTGTGCTCATGACTTTGTCATGTGGTTCCTTATCATGCATCAGATTGGAAGCACATCTGTACCCAGCACTGGGCTCTGAATGCTCGAATCAAGGATTGTTGTTTTTACAACCCCAACATGTGTACTCAGCAAAAAAGTCCCCCCATGTTAATAGCTGCCCTTTACTGGCTTTGTCCCATGGGCCAAAAAATGGGCTGAGTGGTTCTTCTTCAGTCTTTCCGCCCATTCTCCATTTTACAGACAAGGAACTTGAATCCCACAAAGCACTCTCACTTTTCAAGGTACCATGATTATGGAGTATGGCAGCCAGGATCTGAACTTAGGTTTCTCTGATTACAATGTGTGTCTTTTCCTGACCTCTTGTTATGCTCATTACTTATTGGTGGCTGTTAATGAAAATCAGAAGCTATTCTCAGGTCAATCAGATGACTCTTTCCCAGAATAGACCATACCCACACTCTCACTCTTTATACCACCAAAGATCACAAGAATCCACAGAAATAACTATGAAAAGCTAAGTCTGGGTCACATCTGGAGGTGTTGGCTGAAGGCTGCATATGCCACTTTCTGTCATGACAGAGCTCAAATGCAGCAAAAAGAAGAAGCTATTCATTCTAGAAAATGTAAAACTATGGAGAGAATAAAGAGTCTTCATGAGGGAGCATGGAAGAAGGAAAGACATGGAGGATTTTTAAGGCAGTAAAGTTATACTGTATGACATTGTAATGGTGGATACCTACTATTGAGAATTTGTCAAAACCTAGGTAACAGACAATACCAAGACTGACCTCTAATACTATGTGGACTTTGTAAGAGGAACAGAGAGATAGAAGCAGAGAAAGAAAGTGAGAGAAAGAGAAAGATAGGGAGGAGAGGGAGATATTGACAGAGAAACTGACATAAATAGCAATTTCTGGCACTTAGGGGACACCTGTGATGTGGCCAGCTCAACACCCAGAGATTTGGAGACTAAGCAAGGCAAGGAAAAGTCCTGCTCATAAATATCCTTAGTGTTTCCCAAGTTTAGCATAAGGACAATTAGGACAGTATTATTTATTCATCTCTGGCCTTGATTTACTAGATGCCTGATTTATACCCCAATAGTGACCATCAGATATCCTCACACATTGTCAAATGTCCAGTGGGGGACAGTGTCACCCCCAATTGAGAACCATGGGCTGGGTCTGCCTTCTCTCTCAGACCCCATCTTGTTCTTCTTGTTGTTCTGTCATGTATAGCTCTTCTCATGAAACTGTTTTCTTTTCCTCTCTGTGACCATCTCCCATCTCAGCCATCTCCTCCCTGTCTTTTGTCTGTGTCTTGTCATCCTTAACTTTTCACCGTCACCTCATCCGGCCCATTCATGCCTTCCTTATTCTTTTCACCCCATCAAGTTCGTATTGAGACTCTCCTTGTCTCTCTTTTATCTGGCTGTCCCCAGCCATTTTTCTATTAGTGTCTGGCTTGACAGATCAAGAAGGGATGTTAAAAGCAAATAGACTGAGCAATGACTCTCCTCTGTCTGCACTTCAGTTTTCTCACCTGTCCAAAGAACCCACCTTATGATGTGGCAGGAAATCCACAAATGATAAAAACTGCTTATCAATGATCACACTGTCTTGATGTCGCCTACTCCATGGACTCAAATTGCCTGAGGAGCTGTATAAAAAGGTGGTTTCCCTGAGTCACTGGTTGATGCTAGTTCTTCAGGTCCCTCCTGGTCAGGTGGATGGGAGAAAAGGTAACTCGCCTGGAGGTCCAGGCCCTACACTTGGTAATGACAAACCCTGGTAAGAGGCCCTGATTTAAAGTCCCTGTGCAGGAGCACCAATGTGGCATAGCCAGGTGGACAGGGAGCCTGATGGAGCCCAATCACCATCATTTATTCCTCCCCCTCTTCTTGCCCACTGCCTCCTCTGGTCCTGCTGCCTCTGCCTCTGCTACAGGGATCCTGGCCCCCAAGGGACCCTGCCATGGAAGAGGCAACCTCAGGGAACCAGTGTCCTCACTTTCCTTCCCTCACTGCTCTCTAGGAGTGAGTCAATTCCCTGGGCTTCTCAGGGCTTGAGAAGAGACTAACGGTCTACATATTTGGGATTTGAGGAACTGGCTATTGTTGACAGGAGAGCATCCCTGCCTTTGCCCATGGGGACTGCCTGCCTGACTTGCCCTCTTCATTTACCTCCTATTCCTTATGTCTCATGCCCTATTGAATGTATTATTCAGGATTCAAAAAAAATCAAACACATGAACATATTTGTTTCTTCTTAAGTAATCAAAAACTATATATAAGGCTAAGGGCCATGCAGCAGTGAGGCAACTGATCACAAGGATGCTTTCCATGGGTTTCCATTCAGACTTTCATTTGTTTATGTTCCATGTTACAACAAGTGTTTCCCAAGTTTAGCATAAGGACAATTAGGACAGGATTATTTATTCATCTCTGGCCTTGATTTACTAGATGCCTGATTTATACCCCAATAGTGACCATCAGATATCCTCACACATTGTCAAATGTCCAGTGGGGACATTTGCCATGTTACAACAAGGATGACCATGATACCACTATTAATCAATCATATATAATTGGCACTATAAAATTATTGCATACAATGCACAAAAAAATCAGAGAATATTGCATTCTGCTGATTGACATGCCAAAATACTTCAAGTAATACATTGGTAGAAACTACAGTATTGAAGAGGTTATGTCTTCTTTTGTGGTACTGGAGGTTGATCTTGGGGACCATTCCAAGATCAAGGCATTCTTAGCCATGCATTCTATGTTCTCTGACCTAAGAGGTTGTATCTTGATGCAGCCATCATTGCAGGAAATCCATTATGGTGAAAATTAATTTAATATACATAATATACCAAATATCCCAGCTTGACTAACACCACCTTAAATGTAATCAGAACACTGCCATTAGCCTCGGCTGACCAGAATTATCCAGCACAAGCCCTGGTTTCTAATAAGGCATTGGACATCTCATGTAATTTATTGAATGCAGTATACTGCAGAGTATCAACTCCTAATGATATTAAACGCTGGCTACTTGATGCCATATTTGTAAAACTACATCAAAGCACAAAACTTGCAGTGTTCTCCTGATATCTCCTTGATATCTGTTACAGTTCCAATGATGCAGCTGACACACTAGGACATTGCACTGAGAGATCCATCACTATCAAGTAGGGGGTGGTTGGTAAGCCCTGTGTTGCCTATGGTTAACTTTACTTCTCTGTAAATGTCATGCAAGTTAGGCTGTTGGTGAATTCCAACAACATTTTCCACACTGACATAACTCAGCCAGAAAATTCCTCTCCCACCCTAGATTTCATTGTCCTCTTTTCTTACTTGAAACTCAGTAGTCCAGGCTGGGAGTTCTGGCACAAGTCTGTAATCACAGCACTGGGAAGTTGATGAAGGAGGATCGTGAGATTTTGGTGAGATGGGGCTACACAGTGAATTCCAAGGCAGCCTGGACTACAGAGTGAGACTCTATCTCTAAACCAGAAAAAGAAAAGAAGGTGGCTCTGGATGTAGCTCAGTGGTAGAGGGCTCTTCCTGATCATGTGTGAGTTCCTGGGGTTAATCCCCACTACAACAACAACAAAGAATGAACCACTGAGAAAGCCAGAATGATTTTGATAACATTTCTTTCAAATTGTGACTCCTGAGGAACATTCAGTGTGTAGTAATTTGAATCAGGCACATATATTTCTAAGATTTGTAGAATTTCACAACATTGGGAGTTTTGCCAAGACAAAGATTTCAAGTATTTCTTCCACTTACAGGGTTTCTACTCCGTGCACACTTTTAAACATTGTTTAAAGGTGAAAAACCAACTGCGGACTTTCCCCCATTATTTAATGAGGGAAAAGGAAAATAGCAGTGTTTCTCTTGCTGTGTGTTCTTCCATGGCTTCAAATTGAACTTGGAAGGCTAAAAGGTCTCCCACATTGTTTTTCTCTCCACTGTGCCTTGTACCAGGTGCTAGTAAGGCTGTTGACAACCTTTGCCACATGCCTTATGTGGAATTTCTCTCCAGTAATGGTCTGTAATGTTCTGAAAGGAACTGGATCAGAATGATTCCTTTAGTGTCTTAGCATAATACTAAATTGTGTCCTTAGAGCTAAAACCACTGAAGGCTTTCCCACATGTGTAACACTCATTGGATTATTCTCCTTCTATCATTATAAAAGGATTAGGAGGCCAGCCCCCATGGCTCATGCCTATAATCCTAGCTACGTGGGAGACTGAGATTGGGAGGATCACCTTCGAAGCAAGTCCAAACAAATAGTTTGAGAGATCCCATCTCCAAAATAACCAGAGCAGTAGAGTATCTGTATTGCAAGCGTGAAGCCCTGAATTCAACCTCAGTACTGCCAAAAAAAAATCTCAAAAACATAAACACAGGCCTTGTACAGGTGGTTCACACCATATAATCCTAGCTACTCAGGAGGCAGAGATCAGGAGGATTGCAATTCCAAGCCATCCCTGAGCAAATAATTCTCAAAAATGGGAGAAGTGCCAAGTGTCCATGGCCCATGCCTGTAATCCTAGCTATTTAGAAGGCAGAGATCAGGAGAATCGAGGTTCCAAGCCAGCACAGGCAAATAGTTGCAAGACCCTGTCTCAAAAAACACATCACAAAAATAGGATTGGTGGAGTGGCTCAAGGTGAAGGCCCCATGTTCCAGCCCCAGTATCACAAAAAAAAGGTAGTGGGGAAGAACAGGGGTGACAGAAGGGGAAGCATCAACTCCTGGGACAAGGAAAATTTCCCTGACATCACTTCTTTGGGGATCTAAATGACTCCTTTACCTGGATGTCCAAATCTTTCCCAAGATTTGGGGAGGTCTGGTGTAGTGTCTCAAAGTGGTAGACTGCCTGCCTGGCAATTTTGAGGCCCTGATTTCAAACTCCACTACCAGCAATCATTCAATCAATACTAATTGAAACAAAATCTGTAATCTCACGAAGATTTGGGGAAATGTCAGCTATTATTTGTTGCATAGGATTTCTGTCTCTTTATCTTGTAATTCTTCTCTGTCATATATTATGATTGCATGCAGCTGTGTTCTTTGAATGGCGTCGAAGATATCCAGTATGTTATGTTCATTGTTTCTTCCATTTTTTCTTTGTCACGGTCTGAACGTGATAGTTCGACTTCTCTTTTTTCTTTGATATTACATGCTCTTTTTAAAAAATTATTGCAGTACTGGGACTCAGAGCCTACACATTGAGCCACTGCACCAGCCCTTATTTGTGATGGGTTTTTTCAAGATAGGATCTCATGAACTATTTTCCCTGGCTGGCTTTGAACCAAAATCCTCCTGATCTCTGCCTCTTCAATAGCTAGGATTACAGGCGTGAGCCAATGGCACCTGGCTTCTTTGTTCTTCTTGATCTAGTCTATTGCTGTGTCTTTGAACTGAAGTTTTATTTGACTGACACAGTTTTTGTTTTACAAGACTTCTGTTTGGTTCTTTCTCAAAATCTCTATTTCCTTCTAGATTTTTGATTCGTGTACAACATGGTCTTCCATTATTTATCTGCATTCTCCTAGAATTCATTAATCTTTAAAAAATATTTCTTTTGAAGTCTTAATCTGGCACTTCATCCATTTCAATACATTTGGAATTCATTCTTAAGTATTATGAGTTTTAAAAGGTGCCATATTTTTTGTATATGACTGCTGCATATACATTGCTGTCTGTTGGGAAAAATATCCCTCATTCTCTTATGTGTATTGGAGGAATGGTTTATGTTCTAGTGTTCTTTTAATTCCAGTTGGACTTTATTACATAATCTCCCTCTGGCTTCTCAGCTGTGATCAGTGAATCGTGACAAAATGCATTCTATGTGAATGCCTGGGAAACTCATGTTTCCTATGTCTCCCAAGAGTGGAGTCTTCTGGTAATTTAGGATTGTGTGATACAGAACAGAGAATATGTGGGGAACATGCTCTTAGTAGGTCCTACAATGGACAACCCCTATTAGGTGTTGTGTATTCCGTGGCACTGTTCGTTTCCCTATTTTACTTGAAAGTGATTCTGATATGTGCTGCTCCAAATTACTGAAAGGTCTGATACAGGTAGTATGTGTTATGTCCCTGGTTTTTATTCTTGTGTTGCTGATTTGGGGCAGTACTGGGGGTTGAACTCAGGGCCTCCCACTCCTTTGAGAAAAAATATGCATCTGGTATCACTTCCCTATGCAGAGTCCAGTGATGTTTGCTATGCAGCACTCGTCCACTTGCGCCATGCCTCACTCCTTAATCAGGTAGCATTAATTCAGTTCCCCCTGATAGCTTAATGCTCTCACTAAATTAGGAAGACATACCATTATTTCACCTCCATCTTGAGTTTTGCTGGCATGTGTGTTGAGAATATTGGCATGTACAAAGGCTAAGAATATTGCTCAAGGGATGGAGGTAGGACTCAAGTAGTGCTTGTTCACACGTGCCTAACAAGCAAAAGGTCTTGAGTTCAAAACTTACCTCCATCAAAAAGTGTTGCCCAAGTTGAATCTATTGAAGTTCCTAATTCGAGATTTGAATCTACACTTGAACTGACTGAAAAAACGATACCCTACAGTTTTCCTTTACTTGGCTCCCATAGTGAAAAGATCCCTTTACTGCATCTTCTATCCATTACTTCTCTGCCTAGCTTTTCCTGTTTTCCCGCAACCACAAGTACCACAATATAGGACTACTGTAGCTATAAGTCCTTGGAACAAGAACAATTCCAACTTACATCCATCCGATTTTTACTCCGGGGTGATTCTTGGGCAATCAGATGGAACAGACTGTGTGGTTCTAAGGAAAGTGACAGAAATAAAAGTGTTTTGTTTTCCAGCTCCTATGAGGCATGTCTGAGTCTTTAAAACATAACTACAGACATAGGGAGATAGAAGGAAGAAAACATGGGTTCATATCCCTATTCTACTATGTTCTTCCATTTCCCCTCCCTACCTCAAAGGGTGGTTGTGAGAAATTGAGTTCTTCTTGGAAGATAATGATCCAGAAAGTGCATCATATGCTAATTAAGTCAATATTATTAGTGAGAAAATGTACCTGGTTGTGTTCAGTAAATAATACCAATTAAATGAGATTTCAATGTTTCTGTAATGTATCATCTAACTGTATCTGATTTAAAAAAAAATAAACAATGTAGCTGGGATGACAGGTGTGAGCCAGCCATCCCAGCACTCAGTAGGTAGACATTAGGAGGTTTACAGTATGAGGATAGCCCAGGCAAAACATGAGTGAGACACCATCTCAACAAATAAGCCAGACCTGGTGGTTCAGGCCAATTTCTCTAGCTATGCAGGGGTAATAGATAGAAGTTGCAATCCAAATGTGGCTTATGCAAAGGAGCAAGACCCTGTATGAAAAGCAAGCTAAAGCAAAAAGACTGGGCGGTGTGGATGAGGTGGTAGAGCACTTGCCTAGCAAGTACAGGGCATTGGGTTCAAATTCCAATACTGTCAAAAATAAAACAAAATGAACAAAATTACATAATTTAAAGTTAAAAAGAGTACACCATTGCTCTGCTTTCTATTTCTGTAGGTAAGTCCTACAATATGTTGCCTTTTTTTGTTTTGGTGGTACTTGCTTTTGAACTCAGGACCTAATGCTTCCTAGACACCTACAGTACCACTTAAGCCACTCCACCAGCCCTGTTTTGTGTTGGGTATTTTCCAGTTAGAGTCTTGAGATCTATTTTCCCCAAGTGTCTTCAAACCTTGATCCTCCTGATCTCTGCCTCCTGAGTAGTTAGGATTTCAGGCCTGAGCAACATGTTGTCTTTTGTGTTTCATTTATTTTGTTAAGTCAGGTTTCAAGATTCATCTACATAGTGACATGTTCTTTTATAGCCAAGAATGTCACTAGATGGATACACTTCAGTGGATAGACATCTGGGTTGTTTTCTGACTATGGTGAATGGTGTACATGCTTGTGGGAATTTGAAGCAGCTGACAGGTAGTGGTGGCTGGGAAAAGGGGCAGTGGGGAGTGACTGCTATTGGGTACAGAGTTTCCTATGGGGGTAATTGAAATTTCTAGCACTAGATTGAG
This sequence comes from Castor canadensis, assembly GCF_047511655.1. NCBI lineage: Eukaryota > Metazoa > Chordata > Mammalia > Rodentia > Castoridae > Castor > Castor canadensis. Next base: position 14,997,571 of record NC_133399.1, read on the forward strand.
GTGTGAGTTGTACATTGTAAATGTGATTCATGCCACTAAATTTTATGTACTACTTATTTTTGTGATGATTTGTTTTATAAAATGTATTATTGATATTATTTTCATTTGCCTAATCAGAATTATATATGTTTATGGAGTACACATGATATATGTGTGTGTCTGTGCGTGTGTGTGTATGATTAAATCAAGCTCACAACCATTTATATTTATATTACCTCAATAACTAATTATTTTTTAAGTTTTTGGTGGGACTGGGGTCTGAACTCAGGACTTCGTGTTTGTAAAGCAGATGCTTTACTGCTTGAGCCACATCTCCTGTCCATTTTGCTCTGCTTTATTTGATGATGGAGAGTTGTAAACTATTTCGATAGGCTGGCCTCAAACCATGATCCTCCTGATCTCAATCTCCCATGTAGGTAGATTTACAGGTGTGAGCCACAGGTACCTGGCTTATTTTTTAAATTTTAAGGTGTTTTTTGAAGTGCTGGGGCTGAAGCCCAGGGCCTATGTATGCGAGGCAAGCATTCTACCACTTAGGTATGCCCCCACCCTCTTTTATGGTAAGATTTAAATATTGCCCTCTTGCTTATCTTGAAGCATATAATATACAATTGATGACAGAATTATTCCCCCTGCTCTATAATAGATCGCAAAACCTATTCCTTCTATCTACCTCCAAATTTTTCCTCTTTGATCAATGCCTCATTCCCTCCCAATGCTCTTCCTTATGCCTCAAAGATGATTAAATGGTAAATTCTATGTATATTTTTATCACAATAGGAAATCACTTTTAGAGCTGATAATGCAGCTCAATGATAGAGCACTTGCTTCACATTCGCAAGTGCCCAGGTTCAATCCTCAAAACTGCCAAAAAATCAGTTTTATTAGCCTATATTAAATTGCAAAAAATAATGAATTTCAGGGCTGGAGAAGTGGCTCAAGTGGTAGGGCAGCTGCTTAGCAAGTGTTAGCCCTAAATTCAAATCCCAGTCCCATACCAAAAGAACAAGGGGTTTCATTATGACATTTCATACATGAATATAATGTATATGGTTGTATTTGCCCCTTCTATTAATCTTCCTTATTTACCTTCCTGCTGACCCTTTTTCTGTCTCCTTGCACCTGTGTAATAGAAACAAAAATTATAGTCATGAAAATCATCAGCAGTTTTAAAAATGTAGTTAGTCAACTTTTGGTTAGTTTAATCTCAGATAAAATACTTCAGATGTGCTGAGTGCCAGAGGCTATAATCCTAGCTACTCCAGAAGCAGAGATCATGAGGATCGCTGTTCAAGTACAGGCAAATAGGTCATGAGAGCCTATTATTCAAATACCCAACACAGAAAATGGCTGCAGATTGGTTCAAGTGGTAGAACCCTACCTAGCGTGTGTGAGGCTCGGAATTCCAACTCCAATACCATCAAAAAAATTCTTAGGATAAATCAATTTAAGGAGAGAAAAGGTTTATTTTCAATTCGTGACCAACTGATTCCATTACCTTGAACGTGGGACAGCACACCATGGCAGAAGCACATGGGGGAGTAAATTCCATGACCTCTTAGATGGGTGTGAGATAGGAAGACCAGGGTGCCAGAATCCACTCTAGGCCACACATCAAATGACCTAAGCCTTCCCACTAGGCTCTACTTCTAATAGTTCCATCACCTTCCAATAGTCCAATTGGCTGGGAACCTCACCTTTAACACATGGGCCTCTAAGGTACATTCCAAACCAAAACTATAACCACAGTGAATGACCCCAAAAGTGGGCTTGGGTCTTTGATGGAGCCCTTGCAGGTTTATCATGAGAAATGAAGGAGGAACCATATACTTGAAAAAAAGAGCCTCCAAGAAAAGACCAAATAGGTAACATGGATCCTATGGGTTGTGTTCACAGGCCTTCCATGTTTTCCCATGTTCTAGGGCAAATTCCCCAACCTCAAGACTATTCACACTTAGGGCTCCATCATTCATTCTGTAGGTGCTGTTCTACACCTTCTGGGATTTTGAGTAGCTTCCCTGGTCTCTCCAGCTATAGCTTCTAATCAGTAGTGACAAATAAAAATATCTCCAAACACCAGTGTCCTCATGGGGTTGTGAAACATTTTCCACAGTTCAGAACCCTTGATCCAAAGCATACACTTGCACATTCTTGCTTCTTGGCACTTCCCTCTGCCTGGGTTCCCCATTCTCCTCTTCTCTACCTGGCAAAAGTTTATTTCTCTTAAGACATAACTTCAATATGGCTTGCTCTGCACAGACCTCCTGGACACTTTCTTCCCACAGTAGATTTAGGCACTTCTTTTTGGGTGATGACAAACACCATCTCCTAAGTGATTATAAAATCTGTGCTCATTACTTTGTCATGTGCTTATTCATCAAGCATCAGATTGGAACCACATCTCTCCCCAGCACTGAGCTGAGAGTGCTTGACATTAAGATTTGTTATTTGTGCCACACCAATACTATGCACTCAGCGGTAATATCCCCCATGTTAACAGCTCCCCTTTATTGGATTGTCCCATGGACCAAGCGATGACTCGGTGGTTTTTTCTGATTCTCCCCCAATCCTCCACCGAATTAGGAAGTAACCGCTCTGTTCCCTGTTTTATAGATAAGTAAGCTGAATCCCCCAGAGCACTCTCACTTGCCTAGGTACCGTGCCACCTGCAGCATGGCAACCAGGATTTGAACTTAGGTTTGTCTGATGACAATGCATGTCTTTTCCTAACCTCTTGTTATCTCATTATTCCTTGGTGGCTATTAATGAAAATCAGAAGCTATTCCCAGATGAAGGAGATGACCCTTCCCCATGTTATATCATGCCCACACTCTCTTTCCTTATGTCCACAAACATCCCAAGAATCCACAAAAAGAATGAACTATGAGAAGATGAGGATGGGTTACATCTGGAGGTGATAGCTGAGGGCTGAAAATGCCACACTCTGGCATGATACAGATTAGATGCAGCTAAAATGGAGATCTATGCATTCTAGAAAATGTAAAACCATAGGCAGAATAAAGTGTCTGTGGCTTCCAGGGACTCATGAGGGAAGATGGAAGGAAGAGGAACATAGAGGAGTTTTAAGAAGGTAAAATTATGTGGTTTGCTACTGTAATGGTATATATATATTATTGAGCTTTTGTCAAAACCCAAGTAGTGGACAATGTCAATAGTGACCTCTAATACTATGTGTATTTTGTGAGAGGAACAGAGAGATAGAAAGCGGAAGAGAGGGAAAGAGGCAGTTGAGGGAAGAATTGACAGAGAAACAGGCATATATAGAACTTTCTTGCACTTAGGGGAAATGTATGATGTATTCAGCTTAATACCCAGAGACTTGGGGACTAAGCCAGGCATGGAAATGTCCTGCTCAAAAAATCCTTAAGTAGTATAATCCAAGTTTAGCATAAGGACAATTAGGACAGTATTATTTATTCATCTCTGGCCTTGATTTGCTAGATGCCAGTACTATATCCCGTAGTGACCATCAGATAGCCTCACCTATTGTAAAATGTCCAGTGGGGGACAGAGTCACCCCCCGTTGAGAACCATGGGCTGGGTCTACCTTCTCTCTCTGATGCTATCTTTCTCTTCCTGTTGCTCTGCCATGGATAGCTCTTCTTATGAAACTCTTTTCTTTTCCTCTCTGTGATCATCTCCCAACTCAGCCATCTCCTACCATTCTTTTGTCTGTGTTCTGTCATCCTTAATTTTTCACCATCACCTCATCTTGCCCATTGATGCCTTCCTTATCCTTTACACCCCATAGAGGTGGCATGGAGGCTTTCCTTTTTAATTTCTGTGTCTCTCTTTTATCTACCTCTCCCCAGCCATTTTTTATTAGTCTCTGGCTTGAGATATAGAGGTGGGATGTTAAAAGCAAATAGACATTCTGCATGACTGAACAATGGCTGTCCTCTGTCTGCACTATAGTTTTCTCACCTGTCCAAAGAACCCACCTTATGATGTACCAAGAAATCCACAAAAGATAAAGTCTGCTGACCAATCAGTCTTAATAAGCAATCATTACTGTCTTGATGTCTCCTATTCCAAGGACTCAAATTTCCTGAGGAGCTGTAATAAAAGGTTGTTTACCCGAGTTCCTGGTTGATGCTAGTTCTTCAGGTCTCCCCTGGTCAGGTGGATGGGAGAAAAGATAACTTTCCTGCAGGTCCAGTCCCTCCACTTTTTAATGCATATCCCTGGTAAGAGGCCCTGGTTTAAAGTCCCTGTGCAGGAGCACCAATGTGGCATAGTCAGATGGACAGGGAGCCTGAAGGAGCCCAATCACCATCATTTATCCCTCCCCCTCTTCCTGCCCACTGCCTCCTCTGGTCCTGCTGCCTTGCCTCTGCTACAGGGATCCTGGGACCCCAAGGGACCCTCCCATGGATGAGGCAACCTCAGGGAAACAGTGTCCTCACTTTCCTTCTCTCCCAGCTTTCTAGGAATGAGTCAATTACCTGAGCTTCTCAGGGCTTGAAAAGAGACTAATGATCTACATATCTGAGATTTGGGGACCTGGATATTGGTGACAAGAAAGCAGACCTGCCATTGCCCATGGGGACTGCCTGCCTGATTTGCCCTCTGCATTATCATTCTTTATGTCTCTTGCCTTATTGGATGTATTATTCAGGGTTTAAAAAAAAATTACACACATGCACATATTTGTTTCTTTTAAGCAACCAAAAAACTATACATAAGGCTAAGGGCCATGCAGCAGCCAGGCACATGATCACAAGGATGGTTTGCATGGGTTTCCTTGCATGGGTTTCCTTTTGCCGTGTTCAAATTCTTTACCATATTACAATAAGGATGACCATGTCCCAGTTTCCAAGAAGTATTCCTTGTTTCTGACAGAGACCTTTGTCAGACTGGGCTTTGCTATCCATAGTTCTACAATGCTCTATTCTAGAAAGAGAACTGCTTTTTGGTAGAGGATCCAGTTCTATCCCTACACCTCCCTTCTTTCCCATAACCCCAATCTACAATCGTCGTCATTGCCAGGAAGTCATTGTTCCCTGAGTCCATGTCAAAGATTTTTTTAGCTTCTTCTCATTTTTCAGTCACAAAGCCATTGCCACATTTTAGGTATTTTTTTAACAACACTCTGATTCTCTTTCCTCCTGTAAATTTCTGTCTTACTGAGTTTTTTGCACCTACAACAGAATGCCTGAGTCTGGGTAATTTATTTGAAAACATAAATCTCACTGTGAGACAGTAGCTCACTCCTGCAATCCTAGCTTTTTGGGAGGCTGAAATCAGGAGGATCTTGGGTCCAGGCCAGCATGATACATAGTTCATGAGACCCAACCCTCATATCACCAGAACAAAATGGACTGGAGACATGGCTGAAGAGGTAGAGCCCTGGCAGGATTCCAAGATGGTGACTAGAGGGAGGAAGCTAAAAGCGAGCTTCCTAAAGTAATCTCCTGGAGAGACACTGGAGATACACCTGGCAGGAAAATCCACCAAGAAGAGGCAAAATTCCGACACCTCTGCACCCCCAGCTCTCACATAGCATACCCTGCCATGTTAAATGGAAAGACCAGGAAGGCTCCCATGTCGCCAGATGCCAACTACTAACCTGCTTGGGATACACCAGGTGAGCAAATAAGCATCATGTGGTACTCCCATGGACAAATCATATAGCCCCCTGGACAGACTGACCCCACCCAGGGAAAAAAGAAAAAATGAATAATAAACAAGCAGCTGAAAAAAAAAGACACATAACACAGAGGGCAGTGCACCCTGAGCTCTGGAGAGAGGGAAGGGGCCCTGCCTCACACGAACTGTAAATAAACAAGCCGGAGGGACAAGGCACCAGTGGCAGCCCCCGCCCAGTAACCTTGGAGCAGGAAAGTTTGTAACAGGGGCTGTCCTGTGGAAAGCTCCACTGGATGGGGGGACGGGGCACTCCCTCACATGAACTGTAAATATACAAGCCTGCTGGAGAAGGCAGGAGCGGTGCCATCTCCCCCAGTGTGCTTGGAGAGGAGAAAGTGTCCAACAGCAACTAAAGTGTGGCACACTCCACCAGAGAGTTGGGGAGGAGCCCCTCCCCAGGCCAACTCTAAATAAAAAAGGACTGTAATTGCAACAGGTGGGTAGGGCTGTATACTGGAGAAAACAAAAGAGGCATGCATTCAGGAGAACTCTAAATAAACAAAGCCTACGGGGCCAGGTGAGTGTAAAGCTCATTCCTGAGATCTGCAATAAATAAAGCCTGCAGAAGCAGATGACTGATAGTAGGTGGCGGGTGGGCTGCTGCCTCAGATAGACATTCAAAGCTGTCTCCAGACTCCATTTTTTCCCTTTGATGAGACTGAAACTTTACTGCATTTGAACTTTCGATTTTTTTCCCCTTTGATGACACATCAACAGAACTACTACTCAGACACCAACACTGGATGCTGAAGGACTAACACCAAATCGATTAAGACTGAAACTTTATTGCTTTTGAACTTGGAAAATTTTATTTATTTTATTTTATTATTATTATTATTACACTCTCTCTGTATTTCTAATGCCTGTTTAGCTCACTATTGATTAGTACACATCTCTCCCTGTTTATTTCTTTGGCTCTGTTTTTTGTTTTGTTTTCTTTACCTTCTTTGCTTTCCCTCTCCTCTCACCCTTCCATTCTAGATATCACCATCATTACTATTATAGGCTAGACAATACTGAATGACTCGAAGTACAGGGACAGTAACAATAGCAAGGGCAATGATGGGAAGCTGGAAAAAAGAGGGAAACCATTTTACCCCCAATAATGAAGAAAACAGATCCCTGGATCCAGACTTCAAAAAAACGAAGATAAACTATGCAAAAGAACCCAGTGAAGCCCAGAAGAACACCGTGAAAGAAGAAATCCTGCAGGTAATAAATGAAAATTTTATAGAGATGTTAATGGATATGGTCAACCAAAATGTACAGAAGACACTCAAGAAATTCCAAGCAACAAAAATAGAGAATTTGAGAAAGCACAAGAAAAAAATAAAAGAAACCATAGAGGCACTGTATAAACACCAAAGTGAAACAAAGAATACCATAAGAGATATAAATGAACTCAAGATGAAAACAGACAATATTAAAGAGAAAGTGACTCATGATATGGAAAACCTAAGAAAAAAGAATGAAACAGGAATGCAAAACAAAATGGAAAGCCTATCCAGCAGACTAGAACAAGCAGAAGACAGAATCTCAGAACTTGAAAGAAATGGTAACTAATGGAAAAACCAAAGAACTATTAGTTAAACAACTCAGGACACATGAAAAGAAAATGCACGAACTTACTGACTCCATCAAAAGACCAAACCTGACAATCATGGGCATTGAAGAAGGAGAATAGATGCAACCAAAAGGAATGTGTAATATACTCAACAAAATAATAACAGAAAATTTCCCAAATCTAGAGTAAACTATGCCCATACATGTACAGGAAACCTCCAGAACACCAAACACTAAAATAGATCTACCCCACAACATATTATCATTAAAACAACAAGTACAGAGTCTAGAGAAAGAATATTCGAGTCTTTAAGAGAGAAAAAACAAATAACATACAAAGGTAAACCCATCAAAATCACAGCAGACTTCTCAACAGAAACATTAAAAGCAAGAAGAACGTGGGGTGAGGTCTTCCGGGCACTGGGTGAAAATAACTTCAACCCTAGGATACTCTACCCATCAAAACTATCATTCAAAATAGATGGAGCAATAAAAGTCTTCCACGATAAGCAAAGACTAAAACAATATATGACGATAAAGCCACCACTGCAAAAGATTCTTCAAGGGATTCTGCACACACACTTGAAAGGGCAGGCACGACCAAAGTACAGGAAAAGAAAAAGCAAGAAAGTAGAGAGTAACATCGATTTAGGTACATACAATCAAACCTTCAAACAACTAAGACAACTAAATCACAGAAATCACCACATACCTATCAGTACTAACACTTAATGTTAATGGACTTAATTCCCCCATCAAAAGACACCATTTGATGAACTGGATTAAAAAGGAAGATTCAACAATTTGTTGCTTACAGGAGGCCCATCTCACCAACAGAAATAAGCATAGGCTTAGGATGAAAGGCTGGAAGAAGATTTACCAAGCCTATGGCCCCCGAAAACAGGCAGGAGTAGAAATACTTATCTCAGACAAAGTCGACTTCAAACCTACATTGATCAAAAGAGATAAAGAAGGACATTCCATACGAATAAAAGGGGAAATAGACCAAAAGGAAATAACAATTATCAACCTATATGTACCCAATTTCATCAAACATATCCTGAAGGACCCAAAAACAAATATTAACTCCAATACAGTGGTAGCAGGAGACTTTAACACCCCACTATTATCAATAGCTAGGTCACCCAAGAAAAAAATCAATAAAGAAATCCTAGATCTAAAACATAACATAGATCAAATGGACTTAGTTGATGTATACAGAACATTTCATCCAACTTCTACACGATGTACATTTTTCACAGCAGCCCATGAAACCTTCCCCCAAAACAGATCATATCCTAGGGCACAAAGCAAGCCTCAGCAAATATAAGAAAATAAAAATTATACCATGCATGCTATCTGATCACAATGCAATAAAACTAGAACTCAACAACAAAAGTAAAAACAAAAAACATGCAAACAGCTGGAAACTGAATAACCCATTACTTAATGAACAATGGGTCATTGATGAAATAAAAGAGGAAATTAAAAGGCTCCAGGAAGTCAATGAAAATGAAAACACAACGTACCGAACCTATGGGACACAGCAAAGGCAGTCTTGAGAGGAAAGTTTATAGCAATGAGTGCCTATAATAAAAAGACTGAAAGATCTCATATCAATGACCTAATGATACATGTCAAACTCTTAGAAAAACAAGAACAAGCAAATCCCAAAACAAATAGAAGGAGAGAAATAATAAAAATAAGAGCGGAAATCAATGAAATAGAAACCAAAAAATCATACAAAGAATTAATGAAACAAAAAGCTGGTTCTTTGAAAAAAATAAACAAGATTGATAGACCCCTGGAAAACCTGAATAAAAGAGGACAGAAAAAACCCAAATTAGTAAAATCAGGAATTCAAAAGGGGAGATAACAACAAACACCTTGGAAGTCCAAGAAATAATCAGAGAGTACTTTGAGAACCTATATTGAAATAAATTCGAAAATCTTAAAGAAATGGACAGATTTCTAGATACTTATGATCATCCAAAGTGAACCAAGAGGACATTAATCACCTGAATAGATCTATAACACAAAATGAAATTAAGCAGCAATCAAGAGTCTCCCTGAAATGAAATGTCCAGGACCAAATGGATTCTCTGCTGAATTACATCAGACCTTTAAAGAAGAATTAATACCAAACCTCCTTAAACTGTTGCACGAAATAAAACGGAAGGAAAGCTGCCCAACACATTTTATGAAGCCAGTATTACACTCATCCCAAAACCAGGCAAAGACACCTACAAAAAGGAGAACTCTAGGCCAATCTCCTTAATGAACATTGATGCAAAAATCCTCCATAAAATAATGGCAAACCAAATTCAACAACACATCAAAAAATCATTTACCACGACCTTCATCCCAGGAATGCAGAGGAGGTGCAACATACAAAAATCAATAAACTTAATAAACCACATTAACAGAAGCAAGGACAAAAACCACTTGATCATCTCAATAGATGCAGAAAAAGCTTTTGATAAGATCCAACACCATTTCATGATAAAAGCTCTAAGAAAACTAGGAATAGAAGGAAAGTACCTGAATGTTATAAAAGCTATACATGACAAACCTACAGCCAGCATTATACTTAACGGAGAAAAACTGAAACCATTCCTTCTAAAATCAGGAACCAGACAAGGATGCCCACTATCTCCACTCCTATACAACATAGTACTGGAATTCCTAGCCAGAGCTATTAGGCAAGAAGGAATAAAAGGAATACAAATAGGTAAAGAAACTGTCAAAATATCCCTATTTGCAAATGATATGACCCTATACCTTAAAGACCCAAAAACCTCTACTCAAAAGCTCCTAGACCCCATCAATAGCTATACCAAGGTAGCAAGATATAATCAACTCAGAAAAATCATTAGCATTTCTATACACTAATAAAGTACAAACAGAGGAAGAATATATAAAAACAATTCCGTGTACAGTAGCCTCAACGTAAATCAATTTTTTTGTTTGTTTGGTTACTTGGGGTACTTAGACTTGAATTCAAGGCCCACCCCTTTAGCCACTGGACCGTCCTATTTTTGTGATGGGTTCTTTCCAGATGGGGTCTGGAGAACTACTTGCCTGGGCTGCAGTCGTACCCGATTCTCCTGATCTCTGCCTCCTGAGGAGCTAGGATTCCAAGCGGGAGCCACAGGCACCTGGCTGACATGGAATCTCCTAGAGGCGTGCGGGCTTTCAAAGTGGAGAAAGTTGATGTCATGTCTAGATTTACATATCCTTCCTGCACGGAAAGCTCCACGTGTCTCCGAAAAGGCTGTGTGAGCTTCTGAGGACTGTCAGTGAACGGCACAAAATTATTTCTCAGACAACTGTAACTGAATGGGTCCGGATCTGCGTGAGGAAGCAAACAGCGAAATGGCGACAGGAACGCTTCTTGACGCTGAGCTGGCGTCAGAGAGGTGGCCATGGTAACCAGTGTGACAACTAGACTTGCAGCCTAGGGATGGCGTCCTGTAGCAGGTTAGTGCCAGGCAGGTTGGGCCACTTGGAGCCGCCAGGCAGGACGGTGGTTTGCGCTGCCTCTGAGGCGCTGATGGGGATGCTGGGATTTCGTCGGTAGCGCTGTCTGGGCGTTTGTCTAACAGCCAGTCTTTTACCAGCAGCTAAAACCAGAATTAAAGGGGACTTCATCCAGGAGTATTGCTCCTAGGACGCCCTTTTCACTTAGCCACCAACACTATGTGGAAGAAAATCCAGGTGAATTTTTGTAGGGTTCCCACTTCAGCTCTTCACGTCTCCTGTCCTCTTGCTATGATTCCTAATCCTCTGTCACCTTCAGTATGGTGACTACACCTGTTCTATGATGAAGCCGGGTCCACCCTCCGGAAGACGCAGTCTAGATCTCGTCATGGTTACCGCCCTCAGCTATGCAGCTATGGATTGGTGCGTTCATATGTCATTCAGAGCGAAGAGTTCTGCCGATTGGAGGCACGGCATGTAGACTGCCCAATTGGACACAGAAGCAGAGGCCAAGGGGCGGGCTTAAGCGATCTGGGGCGGGTTTTAAACTGACAGTCGCTGTCAGAACAACTAGGACTTGTGTCCAGGCTGTGTCCTCTGTTGAGGACGTTCAGGTGACTTGTCAGGCTCAAGCAAATTACATGGAGGTCGCCCGGCACGCTAAAACCAAGGATATGGGGCGCAGGTCAGCGTCCTGAAGGAGAAGGGCCGTAGTTTGTAGCAAGCGGTTGGTGTCTTCCCACTCCGCGTCGGTGAGCCCTGGAGGGCAGCTGGACCGGGGTGGCCTCTGGCCTTGGCGGTTGAGGACGCGACCTTTAGCGCCTTCTGGCTGGGGGAGGGGCCGTGAGGACAGGGCGCGTGCCTAACGCTCTCCCTACTTGAGACGACGTGGAGGTGAGCCGGCTTGTGGACATGGTAGGATCTGTGTTCATGCCCACCCCAGGCGGCCTTCCTCCCGTTGGGTCCACCTCTTTTGCCCCCTGATCTGCAAATATGTGGAAAGCAGTCTTCAATACAACCCCACCACCTCCCAGTGCAGCGCTTCTGTGCTCTAACCCGAAATCTCTAAATATCCTCCTCCCAAGCCTCATTGCCCAACACCGGCTTCCCCTGTCCTCGGCATTATCAACTATGTTTTTGCTCATGGCTCAGTTCTCACACCCGCTATTTCACCCTTTTCCTTTTTCAAACGGCAGCCGTACAAGAGGACTCACGAACACATAGTGGGGTGACAAAAACCGACGGTTACAAACTGCCTCCCTTCTCCTTCAGGACGCTGACCTGCATGTCCTGTCCTTGCTTCTAGGGGGCCCGGCGTCCTCCCTAGAATATGTTTGACTCTTAGAGTTCTGAAGTGATCAGAGGATGAGGAACAAGCAGCCGGACATCCTCAACAGAGGAGAAAGCTTGGAGCTAATTCCTAGAAGGTCCCTGCTGGTCAATTTCACTTAAAGACCCCAACTGCGTCATTAAAGCCCGCCCCTTTTCCTCGGTGTCGGTGTCTGATTGGTCACCCCACACGCCGTGCTTCCAATTGGACAGGGCTCGAGGCCCTGACTGACGTTAGAGTGCACAATCCACACCCGTGTGGTTGGGAAAGATCACAATGGCATTTGTAACACTGCAGCTTATGGAGGGAAGACCTAGTTCGCCATAGAATCGGTGGACGACCCTGCTATTGAAGATGATAGCGGACTATGAATTAGTGAGAAGGCTCGTGTATGTTATGAGCAGAAATGTGTCCTGCCCCAGCAATTTGCGTTCATTTTTGTACACAGTATTGGCGGACAAGGGAAATACGTGTCAGAGGACCAATGTTACTTGTTTAAGGCAGTTTGAAGTTGTGCTTTTCTTTTTCTTTTTCTTTTTTTCGGCTGCACATCAAAGACTGGTAGTTGCGCTAAGAGCGGAATTCACCCAGGGCCTCCAAAAGCAGCACAAACCACACCGCTTCCTGCCCAGCTGCAGGAACTGCCGCAACCAGCCTGGGGCTAACCTGGAACAGGAGGTCATCTATCAGCTGAAACTCTAACGTGACAAGACAGTTACTATGGACACATTTATGAGCTAATGTAAGCTTCCCGAGCACTTCCTTCTGCATCTTGCTGTCTTGTCTTTGTCACGACGACCCAGGCTTATTGCATCCGTTGCAATGGTACTTCAGACTGGACAATGCTTTCGACATATTTCCCTCCGATTGATAACTCAAAGAAATTCAGTTAATTGGGGGTTGGGCCCTAGTAGGATTCAGGTACTTTCCCTGTAACTGGAAGGTAAATAACATCGACAGTCAGAGAAAAACGTGAGAAGGAAGAGATCAAGATGACAACAACAAACCAAGGAGAGAGATCTCAGGAGAAACCATTCCATCCAAATCCTTGATGTTTGCGAATAATGAGGAAAATCAATGTATACTATGAAATGACACCCTTCAGAAGCTCATAGAGCTTTTTAGGGGACACTTAGATTTTCTCTGCTGCAACTAGATGAGAATAGAGTTGAATGACATGAAATTTCTCTAGCATTGAAAGCCTACACTGCTAGAAGAATTGGTATTTCATATTGAAGATTGCTTCTCCCTTGGGCTGTGCACGTGCATGAGGCCACAGCTGTCAAGAAATTTGTGAAATAGTTTTATACCTTTTTTGTTGTAAACCTCAATCGTTGTGAAAAATCTCTCGGGAATTACTGTTGATACGTAAGTCTTGGATAATTTCTGGAAGGGCCATGCAGCTGATTGGTAAATGGGGTACTTGGCACACTTAAGTAAGAGCAGTAGCAACATACAGATTCCTTCTGAGTACGTTCAAGTGAAAAGAAATGTATGATCTGAGATTCTGGATTTGTGTCATTTTGTGGCCAGTAGGTAGTAAAGGAACAGAGATTCTGTTGGAGTCTGTACTGTGGGTCAATCAAACAGGCAAGCCCTAAGACAGATCCAAGAATGGTCCCTATACTTGAATGTGAGATTTGGCCCCACTCTAGCACTCTAATTTCTGTTGTAATTAGGTATTTTTGTGATAGGGTGTTACAATTTTCCTCCACTGGCTTTGAACTGCAATCTTTGTGATCTCTGTCTCCACTGTAGCAAGAAGTACAGCTGTAAGAGTCCAGTAGCCGGCTCCTTCTAATGCTTAATTTTCCTGATAGGAGTCAAGGTCAATGTGATGAGCAGGCATTCACTAGGGAGAGCAGTGTCAGTACTCTAATATTTACTGTTGTTTTTTATTCATATTCAGGAAATGTTCCCATGAAGACATGGAACACACAGTTGTTCTGTTGCAGGATATTGATCATTGTGGATATATCTCTTGGTTACGTATAGAGGTCCTGAGGTGTGTTGTCTGAGATTGGAAGGTATTTGATTTCTATACAAATAGAAATCCCACAAACATACCCACTAATACCAGTTCTGGGTAAGGTTCATGATCACATTCTTAAAGGTCACTGACACTTACAACACAGTGCATAATGTATTGTGCAGGGATGGTGAGACAGCAGAGGGTATCCTAGTCAATTCGTGAGAAGTCACCATGATTCTAGACTCCAAACATTCACTGCATGTCTTGGTCATCAGGCTTTTTCTCTCTATACTCACGTCCTTCCCTATAGTCAGTGAGATGATGAAGTGAGTTATTGAAAAGGGAAATAGCAGAATAGAAGCACTTCTCTGGATTGTGTGTAAAACCTCTTTGTAATACCTGCCTTAAAGCTGTACTCATAAAACAGGAAACATTAACAAGGCACTAGTAACTCCACCTGTAATCTGGGTGGATGGCTCAGGCTCTGTTTAGCTTCGAAATGTCTACAGTGTGATTTGCAGTCTCATTCCCAGTCCATAGATTTGCACTGTGTGCAAAGCATTAATTAATGCATGACCATCTCTTGCAACACGAGCACATGCCTGGTGCATCCAGGCATGAAGCAGGCTAGGTCCTGCTCCACAGTTTGCCCACTCCCCTGGAAGGTACTAACTGGGGGGTGGGGGACACCCAGTTTCCAAGGTGCTCTAGGCTCTGTCCTAGTGAACTTTAACTTTTGTTTCTCTTATAGATAAAAAGTTTGATATTTTTGATTACTCTCCGTCCCTAACTGCCTACTCTTTTACTGGTGCCCACCCTTACCTTTCTAAATTTCCTGCTTTTTGCATGTAGTCACATACCTGAGGTTTTATTTCAGGCTCATGGAATCACAGGAACTTGTGGATCTTTCTAACCCAACATCTTGTCATCTCTGCTGTGACCTATTTGAGTGAGTTGAGTCATAGTTTCAATGATTTGCCAGATATTGTTGCAAACAGCTGTCCAGTCATTTCACTACCATTGTTTTTAAAAACTGCTCATTCAATATCTTAGCACCTTTATCAAAAAATAATTTGACCTTTTAATGTCTATTTCTGTTTAGATTCTATTCTGTTCTACCGGTTGAGCTTAATATTCTTTCTCCAAGACCAGCATGACCTGATTATTGCAGTGTGGCGCTGTACTTGAAATCAGCTTAGTGTCAGTCCTACAACTTTGGTGTGATTTTTCAAATTTATTTACACAATTCTAGAACTTGGCACTTTAAATGTACATTTTAGAACTAGCTTCCAGATATCTACTTAAAAATCACAGGGTTTGTGATCAGGATATCTTTGCATGTTTAGGAAAGTTTTGGTAGAATAGATATTCTTGCATCCTTAGATATTCTGGTTCCTAAGTATGGTATAGCTGTCAATTTATTTACATTTCTTACTTATGATGACTCCATAATTTGAGCTGGCAAATATTGAACATATTTTGTTCCATCTATCTTGATGAAAATGAAGATACTCTCTTGTTTCAATTTTATTTCCAATTATCCGTTGCTTGTATAAAAGCCAGAATTGAATTTGTTTATATATTGTCCTTGTATCTTGTGTCCTTGCTTGGCTTACATATTAGCTCTAGTTCTTTTTCAGGCTATTGAGATTTTCTGCACAAGCATTCTTATAAGCTGCAAATTAAACCAAGTTTATATGTCTTTTTCTTCTCAACATGTGCATCTTTTTTCCATTGGTTTCTTCAGGTCCTTTGGTTAGGATTACACTTTTTCCCCAGTTTCAGGACACATGCATAAAGCATTTCCTCATTACCAATGGCATCATTGTTCATTTGCTCATTTCTTCATAGATGCCTTTTTCAGGCTGAGGAAATTTTGACTTTGGTGAGTTTTTAATCAGAAATAGGTATTGAATGGTTTCTAAAGTTAGTATACATATACATATATATATATAGTGTGTGTATATAGTGTTTGTGTATATATGTGTGTGCGTATATGTATATATATGTGTGCATATATATATATATGTATATAGTGTGTGTATATATATATTGTGTGTGCATGTATAGTATGTGTATATATATATGTGTGTGTGTGCGTGTGTGTGTGTATATAAATATATATATATGTGGTTTGGCACATCACCATGACTGATGTTAAAAGTCTGAGCCTTCTAGCTTCAAGGGAACTTCTCTTTCTGCTTAAGAGGGACAAAGTGTTTTGTGTCCCCGGGTCTTACATGTTTTCTTGGTACAATAGAAGATTCAGGGAAATGCACAGTTCCACTGTCCCATTCCTAGCTCCAGACATTCACAACTGCTTCTCCTATACACCTCTTTTGCTCCTATTGCTCCTGTACACCTCTCTGGTCCTCACTCATGCCCCATTTTCTTGTGATTACACAGTGAGGCCCATGGGAGGCAGCTTAAATGTGATTCTGTACATTACCTGTGTTTCCCTCTCGTTGCTGGTGGGTTCTTCGCAGCATACCTAAAGAAAGACACACCATATATAAAGAGAGTCAGAGCTGATAAATCATGAAAGTACTTTTGACTGGATTTATTTTTTGGAAAAATGTCTTTAAGACCTGCAGCATATTATAGCAATTTCAAATAATATTTTTACTTTCCTGTTAGCAGTATAATATCACTCTTTCCAACACCATTCTTCTGACTTTTAAGCAGCTTCCTATATAGTTGTTTTGCCCACCCTCCAACTATTTTTAGGCTTCAAAAGCTCTTTATTAAGATTATTGAATATATCTAGAAGGTAAGCCAATATAGCATATGTTGAACCATTTTCTACCAGAAATCTATATAGACTATGTGAGTGTTCAATGCTTCAGTTCACACAGCAATGGGTTTTCACCATCTTTGAAGGACTGCACTATGGAGATAGCCCAGCATGCCCTAAACTGATGAGTAGGTTAAGAAAATGTATTTATACACAATGGAATTTAATTCAGTCATAATGAAGAAAGAAATTTTGTTATTTACAATTAAATGGACGGAAGTAGAGAACATCATGTTAGTAAAGTTAGCCAGGTTCAGAAGGTCAAAGGTTGCATGTTATATGTGGATGATAGATCCAATAAAAATACAAGCATTATCATATATACACATAAATACTACAAAATATGTTTCCAAAAGTGGGACTGTTACAGGAGAATAAGGGAGGAAGAAAAGAATGGTAAAGAATGAATAATAGTGAAATAGATGACATCTGTGTAAGAATCAGACACAAGGAAACACACTGAAAACTATTAAACAATATAGAGTAGGGAGAAAGGGGAAGAAAGAGGAGTGGAGGGGTTAGACTGATTTAAGCCTAATATATTCACATGGAAAAGACCAAGGCAAAAATCATCACTGAACAACAGACACTTAAACAATGAAGGACAGGAATGCAGAATGGGTTGTGCAGAGGAGGGCAGCAGTGGGAGGGAGAGGGTAAACAAAGAAGAAAAGGGAGGTGAATGTGGCTGAAGCACTTTCTATCCATGTGTGAACATGGAACACATAAGCTTGTTGAAGGTATTGTAGGAAGGGTAATGGGGTAGGGGGAGAATAATGGAAGAGAAGAACCAAACCGGTTTTTAATATATGTACATATGGAAATGTCACAACAAAGCCCCTTGTAAAACTGTCATATACTAATAAAAATGTATAAAAGAAAATTGTATTGGGCTTATTGAAGTTTCTCTTAGCTTCTCTCTCTGTCTCTCTCTCACACATACACAACTATCATTAGCATACAAAGAATATATTAAAGATATACATGACATTTTGATGTATGTATTGGCAAAAGACAAAGTTATAATAAGTTTAGTTTACAGGCCTATGGATTTTGTGAGCCTGGAATTAGGCCATACCTCATTCCTTAAAACACACTGTATGTCCATGAGCTCCTCAGCGAAGGTTGGATTCAGAGGGTGAAAAAGGGGTGGAAAGCTGAAATAAGGAAAGAAAAGTGGTTTGGTCATTTCAGTTATTTTTCTTATGCCATTGAGACACAAGGGACTTCCTTGGCATGCTGCCTCACGGAGCTGAGCTCTTTTCTGATTTGCTGCTATGAAGTTATTTATTTAAAATGACCTGATTTATAGTTCAGCTTGATTATGTGGCATTTAACACAAGCTTCTCCATTCTAGTTCGATCTGATCTGTTGAGAACAAATTCAGGGACTCAGTCTAAAATGATATCCTTCCATAATTTTTATCTAACAATGTGCTTTGTGATATGATCACCACATCCCAGTTAGTTGCTATATCTGTCCACTCTCCTTCCTGTGCTAGAGTGAGGGAAGAAGATTGAATTTAGCATCTGTTCTATTATCAAATTCCAAGTGTATTAGGTCAGTATTGTTACTGGTAGCCACCGTGCTCTACACTTGATCTCCAGGCTTTTCCATCTTGTGTAACTAAAGTTGTAACCCCTTGATCACCCTCTCCCAGTAGCCCTGGTGATAACCATTTTCCCTCTCCTTCTATGAATTGGACTGTTTCAGATCTAATATATAACTGAGATCATAATCAATTGCCTTTGTACCTGATTTGTGTCACTTGGTATAATGCCCTTCAGATTCATCCATGCTGTCCTAAGTGACAGGATTTTCTTCTTTTAAGAATGAATGATATTCTATTACATTTCCTTTTGTTCTTTATCCATTGAAAGACACATAGATTTTTCCACATCTTGATTATTGAGAATGATGCTCGAATGAATGCTGGAGTGCAGGTTATCCTTTTGTCATCTTCCTTTCAGTACTGTTGGAGAAATGCCCAGGCATGGAATGTATAAATCTCATGTGGTTCTCTTTTTAATTTCTTAGAAACCTCTGTATTATTTCCATAGTGACTACACAGATTTACATCCTTAACAGCAGTGTAAGTATTCTCTTTTCTTCACATCCCAACATGTGTTGTCTTTTTCTTTTGATAAGAACTATTCTGAGACAGTACAAGGAGACATTTCATTGTGGTTTCATTTGCATTTCCCTGATGGTTAGAGATGGTATTATTCAACTATGACTTCTTTGTAATGTCACTTTCTGTATTTTACATTTGTAGTTTAGTTTGTGTTGTTTAAGTGTTCACATAAAGTTACATTTATTCATTAATTGTCAGAAAGGTGAGCACTGATTTTAATATCCTATACAACTTGTTATGAGCTAAAAGTTTGGTAATTTGATATATTAAGTCATAGTGCTTTTCGATTCTATCTTTTCACTTATAAAACTGGTACTCTGTTTTTGTTTATAAAGGCAAAATATTTAGGGGGTGAATCTGTCCCCAACTATATTCCTAAAATAAAATTTGTGAATCTTTTAATACACATCACTATGAAAAGTACTTGCCATGAATCTTTTAGCACTAATAGGTGAATTCTTTCCACAGAACTTCAGCATTATTTTTATCCCAGATTCATGTAGAAAAATGACTGAAGATGAAATTATAAGCATTCAAGAAGCCAGGCACTAAATACAAAATGTTTCAGAGCAGTTCTAAAATATTTTCATACCAAAACAAATTTTTTAATGTAGATGTCTCATTTTTTCTCTCTAATGGGAGTTAAGTTATAATAGCATAAAAGTGAAGTAAGAGAGCTGGATACATGGCATATATTTCAGTGGACATGCAGTCAAATAGTCAACTTAACATGGAAACCAAGAGATCCATGTAAGGCAAGAAGGCAGAAAGTCTTCACAATTGCTCAAATTTTAACACTTTATTATTTGTATTTCTACCAGATGATACTTTCGTCCATGTATACATTTGGTGTTAATATATGGAAAGATAGATAATGTCTTTGGTAGCTTTCACTTCTTACCTTCCATACACCTAATGTACAGGAAAGAGATGGGAGGGATTCTGTGGATAAAGTCGTACTATAGCATTTGTGGCTTGTCACTGAAAGGTAACTATGCTCTCTGTGGCCTCACAGAACATTACTGCCTTAATGGATCTGAATTCGATGACATTGTGTCAAAGGGTATTTAGTCAGCTTGCCACTACTGCTACAGGTAACTAAGGTCAATCAACTTAAATAGAGGAAAGGTTTGTTTTGGCTCTATACTTTGGAGCTTGCACTCCGGATTTGGTGATCCAGGTGGCTTTATCCTGTGGGGAGGCAGCACATCATGACAAGAGTGCCTGGTGTATAAATCTGCTCACCTATATGGCAGCTTGGAAGTGAAGAGAGAGAGGAAGATAGCTGAATCCCACAACCCCCTACACGTATACCTACAATGACCTATGACCTACCACTAGGCCCCATCTCTTACAGGTTCTACCATCTTTCAACAATGCCATGCTGAGGTCCACAACCTTGAATCCATGGGCCTGGGACCATTCCAGATCTATGCTCTCACAATGGAACACTTGGTACAAATCCATCATGCCTTTATTCACCGGGTAGTCAGCATATGCAATCAACACAGATCCATCCTGCATAGGAGAAATGACATTTCTAATTATAGACTTAATTCTATCCATGTGGAATAATTATTAAGATATAAATTGATTAAAATAGTGTTTTGGGACTAGAAGTATATTTTCAAAATCAACACAGATCCTTGTCTGTAATGAGATTAATTTGGTCATTTTTATTATCAGAGAATTTAAGGAATAGCCATTGTAGAGGAAAAATATTTCTAAACTATTTATTGTCAACATTTTCTTAATTCCAGTTCTCTATGTGTACACACACATGAACATTTGTCTATGTCAGAAGGCATATTTGCCTCTGTCCCTGGATGAACACAGGTTTATTATTTTCAAAACCATGAACATGGGACTGAAATAGTCTAGAGAAATGTCACTGGCATATGAAGGAAGAGAGGTAGGGTCTAAGGAGCACAAATAGATTACAGCTGGGGTCTGAAGTTAAGGTTGGCACAAGAGAATCCTGATATAATTAGACCCAGTGTTTGGTCTCCAGTTGTTTGCTTCAGTTGCAGGGCAGAGAAAACACTTCAGACCATGAGAATGTATCCATGAATCCTTGAGGACTCTCCATGGAGAACTCAGAGATTACTGCTGAATGTTGTCTGGCTGACACGAAGATGCAAGGCTGGTTAAAAATACAAATCAATAAAAGTTTATTTCATTGAAGCAAAAACAATAAGAAAACAGGTATAGACTATGGTTTCTGTCATGCAAAATTAACATTTCTGGTGATTTCATTCATGGAGTTCTATGCATATTGAAGAGCATCATGTATCATCTTGAGGAATTAACTCATGACAGAACACAGGTGCTTGCAGAATACACAAGTCCGCAACCTTTATCTTCCCATGTCACTTTGATTTACTTTATTCTATTCACACTTAATACTAAGGTGCTAGAAAATACAACGTAAACTATGTACAGACCAGATGTAAAGGACACATTGAACATATTTTGTTTTAATACTTCAGAGCAGATGATCAGGTGAGGTTTCAAGGATGTGTTGGGGAGAGAGAAAGGTTTAATTACTTTAGAGAGACAAATATACAAATTTGATTAGCCAAGTAATGTCACGCACATGTACAGACACAGACATATAAGCTTGTTTTCTAGAGTCACTAATTTAACTAATAAAATGGAAGTGGAAATATTTGAAAAAGAAAAGAGTTACATAAATATTTTGAATACAGATTAGTTGGGTAAGCAAAGAAATAAGGAAAATTAAGTAATTGAAAAGTTTTGATAGTATGCTCTCAGAATATATATACATATATATTTTATCATACTTGTATATAATGTTTTTATTATAGCATATGTACCCTAATGATTCCAGAAGATCTTTGGAGTTGAAGGGATAGATTACAATCATTTATCATCCCTGACATACACACACATTCACACACACACACCTATCAGTTTCTCTTCTAAATACAAGCTTTTACTCAGTGGCATTTATCCTTTATCTACTTTTAATTGTTACATTTACAAAGCCCACTGTGTGCTTAACCATGTAATCAACTATTTCACAGACATATTCATGTGTCTCTGATGAGTATCAGATACATGAAGATAACTATCACATTCATTTAATAATCAAAATCCAGAGTTAAATTATAATACTAATTGTTTTTTTAAATGACTCAAGAAGCACTTTGCAATTGAAAGATAAAACTGTAATCATTTGTCATCAATGCAATATTCATCACAGTTTTAATTAATGGTGAATAGTGTACATAGAAATGTAATAGTACATGAATATCATTCAATAGACAACTTAAATGTTTAAGCTTAGAGTCATTTTTTGTGACTGGGTTTTACTCTGTAGCTTAGGCTAGTCTTGAACTTGTGATCCGCCTGCCTCAGCTTCCCAATCCTGGGATTACAGGTGTGCACCACCACAACCAGCTTAAAGGGATTTTTAAAAGTGGGTATTTTGCCTGGTGCCAGTGGCTCATGCCTGTAATCTTAAGTACTCAGGAGGCAGAGATCAGGAGGATCGCAGTTCAAAGCTAGTCAGGGCAAATAGTTTGTGAGATCCTATCTTGAAAAAACCATCACAGAAAAGGACTGGTGGAGTGACTCAAGGTGTAGGCCTTGAGTTCAAACCCCAATACTACAAAAAATAAACTGGGAATTTTTATTAGGAATCTCTTGTTAGTTCATGTTTATCTAAAACATATTATAAATTGTCCTAGTATATCATCTTGATCCATACAGGTAATTTTAGACTACTGAACTTTTCTTTTGTGGTAAACAGATCATGCAACAACTCCCTCCCCTAAATATTCCATGCTTCCTTGGGTTTAGGCCCCTGTATCATCTTCTTTTCTAGGTTGTTGGCTACACTCTGCTTGGGACAAATAGCAGATGCCAAATGTGATGGGAGTCCTAGACATGATGCAATCACACAAGATCTTAACCTCCATCTCAACAGCTGCCTCTCTTCCTTGCTAGATTTGATAAAGTAGGTTGCTATGTGGAGAAGGTCCAATGACGACGGATGCTGGTGACCACAAGCCACATTCCTCAGTCCAAAACCACAAAGGAAATTAGCTCCACAATAACCTCCTCAGGGAACCTGGAAGCTGATCCTTCTCCCTTGATAACCTCAGCACTGGCTGACACCTAGATGAAAACTCATGAGACCCTGCTGTGTGTGCGTATTAGTGACTTGCATGCATGTGTGTGCATGTGCACATGGGTGTTTGCCTACAGTAGGCAGGGATACTTTATGTGTAAGTGGAAATGTGTTACTGCCTTCAAACATGCTCAATGAAAAGAGCCATGAGAAGTTTCCTTGAAGATGGATGAGAATGGTGAACAATTAGCACAGAATTTTCCTACATGAAGATCTGAGATGAGGCTGTCAGACTGAAAGAAACTGTCAATAAGTCTTTTTTCAAGGAAAAAGAAATAACTCTTGATGTCAATTTGATTCTATCTTTCTAAATAAAGGATGAATAAATTAAGGATGAATAGTGTGGCATTGCTTTGTTATAGTTCAGAGCAGCAAGAGTGGTGTTTACTCATATGTCTTAATGAATGTGGGGAAGAAAAATATCATTCTTTCCTTGTTTCTCATTCATTGAAAACTGTGCACAACTTGCTGCTCCTGTATCCCTTGGAAATGTGCAATGTGAGAACTCTAATTGCCAGTTATTATGAAACAGCATGGTGACAGAAACATTCACCACAGTCACAGTCTGAATATCCAGGATCAGCCACACACATCTACATGGGAATTGAGCTTACAAGGCATGATAGGTTCCTGTCCTGATACAATACAATCAGGGAAGCTACAAGTTGAAACTTGCTTCTGAGAGAAGAGAGTTTCACCTTTTCTGCTTATGACTCACCTTCCCACCCACATAACACATTCTCAATCAGCAACTGCATTTCTCTGTCTTGTCTAGTATGAACCAAGTTATCAGAGCAGAGAGCTGGAAACAGAAAGTCAGTTGTCAATTTTACCCCATAGTGCTCACTGACAGACTTTTGAGTGTATGTAAACCACATACCAAATTCTACCCTTCCTAGTTTACCACAGTAAGACTTAAACCTATAGTATGAAATGTGTCACTGATAGAAGTCTACACACAAGTGAGCATAAACTAGGCTAGTAGATAGGGCCACATGAAAGTCCATGAGAAATTGTTGTCAGTGAAGTTCTGTGGATACCATAGAAAGTTGTCTACTCAGCTGTCAGTCAAGCTATTTTAAATATGTATTTCAGATTCAGGCCAGATAACCAGTTGACCTTTCTAATCTTACTAACAACCATTCCAAGTACTGAGAAGAAAGTTGTTTTCAATTGAAGTAATTCCTCCATCATGTTCCGCAGTTACTCCTCTGCATCTGAATCTGGCTGTGCCTGCAGTTTTGCCCACAGCTTTCTCCATTATCACCATTGTCATCTCACCACACCCAGACTTGTCCTTTCAGATCTGCTCATCATTCTGTAGTCTATGCAAACTTACCAGATGTAAAAAAAGATTATTTAAATCAGCATTAAATATGCTGATTCCTAATGACAGCAGGAAGCCACTGAAATGCTTCGATTACCCATGATGTTTGGTTAGCTCCCTCCATTCTCATACTTAAATAAGCTTAATTAAGGCAGAAAGCATCTCTGGCCTGTTGTGGCTGTATCCCTTGCCCATAGCACCTTATCCTGAAAGAGACAATGAGATGTGAGTGGATAAATGAACAATAGGTAGATAGTATCATTAAGAAATTTTCAATACAGGTTTGGAGCATTATTTTTTGTTTCCTTGTTGATTCTCAGTTTTGGGAACAAAACTGGCTCATGAATGCTCTGAATCAGTTGCTGTTATAAGCATTATATTAATGTCTGCTGAGGTCAGCAGAATATGGCTTTCCCTTTAACACAGAAACACCTGGGGCAAGATATACCTCCTCTCCAGCCCACCCCAGATTGCACATTACTCATGCGCCCTACGTATTACTCACTACACTTTACTTTGACAAAGGCTTTATGACTTTAAACAGTTGTTTTGAGGAACAATGCTGATGTCTCAATGGGACCAATTATTCCTTTGCAAATATTCACAGGTGAAGCAGCTATGCTAGTCACTTCTCTAAAGTGGACTTTATTCCAGAGTAAAGTTCTTACTAACTCTAAACTTGCAGATACTTCTGACAAAGTTTGAATCATATGACTTTGAGGCCATACTCTTCATTCTAGGACTGGTTATCAATAATGATGTTACTGACTTCAAAAATTTAAGGTAACTTTTTACTTTGTAAACTGGATTTGGTTTTCTCAACCTAAGTGTTTATAATCCATTTTGAAACAATTTCAATTTAGGATTGCCTGACAAATTGTATCAATTTAGCATTGCCATGTAGCATCATGGAAGTCAGACCAATTAACATGAATGTCTTTTCGATCCCTAAAGTTCTGAATTTATGAATTTCACAGTAACTACAAGTCCTTTTTCTTACTAACATGCTGGGCCCTATTTCTATGAACTAATTAAATTTTGTGTGTCATATAATATCTGTTTTGAATCTATGAAAGGTTGAATAGGGACTGTCACTTTGAGTTTCTTGATTTCTGTAAAATGAAAATCATAGCACAAATAACCCTAGCTATTATGTTATAATCCCAATGCAGGAATAAGGACACTGTAACTTCTGTTTAGTGTCAATGTTTTGGCGAATTATCTTCAGGCACAGCTGTTTCTTAAATAGTGAAATCATATTGTACATTCCATGACGATTTTGAGAAAACGAATTACTTGGGGAGAGATCCCATCATAAAGAAACATTACCTTTACATATTGCATATCTTTTTTCATTAGCATGCTAGCTACACATCTAGTAATTACTATTGTAGAATTCAAGTTGGTCAATGTGAACAAACTTGTGAGTTACATACACCTATGTGCACTGATCTAAGTTTGGACCACTGCATTGTTTCATTAATAAACTAAGGAATTTACTTTAAAATAGCTTAAATTGTCTTTCTAGATTATAGAAACTATAATGCAACTGCTCCTAGGTGAAAGGGGGTGTACTATGTGTGTATAAAGTGAAGGAAAAATGGGAGAGAGAGAAATGATACAAAAGAGCTATAGATTGCCTGGCACAGTAACTCACATCTATAATCCCAACTTCTCCGGAGAAAGAAATCAAAAGGATTGCAGTTTTAGGCCAGCCCAAGAAAAAAGTTGGTAAGACCCCATCTCAACAGACAAGTTTGGCATGGTGGTGTGCACTTGTCTGAAAAATAATCTAAAGCAAAACACGCTCCTCTTGGTTCAAGCAGTAGAGGACCTGCTTAGCAAACACTAGACCTTGAAGTCATACCCCAGGAAAGCAACCAAAAACACAAAGAGTATGGAAATGTCATGATGAAACTCCTTGATTTGTACAATTTAATACACACCAATGAAAATAAAATAAAACAATAGTCAACAAGGCAATAAATAAAACTGTCTAAATAAACACATGTCCTTCATCTACCATAGGAAAGTGTTCTTGTTATCTAATCTTTTTATTGTTAAATATAATTGTCATAAATCTATCCATCCACTGGACAACTATGGAAAGTGTAGACCACTCTATTTTTGTCTTTATTAAAAATAAGTAATTAATCAAGCATCTGCAACCAAAGAAAGTGATGCAGGTTGGTAGATGAGCTTCGCTCAATAGTTTACTATTGTGTACATTGAATGTCCTTATCTATCTCAGTGTGAGCTTCCATAATGCAATCTGTGTGGAGGAAATGCATTTGGGTGCTATTTGCAGAGAGATGTCTTTATTGAAGTCATAAAACTGAGAGAGGTTATTCAGAGTATTCCTTTTGGGATGTCCACAGACATAAACTAGGAGACATTGTTAAGTGAGGAATGGAGGAAAGAAGAGCCTATGATTACGATTGAAAATGAGTTGAAATGGAAGAGAGGAGGAAAGCGAGACTGTGTTATGGATGCCAAAAGAAGAAGAATTTCTGTCGAGGAAGTTGGTAATGAAGAGTGGTACTGAGAAGTCAAATATAATGAGATCTGGAAAGTTTTCATCTGCTTCTGTAGCAGGGAAGTTGTTAGAGTTTAGGTGAATCCATTTCAGTGGAGTTGTAGGCAGTTTCCCGAAAAAGAGTGGAGAAGTCAAGGTGTATGAACTGCTGAGCACCACCTTAGAAGGTCTTTGTGTGAGACTACACACAAGGTTCAGAGCTACTTAAATACACCTACTTAGAGCTATTTCACTAGGGATATGTGGAGTCAAATGAGGGTTTCTTATGCTTGAGAGAAATCTGAATATCTTTGAATGGGATATAAAAGAGAACACATGAGAGATATCTTAATAGTGAGGTCATTGGTAGAGTGTGGTCTGCTTTGTGTGCCCAAGTGGAGGGCTAACAAAATGATTTTGTGACTGTCAGAGAAATGGTCTGTGAGGCCAAGATGGGTAAAGAGAGAAAAATTCTTGAAGTAGCTCTCTAAGGAAAAGGGGGATCATCTCATAAGTGTAGAAGACTGTTCATGCAATGTACTTGTTCTTCACCAAAGTTGCATCTTTTTCGTAGTAAAATCAAAGCCTGGCTCTCCAGTTGGAACCAACATTTATTTTATTCCTTCAGGTTTTTGCTTTCCATGTGTGGATGGAGAAGAACAGCCAGAAACTGGAGATAAATAGATGAGTAGTTAGATAGGCAGGAGAGTTCATGAACTCCAATATGAGCAGGCAAGGGAGCTAGACTGTAAGGAGCTGATGCCCAAAGCAAAATGTACATGGATCTGCCAGAGAAATCTCACTGAAATTAGAGATAAAGTAAGAAACAAATGACAGATAGCATGAGAAGAACGGAGGGCAGGTTGAAGTAATTCTTCCTTGGTTTTATTTTTGCCTGTTTTCCCTTTTGATCTATAATTACCTGGAGATAAAGAGCATTGATCTGAAGATCATTAATTGAGCTCTTCTAATTGTGTTTATGTATTTGGATAAGTAGATATATACACATAGACACAAACATACATATGTATACACATACATACATAAGCATACATGTATACATATATATACAAATCCAATGCCAAACATTACATCTATTTTTATGAAATATACCTAATTTTCAAGTGCCAGCTCAATTTCTGTTGACCATTTGACTTTCTTTCCAACTATATTCATTATTTCTGTACCCATTTAATATGGCTTACTATAAGTTTATTCTCATTGCTCTTATTTTTCAAAATTACTATAGTTGTTTGTGAACCTTTAAGCTTTATATGATTATGAGTATATGCTTCAATCCACACAAACGGGATGCTTTGATCAAAAGAACATTGGAATGATGGATTAATGTGAGCATGATTAAAACTGTCACGTTTCTGTTGTGAAGTTTCCCTCTTCATGAGAATTGTGTGCACATAATTTACATGTTATCTTTTTCCTTCAGTACATTTTAAAGTGCTATTATAAAAAGCCCTCTAGGAATGTTCTTTAGCTTTCTGACTCTGTGTTGTGAAACAAACAGCCCCCATAAACTTTATAAACTGAACACGCATTCTTCAGATTTGCTGAACTCTTTTGTTGGCTCAGGAACTCTTCTTGACTGCTAAATTTTTGCTCCAAACGGTGAGGTCATATTCAAATGTGTTTTTTCTTCTTCCTTTCATACCTCTTCTGTTTATTATATTTTCCTTCAAATTACATTGAAAAATACACCATGCTTTTGTTTTGAAAAGACACAAGTTATTCTAATGTATTTGTGTGAGGTCTGTATTTATAACTTTTTTGTATGAATTCTTTATTTAGTAAGCTGCCTCTATTCATATTTTATTATTTTTAATAATAAAAATGTTGAATTTTATCAGAAATTTCCCTGTGTCAATTGAGATAGTCATGTGATTTATTAATTCATTAATGTTTTAAATTTAATTGACAGATTTCCTGACATTACACTATTCTTGAATTTTTCAATATACTTAGACATTTGTTTCATCATCCACTTCAAATGAAAATATTCTAAATAGATTTAAATTAAAATTCAAAAAGGAAGTGGGCCTATGGTTTTCCTTTTCATACTTTTAAAACTTAATTAGTCTAACCAAAATGTAAAGAAATAGGATAAAGTTCATAACTAATTGTAACATTTTTGTAGTGAGATACATTTTATAGAGGTTAATATTTCTTTCTGAATTCTTTGTAAATTTGAAAGCAATGACCTTTAGGAAGACATTGTAGGTGTATATCTTTGCAAAATAAGATTTTTGTAATATTAATTGCTTTGGGTTCTTTCTGCTAACGTGTATCTGGTTACATTGATATGTATGTACTTTTATTATTTTGTGCAAGTCTATTTTCTTTGTGGCTCTTACATTTCTGATGATTTATAATTTCTAGATTTTCTCGTTTTTTTCTTTCCAGGTGAGATTTTTCTCTCTCATTGGTGCACTTTTCACAATATTTCTTTGGTCTTTGGTGCCTCTCTTGTGTTGACACTTGGTCATAATTGCACCCTTTGTACCAAACTTCTCTCAGCTCATTCTCAGTTTGTCTTTGTGCTGTTGTCTGGGATGATGGTGTAATTTCTATTCCAGTGTTTGTGGGGAATGGTTTGCCCATTTCCATCTTGTTTCAGCTTTTCTGAAAAATCTATTTAATATAATAAATTTCCATTTCAATGCTATTTTAAGATCATGTTTTATGTGCACTCTTACAGCCTTTCAGACTTAGGTGTTTTATAAGGTTTCATATGATGTTTTCCTACAGGTTAATCAATAATAATTAATTTGCTTCTACATGTGTCTTTACAAACTCGTTCATTACTGACTTCAATCATGAGACAACATATTCCACCTGACAAACTTTCTTTAGAATTAGAGTTTTTATATTTGACAAATGTTTCAGAAACAGTGAAAGATAATCTCATTCTCTGTTGAACTAAAAATTGTGTGCATGCACTTATATGTGTGTATGTGTATGTTTACACATATAAAATATGTAATATATAAATTAATTGTAAAAACCAAAATGACTTTATTACTGATATCTTTTATGCTCATTTGATGTTTTTGTTTGAAATATCAAACTCATAGAAAATATTCTAATAACCAATAATGATCACTGCTACTTCCTTTAGTGTTTTGTTTCCTGAAAATCAAGGAACTGTATTTCCTTGAGTGCTGTCTTGATTTCTGTGTGATCTGGGGAGTTGTCCCCCTTACACTCAGTCTGCATCCATCTCAAGACGAGTCGGGAGGCACTCAGTCCCCAAGTTTATTCATCACCTTATTGGGAAACAAAACCTCTCCCTCCAGGTACTCAAGGTATTTTGACATTTTCAAAAACATTTCATGCATCCTAATATTTTCCTGACTTTAATATTACTGCCATTTTATGTACAACTTTAATGTTTGATAGCTTAGCTTTATTTTGATGAACTTAACCATCTAAGTACTATTTTATGAGAATAACGTGTGCATAGATTTTCTGAGCACTTGCTTATTTAACCATATATTTTCATGGCCTTAAAGGAAGGCCAACTCTTACGCATACACACACACACACACACACACACACACACACACACACACACACACACCCATTAGTACCATTTTTCTATTTTTCTCTTTCATATCCAAAAGGGACTTTAAAATATTTCCTGCCATATTTTCTAAAGAGAATGTGGAAGTAAATGATTTTGTGTTACTTTTATTATTTATTTTTGCTTGGACTCGGGTTTGAACTCAGGGTTTTACACTTGTCAAGCAGGCGCTCTACCACTGGAGCCACGCTTCCAGTTCCATTTCCTCTGGTTATTTTGGAGAAATGAACTATTTGCTTCAACTGGCCTTGAATACAAACCTCTTGATCTCAGCCTCCCAATTATCTAAAATTATCAGTGTGGGCCACCGACACTGGCCTAGCATTTTGTTTTAAATAAAGTATTATGCTGATGTCATATTTCCTTACTTATTTTACTTATTATTGTCCTGTAGGAATTTGAGTTCACTGTCGAACTGATTTCTCATTCACAGTAACAAGGCTTTTCCGAAGTCTCAGTGACAAGCCAAGTTTCTAACTGAGATTCCTTACATCCACAAGTGGTATATGGGCCATGCGTGTCAACTCTAGGACAAGTCTCTCCACCAGAAGTGCCCTCCACATTTCCACCTGACTGCTTGCTTTTTATTACCCTTGTTATTACCTTCATCTTCTCTTGTAAATTAGCACCATGCATTTGCATATGTGGAGACGCTGTCATGGAGTTTGACACACAGTTCAAACACCAGCAGATGTGCAAAGGAGGGCTGAATGGGCACCTTTCTGTTTAGTACAGAACCTGGATCTCAAAGGTGAGGAGCACATGCAAAATGGGAAGAGACAGGAAGTTTTCGTGATTTTGGTACTGAACATGGCTTCTCTCTCATGAGTTAAAGCCGCTGGTGCAATTCTTAGTTCTCTAAACTACAAGAAGTTACCTAGTCTTGTGATAGTTTGTCAATATCCATGCTCAGCCATGCCCATTCTATGTTGAATTCCATGCTTGTTTTAGGATCTCCCTGGCATTCTTAACCCTGAGATATGAAGACACAAACTTACTCCACAAAATGGTATATATCCTTTGAGGAGAAAAGTCTCACCCACAGTTCCACATCTCTCTTGAAACAGGTGCTTTTAGCTAAACTTTTCAGAGAAATGTTTTCTAAAATAACTGACCCCTTTGACGAGTAGCCATCATTTGAATTCCACATTTTAATGCTAGAACTTCACCAGTGCTTAGGAATATTGGAGAATGACCTTGATGGCAGAGGAGCTAGTGAGAATCAGAAAGCAAGCATGTCTGTGTGGATAAGGATCTGTGGAGCATGTGGAGATGACCCTTGAAGGTGTCTTGTCAGGAACTACTGGCAAAGCATTAGTGTGCCTGGTTTTCTCCACTCCACTCAGGATGAGAGGTCCAGATATCATTCTTTGAACTATTTATCCCACCCAGCCATCTTCTGTGGGTTCTCTCAACTTCCACAGTTTCTGTTGTCAAGGTAATATTATGCTTTGAGTTACAGAAGAAAATAAAGAAGACATCAAAGACATGATATTAGAAGACTGAACTGGGATCATAAGTAAATGCAAGAGTCTGAGTGGAGGGGCAATTTCTCTTTGTAACAAATATCAGTTCTGACCTAATCACACACTCTACTAACAACTTCTATTTTAACCACAAGAAAGAGGACCATCCATTTTCATGGCACAGTGGCCAGTTATTCTCTGTCCTTGGAAACCCCAGGCTGTAATTTAATGTCATCACAGCAGGAAGTTTGCAAAGGAGAAAGCACCATTTATTTCAGGATTCAGGGCATGTGTGGTAATTCCTTGGAGGAGAAGGAGGAAACAACTGACTCCAGAAGTAACTTCAGCAAAGCTTTCAACGCTCGGGTTCAGACTGCTGGGAAGTCACCAAAGCCGCACTGGGAAACCCCAGAGGAAACTCATGGAGCTGAATCCATGCAGCGTGAGCAGTCACCGTGACTTATCCAAAACATTTTGGAACAAAACCAAAGTGAGGAGTTAGTGAGGAAGAAGACAAAGCGGTATTTGGCATTTTACCATCTGTAAAGACTTGTGCCAAATCCTTAGTTGATCTAAAGTAAGGATCAATTTAAAACTTCCTTTAAAAAATTTTAACGTCAGCAAGACTTCACAAAAGCTTTATTGTAAATCAAAATCTCTGTTGACATTAACTTTGGACAGATACATACTTTTTGCAATAAAGAATTCACAGTTGGTTTTCATTATAGATTCAATACCCTGAGGACTGATTATTACAGGTAAAATGCAGTAATAATAAATGAATGAATGCTGCTGTATGCTCCTAGAGGTAAAAGCACTGTACAGTAAAGTAAGAGGAATACCACATATTTTCTTTTATTTCCCTTTATTTCAGATGTGCCAAGGGAAAATATCTTAATATTCTTTTATTATTTGTGCTATTTATTTTTCATGAAATGGCCAGGAAGACTGTGATTTGCTTGAAATGTGAAATATATCTCATGACTGCCAGAAGGCATACTAATTAGACTGTGTTGTATATATTTGCATTTAAAGAAACCTTTTCCTCACGTTCTGCTGGGAATTTAGAGTCTCTTTTAACCAATTAAGTAGTACCACCACTTTTGGTTCCTGTCATTTCTCTTTTAAATGTTCTAGGTCCCTACTCATCTATTTTCTTCCTTCTCTGTGATCTGTGACAAAGTGCAAATGAGATTACTCAGGAAGAGGAGAAAGTGGAGCTAATGACCTGTAATGCTTTTCAAATTTTAATATTCTATGAATCTATTATTTTGTATTTCTCAATTTTAAAAGAAAACATATCGCTAGGTTTTAGGGATCATGCCTATAATCCCTGACACTTGGAAAGCAGTGATAGGAAGATAGTAGTCTGAGACCAGCCTCAGACAAAAGTGCAAGAACCTACCCAAAGAACAAACTAAAGCAAAAAAAAAAAGAAAAAAAGACTTGGGTATGACTCAAGTTGTAGAGCAATGCCCTGAGGTCAAATTCCAGTACTACTAAAAATAAGTAAGTAAAACATTAAGTTATGTGTGCATAGACATTTTTATTTGAAATAGAGTCACATTATGACTTAATAGATAGCATGCTCATAAAATGTGAATGAAACAATGAGTGTGCTAAAAGGGATCCTGCTCTATTTCCTTAAAAGCCCCAGTCCTACATTATAGCCAGAGGCCAATGGCAGGCAGTCTGCAGATGAATGACTGAGCTGAATTCTTGCCAAGTGCCTTCCACAGGTGGAGAAAGAGGATGAGAGAAAAGTGGAAAGAGCAGTGAGGATCAATCAGAAGAACCGGTTCTGAGCAGGTTCACCTTTAGATGGCTGAATGGGTCAGTGTTGGCACTTGATTGTTTCCTCTTATAACCAGGAAGGTGAGTTAGATGGTTTCTGATTTCTTCTCTCTCCCTATTTCTGAGCTTCTATTTAATAGTCACTGTTGGAAAACTTATTCACCTACTGAGAATGAGTAACTGCAAACCAATGTCTTCAAGATTTCTATCCATGGAAGTAAATGCAACAAAAAACCAGTTTAATCTTCACATAAAGAGGAAGAGGAAATCAAGTGGAAAGTGTGATGTACATACCAAGTCAGGTTAAAATACAATGTAAATCTGGATTTTACTCTATGAGATGTATTAGCTTGACTGTCTTACTACATCTGTAGTAATACTACAGATTTGAAGTTACCAATCGGAAGTTAATTAAAATGGCATTAGGATTAGCTACGCAATGTGCCATGTTTCTGTTACAGTGATCTCTGAAGAGCTCGAGAAGAAAAGACATGAGGGAAACAATGGTTATCATTTCAAACAAGAGGAGCATGGTACCCCCAAATGTGCATGTGTTTATATAGAGGGTGACTCCAAACAAGAGAAGGAATATATGTACCTACAAGCCAAAGACTTATTATAATGCAGTCTCACAAAAAACACACAGTATTCAAGATTTTAACAGCTGGGAGTCTTACAAGCCAAGACAGGTAGTGATGACTCCAGACAGGACTGTGAGAAGGAGAAGACAGGATTTAATCAGACTTTGATGACAATGAGTGGACATTTATTCTTTGTCTGGTAGATATTTTTCTATGTATTACCATGTAAGAGTTAACTTAAGACTAACACTACTTATCTTTCCCCTCATCTCAGATGCAAAATGAGGATACTGTGTCTGACCACTGCTTCTATACCCTTAACCATTACCTTCTGTTCTTTCAAGTACAGAAACCAGGAGGGGTAAGCAGCTCGGGGATAAACAGTAAGGAGCTGCGTAACACTATCCAGATCATAGTTTGTGTCATGAATGGCACGTTGAGCAAAGCACGAAAACTCCCAACAATCTTCTGACTTGTGATTACACACAGTCACACACACAGACACACACAACTAGATAGACAAGCACACAGAACCACATACACATACACACATGCAAACATCATACTTTATCATTCTCAATGCTGTTTCATAAGCAACTCAACAATCCTTCAAAAACTCTCATGAGAAGCTTATGAATATACTGTGTTCTTCAGAAATTGTCGGAGATATAAGTCGAATAGGTTCAACCTTCTGCTTTGCAGTCACAAACAATACTTTTTCATTATAGGCTAAGGAAGACTCAGAAAGGAGACAAATTCAGTTGTTGTGGCTGTGTAGACTTATTTATTTTGCCAATAACAAAACAATAGAGATTTTCTTGAATTTTTTTCTAGTGTTCATGCTTTGCACTTGTGAAGATATTGATCTGACCTAAGATTTGGTACTATGACTCAAGTGATGTTCATATGGATCATTTTAGTTAATTATTGGAGTTCAAAGATGAGCATTTTTTTTAAAAAAATTATTAGGATATATTCATTATGTGGGGGGGACTTGAAGTGACAGTTCCAATCAGACATATTGCATATTATTTACATTTCCCCCATTGTTCAAAGAGGAGCATTTTAAAATCTCCTGGGAGTGCTCTGGTAATATGGACAATATACTTGGTTATTTGACTACTATGAAAATTGATTTTTCTCCTGCTGTTGAAAGTGTTGGTTCTACCCAGAGTTCTTCATGCAAAGATAGAATTCAGAATTAGGAGCATGATTGATCTTTTTTGTTTCCTCTGGAAAGAATGAGATGGAACAGTCTCCATCAATCCATTAGGCTTCAGTAACGGGTGCAGAATGTCCTGTCATTTGTTTAAATGGGGAAAAATGTCTGAAAAAGTAAATAGCAAAATGGAATAAATGCATTAAAGTTATTTCATGTATGGGAAGGAACAATATGACTCAGTGTCATAGATAAGTCTGCTTTTAGCACTTAAATTCAAAAGCCATGGACTAGCTAAATAATTTAAACTGTTTTTTTTTTAATCCAGACATTTCTCCTTTAATGCAGCAATCATGATCCTCTTGGCTCTATACTAATTAGTAAGAAAAAAGAATTGAAACTTAGGTTCTTCGGGTCTTTTGAGTTTTTTTCCTTAATGCAAATAGTGTCTTGAGTCTCCTGGGATCTCAGCTGAGTTTACTACATCTGTGAAATGAAGAGTGTATATTTAGTTCTGAGGAGTGAGCTGAGGACAAAGCAATGTCTAGGACCTAATGAGTCTTGGGATAGGTTTTGTTGGCATGCGTGTGAGAGCAAAAAAATTGTTGGAGAGGGCTGGGAATGATGGGTTTCAAAGTAATCAGAATTTGAGCAAGCTTGGATAGTTTAGTGCTATAGATTTAGAGGTGGACTTCTTTGATATTCTGATAAGCAGCACTTTTATTTCCTGCTTTCTCTGAATTATAAGCAACCATACTCCAATGCCGTAAGTTGTCTCTGAGTACCGAATGTTTTCCCTGGACTTGAAGTATCTGATCACCTGTTCATCAGTTAGCAATGTGATTCAGAGAGACTAAGATTGTTACATTAGTCAGAATGAGATTTTATGAAATTCATAATGTCCAACTGAATCAGAGGTAAAGTATCAGACGTTTCATGAGGCTGAATGTTGGGTCTTAGTTTCAGCTGTGCATTTTGTGCAGAATAGCCTTAGAAAGGAGATTTCCTCATCATCAAACAGGAGAAAATCAAAGGGATCCAGACTGGCTACAGCCATTTGGTCATAACTTCTGATTTGACCCTGGTATGCATTCTAAATCTTAGAAGATAAACAAAGATAACAAAGTCATTAAAATAATCCAAGAAGCAAGTGTTTTGTGCTAGCCACTGACATCCAGACTGTTGGATGTGTTGACATGTTACAGGTTTTTGAGAAAGCCTGATATACTCAGGTTTGACCTGGACCACTTTTGTCTAACTTAGCATAAGCACCTCTTTCTCTGGCCTTGAGGTGAGAGTATCCTCCAGTCTTTCTGTTACCCAGGAAAGAAAGGGTCGGACGTTAGGTCTGTGAGACCCTAATAGGATGTATTTGGTGCAGTCCTGGATTTGCCTCCTCTTTCATCTCTGGTGTTTCTTTCATTCTTCAGCCTTTCTGTTGCACTTTGGCAACCCATTCTCATACACAGGGATTTTATAAAACATGACCAAGAAGTCAGAAGAGCTAGTCCATCATTATTTCTCACTGCGTGGATGCAGGGATCTGGTCCCTCCAGGTACAAGAATGAAGCTCTTGGACTTATAAATGGGCATGGTTAGCAATCATTTGACCCTGGAATTCTGGTTAGTTCAAGGCTAAAGTGAGTTTTATTATCCGTAGCTGAGTTGACATTGTATGTGATCAAGGCATGACAAGAAAAGAAGTCCCAGGAATGAGTTCTATGCACTTTAGTAGCTGAAGTTTTCTGAAAAGTTCCAGCAGCAGAGTCAGGAGGAGTGGGCAGGGAAAAGTCTTACACTCTGTTAAACAGAGCTTTGCATTCTGTAGGCCAAAGGCACAGTGTTTCAAAATGGAGGGGGCAAGTCATTGTGATAGAAGCGTAGCTAGCTGCCAAGGAGTCTGAGAATGGTCCTTGGCAATGTAGAGTTTTTGATGACTTAACAGCACAGGTGAGCAGGAAGTCTCAGAGGGAGGGGGTGTGCCTGATGGAAACTGAGACAAGGGCTAGAGTCAATGTTTCCTAACATGTTTTATGTTTGGAATAGAGAGCTGAGAAATGGATTGAGGAGTGAAGGAAGACATGGAGCAAAGGGGGGTTTTGTGATTAAATTAAGTATTTGTTAAGATAAGATATGTTATTACATGTTGATTTACTGGCAAAAATGATCCATTAAGGAGGGGAAATGACGATAAAAAAAGATAAGAAGAGAAAATTGCTGCAGGGAATAACTTCAGAAAGGATCTTATCCAGAATGTAAGTGGAATATTGACATCAGATCCAACTTACAGAGCAATAAAACCGACACTAGGGGATTGTGATGCTTAATGTAAGTGATTTCCTCAAGAAGTGAGTCCACCTCTATCATTCACAGTTATTATTTATAGGGTTTTGTAGTCAAATCCTTCTAAAAGTGATTATGGATACTATAATGTAATTTATTTTTGCTCTTAAATGATTCAGGCTCCCTGATACGAGCGTAATATACTACACATGATGCCGAGGGTAGGCTGATGGCTGTTTTACTCTTCAAGTTATCTTTGCAATAATATTAGCCATTGTTTTATCCTCATAGATACAAGAAATTTTCACTTTGTAAAAAGTACACTGATCATTGTAGTCAGCAATGAAAGCTGTAATATAATTTTTTACCTGTTTTCCTGTAATACTTTTAATGTTCCCAGGAAAAGGGATGTTGAATGAGACAAGTCAAGCACCAAAGACCAATATAGTCTCACTCATGCAAAATCTAGCCTAAAAAAAGTAGTGTGGCATGACTGTAAAGGGAGACTGTTTGTGGGGAATCAGGGACAAAGGGAGAGAGGGAGATGAAGGACAAATATGAGTGAATTACATTTTATGTGTGTGTGTGTGTGTGTGTGTGTGTGTGTGTGTGCAAACAGCTTAATGAAACTAAATTTGTTAAAACCAAGGGAGTAATACAGGATGCAGATTTGATCAAAGTACATTACATGCAAGGAAATATCACAATGAAACCCCTTTGTACAGTTAATTTATGCTAATAAAATGTAAAAAATGTTGCTTACAGGGAATTAGATCCTAAAAAAGATAGGACAGAACAATAAAGGACTAAGAGGAGTACCCAAGTATGAAACAAGCTTAGAAGGTGGCCCACCTACCCCATGTTGGGATCCATAGCTCAATGGGCAAGGAAGGATGCAGTCTGGTGAATAGCAGGAAGCTCACTGGGGTCCCTGAGGCTGCTCCATACACACCTTATAGGGTTTATTCTACACTGTTCTCAGCAGACAGGGAGGACCCTGGCAAGCTGGAATCCTTCTATTAGAACACAAGAGGGCTGAGCCTGGTTGAATTCAACCCATGGGCTTGATGGGCAAGGAGGAAACTCTGTCTCAAGATAAAGAAGGTGGAGATTGGCAAGTTGATAACCAAAGTCAGGAAAATCTGCCCTGGTGGAAGTCTGTGGGCTAGGAGCAGCTGTCACATGAGTAAGTGCTGCTGTGTGCCCTCAACAGCAGAGGCAGCAAATAGGTCAAAGGAAGGCTGAGGAGAAGCTCTATCCACCTGCAGTGCCCCACTCTCAGTGCCCACTCCTGGCCATCTCCAATGCCACAGAAGGACATTAATGTGAATGCTTGTAGCTGAGAGGCCGTCACCTGACAACTCACACAAACACTATTTTTTTTCCATTTTGATGTTGAATTTTTCTTAATATCCTGTGTCAGTTGTAGGTTATCAGATCAATATTAAACTTGTTTGGTCAAATAAATATTTTGGAAGTTTTTTAAACTATATTTCAAACAAGGGAGATCAAAATGATAATATTGCAAAGACACAAACAAATAATTTAATCCACAAGCTACTGTGGTAAACTACCTTAAATTATTTCTGCAAAGAGGTTTTCATAACTACAGTATTGCAACATATTTGTCAAGTAAAAGAATTTTTCCATGATTTTAGTACATGGACCATATTTAAGCAGCTTGTTCAGGTAAATAAGCAAATTAAACCACCTCTTCAGGAAGAGAATATCTGTTACCAATTTCATCGTAGACAGATCATTTCAATAACTGTCAACACTATTACATAATCTGCTGAATTTCATACTTGACCAACTTCTGTCATGAGTCTGTAATAATCAAATGCCTTAGAATAGAAGATGAAGCAGTTTTCAGAGACATTACTGCCATTGTGTAATATATCAACATTTCCTTCTTAGAAAACTCTTTTCTGGGATGCTTGAACACCTGGGTGGAGGCTATTACAATCTGCCAGCACTGACTATTATGATGTAAGGCAAGAAGAGCCAGTGGCAGGCCTAAAATCTGTTTCTATCTCTTGTTGGTTGAGCTATGAAAGTATGTATATATATATATATATATATATACATATATATACCTGAATCCATGACTTCATGGGACATATTTCCAGATAAACTTTCATTTAGTCTCCGGAATATGACAGCAAGATGTTTGAAGATTGGAGTAGCTTCCTTTTCACTAATGATTCACGTTCATTGCTTACACAAGAGACTGTATGTGAAATCCGACCAAAAACATATCTTGCAAATAATTTTTGATGTGTGTGATAAGTGTGGTGCTGATTTAGAAAAGGCACTGATGATTGTTTTACATTTCTTTGTTAACATCAAGATTTATATGAAGTGTCTGAGAAAATGTGTGCTAACTCTACAAGTTATTCTGGTCCCCCACAGCTGGATCACTGCTTTTTTGCTTGCCCTTGTATATTATAAAGTGGCAAGTAATCAATTCTCATGGCAAAGTGTCAAATAATTTTGGGAAAAGTAGAAAACACAATCCTGGGTTCACCTACTAAGAACAGAAGTTGTGGGCAGGTTGGTATTCCATTGGCCTTGAGTTTCTTCTTGGCATTTGGGTATTTATCTCCAGTGACACTTTTAAGTGTTTATTCTGGAAAATGTGAATATCTACAGGGTTCTCAGATTGCATGGGTATGGTTGCCTCAAGAGTTCTGTCATTTATAAAAAGACATAATGTGACAAGGAAAAGAATAGCCAGACCATAAATGTTCTCTTCAGTTTGTGTGCCCTCAACCCACAAACCCATACCCAGAGTGTTCCCCAATACCCACAGTGTTCCCCGACACCCACAGTGTTCCCTGACACCCACAGTGTGCCCCAACACCTACAATGCTCTCCAACACCCACCGTGCTCACCGGCACCCACCGTGCTCACACAAGGCACTGTTAACAGTTTGTGGTTGGGATTTAAAACTAAGAATATCTAGAATCTGTACTGATTTTGATTTTAAATACAACAATGTATTTCTGATAAATGTATGATACTTTTTTGGTCTATTATTATTTTTCAATTTCTGTTTTGTCATACTTTCTGTTTCAGTAATTCTAATTTTAATGTCTTGTGAAAAATCATGTTATTAGGCAATATTGAACTCTAGAATAGTAGCATCATTAATCTTCAAAATACTTTTAAGCATTTCACTATGAAGTGGTTACCTCGAAAAATCTCAACAGAGTTTCTGAGCCAACTTATTTCAGCAACTATCATACTTTGACTCAAAACATCTCATTTTATTTGATCACTTACATAATTAAGATCTTAGCTTTGGACCAGGCTTGGTGATTCATGCCTGTAATACAAACTACATGAGAGGAAGAGGAAGGAAGATCATGGCCTGAGATGGTAAAAAAGTGACCCATTCTGAAAAACAAAGCAAGAAGGACTTGCAGCATGATTCAAGTGGTAGAGTTCCTGGCTAGCAATTATGAGACCCTGGGTTTAAACCCTAGTAATAGCACACAAATCTTATCTTTAATAAAAGAATCAAACCTTCTAGAAATATTCATTCATTAATTCCATTCATTAACTACTAAAATAATTGCACAATGAAGTCTAGGCTCTGTATTCATTTGACAGGTATTGAGAGCTGACTGTATAATACAAGCCAGAGAGCCAGATTAAGTGGGATATAGAGAAGACCTCCCAGCGCTTTTGCATGGCGTTGCATTTGTCATCAATAACGCCATCTTCCCAAAGTCATTATTTCCTGCAAACTACAAAATACACAATATTTTCACAAATGGTCTTGGAAAAGCTTTACATTGGGCTTTCCCCTCCATGATGCATGCACCTCACCTTCTGATGAACTCCTAGTGTTTTCTCATCTCTATGTTTGCTCCTTTCACTGCAGGTAACCTCCAAGGGCTCAGGAAGTTTGAGCTGGACAGAAAAAAATGAAGGCTATGTCACCATCTGTAATGATCCCAGAAGCACAAGCATGATAATGAGTTGCTGCTCTTTTTAAACCTTTCTTTTATTTTTAATAGACAAATTGTATATATTTTTGAGGTAAAATGTGATATTTTCATGTGTGTATAAGTCACACAATAAGCAAATTAGGCTAAGTATTTTATTTATCATTTTACATGCTCATCATTTATTTATAGGAATAACATTCAAAACCTACTCTTCCAGCTATTTTGAAATACTCAACACATTATCATTAACTGTAGTCACCATGGCATGCAATAGACCACGGGAACTTATTATCCTGTTCAAATGAAGTCCTGTGCCCTTTGTTTATCCTGTCACCAACACCCCACACACAGCCTCTAGTGACCCATACTATAATCTGTACCTGTGTGAGTTCAGCTTTTTAAAGTTCTACCTATAAGTGAGATCATGCAACATTTGTCACTGCTATGGTTTTGATTTGAGATGTCCCCCAAAGGATTGTGTCTTAACAATTTGGTTAACAGCTAGTGGTTGTCACTTTCTGGGAGATGATTGGATCATGAAAGCTTTAATCTCATCAGTGCATTGATTCCTCTGTGGATTTTTAGTATGATAGCATTATAGCAGGTGGTAGAACCTAGAAGTTGGGTCTAATTGGAGGTAGAAGGTGATTGAATATATGCTCTGGGTGGTTGCATCAACTCCCTGGTCCTTTTGCTTTTTCTGCTTCCTGGCTGCCATGAGATGAGTAATTTACCTCCATCACAGCCTTCTACCATGTTGTACCTCATCACAGGCCCAAGAACACAAAACCAAATGACTGTAACTGAAACCTCCAAAACCATGAGTCAAAATAAACTTCCCTTCTTCCAATTGTTTATCTCAAGTATTTTCAGTATTTTGTCATAGTGAGAGAAAGTTACTAACATATTCACTTAACATAA
The DNA here is from genome assembly GCF_047511655.1 of Castor canadensis. NCBI lineage: Eukaryota > Metazoa > Chordata > Mammalia > Rodentia > Castoridae > Castor > Castor canadensis. The sequence goes on from NC_133399.1 coordinate 15,040,268, forward strand.
TATCCTCTGGGTTCGTCCATTTGTTGTAAATGTTAGAATTTCCTGGTTTTTGAAGACTGAGTAGTACTTCTTTTGTGTAGGTTATTGTTTTTGAGGATGGGGGATGGGACTAGGGTTTGAATTCAGGGCTTCCGGTTTGCAAAGTAGGTGCTTTACTTGAGCCACACCTCCAATCCATTTTGCTCTGGTTATTTTGGAAATGGGGTCTTACAAACTCTTTGCCTCCACTGATGTTGAAATGTGATCTGCCTGAGCTCACCCTCCTATCTTGCTAGGCTTACAGGTGTGAGCCGCCTGTTCCTGGCTTACTTTTGTGTAGTTTTTTTAAAGAGCTTTCAAGTGCAATCACTTGCAAATGTTGATGGTAAATCTAATTGAATTCAATTTTTTTGGATCTTACAGTCACACGAGCATAAGGAGTAATATCTAATATTCTATTTTAACATTTTCTAAGGCAATAGAAATATTTTAGAAGGAAGGTGGTCATGAACACTAGAGACTTGTTTACCTTCAAATATATTAACTTCATTTATCCATACATTTGTTACTTCAAGTAATAGTGCTATCCTCAGTGCATAGTATGGTACAAAATGTACAGACTGTGGTAAAGAAAGACATTTTTCTTGCCGTCTTAAAACTGAGATAGCATAAAGTGATATAGATATTCATAAGGTAATCAAAACATCCAGAAGAAAGTATAACCACAATTCTGCTAATTAGTATAAAGAATGGTGCATTGAGTATGTGCTTTACATATAATGTATGAGATTTGACCTAATTCAAGCATTAAACATGGCTTCTTAACCATATTGTGATCAAATTAAGTTTTATATCAGAGCAGCTGGATGTGTCCATGTACACTTGTAATCCTAACACTTGGGGGTTGAGGCGGTGAGAGGATTTAGAGTTCGGGACCCCCCTGTACTCCATAGGAGGCCTAATCTCATAAAAGCAAGCACTGGTGGGGTAGCTCAAAGGTAGAGCACTTGTCTAGCATACACAGGCTCTGGTTTTGATCCCCAGCTCCAGAAAAACCAAGAAATAAAATCATACATTTAGAACATTCCTAGGGTACATTAAGTGACTGAGTGCGGTGAGTGGATTTGCATCTAAGTGATGATTCTAGCTGTGGGTATTTGCAGTCTGTCAGAGGAAGATTACAGACTGCAGTTAGAAGTGGAATTTGGGCTAAACCTTGAAGGACATCATTATTTAATGACTAACAGAGGAAGGTAAATTTCAAATGAGAGTAAGATGGAGGCACAAGAGAGAGAGGTGGTGATAGTGATGATTGTGATAGATGTCATGTAGAATAATTGTTATGCTTTATCCAAGAATCTTCTTAGAGGGAATAAATGCACAACCTTCAAAGACAGCAGACATAGAAGCCACATTGGGTGGGCTGAGAGTTGAGCATGGGGTGTGAAAGTGGAGAGAGTGTACTGCAGGGAAGTGTGGCTGTAGAGGAAGGGGTAGAGGGTAACTGTTGAGAGATAAGAGAATAAAAGGAGCAGAGAATGCTGTCATTGCAAAAATAATTAGAGACATCAGACTTAACACCTTGCCAGAAGAGAGCCCAGATGAAGAAGTTGGGTATTTGAGGAAGAAATAAACATCTGATAGGGTGGATATTTCAGACAAAATATAATGGAAATCTCTTATGGACAGTGAGAAATATGTTATTTCATGTAAATTATTAAAATTCAGCAAGATGAAAACAAATTTCTGAATCTTCATTGGCTATTTTACTTTGTAAAAACTGAATTGTGTGTGAGAGAGACACTGTGTGTGCAAATATTAAATATTGAGACCATCGTAAATTTCCATCCTACCAGTAAGAGGCTGGAATTTGCTATCTTTCCTCTACCGTTTTCTCCCATTTCTGCTTTGTTGCTTAAAATGCTTTGAGAAGTATGTTTTCTTTTCCTAACTAACTTCAACATCAAGGCATTAAAATTCCTCCATTTTCCACCCTGAAACATATGTGTACATTTGCTATATATGGCAAAGTTGGATAAACAGCTCTAAGCTTACTGAGCTTTCAGATCCTTCCTAGAGGCTTCTAGCAACTCTTCTGTAATTACTTTTGGGTATCAAGGGACCTATAAAAAATGAAAGAAATTGTTGCTTATTTCAGGCATTCTTTGGAGGTTAAAATATTTTCTTTCTCTTTGGCTTACACAAGAATTTAAGTCATAATGTTATTCTAAAGATTTTTGATGACTTACAAAATGTGTTCCATGTTTGAATATGTCCAACTGGTCAAAAAGGATGTGATAAGTTTGGGTTCTCCACTCACCAATCCTGCCCTTTGATGACTTGGTATGCTTAACTGGGTGGGGAACACACTATTTTGTGTCCATGGGTACATGGATCTTCAGGGTGACAAAGGAGATGCCAGAGAATGAAGTGAGAAGTGGTTAGGATGAAAATTCCATTTAGCTGTGAAAGTGAGGATCTTCTGTTGAAGTTCAATATAATTTTGCAAAAAGGTTTTGATTCTGATGCTTCTTGGGAAATTGTAGATTAATCAAAACTAGTGAAATAAAAGTAAGTTTTCCAAACCCAAAATCTAAAGCATAAGAACTTTCTGTTGGACTGCTTTCCAAACTAAAACTGTATAGCCCGATTTAGAACACTCAATTCTGATTGACTCCACTTTTCACTTTTCTCTCAAAAAAATTTTTAGACTCACAGAATATTATCAAAAGAGATGCAGAGTTCACAGGTACATTTCATCAAGGTTTTTGCTAATGTTAAACATTTTAAATAACTATAGAACAATGATTAAAACCAAGACATTTTCATTGCTGCAATTTATTCAAATTTTACTCCTATTTTCCTCTAATCTACATTTGCTGTCCCAGAATCTAACTCAGATCCCACATTATGTCTGAGGTCAAAACTTCTCCTCAAACTTCTGCAACCCACAGGGTCTTTCTTTCTTTTTTATCATTCTCTTCCTTCCCGCCTTCCTTCCTTCCTTCCCTCCCTCCCTCTCTCCTTCCTTCCTTCCTACCCTCCCTCCTTCCTTCCTTCCATTCATTCTTCCCTCCATCTTCCTTCTTTCCTCCCTCCCTCCCTTCCTTCCTTTCTTCCTTTGTTTTCTTTCTCCTCTTTCTTTCTTCCTTTCCTTCCTTCCCTCCCTCTCCTTTTCTCCACTTTCTTCCATCCTTTTTGCCTCAGTCTCTCAGTCCCACTCTCCCTTTTCTCCTTTCCTTCCTTCCTCCCTCCTTTTCTCCCTGCTTTCCTTCCTTCCTTTTTCTCTGGCCAGAGTGTTTGAGGAAGGAGATCTTTCACAATCTTTACATTTTTAAGCACCTTGCTCACTTGTCTGTGGAGAGCGACTTCATTTAATTTTGTGTGATATTTACTAATTATTCTGTTGAAGTCGTTATTTTCTAAACTCACTGTGTAGTCTCAGCTGGCCTTCATCTCAGGATCATCCTATTCAATCCTGCTGGAATTATACACACATACCAAACTGTGTGCTTTTGACATGACTGTCATGCCATGACCTGCTCTTCTTGGAGCAACATCTCAAGGTACACAATACAAATAAATGCTATTATTAATGATGCCATTGCTTCCTTGGTTTAGAAGCTGTCCCTGTGTTTCTCCACTCTAAAGTTACCGTACCTCTTTCTGTAACTAATGAGTGTCTTTGGAGAAATATCTGGTTATCTATAGACTTGCCTCACAATATCGGGAGCCATCAGTGGATCTAGCCTGTATCAGTTATCACTGTGCTTTTCTAATGATAGTATTGATTTCCCTAGTATTTGAATAATATTCTTTGCAATGATTAAATCAAATTTCTTTGTCAGGGATGTATGGCTGTTTATCTTAATCTGTGGATTACAATTGAACATTTTTGTCATTCAGTTTGTTACTCAAGTTGACCCGGTTTGTGAGGGACACACACTCACAAACGCATACAGAGACACACACACATACAGAAATACACACGCACATACACACTCACACACACATACACATACAAACACACACACATACACACATATACACACATACATATACACAAATACAGACATACACAAATACGTACATTCACACATACACACACAAATGCACACACATACACAATCACACATATACACACACATACACAGATACATATACACATACACAAATACACATGCACATACACAGACACACACACATACACAAATACACACACTCACACACATACACATACACGCATACACATACAAGCAAACATATACACACGCACATATATGCACATACAGACATACACAAATACGCACATTCACACATACACATACACACACAGTCACACACACACATACACACACATACACAGATACATACATACACACATACACACAGATACAAACACACAAGCACATACACATACATACACACTTACACGCACAAACACACACATACACATATACACATGCACGCACACACATACACTGACACATGTACACAAGCACACACACATACACATGCATACACATGCACATACACACACCCAATTACACATACACACACATACACATGCACATACACACACCCAATTACACATACACACACATAGAACTCACATACACGTACACACATACATGCATGCACACCCCCATACACATGTACACAAGTCCATACAGACACATACACACGCACATACAGACACATACACAAATGTATACACACCCACATACACACACGCACATACACACACATGCACATACACACATACACAAATACACAAACACATACACAGACACACAGACATACACACTCACATACATGCACACACACACACATAAAAACACATACACACATGCACATACACACATACACACAGATACACACACATACACATGCACACACACCTACTTACACATAAACATGCACATACACATTCATACACACATACACAGACACACACACATACACACCCATATACATACTCACACACACACATACACACATGTGCACGCCCATACACACACAAAAACATGCACACATACACACACACACATACCCGCAAATGCACATACACCCACACATACAAACAATCACACACAAACCCACACACCCGCACTCATTCCCAGGGGAATTAAGACCCAAAGATTTATTAAATTATGTAAATTAGTCACTAAGCAGCACAGAATCTACACTGTATTTTCGTCACCTGTATCTAGGTGTTTTGTGTTGGGTTGTTTCATTTTGGCATTGATTCCACAATCACAGTGCATGGTGATTCTGTGTCCAGTGTTTTCTGAATTTCTCCTCCATGACTGTCCCGTTTCCTTGATAATCAGAAGGCAAGTGTCACCATTCTATGGCCAATGCAGACGCTAAATGGCGATTCCTAGGAAAACTTACCACCACTGTGTGGAAGCAGATGGATGGGGATGTGGCCCAAACAATGTGTACACATGTGAGTAAATTTTAAAATGCTAAAAAAAGAAAAAAATATATACTTATGTGACAGTCATTAGATGACAACAGATGACTACTGGGCCAAGATTGGGTAAAGCAACCTCTCTGTTCAATTCTCTCACCTGGGAAGTTGAAGATGATGAAAACAGAGTGTACCTTTTTATACATACAAAACTATATGAACTCGATTCATGCCCATCTTTGCCAGAAGAAGACTGGGTAGGCTATTGAGTCTTGTGATCATTAGTTTTGCCCACTATACTTTGAGGTAATCTGTGACTTAAAAACTTTATCTGTAAATTATAGCTACAAGAGCTTAGCCTTATCCTTGAAGTATATACGAGATTGCATAGGTTATGACAGCAAAGTGAAATACTCAATTGCTAATGAAATTTATGGAATAAATGATCTTATGCAAAAACAACCATGGTGTTTGATAGAAGAAGAAATCTATTGCCTCTTAGAGATGACTGAGCACTATGCCTTACACATGTGAGAAGGACCAAGTTCTGCTGGAGGTAATTATCAGTGTGAAAGTGAGCTGTTCACAAGTACAGAGTCTCCCATGACAAGGCAGAGACATCAGCCACACTTACATGATAGCTTTGTCATGTGTGAAGATGAAAATCAACAAAATTCTAACATTTCTAGAATTCCTCCAGGGATTAAATGTTCAGTTCCCCTTCTGCCTATTAAAAACACAAACCCACACATTATGAGGCCGTCTCATAAGGAGAAAAAGACTTTATCAAGTGGAATTTTAAAAAACAATCTCAGGCATCCTGTCTACATATTTGTGAGAGTGGTATGCATTCGATCTCACCTAGACTAAAGTCGTGTATGAAATGGCATGGATGAGTACTATCTGTTCCAAATACATAGAAATACTGAGAGAAAATAATGGTTCAAGTGTATTTCTCAAGTGTGTAATCAGAAGTAAAATCAGAGGTTTAAAAAAGTCTGTATTTACTGATTTAGGTTCTGGACTCAGATAAGAGTGAAGAGTGAGGAGAAGTTTTATTAGTACTGAAGTGGGAACAGGAAATGAGAACTCTGGCTTGCATGAAGCAAGGAGCAGGAACAGATGAGACATCTAGCATAAAACCTGTAACACCTGCACTGTTCATGAAGCTAGAGATAGAGAAAAATGATGGGGAAGGTGGATTGCAGGCAAACCTAAGTCACAGCTAGAAAGAGAAACAGTGGTGAGAAGTGAGTGATCTCAGGAAGGGTCAGGATATAGAGCCTTTGCAGCTTAGCTGCCTTAAAATATCAGAATGTGCCTATCACTGATAAAATTCCTTCTGCTTTGAAAGGCTCAAACTCAAAAGTACAACCACAGAATATCTCCACGATGCAATTTCATAGAAAATAACTCCACTAGTAGTGAACGTTCTCTCTCTCTTTCACACACACACACACACACACACACACACACACACACACACAGAGAGAGAGAGAGAGAGAGAGAGAGAGAGAGAGAGAGAGAGAGAGAGAGAAGAGGAGTTAAGATTCATGAAAAATAGAGTTGTTTCCTTTAGCAGGAAAACAGGACTTCAAACATAAGATTGCAGGTAGTGCAAATTTTCCAGACTTAAGTAAATGCTGACATTCTCAGATGGAAAGAATATTGTGTCACAGATAGGAGAATGTAAACAGTAATCAATAGTTGAAATTCTGAGACAAACCAAATCCTCAGAGTCAAAGAGGAAAAGCTCACATCTCAGTGGATAAGGGAGAAATCTAGGACCCACTTTCTGTTACTTTCTGACCATTTCCACTATCCTTGAACTGCTAAGAACTCCTCACTTGGGTTGACCTTATAGATTGCTCCTGTGGGTTTGCTCCCAGGCTTCTGGTTGGTGTCAGTAGCACCCCTTCAGAATCCCAGGTTGTTGACCCTTCTTGCAATATCAATACTAATTCCAACAGATTACCTGCAGATAAAAAGAAAATCAGACATTATAGTTTTCATCAGAAATAACAGAGAAGTCCCCTTCCAAATTAAAGGACTCTAGGGTAGGGACTCAAGGTAAAAACATATTTGTAATGGAAATAATGCTCATGAGTAAGTGAAAATCAAAAAGACTAACTGAACATCCACAATGTGAACTAGTGATATTAAATATTCTTAACGATTAATAAATGATGTGCTTCTATTAAAAAGAAAAGTGATCTCGTCTGGGACTTGGTATGAAAAGTTTCCACCATCGAATTTCCATATGTTTTGACATAAACCAAGTCCAAGGCAGATGTGGTAAATAACAAATTTGCATTAAAATGCTGACTCAACAAGGTGGGAAACCAGAGTCATATTTTTCTAAATTTATTGAATCCTTAAAGAGGATTATAGCATTAGTTGGTAATTATTCGAAATCAAGTAAGTGTATTAAAATGTTTTGGAAAAACATTGGGGAATCTAAACAGAATTCATATTTTCCAAACCAATACAGGGAGTGAAGGGAACAATATTTTTAAACACAGAAAGAATGATGGGGAATAAAACATTTAAATACCACTACATTGCAATGTTGCACTGGGCACTGTTTATTCCCAAGTAAGAGGGTCAGAAAGCTCTTCTATGTTATTTGCTTTTATATTTTGTCTAATTTTGCCACTGATTCTCAGCCTAAAATCACTGCCATTACGTTCCGCTCATCTGCCCCATCAGAACGTATCTGCCCTCACAGTGGTTTCAGAAGTTTCCCACAGAGGCCAGGTAAAAACTGAAGAAAGGATATGGAGCTGATGTGAGGAACAACACTCAGTTTGCACTTAGCTTCAATCTGAAGCATCACTTGATAATGTTCACCATGTTTAAGGAAGGCTACATGGTGCTACAAGGAATTCTTAGGAAGGAAGTGTTTGTGGATTTAAATCTTGTAATGTAAGTAAAACATAATCAAGGTCTGCAAAGAGATGAGAAATTTTAAAAACAGTGTTTATCAGAATTACAAGTTTTAGAATGCATTTGATAATCTCTAAAATCTCTGAGCTTCTAACTTTGTAATTTTCATGTTTGTCCTTTGATGTTATCATCGGTGAAAAACATGTGGTATTCCCATTTTATACAGAAATATTATCCAAAAGCGAAGTAAATGTTAGATAAATAAGCAACACTGGTTGCCTAATTTGCATCTAGACAAATGACTTTGGTTGGTTTCTTATCTTCTAAAACACTGCAAATTTATTTTAGTACTTCAGCATTCTTAACAAGGGGTTCTCCCTCAGTGAGTTTTGAGATTTTTTTTATGAAATAAAAGAAAATCTGATCGTAAACAATGTTTCATTAATGTAAGGCATGAAGAGTGTGGAGGGGGAAATTTTGAGGGACATATTTATAGTGTGGAACGAATGTATGGCATTAATATTTTCCTGATAAGTAGACTTGATTTATTAGTTCAGCCAAGTTTTCTTTACCCTATGGGAAGGCGTTTTCGATGAAAAGAAAGTCCACTGATTTACACTGCAGTACAAGCTCCTGAATACAGGAAACTATGCTCTCAGAACATACTCTAAAAAAGGACTTCAGGCTACCTTTGTGACAACATAATTCTTTGCAGTTTTATATGGTTCAGAGTCGGAAGTGTTTGTCAGCAATACATTTGCAACTGAAGAATTCTCTGTTCTCCATTGGATTCAGATCTCTAGACACTGAAATAAGGCTTTGTAATATTTTTGCATTTTTGGGGCTGAAATAATAAAAACTGCCTTCTATTGTTGATGTATTCTTCAATTAACAACCAGTGCCTAAATAAGATGAGTTATGGCATCTTGGAAAAACAGTTCTTAAACTACTATATTTTTGGCATATCCATTCATCATTTACAAGCATCCTTAATATAGATCTTTGCAAATGCAGCAACAATCTGATGTGATTTCTCATACTTAGAAACACAAAACACAACTATTCAAAAAGCATGAAAGCACCAATGCAAAATAATGGAACTTTTTTATGATGGGATTTTAATTAAATACTTTGTTTTCTATGAATGTTTTAGTTTAGAGCTTATTTTTATGTTAAATGTAATTTATAGCTTCAATGCTTGACTATTCAATGAATCTTGAAAGTAACAGGATAATTATAGGATCCATTATTAATTATGATCACAAAACTGAACTTACTGAATGTCACTGATTATAAATCTGAGTAAAAGTAGAGCACAGATTTCTTCAGAAGCACTTCTTAATATATTTTTGTGACTATTATTCATTTTAAAAAGAAGCAGCTTTACTTGACAAAAATTCCATTAAAGCTTGATTTAGAATCTGTATATTAAAATTGAGAAAAAAATGATTTTACATACTGTCATTAAATAATTTTTAGCTATAAATTGAACAGAACTGTGAGATTAAGTCTGAAAATGATAGTAAAAACCACAAGTTGGAAGCTAGTCCCAGATATTTATACCCTCTTAGATTATTATGAACAAAGCCACCTTAAAATAGCTCATATTTTAATGTAATGTTGTATATCAGCAAAATTCAACTAATGCCCTATGGGATTTATCAGTGGACTTTGATGATTTCTGGACTAATTTATATCTTAATTTGTACATTGGTCAATGAAACCAGTTAATAATTCATGCATTCATCTGATACAGAAATTGCAAATTCCTTTAAAGCTTTCTAAATTACCCTTCGGAATGCTTGTCTTATCTTACCGTGTACCACAAGCACAGCTCCTGGAAAAGAACCACTTTTCAAACCATGCTTCAAGCAAAAGTTATTCAGTCCACGTGGAACCATATCAGAAAGTGCTCTCAGGGATGAAGGTGAAGCCATGGCGCCACCTTCATACCTTTGATAGCAACCCAAGGAACATTACATCAGCTGGAAGTGGGGACCTCTTGAGCAGGGAATGGCTTGATCACTGTCACAGAGATTAGCAGGGCCACAGTGTTTCAGATGGTACAAATGACTGAGGGCAAGACAAGGAAGTATGACCAATCCAAAGACTGAGGTAGAATGGTGAAAATGAATTGGAAGTAGAGCAAGAGTGTTTTTTTTAAGTACTGGGGATTGAACTCAGGGCCTCACACTTGCTAAGCAAGCAATCTATCACTTGAACCACATCCCAAATCCTTTTGCTTTTTAGTTGGTTTTGCAGATTGGGTCTGTCTCTAACTTTGCTTAGGCTGGTTTGGACCACACTTCTCTTACCTCTGCCTCCTGGATTTCTGGAACCACAGATGTACATCACCATCTTATCTTGTTTTTCAGTTGATAGAGTCTTCTTAAGTTATGTCATGGCTGGACTGGTCCTTGAATCTACTGTCTGTGCCTTTAGAGCTGCAGGGATTACAAGTGTGTACCACCCTGCGTGGCAGGAACAGGAACCCCGAAGAATCAGAGGAAAATGAAGTTTAATATTATCTTCCCTGTTTCTTCTGAAATTTGCAATAATGTATTATATTTACCAGGTCTCAATAAGACCAAATATATTCTTAAATATTTAAAATATGTTTTGATATCATCCCAAATTAAATAAGCATGGTGATGGCTCTCTCATCCATAAAAAATAAATAGTGTGAGGGGAAAATTTATGAAAAAAATCAACATTTCCATAACTATGAAAATTAACTAAAGGCCAGAAACGATCCAGAGGGCATTTAATACAAACAAACAAACAAACAACCCTCCCCCAAACAAAGAAACAAGCAAAACATACTTCTGCAACTCAGTAAGAGCTGTGAGCTTTGTAGCATCTTAATTTACCCTAAGTTTTTTCCCTTCCTTCCCCAGCTTGGTAGAGTTCAAGACAAAAGCCTCAGCATCTCAATGAGAACTAGAATGGAATATGCACAGGAGAGAAAGAAGGAGGCCAAGTTTAGCTCTTCCAAAGCCCTGCCTCCAGGGAATTGCTATTATTGATGTTTAGGAGCAACCCTGGCTCTGACATGTATCTGATTCCACCCAGTGGAAACAGCTTTTTTTCTCAGGAAAATTTGTTAAAAGTAATCAGTAATCACAGCTCAACATTACAAGTCCCTGAGAACAATGGAAGAAAATAAGAATGAACATAAAAGGGAAGGCTGAAAAGTGACAAGATGAGTAGTACAAGAGAGTTTTGAAAATTTTTGACCTATCTCAAAAAAGTGAAATCAGAAACATAAGTATTTTTCTGTATATTTCTAGGAATATACAAAAGCTCTGTATATTTCTAGGAAAGAGCTAAGGAGGTCTCCACCTTCCCTTGACCTTAAAGCTCTGGAAATAAGAATTGAAGGTTTAAGTAGATTCATCAACTGCTTGCCTGAGTGCTAAGTGTGTTCAAAAATTTATTCACAGCTGATAAAATATCCTTGGAGATTGCTGGTTGTAGACATTTATGGAATGATGAATCCTCACCAAGACAGCTGAGCAGAGACTATGATGACAGCAAATAACAAAGAATAAACACTTTAAATAATTAGTCCACATAACTAGACACACAGCAAAAACAACCACAAAGAATCTTGGAAGCAGGCTGATCTGCTTTCCAGAGTTGTCAAATTACATAATTTAGAAGTGCAATCTACAAAAAGGAAGATGTGGCAATGTGATAGAAGCAAGGACTTTGGAAAAAAAAAGAGAAAAATCAAATAACTTTCCCTCAGATGGTAAAGCTGTTGGGTTTACTTGACAAAGACTTCATATAACCTATTTTGATGTTTCAAAGCTAAAAGTGATTCTTTATATATACTCAAGGAAAGATCAGAGTGATGTCTACCTAGATAGAGAGTATCAAAAAAAGATGTAGAAATTATATTTAAAAACACTTACCAATTATGAGGTTGAGAAGTAGAAAAACTAAAATGAAACATTTTGTAGTGAACCTCAGCATATTTGAACTGATGTGAAAAGTATGAATGGGTCAGTTGAAGTTACCTTTTGAGAAAGAAAAGAAGAAAGCTTAAGAGACCTTTGGAACATGGTAAAATGAGCAATATGCACACAGCCAGAGTTCCAACAGGAAAGGAGAGAAAAAAATGCACAAAATATTTGAGGAGCTGGTGGTTTAGCTCCAGGGTAGGAGACTTACCGAGAATGCACAAAGCCTTGAGTTGAATCACCAGTGTTTTTCCCCACTCACACATAAAAGAACATTTGAATAGTTAATGAATTAAAATTTTTTCAACTTAGATAAAGACATCAAAATAGACATCAAAAAATGAAGCAATCTACAGGTAGAAACGTTCAGACGTGTATTATGAGACACATAATTAAATTATCAAAAGGCAAAGACTCAGACAATATTGAAGAAACTCATCACTTCAAGACATTCTCAATAATATTAACAATTGCTCCCTAAAACCATGTGTCTAGAAGACCACAGAACTGCAAATGCAAAGTGATGAAGGAAATAACAGTCAACCAAGAATTATTTTTAAACTTGGGTTAGAAATGTTTCTGAGCCAGGAACTTCCCTACGTGTTTTTTACAGACTACGGTGTCCAGAAATCTTTTAATTTTTTCCTCCTCCTTTTCTTTGGAGTACTTTGAAGCATGTTCTAGTCCTTCCCAGAAATTTAAAGAGAGCAAAGAAAAAAAACGATGTCACTTCATTTTGCAATTACTGACTTCTCTTGGGAATATTTCCCTTGTTGTTAATTGTACTTCTTTCTTTCTTTCTCTTTATTTTTTATTTCTGGTTATGTCTGTCTCGTGTATGATATTCAGAAAAAAATTCTTTAGCACATGCAACATCTGCCATTGTAGATCAAGTGTTAGGACAAAAAATTTAAAAAATACATCACTTTGTGTATCTTAATGCACTAAAACTTGGCAATTAAATGAATGAATAAAAAGGAAATCAAAGCTTCTCTTGAAGTAGATGACTAACAATCAAACACAGGGTTTAGAAGAGCATGAATAATCCAAATTCAAATTTGGTAGAATTAAAAAACCAACAAAGATCAGAAGAGAAATACAAATTAGAGGCTAAAAGAGTACACAAAATCATATAGCTGATTGTTTGAAAAGATGAATAAAATTAACAAATATTTGGCTGTTTTAACCAAAAGAACAAAGAAAGTCCCCAAAACATAAAATCAGAGACAAAAAATGAGACATTGCAATTGACACCACAGAAATACAAATGATCATTAAGGACCATTACAAAAAATTGTATGTCAAGAATTGGAAACTTATAAGAAATGAATACATTTCTGTACACATAAAATCTACCAAAATTGAACCGGGAAGACAAAAAACAAAACAAAACAAAACAAACCTGAACAGACCTGTAGTGAGTAAAGACATGGAATCAGCAATAAAAAGTCTTCCCAAAAGAAAAGCACAGACTGGATGCCCTCATTGATTAACCAACTAAACTTCTAAAGAAAAGCTAAACCAAATTATTGTAAACAATTTCAAAAAATTGAAAAGCAGGGAAACTTTACAAACTCATTTGATGAGACCAGCATTACCCTGGAATCCTAAATAACATGTCAGGGTGTCCTGAAAGCTCGTGGAAACCAGACAAGCAATTCTAGGCCACCCAGTGAGTGGCAAAGGTCTATAAGTTAACAACATAAGCAAATGCAGAAGACAGTATAACTGTGTTCATTTCTGATTCTTTTTCTCTTTTTCATAGCATACGATGAGTAAAAATGTACAAAGTATGAAAATGGTAGCCTGAATGAGAGACAGAAATTTTTCTGTAATATTAAAATTTCCTTGAAATTGATCTTAACTAGATTCTTGTAATTGGAATCTCCAGGACAACCTGTAAGAAAAGAACTACAGATGTAGTAAGATCAGTGGGAAGAAGACTTCAGCTTTAAATATCTAACATACAAAAAAAGAAGTAATCGAGGAATATAGCAATGGGAAAGATACATACTCTATAGAAAATAAATCCAATATCAGATGCGAATGCTATCTTAATGACTACATCAAAGTAAATTGATTAAATATTCTTATCAAAGGGAGGTGGTTGACTGGATGGAGTTTTGTAAAGCTGATAATATTATATCAAAACATGGAAATGGAATGGAATAAAATGGATGGATTTTTAAGAAATGCTGAAGAAACTCTAGCCAAAAGATAGCATGACAACTGAAACCCAAGTTGATTATTCTGTTATGAGCAAAAATAGTCTTGAGGAAAAAATATTTAGTAGGTAATAAAGAGAAAATTACCGGTGGTAAATGATAAAATGATCAATAAATCATAAAGATATAACATTTAGACAAATATATGAACCTAACAACAGAGCCAAAATAATTATAAGGCAAAAACTGACATAACTGAAGAGAGAAGTAGAAATGTGACTCTCACAGCTGGAGAGGAGTGTCACCAGCATCGGAAGTGAACACACCAGCTAGACAAGAGTGATAAGAAACAGAGCCCTTGGTAGACATAAAAGACACAGGTTTACAGACTGCACAGAACACTCGCTCCCACATCTTCAGGAACTGTGGCGCCTTCTCCAGCACAAACTAGGAGCTGGCGTAATACAAAATTTCAACAAATCCAAAAACATCCTTGCTCCACAAAGAAGTCGTATTCTCTGACCACAGGATCAATTTACAAAGGAATGACAGGGGGAAAGCCTCACAAATGCGGGAATCCAGTAATGCAATTACAAATAAGAATAAATTCTGAGAAACCGTTTGAAAGTACTTTGGAATTAATAAAATTAAATTGTAGGCTACTAAAGCTTGTAAAAGAAAGCTAAAGCAATTTATTGAAAAATTATACTAAATTCACCTATTAAAAGCAAAGAAATAAATTAATAAATTAACTTTCAGTACCAAGAAACTAGAAAGAAGACCAAATTATCATAAAGCAGAAAGCAAAAAAGAAAAAAGGATCAAACTGAAAATAAGCAGAACCACATTAAAATATACAGAAAGCAAAACAAAAGTTATTTCGACAAACTTCAACAAAATTGAGAAATCTTTAGCAATCTCACCAAGAAAAAAGAGAGAAGGCTCAAATTAGTATAGTCATGAAACAGGAGGTGACATTACTATTATTAGTATTTGACCAAATAATTATTATGAATAGTATGAACAACTACAGATTAAGAACAAATATCGAAGATAAATGTGCGAGTTACTTGAAAGACAGAAAACCATGAACATTCAAAAGTAGAAAAGAGAGAAGGCTCAAATTAGTATAGTCATGAAACAGGAGGTGACATTACTATTATTAGTATTTGACCAAATAATTATTATGAATAGTATGAACAACTACAGATTAAGAACAAATATCCAAGATAAATGTGCGAGTTACTTGAAAGACAGAAAACCATGAACATTCAAAAGTAGAAAAGCTGAGCTACAAGAGACTAAAATAGTAAAATCTATCACCAAATCCAATCTTTGATCACTTCAATGGTGAATTATACCAAACACTAAAAGGAGAATTCACATCAGTCCTTCAAAACTGTGAAAAAAATATACTGGAAGAGAAGAAAATCTTTCAGATGAATTTTATTAGGTAAGCATTACCTTGATAACCAAATCAGACAAAAGTTACCAGAAAGCATGTTATCAATATCCCATCAATATAGAAAACACTAGCAAACTGAACTGGGGAAAATACAGACTAAAACTGAATGGAATTTATTCCAGTCATCTATAGTTGGTTCAGCATATGAAATCAATAAATAATAACATTCTAGTGATAGTCATCTTACCATACAGTATAAGAATTTTGTAAAATTCAATCATCTTTTGTGATTAAAAAACCAGTCTCCAAACTCTTACGAGAAGGGAACTTCCTTTATCATGTCTAACCAGAAAGGCTGAGAACCTCACCTTAATTTCAGTAATAAGACAAGAGTGTTTGCTCTTGGAACTTCTGTTTGTATTTTACTAGGGGTTCTAGCAAGGTGTAATTAAGTGACTATATATATAAAATTCTGATCCAGGATTTATTTATGGAAGAAATAAAAACATATCTAGTTGTATGACATGAAGTCACAAATAGAGAAATATATATACAGACAAAGGAAATAAACAAATCTAGCAGAATTCAAAGGCTGTTGTATTTCTGTACACTGGCTCTGAGCAGTAAAAATGAAATTAAGAATACAGTTCCATCTATAATTGCATCAAAACATTTAAATATTTAGAGAAAAATTAGTAAAAACAACTTTAAGGTATAAATAAATGGACAGACTTCACATCAAAGTTTATCAAATAACTAAACACAGAGCTTGCACTATCGAAATCTTAGTAGAAATCAGAGGCGTCTATATGACCTTGGGTTTGCCAATAATTTGAAAGCATAGGCGATCAAAGAAAACTATAAGTTGAACTTTATCAAGTAAAATTAAACTATTTTGTTTCAAAGGAATAAGACAATCTACAGAAAGGGGGATATTTGAAAGTGATATGCCTGAAAATGGTATAGGATTCATTATATATAAAAGTTCTTGCAATCTAGTAAAGTAATCCAATAATAATGGAAAACACAATTTGTGGACATTTTCATAAAAAGATACTCAAATAATACGTGAAAAAGTCGTTGAATCCATACACAAAGGGCACAAACCACATGAGTCATACACATATCCAGAAGCAAATCTGTAGGCAGGAGGTGTCTTTTATGGGTTTCAACCTGGGGCAGGTTTGTCAGTGTGAGCTGATATAGGAAGGGTTTCTTTTGAGGGTGAGAAAAATGTTTTGGAATGAGGCAGTGGTATTTGTTGCATAACTTTGTGAACTCACCTTATTTTCAAGAAATGTTTTTCTGATTAGGTCCATTGACCATTGTGCAATTTAATATTAATTTTTTAAATGACTGTTTATAGTTATAGTTATAAATATATGCATACTAAAATACACATGCATATTTACATATATAAATTATATGTATATATAAATTAGTCCAGAAATCATCAAAGTACACTGGTAAATCCCATAGGGCATTAGTTGAATTTTGCTGATATACAACATTACATTAAAATATGAGCTATTTTAAGGTGGCTTTGTTCATAATAATCTAAGAGGGTATAAATATCTGGGACTAGCTTCCAACTTGTGGTTTTTACTATCATTTTCAGACTTAATCTCACAGTTCTGTTCAATTTATAGCTAAAAATTACTTAATCACAGTCTGTACAATCATTTTTCTTTCTCAATTTTCATATACATGTACTGAATCAAGCTTTACTGGAATTTTTGTCAAGTAACACTGCTTCTTTTTAAAATGAATAATAGTCACAAAAATATATTATAGAAGTGCTTCTGAAGAAACCTGTGCTCTACTTTTACTCAGATTTATAATCAGTGACATTCAGTAAGTTCAGTTTTGTGATCATAATTAATAATGGATCCTATAATTATCCTGTTACTTTCAAGATTCATTGAATAGTCAAGCATTGAAGCTATAAACTACATTTAAAAATAAAAATAAGCTCTAAACTAAAACATTCATAGAAAACAAAGTATTTAATTAAAATCCCATCATAAAAAAGTTCCATTATTTTGCATTGGTGCTTTCATGCTTTTTGAATAGTTGTGTTTTGTGTTTCTAAGTATGAGAAATCACATCAGATTGTTGCTGCATTTGCAAAGATCTTTATTAAGGATGCTTGTAAATGATGAATGGATATGCCAAAAATATAGTAGTTTAAGAACTGTTTTTCCAAGATGCCATAACTCATCTTATTTAGGCACTGGATGTTAATGGAAGAATACATCAACAATAGAAGGCAATTTTTATTATTTCAGCCCAAAAAACGCAAAAATATTACAAAGCCTTATTTCAGTGTCTAGAGATCTGAATCCAATGGAGAACAGAGAATTCTTCAGTTGCAAATGTATTGCTGACAAACACTTCCGACTCTGAACCATATAAAACTGCAAAGAATTATGTTGTCACAAAGGTAGCCTGAAGTCTTTTTTAAGAGTATGTTCTGAAAACGTACTTTCCTGTATTCAGGAGCTTGTACTGCAGTGTAAATCAGTGGACTTTCTTTTCATTGAAAACGCCTTCCCATAGGGTAAGGAAAACATGGCTGAACTAACAAATCAAGTCTACTTATCAGGAAAATATTAATGCCATACATTCGTTCCACACTATAAATATGTCCCTCAAAATTTCCCCCTCCACACTCTTCATGCCTTACATTAATGAAACATTGTTTACAATAAGATTTTCTTTTATTTCATAAAAAAAATCTCAAAACTCACTGAGGGAGAACCCCTTGTTAAGAATGCTGAAGTACTAAAATAAATTTGTAGTGTTTTAGAAGATAAGAAACCAACCAAACTCATTTTTCTAGATGCAAATTAGACAACCAGTGTTGCTTATTTATCTAACATTTACTTCGCTTTTGGATAATATTTCTGTATAAAATGGGAATACCACATGTTTTTCACCGATGATAACATCAAAGGACAAACATGAAAATTACAAAGTTAGAAGCTCAGAGATTTTAGAGATTATCAAATGCATTCTAAAACTTGTAATTCTGACAAACACTGTTTTTAAATTTTCTCATCTGTTTGCAGACCTTGATTATGTTTTACTTACATTACAAGATTTAAATCCACAAACACTTCCTTCCTAAGAATTCCTTGTAGCACCATGTAGCCTTCCTTAAACATGGTGAACATTATCAAGTGATGCTTCAGATTGAAGCTAAGTGCAAACTGAGTGTTGTTCCTCACATCAGCTCCATATCCTTTCCTCAGTTTTTACCTGGTCTCTGTGGGAAACTTCTGAAACCACTGTGAGGGCAGATGCGTTCTGATGGGGCAGATGAGTGGAACGTAATGACAGTGACTTTAGGCTGAGAATCAGTGGCAAAATTAGACAAAATATAAAAGCAAATAACATAGAAGAGCTTTCTGACCCTCTTACTTGGGAATAAACAGTGCACAGTGCAACATTGCAATGTAGTGGTTTTTAAATGTTTTATTCCCCATCATTCTTTCTGTGTTTAAAAATATTGTCCCCTTCACTCCCCGTATTGGTTTGGAAAATATGAATTCTGTTTAGATTCCCCAATGTTTTTCCGAAACATTTTAACACACTTACTTGATTTCGAATAGGTACCAACTAATGCTATAATCCTCTTTAAGGATTCAATAAATTTAGAAAAATATGACTCTGGTTTCCCACCTTGTTGAGTCAGCATTTTAATGCAAATTTGTTATTTACCACATCTGCCTTGGACTTTGTTTATGTCAAAACATATGGAAATTCCATGGTGGAAACTTTTCATACCAAGTCCCAGACGAGATCACTTTTCTTTTTAATAGAAGCACATCATTTATTAATCGTTAAGAATATTTAATGATCGCTAGTTCCCATTGTGGATGTTCAGTTAGTCTTTTTGATTTTTACTTACTCATGAGCAATATTTCCATTACAAATATGTTTTTACCTTGAGTCCCTACCCTGGAGTCCTTTAATTTGGGAGGAGACTTCTCTGTTATTTCTGATGAAAACTATAATGTCTGATTTTCTTTTTATCTGCAGGTAATCTGTTGGAATTAGTATTGATATTGCAAGAAGGGTCAACAACCTGGGATTCTGAAGGGGTGCTACTGACACCAACCAGAAGCCTGGGAGCAAACCCACAGGAGCAATCTATAAGGTCAACCCAAGTGAGGAGTTCTTAGCAGTTCAAGGATAGTGGAAATGGTCAGAAAGTAACAGAAAGTGTGTCCTAGATTTCTACCTTATCCACTGAGATGTGAGCTTTTCCTCTTTGACTCTGAGGATTTGGTTTGTCTCAGAATTTCAACTATTGATTACTGTTTACATTCTCCTATCTGTGACACAATATTCTTTCCATCTGAGAATGTCAGTATTTACTTAAGTCTGGAAAATTTGCACTACCTGCAATCTTATGTTTGAATTCCTGTTTTCCTGCTAAAGGAAACTGAACTCTATTTTTCATGAATCTTAACTCCTCTTCTCTCTCTCTCTCTCTCTCTGTTTGTGTGTGTGTGTGAAAGAGAGAGAGAGAACGTTCACTACTAGTGGAGTTATTTTCTATGAAATTGCATCGTGGAGATATTCTATGGTTGTATTTTGAGTTTGAGCCTTCTAAAGCAGAAGGAATTTTATTAGTCATAGACACATTCTGATATTTTAAGGCAACTAAGCTGCAAAAGGCTCTATATCCTGACCCTTCCTGAGATCACTCACTTCTCACCACTGTTTCTCTTTCTAGCTGTGACTTAGGTTTGCCTGCAATCCACCTTCCCCATCATTTTTCTCTATCTCTAGCTTCACGAACAGTGCAGATGTTACAGGTTTTATGCTAGATGTCTCTCATGTGTTCCTGCTCCTTGCTTCATGCAAGCCAGAGTTCGCATTTCTTGTTCCCACTTCAGTACTAATAAAACTTCTCCTCACTCTTCTTATCTGAGTCCAGAACCTAAGTCAGCAAATAGATATTTTTTTAACCTCTGATTTTAATTCTGATTACACACTTGAGAAATACACTTGAACTGTTATTTTCTCTCAGCTGGAACTCAGCTATTTCATATTTTTCCAAGTATTTCTATGTATTTGGAACAGATAGTACTCATCCATGCCAGTTCATACACAACTATAGTTGGGTGAGATTGAATGCATACCACTCTCACAAATATGTAGACAGGATGCCTGAGATTGTTTTTAAAAATTCCACTTGATAAAGTCTTTTTCTCCTTATGAGACGGCCTCATAATGTGTGGGTTTGTGTTTTTAATAGGCAGAAGGGGAACTGAACATTTAATCCCTCGAGGAATTCTAGAAATGTTAGAATTTTGTTGATTTTCGTCTTCACACATGACAGAGCTATCATATAAGTGTGGCTGATGTCTCTGCCTTGTCATGGGAGACTCTGTACTTGTGAACAGCTCACTTTCACACTGATAATAACCTCCAGCAGAACTTGTTCCTTCCCACATGTGTAAGGCATAGTGCTCAGTCATCTCTAAGAGGCAATAGATTTCTTCTTCTATCAAACACCATGGTTGTTTGAATAAAATCATTTATTCCATAAATTTCATTAGCAATTGAGTATTTCACTTTGCTGTCATAACCTATGCAATCTCGTATATACTTCAAGGATAAGGCTCAGCTCTTGTAGTTATAATTTACAGATAAAGATTTTAAGTCACAGATTACCTCAAAGTATAGTGGGCAAAACTAATGCTCACAAGACTCAATAGCCTGCTCAGTCTACTTCTGGCAAAGATGGGCATGAATCAAGTTCATATAGTTTTGTTTGTATAAAAAGGTACACCCTGTTTTCATCACCTTCAAATTTCCAGGTGAGGGAATTGAACAGAGAGGTTGCTTTATCCAATCTTGGCCCAGTAGTCATCTGTTGTCATCTAATGACTGTCATATAAGTATATATATTTTTCTTTTTTTGCAGTTTAAAATTTACTCACATGTGTACACATTGTTTGGGCCATATCCCCATCCTCCTGCTTCCAGTCAGAGCCTGTTCTGCTCTCTTGTTCTCTGATTTTGTTGAATAGAAAACATAGGAGATAATAAGAAAGATGTAGCTTTTTTGCTAGTTAGAGATAAAGATAGCTGTACAGAGTGATTCCTACCATTGCTTCCATGCACTTGTGTATTACAACCCACATGGTTCCTCTCTATCAGACCTCGTCACAACTTGCTAGTCCCCTTCTCATAGTGGCCTCTGGTTATTGAAGATTACTTTATTTGCTGCTCTAGAGTTAGCACATCAACCACATTCAAGTTTTAGGTTTCCTTCTCTTTCCCTATTACTCCCGTGCATGTTCTCCCCTTAACATAAATATATTTTCCACTTTAAATTATTTTTCAAATTTAGAGGAAGTACTTTCCTCACTTTGCTTTGTCCAAAGTCCCTGCCCCCCCCACATTATGGGACACTAACTATGATGGTTTTCTGCAGCACTGAAAGACATATATGAAGAATGTAGCTGCAATAATTAGTGGATATCATGGATCAGATTCGGAGTCAACACACAGTCTTTGTATTTGCATTAAATACAGGAAAGATGGTATCTGTTGGGAAGCTGAGCACAGTTAATACCACAGTCCTTGGTCTTTGTAAGCTCCGATGCAAGAGGAAAAATATGCATATGGTCCATAGATTAAAAGACAGTAGAAGTGTGAAAGGTGTCAAAATTAATACAGAATCACTTAAGTCCAACCCTAACATAACCAGCCAGGAAGAGATTCCTCGTGCACATTTTCCTTGTCACCAAAAACTATTCCAAGAGTCTCCACCAAATCAAATCCACAAAGACCCCCAACCTCGCCCAACAGCCTGTGTGATGGCATTTTCTCAGCACCTGTCAACCTGGACCAACACTCTTTGCCAGAGTTTGTGACCAAAGATGATTATATATAAAGAGCATGTATAACTTTTCTCACCTCTTCTTTTTTATTCCTTTACATTTTATTATCATATTATTGCTGTATTGGTGATACACTGTGACATTTAGAAAAGTGCTTACAATATAACATAGTTGAATTCACCCCTTCCATCATTCTCTTTAATCCTCTGGGGAGTGGGTTTCTGTGCTGCATACACGTGATGAAGGTGGGTCTACAGTATAGTCCCGAGCAAAACCATATCTTGGTGAAGGGTTTGTTAGACTTTATCTTCAGCAGAAGGATTTCTACCACTGCAATATGGTACAAATTTCCCTGTTCAAATAAAAGTACTCATGGAACCATGTAGATCTCCAAGCAGTTTTAAAATACTTCTTTCACCATCTCAAAAATATCATTGAGTGCCTGCTTTGTTCCAGAAGATATTGGGTAACAGATTTGAAAAGAAAAAAATGATTCTTGCCTCCAGGGGTTTTAAGTCTAGTGAGGACTCATTCATTAATCAAGTGAACTAAAATATACGTAAATCAAACCATCAAATCCCAACAGTTATGAGGGCTGTGACTCACGGAGACTTGCTTGTTCTGTTCCCTTTTCTGCTTGCCCATGGGATTGAGGAAAGCCTTGTGTGAGCAATAGATGCGTGATCCACAGTCCACAGAATATAAAGAATTTACCAATGAGAACTGGGGAAGAAGAGCGTTCCAAGCAGAGGGTCAGCATAGGTACAGAATTTGTGTGATCTTCCCAAGGACATACCATGGAATTAGACTCTCGGATGGCACTGCAGCAGAGAGGAGAGGATCAGGATGAAGACAGAGCAGGGTGGTAAGGACAATGCAGGTCAGACTTTGCAGCCCAAAGTGAAAAGCTCTATTGGCACACCATGAGAAACTAGATGTGACACATGACAGACCTGACAACAATATGGAAAATGGAGCAGAGCAGTGCCAGAATGAATGCAGTTGGAAAGTGGGTGACAGGTCTTATAGCAGTCCAGGTGAGAGATAGTGGAAATGACATGGTTTGGTGCCCATGAACCTGGAACCACACACACTGCATCACAGAGGCTTTCTCATTCTCTACTAAGCTCACAGAAACTGTTTCTTCTATTTTCACAAAACCAGGTTCAGGGATTCTTTACTTGAGAACGTTTTGCTCATAGCACAAGTCAATACTTCAGACACTGGATCTAAGACTGTCGGATGAATTATTCCATATTCCAAAAGCATAATATGCCAAGGAAGGTACCCCTGCCAATTTAGGACAGCTGGTTATTTTGAAATGATGATAATATCCCACACAGTGGTGCTAAGTTTTCCTAGGAATCGCCATTTAGAGTCTGCATTGGCCATAGAATGGTGACACTTGCCTTCTGATTATCAAGGAAACGGGACAGTCACGGAGGAGAAATTCAGAAAACACTGGACACAGCATCACCATGCACTGTGATTGTGGAATCAATGCCAAAATGAAACAACTCAACACAAAACGCCTAGATACAGGTGACGAAAATACAGTGTAGATTCTGTGCTGCTTAGTGACTAATTTACGTAATTTAATAAATCTTTGGGTCTTAATTCCCCTGGGAATGATTGTGGGTGTGTGGGTTTGTGTGTGTGTATGTGTGTGATTGTTTGTATGTGTGTGTGTATCTGCACCTGTGGGTATGTGTGTGTGTGTGTGTGTATGTGTGCATGTGTTTGTGTGAGTATGGGCGTGTGCATGTATGTATGTGTGTGTAAGTGTGTATGTGTGTGTCTGTGTATGTGTGTATGAGTGTGTATGTGTGTGTTTATGTGTGAGTAGGCGTGTGTGCATGTGTATGTGTGTATCTGTGTGTATGTGGTTGTGTATGTGTGTATGTGTTTTTATGTGTGTGTGTATGTGAGTGTGTATGTGCATGTGTATTTGTGTATGTGTGTGTATGTGTGTATGTGCAGGTGTGTATGTGTGTGGATGTGGGTGTGTATATGTTAGTGTGTGTGTGTGTGTGTGCGTGTGTATGTGTGTGTGTGCATGAGTATATGCATTTGTACGTGTGTCTGTGTACATGTGTGTATGTGTGTTTGTGTATGTGTGTATGTGTGTGTATGTGTATGTGTGTGTATCTGTGTGTATGTTAGTATGTGCATTTGTGTATATGTGTGTATGAGCGTGTGTCTGTGTGCATGCACATGTGTGTGCTTCTGTGTGTATGTGCGTATACGAGTGTATGTGTTTGCATGTGCGTGTGTGTATGTGGGTATGTGTGTATGTGTGTGTATGCACGTGTGTATTGTTATGTGCGTGTGTATGTGTGCATATGTGTGTATGTGCGTGTATGTGTGTATATGTATATGTGTGTCCACATGTGTATGTGTGCATGTGTGTGTATGTGAGTATGTGTGTGTGTGTATGTGTGTATGTGCGTGTGTATGTGTGAATATCTGCACATGTATGTGTGTATATGTGTTTGTGTATGTGTGTATGTGTGTTTATGTGTGTGTGAGTGTGTCTATGTGTGTATGTATGTATGTGTGTGAGTGTGTTTGTGGGTGCATGTATATGCTTGTGTATGTGTGTGTATTTGTGTATGTGTGTATATGCATGTATGTGTGTGCGCATGTGTGCGTAAGTATGTGTCAATCTGTGTGTGTATGTGTGTGTGTGCATCTGTGTATATGTGAGTGTGGATGTGCATGTGTATTTGTGTATGTGTGTGTATGTGTGTATGTGCGTTTGTATGTGTGTGTACATGCATGTATATGTGTGTGTATGTGCGTGTGTATTTGTGTTTGTGTGTATGTTTATGTGTGTAAATGTGTGTATGTGCATGTGCATGTGTTCACCTTTGTATGTGTGTGTGTCTGTGTATGTGTGTGTGAGTGTGTATGTAGGTGTATGGTATGTGTGTGTGCATGTGTATTTGTGTATGTGTGTGTATGTGCGTGTGTCTGTGTGTCTGTTTGTGTGCACATGTGTGTGCATCTCTGTGTATGTGCATGTGTATTTGTGTATGTGTGTATGTGCATGTGTATGTTTGTATGTGTATGTGTATGTGTGCGTATGTGTGTGTCTGTTTGTGTGAGTGTGTATGTGTGCGTATGTGTGTGTCTGTTTGTGTGAGTGTGTATGTGTGTTTGTATTTGTGTGTCTGTGTGTATGTGTGTGTGTATGTGTGTCTGTGTATGTGTATAAGTTTGAGTGTGTATGTGTGTATGTGTGCGTGTGTGAGTGTGTACGTGTGTGTGTATGTGTGTTACTGTGTGTGTGACTGTGTGTGTGTGTACGTGTGTGTATGTGTGAATTTGCATATTTATGTATGTCTGTATTTGTGTATATGTGCGTGTGTATATGTGTGTATGTGTGTGTGTTTGTATGTGTATGTGTGTGTATGTGTATGTGTGAGTGTGTATGTGCGTGTGTATTTCTGTATGTGTGTGTGTCTGTGTATGTGTGTGTGAGTGTGTGTCCCTCACAAACCAGGTCAATTTGAGTAACAAACTGAATGACAAAAATGTTCAATTGTAATCCACAGATTAAGATAAACAGCCATACATCCTGACAAAGAAATTTGATTTAATCATTGCAAAGAATATTATTCAAATACTAGGGAAATCATTACTATCATTAGAAAAGCACAGTGATAACTGATACAGGCTACATCCACTGATGGCTCCTGATATTGTGAGGCAAGTCTATACATAACCAGATATTTCTCCAAAGACGCTCATTAGTTACAGAAAGAGGTACGGTAACTTTAGAGTGGAGAAACACGGGGACAGCTTCTAAACCAAGGGAGCAATGGCATCACCAATAATAGCATTCATTTGTATTGTGTACCTTGAGATGTTGCTCCAAGAAGAGCAGGTCATGGCATGACAGTCATGTCAAAAGCGCACAGTTTGGTCTGTGTGTATAATTCCAGCAGGATTGAATAGGAGGATCCTGAGATGAAGGCCAGCTGAGACTACACAGTGAGTTTAGAAAATAACAACTTCAACAGAATAATTAGTAAATACCACACAAAATTAAATGAAGTCGCTCTCCACAGGACAAGTGAGCAAGGTGCTTAAAAATGTAAAGATTGTGAAAGATCTCCTTCCTCAAACACTCTGGCCAGAGAAAAAGGAAGGAAGGAAAGCAGGGAGAAAAGGAGGGAGGAAGGAAGGAAAGGAGAAAAGGGAGAGAGGGACTGAGAGACTGAGGCAAAAAGGATGGAAGAAAGTGGAGAAAAGGAGAGGGAGGGAGGGAAGGAAAGGAAGAAAGAAAGAGAAGTAAGAAAAGAGGAAGGAAGGAAGGGAGGGAGGGAGGGAGGAAGGAAGGAAGATGGAGGGAAGAATGAATGGAAGGAAGGAAGGAGGGAGGGTAGGAAGGAAGGAAGGAAGGAGAGAGGGAGGGAGGGAAGGAAGGAAGGAAGTCAGGAAGGAAGAGAATGATAAAAAAGAAAGAAAGACCCTGTGGGTTGCAGAAGTTTGAGGAGAAGTTTTGACCTCAGACATAATGTGGGATCTGAGTTAGATTCTGGGACAGCAAATGTAGATTGGAGGAAAATAGGAGTAAAATTTGAATAAATTGCAGCAATGAAAATGTCTTGGTTTTTAATCATTGTTCTATAGTTATTTAAAATGTTTAACATTAGCAAAAACCTTGATGAAAGGTACCTATGAACTCTGCATCTCTTTTGATAATATTCTGTGAGTCTAAAAATTTTTTTGAGAGAAAAGTGAAAAGTGGAGTCGATCAGAATTGAGTGTTCTAAATTGGGCTATACAGTTTTAGTTTGGAAAGCAGTCCAACAGAAAGTTCTTATGCTTTAGATTTTGGGTTTGGAAAACTTACTTTTATTTCACTAGTTCTGATTAATCTACAATTTTCCAAGAAGCATCAGAATTAAAACCTTTTTGCAAAATTATATTGAACTTCAACAGGAGATCCTCACTTTCACAGCTAAATGGAATTTTCATCCTAACCACTTCTCACTTCATTCTCTGGCATCTCCTTTGTCACCCTGAAGATCCATGTACCCATGGACACAAAATAGTGTGCTCCCCACCCAGTTAAGCATACCAAGTCATCAAAGGGCAGGATTGGTGAGTGGAGAACCCACACTTATCACATCCTTTTTGACCAGTTGGACATATTCAAACATGGGACACATTTTGTAAGTCATCAAAAATCTTTAGAATAACATTATGACTTAAATTCTTGTGTAAGCCAAAGAGAAAGAAAATATTTTAACCTCCAAAGAATGCCTGAAATAAGCAACAATTTCTTTCATTTTTATAGGTCCCTTGATACCCAATAGTAATTACAGAAGAGTTGTTAGAAGCCTCTAGGAAGGATCTGAAAGCTCAGTAAGCTTAGAGCTGTTTATCCAACTTTGCCATATATAGCAAATGTACGCATATGTTTCAGGGTGGAAAATGGAGGAATTTTAATGCCTTGATGTTGAAGTTAGTTAGGAAAAGAAAACATACTTCTCAAAGCATTTTAAGCAACAAAGCAGAAATGGGAGAAAACGGTAGAGGAAAAATAGCAAATTCCAGCCTCTTACTGGTAGGATGGAAATTTACGATGGTCTCAATATTTAATATTTGCACACACAGTGTCTCTCTCACACACAATTCAGTTTTTACAAAGTAAAATAGCCAATGAAGATTCAGAAATTTGTTTTCATCTTGCTGAATTTTAATAATTTACATGAAATAACATATTTCTCACTGTCCATAAGAGATTTCCATTATATTTTGTCTGAAATATCCACCCTATCAGATGTTTATTTCTTCCTCAAATACCCAACTTCTTCATCCAGGCTCTCTTCTGGCAAGGTGTTAAGTCTGATGTCTCTAATTATTTTTGCAATGACAGCATTCTCTGCTCCTTTTATTCTCTTATCTCTCAGCAGTTACCCTCTATCCCTTCCTCTACAGCCACACTTCCCTGCAGTACACTCTCTCCACTTTCACACCCCATGCTCAACTCTCAGCCCACCCAATGTGGCTTCTATGTCTGCTGTCTTTGAAGGTTGTGCATTTATTCCCTCTAAGAAGATTCGTGGATAAAGCATAACAATTATTCTACACGACATCTATCGCAATCATCACTATCACCACCTCTCTCTTGTGCCTCCATCTTACTCTCATTTGAAATTTACCCTCCTCTGTTAGTCATTAAATAATGATTTCCTTCAAGGTTTAGCCCAAATTCCACTTCTAACTGCAGTCTGTAATCTTCCTCTGACAGACCCCAAATACCCACAGCTAGAATCATCACCTAGATGCAAATCCACTCACCGCACTCAGTCACTTAATGTACCCTAGGAATGTTCTAAATGTATGATTTTATTTCTTGGTTTTTCTGGAGCTGGGGATCAAAGCCAGAGCCTGTGTATGCTAGACAAGTGCTCTACCTTTGAGCTACCCCACCAGTGCTTGCCTTTATGAGATTAGGCCTCACTATGGAGTACAGGGGGGTCCCGAACTGTAAATCCTCTCACCGCCTCAACCCCCAAGTGTTAGGATTACAAGTGTACATGGACACATCCAGCTGCTCTGATATAAAACTTAATTTGATCACAATATGGTTAAAGAAGCCATGTTTAATGCTTGAATTAGGTCAAATCTCATACATTACATATGTAAAGTATGTATTACATACATATCTCATTATATATGTAAAGTACATACTCAATGAACCATTCTTTATACTAATTAGCAGAATTGTGGTTATACTTTCTTCTGGATGTTTTGATTACCTTATGAATATCTATATCACTTTATGGTATCCCGGTTTTAAGATGGCAAGAAAAATGTCTTTCTTTACCACAGTCTGTACATTTTGTACCATACTATGCACTGAGGATATCACTATTACTTGAAGTAACAAATGTATGGATAAATGAAGTTAATATATTTGAAGGTAAACAAGTCTCTAGTGTTCATGACCACCTTCCTTCTAAAATATTTCTATTGCCTTAGAAAATGTTAAAATAGAATATTAGATATTACTCCTTATGCTCGTGTGACTGTAAGATCCAAAAAAATTGAATTCAATTAGATTTACCATCAACATTTGCAAGTGATTGCACTTGAAAGCTCTTTAAAAAAACTACACAAAAGTAAGCCAGGAACTGGCGGCTCACACCTGTAAGCCTAGCAAGATAGGAGGGTGAGCTCAGGCAGATCACATTTCAACATCAGTGGAGGCAAAGAGTTTGTAAGACCCCATTTCCAAAATAACCAGAGCAAAATGGATTGGAGGTGTGGCTCAAGTAAAGCACCTACTTTGCAAACCGGAAGCCCTGAGTTCAAACCCTAGTCCCATCCCCCATCCTCAAAAACAATAACCTACACAAAAGAAGTACTACTCAGTCTTCAAAAACCAGGAAATTCTAACATTTACAACAAATGGACGAACCCAGAGGATATTATGTTAAGTGAATACGTTAGTAACTTTCTCTCACTATGACAAAATACTGAAAATACTTGAGGTAAACAATGGGAAGAAGGAAAGTTTATTTTCACTCATGGTTTTGGAGGTTTCAGTCACAGTCATTTGGTTTTGTGTTCTTGGGCCTGTGATGAGGTACAACATGGTAGAAGGCTGTGATGGAGGTAAATTACTCATCTCATGGCAGCCAGGAAGCAGAAAAAGCAAAAGGACCAGGGAGTTGATGCAACCACCCAGAGCATATATTCAATCACCTTCTACCTCCAATTAGACCCAACTTCTAGGTTCTACCACCTGCTATAATGCTATCATACTAAAAATCCACAGAGGAATCAATGCACTGATGAGATTAAAGCTTTCATGATCCAATCATCTCCCAGAAAGTGACAACCACTAGCTGTTAACCAAATTGTTAAGACACAATCCTTTGGGGGACATCTCAAATCAAAACCATAGCAGTGACAAATGCTGCATGATCTCACTTATAGGTAGAACTTTAAAAAGCTGAACTCACACAGGTACAGATTATAGTATGGGTCACTAGAGGCTGTGTGTGGGGTATTGGTGACAGGATAAACAAAGGGCACAGGACTTCATTTGAACAGGATAATAAGTTCCCGTGGTCTATTGCATGCCATGGTGACTACAGTTAATGATAATGTGTTGAGTATTTCAAAATAGCTGGAAGAGTAGGTTTTGAATGTTATTCCTATAAATAAATGATGAGCATGTAAAATGATAAATAAAATACTTAGCTTAATTTGCTTATTGTGTGACTTATACACACATTAAAATATCACATTTTACCTCAAAAATATATACAATTTGTCTATTAAAAATAAAAGAAAGGTTTAAAAAGAGCAGCAACTCATTATCATGCTTGTGCTTCTGGGATCATTACAGATGGTGACATAGCCTTCATTTTTTTTTTCTGTCCAGCTCAAACTTCCTGAGCCCTTGGAGGTTACCTTCAGTGAAGGGAGCAAACATAGAGATGAGAAAACGCTAGGAGCTCATCAGAAGGTGAGGTGCATGCATCATGGAGGGGAAAGCCCAATGTAAAAGCTTTTCAAAGACCACTTGTGAAAATATTGTGTATTTTGTCGTTTGCAGGAAATAATGACTTTGGGAAGATGGCGTTATTGATGACAAATGCAACGCCATGCAAAAGCACTGGGAGGTCTTCTCTATATCCCACTTAATCTGGCTCTCTGGCTTGTATTATACAGTCAGCTCTCAATACCTGTTAAATGAATACAGAGCCTAGACTTCATTGTGCAATTAATTTAGTAGTTAATGAATGGAATTAAAGAATGAATGTTTCTAGAAGGTTTGATTCTTTTATTAAGGATAAGATTTGTGTGCTATTACTAGGGTTTAAACCCAGGGTCTCATAATTGCTAGCCAGGAACTCTACCACTTGAATCATGCTGCAAGTCCTTCTTGCTTTGTTTTTCAGAATGGGTCACTTTTTTACCATCTCAGGCCATGATCTTCCTTCCTCTTCCTCTCATGTAGTTTGTATTACAGGCACGAATCACCAAGCCTGGTCCAAAGCTAACATCTTAATTATGTAAGTGATCAAATAAAATGAGACGTTTTGAGTCAAAGTATGATAGTGGCTGAAATAAGTTGGCTCAGAAACTCTGTTGAGGTTTTTCGAGGTGACCACTTAATAGTGAAATGCTTAAAAGTATTTTGAAGAAGATTAATGATGCTACTATTCTAGAGTTCAATATTGCCTAATAACATGATTTTTCACAAAAACATTAAAATTAGAATTACTGAAACAGAAAGTATGACAAAACAGAAATTGAAAAATAATAATAGACCAAAAAAGTATCATACATTTATCAGAAATACATTGCTATATTTAAAATCAAAATCAGTACAGATTCTAGATATTCTTAGTTTTAAGTCCCAACCACAAACTGTTAACAGTGCCTTGTGTGAGCACGGTGGGTGCCGGTGAGCACGGTGGGTGTTGGAGAGCATTGTAGGTGTTGGGGCACACTGTGGGTGTCAGGGAACACTGTGGGTGTCGGGGAACACTGTGGGTATTGGGGAACATTCTGGGTATGGGTTTGTGGGTTGAGGGCACACAAACTGAAGAGAACATTTATGGTCTGGCTATTCTTTTCCTTGTCACATTATGTCTTTTTATAAATGACAGAACTCTTGAGGCAACCATAGCCCATGCAATCTGAGAACCCTGTAGATATTCACATTTTCCACAATAAACACTTAAAAGTGTCACTGGAGATAAATACCCAAATGCCAAGAAGAACCTCAAGGCCAATGGAATACCAACCTGCCCACAACTTCTGTTCTTAGTAGGTGAACCCAGGATTGTGTTTTCTACTTTTCCCAAAATTACTTGACACTTTGCCATGAGAATTGATTACTTGCAACTTTATAATATACAAGGGCAAGCAAAAAAGCAGTGATCCAGATGTGGGGGACCAGAATAACTTGTAGAGTTAGCACACATTTTCTCAGACACTTCATATAAATCTTGATGTTAACAAAGAAATGTAAACCAATCATCAGTGCCTTTTCTAAATCAGCACCACACATCAAAAATTATTTGCAAGATACGTTTTTGGTCGGATTTCACATACAGTCTCTTGTGTAAGCAATGAACGTGAATCATTAGTGAAAAGGAAACTACTCCCATCTTCAAACATCTCCCTGTTGTATTCCGGAGACTAAACGAAAGTTTATATGGAAATACGTCCCATGAACTCATGGATACAGGTATATATACTTTCATAGCTCAACCAACAAGAGATAGAAACAGATTTAGGCCTGCCACTGGCTCTTCTTGCCTTACATCATAATAGTCAGTGCTGGCAGATTGTAATAGCCTCCACCCAGGTGTTCAAGCATCCCAGAAAAGAGTTTTCTAAGAAGGAAATGTTGATATATTACACAATGGCAGTAATGTCTCTGAAAACTGCTTCATCTTCTATTCTAAGGCATTTGATTATTACAGACTCATGACAGAAGTTGGTCAGGTATGAAATTCAGCAGATTATGTAATAGTGTTGACAGTTATTGAAATGATCTGTCTACGATGAAATTGGTAACAGATATTCTCTTCCTGAAGAGGTGGTTTAATTTGCTTATTTACCTGAACAAGCTGCTTAAATATGGTCCATGTACTAAAATCATGGAAAAATTCTTTTACTTGACAAATATGTTGCAATACTGTAGTTACGAAAACCTCTTTGCAGAAATAATTTAAGGTAGTGTACCACAGTAGGTTGTGGAATAAATTATTTGTTTGTGTCTTTGCAATATTATCATTTTGATCTCCCTTGTTTGAAATATAGTTTAAAAAACTTCCAAAAAATTGATTTGACCAAACAAGTTTAATATTGATCTGATAATCTACAACTGACACAGGATATTAAGAAAAATTCAACATCAAAATGGAAAAAAAATAGTGTTTGTGTGAGTTGTCAGGTGACGGCCTCTCAGCTACAAGCATTCACATTAATGTCCTTCTGTGGCATTGGAGATGGCCAGGAGTGGGCACTGAGAGTGGGGCACTGCAGGTGGATAGAGCTTCTCCTCAGCCTTCCTTTGACCAATTTGCTGCCTCTGCTGTTGAGGGCACACAGCAGCACTTACTCATGTGACAGCTGCTCCTAGCCCACAGACTTCCACCAGGGCAGATTTTCCTGACTCTGGCTATCAACTTGCCAATCTCCACCTTCTTTATCTTGAGACAGAGTTTCCTCCTTGCCCATCAAGCCCATGGGTTGAATTCAACCAGGCTCAGCCCTCTTGTGTTCTAACACAAGGATTCCAGCTTGCCAGGATCCTCCCTGTCCACTGAGAACAGTGTAGAATAAACGCTATAAGGTGTGTATGGAGCAGCCTCAGGGACCCCAGTGAGCTTCCTGCTATCCACCAGACTGCATCCTTCCTTGCCCATTGAGCTATGGATCCCAACATGGGGTAGGTGGGCCACCTTCTAAGCTTGTTTCATACTTGGGTACTCCTCTCAGTCCTTTATTGTTCTGTCCTATCTCTTTTTAGGATCTAATTCCCTGTAAGCAACATTTTTTACATTTTATTAGCATAAATTAACTGTACAAAGGGGTTTCGTTGTGATATTTCCTTGCATGTAATGTACTTTGATCAAATCTGCCTCCTCTATTACTCCCTCGGTTTTAACAAATTTAGTTTCATTAAGCTGTTTGCACACACACACACACACACACACACACACACACACACATAAAATGTAATTCACTCCTATTTGTCCTTCATCTCCCTCTCTCCCTTAGTCCCTGATTCCCCACAAACAGTCTCCCTTTACAGTCATGCCACACTACTTTTTTTAGGCTAGATTTTGCATGAGTGAGACTATAGTGGTCTTTGGTGCTTGACTTGTCTCATTCAACATCCATTTTCCTGGGAACATTAAAAGTATTACAGGAAAACACTAAAAAATTATATTACAGCTTTCATTGCTGACTACAATGATCAGTGTACTTTCTACAAAGTGAAAATTTCTTGTATCTATGAGGATAAAACAATGGCTAATATTATTGCGAAGATAACTTGAAGAGTAAAACAGCCATCAGCCTACCCTCAGCATCATGTGTAGTATATTACGCTCGTATCAGGGAGCCTGAATCATTTAAGAGCAAAAATAAATTACATTATAGTATCCATAATCACTTTTAGAAGGATTTGACTACAAAACCCTATAAATAATAACTGTGAATGATAGAGGTGGACTCACTTCTTGAGGAAATCACTTACATTGAGCATTACAATCCCCTAGTGTCGGTTTTATTGCTCTGTAAGTTGTATCTGATGTCAATATTCCACTTACATTCTGGATAAGATCCTTTCTGAAGTAATTCCCTGCAGCAATTTTCTCTTCTTATCTTTTTTTATCATCATTTCCCCTCCTTAATGGATCATTTTTGCCAGTAAATCAACATGTAATAACATATCTTATCTTAACAAATACTTAATTTAATCACAAAATCCCCCTCTTTGCTCCATGTCTTCCTTCACTCCTCAATCCATTTCTCAGCTCTCTATTCCAAACATAAAAAATGTTAGGAAACATTGACTCTAGCCCTTGTCTCAGTTTCCATCAGGCACACTCCCTCCCTCGGAGACTTCCTGCTCACCTGTGCTGTTAAGTCATCAAAAACTCTGCATTGCCAAGGACCATTCTCAGACTTCTTGGCAGCTAGCTACGCTTCTATCACAATGACTTGCCCCCTCCATTTTGAAACACTGTGCCTTTGGCCTACAGAATGCAAAGCTCTGTTTAACAGAGTGTAAGACTTTTTCCTTTTCCCTGCCCACTCCTCCTGACTCTGCTGCCGGAACTTTTCAGAAAACTTCAGCTACTAAAGTGCATAGAACTCATTCCTGGGACTTCTTTTCTTGTCATGCCTTGATCACATACAATGTCAACTCAGCTATGGATAATAAAACTCACTTTAGCCTTGAACTAACCAGAATTCCAGGGTCAAATGATTGCTAACCATGCCCATTTATAAGTCCAAGAGCTTCATTCTTGTACCTGGAGGGACCAGATCCCTGCATCCACGCAGTGAGAAATAATCACGGACTAGCTCTTCTGACTTCTTGGTCATGTTTTATAAAATCCCCGTGTATGAGAATGGGTTGCCAAAGTGCAACAGAAAGGCTGAAGAATGAAAGAAACACCAGAGATGAAAGAGGAGGCAAATTCAAGACTGCACCAAATACATCCTATTAGGGTCTCACAGACCTAACGTCCGACCCTTTCTTTCCTGGGTAACAGAAAGACTGGAGGATACTCTCACCTCAAGGCCAGAGAAAGAGGTTCTTATGCTAAGTTAGACAAAAGTGGTCCAGGTCCAACCTGAGTATATCAGGCTTTCTCAAAAACCTGTAACATGTCAACACATCCAACAGTCTGGATGTCAGTGGCTAGCACAAAACACTTGCTTCTTGGATTATTTTAATGACTTTGTTAACTTTGTTTATCTTCTAAGATTTAGAATGCATACCAGGGTCAAAACAGAAGTTATGACCAAATGGCTGTAGCCAGTCTGTAATCCTAGCTATTCAGGAGGCAGAGAGTAGAAGGATCACAGCTTGAAGCCATCCCTGGCAAATTGTTTGTGAGACCTTAACTGGAGAAAGACATCACAAATGGGTTTTAGGAGTGACTTAACGTAGAGGTCCTGATTTAAAACTCGAGTACTGCAGGAAAAATAAAAGTGACTGGAGGACTGTGCTGAAAACCTTTGAAGAGATCTGTACTTTCTAAATATCTTTTCTCATACAAAATCTACTGCAACCATATTGTGGTCCTCATGTGTGTTGTCTTAGAATAGCAGTACAAATTTAATGTAATGATTCACATTGTGAAAAATAGCAAACATATTCTTATACACTCTTCTGTGAATTTGCAGTGTGTTGTCATTCCTTGGTGTTGAGTATTTCAGTATTGTACCTTAATACTGTACGCTTGTGTCAGATATGATGGGGATTCCTATCCTTAAAATACAGAAGTTTTTAGGCTAATTCATAGATACAAACACATACACTCATTCAGAGGAGTTTAAAATTTGATTTGTTTCTTTATTAAAAATTAAATATGTTGACATTTAGTTTGATTTTTGGGTGAAAACCTAAACTTATGATGAGTTTATCTACACATGAGATATGTAACCCCATTTTTATGTAAGTTTTTGCAATTTTATTTTATCCTAAATCCACAAATGTTCCTTTCAAAACAAGTCCAAATGTGAAACAACACATGCATGTGACAGTACATGAAACTTAGGTTGTGCTAACACTATTTGTTGTACTGGACATAAAAAACCTAGAGTGAGGCTGGGATAAAAACCTTGCCCTAAACTTCCATGTTTGCCTCACTTCTTTTTATTTATTTTGGTGGCACTTGCATTTGTATTCAGGGTCATGTCCTTGCTAAGCTGAAGCTATACCTCCTGAGCCACAGCTTCATCCCTGTTTTGAGTTGGGCATTTCCAGTGGGGTTTGGTGAAGAATTTGCCTGGACTGCCCTCCACCATGGTCATCCTGAACTCTGTCTCTCCCGTAGTTAGGATGGTAGGCCTGACCCACCTTGGAATTCTACTTTGATTTTTGATACAGGATCTTTCAATGTAGCCCAGGGTATCGCAACACATGCCATGTAGCTCACTTACCTGAAACTAGTGATCCTGTTACTTCCGATTCCTCATTGTGGTCTCCATATCAGTTTTGGATAAAATCCTCACATGGTTCTGTCACTCACACTCAGTTCTAAACAGCTTTTGATGTCTTTGGATGGTACTTTGGTTTGAACTTGACCTCATACTGGTTAGGAAAGTACTAAACCACTTCAGTGTGACCCTTGCACTCCACATGGACATCCAGTGACTTTTCAGTTGACCTCTATCCATTGCACACTGATACGATTCCATGGCATTCCTGGAAATGTTCCCATGAGACATAGCACACATAGTTCCTTTTTTGCCTGATATTAATCTTTATAGATACATCAGATGCTTGCATATTTAGGTTCTGAGGTGTGTTGTCTGAGATGAAGGACAGAAAGCTGTCAAACTGGTATGATGACCTAAGGTCTAACCAAATCTCCATTCCAAGGTCTAAGTGTGGGGGGCATTTATGGAAAGTATCAGGTTTCTATTAGCATTTGAGAAATAGCCACAAATGTGCCTGCTAAAACACTCTTAGCTGAGGATCAAGGTCATATCCTTATAGGTCCCACACTCCTAAAACACCATATATAGAGAGTTGGACTGGGAGAGACAGCACAGTATCTCTTATTCAATTCATGGGAAACCCCCATGATTCGGATCCCCAAACTCGATATCCATGACTTGGTGATCAGGATCTTATTCTCTAAATTCAGTTCTCTGCCTGTAGTCATTGACATGTAGAATTGAATTATTGTTAAGGGCGAAAAAGCAGCATAGGAGCCCCTCTCTGCATTGTGAGTCATGTCACTATCCTGGCATTAATACTTCTAGTAAACCTGTACAGGTAACACACCTAAAAAACCAGATAGCATTGGTTGCCCTCAACGCAGAGAAACTAAAACAGATACTTTAAAGCCACTGAGGCCAATAGGAGAAGGGGACCGGGAGCTAGAGAAAAGTTTAGATCAAGAAGAATTAACCTAGAAGGCAACACACATGCACAGGAAATTAATGGGAGTAAACTCCCTGTATGGCTATCCTTATCTCAACTAGAGAAAACAGTAGGTCCTTCCTATTATTGCTTAGACTCTCTCCACAAGAAAATCAGAGATAAGGGCAAAATCGTTCCTGCTGGGTAACGAGGGGGTCGGAGGAAGGGACTGCATGGGGGGGTAAAGAAAGTGGGTGGGGGGAGGGGGGAGAAATGACCCAAACATTGTATGCACATATGAATAAAAAACAACAGTAAATATTAGAGTACTGACACTGCTCTCCCTAGTGAATGCCTGCTCATCACATTGACCTTGACTCCTATCAGGAAAATCAAGCACTAGAAGGAGCCAGCTACTGGACTCTTACAGCTGTACTTCTTGCTACAGTGGAGACAGAGATCACAAAGTTTGCAGTTCATAGCCAGTGGAGGAAAATCGTTAACACCCTATCACAAAAATACCTAATTACAACAGAAATTAGAGTGCTAGAGTGGGGCCAAATCTCACATTCATGTATGGGGACTGTTTATTGTATATTGGATCTGTCTTAGGGCTTGCCTGTTTGATTGACCCACAGTACAGACTCCAACAGAATCTCTGTTCCTTTACTACCTACTGGCCACAAAATGACACAAATCCAGAATCTCAGATCATACATTTCTTTTCACTTGAACGTACTCAGAAGGAATCTGTATGTTGCTACTGCTCTTACTTAAGTGTGCCAAGTACCACATTTACCAATCAGCTGCATGGCCCTTCCAGAAATTATCCAAGACTTACGTATCAACAGTAATTCCCGAGAGTTTTTTCACGATGATTGAGGTTTACAACAAAAAAGGTATAAAACTATTTCACAAATTTCTTGACAGCTGTGGCCTCATGCACGTGCACAGCCCAAGGGAGAAGCAATCTTCAATATGAAATACCAATTCTTCTAGCAGTGTAGGCTTGCAATGCTAGAGAAATTTCATGTCATTCAACTCTATTCTCATCTAGTTGCAGCAGAGAAAATCTAAGTGTCCCCTAAAAAGCTCTATGAGCTTCTGAAGGGTGTCATTTCATAGTATACATTGATTTTCCTCATTATTCCCGAACCTCAAGGTTTTGGATGGAATGGTTTCTCCTGAGATCTCTCTCCTTGGTTTGTTGTTGTCATCTTGATCTCTTCCTTCTCACGTTTTTCTCTGACTGTCGATGTTATTTACCTTCCAGTTACAGTGAAAGTACCTGAATCCTACTAGGGCCCAACCCCCAATTAACTGAATTTCTTTGAGTTATCAATCGGAGGGAAATATGTCGAACGCATTGTCCAGTCTGAAGTACCATTGCAACGGATGCAATAAGCCTGGGTCGTCGTGACAAAGACAAGACAGCAAGATGCAGAAGGAAGTGCTCGGGAAGCTTACATTAGCTCATAAATGTGGCCATAGTAACTGTCTTGTCACGTTAGAGTTTCAGCTGATAGATGACCTCCTGTTCCAGGTTAGCCCCAGGCTGGTTGCGGCAGTTCCTGCAGCTGGGCAGGAAGCGGTGTGGTTTGTGCTGCTTGTGGAGGCCCTGGGTGAATTCCGCACTTAGCGCAACTACCAGTCTTTGATGTGCAGCCGAAAAAAAAAAAAAAGAAAAAGAAAAACACAACTTCCAACTGCCTTAAACAAGTAACATTGTTCCTCTGACACGTATTTCCCTTATCCGCCAATACTGTGTACAAAAATGAACGCAAATTGCTGGGGCAGGACACATTTCTGCTCATAACATACACGAGCCTTCTTACTAATTCATAGTCCGCTATCATCTTCAATAGCAGGGTCGTCCACCGATTCTATGGCGAACTAGGTCTTCCCTCCATAAGCTGCAGTGTTACAAATGCCATTGTGATCTTTCCCAACCACGCGGGTGTGGATTGTGCACTCTAACGTCAGTCAGGGCCTCGAGCCCTGTCCAATTGGAAGCACGGCGTGTGGGGTGACCAATCAGACACCGACACCGAGGAAAAGGGGCGGGCTTTAATGACGCAGTTCGGGTCTTTAAGTGAAATTGACCAGCAGGGACCTTCTAGGAATTAGCTCCAAGCTTTCTCCTCTGTTGAGGATGTCCGGCTGCTTGTTCCTCATCCTCTGATCACTTCAGAACTCTAAGAGTCAAACATATTCTAGGGAGGACGCCGGGCCCCCTAGAAGCAAGGACAGGACATGCAGGTCAGCGTCCTGAAGGAGAAGGGAGGCAGTTTGTAACCGTCGGTTTGTGTCACCCCACTATGTGTTCGTGAGTCCTCTTGTACGGCTGCCGTTTGAAAAAGGAAAAGGGTGAAATAGCGGGTGTGAGAACTGAGCCATGAGCAAAAACATAGTTGATAATGCCGAGGACAGGGGAAGCCGGTGTTGGGCAATGAGGCTTGGGAGGAGGATATTTAGAGATTTCGGGTTAGAGCACAGAAGCGCTGCACTGGGAGGTGGTGGGGTTGTATTGAAGACTGCTTTCCACATATTTGCAGATCAGGGGGCAAAAGAGGTGGACCCAACGGGAGGAAGGCAGCCTGGGGTGGCATGAACACAGATCCTACCATGTCCACAAGCCGGCTCACCTCCACGTCGTCTCAAGTAGGGAGAGCGTTAGGCACGCGCCCTGTCCTCACGGCCCCTCCCACAGCCTGAAGGCGCTAGAGGTCGCGACCCCAAACCGCCAAAGCCAGGGGCCACCCCGGTCCAGCTGCCCTCCAGGAGGACTCAGTGGCGCGGAGTGGGGAGACGCAAACCGATGGTGACAAACCGCCTCCCTTCTCCTCAGGACACTGACCTGCATGTCCTATCCTTGGTTTAGGTTGCCTGGAATCCTCCCTCTAAGCTGCTTGAGTCGGACCTTTCTCAAGGCCACAGAGGCTGTGACAAAGCCACCTGAACATCCTCAACAGAGGAGAAAGCCTGGAGACAATTCCCAGGTATTCTCTGACAGCTGCGTTGAGTTCAAAAGCCGCCCAAGATCGTTGAAGCCCGCCCCTTTCTTTATCCGTGCCTGACTGGGCAGTCCTTGTACCGTGCCTCCAATTGGGCGGGGCTTGAGGCCCTGAGTGACTTTCCATCGCACCAATCCATCGCTGCATAGCTGAGCTAGGTCACACTGACACCTTCAAGGCAGCAGTTTGGGAGGGAGGACCTAGCTCTTCCTAGAACAGGTGGATAGCGACGTTTGGAAGATGAGAGCGGAGTAGGATTTACAGCAGGCTTGTACATGTTACGAGGTGAAATGTGTCCCCTGGAAAAATTCACATCGATTTTGTTATTTCTTCATATGTGCATACATTTTGCAGACATTTCTCCTACTTACCCCCGCCCCCTTCACATAGAATTCTTAAGACGGTGTTAGTGGCTAAATGAAACACTAGTCAAAGCAGCAATACTCTGGGATTAAGACACCTTGAAAATATCCTTTATTCATGGGGATTTGTCATGAATTGAATAAGAGCTCCCTGCTGTCTCACCTGATCTGACTCTATATATATGACATATAAGGATGTGATCTTCATCCTCAGCCTGGAGTGTTTAACAGGAAAATTTGTGACTGTTCCTCAAATGCTGATTGAAACCCGATACTTTCCATAAATGCCCCCCACACTTAGACCTTCAGATGGAGATTTGATTAGACCTTAGGTCATCTTACCAGTTTGACAGTTTCTGTCCTTCCATCTCTGATAATACACATCAGAACCTAAATATGCAACCATCAGGCATATCCATAAAGATTAATATCAGACAAAAAAGGAACTATGTGTGTTATGTTTCATAGAAATATTTCCAGGAATGCCATGGAATCGTATCAGTGTGCCATGGATAGAGGTCAACTGAAAAGTCACTGGATGTAGATGTGGAGGGCAATGGTTGGACTGAAGTGGTTTAGTACTTTCCTAACCAGTATGAGGTCAAGTTCCAACCAAAGTACCATCCCAAGAAGTCTAAAGCTGTTTAGAACTGAGTGTGAGTGACAGAACAAAATGTTGATATGGGGACCACAGTGAGGGGCAGAATGAGAAATACACTTGAATTCTTCCTGCTGGAGAGAAGGTTTATGAATTTGAATTTATTTAAGTGTGTAATATTAAAATGTTATTTCCCACAGAACCTAAAATCTTTGGAATTTCCTGAGCCATGGAGTAACTTTGGTACTTTAGCATAAGCCCCTTTTAGGCAATGTCTGAA
The DNA here is from genome assembly GCF_047511655.1 of Castor canadensis. Lineage (NCBI taxonomy): Eukaryota > Metazoa > Chordata > Mammalia > Rodentia > Castoridae > Castor > Castor canadensis. The sequence goes on from NC_133399.1 coordinate 15,082,799, forward strand.
TTTATGGTAATGAGCTGATTCAGGCTGTCACCCCTCTACTGATACTTCAGGATGGGACTGGTAAGGAAACTAAGAACATGGGCTTTGGACTGTCACCTGAAGTTGGGGCAGTGTGGTGGGATAGAGCCAGGAACCCATGTAGTCTCTGCTCACTCCGGCTGGTGTCAGAAATGAGTTACTGGACACCTGGTTGGTGTTGGAGAAATGGTTGGTGAACTCCACACATTTGGGTGTCTGAAGTGAACAAGGCATTGCAGGTCAGAATCACGGAGGCCTGTGGCTGAGGGTGTGGTCAGAATTGAGCTGTGGAGGAGGAGTAGACTTTCATGCTGGCTGGAGGGGCAAATAGGGAGCCTGAGGTCCATGAATTTAGTTTCATGGCTGCTCAGGTTTCCCTCACTCCCCATCTGGGAGCCAGACCCTGGGCTGCCTCTGCACAGTGTAAGTGACTTCTTAAACTCAGACTTGTGCTTAACCTTCTGAGTGGGTCCCTTGTGAATTGTGAAGCAGGCTGCTTCCCGCTTTTTAAATTTTTTTTTGCTACTATTGGGGTTTGAAGTTAGGGCTTCATGCTAGGCAAGTACTCTAACCACTTGAGCCTCTGTGCCAGCCCTGTTTTGTGATGGGTTTTTTGAGATAGGGTCTCATAAGCTATTTTCTGGGGCTGGCTTCGAACTGTTATCCTCCTGCTCTCTGCCTCCTGAATAGTTAGGATTACCAGCATGAGCCACTTGTGCCCGTTTTTGCTTCCCTATTGTTTGCTTTGTAGAATCCTTTTTCTTTAAAATAACAGTTAACTGAGACACGTAAGAATTTTCCATCATACTTGAGTTTGAGATTGGGATTTTCTTACTTGGAACCTGAGTGGATAGAATAATGTGGTCTGAAAGAAAATTCTTGGAAGAAATTATTTGTTTCATACTACATTTTAAAAAGAATATAACAACATGGGATTCACCCAGGTGAATCCATAGGCCATGGTGATTGCTGGTGTGTTTGCCTGATCTCATATACTTGGCAGCCAGAGGTGAGTGAAAACCCAGGTTGGATTTTCTTGGGCATTCTTTATACTTTTACCATCTATGTATCACTAAGCACAGTTTTGCATGGTTTTTTTCCTCTCTCTCTCTTCTCTCTTTATGGTACTGGGACTTGAACTGAGGGCCCCACATTTGCTAGTCAGGCACTCTTCCACTTGAACCACTCTACCAGTCCTGTTTTGTGCTGATTTTTTTGACATATCATCTCATGAACTATTTGCCCAGCTGTCTTCGAACCTAGATCCTCCTGATCTCTGCCTCCTGAGTAGCTGGGATTATAAGCATGAGCCACCAGCACCTAGCATCTTTTGAGTTTTGAATGAGTTACTGTTGAAAAGTGAGTGCGTGCATGTGTGTTTTCCTGCCTCAAACTCCAGTACTGTCAACAAAAACAAAAATATTAGAAGAAAGCACTCAGTTGTCCACCAAAAAGAATAGTGGCACCTTGTCAATCACTGGACAGGAAAGAAGATGGCATCATGGCTCCTGTTATTGACTCTATTGGTTCAGAAGCCAATGCTGTCCTCGTGTGCACTTGATCTTGTATGAATCTGATTGTGAGATAATATGAGCATCTGTGCTTGTTGCTGAGGACAGGCTTTCATGGTCCTCTCAGCATTGTCATATTAGCATTTTTCTATGGCATGTTGTTCAAGGAAACTATCTAGCCTCATTTTTCTCCTTTGTGGTACCAATCTGATGTCATGCTTGTTGGGAAGAGTTGTCTGTGGTTACTGTAGGTTGTGCTGCTTCTCAGGACTGGAAAGGGTGTGCCCTAAGCTTTCCAACAGCTGGTACTTGTCTCTGGCACCTGCAAATGTCTGGTTATAGACCAGGAAAGCCCAGTGTGTGAGGCAGTGATCTGCAGCAAGAGCCAAGGTGTGCTCCACCCTCTGGGTCCCTGACTTTCCTCACCTTAACTCCCACACAGAATCACTTGTGACCACTCATTCCCCCTTCCCACAGCTCTCCTAGCTGCTTCCATGCTTCTTGGCCAAAAGAGAAAGAGAGTTCTACTCCCCTGTGTAATTCTGTCAGTTTCTGTCCATAGAACCCTCTGCATCTCTGAGTTAAGGTCTTTCCCCCATAGCCAGACCACCTCTCCAGGCCAGCACTCACTGGATCAGCACCTAAGTCTTTCTGGGAGTTCCAAGAGAAAGGATCATGTGGGGACCTTTGACTTCTATACTCAGAGTCAGATAAGAGCCTTGAAAATAGCTTCTTTCAACTGCACCTGGACTGAATGCCAAAAAGAGAGACCCTTCCTAGCATCAGTGTGCTATGCAGCTCCAGGACCCCTGCTGGTCAGACCAAGTCTTCTCAGTACTGTGGCCACTGTTAACTGTTTTCTAAGTCTCCTGTTCTTTCTTTTGTCTCTGCCCCTGACTGTGCTGGTTTCAACCCTGCAGCTCTCTTTCTCCCAGGTTTCTGCTCTCTACATTTTCTGGGATTTTATTTTTTGGTGGTGGGAGGGTGCAGTATGAGTCTTGAACACAGGGTTTTGCACTTACTAAGCAGGTGTTTTACCACTTGAGTCATGCATCAAACCCTTTTTACTCTGGTTATTTTAGAGACAGGGTCTTGCCTTTTGCCCAGAGTTGCCTGGATCAAGATCCTCCATCCTGCTATAGCTGCTTTGACAGGCATGTACCACCATACCCAGCTTTCTTCTGTTAAAATGGGGTCTTGCCATCTTTTTTGCTCTGCTGGCCTCCTGATCTCAGATTCCAAAATTGCTTGAGATAACAGGTGTGGGGTACTGTGTTGAACTAATGGTTGAGATGGGATCTCATGAACTGTTTTCCTGGTCTGGTCTTGAATCTTGAGCCTCCTGATCTTCACCTCCCAAGTAGCTAGGATTGCATGTGTGAACCACTGACACCAGGCTTGTTTTTTGGTAGTTGTTTAAATAAGTTTCCATCTGTTTGAAGTTGAAACTAAAATGGTGTTTGCTGAGACTTTCAGTCTTTTACCTTAGTCTAGACCTCCCCTTCCTGCATTCTTCAGTCACTGATACATTCTTTGTGTCCTTCTGTTCTGCAGGGGAAATAAAAAGAGTAATAGAGCTGGGGACCAGTGTTCACACCTGTAATTCTAGCTACTCAGGAGGCAGAGATCAGGAGTATCAAGTTTCAAAGCAAGTCCTTGCATAGAATGTGTTATTTAATTCTGAGAACAATTCTAAAAGGTATATCCATTATTATTAATTCAATTTTAGTGATAGGAAACTGAGCTTATGGATAAGATACAATTTTCCCAAAAGTCATTTGTTTTATCACTTAACCAGTGCACAGCCCATAATTTCTCTATCCTTTCACAGAGTAAGGGATCACTATCTCACTTACTATCAAATGTTGCCATGGAGATGAGTCATGGGGACCATTCATGGATGCTTGGAGCCATAGACAGAAGGCAGTTCCTGAAGAGGGGACTCTGGGAGAAGAGGGTCTTGACATGACCCTCAGTTGCAGTAACACTTCTCCCAGTGGTGGCACCTGATGGAACACAGACTTTCTGGTGATGTCCGATACCCTTTCCCTCGCTGAGTATTAAGATGGACACATTTCTCCCATCTCACAACTTTCTTGACATGATGATAGCATCCTAAATACTATTTTTTGAGACTGTGTGTGTGTCAGACACTGCAATTGCACTCACAAACATTGTCTCACTCTCTTAACAGCTTTGGGGGGGTATGTCTTAAGAATACACACAATGTATGTGAAAATCAATTCCCACACATTTGTTCCAATTCTGTTAATAAATTTGAAAAATTTCCCAGCTGAGTGGGCAAACATTGTACCACAATAGTTTTATTTGCTCTCATTTTTTTTGTCGTTCTTGTGGGATTTGAACTCCAGGACTCACATTTGGTGCTTGCTAGGCAGGCACTCTTACCACTTGGACCACTCTTCCAGCCCTTTTTTTGTGATGAGTTTTTTTGAGATAGGGCCTCGCAAACTATTTGTCCAGGGCTGGCTTTGAACTGTGATCCTCCTGATCTCTGCCTCTTGAGTAGCTAGGATTCCAGACATGACCCACCAGTGTGTGGCTCATTCTTTGCTTCAATATATCATTGAAGCATATAGCAGGGGACAAAATAGACCAAGTCATGACCCAAAACCCACATTCTTGATTGGGCATGATGGCTTATCATTATAATCCCAGTTAATAGGAAGGTAGATATTGGGAGAATCACTGTTCAAGGCCACCCTTTGCAAAAACTTAGCAACCCCACCCCAATCAATAAGCTGGATATGGTGACACAAATTTGTGATTCTAGCTATGGTTCAAAAGGCCATAGGTAGGAGGACTGTGGTCTGAGGCTGGCCCCAGATGGAAACAGGAGACCTTACCTGGAAAATAACTAAAACAAACAAACAAAAGTTGTGGTTGAGGCTCAAGTGGTGGAGTGCCTGCCTAACAAGTTCTAGGTCCTGAGTTCAAACATCAATACCTCAAAGAAACAATTTTTCTGGACAGAAGCCAGCAGCAGTATCCAATAAACAGAGAGCTACCACGTGGCAGTATGCATAAGAAGAAAAGTAAGAGAAAGCATATGGCCAGGGGTGTTGCTGTTTTCTAGCATAGTTGAGGGAAGGTGCTCAAGTATTCAAGCAGAAAGCCTGAGGCTGTAAAGAAGGACTCCTGTGGACAGTCAAGGGAAGTGTGTTCGAGGCAGAGGTATGTGTATATGTTATGAGGCAAGAACCTGATTGGTGTGCTTGAGGGAAGGTAAGGATACTGGAGCAGGGTGGTAGAAGGCTGGCAGAGTGGCTCAAGTGGTAGAGCACCTGCCTAGCAAGCATGAGGCCCTGAGTTCAAACCCCAATATCACCAAAACCAAACCAAACTAACCAACCAACCAACCCAACAGTGGTAAAGGGAAAGAGAAACAGAATCTTTGGTCAGAGAAGAAGCAGAGCCCACAATGAAGGAATTTGTGGGCATCATACGAATGTTGGATTTCTCCCTGAATGAGACAGGGAGCCATCACAGGACTCTGAGCAGAAGCGATGTAATGCAGTGTGCATGTAGAAGGATCAATCTCCTTTACTGAGAAGGGTCAAAACAGGGAGACCAAATCAGAAGCTATGGAAACCACCCAGGTGAGAAAGAATAATCACGTAGATGCCAGCAGGATGCTAGCAGATACAGCCTCAGTGTTTTCCTGGATGCTAAGAGAGAGATGCTTTGAGAGTTTAGAAGAGATCTCTGATGCTGAAACTGTTTCTGCCACTGTAACTCCCACTGCAATTCCTGTTATAAATCCTAAACCAACAAGAAAAGGTGTCAATTAGACAGGTTTTGGGCTTGGGACAAAGCTCAAGTAGTGGAGCACTTGTTTATCAAGAGCAAGGTCTGAGTTCAAACCCCAAAAATTTGAGGGGTTTTTGGCAGTAATTACTGCGGTTTGAACTCAGGGCCTCACACTTGTTAGGCAGGTGCTTTAGTACTTGAGCCACTCCCCAAGACCTGTTTTGTGTTGGATATTTTTGAGATGGGTCTTGAGAACTATTTGCTCATGGCTGGCTTCAACCCATGATCCTCCTGATCTCTGCCTCCTGAGTAGCTAGGATTACAGGTGTGAGCCACTAGCAACCAGCTATAAGTGCACTTCTGAGAGTCATTACTTCACAGCTGGTAGATAAACTGGTGACAAAATTGTACTTACTAGCTATCATTGTCATTTCTGTTAGAGGGAAGAGGTACAGATGCACAGGCAATGTAGCATTTGAGTTAACTGTGGTTGTGGAAGGGCCAACAGTAGGGACACACATAGCTCTCAAGAAGTATTGAGGACTGACAGTCGAGTCAAACATGTAACAAATTCTCATTGTTGAAAGTTCTGGCATTGAAAATGGGAAGCACAACCTGCCTGTGGTCACCTGCCACAGTCTTCAGACATGGTAGAGGTGTCTTGATGGGCCTTATTTAAGAAGGTGACAGCTGGTGGAGTGGCTCAGGTGGCAGGAGCACCTACCTAGCAAGCATTAGGCCCAGAGTTCAAACCTCAGTATCACAGAAAAAAAAAGAGGTGACAGTCTTACATTGCTGTCATAGGGTAATATTCTGGTGTGAAAGGAGGAAAGAATATATTGATAAATAGGGGGTGCAGTACTATCTTCCCAGAGCATTATCTTGCAGAACGTTTGCATAAGTGAACCCAAAGCCTCTCCCAGAGTTTGTTTCAATTTTAGGCTCTTGTACCGTCTCTATTATGATATGGCAGGAGTAAGATAGCACAGGTGGCTCCCTCCTTGATACGCTAAGTTGACACACACAGGTAGGTATAGGAGCCAGACCTGTACTCCTGTGTTTGACCTCTCCTGTAATGTTGCCTTTAGGCCATTGCCATCGGCTCCCAGAATGCAGCCTCCACTTTTCCACACATAAAAATTATCCCTCCAGCGGTTGTGGATGTAGTTCAGTGGTTAAGTGTTTGCCTAGCATTCACAAGGTCCTGAGTTTGATGCCCAGTACCTCAAAACGAAAAAACAAAAAATGACCCCTCCAGACCTGCCTAGGGTGGGGTTGTCCCCCACAGTATTGGAGGAAAATGGGTAGCATTGTCATTCAGTCCATTATGACAAGGCAGAGGCAGAAGAGGGACAGGACCAGGAGTAATCCAGGATGCAAAGTCAGGGATTTGTCCTCGGGTGAAGGAAGTCTGAAGGCTTCCCAGAATCCAGGCTTTCTCTGTAGCTCTTCTCCTGAGGCCTCCACACAACAACATTTTTGTGTTCCAATCACACCAATACAGACTTTCAATACAGGCTACAAAGCCCAATCCACGTTTTTAGGAAGTTGTTCTACCAATATGCCATTTCTCTTTGCTCCACTGAGTTTCTGCCTTAGGTTGCCTTGTGTTGATGTAACAGGACACCTGAGACTGGGTAATTTTTGGGGTTTTGGCCACACTGGGGTTTGAACTCATACTTGCTAGGTAGGTGCTATGCACTTACACCACTCCACCAGCCCAAGAGACTGGGTAATTTATGAAAAACAAGAATCTCCTCAGTTTAGGAGGGTGAGAAGTGCACATGACAAGAGTGGTAGCAGTTAATTCCTGAGCACCTGACAAAAGGTTCTACCTCCCATTACTTTTGCATTAAGGACTGAGTTCCTTAAACAGGATTTTTGGGGAAAACATTCAGACCACAGCACATGATGACATACCAATTTAAATTTGGTGTATGAGCACTGGTTTCTATTTCCAAGAAGTCATATTCACAACATATTAATTTAAAAACATAGGAAAGCCAGTGAAACAGGGAAAGACTCCCATATCAATAAACCACTCTTACTGATCACACTCTACTATTATGGCTTCTATACCGTGCCACCTGCCATCACTTATTTCCTTTACTGTCCTTAATATTTACAACTTGTAAATGAGCATTTCCACATTTGTTCAGCACCTTACAAATCTTTAACACCAGAACTGGCAAAAGTAGTTTTTTTCTACAAAAGGTACAGAGCATAGAGTGCCTGAATTATTCATGCTTCTCTCTGTATTGTATGGCATACTTGCAATTTTTGTCTTGGCAAATCTCCCAATGTTGCGAAATCCTACAAATCTTAGAAATATATGTGCCTGATTCAAATTACTACAACCTAAATGTTCCTGGTGAGTCACAATTTGAAAGAAATGTTACCAAAATCATTCTAAGTGGTTCATACTTTGTTGTTGTTGCAGTGGAGATTAACCCCAGGGACACAAACATGATCCAGAAGAGCCCTCTACCACTGAGCTACATCCAGAGCCACCTTCTTTTCTTTTCTGGTTTAGAGATAGAGTCTCACTCTGTAGCCCAGGCTGCCTTGGAATTCACTATGTAGCCCCGGCTCACCAAAAACTCATGATCCTCCTCCCTTGAGCTTTCCAATTCTGTGATTAGAGGCATGTGCCAGAACACCCAGCCTGGACTACTGAGTTTCAAGTAAGGCAAGAGGACAATCAAATCTAGAGTGGGAGAGGAATTTTCTGGCTGAGTTATGTCAGAATGGAAAATGTTGTTGGAATTCACCAACAGCCTAACTTGCATGACAGTTTACAGAGAAAGATTGAACCACAGGCAACACAGGGTTTACCAAAAATCCTATACTTCATAGTGATGATCTCTCAGTGCAATGTCCTAGTGTGTCAGCACACAACATTGGAACTGTAACAGAAATCAAGAAGACATTGGAATTGTAACAGAAATCAAAGAGATAACAGGAGAACACTGCAAATTTTGTGTTTGGTGTTGTTTTACAACAAATATGGCATCAAGTAGTCAGTGTTTAATATCCTTAGGAGTTGATAGTCTGCAGTATACTGTACTCAGTAAATTACATGAGATGTTCAATTCCTTATTAGAAACCAGGGTTTGTGAAGGATGATCTGGTCAGCCGAGGCTAATGGCAATTTTCTAATTACATTTCAGGTCGTCTTAGCCAAGGAGGGACAGTAGATTATGTATATTAAGTTAATTCTCACCATAATGATATTTCTTGCAATGATGGCTACATCAAGATAGAAACTCTTAGGTCAGAGAAAGTAGAATGCCTGGCTGAGAATGAGTTCCCCAAGATCAAGCTTCAGTACCACAAAAAAAAGCTAATCTCTTCAAAATTGTAGTTTCTACCAACTTATTCCTTGAAGTATTTTGACATGTAAATCAGCAGAACGCAATATTCTCAGATTTTTTTGTGCATTATATACAAAAATTTATATAGAGTACTGCCCATTATAGAATGTATGATTGACTAATAGTGGTATCATGGTCATCCTTGTTTTAACATGACAAAGAATTTGAACATGGCACATAAACAAATGAAGGTCTGAATGGAAACCCATGGTTTCATGGGTTTCATGTGCCTGGCTGAATGGAAACCCATGGTTTCATGGGTTTCATGTGCCTGGCTTCTGCATGCTCTTACCCTTATATACAGTTTTTGATTACTTAAGAAGAAACAAATATGTGCATGTGTTTGATTTTCTAAAATCCTGAATAATATATCCAATAGGACAAGAGACATAAGGAATTAAGTAGGAAAATTCAGAGGGCAAGTCAGGCAGGCAGTCCCCATGGGCAATGGCAGGGCTGCTGTCTGGTCAACAACAGCCAGGTCCCCAAATCCCAAATACGTAGATCATTTGTCTCTTCTCAAGCCCTGAGAAGCTCATGGAATTGACTCACTCCTAGAAAGCAGGGAGGGAAGGAAAGTGAGGACACTGGTTCCCTGAGGTTGCCTCATCCATGGCAGGGTCCCTTGGGGCCCCAGGATCCCTGTAGCAGAGGCAAGGCAGCAGGACCAGAGGAGGCAGTGGGCAGGAAGAGGGGTAGGGATAAATGATGGTGATTGGGCTCCTTCAGGATCCCTGTCCATCTGACTATGCCACATTGGTGCTCCTGCACAGGGACTTTAAACCAGGGCCTCTTACCAGGGTTCGGCAGTAACAAGTGTAGGGCCTGGAGCTCCAGGTGAATTTCCTTTTCTCCCATCCACCTGACTAGGAAGGACCTGAAGAACTAACATCCAGAAGTGACACAGAAAACTACCTTTTACACAGCTCCTCAAGCAATTTGAGTCTATGGAGCAGGAGACATCAAGACAGTGTGATGATTGCTCAGCAGACTTTATCTTTTGTGGATTTCCTGCTACATCATAGGTGGATTCTATGGAAAGGTGAGAAAACTGAAGTGCAGACAGAGGAGAGCTATTGCTCAGTCAGCCAGGATGTATATTGGCTTTTAACATCCCTTCTTGATCTGTCTAGTTGAGTAATCTTTGAGGTATCAAGTGTGAATCATGGACAATTGTAGACAGACAGAGATGTGTCCTTGGTAAATTAAGAGGAAAAGTCCCATTCAGATATATTGTGCACATGGGCCATCAAGGAAATCTCTGCTGTAGAAGGACTGAAACATGAGCCCCAAATAAAATTTTCTTCCTTTAACTTGTTTTTTTCTTAGGTATTTTCTCACAGGAATGCAGAGCCACCACTCTTCACTATTCAAGACTCCAGTAACTGAGGGATTACTAACCAGATCATGAGGAAGGAGGACAGTGTTTAAGGGTCCTACATGTAGGTACACTGAAAATTGACAGGCTTTGTACAGTAGTGGCAGAAATCACAATCTCTTTAATATACAAGACGAGGACAAACTGGCATCTAGTTACAACACACATTGTAATTCCTTCTTGTCCATTAGAATAAAGTACACATTGAATGGGGTAGATACAACATGAACACTTTCAGAAGTCACAAACATCTTGTGCATGTAAGGTCAACATGTTTCCTTATAAAGAAAAAGAAAACACCATAGAAATGGATGGGCATCTTTAAATGTATGAATGTTAATGGTCAGGCTTCAAGATTGTCAAAATAGAAACTCTCAGGATTATTTTGGCTCTTTCAAGGAATGGTGTGTAACTAACTGCTCCTAGATATGATTGCCTGCAGTTGGCTTCTGGAAAAAATCAATAGCATAGAAAAGGAAAGTTGCTTGATTAAAGAGGCTAAGGAGAAGAACAAAGCAAACTAATGAATGCCCAGGTTACTGGCACCTAGCACTATGGTGGGCTGAAGGGAATTCTCCCCTTGGAGGAGTTAAAGTTGACAGAGAAAGAATCACAGCATAGTAAAGAAGACTGCACATTGAAGGAAAAGAGTGAATGAACAGGTGATCTGAAGTCTGTACAATGAGGTAGCTCTGGAGAACAAATTTATTGAAGGTCAGAGCAAACCTTGATTGCTATAGTCAAGAGCCATCTGGAGAAAGGTCCTATTGTTAGGGAATGAACTGCCCTTGGGATCACCAGCCCCAGCAGAATCACACTGCAGGGTCCCTATGTACAAGCACCTTTCTGCACTTACTGAGATGCAATGGCCATGTGAACCATTTGTGGCTATTGGGGAGTGTCTCTGACACAAACACCCATACAGTTTTAGGCTTCATGGGCTGTGAGAGAAATGGAGTGCAGTACAGCCAATCAGCAACACTGCCCTCTGCATTGTGATGCCAGGCCAGATGTGGATTTTTTCTCAAAGGAGTTGGACCAGGAGATCTGCTTGGGAAGAGACTAGATAGTCACTCACTCCCAACAAGCCTCAGATCCAATACAGAATTGAGAGCTTCATTTGTTCTCCGTACCGTTGGTGAATTCCAGCAATGCATGGAGGTTTGGGCTTTGGTAATATTCCTAAGCACACAGTCTGAAAATGTTCAGGGTACATTTACACCTGCATGGAATGTGCACCTTCTGTCAAACCTTGGTTGGCAAGAAGTGTGCCCTGCAAGATGACATATGCCACAGCTGAATATGCAACCTAAAAGACTCCAGAGAGAAAATGCCTCAGCTGTCACATCAGTATTTTCCTAACATGTTCAGTGAGAAAGGTGACTTGCAGTCTACAGCCTGCTGTAGCTCATTTGGTGAAATCTGAGACAAATTAGAAGTACTTGCATGAGAGACTGACAATCTCCCTTGCAGATTCCAACCTTACAAGACCTGGGTGAAATGTTATCACCCAGAGGAATTTTGGCTAGTTTATTTTTCCCTATCTATTCTTTTATCTTTATTAGTGATTTCTCATAGTTTTTCTTTTATTTTTTTGTTTGTTCGAAAAGCAGGATAGTTTTCAAGATTGAAAGTATAAAGGGAGAGTAGATCCACCAGAGATGGGAGGGGTCCCAAGAGAGGCTGCCCCTTCCTTTTATCTCATTTCATTATTTTTTTTCTATAACTGATCTTTTCCTCCTCTCTGTCATTTTCCCTTCTGCATTTTATCCCCTTTTATAATTTGTATTTTTAAAAAAATTTTCCTTTTCATTCTACTTTGTGTTTTTTGTCTATTTACTCTTCAGTGATTCTTCTTCCCCTTTCTGGTCCTGGGGATCAAAAAGAGGGCTCTTTGCCCATTAGGCCGGTGTTCTGCCTAAGAGATATTCAACCAGCTCAGCTGAGAGTAATTTACCCCAAAGAGGTCACAACCCAGTCTCATTTGTACTCTGCTGTATGCTTTAAACTAAGGGAAATCCTAGCTACTTGGGAGGCAGAGATTGGAAAGATGTGGCCTCAAAGCCAGCCTGGACAAAATGAATGCAAGAACCTCATTTCAACCAATGACTACATGGGTGCTACCCACCTGTCATCCCAGCTTTATGGGGAATCATAAATAGGAAGGTGACAGAGCAGGTCGTCCTGGGGATAAAGCAAAAGTCTACCTAAAAATAACCAGTGCAAAAGGACTGGGGCATGGCTCAAGTGGAAGAGCGCTGCCTAGGAGGCATCACTAGACTCTGCATTGGGAAGAGATGCCAGATGCATATTTTTTCTCAAAGGTGTGGTAGGCCCTGAGTTCAACCCCCAGTACTGCCCCAAACCAGCAACAAAACAATAAAAACCAGTGGGGATATAACACCTAGCTGTATCAGAACTTTCAGCACAATTGGAGCAGCACATATCAGAATCACATTCAAGTAAAATATTGAAATAAACAGTGTCCATGGAATACACACCACCTGAAAGTGTTTTCCATGCCCATTGTAGGACGTACCTCAGATCATGTTCACCACATATTCTCTGTTCTATATCACACAATCCTAAATTACCAGAGGGACTCCACTCTTGGGAGACATAGGAGAACATGAGTTTCCCAGGCATTCACATAGAATGCCTTTTGTTGCAATTCACTAATCACAGCTGAGAAGCCACAGGGAGATTATACAATAAAGTCCAACTGGAATTAAAAGAACACTAGAAAACAAACCAATCCTCCAATACACATAAGAGAACAAGGGGTATTTATCCCAACAGATAGCAATGTGTATGCAGCAATCATATACAAGAAATATGCACCTTTTAAAATTCGTAATTCTATAAGAATGAATTCCAAGCATATTGAAATGGATGAAGTGCCAGATTAAGAATTCAAAAGATATTTTTTAAGGATTAATGAACTCTAGGAGAATGCAAAGAAAGAACAGAAGACCATGTTGTACATGAAACAGAAATTCTAGAAGGAAATAGAGATTTTGAGAAAGAACCAAAGAGAAGTCTTGGAAAACAAAAACTGTGTCAGTCAAATAAAACTGCAGTTCAAAGCCACAGCAATAGACAAGATCAAGAAGAACAAAGAAGCCAGGTGCCAGTGGCTCAGGCATGTAATCCTAGCTATTGAGGAGGCAGAGATCAGGAGGATTTTGGTTCTAAGCCAGCCAGGGAAAATAGTTCATCAGATCCTATCTTGAAAAAACTCATCACAAACAAGGGGCTAGTGCAGTGGCTCAAGGTGTAGGCCCTGAGTTCAAGTCCCCAGTACTGCAATAATTTTTTTAAAAAGAGCATAGAATATCAAAGATAAAAGATAAGTCTGATGAACTATCACATTCTGACCGTGACAAAGAGAAAATGGAAGAAACAATGAACATAATATACTGGATATCTTTGACGCCATTCAAAGACCACAGTTGCATGCAATCATAATATATGACAGAGAAGAGTTATAAGATAAAGAAACAGAAATCCTATCCAATGAAATAATAGCTGACATTTCCCCTAATCTTCGTGAGATTACAGATTTTGTTGTTTCAGATTTGTATTGACTGAATGATTACTGGTAGTGGAGTTTGAACTCAGGGCCCCAAAATTGCTAGGCAGGCACTCTACCACTTGGAGACACTGCACCAGACCTCCCCAAAACTTGGGAAAGATTTGGACATCCAAGCAAAGGAGTCATTTAGAACCCCAGGAGCTGATGCTTCCCCTTCTGTCACCCCTGTTCTTCCCCACCTACTTTTTTGTGGTAATGGGGCTTGAACATGGGGCCTTCACCTTCAGGCAGCCCACCAGCTCTATTTTTTGAGACAGTGTCTTGCAACTATTTGCCTGTGCTGGCTTAGAACCATAATTCTCCTGATCTCTGCCTTCTGAATAGCAAGGAATACAGCCATGGACCACAGGCACTTGGCACTTCTCCCATTTTTGATATACGTCTAGAGAACTATTTGCTCAGGGATCACTTGGAATTGAAATGCTCCTGATAGCTGCCTCCTGAGTAACTAGGATTATAAGGTGTTAGCGACCTGTACAAGGCTTGTGTTTATGTTTTTGAGTTTTTTCTTTTGGGGGGAGTACTGAGGTTTGAATTCAGGCCTTTTCATTTGCAATACAGATGCTCTATTGCTCTGGTTATTTTGGAGATGGGATCTCCCAAACTATTTGACTGGGCTTGCCTCAAAGGTGTCCTCCCAAACTGTGCCTCTCAATAGTTAGGATTACAGGCATGACCAATCAGTGAAAGGCTTCCTACTCCTTTTATACAGGTATTCATCCTCATATCAGGATGTGCAAGAAGGCAGCCACAGTGATGTTAAGTATAGCATTACTCACAGCAAGAAAGAAACAGAAGTAAAGTAACTGACATGAGTGTACAGACTGAGATTCCTCCCAGATGCTTTGAGAGGCTCCAAACCGATACCTCAGTCTGCTCTACAGGAGAGGTCCTAGGGGCTTCTACTCACTGGAAACACAAAGGGACAAGGCACAGGGCAGGTGTGTGCAGCTGATGATGCTCAGTTCTGTAGCCCTGGGTCACAAGTGAACTGCTAGATGATCCAAATGTTCTGATGAGGTGCCAGTGCCTAGGGGACAAAGAAGAGAGGTAAAATCAATACAAACAGAAAACAAAAAGGCTCAAGACATTCTTCTCTGCCTTCCTCTCATATGAAATGTGCACAGTCAACTATTAAGCACCCTTTGAAAAAGGCAACACGATGAAGTACTGTCTGTTAGAAACGTCACATGAGCAACAAGTAGTTGCTAATGCTGTGGAAAGGGGAAGGTGGTGTTGGGGAATGCAGGCTGGGCTGAGGATATTTCGGGAATTATGGTTAGAGGAATGAGGCGCAGGATGGGGGTGGTGGTGTTTGCACTTAAGACTACTTTCCATCTCTGTATAGCTATCCTTATCTCAACCAGCAAAACACTGGTTCCTTCCGATTATTGCTTATACTCTTTCTTCGACAAAATTAGAGATAAGGGCAAAAGGTTTCTGCCAGGTATTGAGGAGATGGGGGGTAAGGAGGGGTTGGAGTGTGTGGTAAGGGAGGGGGTGGGGGCAGGGGGGAGAAATGATCGAAGCCTTGTATGCACATATGAATAATAAAACACTAAAAAAATAAAAATAAATAGGGCATTTCCACTGGTAGGAACTCAAAATCTAGTCAGGAAGACCAGACGGGAGCACTGATAAAATAAGGAAAATATGAGAAGTACCACAAAAGGGGACAAACAAAGCTATAGGATTTTGTGAGAGATTACATCTGGCTGAATGGAACCTGTGAGGATGGCACAGCAGTGACATCTGAGCTGAGTCCCTTAGCCTGTGGAGTGTCCATTGTGGATCCACCCTGTATTTCTCCAGTTACCAAGAAAAAAAGAAGACTACTTTCCACAGTGTTTGGAAACAGGTGGGCCCAACATTTGGAAGGCAGCCTGGGATGTTCATGAACCAGTGATCCTACTGCACACCTCCACACCTAAGACAGCATGAAGCACATGCCCTGTCCTGACAGCCCCTCCCACAGCCAGAAGACCCCTAAGGTCACCACTCAACCCCCAATGCTAGAGGCGATCCCCGTCCAGCTGCCCTAGAAGAGGAATCATAAACACATACTGGGGAGACATAAACCACTGTTTACAAAAGTCCTCCCTTCTCCTTCAGGATGTGACCTGTGTGCCCTTTCCTTGGTTTTTAGGGAGATCAGCATCCTCCCTCTAATCTGCTTGAGTCTGACAATTCACAGGACCACAGAGGTTGTGGCAAAGCCACCTGAACATCCACAACAGAGGAGCTGCCGGGAGATCATTCCTAGATGGTCTCTGACAGCGAGTTTCAGTTAAAGACCCACCCAACATCATTCAAGCCCTCTCAATTTCCTCTGTATCTGGGGGGATTGGGAAGTCTTTATCTCCTGCTTCCAAGTGGACAGGGGTTGAGACTCTCAATGACATTACATAGCACCAGTCCATTTCTGCACAGCTGAGCTACATTACAATAACAAGTACTCTGTGGCCTATATGGGAAGGAGGACCAAATTCATTGCAGAAGAGGTACACAAATCTGAAATTGATGATGGGAAGGAATTATCAAGTATACCACGCCTCTAGTATATGTTATGAGCTAAATTGTATCCCCCTGCCCCTCGCCTGAGAAATTCACATCAGTTTCTTAACACACCATTTTAGAGGCTCCGTGAAGCAGAGGAGAAAGTGATTGAGGCTCCTTTATTTTTCCCTTTGCTGTTTTTTGGCTGCCCATCAAAGATGGATTGTTGCTGTCATGCCCAGTCAGAATGATGAGGAAAATAAATGCATACCATTAAATGACTGCCTTCCAAAACTCATTCAGCCTTTTAGGAGACACTTAGATTTTTTCTTTTCTAGTGCTAGTATAGGACAGTATGGTTGAATGACATGAAATTTCTCTAGTATTGAGAATAGGAAAACAGTTTCATATCCTTTTCTGTGTAACCCTCACTCCTTGTGAAAAAACTTCCTGGAATATTGTTGATCTGCAATTCTTCAATTATTCCTGGAAGGGCAGTACAGCTGATTGCTACCTGTGGTACTTGGGACAGGTAAGTAAGAGCTGTAGCAACATAGAGATTCATTCTGAGTAGTGTTACATGAAAATCAATGTGAGGTCTGAGATTCTGGATGTTAGCCAGCTTTCCAGTGGTAGGAAAGGCAGGCATATTCTGTTGCAGTCTGTACTGTGGGCCATGCAATTGATCAAGCCTCAGGACAGATCCGAGAGGAGACCTCATATTTGAACATGGACCTTGGTCTCAATAAGATACTCTTTAATTTTTCTTGTGATAGGTATGTTTGAGAAAGGGTCTTACAATTTTTACCCATTGGCTTCACACTGCGATTCTGACCTCAGCCTCTGCAGTAGCAAGGATTCCTGGTTTGAGCCACAGTTTCCTGGCCTCTGCAAACACTTAATTACCCTGACAGGAGTCAAGGTCAATGTGATGAGAAGGCATTTCAAAGGAAGAGAGTGTCAGTACTGTAATGTTTACTGTTTGATGAATACAGCATTAAGACAAATACTAAAGCAGGGATTGTGGCAGGATCCACAATCCAGAGGCGTGGTCCTATTCTGCTATTGCCTGTATCCAAAATTCATTTCTTCATCTCAGTGTCTATGGGCAAAGACATGAATGAAAAGAGACAGAGCCTGAATCATGTGCACTTATGATGAATTGAATAAGATATCCTGTTTTGTCTCTTTCTTCCTATTCTTCTGTCCAGGGTTTTAAGAGTCAGTGACTGTCAAGGATGTCACTTTGACCCTCACCCTGTAAAGTTTTTAAGGTGTAAGTTTGTAGTTATTTCTTAAATATTAATAAAAATTCAATTCTTTCAATAAATGTCTCCACCCTTGGCCCTTGCATTGGAAATTTCAGCAGCTCTGGAGTTCATCATACTGGTTTGACAGCTTTTTATCCTGCCAATGTGACACACCACACCTCAGGATCTCAATATGCAACCACATGGCACATCTACAATAATAAATATACAGAAACCAAGGAACTATGGTTTGTTTCGTTTTGTGGGAATATTTCGAGGCATTCCATGGAGTGATATTAGCATGCCACGAATAGAGCTCAACAGGAAAAATCACTGCATCGCTGTGTGGAGAGCAGTTGCATCTGGAACTTGTGGTGGAGTACTTGCTTAAAACATATGAGCTGAAATTCCAACCAAACTGCTATACAAAGACAGTGTAGAACTGAGTGTGTGACAAAAAGTTAAAGTCTTTGACCAAAACTGATGTGGAGCCAGGGGTCTGCTATCACCACCCTCAGTAAGCTGAGGTAGGAAGATCACTAGTTTCAGGTACCTGAGCTACATGTTGTGTTTTGTGATACCTTGGCCTTCGTAGCAAGCTTCAGTCACAAAAACCAAAGGTGAACGCCATTTGTGTGTCAGACCTATGATCCTAGCTACAGAGGAGGCAGAGTTCAGGACGATCATTGTTGAAGTGTTGTGGAGGGAAATAATTCAGGACACCCCATCTTGGAGATACCCAACAGCAAACAGGGCTGGTGGTGTGGATCAACAGGAAGAACACCTGCCTAGCAAGCATGAGGCCCTGATGGCAAATCCAAGGGTCACCAATATAAAAAATAAATAAATGAATACATAAGAGACAAATAAGAAAATGTGGTGCATGTTCTAGACCTAGCCTCACTCGAGGTATTCTCTACGCTGTATGACAAATGGCATTAGCACCACCTCAATTTCACATAGGATCCCATGCAGGTGTTTCACATGGGGAGATGTTTTGAAGCAGAAAATTTGTGAATTGAGGATCAAAGAAAAATGGAAAAGAGGACATCAAAATCTGGGTTACATACCGCAGGTGTGTAGATAAAACTCGCCACCACTTTAAGTCGTTCCAAAAAATCAATCTAAAGGTCAACACATATCATTTTTCATAAAGAACCTTACAGCAAATTTTAAAGTCATCTGAATGTGTCTGTGTGTATGAAATTAGCCTAGACTCCTCTTAATTGTAACAATAGGAGCAGCCATCATTATCTGATACTAATGTATGCTATTAAAGTATAATATTGAAATAATCAACACCAAGAAATCACAGTACATGTAATTTTCATGGAAGAATGCATGTGAATGTATGTTTCCTATTGTTTACTATGTGAAAAATAAAATTAAATGTGTTCTGACCATCTCAGACAACACACAGGAGGACCTCAGTATGGGGACAGAAGCATTTATATGTACAGAGACATTTAAGAAAGACAGATCCCTTCAGAGGTGTAAGGCTCAGTCATCCAGCGACTACTTTATGTGTTAAACTGGGCTTTGAACAGACCAGGGCAGCAGTGGGCACCTGATGAAAGTCAACAAGGAAGCCCTGGGCCAGAACTAAACGGCCAGAGATGATCCAAATGTTCAGATCAGGTGCCAGTGCCAAGGAGACAAAAAAGCGAAGGAAAAGAACAAAACACAGAGAGGACACAAAGAGGGCTCAAGAGATTCTTCTCTACCCTCCTCTAATGTGAAATATGTGCACAAACAGAGAAATATTCACACCCTTTGAAAAAGGAAAAAGGATGCAATACTGTCTGTTAGAACTGTGCCTGAGCAATGAATCGTTGATAATGCTGCGGAAAGGGGAAGTCGGTGCTGTGGGATATGGGCTGGGATGAGGATGTTTAAGGATTGATGGTTAGGCCAAAGAGGCGCTGGATTAGGAGGTGACGGTGGTTGTATTTAAGACTGCTTTTCACTTACTTGGAAAGTTGGGGACAAAAGCGTGGACCCACAGGAGGAAGGCAGCCCGGGGTGGGCATGGACCACACATCCTACCATGTCCACATGCCCGCTCACCTCCCCGTCATCCACAAGTAGGGAGAGCGTTAGGCCCGCGCCCTGTCCTGACAGCCCCTCCCCCAGCCAGAAGGCGCTAAAGGTCGCGTCCCCAACCGCCAAGGCCAGAGGCGACCCCGGTCCAGCTGCCCTCCAGGACTCACCGACGCGGAGTGGGGAGACGCCAACCGCTTGCTACAAACTGCCGCCCTTCTCCTTCAGGACGCTGACCTGCGCCCCATATCCTTGGTTTTAGCGTGCCGGGCGACCTCCATGTAATTTGCTTGAGCCTGACAAGTCACCTGAACGGCCCCAACAGAGGACACAGCCTGGACACAAGTCCTAGTTGTTCTCTGACAGCGACTGTCAGTTTAAAACCCGCCCCAGATCGCTGAAGCCCGCCCCGTGGCCTCTGCTTCTGTGTCCGATTGGGCAGCCTACATGCCGTGCCTCCAATCGGCAGAACTCTTCGCTACCGACGAAATCTCAGCATCCCCATCAGCGCCTCAGAGGCAGCGCAAACCACCGTCCTGCCTGGCGGCTCCAGGTGGCCCAACCTGCCTGGCGCTAACCTGCTACAGGACGCCATCCCTAGGCTGCAAGTCTAGTTGTCACAATGGTTACCATGGCCACCTCTCTGACGCCAGCTCAGCGTCAAGAAGCGTTTGTGTCGCCATTTCGCTGTTTGCTTCCTCACGCAGATCCGGACCCATTCAGTTACAGCTGTCTGAGAAATAATTTTGTGCTGTTCACTGACAGTCCTCAGAAGCTCATACAGCCTTTTCGGAGACACGTGGAGCTTTCCGTGCAGGAAGGATATGTAAATCTAGACATGACATCAACTTTCTCCACTTTGAAAGCCTGCACACCTCTAGGAGATTCCACGTCAGCCAGGTGCCTGTGGCTCCCGCCTGGAATCCTAGCTACTCAGGAGGCAGAGATCAGGAGAATCGGGTACGACTGCAGCCCAGGCAAGTAGTTCTCCAGACCCCATCTGGAAAGAACCCATCACAAAAATAGGACGTCCAGTGGCTGAAGGGGTGGGCCTTGAGTTCAAGTCCAAGTACCCCAAGTAACCAAACAAATGAACAAGCAAACAAATGAAATAATATTTCCGACTTAAACATTTCTCCTCTCTTTGGACTATGAACAGTAATGAGGCCACTAATCAACAAATATGTGAAAGAAGTTGACAGCATTTTGGATAAACCATCACTTATTTGTCGAAAATATTTGTAAATACTGCATAAGTTCTGGAACAGCAGTGCTACTGGCTGGTGCAGGGGGTACTTGGGACAGGAAAGTAACATAGGTAAGTAAGAGCAGTAGCAACACGCAGATACCTTCAGATTCATGTAAAGTGAAAACAAATGTCACATTTGAGATTCTGGATTTGTGCAATGTGCAGGTGAGTAGTGAAGGATGCAGATTTTGTTGGAATCTGGACTGTGTGTCCTACAAGAGGTTAATCCCAGAAATTGAAGGCCAGGAAGGAGGAAAACAACACGTCCAATGTGCTAGAAGGAGAAAATTGCCAAGCAAGGATATTATACCCAGCTAAACTTTACATCTTTCACAAATGAAGAAAGACATTTCAAGACACAAAAGCTGAGGGAGTTCATCATGAGATCAGCCTTAAAAAATGCTAACAGAGGTTCTTGTAGCTAAAAAGATGCTAAAAAAATTATAAACCATATGACATTATTAAACCCACAGGTAAAGGTAAAGTTTTAGTCAAATTTAGAATCATCTAATACCATGAAGGCAATGTGTAAACGATGTTGAATTTCAGAATAAATTAAAACACAAATCTATTAAATACTTATAGCTGTTTCAGCTGCTGCATCAGGACAACCATATGCATAAAAGAACCTAGGGGTACTGACTCACCTGCATGTTCCGGTTTGCACAGCCACAGATCGATGCAGATCTGGAGGGGGCCATGACACTCAGCTCCAGCCCCTGAGCTACAGCCTGGGAACTGTCCTGCCTGCATAGGAACCGGTGCTGCCGACTTGGCCTTGCCAACCTCAGTTCCACAACAGAGCCTGCCACATCCCTGAAGCCTGGCCCTGACCCTTCCACCTGGGGTCTAGAAGTGGTGACACCCAGTTGGGTCCTCACCAGAACATGATGCATGGATCCCAAAGGAGACATGTCTATGAATGCCCAGCAGGGTGACCCTTATTGTATTATAAATCATAGACATTGTCACATAAGTGACCCCAGCAATCTCAACTGTGGTGTGAAAGGATGTTGATTACTCAGGAACTTTGTACATGTGACTTTGAAAACTGACCTGAGGATGGCAGTTTCACTTGTGGGCCCTGAATAATCCTGACTCATTTTCAGCCTCACCTGGCCATGGACCACAGCAGCATGGTTTACCAGAGACCCATCCAGTGCTCTAACAGCAGAACTCCCAGAAATGGAGAGAAAACCACACTCATCAGCGTGGTAGGGAACAGGCACAAGATCTGCAAACCTTTAAGCAAACTTCTAAGCAAACCTCATCAAAACACCAGCCAAACACAGAGCCAAGGTCCTAGAGACAAACCAGAAAGGACATATACCCGCTAGAGCCCCTGGAGCAGGCCTCCTAAGGGGATCACAGCAGTCCACAAGACCCACGTCAAGTCCTGTTCAACCACTATCAGAAGCAATTCTATCAGTCAGACAACCTCATAAGACTTCAACTAGCAAAAAAAAAGTCTGTAAAGACTGAAAGGTAAGGTGCTGGTGGCTCACACCTGTGATCTTAACTGCTTGGAAAGCTGAGATTGGCAGGATGGTCAGCACAGGAAAATGCTTTGAAAGACCCAACCTCAAAATAACCAGAGCAAAATGGACTGGAGAAGTAGCTCAAGTGGTAGAGCACCTGCTTTGCAAGCTCTGGACTCCTGCATTCAAACCCCAGACACACCAAAAAAGACTGAAAGAAGGACTTTTTCCTTCATGTGCACAGACACCAACACAAGGCTATCTGGATAAACAAGAATTAGGCAAACGTGACAGCACTACAGTAAAATTAAAGAAAGTTCCATCAATTAGCCTCTTAGAAATGGAGAAAGAGAAAAATACCTGAACACAACTCAAAATAATTATTGTTACAAAGTTCAAAGAGATGCAAGGAAAATAAAGAACTAAACACAATGAGTAAAACAATGTATGAAAAATGGGAAGTTTGATAAAGAAACAGACACAGGACCCGAGGGAGTGGTTCAGTGATAGTGCACTTACCTAGCATATGTGAAGATGTGGGTTTGATTCCACAGAACCAGAAAGGGAGGGAGGGGAATCACATACATCCTGGAGCCAAAGAAGAAAATGAACTAAAAATACAGTAGACAGCTTGAACAGCAGTCTCAATCAAACAGAATAATTAGGAATTTCAAACATAAAAGATTAGGAATTATCCAATTAGAGCAACAAAAAGTGGGAAACAGTTGAAAAACAGTGAAGAGAGTTTCAGGGGCCTATGAGACAATGCAAAATTCAATACTAAATATGGGAATATCAGGAGAGACAGAAATGCAAAGAAATACTGTCTAAAAACTTTGCACATCTTAGGAACAATATGGACATGTAGATTCAGGACCACAAACTATTCCAAGGAAGATCAATTCAAAAAATAAGGATAATCCATGACACAATATAATCAAATTGGCGAAAGTCAAAGACAGAATCTGACAGCAACAGGAGTGAAGAAACTCATCATGTATGAGGGAACCACTATACAGATAGGAGAACAGTTCTCAACAGAAATTGAAGGCCAGGAAGGAAGAAAATAACAGGTCCAAAGTGCTAGAAGGAGAAAATTGCCAAGCAAGGATATTATACCGAGCTAAACTTTCCATCTTTCACAAATGAAGAAAGACATTTCAAGACACAAAAGCTGAGGGAGTTCATCATGAGATCAGCCTTAATTATGCTAACAGAGGTTCTTGCAGCTAAAAAGCTGCTTGAAAAATGGTATAAAACATATGGCATTATTAAACCCACAGGTAAAGGTAAAGTTTTAGTCAAATTTAGAATCATCTAATACCATGAAGGCAATGTGTAAACGATGTTGAATTTCAGAATAAATTAAAACACAAATCTATTAAATACCTATAGCTGTAATATTTTGTTACTGGAGATTCGATATGTGCCATGTTCAGGTTTGCACAACTACATCCGATAGCAGATCTGGAGGGGACCATGACACTCAGCTCCAGCCCCTGAGCTGAAGCCTCTCTAAAACCTTTGCACAACTTAACAGAGATATAAAATGATATTAACAGCATAAAATATGAGTACTACAGAAATCATGGTACAGAATCCTCAAAGGAAATTATAGTTAAGTGTTGTTAATTGGACTCAGAATATCAAAAACATAATATTTTAGGTAATTCCTGTGGTAACTACAAAGAAAAAAAACCTGTAATAGAGGCACAAATGACAAACAGAAAAGCATCACAGCCAGGACTGGTGGCTCTCGCCTATAATCCTGTCTACTCAGGAGGCAGAGATCAGGAGGATTGCCATTCTAAACCATCCCAAATAGTTGGAGACCCTGTCTCATAAAATCCCATCACAAAAAAGGCTGAAGTGTGTAGTGGCTTAGGTGTAGGCCCTGAATTCAAACCCCAGCATCAGAAAAAAAAAGAAAAAAGAGCATCACAGCATGTGACTAAAGAATACAACAAATAACAAAGGAACACAAGATTGAAAGGAAAAAGTCTGTAATGAAAGTGAAGACGGCAGACTAGTACCATCCACCAATCATCTAGCATCTCTAGGAGATAAATGTTTTAGTTGATGAAAATAATTTTTCAAATATTACTGGAAAAGTAAGTACTTCATTGACATCCAGAATGTGTCTTACTATGTAGCCCAAACTGGCCTAGAACTCGTGTTCTTCCTGTCTCTGCCTTCCAAGTGCTGAGATTATAGATGTGCACTACCATGCATGACTCCTAAATGATACATTTGCTTGATGATTGCTGGTGCAAAACTCTGAGAAACACTGTGATTCTTGCCAGTTGACACTCTTTGGCACCATCGTCCTCTCTGTCATTGACTCATATATTCCATCTTGGCTCATCATTTGTAGGTAGTGATGTTGTCTCTTCTTTCCAATATTTATGCAATTTTTTTCTTCTTCTTCTCTTATAGCACAACACACAGCTTACAGGTCAGTGTGAAAAGAGCAGAAACAGCAGTGAGTGTCCTTGGGTTCTTCCTGATCCTAAAATGAATGTAAGTTTCTCCATTTAGCATGCTGTGTACTAGTTTCCTGGTACTTAGGTAAGCAAGTCCCTTTTTATTCTGTTTTCTGAAGTGGTCTCTTAAAACTCAATAGAAATTACATTTTAGAAAACACATTTTTTTCCAAGAATGGAGTAATCAAGGTATTTTTGTTGGTGGGTAGTATGAGTCCTATGATAGGTTTTCTCATGCTGAGCCCCTTGTCATTAATAAGATTAAACACCACCTGTCAGTCATGATAAACACTGTGTTAACACACATTTGTCCTTGACTAGGAAATTTTTACCCTGCATGTTACAATATTGCATGCATACATAGCTGAAATAGATCTATATCCCCTTTAATCTCCTTTTTTTTTGTAGGACTGGGGTTTGAACTTGGCTTCATGCTTGCAAAGTAGGCACTCTTCCACATGAGGCACACCTTCAGTCTATTTTACTCTGGTTATTTTAGAGATGGGGGTCTCATGAACTATTTGCGCAGGCTTTCCTCAAACCTCAATCCTCCTGATCTCAGCTTCCCAAGTAGCTAGGATACAAGTGTGAGTCACTGACACCCAGCTTCATAAACATTTTCTTTGGTAGTGCTAAGGTTTGAACTCAGGGCCTGGAGCTTGCTAGGGCAGTCACTCTACCACTTGAACCATACCCGCCAGCCCTTTTTGTGTGTGTTGGGTAATTTTGAGATAGAGTCTCCTAAACTATTTGCCCAGGGCCTCGGACCTTGATCATAGCTAGGATTATAGATGTAAGCCACCAGTATCTGGCATTATTTTCTTGATAAAATGTTTTGATAAATAAATGGAAATCTGGACTGATGGAGTTGCTCAAGTGGTAGACTGCCTGCCTAGCAAGCATGAAGTCTTGAGTTCAAAGCCCAGTATCACCAAACAAAGAAAAAAAGCTTTATATTCCCTCAAAGTACTACTTTAGGAAAAAATGTTAATTACTTAAATTATCAGTTAATTCTACTACATATTGTTAATTAATTTTATGATTTATTGTTGAAACAATATACCTATATAATAATATACTTTGCATGAAGAACATACAAACCCCACAGAATGGGAGAAAATCTGCGCCAGCTACACATCAGATATAGGATTAGTACCCAGAATATACAAAGAGCTAAAAAAAAAAGTTAAACACCAAAAGAACAAATAATCCATTTAATAAATGGG
The DNA here is from genome assembly GCF_047511655.1 of Castor canadensis. Classification (NCBI taxonomy): domain Eukaryota; kingdom Metazoa; phylum Chordata; class Mammalia; order Rodentia; family Castoridae; genus Castor; species Castor canadensis. The sequence goes on from NC_133399.1 coordinate 15,108,668, forward strand.
GAAATGTATTGATAGTTCTCAGAAGTACAAATGGTTAATAAACACATGAATAAATTTTCAGCATCCTTAGCCATAAAAGAAATGCAAATCAAAACCACACTGAGATTCCATCTCACCCCAGTCAGAATGGCTATCATTAAGAAACAAACATCAAGAAATGCTGGTGAGGATGCAGGGAAAAACAGAACCCTCAAACACTGTGGGTGAGAATGTAAATTATTGCAGCCACTGTGGACATCAGTATGGAAGTTCATCAGAAATTTACAATCAGCTGGGCACCAGTGGTTCATGCCTGTAATCCTAGCTACTCAAGAGGCAGAGATCGGGATCATGGTTCAAAGCCAGCCTGGTCATACGATTCAAAAGACCCTATCTCAAAAAAAAATCACAAAAAAGTAGGACTGGTAGAGTGTGGCTCAAGGTATAGGCCCTGACTTAAAACCCTAACACCACACAAAAAAAGTTACAACTGGATCTCTATACCATTTGGGTATATATCTGAAGGAGTGTAAATCAACGTATAAGAGTATAAGTCAGCTTTCATGTTTATTGCAGCTGTCTTCACAATAGCCATGTTTTAGAATCAGCTTCCAGACCCAACAATCAATGAGTGGATAAAGAAAATGTGGTACATATACACAATGGAGTATTATTCAATCGTAAAGAAGAATGAAATTATGCTATTAGCAGGAAAATGGATGGACCTGGAGGTCATCATGTTGAGCGAGATAAGACAATCCCAAAGAGCCAAGTGTCATGTTTTCACTCGTGCTGAATCTAGACACAAAACTGATGATGATGATGATGGGGAGGAGGAAGCATGAGTGTAAAAGGGAGACTGGGAAGGGGGAATCAAGAGGAAGAGAGTGGGGAAGGGAGAAAGACTGTATGGGGGTATAAAAATGATCAAATCACTTATAAACACACACACACACATATATATATATATATGTACATGTGTATATATACATTCATGTAGAGGTGGAATAATGAAACCCACCAAATACTATTTGGGAAAGGGGATGGAGAGAGGAGGGTTATGGGAATATTATGAACTTGTTCAAAGTACACTGTACTCATGTATAGAATTATCACAATGAAACCTCCTTGTACTGTTAATCTATTGTAATAAAAAATGAGAAAAAAATCAGATTTGAAGAGCTATTCCTTTCCTAGGATTTGTGATTTTCAGCATTTCAATCTATATAATACTTTTGCTTTGAAATTAAAAGTTTTCTTATGTCCTAACACAAGGTCAGTGTTTTTTGTTTGTTTGTTTGTTTGTTTTGTGGTACTGGGGTTTGAACTCTGGGCCTCACATTTGCTAGGCAGGCACTCTACCACTTGAACCACGTCACCAACCCTTTTATGTATTGGTTATTTTCGAGATAGGTTCTGGCGATGTATTTACTCAGGGCTGGCTTTGAACCATGATTCCCTCTGATCTTCTCCTCCTGAGTGACTAGGCTTACAGATGAACCACTGCCACTTAGCTTAAGCTCAACATTTGAAAAAGGTGTATGTTTGCCTGAAAAACCATTTATTCTGTGTCTTATAAGGTATCTAACTATATCTAGAACTAAAGTCTGAATACTGTTAACTATACAAGATTGCATCAAGATGAGCTGGCAATGTAGCTCAGTGTGCACAAGGCCATGGATTTGACCCCCAGCACTACAAAGTAAATATAAATAAATAAATCCATCACTCTGAAAATTGGATTTCTGAATTTTGAGTTAAAATTTGCAAGTACAGGACTGGAGGCATGGTTCAAGAGGTAGAATGCATGACCCTGAGTTCAAACATCAATACTGCCAAAAAATTAGCAACTATAATAATTTATGTATTGATTATTTATGTATTTACAACTCATTGAAGTTGTGTTGATTATATATTAGCTGATATTCTAAGGAAATAGTTATAGAGATTTTAAAAAATTTATCCTGGTAGGTGCAGTGCTCTGCTACCCAGTGTAAATATCATTATTTGCATGCCTGTAGGTTTGTGTGGCTTTTTAAAGTTCAGTATACATTTAAAAACTGAAAGATTTCCTTACATCCAAAATAATCAGACCGTGCTTGCAGATTAAATTGATTATGCCTCAATGTCATGCAGACCTATCATTCAAACTATAATCAACATGTTCTCTGTTGTCTAAAAGACACAAGTATGACTGGTTTATTTAAATGATAATCCAATCATTTTTCCAGTGAAAGTGACAGTAAAGTCTATTAAGAAAGGTTTACACATTCAGGCACCATGCCTGTAATCCTAGCTACTTGGGAGGCTGAGATCAGGAGTGTCATAGTTCAAGCCAGCCCAGGCAAATAACTTGAGAGACCCCCACACCCCCAAAATACCTAGAGCAAAATGGACTGGAGGTGTGGCTCAAAGTGTAGAGCACCTGTTTTACAAGCACAAGCTGAGTTCAAACACTAGTCCTACCAAAAGAAAAAAAAGTAATACACTTCCAATAGGCTGAAAGCAGGTCATCTCTAGAGTGAGAATGAGGGTGGTCAACAACCCAGTCCTATGTCATGCACAACATTTGATTGCCATGCCCTTGAATTTCTCCCCACTCTTTTAACCACCCTGATACACTGATGTGAACAGACACTTTTCTATTGCTTTTTGCTGATTGTTATTAAGCTTGTTCATTGATATTCTGTGCAAGGACTGTTATCTGGTGTTCCTTTTGTCACAGTATTGGAAATAGACACGTTTATAGGCAGATACCTGCATTGTTTAGTACTTTTCTAACATATGGAACGCTTCACTAAATTACATGTCCTCCTTGCACAGGGGCCATGCTAATCTCTGAATCATTCCAATTTTAGCATATGTTCTGCTGAAGAGAACACTTCTGCAGCATTTTGACATCATCCTTCCTAGATCTCCTAGGCTTGCTTTTATGTTTATACCCTAAATCAGCAACATTACCCAGATCTGTGCAATAGAAGTTATGAACACCAGTAAGCAAGTTCCTAGAAAACACGTGAGAAATCCTTGACACTTCAAGTGTGAACCTTGAATTCTGGTAGACAGAGGTGTCTTCATGGTTGGTTCAAGTAAATAAGTCCCACTGTGAGATACTGTGTGCTGTATGACAATGACACATTACATGGGCCACCAAGGAAATCTCTACTGTATAGGGACAATGATTGTGGAGCCCAGGATGAAATTTATGTCATGGTCATACAGGCTTAAGCTCACCTGTTTGCCACTTGGTAGTAAAGGAAGGAAGACGTTGTTGGCATCAGGGCTGTGAGTCATAGAAGTGGTTAAACACAACAGCAGAGTCCAGAAGAGTCCCAATATTTGTCTGTGGGTTTTGGCCCCACACAGGTACTCTGTCATTGGTTCCTATAGAGATGTTCTGCCCTCTGTCTCTCATTCACACAGATGCACAGGTCATGCTTGGTGAGGTGGTGCACCTTCTATTGGTCCAAGGAGACTGGGAAATCCAACAGTGCCATGCTGATCTGCATGGAGCTCTACAACAGAGTGCTCATCAGTCAGCCAGGAGGCATCAGCACCCTGGCTCGTTGTGCCCAAATGGCTCAGTGAAATTGACCAGCAGGGACCATCTAGGAATTAGCTCCAAGCTTTCTCCTCTGTTGAGGATGTCCGTCTGCTTGTTTCTCATCCTCTAATAACTTCAGAACTCTAAGAGTCAAACATATTCTAGGGAGGACGCCGGACACCCTAGAAGCAAGGACAGGACATGCAGGTCAGCGTCCTGAAGGAGAAGGGAGGCAGTTTGTAACCGTCGGTTTGTGTCACCCTACTATTTGTTCATGAGTCCTCTTGTATGGCTGCTCAGGGAATTGACTCAATCCTAGAAAGCAGAGAGGGAAGGAAAGTGAGGACACTGGTTCCCTGAGGTTGCCTCAGCCATGGCAGGGTCCCTTGGGGTGCCAGGATCCCTGTAGCAGAGGCAAGGCAGCAGGACCAGAGGAGGCAGTGGGCAGGAAGAGGGGGAGGGATAAATGATAGTGATTGGGCTCCATCAGGCTCCCTGTCCACCAGGCTATGCCACATTGGTGCTCCTGCACAGGGACTTTAAAACCAGGGCCTCTTACCAGGGTTCAGCATTAACCAGATGAGCTACCTTTTCTCCCATCCTCCTGACCAGGAGGGACCCGAAGAACTAACATCAATCAGTGACACAGAAAACTATATTTTATATAGCTTCTCAGGCAATTTGAGTCCATGGAGTAGGAGACATCAAGACAGTGTGACGATTGCTCAGCAGACTATCTTTTGTGGATTTCCTGCTACATCCTAAGGTGGGTTCTTTGGACAGGTGAGAAAACTGAAGTACAGACAGAGGAGAGCCATTGCTCATTCATCCAGGATGTCTACTTGCTTTTAACATCACTTCTTGATCTGTCTAGCCAGAGACTAATAGAAAAATGGCTGGGGAGAGGCAGATGAAAGAGAGACAAGGAGTTTGAGAAAGGAGAGTCTCCATGCCACATCTATGGGGTGTAAAGAATAAGGAAGGCATCAATGGGCCAGATGAGGTGAAGGTGAGAAGTTAAGGATGACAGGACACAGACAAAAGACAGGGAAGAAATGGCTGAGATGGGAGATGGTCACAGAGAGGAAAAGAAAACAGTTTCATAAGAAGAGCTACCCATGACAGAGCAACAGGTAGAGCAAGATGGTGTCTGAGAGAGAAGGCAGACCCAAACCATGGTTCTGAATTGGGGTTGACTCTGTCCCCCAATGGACATTTGGCAATGTGTGATATCTGATGGTCACTATTGGGGTATAGTACTGGCATCTAGTAAATCAAGGTCAGAGATGAATAAGTAACACTGTCCTAATTGTCCCTATGCTAAACTTGGGTTATACTACTTAGGGATTTTTTGAGCAGGACATTTACATGCCCGGCTTAGTCCCCAAGTTTCTGGATGTTAAACTGAACACATCATACATTTCCCCTAAGTGCAAGAAAGTTCTATTTATGCCTGTTTCCCTTCAATTTTTCCCTCACCTCACTCTCTTTCTCTCTCCCTCTCTCTCACTTTCTAGCTCTGCTTCTATCTCTCTGTTATACTCACAAAATCCACATAGTATCCTCCATATTCTTCTTTCTTCCATTTTCCCTCAAGAATCCCTGGAAGCCACAGACACTTTATTCTCTCTCTGGTTTTACATTTTCTAGAATGAATAGATCTCCCTTTTAGCTACATCTAATCTGTGTCATGCCACAGGGTGGCATTTTCAGCCCTCAGCTGTCACCTCCAGATGTGACCCATCTTCATCTTCTCATAGTTCATTCTTTTTGTGGATTCTTGGGATGTTTGGTCACATAAGGAGAGACAGTGTGGGCATGATTTACAATGGAGAAGGGTCATCTCCTTCTTCTGAGAATAGCTTCTGATTTTCATTAATAGCCACCAAGAAATAATGAGATAATAATAGGTCAGGAGAAGACATGCATTGTCATCAGACAAACCAAAGTTCAGATCCTGGTTGCCATACTGCATGGGGCATGGTACCTTGGCAAGTGAGGGTGATCTGGGCATCCAGCACATCTGAGGTATTTTATCTGAGGTTAAACTAACCGAAAGTTGATTGACTACATTTTTTAACTCTGATATTTTTTATGACTATGATTTTACCTTCTATTACAGAGGTGGAAGGGAGAGGGAAAAAGGGTCAGTAGGACGGGAAATAAGGAAGAGTAATAGAGGGGGCAAATACAACCAAATACAGTATATTCATGTATGAAATGTCATAATGAGACCCCATAGCTTTTTGGTATGGAACTGGGATTTTAACTTGGTTTCACACTTGCTATGTAGGTGCCTTACCACTTGAGCCACTCCTCCAAACCCTGAAACCCATTATTTTGTGCAATTTAATATAGGCTAATAAAAACTGATATTTTGGCAGTTTTGAAGATGGAACCTAGGGACTTGCACATGTGAAGCAAGTGCTTTATCACTGAGCTGCATTACCAGCTCTAAAAGTGATTTCCTATTGTGCTAAAAATGTACATAAAATTTACCATTTAATCAACTTTTGAGGCATAAGGAAGAGGGTTAGCAGGGACTGAGGGGTTGATCAAAGAGGAAACATTTGGAGGTAGATAGAAGGAATAGATTTTGAGATCTATTATAGAGCAGGGGGAATAATTCTGTCATCAATTGTATATTATATGGTTCAAAATCAGCAAGAGAGCAATATTTAAAACTTACCATGAAAGAGGGTGGGTCATAGTCAGTGGTAGAATGCTTTCCTTGCATACATAGACCCTGGGCTTCAGCCCAGCACTTCAAATAACACCTTAAAATTTAAAAAATAAGCCAGGTACCTGTGGATCACACCTGCAAATCTAACTACTTGGGAGACTGAGATCAGAGGATATGAGCCCATGTCTTCTTCCTTCCATCTCCCTCTGTCTGTTAGTTATGTTGTATAGACTCTGACATGCCTCATGGGGGCTGGAAACAAAACATTTTCATTTCTGTCACTTTCCTTAGAACAACACAGTCTGTTGCATCTGATTCCCCCAAGAATAACCCCAAAGAAAGAATCAGACTGATGGAAATTAAGATAAAATTGCTCCTGGTCCAAGGACTGATATCCATAGGAAGCAACGGATGAAACATCCAGTAAAGAGTTCATTTCACTAGGGTAACAAAGTAGAGGAAAACTGCAAGGTATAGTTTTTGGAGTCAACTCTTGAATTAGGCACTTCCATACTTTCATCCTGAGCAACATTTTTTGGCAGTGGTAAGGTTTGAACTCAGGGCTTTTTGCCTGTTAGGCAGGTGCTTAACTGCTTCAGCCACACCTCCATCCCTCCAGAAATATTCTTAGCCTTTGTATATGCCAATATTCTCAATACATACGCCAACAAAACTCAAGATGGAGATGAAAATAATGGTACCATCTTCCTAATTTGATGAGAGCATTGTTAAAGGTGGGAACGGAACTAATGCTACCTGATTAAGGAGATCACCCTTACAACCCACTAGCTGACCTCTCCCTGTTGAACCTTACCGCAGGCCCAGCCTCCATGCAGGGAGCCAATCACTCAGCAGTGACTGAGTTCATCTTTATTACTTTTGCACCTTTCACCATCTTCAGCTGATGTTCTTCCTGCTGTTTCTGCTGATGTACCTGTTCACACTGCTGGGCAACCTGCTCATCATGGCCACCATCTGGAGTGAGCGCAGCCTCCACACACCCATGTACCTCTTCCTGTGTGTCCTGTCCATCTTTGAGATCTTCTACACCTTGGCCATCATCCTGCGCATGCTGGCCGACCTGCTGTCTACCCACCACTCCATCTCCTTCCTGAGCTGTGCCTGCCAGATGTTCTTCTCCTTCACATTTGGCTACACCCACTCCTTCCTACTCACTGTCATGGGCTATGACCGCTATGTGGCCATCTGTCACCCACTGCGCTACCATGTGCTCATGAGCCCCCGTGGCTGTGCCTGTCTGGTGTCCTGGTCCTGGGTTGGTGGCTCTATGATGGGGACTGTGGTCACAACAGCCATATTCAACCTCACCTTCTGTGGCCCCAGTGAGATCCACCATTTTGGCTGTCATGTGACACTTCTGTTGAAGTGGCCTGTGGAAAAAATGTGCTGTTGGTTGCCAAGGGTGTGGGCCTGCTGTGTATCTCAGCCATGCTGGGTTGCCTCCTCCTCAGCCTCCTCTCCTATGCCTTCATTGTGACTTCCCTCTTGAGGATCCCACCAGCTGAAAGGTGGCACAAAGCCTTCTCCACCTGTGTGTCCCACCTCACAGTGGTGATCGTGCACTATGGCTTTGCTTCTGTCATCTACCTCAAAACCAAGGGGCCCCAGTCCCTGGAAGGAGACACTTTGATGGGCATCACCTACACAGTCCTCACACCCTTCCTCAGTCCCATCACCTTCAGTCTCAGAAACAAGGAATTGAAGACCACCATGAAGAAGACTTTGCTGAGCAAACTCTACCCAGAAAAACTATAATACCTAAGAATCACTAAATTGAGTAAACAAATACTGTTAGAGAAAACATTCCATCAACACATATTCATGTTTATTTTTCTATGTCTTTCCAATTGAGAAAAGCCTTTGTAAATAAATTTGAAGGGTGTCCGCCAGGGTACTCAATATAGGGATTTACTTGGGATAGAATGATGCATGTTTGAGATACACAGAGAAAACCAAATTTAACTATTTCTACCTGCTACTGTATATTTAGTCAGAACCAAACATTTAATCTCTTCTCAGTCTTCCCAAACCCAGTGTCATCTAATATTTCCAACAACACAAACCCATTATGCAATGAAAAATTGAAGCCTTTGTGCTGTACCTTTACCTGGCAGCACCAGGTAGGTATATCTCAGATTTTTACATCTACCAAAGATTTCTTCAGATCACTGCAGCAGAGCAAAAAACACCCTAAATTTTAGCACTGCCCACTGCTATGCAATAGAAATTGGAAAGAGCAATAGTCAGATTTCTAGGCAAATAGTTGAGTAAACTTTGATGTTTCAAGTGTGAATCATGGAAAATTGTAGACAGACAGAGATGTGTACATGGTAAATTAAGAGGAAAAGTTCCATTGAGAGACATTGTGCACCTGGGCCACCAAGAAAATCTCTGCTGTAGAAGGACTGAAACATGAGCCCCAAATAAAAGTTTCTTCCTTTAACTTGTTTTTGTCTTAGGTATTTTCTCAAAGAAATGCAAAGCCACGACTCTTCACTATTCAAGACTCCAGTAACTGAGGGATTAATAATCAGATCACAAGGAAGGAGGACAGTGTTTAAGGGTCCTACATGTAGGTACTCTGAAAATTGATAGGCTTTGTACACTAGTGGCAGAAATCACAATCTCTTTAATATACAAGATGACGACAAACTGGATCTAGTTACAGCACACATTATAATTCCTTCTAGTCCATGAGAATAAAGTACACATTGAAATAGGGTAGATATAATGTGAACACTTTGAGATGTCACAAACATCTTGTGCATGTAAGGTCAGCATGTTTCCTTATAAAGAAAAAGAAAACACCGTATGAAATGGATGGGCATATTTAAATGTATGAATATTAATGGTCAGCCTTCAAAATGTCAAAATAGAAACACTCAGCACTATTTTGGCTCTTTCAAGGGATGGTGTGTAACTAACTGCTCCTAGAGATGATTGCCTGCAGTTGGCTTCTGGAAATCAATGATAAGAAAAGAAAACTTGCTTGATTAAAGAGGCTAAGGAGAAGAACAAAGCAAACCAAGTGAATGCCCTAGCTAGTGGCACCTAGCACTGTGGTGGTGAGAGGGAATTCCTCCCCTGGAGGAGTTAAAGTTGACAGAGAAAGAATCACAGCATAGTAAAGAAGACTGCACATTGCAGAAAAAGAAGGAATCAATAGGCGATCTGGAGTTCGCACAATGAGGTAGCTCTGGAGAACAAACTTATTAAAGTTCAGAGGAAACTCTGACTGCTATAGCCAAGAGCCATATGGAGAAATGTCCTATTGTTAGGGAAGGAACTGCCCTGGGGATCACCAAACCCAGCAGAATCACACTGCAGGGTGCCTACGTACACCCAACCTTTCTGCACTTACTGAGATGCATGGCCATGTGAACCATTTGTGGCTATTGGTGAGTGTCTCTGACACAAGCACCCATACAGTTTTAGGCTTCATGGGCTGTGAGAGAAAGGGGGTACAGTACAGTCATTCAGCAACACTGCCCTGTGTATTGGGATGCCATGCCAGATGTATATTTTTTCTCAAAGGAGTGGGATCTGGAGATCTGCTAGGATGGAGACTAGGTAATCATTTGCTCCCCACAAGCCTCCCATCCAATACCAATTGGTGCTTCAGTTGCTCTCCATACCCTTGCTGAATTCCAGCAATGCACTGAGTTTGGGCTTTGGTAATATTCCTAAGCACACAGTCTGAAAATGTTCAGGGTACATTTACACCTGCATGGAATGTGCACCTTCTGTCAAACCTTGATTGGCAAGAAGTGTGCCCTGCAAGCTGACATATGCCACAGCTGAATATGCAACCTAAAAGACTCCAGAGAGAAAATTCCTTGGGTTTCACCAGCATATTCCTAATCTGTTCAGAGAGAAAGGTGACTTGCAGTCTACAGCCTGCTGTAGCTCATTTGGTGGAATCTGAGACTAATTAGAAGTACTTGCATGACTGGCTGACAATCTCCCTGGCAGATTCCAACCTTACAAGACCTGGGAAGAGTTGTTACCACCCAGAGGAACTGTGGCTACATAATTTTTTCCTATCTGTTCTTTTATCTTTATTAGTGATTTCTCACAGTTTTTCTATTATCTTTTTTTATTTGTTAGTAAAGCAGGATACTTTTTAAGATTGAAAGTATAAAGTGAGAGAAGATCCCCCATGGTGGGAGGACTTCCAAGAGAGGGTACCCCCTTGACTTTATCTTATTTCATTGTTTTTTTCTATAAATGGACTTTTCCTCCTCTCTGTCATTTTCCCTTCTTGCATTTATCCCCTTTTATTATTTCTATTATTAAAACATTTTTCCTATGCATTCTACTTTGTGTTTGTTGTCTATTGTACTATTCAGTGTTTCTTCTCTCACCCACCCCTTCCTGGTCCTGGGGATCAAACTGAGGGCTTTTTGCCCATTAGGCTGGTGCTCTGCCTAACAGATATTCAACCAGCTCAACTGAGAGTAATTTACCCCAAGGGCATCACAACCCAGTCTCATTGGTAGTCTGGTGTATGCTTTAAACTAAGGGAAATCCTAGCTACTTGGGAGGCAGAGATTGGAAAGATGTGGCCTCAAAGCCAGCCTGGACAAAATGATTGCAAGAACCTCATTTCAACCAATGACTACATGGGTGCTACCCACCTGTCATCCCAGCTTTATGGGGAATCATAAATAGGAAGGTCACAGAGAAGGTCATCCTGGGGATAAAGCAAAAGTCTACCTCAAAAATAGCCAGTGCAAAAGGGTTGGGGCATGGGTCAAGTGGAAGAGCGCTGCCTAGGAGGCATCACTGGACTCTGCATTGGGAAGAGATGCCAGATGCATATTTTTTCTCAAAGGAGTGGGAGGCCCTGAGTTCATCCTCCAGTACTGCCCAAAACCAGCAATACAACACTAAAAACCCATGGGGATGTAACACCTAGCTGTATCAGAACTTTCAGCACAATTGGAACAGCATATATCAGAATCACATTCAAGTAAAATACTGAAATGAGCATTGCCCATGGAATACACACCACCTAATAGGGGTTTCCATGCCCATTGTAGGACGTACCTCAGATCATGTTCCCCACATATTCTCTGTTCTATATCACACAATCCTAAATTACCAGAGGGACTCCACTCCTGGGAGACATAGGAGAACATGAGTTTCCCAGGCATTCATGGAGAATGCATTTTGTTATTATTCACTAATCACAGCTGAGAAGCCACAGGGAGATTATACGATAAAGTCCAACTGGAATTAAAAGAACACTAGAAAACAAACCAATCCTCCAATACACATAAGAGAATGAGGGATATTTATCCCAACAGAGAGCAATTTTCATAGAAGAATGAATGTGAACGTATGTTTCCTAGGGTTTACCATGTGAAAAATAACATTAAATGTGTCCTGACCATCTCAGACAACACACAGGAGGACCTCAGTATGGGGACAGAAGCATTTATATGTACAGAGACATTTAAGAAAGACAGATCCCTTCAGAGGTGTAAGGCTCAGTCGTCCAGCAACTGCTTTCTGTGTTGAACTGGGCTTTGAACAGACCAGGGCAGCTGTGGGCACCTGATGAAAGTCAACAAGGAAGCCCTGGGCCAGAACTAAACGGCCGGAGATGATCCAAATGTTCAGATCAGGTGCCAGTGCCAAGGAGACAAAAAAGCGAAGGAAAAGAAAAAAAACACACAGAGACATCAAAAAGGGCTCAAGAATTCTCCTCTGCCTTCCACTAATGTGAAATATGTGCACAAACAGAGAAATATTCAGCACCCTTTGAAAAAGGAAAAAGGATGCAATACTGTCTGTTAGAACTGTGCCTGAGCAATGAATCGTTGATAATGCTGTGGAAAGGGGAAGTCGGTGCTGTGGGATATGGGCTGGGATGAGGATGTTTCAGGATTGATGGTTAGGCCAAAGAGGCGCTGGATTAGGAGGTGACGGTGGTTGTATTTAAGACTGCTTTTCACTTACTTGGAAAGTTGGGGACAAAAGCGTGGACCCACAGGAGGAAGGCAGCCCGGGGTGCCTAGAAATCTGTCCATTTCTTTAAGATTTTTGAATTTATTTCAATATAGGTTCTCAAAGTACTCTCTGATTATTTCTTGGACTTCCAAGGTGTTTGTGGTTATCTCCCCTTTTGAATTCCTGCTTTTACTATTGGGTTTTTTCTGTCCTCTTTTAGTCAGGTTTTCCAGGGGTCTATCAATCTTGTTTATTTTTTTCAAAGAACCAGCTTTTTGTTTAATTAATTCTTTGTATGATTTTTTTGGTTTCTATTTCATTGATTTCTGCTCTTATTTTTATTATTTCTCTCCTTCTATTTGTTTTGGGATTTGCACAGACTCTTTATTCTCTCCATAGTTTTACAATTTTTAGAATGAATAGCTTCTTCTTTTTGCTGCATCTGAGCTCTGTCATGACAGAAAGTGGCATATGCAGCCTTCAGCGAACACCCTCAGATGTGACCTAGAATCACCTTTTCATAGTTCATAATTTCTGTGGATTCTTGGAATCTTTGGTGGCATAAGGCGTGAGAGTGTGGGTATGGTCTATTATGGGAAAGGGTCATCTGCTTGACCTGAGAATAGCTTCTGATTTTCATTAATAGCCACCAATAAATAATGGGCATAACAAGAGGTCAGGAAAAGACATGCATTGTAATCAGAGAAACCTAAGTTCAGATCCTGGCTGCCATACTCCATAATCATGGTACCTTGAAAAGTGAGGGTGCTTTGTGGGATTCAAGTTCCTTGTCTGTAAAATGGAGAATGGGCGGAAAGACTGAAGAAGAACCACTCATCCCATTTTTTGGCCCGTGGGACAAAGCCAGTAAAGGGCAGCTATTTACATGGGGGACTTTTCTGTTGAGTACACGTGTTGGGGTTGTAAAAACAACAATCCTTGAAGTTGAGCATTCACAGCCCAGTGCTGGGGACAGATGTGCTTCCAAGCTGGTAATGATGAGAAACCACATGACAAAGTCATGAGCACCGATTTTATCCTCACTTAGGAGTTGTTCTTTGGGTAGCACTCAGAAAGAAGTGACTAAGTCTATTGTGGGGAGAAAATGTTCAGGTGATCTGTACAGAGCCAGCCATATTGAACTTGAATCTTACTTAGGCATTTGCAAGGTGGAGAAGGGGAAGATGGGGGACCCAGGCAGAAGTGGAGTGCCAAGGAGTTGGAACTGCCCTCCCTGGGCTATGGACATTGTTCACATTCTCAACTGTGGAAAATGTTTCACAATCCCATGGGGACATTGGTGTTGTTTGGAGACATTTTCCCTTTTCACCACTGATCAGAAACTAAGCTAGAGAGACCCAGGGATACTACTGAAAATCCCAGAAGGCACAGAATAGCACCTACAGAGTGAATAATGGGGACCCAAGTGTGAACAGTCTTGAGGTTGGGGAACCCTGCCCTAGACCATATGGAAAGATGGAAGACCTGTGAACACAACACAAACGATCCATGTCAACTTTTGTTCTTTTTGCGGAGGTTCTTATTTTCAAGCTATTTACCCTCTATGATCTCAGAAGGTAGGACTGTGAGGAACAGTTGGGACCACCTTCATAGGGAGTGACAGACAGATGCTGACCATGAAGTGGGGAAAAGATGCAGATGGTTGCAAGGAGAGAGGCCAAGACCCTGGAAACAGGTGCTATTTGGGGGAATGCAGTCTCTACTTATCAAATTACATGGCTTTGTTTCTCAGGGTAAGCCTGCAAGGGCTCCATCGAAGATTGAAGCCCGCTTATGAGGCCACTCACTACTGCTACAGTTTGGACCCTTAGAGACCCATGTGTTAAAGGTGAGGGTCCCAGCTCATTGCATTATTGGGAGGTGGTAGAACTGTTAGGAAGTAGGGCCTAGTGGGAGGGTTTAGGTCATTTGATGTGTGCCTTTGGAGAGATTCTGGCACCCTGGTCTCTTCCTGTCTCTCACACCCATCTAAGAGGTCATTGGGATTACTCCCCCATGTGCTTCTGCCATGGCGTGTTGCCCCAGGTTCAAGGCAGTGGAATCAATTGGTCATGAACTGAAAATAAATTTTTCCTTCCTTTACGTTGATTTATCTGTGATATTTTTCAGTGGTATTGGGGTTTCAACTCCAAGTCTCTTACTTTTAGTTGAACTCCACCATTGAGCCACTCTGCCAGCCCTTTTCTGTGTTGGGTGTTTTCAAGATGAATCTCTCAAACTATATGCCTGGACTGGCGTCAAACCATGATCCTCCCCGATCTCTACTTCCTGAGTAGCTAGGATGACAGCCACTGGCAACTAGCATATTTGAGGTATTTATTTTGGGTTACACTAAGCTGATAGTTGAGTAACAACTATATTTTTAAAAACTGATATTTTCGATGACCTTGTTTTTTCTTCTTATTACAGAAGTGGAAGGGTGAGGGAAAATGATCAGGAGAAGGAGGGATAAGGAAGAGGGGCATATATGACCAACTACATTGTATTCATGTATAGAAATGTCATAATGAAACCCCTTATTTTTTTCCCAATGGTACCAGAGTTTGAACACAGGGCTTTGCACTGGCTAGGCAGGCACTCTAACAACTGAGTCTCACCTCCAGCACTGAAACCCTTTACTTTGTACAATTTAATGTATGCTAATAAAAGCAGATTTTGGGGGACAATTCTGAGGGTTGAACCTAGAGATTTGCACATGTGAGGCAAGTGCTCTATCACCGAACTGTGTCACCTGCTCTTGTGGAAAAATGCACATAAAATTTGCCATTCAATTTTCTTTTCAGGCATTGGTAGAGGGTGGGGAGGGAGTGAGGGAATAGGGTATTGTTGATCAAAGGGAAAAATTTCGATGTAGGGAGGGGGACTAAGTTTTGAGATGTATCATAGAGAAAGGTAAATATTGTTGACAATAACATAAGTTTCAAAATAAACAAGAGAGCAAAATTTAAATGTCTTACCATAAAATACTAGAGGGTGAAGGTGTATCTCAGTGGTAGAATGCTTGCTTAGCATACACAGGCCCTGGGCTTCAGCCCCAGCACTATAAAAAACATCTTTTTTTCTTTATTTTATTTTATTGTTTTTACATTTACTTACATGTGTATACATTGGGCCTCCTCCCTCACAAAATTTTTTTAAAAAGAAGCCAGGTACCAGTGGCTCACACCTATTATCCTAGCTACTTGGGAGACTGAGATCAGGAGGATCATGCTTTGAGGCCAGCCTGTGCAAATAGTTTACAACACCCCATCATCAAAAGAGCCAGAGCAAAATGCACTGGATGTGTGGATCAATTGGTACAGCATTTACCTGTGAGCATGATGTCCTGAGTTCGAACCTTAATCCCACCAAAATTTTTTTTTAAATAATGAGTTATTGAGGTAATATAAATATAAATAGTCATGATCTTGATTTAATCATACATACACACATAAATACATATATATATGTACATATATATATATAATGTGTACCCCATAATGTATACAATCATGAAATTATGATTAGGCAAATACAAATAGTATTAATAATATATTTATAAAAACAAACCATAACAAAAATAAGTAATACATAAAATTCAGTGACATGAAATATACTTACAATGTTGTACAACTCACCCCTGTGTCTAGTGCTAGAAATTTCCATTACCCCCAAAGGAAACCCTGTACCCAATAACAGTCATTCCCCATGGTTCCTTTTCCCCAGCCCCTCACAAGCTATCAGCTGCTTCAAATTCCACCTGATTGTTCAATAAATTTAAACAATATAAGGTTGAAAAGAGTCAACCACTGATCTTTCTATTTCTGTAGGTTTACCTACTGAAGACATTTGATATAAAAGGAATCCTACAATATGTGGCCTTTTATGTCTCATTTATTTTGTTAAGTCAGGTTTCAAGGTTCATCTACATTGTAAAATGTATTATAGCTTCAGTTCTTTTATAGCCAAACATGTCACTAGATGGATATACTCCAGTTGATGAACATCTGGGTTGTTTTTACTTTCTGGATTTTATGAATGGTGTTCATTCCACTTGAGTGGAATTTGAACTCTAGCACTTGAGTCACACCTCCAGTCCCTTTTGCTTTAGGTAATTTTTCAGATAAGGTCTTGCCTTTTTGCCTGAGACAGTTTTGGTTGAAATCCTTCTACCCATTCCTCCAGCATAGTGGCATTGACAGGATTGCACCACCAGGCCTAGCTTATTTGTTGAGATAATGTTTCACTAACTTTTTGCCTGGGATGTCCTTATACTGTGAACCTGAGTAGCTGGGATTACAGGTATGATCCTAGCTTCCTGAGTAGCTAGGATTACAGGTGTGAGACACTCCTCCCAGCTACATTGTCTACTTAAAAAAATTCATACATACTTAAATGATTCATAAAGAAACACTGAAATCTCATTTAATAGGGATTATTTACTTAGCACAACCAGGTACATTTTCTCACATATTGACTTAATATGGACTGCCATCTTCTAAGAACAACTCAGTTTTTCATATCACCCTTTGAGGTAGGGAGGGGAAATGGAAGGAAGAGAGGTGAAAAACCTTGCTAAAGTACAGAGTAGAGTAGGGATTTGAACGTGTGTCTGTTACCTCCATCCTCCTTCTGTCTGATAATTATGTTGGATAGACTCATGGGAGCTGGAAAACAAAACATTTTTATTTCAGTCACTTTCCTTAGAACAACACAGTCTGTTGTATCTGATGCCCCCAAGAATAACCCCAGAGGAAGAATCTGACTGATAGAAATTAAGATGGAATTGCTCTTGGTCCCAGGAGTTATATCCATAGGAAGCAATGGATAAAAGATCCAACAAAGGGATCTTTTCACTAGGGGAACCAAGGTAGAGGAAAACTTCAGGGTATAGTGTTTGGAGTCAGCTCAAGTGTAGGCTCAAGTCTTAAATTAGGTACTTCAATAGCTTCAATTTGAGCAACATTTTTTGGCAGTAGTAAGGTTTGACCTCAGGGCTTTGTGCTTGTTAGGCAGGTGCTCTACTGCTTGAGCCACACCTCCATCCATCCAGCAACACTCTTAGCCTTTGTGTATGCCAATATTCTCAATACATATGCCAACAAAACTCAAGATGGAGATGAAAATAATGGTACCATCTTCCTACTTTGATGAGAGCATTAAGTTATAAGTGGGAACTAAATTAATGCTACCTGATTAAGGTGAAACCTTTCCCACCCACTAGCTGACCTCTCCCTGTTGAACCTCAACCCAGGCACAGCCTCCATGCAGGGAGACAATCACTTAGCAGTGACTGAGTTCATTCTTATTGGCTTTTCCACCTTTCCTTGCCTTCAGCTGATGTTCTTCCTGCTGTTTCTGCTGATGTATCTGTTCACACTGCTGGGCAGCCTGCTCATCATAGCCACCATCTTGAGTGAGCGCAGCCTCCACACGTCCATGTACCTCTTTCTGTGCACCCTGTCCATCTCTGAGATCCTCTACACCTTGGCCATCATCCCGTGCATGCTGGCCGACCTGCTGTCTACCCACCACTCCATCTCCTTCCTGGCCTGTGCTGACTGATGTTCTTTTCCTTCACATTTGGCTTCATCCACTCCTTCCTACTCACTGTCATGGGCTATGACCGTTATGTGGCCATCTGTCAACCACTGCACTACAATGTGCTCATGAGCTCCCGTGGCTGTGCCTGTCTGGTGGCATGGTCCTCGGTTGGTGGCTCTGTCATGGGAATTGTGGTCACAACAGCCATATTCAACCTCCCCTTCTGTGGCCCCAATGAGGTTCACCATTTTGCCTGTCACGTGCCACCTCTGTTGAAGTTGGTCTGTGGAAAAGATGTGCTGGTGCTGGCCAAGGTTTTGGGCCTGGTATGTATTTCAGCCCTACTGGGTTGCTTCCTCCTCCTCCTCCTCTCCTATGCCTTCATTGTGACTGCCATCTTGAGGATCCCCTCAGCTGAGGGGCGACACAATGCCTTCTCCACCTGTGCATCCCACCTCACAGTGGTGATCGTGCACTATGGCTTTGCTTCTGTCATCTACCTCAAACCCAAGGCCCCGCAGTCTCTGGAAGGAGACCCTTTGATGGGCATCACCTACACAGTCCTTACACCCTTTCTCAGCCCCATCATTTTCAGTCTCAGGAACAAGGAACTCAAGACCACCATGAAGAAGACATTGCTGAGCAAACTCTACCCAGAAAATTTATAATAAGCTATGAATCACTAAATTAGCTTCCCAATTTCTACTGTTAGAGATAATACTCCCTCAACACATAGTCACCTGTATTTTTGTAATTCTTTCCAGTTGACCAGGACCCTTTTTAGACCATATTTTAAGTGTGTTTACAAGGGTTATTCAATATTAGGGATTTATTTGGGATGGAAGGAAGCATGTATGAGAAAATAACAGGTTCAGTTGTCAAAACCAAACCTTTAGTCCCTTCCCTGTCTTCTTAAATGCAGTGTTACCAAGTATTTCAAACAACGCAAAGCTGTTATTCAATGAGAAATGGAGGGCTTCATGCCTAACAGCACCAGGTAGGTATACCTCAGATTTTTCAATCTACAAAAGACTTTTTCAGATTATTGTATAGCAGAGCAAAAAACACCCTATATTTTAGCTTGCCCAATTCTATGTAAGAGAAATTATAAAGAGCAATAAGCTGATTCCCAAGCAAATAGTTAAGTAAACCTTGATGTTTCAAGTGTGAATCATGAATACTTGTAGACAGGCAGATTAAGTCTTCATGGTAAATTCAAGGGAAAAATCTCGCTGAGAGATATTGTGTGCTGTTTGAAAGTGACATAGCACATGGGTCACCAGGGACATCTCTGCTGTATAAGGCCAATGATTGTGGAGCCCAGGAAGTAAGCTTATGTCATGGTCATACAGACTTTGCTCAACTGTTTCTCCATGAAAAGAGAGACTTATCATTGATCCCACTGAATGGAATTTATAATTTGTTAAAAATAGCCATTTTTGTGTTGGAGTAGCAAACTATACATCATTTGTCCTGAAGCATGAGTTCAACCTTTCTCCATCACTTAAGGAGTAAATACATTCTGTAACACATGGAGTGGGAGGAAGTAGGGAACCCTTTCAGTCAACACTGGGGAAACCAGAGAAGCCTTTTTCAGAATTCATGCTATGCTTTGTGTTTCTTCTTACTTCTCAGGCACATGGTGTCATTACAGCGTCACAAGGTGGGATGTGGAAAAATAGAATCACCCCTACCCATTTGATGGGGAAATTGCTGCTCCAAAGATGCATAACTCATCCAAGACCACACAGCATGGAGGAGCTAGCCTTCCAATGTGGGTCCTTTCTGACTTCCCATCCTCTCCCTTCAGTGTCTTCCTATAGTAGGTTGTGTGGGTCCTAACCCAAGCATAATGTCCATTCTCCAAATCAAATACTCCAACATTCTTAAGAGTACTTTATGGCACATGAGGCTAATTGTGACATGCCATCCTTTGGACCATGCATCTTTGGAATATCCATGGAAAAATTCAAGTCAGAAGTTCTTCATGATTTAAAATAAATTGGTCCTTTAGGAATTCCTAAGTAATTCTTACACGTTGAGCTAAGATGTCTCCCTCCCCCAGCAATAAAGCCATTCTGGCCAAGAATATGAATCAGACTTACTTGTTAAATCAAAGACCCACATGGTCTCTGACCCTACTGGACTCCCAGTGGATAGAGGACCCGGAAAATGGATGGGTACCAACTATGAGTTGGGCGCCTGTCTTATGCTAGCTTACTGTGGATACTTGGGCTACATAAGATCAGGAGGTTTGATCACCTTGCTCATCATCACACCCAGCACCAACACGGTACTTAGAATATATGTTCAATTCTTAACAAATATTTCCATGGTGCGTTAATATAATAGCCACAATGTTGAACAAATCAGATTGTTGGCTAATGTATTTACTGTGAGAAACCTCATTGTCTCTCAGAACCTTAGGAAACCATCAGTCAGACTAATCTGGGTTCAAATCTTGACTCCTGATTCAATTTCCCATTCAATTATATCAACACCGTATACATATTTTATATATCTGTGAAAACAGATGCTCACAGTAGTTGTATTTATTATTAAAAAATAACAAATATGTCCACTAATAAAGGAATGTTGAACAAATTATACAGTGAAACACAAGGCAGCCATTATAATTCCAAACTTGTACTTCATTCGAGTCCCTCTGTCCCAGGGAGACTCATCAGGTATCATGTCTTTATGGACCATCTGTACAGTAAGGTTCCCTCAAATTCTTACCTTCATCCTTTTTCAACTCCTTTCTCAACACTTGTACCTGGCTATGTAGTAGGTATCTCTAACTTAACATGTCCAAATTTCTAGCATGTGAATATCATTGTCGTATTCTCTCTCTCTCTCTCTCTCTCTCTCTCTCTCTCTCTCTCTCTCTCTGCCTCACTCTCTCTCTTTCACACACACACACACACACACACACACACACACAAAATTCATAAGCCCTCCTCTCTCTCCCAGCTCATTGCCAACCTACCAGCAACTCAGGGATGGCTCTCCCATCAAAGTGTGTTCAGATCCTGGCCCCCTCTCACCACCTCAATAGCATCCTGGTCTAAGTGACTGTCTTCTCTCAAATTGATGGTCTCTGTAGCTTCTGAATTGGTCTTCCCACCTCCACCCCTCCTCTTCTACACTACCTTCTCAATAAAGAAGATTCAGTCTTGCACACACACACACACACACACACACACACACACACACACACACACACACATATTATATCTCCTCCTCTCAGAATCCTGTGATGGCTCCTGTCTCCAACTTTCTTGTTTACCCACAAATCACTTCAACAGCCCTGCTGCTTCTCTGCCCTCACCTTCTACTTTCTCCTTCTCTTTCCCTTAACCACTCTGCTCCAGAATCCAGGCTTTCCCTCAAGCACACTGGTCAGGTTCCTGCCTCAGGACATATACACGTGTCTGTCTGGAACACTGTTCTCTCAGATGTCCACATGGCTCCTCCTTTACTGCCTAAAGGTTTTTTGCTTGAATGTCAGAAAGCCCTTCTCTAACTACACTACAGAAAACAGCAACACTCTGGTCCTGTTCTTTCTCTTCTTCTTTTTTTACTCTAGATTTCTGCGTGTCATTTCTCTGCTTATTGGATGTGGTCTGCATCTGCCAAGTAGAATGTTGTTTTAAGAAGGCCAGGGTCTTGGTCCCTTTAGTGTGCTGCTGTATGCTTAGATGACATGGTAAGCTCTCAAAAAATTTTTTGGTGGGACTGGGGTTTGAACTCAAGACTTTGAGCTTGCAAAGCAGGCACTCTACCGCTTGAGCCACACCTCCTGTTGTTTTTGCTCTGGTTGTTTTTATGGAGATGGCGTCTTCTGAACTATTTGCTTTGGCTGGCCTCAAATCTCAATTCTCTCGGTCTCAGCCTCCCACATGGCTAGGATTACAGGTGTGAGCCACAGGCACCTGCCTATCTCTGTCTATATATCTATCTCTATTTCTATATCCTTATCTATCTATCATCTATCTATCTGTCTATCGATCTACATATCATCTATCTTGCAGTAATAGGGAATGAACCCAGGCAAACACTCCACCACTTGAGATACACTCCCAGATCTTCTTTGATAGGGTCTCATGCTCACTTTGTCTGGGGTAGCCTCAAACTTGTGATCCTCCTGCCTCCACCTCCTGTGTGCCTGGGATTATAAGGTATGCACCACCATGTCATGCTTGTTGAATAAATTAATTTAAAAGAATTAGGAAACATGATTCTGAGTATGAGGTACAGTTTTTGTCAATCCATTTAGAAAAAAATATCAAGTTTGTTAACATGGCTGAAACAAAAGTGTTGAAACTGGCTTTTGCAAATATTGCTGTGTGTTCTTAGGTTGGCTATATCACCTCTCCAGTCTAACCTCTAAATATGTGGAAGCACCTACCCTCTAAGGCAGTGAAGCAAGGCAATGTTTGTGAATGGCCTAGCACAATGCCTTGCATACACACATACTTCTAATAAACAGTACTTAGGATGCTATCCTGACATATCTTCTCGATGAGCTTGGAATTAGAGAAGTGTGAGGTGGGGAAATGCTTTGTTGAGGCCAGCAATAGTTTTTGTTTATATGGTGGGCTTCATGCTTGCTAAACAGGCATTGTACTGCTTAAGATATGTCTCCACTCCATTTTGCCGTGGTTATTTTGGAGATAGGGTTTCATGAACTATTTGCCCACGATGGCCTCAAACTGAGAGTCTCCCAATGTCAGCCTCCCAAGTATCAAGAATCACAGACATTAGCCACTGGCACCAGGCCACCACCAGTGTCTAATGTGTCCACCTTAGTACTCAGTGAGTTAGAGGGTGTGGAACATCACTTAAAAACCCTGTGGTCAAACAGAGGCCACCCTTGGGAGGTGTATTACTCTAATTAAGAGTTATGCTCAGCCCCTCTTCTCCCAGAATCCCCCTCTCCAGGAACCACCACCTGTCTGTTGCTCCAAGCATCCATGTATGGTCCCCATGACTCATCACATGGCAACAGCTGATAGGAAGTGACACAGGTGACATCTTGCTCCCTCAAGACATAGAGAAGTGCTAACATGTGGGTAGTGGTGTGCACTGGTTAAGTGATCAAATAAATTGCCTTTGGTTAAGTTGCATCTTGTTTCTATGTTCATTTTCCCACCATTAACATAAATTTAATAATAAATAATAATGTATTAAACTTTTAGGATGGTTCTGTATAGGGCAGTCAACTGGGTCTGCCCCACCAAAAGCACTCAATTAATGCTAGCTTTTCAATATAAATTTAACAATTATTTGTGGCCTTTCTCATTTGGGGATATTCCCACAAGGCTTAGTGGAGTGACACACAGAAGTATTAGGATTCTAACTAAGACATTAATCATGGTTCTCCAGAGACAAAACCAATAATATCTGGACAGATAGGTAATAGGTAGATAATAGATAGCTAGACCCATAAACAGACAGGTGGATATTTATTATAAAGTATTGGTTTATGCAATCATGGAAGCTGAGAAATCCCACAAAACAGAAGATGCCAGAAAAATCTGTGGTGTAATTCAAATATCAAAGAACCAGAGATGGGCTGGAGGTGAGGCTTAAGGAGTAGAGTGCCTGCCTAGCAAATGCAAAGCCCTGAGTTCAAACCCCAGTACTTCACAAGAAGAAGGAATAAAAGGAATACAAATAGGTAAAGAAACTGTCAAAATATCCCTATTTGCAGACGACATGATCCTATACCTTAAAGACCCAAAATACTCTACTCAGAAGCTTCTAGACATCATCCATAGCTATAGCAAGGTAGCAGGATATAAAATCAACATAGAAAAATCATTAGCATTTCTATACACTAACAATGAGCAAATGGAAAAAGAATGTATGAAAAAAATTCTATTTAAAATAGCCTCAAACAAAATCAAATACCTAGGTGTAAACCTAACAGATGTGAAAGACCTCTTCAAGGAAAACTATACACTTCTGAAGAAAGAGATTGAGGAAGACTATAGAAGGTGGAGAGATCTCCCATGCTCATGGATTGGTAGAATCAACATAGTAAAAATGTCGATACTCCCCAAAGTAATCTACATGTTTAATGCAATTCCCATCAAAATTCCAATGACATTCATTAAAGAGATTGAAAAATCTACTGTTAAATTTATATAGAAACACAAGAGGCCACGAATAGCCAAGGCAATACTCAGTCAAAAGAACAATGCAGGTGGTATCACAATAACTGACTTCAAACTATATTACAAAGCAATAACAATAAAAACAGCATGGTACTGGCACAAAAACAGACATGAAGACCAGTGGAACAGAATAGAGGATCCAGATATGAAGCCACACAACTATAAGCAACTTATCATTGACAAAGGAGCTAAAAATATACGATGGAGAAATAGCAGTCTCTTCAACAAAAACTGCTGGGAAAACTGGTTAGCAGTCTGCAAAAAACTGAAACTAGATCCATGTATATCACCCTATACCAAGATTAACTCAAAATGGATCAAGGATCTTAATATCAGACCCCAAACTCTTAAGTTGATACAAGAAAGAGTAGGAAATACTCTGGAGTTAGTAGGTATAGGTAAGAACGTCTCAATGGAACCCCATCAGCTCAGCAACTAAGAGATAGCATAGATAAATGGGACTGCATAAAACTAAAAAGCTTCTTCTCAACAGAAGAAATGGTCTCTAAACTGAAGAGAACACCCACAGAGTGGGAGAAAATATTTGCCAACTATACATCAGACAAAGGACTGATAACCAGAATATACAGGGAACTTAAAAAACTAAATTCTCCCAAAACTAATGAACCAATAAAGAAATGGGCACGTGAACTAAACAGAACTTTCTCAAAAGAAGAAATTCAAATGGCCAGAAAACACATGAAAAAATGCTCACCATCTCTAGCAATAAAGGAAATGCAAATTAAAACCACACTAAGATTCCACCTCACCCCTGTTAGAATAGCCATCATCAGGAATACCACCAACAACAGGTGTTGGCGAGGATGCAGGGAAAAAGGAACCCTCTTACACTGTTGGTGGGAATGTAGACTAGTACAACCACTCTGGAAAAAAATTTGGAGGCTACTTAAAAAGCTGGACATCGATCTACCATTTGATCCAGCAATACCACTCTTGGGGATAAACCCAAAAGACTTACTCCAGAGGTACCTGCACATCCATGTTTATTGCAGCACTATTCACAATAGCCAAGTTATGGAAACAGCCAAGATGCCCCAGCACTGACGAATGGAGTAAGAAAATGTGGTATCTATACACAATGGAATTTTATGTAGCCATGAAGAAGAACGAAATGTTATCATTCGCTGGTAAATGGATGGAATTGGAGAACATCATTCTGAGTGAGGTTAGCCTGGCCCAAAAGACCAAAAATCGTATGTTCTCCCTCATATGTGGACATTAGATCAAGGGCAAACACAACAAGGGGATTGGACTATGAGCACATGATAAAAGCGAGAGCACACAAGGGAGGGGTGAGGATAGGTAAGACACCTAAAAAACTAGCTAGCATTTGTTGCCCTTAACGCAGAGAAACTAAAGCAGATACCTTAAAGCAACTGAGGCCAATAGGAAAAGGGGAACAGGAACTAGAGAAAAGGTTAGATCAAAAAGAATTAACCTAGAAGGTAACACCCATGCACAGGAAATGAATGTGAGTCAATGCCCTGTATAGCTATCCTTATCTCAACCAGCAAAAACCCTTGTTCCTTCCTATTATTGCTTATACTCTCTCTACAACAAAATTAGAAATAAGGGCAAAATAGTTTCTGCTGGGTATTGAGGGGGGGGAGAGGGAGGGGGCGGAGTGGGTGGTAAGGGAGGGGGTGGGGGCAGGGGGGAGAAATGAACCAAGCCTTGTATGCACATATGAATAATAAAAGAAAAATGAAAAAAAAACCCAGTACTTCAAAAAGCCCATACATAATGCACACATACATTCATATATATATATATACACACACACACACACATATGCACACACATATATATACATATATATGAACAGGAAACTTGACGGTGTAGATCCTTGTGAGTCTGAGGGCAGAGAACCCATCAGTGCCAAGTGCAGGAGAGCAATGTCTCAGCTCATGCATGCATGCAGGCAAAAGGGGCATGAATACAACCTTTAATTCTTTAATTTCATTCATACTGAAGAGGGCCATCTTTTGCCCAGTTCAACAATTCAAGTGCTAGTGTCTTTCAAAAATACCTCACAGAAATAATGTTTAATCAGATATCTGTACATCCCACGACCTTACCAAGTTGACATGTAAAATTGATCTGCACCTGGACCAAGTTCCAAGGTTGCCAAAGAGGCAAGAGTGCGGTGGTTTTGAACTCATCAGTGAAGACTTCCCTCATTTGTGTAGGCCCATGGTTCTTATCCCCAACTCCCAGGGGACATTTAGAAGTTTCTGGAGTCATTTAGTTTGTTAGACGTGGTGGAGGGAAGATCTGGTACAGCATCAAACAGGTCAGAACAACACATGCTGTTCAATATCCTGCAATACACCACGGGACAGCCTCCACCCCCCAGTCCTGCATGTTATCATGGTGAGTATTACAAACACTGCTGTATTCATTCAGTGGACATTTATTGAGCTCCTTCTGTGTGCACACATTTCTAGGCACTACTTGGGATAAAACATTGAACCAGTTACACAAAATCCCAAATTTCAGTGTTTATACTTCAGAGGAGAAATGTAGATGTTAAACAAATATCTGTGCAGTAAGAATTCCACATGCATGAATTCCATATCCTCAGATTCAACTGACTGTTAATGGCACTAGTGCAGACTGTGATCAGAATCCATGGCAGGACACGTGGGTGTAAAAGTAGTTTATTAAAAGTTGGGAAAGGAAAATAGAAAGGGAAGCACGGTGAGGCCCAGGTGGAGTCCACGGCCGAGAAAGCATATTTCCACTCTTCAGGTGCTTTGTAAAGCCAACATTAACCTATGGAAAGAGGAGAACTGGGAGATTCCCACCCAATAATCAATGAGTGGGGCAGGGCATGGGTGGTTCCCGGCCAGCTGAGGGCAGTTCTGAGACAAAGCATGGTTAATCAAAGAGGTAATATTTTTCTGTGAGGCCTGATCTTTCCTTCATTTAACCTTCCTCACAACTGCAGATTGAAGATACTTTCTCAAAATGGCATATCTCTCCCAAACAGAATTTTTCCTTGTCATTATTCCCTGAACATACTGTTTAACAACTCTGTACACCATTTACACTGTATGAGTATTCTAAGTCATCTAGAGATGATGAAACTGGAGTTCTGGACCCAAGGCAAAACTCATGAGATTCCACATGCCAGGTCCAGACACCCACCCATAAATGCTAAATAAAGAGGCCTGGTGAAGGCAAACAAAGGAGGTTTATTACACAGTTCGGATGTGCCATGGGAAAACACAGAGTGAGCACTCAGATCATCTTCAGCCATCTTTGGGGTACAGACCTGAGCTACAGGCTTAAACAGACAAAAGAACTGGGGGCAGGGGACAAAGGTATGTGTAGTTAAACAATTCAGTCACAGGTGTAGTTGTGACTTGCAGAGCAGTCTTGGTCAGGCAGGTGGTCTGGTCCAGTTTTGGAATGTTATCACTGGAGGGAGTAATCTGGTTCCTGTTTGAGAGAATTCTTGGATAACTGTGCTCACTGGAAGGGTGGCAGTTCCAGGGAGCTCCAGTTCATTGTCATCAAGATATTATCAGTTTTGTCCTTTTTTGGATCCAAGGTGATTGTAAAGTGACTGTAAAGAGAATGGCTTAGCACAAAGATAGATACAAAGTGGAGACAACGATGCCAAACTTTTCCTGCTTTTAATTAATTTGTGGGCTTAAGTAAGGAGTCAGTGCAAGCATTTTCCCCTTTGGGAGGAGGTGAAGCTGTCACCTAAGGGGCGAGTGGCACCCAATCTAAGAGGCCACCAAAAATTCAGTAACCAAGACAAACAGTATTGAATTCAATATTTTTATTCAAATTTATTTTATTTCCTTTAAAATTGAATGTGTTTATGAGGAATGGTATGATTGATTTGATGCATGTAAAAATTCAAAATTAATTTTTAAAATTCCATGATGAACAAAATGTCAACATTTTAAATGAAGAGGAAGTGCCATTCTGTCCTTTCAGGACCCTGTCTCCCTCACCTTATACTGACCCTGGAGTCTAGTATATGACACAAACAAAAAGCAACATTTATTAATCAAGTGAAATTTTTGGTTGCTTTAAGTTTATTTTTAAAAGTAAGTATAGGAGTGAGAATAAAGCTTGTTTTCATTTCAGAATGTTTTGACACTTGGTTAAGCAAACTATAAGTTGGCTTTTTCTCTGACGACCAAGGGGAACAACAGTGACATTTCTTGTAAAGGAAATGGATTGGTGCTAAACATTTCTCATCAGGGAAATGCAAATCAAAACCCAGTAAGGCTCAAGTATAGCATGCACTAGACCTTGGGAATGATACCAGCAGTGCAAAATTAAATTAAAAAGCAATAAAAAAAGAAAAAGAAAAAATAAAACAGAGGTAGGTGTAATAGCTCCTACCTGCAATTCCAGCTATTTGGGAGGCAGAGATTGGAGGATTTCAGTTAGAAGCCATTGCAGGCAAAAAGTTAGTGAGATCCTATCTCAAAGAACAAGTAACATGGACACAGTAGCTCAACAGAACACCACCTAACAAGTGTTCAGCCCTGAGTTCAAACACCAGTACCACCAAAAAAAAAGCATAGCAACCCATGTCTGCAATCCCAGCTACAAAAGAGGCAGAAGCAGGCGGATTGTGGTCTGAGTCTGGCCATGGGCAAAAGAATGAGACCCTATCAGAAACATAACTAAAGCAAAAAGGGTTGGGGGTATAGCTGGCAATGGCAAGGCCCTGAGTTCAAAACCCAGTACTACACAACCCCCCCCAAAAAACCCATCATTAGGGTGATTATAATCAAAAAGTCAGAACATAACAGAGTTGGCAAGGATGTGGAGAAATCAGAATATTTATACACTGCTGGTCAGAAATAAAACAGGATAATTGGGTTGGAAGTCACTATGATATATTCTCAAATAATTAAATGCAGAGTTACTGTATGACACATCAACTCCACTCCCAGCTATATACCAAAAGTTATGAAGACATATGTATACATAAAAGCTGTACATGAATATTTACAGCTGCATCATTCATCATAGTCCAAAAGGTTGACACAATGCAAATGCCCATCCACTCATGAGTGGGTAACAGAATGTGAACTATCCAATTAGTGGAATATCATGCAACCACCTGATGCATGCTACAATGTGATAAACCTTCAAAGAATGATGTTGAATGAAAGAACTGAGACACAAAAGGACACACATTGTATGATTCCATCTGTGTGAAATGAAGCAAACCCATAGAAACAAAACAGTATATTTGTGGTTGCCAGTATATGAGTGAAGGTCT
Source organism: Castor canadensis (assembly GCF_047511655.1). Taxonomy (NCBI): domain Eukaryota; kingdom Metazoa; phylum Chordata; class Mammalia; order Rodentia; family Castoridae; genus Castor; species Castor canadensis. The sequence continues at coordinate 15,137,857 of NC_133399.1, forward strand.
CAGAAATTTTTTTTGAGATAGGGTCTTGCTGCATTGACACAGCTAGCCCCAAATTTACTATGTAGTCCAAGTTGGGCTTGAATTTGCAATACTACTGACTCAGCCTCCTTAGTGCTAGGATCACAGAACTCTTTTGGGGTTCAGAGTTTCTTGTGGAGGATATAAAGGTGTTTTAAATTGGCTGTGCTGATTATTACAAAAACCTATAAGTGGGTAAATTATATAGTTTGTGAATTTCTCAATAAATGTTCCCCAAAAGACCATATCTAGTCAATGAAAAATATTCAAAAGTTTGACATGATGTAGCATCACTATTCAAAAGGAAGGAAGGCATATGGCAGCGCAGTGAGAGATACAAAGATAGAGAGACATAGGGAGAGACAGACAGAATGGAAAGACAGAGGGAAGAGTGACCAGGAAGAATAAATGAGCTTCCTCCCACCATATTCCTGTTAGAAAGCCAGCATCTTCAGGGGTTCTTCTAGGGAAAGAGTTTGCTCAGCAAAGACTTCTTCATGGTGGTCTTGAGTTCCTTGTTCCTCATACTGAAGATGATGGGGCTGAGGAAGGGTGTAAGGACTGTGTAGGTGAAGCCCATCAAAGTGTCTCCTCCAAGAGACTGGGGGTCCTTGGGCTTTAGGTAGATGACAGAAGCAAAGCCATAGTGCATGATCACCACTGTGAGGTGGGATGCACAGGTGGAGAAGGCTTTGTGTCGCCCCTCAGCTGAGGGGATCCTCAAGATGGCAACAACAATGAAGGCATAGGAGAGCAGAATGAGGAGGAAGCAGCCCAGAAGGGCTGAGATACACACCAGGCCCAGAACTTTGGCCACTACTGGTACATCCTCTCCACAGGCCAGCTTCAGCAGAGGTGGCATATGGCAGAAGAAATGGTGGATGTCATTGGGTCCACAGAAGGTGAGATTGAATATGGCTGTTGTGACCACAATCCCCATGACAGAGCCACCAACACAGGACCAGGCCACCAGACAGGCACAGCCACGCGGGCTCATGAGCACATTGTAGCACAGTGGGTGACAGACGGCCACATAGCAGTCATAGCCCATGACAGTGAGTAGGAAGGAGTGGGTGAAGCCAAATGTGAAGGAGAAGAGCATCTGGCAGGCACAGGCCAGGTAGGAGATGGAGCAGTGGGGCACAGCAGGTCGGCCAGCATGCACGGGATGATGGCCAAGGTGTAGAGGATCTCAGAGATGGACAGGGCGCACAGAAAGAGGTACATGGATGTGTGGAGGCTGTGCTCACTCCAGATGGTGACCATGATGATCAGGTTGCCCAGCAGTATGAGCAGATATATCAGCAGAAACAGCAGGAAGAACATCAGCTGAAGGCGGGGAAAGGTGGAAAAGCCAATGAGGATGAACTCAGACATGAAGGTGAAGTTTACACCAGGTATGGCAGCCATACCTGATGGGAGACAGAAAACATTACTCAGTGTTTAGGAGCACAAGGGTTCCCAGTGAGTTCTGGCCTCCAAGAACATGTGAGAGGCTCCTTCACCTATCCAAGATATGATTAGTTGACCTGCAAATACGTATTTATGTTATCATCCCTTAGCATTTATAGGGCATTAGGTTCAGCACAGTCCTATCTACCAGATATAAAAAATTCAGGTGCTCAAATCCCTTTTGAGAATACAGCAGTGTTGCATAGAACGTATGAACATACTCTCAGACTTTAAATCATGTTCAGATGACTTAGAATATTGAACACAATGTATTGTGATATATGTAGTCATTACACCATATTTTTAAAAGAATTATCACAAGAAAAAAGTTGACATTTGCTTAATATAGATTCAGGAATCACAGACCTAACTACATTTTTGAAACACAGATGCAGAATTCATGAATATAGGACGAACTGTAATAATGTGCTGAGATTTAAACAAAATCATGGATCTTAAGTACATGACCTCTGATAAGAACTCAATAAATAGTGCTACTGATAAAAACAATTATTATTACTACTATTTTTAAATCGCAGTGCTAGGACCTCAGAGTTTCTACTCAGTGACATGTCAGTTGAGTCCCCAATTCAAAAGTAGATGACTTGGCTGAGTACCGTGTCTCAAGCCTGTAATCCTAGCTACTTGGAAGGTGCAGATAGGGAGGGTCATGGTTCAATGCCAGCCCAGAGAAAAAGCTCACAGGACCCCATCTCACCAGGTGGTGTTCCCCTGTCATCAAAGTTACACAGGAAGTAAAAATAAAGAGAATTTTGGTCTAGGCCAGCCCAGTTAATGCAAGAATGTGTCTCAAAAATAACTAAACCAAAAGGGTTGGGGACATGGCTAAAGTGGTAGAGCACCTACCTAGCAAGTGGGAGGCCCTGAGTTCAAACCCCAGTACTGCCAAAAAGAAAGAACTAAATGGTAATGAAATTTGAAATGACAACTAAGTCAAATTGATTGTATGCTAGAACATATACGGTATTAGTAGAAAAACTGGCAAAACTTCAGACCTGTAGTCTGATTAAAATAATTGTGGTGATGTTAAATTCCTGATAATTATACTAGGGTTATGTATTGTACTGCTGAGAGAAGTTATGTGAGAAAAGTACAAGAATTTTCTGTATTGTATTTGCCAATTGTCTCAAGTTGTTTTTTTTTTAAATGAAAAGTAAAACAAAAGGGGCACTATTCAAATTAGCACCAAAAATGATTAAGTATATAGGCTTTAGTTTAACCCAGACCATAGAAGACATCCATGGAAATCAACTAAACCTCTCATGAACAGAAAACATGGCAGATAATTTTTTAAAATCTTGAAATTGAAAGACAACAATAGCCAGATGGTAATTCTCCCACATAGATAATCTCCCCAAAGATGTCCTCGTAAAATATGTAGTTGGAGTTCTTGAGAAAGTGACATACTTATTACAAAACTTCCACGACTAAATAAAGATCCATGAATAACGAGGCTAACCTTGACATAGATGAGGGAAAGGAAGCCCTAAAAAGTAGACAAAATGGAAGCCTTAGACAAAAAATCAGGCCTTGATAGGTGAGATCACAGCACACATTTAATAGGCAAAGGAGGAATTGTTCAGAGGAAGCTGTTGAGAAAAATATCTTTCTATAGAGATAAGAGATACATTCAAAGACAGAATCAAGAGTAATAAAGGGCCTAACTGTGGAAGATAAAAATAAAATAACTAAAAGAAATGTTTGCCAGCTACTTGGGGGACAAAAGCAGAGGATCATGAGTCTGAGACCAGCCTGAGCAAAATTAGTGAGACACTACCTCAGAAACAAAAACTTCCAGGAACTGGTGACTCATGCCTGTAATCCTAGGTATTTAGGAGGTTGAGATCAGGAGGATCTCAGTTTGAGGGCAATCCAAGCAAAAAGTTCTAGAGGCTCCATCTCAACCAATAAGTGGGCATGGTATGCACCTGTCACCCAGCTATGGTGGGAAGTACAAAATAGCAAGACTGCAGCCCAGGCCAGCCTGGGCAAAAACAGTGAGACCTTATTTCAAAAATAACCAGAGAAAAACAGGCTGGAAGCTTGGCTCAAGAGGTAGAGTGTCTGCCTAGCAAGTGTAAAACCCTGAGTTCAAACCCCAGTACTCAAAAACAAGAGAAAAGAAAACATTTAAAATAATAAGCAAATCAATAAAATAAATGTTGGATGATTATTTTTCATTGTGGGGACTTCTTAAAAATCAAATCAAACTATTAAAAAAAGAAAAGCTTGAGCCAAAAAATAAATAACTGATGTGATAAAGACCAATATTGACATCACAGAGCTCTTAAACAAAGAGAATCGTGGATAAAGTTAATACTTGACAGTCTGCAAGAAGATACGTGCAGTGTTAAAACACCAGTAATCCTAGATACCAGGAGGCAGTTCAAGGTTAGCCCAGCCAAAAAAGTTAGTAAGACACCATCTCAACAAACAAGCTGTGTATACTGGCAAATGCTTGTGATCCCAGCTACTCAGGAGGCATAAGAAGGAGGATCACCATCTGAAGAAGCCCTGAGCAAAGAGTGAGACCCTATATGAAAAACAATGTAAAGAAAAAAGGGCTGGAAGCATGGCTCAAGACCTGAGAACTTGTCTAGCAAGTGCAAGGCCTCAGTTCAAATCCCAGTCTGTCAAAATATATTTTTTAAACCCAGAAGACTAATATTGAAACTATACAAAGAATGTCCACAAACCAACAAGAAAAACAGACTGCAGTTGGGGTAGAAAATGGACAAGAGTAATCCCAGGCAATCTGCAGAAAAGGAAGTGCAGTAGGTTAATAGCAAAATCAAACACGCAACTTGGAACAATAAAGTAAGGAAAGAAAAAGAATGAAAAACCACAAGGAAGTGACATCATCTTTCATCAGTGTAAGAAAATTTAGGAAGCTGGATGCTGCTACAGGTTGGCCTACACTAAAGCCGACAAATTTTTATTTACTTCAAAATAACACTAGAAGAGACTGGGCTTTTCCAACCTGTGGAAATCATAAATGCTTGAGGACATGGATACGATGTTTACCCTGATTTGATCTTTCCACATTATATACATAAATCAAATTATCACACTAGACACCATAAATGTATACAAACATTGTTGGTCAAGTGAAAAAAAAAAACCTAAGGCAGCCATTCCATCAAGGACCTGGTAGTTCATCATCAAATTCCAGGACACTTACTCTATGACCCATACACACAGCTCCTGGAAATCCACTTGAAGACACTTCTCACACAGGTAAAGGGATGTGACCAAGGACACTCAGTGCAGCATTGTGTGGGATGGCACAGAGTTGGGGTAGCCTGAAGAACCTCACAAGCTGGGAAAGTGGGGGAGTAAAAATGGGGTGAATGCACATCATGAAATCCAAGGAAAATCTAGGACCCACAAACTTGACATCAATACAGTAAAATGGATGACACATTTCTGAGTGCAGAAAGGAGATCTTAGCACTGAATAATGTGTGCGCAACAGGACCTATGTTGTAAGAATCCAGGCAAACAGAAGGACACACTTTGAATGAATTATGACACGTGCATGGGGAGTGGGAACAGGAGTAGCAGATGAAAAGAGATAAGTATAAATTAATAAAATAGGGTTCTCACAGTTTTGCAGATCAACCAGGATAAAATGTCAGTTGTTGACAAGTAAAATGAACTGAAAAGCCTGCCATTCAAGTTCACTAAAAATTTGTGAATATATATATATATATATATATATTGTTTTTTATACAGATATAAATGTATCATTGACTGACTAAAGCTACTGTCTCGACAAGTTTCCAAATGTTCCCCATGGGACAAGGTTTTCTCCAATATCACAAAGTTGACCAAAAGCCTGCCTGGAGGACAGTTGCTATGTGTTCTTTCTTGGCAAAGGTCAGTCTAGAGCTTGTGTTGTAGGACCCAGAATGTCACCTGGGAGATGGACAATTTGACTCGACTCAAGGAAGGGTCATCCCACGTGTGAAAGAAACATGCATGGGCTAGAGGGAACTTGGCCAGCTAAACAAATAACTTTAACACCAGCCACAACTCATTCTTCCTATTCCTCATTCCTCCCTCCTTCAGCCACAATCTCTGGACCACACTCCGTGGCTGTCCTCCATGGGAACCCAGTCCCAGCTTTGACCCTGGGTCCTGATCGCTGACCATTGTGCCTGCCCATTGTCTTCCTCTTCTCCAGCCCTCCTCATTTCACAGGGACAAATAATTCTCAGAGACAACAGCAGGTTGTGGAGTTGTGCAGAACTTGAGCTAAAACCACAATTCTCATTGTGTGTTGTGATAAGCAGTATGAGAACCCCATGGGATTGTCACACCAAGTGCTCAGCACAAATTTCTGAAAGCTTGACAGCTGACACTGTTATCACTGCTGTCATCTATCACCATTGCTGATGGTAGTCTGTTGAGCTGGTCCTCACTTATCATTCCCTGACAGGTGACCCATGTTGGTGCTATAACTATCCAGAACGTCAATCTCATACCAGGCTAATTTTTCCTGACACTGTGAATGTCTCCCAACTCTCAGCACCTCAAGGCAGGAGTCCTGCTCATAAATGCACAGATGCTACTAATAATTAGTTTCTCAGGTCCCTTTCTCCATGGAATGTTGTCCAGGCTACACTTTCCCCAAAAAACCTCTTGATGAGGCTGTCCAAGGGGGATCTCAAGTTCTCTGCAGGTACCTGGATCTATGTGAGGATAAACCCAGGGTCCTTTTCATTGCTGCAGGCTACCAGACAGCTCTAAGCTGGTGCATATGTAAGCAGGCTCCCAGATCCTGTCCCAGTTCCCTGGTTTCTCAAGGGACACTATTCAGCCCATGGAGCACTCTCTGCTCATGCACCTGTATTATAGCACTAAGATGTGCACAGGTGCAAAAGCAGGCAGAGGTCCACAGAGACCCAGGAACCGTGGTTCGAAAATATACACTGGCAATGACACTCAGTGAACACTCAGCCAGACATGATAACAATGTCCTTTATTCTGCATATATCTACCTAGCATGGATAAAGGCCCAGTGCTCATTTGAAAAAGGAATAAACTAGGGGCACACATCAGCCACATGTCCAAAAGCTTTGTGTTGGTTGACCAGTGCCCCCACACACACACCCAGAATTCATGTCCACTTGTAACTTCACAATGGTACCTTGTTTGGAAACAGGGTCTTTGCAGATTTAATTCAGGAAGAGATCTTGAGATGAGATTGTCATGGATTAGGGTGGGCTCTAAATCCAACAACTAGAAAAGCAGATGAAACAGAGAAGAGGAGACGTGAAAATGGAGAGAGAGGTCGGAGTGATACAAACACCTGGCCGAAGAGGCAAGGGAGAATTTTTCCTTAGTCTTCAGAGGGAGCATGGCCCTGCTGACACTTTTGCTTCAGAATTTAACCTCTGGGGGTGGGGAAAGGAAAAGGGAGAAGGAGAATTTCCCTTGTTTTAAGTTACCAGGGAGTAGTAGTAACTTGCAAAAGCAGCTACAAGAATCTAATAGAAGCTTGGAACCAGTGGCTCATGCCTGCAATCCTATCTACTCAGGAGGCAGAGATCAGGAGGATTGTGGGTCAAAGCTATCCCCAGCAAATAGTTCAAGAGATCCTATCTCGAAAATACCCAACACAAAACAGGGCTGGTGAGAGTGGCTCAAGTGGTAGAGCACCTCCTTAGCATGTATGAAGCCCTGAGTTCAAACCTCAATACCACATTTTAAAAAAGAATCTAATATAGATGCACATACAACCCCACACACACTCACCTACAGTGCAACCATAAGCACACCAACATGCAGGATGACACAGTCGCACTTGCCCGTCTGCCTCATAAATGCCCTCCCCCACCCCAGCAAGGGGAATGCACTCCACCTCAGATGGACCCTGGAGACTCAGCTTGGAGGTGCATTGCTTGGGGAGGGCAGACCTCCCCTCCATGTTATTCCACTGTCCTCTCTTATCCCCAAATCAGGGCCTCTTACTACTCCAGTTTTCACTGATCCTCATGCCTTCTGCCTTCCAGCACCCAGAGCACATACCAGTTCAGCCTGGAAACCAGCTCTGAAAACAAGGCTTCACTTACCTTCCTTGCAGACCCTTGGGGATGCCCTGAAGCCCAGTGTGGGGTAGACTGTGGGCAGAGCACTAAGGTCAAAGTGAAGGAGCAGGTTTATCTCTGCAGGTGTCTTTCCCATTGGTGGGTTCCCTGAGGCCTCAACACAACCTGTCTAGGGATGAAGAATGCACAGTCCTTAGAGTCCAGGAGATGGTTGGTGAGCTGAAAATGTGCCTGCCATTCCTCCCATCTATCTCCCATTATCTTTGTATTTCCTCTCTTCATCTTCCTGTTTTATCTTTCTTCCACCTTTTCTTCTTCCCTCCCTCCTTCCTGGAGCCACTTTCTCCCCACCTCTCTCTTACACCTGCCTCAGTTTAGACACTACTCCTCCCAGAAAATATCATCTGTCCTCCATCACAGTCCTATACGGTACCAAGAGTAGCTGCGCTTCTCAAAGTCTAAGCTTTTGTCAGGAGGACATCCCTCTCTCAACAGGTCCTGGCAAAGGAGTTTGAAGTGTAGATGTCTTGTCTTCAGACAAAATATCCTCTATTGTTGACTCTGGAAAGACAGACACAAATCCTCCCTTCACGTTTTCACGTAGGTTTCTGTGAATCACCATTTGTTCATTGTATTATATCCAGTTTCTCTAAGTATATTTGTGAACTACACAGGATATTTGTAGAAGGCTTATACTCCAATAGTCAAAAGCTTTGAAAATCTTGTTAATTTTCCTATATAGTAACTAATTTCTACTTGTAATGTGATAGTAATTTCAACGTCATTATGCCAGAAATTGAACTGGTTTTTTAATAAATAACTCCATAGTTTAAAAAAAGAACTTTACTGTCATGTTAATCTCTATTTTTGATGGGGAGGTGAAGGAATGGTCTCCTGCCTGCCTAGCAAGTGTGAAGCCTTCAGTTCAAACCCCAGCACCATCAAAACAAAAATGACTGTGGTAATTTGTCAAAATAAGGCTTTTTTGAAATGTTTGAGAACCATATTATATAGATAAAGCTGACAGACCAAAACAGTGAAATAATAGCTAAAATTTATTGACAGGAAGTAATTGCCCAAAGAACAAAGGCAAAATGAAGACATTTGCAGGAAAAAAAATTTGGAAAGTTTTCACCAGAGGAAGTTCTGAAATATGTACTTCCAGAAGGCAAATATACCAGTAGCAATAAGAAAATGCAAAAAAAAGGTAAAAATTTAGGTATATCTAGGAATTATTTTGTGTAAAGGAAAGAAGTGTCTAATTGTACATAAAGCACTGAGTGAAAATACTGGATAATAATGTATACAAGGAAGGGTGTTGGAAAACAAGGCTAAAGCTAATGAATATCCATCCATTGTTTGGGACAGGATGCAACATACTGTTTATACACGTATAGAATAACTGTCTACAGAGAAAATCCAAAAGAAGCAGCAAAATAACTAATTGAAATCATGAATGAATTAGAAAGACGAGACAAGACTGTCACACAAAAACCAAGTGTTAACCAGACATGGTGGTACATGGCTGTAATTTCAGCACTCAGGAGACTGAAGGAGGAAGATAATGAGTATGAGGCAAGCCTGTACTACAAAGTGAGAGCATGTCTCTAAAAATATCTGAACATCAGTGGCTCACACCTGTAATCCTTGCTTCTCAGAGGGCAGAGATCAGGAGGATCTAAAGCCAGCCTGGGCAAACAGTTTCTGAGACCCTAGCTTGAAAAAAACCTATCACAAAAATGGGCTGGTGGAGTAGGTCAAGGTATAGGTCCTCAATTCAAACCCTAGTACCACAAAAAAGTACCTAAAAATAATAAAATGAACAAAGATCAAGAGTACATTTTAAAAAACATTTTGAAAATGCAAATGTTTAAACCTGATACCACTTAGAATGGCATCACAAAAATAAAACACAAGGGAAAAGAGATGTTACATTGAACAGAAGTGGCCCACCAGCATCAGGCTCAGAATTGAAACCAAAAGTTAACTTGCACCTTGGTTCCAAATTCTTTCAGCTGCCTCATCAGGCCAGCCGTATAAAGAGGCTAAGGAGAAGAACAAAGCAAACGAAGTGAATGCCCTAGCTACTGGCACCTAGCACTATGGCGGGTGGAAGGGAATTCTCCACTTGGGGGAGTTAAAGTTGACAGAGAAAGAATTACAGCATAGTAAAGAAGACTGCACATTGCAGAAAAAGAGTGAATGAACAGGTGATCTGGAGTCTGCACAATGAGGTAGCTCTGGACAACAAATATATTGAAGGTCAGAGCAAACCTTGATTGCTATAGCCAAGACCACCTGGGAAAGGTCCTATTGTTAGGGAATGAACTGCCCTGGGATCACCAAACCAGGCAGAATCACACTCCAGGGTCCCTATGTACACCCAACCTTTCTGCACTTACTGAGATGCAATGGCCATGTGAACCATTTGTGGCTATTGGTGAGTGTCTCTGACACAAGCACCCATACAGTTTTATGTTTTATGGGCTGTGAGAGAAATGGAGTGCAGTACAGCCAATCAGCAACACTGCCCTCTGTATTGGATGCCGTGCCAGATGTATATTTTTTCTCAAAGGAGCGGATCTGGAGATCTGCTAGGATGGAGACTAGGTAATCATTCACTCCCCACAAGCCTCCCATCCAATACCAATTGGTGCTTCTGTTGCTCTCCATACCCTTGCTGAATTCCAGCAATGCACTGTGGTTTGGGCTTTGGTAATATTCCTAAGCACACAGTCTGAAAAGGTTCAGGGTACATTTACACCTGCATGGAATGTGCACCTTCTGTCAAACCTTGGTTGGCAAGAAGTGTGCCCTGCAAGCTGACATATGCCACAGCTGAATATGCAACCTAAAAGACTCCAGACAGAAAATTCCTCAGGTGTTCTCAGCATTTTCCTAACATGTTCAGTGAGAAAGGTGACTTGCAGTCTACAGCCTGCTGTAGCTTATTTGGTGACATCTGAGACGAATTAGAAGTACTTGCATGAGTGACTGACAATCTCCCTGGCAGATTCCAACCTTAGAAGACCTGAAAAGAAGTGCTATCACCCAGAGGAACTGTGGCTAGTTTATTTTTCCCTATCTATTCTTTTATCTTTATTAGTGAGTTCTCATAGTTTTTCTTTTATCTTTTTTTGTTTGTTAGTAAAGCAGGATAGTTTTTAAGATTGAAAGTATAAAGTGGGAGAATAGATCCCCCAGATGTGGGAGGGGTCCCAAGAAAGGGTGCCCCATTCCTTTTCTTATTTCATTATTTTTTTCTATAAATGGACTTTTCCTCCTCTCTGTCATTTTCCCTTCTTGCATTTTATCCCCTTTTATTATTTCTATTTAAAAAAAATTTTCCTATGCATTCTACTTTGTGGTTTTTGTCTATCTATTTATTCTTCAGTGATTCTTCTCCCACCCATCCCCTTTCTGGTTCTGGGGATCAAACTGAGGGCTTTTTGCCCATTAGGCCAGTACTCTGCCTAACAGATATACAACCAGCTCAACTGAGAGTAATTTAACCCAAGGCCATCAAACCCAGTGATTGGTACTCTGGTGTTTGCTTTAAACTAAGGGAAATCCTAGCTACTTGGGACGCAGAGATTTGAAAGATATTTGAAATCCCAGCTTTATGGGGAATCACAAAAAGGAAGGTCAAAGAGCAGGCCATCCTTGGGATAAAGCAAAAGTCTACCTCAAAAATAACCAGTGCAAAAGGACTGGGGCATGGCTCAAGTGCAAGAATGCCACCTAGCAGTCATCCCTGGACACTGAATTATTGGAAAGTGATGTCAAATGCATATTTTTTCTCAAAGGAGTGGGAGGCCCTGAGATCAACCCCCAGTACTGCCCCAAATCAGCAACACAACAATAAAAACCAGAGGGGATATACCAACTAGCTGTATCGGACCTTTCAGCACAACTGGAGCAGCACATATCAGAATCACTTTCAATAAAATACCAATGTGAACAGTGCCCATGGAATACACACCTCCTAATAGGGGTTTCCATGCCTATTGTAGGACTTAGCTCAGAGCATGTTCCCCACATATTCTCTGTTCTATATCACACAATCCTAAATTACCAGAAGACTCCACTCTTGGGAGACATAGGAGAACATGAGTTTCCCAGGCATTCACATAGAATGCGTTTTGTCACAATTCACTAATCACAGCTGAGAAGCCACAGGGAGATTATACAATAAAGTCCAACTGGAATTAAAAGAACACTAGAAAACATGCCAATCCTCCAAGACACATAAGAGAATGAGGGATATTTATCCCAACAGAGAGCAATGTATGTGTCAGCAGTCATATACAAGAATATGGCACCTTTTAAAACTCATAATTCTGTAAGAATGAATTCGAAGCATATTGAAATGGATGAAGTGCCAGATTACGAATTCAAAAGATAATTTTTAAAGATTAATGAACTCTAGGAGAATGCATATAAATAATGGAAGACTATGTTGTACATGAATCAGAAACCTAGAAGGAAATAGAGATTTTGAGAAAGAACCAAACAGAAGTCTTGCAAAACAAAAACTGTGTCAGTCAAATAAAACTTCAGTTCAAAGCCACAGCAATAGACTAGATCAAGAAGAACAAAGAAGCCAGGTGCCAGTGGCTCACGCCTGTAATCCTAGCTATTGAGGAGGCAGAGATTGGAGGATTTTGGTTCAAAGCCAGCCAGGGAAAATAGTTCATGAGATCCTATCTTGAAAAAACCCATCACAAACAAGGGGCTGGTGCAGTGGCTCAATGTGTAGGCCCTGAGTTCAAGTCCCAGTACTTCAAAAAAATTTTAAAAACAGCATGGAACATCAAAGAAAAAAAGAGAAGTCCAATGAACTATAACGTTAAGACCGTGACAAAGAAAAAATGGAAGAAACAATGAACATAACATACCAGACATCTTCGTCGCCATTCAAGGACCACAGTTGCACGCCATCATAATATATGACAGAGAAGAGTTTAAGATAAAGAAACCGAAATCCTATGCAAGGAAATCATAGCTGACATTTCCCCAAATCTTTGTAAGATTACAGATTTTGTTGTTTCAGATTATTATTGATTGAATGATTGCTGGTTACTGGAGTTTGAACTCAGGGCCTCACAATTGCTAGGCAGGCAGTCTACCACTTTGAGAAACTTCACCAGACCTCCCCAAAATCTTGGGAAACATTTGGACATCCAGGTAATGGAGTCATTTAGAACCCCAAAGAAGAGATGTCAGGGAAGTTTTCCCTGTCCCAGGAGCTGATGCTTCCCCCTCCATCACCACTGTTCTCCCCACCCACTTTTTTTTGGTACTGGGGATTGAACGTGGGGCCTTCACCTTGAGCCACTCCACCACCCCTCCTTTAGAGATGGGTTTTTTGAGAAAGGGTCTTGCAACTATTTGCCTGTGCTGGCTTGGAACTGAATTCTCCTGATCTCTGCCTTCTGAATAGCTAGGATTACAAGCACGGACCACAGGCACTTGTCACTTCTCCCATTTTTGAGAACTATTTGCTCAGGGATGGCTTGGAAATGCAATCCTCCTGATCTCTGCCTCTTGAGTAGCTAGGATTATAAGGTGTTAGCCACCCATACCAGGCTTGTGGTTATGGTTTTTGAGGTTGTTTCTTTTTTTTTTTTTTTGGCAGTAGTGAGGTTTGAATTCAGGGTTTTGAACTTGCAACACAGGTGCTCTACTGCTCTGGTTATTTTGGAGACGGGATCTCCCAAACTATTTGTCTGGGCTTAACTCAAAGGTGATCCTCCCAATCTCAGCCTCCCAAATAGCTAGGATTACAACAATGAGCCATCAGTTACTGGTTTCCTACTCCTTTTATACAGGTATTCATCCCACTAGTGGATATCAGGATGTGCAAGCTGGCAGCACAGTGATGTCAAGTGTACAACTACTCACAGCAAGAAAGAAAGTAAAGCAAGAAAAGTAACTTTGATATGAGTGTATAGACTGAGATTCCTCCCAGATGCTGTGAGAGGCTCCAAACCGATACCTCAGTCTGCTCCACAGGAGAGGTCCTAGGGGCTTCTACTCAATGGAAACACAAAGGGACCAGGCACAGGGCAGCTGTGTGCAGCTGATGACGCTCAGTTCTATAGCCCTGGGTCACAAGAGAACTGCCAAATGATCCAAATGTTCTGATGAGGCGCCAGTGCCTAAGGGACAAAAAGAGAAGTAAAATCAATACAAACAAAACAAAAAGGATCAAGAGATTCTTCTCTGCCCTCCTCTCATATGAAATGTGCATAGCCAAATATTCAGCACCCTTTGAAAAAGGAAAAAGGATGCAATACTGTCTGTTAGAACTGTGCCTGAGCAATGAATCGTTGATAACGCTGCAGAAAGGCGAATTCGGTGCTGTGGGATATGGGCTGGGATGAGGATGTTTCAGGATTGATGGTTAGGCCAAAGAGGCGCTGGATTAGGAGGTGACGGTGGTTGTATTTAAGACTGCTTTTCACTTACTTGGAAAGTTGGGGACAAAAGCGTGGGCCCACAGGAGGAAGGCAGCCTGGGGTGGGCATGGACCACACATCCTCCCAACTCCACATGCCCGCTCACCTCCCCGTCATCCACAAGTAGGGAGAGCGTTAGGCCCGCGCCCTGTCCTGACAGCCCCTCCCCCAGCCAGAAGGCGCTAAAGGTCGCGTCCCCAACCGCCAAGGCCAGAGGCGACCCCGGTCCAGCTGCCCTCCAGGACTCACCGACGCGGAGTGGGGAGACGCCAACCGCTTGCTACAAACTGCCGCCCTTCTCCTTCAGGACGCTGACCTGCGCCCCATATCCTTGGTTTTAGCGTGCCGGCGACCTCCATGTAATTTGCTTGAGCCTGACAAGTCACCTGAACGTCCTCAACAGAGGACACAGCCTGGACACAAGTCCTAGTTGTTCTCTGACAGCGACTGTCAGTTTAAAACCCGCCCCAGATCGCTGAAGCCCGCCCCTTGGCCTCTGCTTCTGTGTCCGATTGGGCTGCCTACATGCCGTGCCTCCAATCGGCAGAACTCGACGCTCTGAGTGACATATGATCGCACCAATCCATAGCTGCATAGCTGAGGGCGGTAACCATGACGAGATCTAGACTGCGTCTTCCGGAGGGTGGACCCGGCTTCATCACAGAACAGGTGTAATCACCATACTGAAGATGACAGAGGATTAGGAATCATAGCAAGAGGACAGGAGACGTGAAGAGCTGAAGTGGGAACCCTACAAAAATTCACCTGGATTTTCTTCCACATAGTGTTGGTGGCTAAGTGAAAAGGGCGTCCTAGGAGCAATACTCCTGGATGAAGTCCCCTTTAATTCTGGTTTTAGCTGCTGGTAAAAGACTGGCTGTTAGACAAACGCCCAGACAGCGCTACCGACGAAATCCCAGCATCCCCATCAGTGCCTCAGAGGCAGCGCAAACCACCGTCCTGCCTGGCGGCTCCAAGTGGCCCAACCTGCCTGGCACTAACCTGCTACAGGACGCCATCCCTAGGCTGCAAGTCTAGTTGTCACACTGGTTACCATGGCCACCTCTCTGACGCCAGCTCAGCGTCAAGAAGCGTTCCTGTCGCCATTTCGCTGTTTGCTTCCTCACGCAGATCCGGACCCATTCAGTTACAGTTGTCTGAGAAATAATTTTGTGCCGTTCACTGACAGTCCTCAGAAGCTCACACAGCCTTTTCGGAGACACGTGGAGCTTTCCGTGCAGGAAGGATATGTAAATCTAGACATGACATCAACTTTCTCCACTTTGAAAGCCCGCACGCCTCTAGGAGATTCCATGTCAGCCAGGTGCCTGTGGCTCCCGCTTGGAATCCTAGCTCCTCAGGAGGCAGAGATCAGGAGAATCGGGTACGACTGCAGCCCAGGCAAGTAGTTCATCCACTGTGATCTCAGAGGTCAGGACGGTATGGAACTGTTACGACTGCCTTCTGAGGAGTGACACACGGGTGCTGAACCTGAAGTGAGTCAAAATTCAAATGGTTCCAAAGAGAGTGGCCAAGACCCTGGAAACAGGTGCTATTTGTGGAACACAGACTCCACTTACCAAAGTACATGGTTCCTTCTTCGTTAGTCATGATAAACCTGCAAGGGCTCCATCAAAGACCCACTTATGGGGCCATTCACTACGGTTATAGTTTGTGTTTGGAATGTACCTTAGAGGCCCATGAGTTAAAGGTGAGGTTCCCAGCCAATTGCACTATTGGAAGGTGGTGGAACTATTAGAAGTGGAGCCTAGTGGGAAGGCTTAGCTCATTTGATGTGTGGCCTTGAATGGATTCTGGCACCCTGGTCTTCCTGTATCTCAAACCCATCTAAGTGGTCATGGAGCTTACTCCCTCATGTGCTTCTGCCATGGTGTGCTGCCCCATGTTCAAGGTAATGGAGTCAGTTGGTCATGAATTGAAAATAAACCTTTCCTCTCCTTAAATTGATTTATCCTAAGACATTTTTTGGTGGTATTGGAGTTTGAATTCAAAGCCTCACACCTGCTTGGTAAGAACTCTACCACTTGAGCCAATCCGCAGGCATTTCCTGTGTGGGTATTTGAATAGTAGGATATCATGACCTATTTGCTGAACTTAAACAATGATCCTCCTGATATCTCTTTGTGGAGTAGCTAGGATTACAGCCACTGGCACCTGGCACATCTGAGGTATTTTATCTGAGGTTAAACAAACCAAAAGTTCACTAACTACATTTTTTAAAACTGATATTTTTTATGGACTATGATTTTTCCTTCTATTACAGAGGTGGAAAGGAGAGTGGAAAAAGGTCAGTAGGAGGGGAAATAAGGAAGAGTAATAGAGGGGGCAAATACAACCAAATACATTCTATTCATGTATGAAATGTCATAATGAAGCCCCATACCTTTTTGGAATGGAACCGGGATTTGAACTTGGGCTCACACTTGCTACCCAGGTTCCCTACCACTTGAGCCACTTCTCCAAACCCTGAAACCCATTATTTTGTGCAATTTAATATGGGCTAATAAAAACTGATTTTTGGCAGTTCTGAGGATTGAACCTAGGCACTTGCACATGTGAAGCAAGTGCTCTATCACTGAGCTGCATTACCAGCTCTAAAACTGATTTCCTATTGTGCTAAAAATGTACATAAAATTTACCATTTAATGATCTTTGAGGCATAAGGAAGAAGGTTAGCAGGGAATGAGGGGTTGATCAAAGAGGAAAAATTTGGAGTTAGACAGAAGGATAGGTTTTGAAATCTATTATAGAGCAGGGGGAATAATTCTGTCATCAATTGTATATTATATGCTTCAAGATAAGCAAGAGAGCAATATTTAAATATTACCATAAAAGAGGGTGGGGGCATACCTAAGTGGTAGAATGCTTGCCTAGCATACATAGGCTCTGAGCTTCAGCCCAGCACTTCAAAAAACACCTTAAAATTAAACAAATAAGCCAGGTACCTGTGGCTCACACCTGTAAATGTAGCTAAATGTAAATGGAGATTGATATCAGGAGGATCAAGGTTGAAGCCAGCCTGTTGAAATACTTTACCAAACCCCATATCAATTTAATCAGAGCTTAATGGACTGGAGATGTGGCTCGAGCAGTACAGCATCTGCCTTGCAAACACAAAGTCCTAAGTTCAACCGCAGTCCCACCAAAAAATTAAGAAACAACGAGCTATTCAGGTAATATAAATATAAATGGTGGTGAACTTGATTTAATCGTACACACACACACACAAACACACACACACACACACATATATATCGTGTACTCCATAACTGTATACAGTTTTGATTAGGCAAATGAAAATACTATCAAGAATACATTTTATAAAACAAATCATCACAAAAATAAGTAGTACATAAAATTTAGTGGCATGAATCACACTTACAATGTTGTACAACTCATATCTCTATCTAGTGCAACTAATTTCCATTACCCCCAAAGGAAACCCTGTACCCAATAGATGTCACTCCCCACTGTCTGTTTGCTCCAGTCACCACTACCTGTCAGCTGCTTCAAATTTCTATAAACATGTACACCCTTCACCATAGTCAGAAAAGAACCCAGATGACCATCCACTGAAGTGTATCCATCTAGTGACATGTTTGGCTATAAAAGAACATGTCACTATGTAGATGAATCTTGAAACCTGACTTAACAAAATAAATGAGACACGAAAGACAGCATTTTGCTCATGCCTGAAATCCTAACTACTCAAGAGACAGAGAACAAGAGGATTAAGGTTTGAAGACAGTCCAGGAAAATAGATCTCGAGACTCTATCTGGAAAATACCCAACACAAAACAGGTGGCTGGTGGAGTGGCTCAAGTGGTATCATACCTGTCTAGGAAGCATTAGGCCCTGAGTTCAAACCCTAGTACCGCAAAAAAAAAGGCAGTTAAGATGATTGCAAGGCTCTTTTCTATGGAAATGGGAGGAATAGGCCAGGCACCAGTGTCTTAAACTGCAATCCTAGCTACTCAGGAGGCAGAGGTCAGGAATATCGTGGTTGGAAACCAGCCTGAGAAAATAATTTGAGAAAAATCCCATCACAAAAATAGGGTTGGTGTAGGCCCAAAGTTCAAACCCCAGTACTGCAAAGAAAAGAAAGGAAATGGAAAGAATAAATTGACAGTGGGGAAAATGTAACAGGGACCACAAAAGAAAATAAACTTTGCTTTTGGGGATTTTTGTTTGTTTGTTTTTGGAGTCACTGGGGTTTGAACTCAGGTCCTCATACTTGCTTGGCAGGCACTCCTACCACTTGAGCCATTCTGCTAGTCCCTTGATGGTCTTTTTAATGTCTGTGATTAATATGGAAGACACCACTTTCATTACTGTCGTTAGTAATTTGTGTTGTCATTTTTACTTAGTTTGGCTAAGTGAGGCTTGTCAGTTTTATGGTCTTTTCAGAAAACCAGCTTTTAGTTTTGTTGATTTCTTCTTGATTTGTCATGCATAATTTCATTGGTGTCTTTGCCAATTATAGTTTTCCTGCTTTTTTTTTTGGTGGGAGTGACTTTTGAACTTGGCTTCATGCTTCCAAGGCAGGTGCTCTACCTCTTGAGACACACCTCCAGTCCATGGTTATTTTGAGATGCAGTCTCTCGAACTGTTTGCACTGGGTGGCCTTGAACCTCGATCCTCCAGATCTCAAGCTCCCAAGTGGCTAGGATAGATTACAGGTATAATCCACCAGCACCCTGCCTGTTTTCCTGTTTTTAATTTGGCTTTATCTTGCTCTTCTTTCTCAGTTTTTCTAAAGTAAAAGATCCATTTCTTTATTTAGAGCCCTCTGTATTTAGAGTTCTCTGTACTTACTCATTGCAGTGTCAGATGACTTCAGTTGATTCTGACTAATTTTCTGTCTCAACTGTCAATTCCTGGTGGTGGTCTGTTGCAGTCTCCAAGTATAATTGTGGATCTGTAATTTTGTTTTTGGTTCTGTATCTTTTTTGTCTCATGTAATTTGATGTTCTCTTTAGGGGAAGACAACATAATGTCTTAATGGATCCCTTTATCATTTGATCCCTGCATTCCTTTGTGATTTTCCTAACACTACTACTGCCTGTTTAGTGTGAAATTAATATAGTTATCTCAGCTTTCTTTTTGTGCTAGAAATGTATCTCTCTTCATAGCATTGCATTTAATCTGTCTTTGTCGTTTTTATCCTTTAAAATATTTATATATTTTTTAACTGGTGCGTATAAATTAAATGCATCTATAATGTAAAATGATGCTGTTAACTATGTACTTATTGTGGAGGTGATAAATCAACTGAATTAATACATACATTACTACATCCTTATCATTTTGTGGTGAGAACATTTAAAATGTAATCTCTTAGTGACTTTCCAGAGTACAATTTATTGGTATTCACTAGTCACCATATTGTGTAATAGGTCTTTTGAACTTAGTCCTCCTATCCAACTGATGTTTCACATCCTGTGAATATTCTCTCTCCAACTGACCCTTATGTCTGTATATTTCAAATGGTATTTCATGTAGCCAACACAGATCTCATTTTCTTATGTACCCTGACACTCTTAATTACTGTGCTTAGCTAATTTACATTTAAATATTGTTGACATTGGATTAATATGTACCACACTGTCACTGTTTTCTACTTTTTTTTTAAGTAGGTATGTTCTTCACTTTGAGAACGTGGTAAGTGTTATTGTAGTTGACAGTTGTTTTTATCTCTCAAAGTAGCACCTACTCATTCTAAAGCAATTCATGAGGTACTACTACCTTGGCTTTCTTTCTCTTGTTTGGCATATGGGACTCTCTGGAAGTACTCTTTATATCCCCAGTTTTGGACCATTGCTTGCCTGTTGGTCTTAGTTGTTCTGGGTTTTTGTTTAATCTTCTCATCTGTTTCTATGTTCTTATTTTATGATCCATTTTCTTTGCTTCACTAGACTGTCTTGTATGTTTATTAAACTAAAAAATGTTAAGGGATTTCCCAGTGTTAACAGTACCATTGCAGCCAATGTAAACGCAGTTTACAATAACACTGCACTGTTTTCACAGGCCTTGCAGGTACCTTGTAATGTTTCCAGCTCCTCCCCATCCCATATACAATCACTGTCATTTATTTTTCTTAGTCCTTACAACCAGCCAGTATATTATCGATAGTAACAATATGAACAAACATATTATTGTGAATACAGGAAGTAAGAACCAAAGCATTTATTGTGGCCATTTAATTCTTGTCTGATATTCTGTTCTTTATGAGATCAGAGTTCTAACTTCTCTCAAAGAGACCTTTTACTAATTCTTACAATGTAGATATTCTGGTGACATCATCTCAATTTAATCCTGTTTTCTTTCTTTTCTTCAGGCTGCATAAATTCAATGGTAACCTCACCTAAGTTTATTCTTTGTCTTGTCATTGAGTAACTGGAGCGATAATTTCATTTAAATTCTTGTTTTGCACCTGTGTAATTTCTATATGGTTCTTCTCAGGGTTTTTATATTTTGATTTGATTTTGAGTTTTTTGTTTCTGTTTTTGTTTTCTTGAGACAGAGTCTTGCTAAATAGTTGCAGGTGGCCTGTAACTCACTCTAGCCCATGCTAGTCTCAAAAAACTCAAAATCTCCTGCCTCAGGCTCCTGAATGCTGAAATTACAGATGTTTGCCATTATGCTTGGCTCCGTTTTTTTTCTTTTGGGCGGGACTAGGGCTTTACACTTACAATACAGGTGGTATATTGCTTGAGCCATGCCTCCGGTCCATTTTGCTCTAGTTATTTTGATGGAGATGGGGGACTCATGAACTATTTTCCCAGGCTGGCCTGGGAAACCTCCCAACCTCAGCCTCTCAAGTAGCTAGGGTTACAGGCATGAGCCACTGGCACCCAGCATAGTATGCCTTGCTCCTTTTGAGAAGTTTCAGTTCTTTATTGCTGTCATATTATTCATACAACCTTTTCCTGGTTTCTTTTAATTCTTTCACCATGGTTGCCTTAGTCTCTTTGAATATAGTCAAGATAGATGCTTGAAACTTTGTCTAGTGAGTTCATTGTCTGTGGTTTCTCAAACTTGGTTTCTCTCAATTAATTTTTTCATTGCTGGGCTGTATTTCCCTCCTTCTCTGTAATTCTTTTTGTTGTTGTTAATGTCAATAAGTTGACATTTTATTATTTAGGCTAATGGGGTACCTGTGGAAATTAGATTCTTTCCTTTCCAGTGTTGTGGCAGGGATTTTAGACAGGGGTTAAAGTTTGGTTTTTCACTTGCTCCCAAACCTTTGGTTTTAGATGATTTTTCTTTTTCTTTTTTTTTTGCAGTACTGGGATTTGAACTCAGAGTCTAATACTTGCTAGGCAGGTGCTCTACCACTTGAGCTACTCTGCCAGCCCACTTTTGGCTTTGGAAATCTCCAGCAAAGTGCTGGGTTCACCTGCCAGTACCATTGAGAGGGAGAGGGGGAGAGAGAGTGAGAAAGACAAAAGAAACAAGAAAAGAAAGATCACCCATTTGATTGGGATTTGGGGATATACTTTGTTTTTCTTCACGATTGAACTTTTGAAAGCCACAATTTTCAAAGTGGCTTCTTTTCTGCCTACTTTCAGAAGCAGGACGTGACATTTCTCTGGTTGTTACTGCACAATCTGGTAGGGTTTCTGGAGATAAAAACTAATAACTTATAGGGCCTGCTGAACCTGGGTCCCCTTTAGAGGTTTATGTCAAATTTTTCTTCTCAGAGATAATTGACATTTTCCTCCCCTTGTTCTGCTTATAGGTTCTGTCAGAATAAGCATTGCTTCTCTGTGTTTGCCTCTTTGTTCCTGATCTTGGTTCTGTATATCTACAAGAGTGAAGCTCTGCATTAGTTGAGTAATAAGCCTTTGCATGTCCTCCAGATTTTTTTTGTGCCATATTGTCATCAGTGTCAACATGGAAACATATACACACCTCTGCAGATAACCAGAGGAAATTGCACTGTAAGCAGGATGTCGAGACATTGACTGCCTCCTGTGTATGTCTGTTCTCACTGACCTGCTCTCCTGCCAGATGGCCAGCCTGCAATGTGACCTATGCTTACTAGGGGTCTGGGGATCTCATGCTGTAACTTGGGCTCTGTTGTTTATTGCTGCCCATCTGTGAATTACAACTTACTTTGCCATGCTACAGGGGACACAAGCATATAGAAATTAGGATATCCTTTCCCAAAATTAATTTTTGTTAAATTATCCAACATAGGGTATAATAACAAAAGAATAAAAAACAGGGCATAATAAGAAAAGAATAAAAAATTTGTTGTAAGATTTAGTAGTAATAACAATAATAATATTCTTGGAATTCTCATACCCCTCATACTTGTAGTTAAACCAAAACTCATGTAAGTACTCTGAAGATGGGTTTAAACTCTTACAGGCCCTCTTCCCACAGATGCCTGCTGCATTTACAAATCCCCTCATCTCTGCCCTTCACCACTGCTCCTGTCTTTATTGGCGTGATTGGGTAAGTGGCTACACCTGACTTGTTGGAACCCATGGAGTCAGGCCTCAGAACTCCAGGTCAGGCTCATTGAAAACACTATATTCCCTGAACACAGCACACCTTTGTCTACCTGAGCCTTTGCAAAGCTATCACCTCTACATGGCAACCCCTCGTCCACCTGCCTCACCTGAATCATAAGTACATAAGCGTTAGACTTCATTTTAGGTATCACCTCTAGGTGCCTCTCTAAGCCCCTGATTGGTTCCTTGAATTATATGGAGCTCCTGAAGACCCCAGGGTTTCCCTACCACTTCTGATTTCTCTGTCATCCCTGGATGCAGCACAACTTTCTAACCTGAGCCCTGGGAAGCTGAGGGAGGAGAATGACATACTTCTCCATCATTGCTGGTTCTTGATAACTAGAATCTTCCCGTATCAAATGTCCTTGAATACACATATTTGTTGACTCATGAGAAGATACAAGAGGGCAAGATGAAGATGCTGTGAAGGTGTGAAGGGAGGGGTCGGGAGATTGATTAGGCTGATGGAAGAGGCTACATTTTACCTGGAGGAGTGAGAAGCACAAAAAGAAGTCTGCCAGCAATGTGTTAGTAGCAATCCTGACAGAGACAACAGTTAGAGCAAAGCCGTGGAGGTGAGCTGAGCATGGAGAGAGGGAAACCTTGAAATACAGACTGAGGACAGACCGTGGAGGGCCTGACAACCCACAGAGGATGATGGGCTTTCAAGCAGCAGGAGCCCAGGGAAAAGGCTGCGGCACATTGCCGACTGAAACAAGCTTGCAGTTGGAATGAGAGGCCAGTGGCCTTCCCTCAGCTAAGCTCCTCAAAGCCCTGTACTGAGCTGGTTCTGGATTTTAGGGGCAACAGAATTTACCTCGTGTATGTTAATTGACAATACATTTCCTTAGATGACAAGAAATTTGGAAAGGATCTGACATTGAGACTGTCTGTCATAGAATTCTGGGCCTCTGAACATATCCTTTATCAGTTCTGGCACCTGGAAGCCAGAAGGAAAAGGAGTCAGAGATCAAGTGCATGAGTAGAGTGGAGATTGGCTGGGGATGCTGCCACTCAGAGACCTACTTCTCTAAGTGTCTACCCTACAGGAGATCAGTTTTGAGCCCTTGGTTTCGCATCCAGACACCATCTTCAGAATTATAAATATTACGGGTTCTGTTAAGTTTCTCTTCATCTGAAAAAACAGATATTAGACTGATTGACTGGGCACTGGTGGCTCACACCTGTAATCCTAGCTACTCAGGAGGCAGGGATCAGGAGGATCATGGTTCAAAGCCAGCCTTGGGCAAATAGTTTGGAGACCCTATCTTGAAAATACATAACATAGAAAGGGCTGGTGGAGTGGCTCAAGGTGTAGGCCCTGAGTCGGAGCCTCGGTACTGCAAAAAAAAATATTAGGCTGATTATGTATGAAGATGGAAAAATGAGACATGTTGAAACTATTCCAGGAATGGGGGAAGGGAGGATAAAGGAGAATGACGGAGGGGGTGAATTCAAATATGATAATATTGTAAGAACTTTTGTAAATGTGATAATGTACCCCTAGTAAAACAATATGATAATTTTAAAAAGAAAAATAATAATATTAGGGTGAAGAAAATCTTTCTCAGATTATGATGACAAACCTGAACTTTTCCTACCAAAGCAAGAATCTTGTCTCTCGGATACTTAAGATTTGCATGGAATCTATCATCAGGTCACATCTCAGAGTAGTCACATTATCAACCTCACTCACCTTCCAGAAAGAGGAACTGAGGCTGAGAAAGACGAAGCCATCAGGGGTAGGTTTCATAGTCAGTCTGTACAGTCCTATTGATCACAATGGCACCATTCTGACTGACCAGCACTTGGTTCTCTCTCTTCCTGACATTGTGTACAGTCTCCTTGACTGTATGCAATAGCCTGAATCTGGACACAGACAGCCTGGTAAAGTTGGATAACTGACAGTTTTGTTGTTCCTCAGTTTCTGCTTTGGAAAATAATCAGAAAATAAGAACATAACGTGCAATGCATGTAGAATGTGGCTCCTGCTTGCTTTTGTCTGTCACCTGACTCTCACTCTGCTCTACTATCCATTCATCTTCCACAGCATTCATTCGTTCCTTCCTTTTTTAAGACAGGGTCTTACTGTGAAGCCCAGGATGGCCTGAATTTCCTATCTAATCTAGACTGGCCACAAGCTCATGATCCTTGTGTAAGACTCCCACGCATGTGCTACCATGCCAGGCTGATAAATGATTCTCTTGATGGAATGACTGGGGATGGTGAGGAAGAACTTAGCATCCCAAAATGGTTGAGGGCCCTTGGGGGTCTTATAAAGTTGAGGCAGGAGTAGAGGTGAGTAGAATGACAGGCAAACTTTCACACATTAGTTAGAAGGACAGGTTAATATGCTTAAACTTGGCTCCACGCCCATCTCTTCCACTGTGCCCTCTAAGACGCAAGACTTGTACAAGTGCTCTGCCTCAGAGACTTGTCTACAAAAAGGCTTAAAGAGAATACCATAGTAAAGGTAGTATATATCATATTTTATCCACTGCCTATGAAAATGCAACTCAGTCTTTTAAAGGATCTGAGGTGTCCCTCCTGGGAGAACTCCATCTGATGATTTGTGAAGCATTGCTTCCCAGCCTACCTGGAATCTTTTACTCAACTATTTTATAATAGCTCTAAAAGTGGAGTCACAGCTTGTAAGATATTATGAGAAATATTTGTTTTTTAAAAACCAAGTGATGCCGGAGGACCTTAAACCATTACAGGGAGTCTGCTGGATTGAGGGCTTCTGGGGCTCAGCACAGAGGGACTCATGGAGAAGAACAGATGTCCACCTGCTGGGGACTCTTCCTGCCTCAGCTCAGAGATTTCAAGTCATTAATTCATTGTAAGATTGAATGTGCCCCCCAACATTAATGTATCAGAAACTGCACCCCAATGCGACCTGTTGAGAAAGCAAGACTTTTGAGAGCTGATTGAGTCATGTGGGCTTTGCCCTGTGTAACAGAATAATGCTATTAACACGGCAGCGGGTGGGTTGTTAGAAGAGCAGGTTATCACTACAGCACATTCTTGCTCCTTCCTTCTCACACATGCTCTTTTGCCCTTCCACCACCTATCCTGCAGTTCAAGGTCCCCACCAGATGTTGGTGCCATGCTCTTAAACTTTCCAGCCTCAAGAATCATGAGAAATTTAAAAAAAGGTTCTTTGGGCTGCAAAGTGGTTCAAGTAGTAGAGTACCTGTTAGCATGTGTGAGTCCCTGAGTTCAAATCCCAGCACTGCCAAAGGAAAAAGAAAGGTTCTTTATGAAGTACCCAGTATGTGGTGTCTTGTTATAGCAAAAGGAAATGGAGTAATGGTGGCTGAGGCCTGCAATCCTAGATACTCGGGAGGCAGAGATGAGGATCACATTTTGAAGCCAGTCTGGGAAAACAGATCCTATCTCAAAAATACCCAACACAAAAAAGGGTTGGTGGAGTGGCTCAAGTTGTAGGCCCAGAGTTCAAGACTCAGTACTGCAAAAAAGAAAAGAAAAGAAAAGAAATAACCAGATGCATCCTGGTTGCCTGGTTATAGGACTGGAAAGGAGAGAGAGAATTTTAAATGTGTAAGTTGGACATGCAATCTCCAGACACAGCACCTGGTAACAACCGTAAACTAGGAAGGTCAAGGGGGTCCATGGGGCAGAGGAAAAAGAGGAGAGCTCACATTTGATTAGTTCTCTTACCTAAGAATTTGTTACGGGAAAATAATAGTGTGCTAGCATCTCTGTACTATCAAAGAATTATTTGCAAGATGTAAGTTCTAAGTAAGGTGTCCTACTATTTTCCTTTTTTTTTAATGCATTTGACACAAGATAGATCAAGGACTATTGGTTCCTTTCCCAAACACCGAGATTTTTTCCCTCAATACACTTTACAGTGCTAGTTCGAAGTAGGTGAATAACCTTGAGTGAAGGGCACAGGCCTGAGGCCAGAACTCCAAACTTAGCCATCTTTTTGGGGTTTGAACTCAAGGCTTCACGTTTGAGAAGTGGGTGCTCTACCGCTTAAACCACCACTCCGGTCCATTTTGTTCTGCTTATTTTGGAGATGGGATGTCGCTGTTTCCCTGCGCTGGCCTCGAACCGTGATCCTCCCGATCTCAGTCTCCCAAGTAGGCTATAGGAGTGAGCCACCGGCACCTGGCAAGAAAGCTAAGGCATCCTAGGCTGCAAAGGGCGTGCACTGAGGGTCCCCTTGGCGCTTTCTGGCAGCTGCCCTCTGTCCCTCGGGTCCTGAAGCTCAGCAGGAGTGTTGACAGTGAGAATCCGCTGAGCAGCATGGAGCAGGAGACCCAGGTGCAGATGTGGACAGGTGTTTTGTCTTTCTGAAGTTGTAACTTGGGTTTTGTGGGGGGCGGAGCATTTTCGGGACAGCATTTTGGATTGGGCACGTAGACATTGGCTGGATTCAATCTGTACCGTGCACACATGAAGAAAACCTGTGAAGGTTAGGCTTAGAGAGCCTCACATAGGGAAATCCCTCCGGAGACAGCGAGCGCCGTTGCGGGAGCGTGGGGAACTGCGGTGGTGGCGGGCGCCCCCTGTCCCTGTGCCCCGCTCCGCGGCGCCCCTGGGACTCTGCGCCACCACCGCGGCCATTCTCACCTGGTGCCACCGCCCCAGCCCCTGCGCCAAGGTGACAGCCGCAGCGACAGCGGGGCAGGGACACCGCTGAGTCAAGAGAGCGCAACCAGGCCACACGACCGACTTAATCGTCTTGCCGATTGTTTTTAGGAATTTGTAAGTTTTCTAAGAACTTTCGTAAACAAAGGAAAGGAACTTTTTAAAAATAAACATCTCCCGTTTATATTAATTCAAAGAAGAGATGTCGGGCAATTTGGGGTTTTTTGATTTGGGGCTTTGTTTCTAAATTTTTTTTTTCTTTCATCTTCATTGACTGGGGTTCAGGCACCCCCACTGCTTCGGGCCGGAGCTTCCTGATTGTCCCTCCCGAGGCTCGGTGGCGGAGCTCCTGCGGCCCTCGTTGGACCCGGTGCACCCTCGCCGCAGCGGCGGAAGGCGTCCCTGAGCGCCCGCGGCAGCCCGTGGGTCAGCAGTGGTGGCGAAGGCGGTCCTGACCGCGGCCACCAGGTGGGGCTAGCGCCCTCCAGCGGCGGGCCGCGCAAGTGCCCCGACATCAAGCAGCAGGCTGTGTCCCGCATGTCCGCCAGCCCAGCGCACGCGACGTCCTCCTGGGGGCCGCAGCTCCGCAGCAGAGCAACCCCTGACCCTGGCTCCCCAGGAACTGCTGATCAACAGGACTGTCACCCTGCCCCCTGCCCTGACTCTTCCTCCAGGAGTCCAGCGCCATCCCACCAGGTGGAGATAATTCCTGTGAAATACAGACTAAATACCCAGAGTTAAATTTGTTCCCAGATAGTCAAACTTCTACCTAGGTTTGTGTAAGAACTGGAGATACATGTTTCTATGAAATCAGTAAAACACAGCGTTTTGAGCTAACATGAATGTTTGTCTCAGTGCAAAACAGTAACAGCTGGGGAGAGTTCCTGTGAAATACAGAATAAATGCCCAAAGTCAAACGAGTTACCAGATAGTCAGTGTCATAGCTTGGTTGTCAAAAGACTGGGAGTTACATGTTTCTATGAAAATGTGAAAAGTGAGCAATATGAAGAGGTTGGTTCTAGTTAATTTGTGCAGTGCTCCAGAAAATACAGAACCTAAAGGGAATCTACTAAAAGTTATATATTTTATCACTAGCCTCTTTTTTTTAATTCAGTACTGGCATTTGAACTCAGGGTCTCATACTTGCTAAGCAGGTTTTCTACTACCTGAGCAATGCCTCATTTATTTTTCAGGTAGGGTTTTGTGTATTTTGCCTGGGCTGGCCTGGACCATGGTCATCCTACTTACCCTCCTCCATAGCTGGTATGACAGGATTGCACCACCACATCCACTTTTTATGTTGAGATGGGGGTCTAGCTAACTCTCTTTTTATCCAGGCTGGCCTCCAATACGATATTCTCTCTCAATCATCTAAGAGTAGCTAGAGAGCTGGGGGTTGGGTCAAGTGGTAGAATACCTGCCTAAAAAGTGTTAGGCCCTGAGTTCAAACTCCAGTACTCCCAAAAGAAAAGAAAACTACTTAGGATTAGTGGTATAAGCTCCTGCACCTGGCCTCCATGGCCCATTCTAAAACAACTCTGGACTATGTGTTTCTAATTTTTACTCTTTAACATAAGCTATAAGCTTGGCATGGTGCTAACTGTCTGTAGTCCCATCATGAGACGCTAAGGCAAGAGAATCACTTAAGCTTGTAAATTGGTGACCAACAAGACTCTGTCCCCAACAATAACTCATTATAAGAAATTAAGTGCATTAAGGTGACATAATTCATTATGTTTTGTTAAAGCAATTGTGTTTGAGTTTAATGAGCACTGTCTTTTAAGTCCACTCAGCTAATAAGATTTTGCTTTCATCTAGAACTGTATATATACTGTGCCTCGCACTTGCTAGGTAGGCACTCTTACATTTGAGCCACTCCACAAGCCCCTTTTTGTGTGTGTGTGTGTGATGGGCTTTTTCAAGATAGAGTTGTGAACTGTCTGGGGGCTGACTTCAACTGTGATCCTCGTGATCTCTTGCCTTCCAAATAGCTAGACATGAGCCACTGACTTCCCAGCTTAAATGTATATTTTCTTTAAATACGATTTCCGTAAGCTGGACACTGGTGACTCATGCCTGTACCCCTGGCTACTCAGGAGGTAGAGATCAGGAGGATTGAAGTTCAAAGCCAACCTAGGCATATAGTTTGTGAGACCCTATCTCAAAAAAACTCTTCAAAAGAAACAGGGGCTGGTGGAGTTGCTCAAGGTGTAGGCCCTGACTTCAAACCCCAGTACAGAAAAAAAAAAAAAGATTTCTGTAAATGGTTTTTGGAACATTAACTGTTTTCAGATAGATTGTAAATTAGCAGATGTTAACTTTTTTTTCTGAGATGTCTGCAAATACACAATTATAATCAGATTACATCTAACTCATGTTTGTTGAGATTTTCTTTTATGTCTAGTCTCTAATATGTGCATTCCAATAAAGGTGTTTCTTAGTCGTGTAAATTTTACTTTTCATGTTAAATTGCTAGAACATTTTAAATTTTAGTGCAATATGTCTATTACTGATCAAAAGAGACTAGACTTGCCACATATCATAAGGACCACACCTTTTGTCAAGTAAGTTATAAAGAATTTGCGACAAAATCTGTCCATGATCTACAAATGACAGTGTAGTCTTTTAATTGATCTTGGTTAGAGTATTTTGACTTCCTGAAACTGGGTATTTGTATTCTTCCCAAGATGTGGACAGTTTTAGATACTATTTCTTAACATAACATTTCTGCATCTCTGTTTCTTTTATACTCTCCTAGTTGGTGTATTGGATTTGATGGTGTTTCCTATACTCTTTACACTCTCTTGATTTTTTTTCACTTCTTTTTTGCTTTTTATTCATCTTATTGCTAATACCAAATGACTTCACTGGAATTCCATAAGTTTTCTATATGATTGATCCTGGTGTTCAAGCTGTCTTCTGTTTTTTTGTTTGTGGTACTGGGGTGAACTTGGGCTTCACAAATGCAAGGCAGGCACTCTACTACCCGTGCCATGGGCCAGGCCTCTAAATCCATCTGCTGTATTTTTAATTCATTTTTCTGGGTGGTACTGGGATTTGAACTCAGGGTCTTGTGCTTGCTAGGTTGACACTCTACCACTTGAGTAGAGTGTCACCAGCCCTTTTTGTGCTGGATATTTTTTCAAGTTAGGGGTTTGCAAACTTTAACCTGGGCTGGCTTTAAACCACAATCCTGATCTCTGCCTCCTGAGTAGCTAGGATTACAGGCGTGAGCCACCAGTGCCTGACCATTTTCTTCTTTCCTCAAACATTTATTTGATTGCCCTCCCCTACCTTTTGTGGTTCTGTGCAATCAAGCCCTAGTCCTAATGCTGGGCAACTGGCCTATCGCTGAGCTCCTCTTCCAGCTGTTTCTTTATCATTAAACTCACATTTCTTGTATGTTATCTCCTCCATTGTGTTCATTCTGTCTCTCTCGCACCTTTTTATTTCCTGTTTCTCCATTTCTAAGGGGTTCATTAATGGAACTTTAATTTTCCTGTGGTGCTGTTATGTTTGCCTGATTTTTTTGGTCCAGTGAGATAGGCTTGAACTCAGGGCTTTGTGCTCACAAGGCAGGCTTTCTATCACTTGAGCCACATCTTCAGTCCATTTGTTCTGGTTTTTTTGGAGAGAGGGTCTCACAGACTTTTTGCCTGGGCCCACCTTGAATCTCCATCCTCCCAATCTCAACTTCTGAAGTAGCAAGAATTACAGATATGATCCACTGTCTCCTGGTCACCTGATTCTTTTTGTCCACATAGCCTTGGTAGGTCTTTGTGCATCAGCTCTTACAGAATTGTTTTGGTTAGGGGTGGGTTTTCTCATTGAGTTTTGGTTTTTTTTGTTTTTTGGGTTTTTTTGCTACTTGGTCAGAATCATAAGAGAATCCCAGGACTGTGGGAGCTCAGTGTAGTGCAAAAACTAAATCAGGGAGGTTTTCAGAAGGACTCTGAAGGTGGTGATGTGTAGGTGGAGACCTGAAGCATGTGAAATTGTTAATTGCAAATATAAACAAGCTGCATGTAGTCTATTGTGTGAACATGTTTATGTACATTTTAGTTCTTTCTCATTTGGGTTCCCATAAATAGCTAGTACACACCCTTAGCAGATAATGTATGGATTGTTTTAAGACTACATTAGGAGTGGGTCATAGAGGAAGCTTCCATCAGCTTGCATAGGCCCGAGGAGGACGGCGGCAGACAAGATCTTCAGCTGGACGGGGGTGCATTGGGGTCCTGGAGGAGGAGCCCCCTGCCCTTCTCCAGGGCCAGGGGAACAGCATCTTCAGGCAGGAAATAGGCTAACCATTGTGAGGCCAAGGTCTCGAGGCCTGGAAAGAGTCGCATCCCTGGCCGTGATCACCGGCGCTACTTCCAGGACCACTGGCGGCTGGAGAACCTGCAGGACGTCAACCCCGCCCGGCATGGCATGGTGTGCTGCAGCTTGCGGGCCACCCTCAAACTCAGCACCATCAAGCGGCACTTCCGCCAGAAGCACCCCTACTCCCTGCACTGGAGTCCCCCCCGGGAGAGGAAGTCATCAGCAACAGCTGGGATGCCCACCTGGGGCTGGGGGCCCAGGGGCTGAGGAGGAGGAGGAGGAGGAGGGGTCAGCCTCCAAGCTTGCCCGCCCAAGGGCCCAGGCGACGTCCCGTTATCTCCGGGGACTCCGTTGGAGCGGCCCGCCGAGGAAGAGGAGGATGATGGGGACGGCCAGGAGTCCGGGAGCAGCTGCGGAACAACCAGCCGCGCTGGCGGGGCGACACCTACCTGATGGACGACGACCGAGGCCGGCGCGGCCAGGTGTGCGCGGTGTGCGGGGGCGCGCTGGCCACGCTCAAGGTGAGCACCTTCAAGCGGCACATCCTGCAGGTCACCCCTTCTCCATGGACTTCTCTCCCGAGGAGCGCCACACCATCCTGGAGGCCTAGGGTGTCAGGCGTAGCCGGCTCGCGGGCCTGGTGGGGCCCGGCCCTTGGTCTGGGGACCCCCTTGTCCCGCACCAGCGCTTCAGGCGGCCTTGGCAGCCGTCGCCCCCCGCGATCCCGCTGGCCAGGTCGGCGGGGCGGAGATTGGGATTGGGTGGGGCCACAGTGCACTTGGATGCATGAGCCCATCCGTGCGCTGCGGGAAGCGCCCTCGGCCCCGCAGCCCCGTCCCTCCCTCCTCGCGCGGGGCCCTACCTTTTCCGAGAAGCCACAGCGGCCTCCCGCAGAGTTAGCACCGAGCTCTGATATTCAGGCAAGAAGTTTTAGGCAGTAGAGGAGGAGACATGTCCACAGCTGAATGTTTCAGCAAGAGGGTAGCGAATGGGCAAAAGTCTCAAGACAGGAAAATGCTTGGTGTGTTGGAGGGAAGTTCAAGATACAAGAGTAGAGTGGCCAAAGAAGGGAAAAGTGAAGTCAGAGAAGTAGTGGGGACCCAGCTATAAGGATTTGGGGCTCAGTAAGAATGTTTGATTATTTACTAAGTAGGACAGGAAGCCATACCACAGTTCTGAGTGGAGGAAAGGCTCAACTTCAATCGTTATTGACAATGCGGGGTAGATGAGGAGGGCTGGAGGTGGGGATAACAGCTCAGAAACTGTGAAAACCATCCATGTATGAGGATGATCACCTAAACCAGGATGGTAGTAGTAGAGGCAGTGAGAAGGGCCAGGTTATAGATACACTTTGGACAGAGAGCCAACCTTGCCTTGCTGGTGGATTTGACATGGAGTGTGAAAAAAGAAAGTGGAGGCAAGAATACTTCCAAAGAATTTACCTTGACATGATGGTTTCTGAGCTAGGGAAGACTCTGGGGAAAAAGAGACAATGAGAGAGACAGAAACAGAGAACCAATGATAACGGTAATGGAATATTCAAGAGTTAGAGATTTGGGCAGGCTTGGTAGCACCCACCTATAATACCAGCACTTGGAAGGTGGAGGTAGGAAGACTGAGTCTTCGAGTCCAGCCTAGGCTACATACTGAGTTCCTGTCTCAAAAAAGTTTTTTGGGGATGTGGATACTGAGGTTTGAACTCAGGGCCTACACCTGAGGCGCTCCACCACCCATTTTTTGTGTTGTTTTTTTTTTGAGATAGGGTCTTGCAAACTACTTTCCAGGGCTGGCTTCAAACCCTGATCCTCTTGATCTCTACCTCCTGAGTAGCTAGGATTATAGGCAGGAGCCACTGGTACCTGGCTCAAAACTTTTAAGAAAAACAGTGGATGTATGAAGGGAAGGTGGTGAGTAAATGACTGGAGGTGTGGCTCAAGCAGTAGAGCACCTGCTTTGCAGGTGCAAAGTCCTGAGTTCAAACCCCAGTTCCATGAAAAAAAAACTGACCTATATTGGAAGGCTGGTTCTTCAATGCTGTGTAATCTTGGATGATTCACACAACTTTTAAGTCTCAGAATTCCCTGTCAAATGAGGAAGGAGTGAAAGTGTTCCCCACTTCCTGCCACTTCATGTGCCCCAGGATGTTTTTACTGCCTAAGTGACAGAGAAAGACTGAATTCATGCTTCAGGACAAATGATGTGTAGTTTGCTATGTAAACACAAAAATTGCTATTTTAAACTAATTATAAATTCCATTCAGTGGGATCAACCTTAAGTCTCTCTTCA
Organism: Castor canadensis; assembly: GCF_047511655.1. NCBI lineage: Eukaryota > Metazoa > Chordata > Mammalia > Rodentia > Castoridae > Castor > Castor canadensis. Next base: position 15,171,636 of record NC_133399.1, read on the forward strand.
TGGAGAAACAGGTGAGCTTAAGCCTGTATGACCATGACATAAATTTCATCCTGGGCTCCACAATCATTGCCCCTATACAGTAGAGATTTCCTTGGTGGCCCATGTAAAGTGTCATTGTCATACAGCACACAGTATCTCACAGTGGGACTTGTTTACTTGAACCAACCCTGAAGACACCTCTGTGTACCAGAATTCAAGGTTCACACTTGAAGTGTCAAGGATTTCTCACGTGTTTTCTAGGAACTTGCTTACTGGTGTTCATAACTTCTATTGCACAGATCTGGGTAATGTTGCTGATTTAGGGTATAAACATAAAAGCAAGCCTAGGAGATCTAGGAAGGAAGATGTCAAAACGCTGCAGAAGTGTTCTCTTCAGCAGAACATATGCTAAAATTGGAATGATTCAGAGATTGGCATGGCCCCTGTGCAAGGAGGACATGTAATTTAGTGAAGCGTTCCATATGTTAGAAAAGTACTAAACAATGCAGGTATGTGCCTATAAACGTGTCTATTTCCAATACTGTGACAAAGGGAACACCAGATAACAGTCCTTGCACAAAATATCAATGAACAAGCTTAATGACAATCAGCAAAAAGCAGTAGAAAAGTGTCTGTTCACATCAGTGTATCAGGGTGGTTAATAGAGTGGGGAGAAATTCAAGGGCATGGCAATCAAATGTTATACATGACATAGGACTGGGTTATTGACCACCCTCATTCTCACTCTAGAGATGACCTGCTTTCAGCCTATTGGAAGTGTATTACTTTTTTTTCTTTTGGTAGGACTAGTGTTTGAACTCAGCTTGTGCTTGTAAAACAGGTGCTCTACACTTTGAGCCACACCTCCAGTCCATTTTGCTCTGGTTATTTTGGGGGTGGGGGGGTCGCTCAAATTATTTGCCTGCGCTGGCTTGAACTATAACACTCCTGATCTCAGCCTCCCAAGTAGCTAGGATTACAGGTATGATCCATGGGTGCCTGGATGTGTAATCCTTTCTTAATAGACTTTACTATCACTTTCACTGGAAAAAATGATTGGATTGTCATTTAAATAAACCAGTCATTCTTGTGTCTTTTAGACAACAGAGAACATGTTGATTATAGTTTGAATGATAGGTCTGCATGACATTGAGGCATAATCAATTTAATCTGCAAGTACAGTCTGATTATTTTGGATGTAAGGAAATCTTTCAGTTTTTAAATGTATACTGAACTTTAAAAAGCCACACAAACCTACAGGCATGCAAATAATGATATTTATACTGGGTAGCAGAGCACTGTACCAACCAGGATAAATTTTTTAAAATCTCTATAACTATTTCCTTAGAATATCAGCTAATATATAATCAACACAACTTCAATGAGTTGTAAATACATAAATAATCAATACATAAATTATTATAGTTGCTAATTTTTTGGCAGTATTGATGTTTGAACTCAAGGTCATGCATTCTACTTCTTGAACCATGCCTCCAGTCCTGTACTTGCAAATTTTAAGTCAAAATTCAGAAATCCAATTTTCAGAGTGATGGGTTTATTTATTTATATTTACTTTGTAGTGCTGGGGATCAAATCCAGGGCCTTGTGCACACTGAGCTACATTGCCAGCTCATCTTGATGGAATCTTGTATAGTTAACAGTATTCAGACTTTAGTTCTAGATATAGTTAGATACCTTATAAGACAGAGAATAAATGGTTTTTCAGGCAAACATACACCTTTTTCAAATGTTGAGCTTGAGCTAAGTGGCAGTGGTTCATCTGTAATCCTAGCCACTCAGGAGAAGATCAGAGGGAATCATGGTTTGAAGCCAGACCTGAGTAAATAGATCGCCAGAAACCATCTTGAAAATAAGCAACACATAGTTGGTGAAGTGGTTCAAGTGGTAGGGGGCCTGCCTAGCAAGTGTGAGGTCCAGAGTTCAAACCCCAGTACCACAAAACAATCAAACAAACAAACAAAACTGACCTTTGTTAGGACATAAGAAAACTTTTAATTTCAAAGCAAAAGTATTATATAGATTGAAATGCTGAAAATCACAAATCCTAGGAAAGGAATAGCTGTTCAAATCTGATTTTTTTCTCATTTTTTATTACGATAGATTAACAGTACAAGGAAGTTTCAGTACAAGGAGGTTTCATTGTGATAATTCTATACATGAGTACAGTGTACTTTGAACAAGTTCATAATATTCCCATAACCCTCCTCTCTCCATCCCCTTTCCCAAATAGTATTTGGTGGGTTTCATTATTCCACCTCTACATGAATGTATATATACACATATACATATATATGTGTGTGTGTGTGTGTGTGTGTGTGTGTGTTTATAAGTACTTTGATCATTTTTATACCTCCATACAGTCTTTCTCCCTTCCCCACTCTCTTCCGCCTGATTCCCCCTTCCCAGACTCCCTTTTACACTCATGCTTCCTCCTCCCCATCATCATCATTGGCAGTTTTGTGTGTAGATTCCGCATGAGTGAAAACATGACACTTGGCTCTTTGGGCTTGTCTTATGTCGCTCAACATGATGACCTCCAGGTCCATCCATTTTCCTGCTAATAGCATAATTTCATTCTTCTTTACGATTGAATAATACTCCATTGTGTATATGTACCACATTTTCTTTATCCACTCATTGATTGTTGGGTCTGGAAGCTGATTGTAAAACATGGCTATTGTGAAGACAGCTGCAATAAACATGAAAGCTGACTTATACTCTTATATGTTGATTTACACTCCTTCAGCTATATACCCAAATGGTATAGAGATCCAGTTGTAAATTTTTTTGTGTGGTGTCAGGGTTTTAAGTCAGGGCCTATACCTTGAGCCACACTTGACCGGCCCTACTTTTTTGTGATATTTTTTGAGATAGGGTCTTTTGAATTGTATGACCAGACTGGCTTTGAACCACGATCCCGATCTCTGCCTCTTGAGTAGCTAGGATTACAGGCATGAACCACTGGTGCCCAGCTGGTTGTAAATTTTTGATGAACTTCCATACTGATGTCCACAGTGGCTGCAATAATTTACATTCTCACCCACATTGTTTGAGGGTTCTGTTTTTCCCTGCATCCTCACCAGCATTTGTTGATGTTTGTTTCTTAATGATAGCCATTCTGACTGGGGTGAGATGGAATCTCAGTGTGGTTTTGATTTGCATTTCCTTTATGGCTAAGGATGCTGAAAATTTATTCATGTGTTTATTAACCATTTGTACTTCTGAGAACTATCTAATTCATTTCCCCATTTATTAAATGGATTATTTGTTATTTTGGTGTTTAACTTTTTTTTTAACTCTTTGTATATTCTGGGTACTAATCCTATATCTGATGTGTAGCTGGCGCAGATTTTCTCCCATTCTGTGGGGTTTATATGTTCTTCATGCAAAGTATATTATTATATAGGTATATTGTTTCAACAATAAATCATAAAATTAATTAACAATATGTAGAATTAACTGATAATTTAAGTAATTAACATTTTTTCCTAAAATAGTAGTTTGAGGGAATATAAAGCTTTTTTTCTTTGTTTGGTGATACTGGGGTTTGAACTCAAGACTTCAGGCTTGCTAGGCAACTCCATCAGTCCAGATTTCCATTTATTTATCAAAACATTTTATGAAGAAAATAATGCCAGATACTGGTGGCTTACATCTATAATCCTAGCTATGATCAAGGTCCGAGGCCCTGGGCAAATAGTTTAGGAGACTCTATCTCAAAATTACCCAACACACACAAAAAGGGCTGGGGGGTATGGTTCAAGTGGTCAAGTGACTGCCTAGCAAGCTCCAGGCCCTGAGTTCAAACCTTAGCACCGCCAAAGAAAATGTTTATGAAGCTGGGTGTCAGTGACTCACACTTGTATCCTAGCTACTTGGGAAGCTGAGAGCAGGAGGATTGAGGTTTGAGGAAAGCCTGGGCAAATAGTTCATGAGACCCCCATCTCTAAAATAACCAGAGTAAAATAGACTAAAGGTGTGCCTCATGTGGAAGAGTGCCTACTTTGCAAGCATGAAGCCGAGTTCAAACCCCAGTCCTACAAAGAAAAAAGGAGATTAAGGGGGATATAGATCTATTTCAGCTATGTATGCATGCAATATTGTAAAATGCAGGGTAAAAATTTCCTAGTCAAGGACAAATGTGTGTTAACACAGTGTTTATCATGACTGACAGGGGGTGGTTAATCTTATTAATGACAAGGGGCTCAGCATGAGAAAACCTATCATAGGACTCATACTACCCACCAACAAAAAATATCTTGATTACTCCATTCTTGGAAAAAATGTGTTTTCTAAAACGTAATTTCTATTGAGTTTTAAAAGGCCTCTTCGGAACACAGAATAAAAAGGGACTTGCTTACCTAAGTACCAGGAAACTAGTACACAGCATGCTGAATGGAGAAACTTACATGCATTTTAGGATCAGGAAGAACCCAAGGACACTCACTGCTGTTTCTGCTCTTTTCACACTGACCTGTAAGCTGTGCGTTGTGCTATAAGGGAAGAAGAAGAAAAAAATTGCATAAATATTGGAAAGAAGAGACAACATCACTACCTACAAATGATGACCCAAGATGGAATATATGAGTCAATGACAGAGAGGACGATGGTGCCAAAGAGTGTCAACTGGCAAGAATCACAGTGTTTCTCAGAGTTTTGCACCAGCAATCATCAAGCAATTGTATCGTTTAGGAGTCATGCATGGTAGTGCACATCTATAATCTCAGAACTTGGAAAGCAGAGACAGGAAGAACACGAGTTCTAGGCCAGTTTGGGCTACATAGTAAGACACATTCTGGATGTCAATGAAGTACTTACTTTTCCAGTAATATTTGAAAAATTATTTTCTTCAATTAAAACATTTATCTCCTAGAGATGCTAGATGATTGGTGGATGGTACTAGTCTGCCGTCTTCACTTTCATTACAGACTTTTTCCTTTCAATCTTGTGTTCCTTTGTTATTTGTTGTATTCTTTAGTCACATGCTGTGATGCTCTTTTTTCTTTTTTTGTGGTGCTGGGATTTGAATTCAGGGCCTACACCTTAGCCACTCCACACTTCAGCCCTTTTGTGATGGGATTTTTTGAGACAGGGTCTCCAACTGTTTGGACTGGTTTAGAATCGCAATCCCATCTCCAAAATAAGCAGAGCAATAGAGCATGTGTACTGCAAGTGAAAAGACCTGAATTCAAACCTCAGTACTCCCCCAAAAAGAAAAAACCTCAAAAACATAAACACAAGCCTTGTACAGGTCGCTAACACTTTATAATCCTAGTTACTCAGGAGGCAGCTATCAGGAGGATTTCAATTCCAAGCGATCCCTGAGCAAATAGTTCTCTAGACGTATATCAAAAATGGGAGAAGTGCCAAGTGCCTATGGTCCATGGCTGTATTCCTTGCTATTCAGAAGGCAGAGATCAGGAGAATTATGGTTCTAAGCCAGCACAGGCAAATAGTTGCAAGACACTGTCTCAAAAAACACATCACAAAAATAGAGCTGGTGGGCTGCCTGAAGGTGAAGGCCCCATGTTCAAGCCCCATTACCACAAAAAAGTAGGTGGGGAAGAACAGGGGTGACAGAAGGGGAAGCATCAGCTCCTGGGGTTCTAAATGACTCCTTTGCCTGGATGTCCAAATCTTTGCCAAGTTTTGGGGAGGTCTGGTGCAGTGTCTCCAAGTGGTAGAGTGCCTGCCTAGCAATTTTGGGGCTCTGAGTTCAAACTCCACTACCAGCAATCATTCAGTCAATACAAATCTGAAACAACAAAATCTGTAATCTCACAAAGATTAGGGGAAATGTCAGCTATTATTTCATTGGATAGGATTTCTGTTTCTTTATCTTATAACTCTTCTCTGTCATATGTTATGATTGCATGCAACTGTGGTCTTTGAATGGCGTCAAAGATATCCAGTATTTTATGTTCATTGTTTCTTCCATTTTCTCTTTGTCACGGTCAGAATGTGATAGTTCATCAGACTTATCTTTTATCTTTGATATTCTATGCTCTTTTTAAAAAAATTATTGCAGTACTGGGGACTTGAACTCAGGGCCTACACCTTGAGCCACTGCACCAGCCCCTTGTTTGTGATGAGTTTTTTCAAGATAGGATCTCATGAACTATTTTCCCTGGCTGGCTTAGAACCAAAATCCTCCGATCTCTGCCTCCTCAATAGCTAGGATTACACGCCTGAGCCACTGGCACCTGGCTTCTTTGTTCTTCTTGATCTTGTCTATTGCTGTGGCCTTGAACTGCAGTTTTATTTGACTGACACAGTTTTTGTTTTCCAAGACTTCTCTTTGGTTCTTTCTCAAAATCTCTATTTCCTTCTAGTATTTCTGTTTCATGTACAACATGGTCATCCATTATTTCTTTGCATTCTCCTAGAGTTCATTAATCCTTAAAAAATATCTTTTGAATTCTTAATCTGGCACTTCATCCATTTCAATATGCTTAGAATTCATTCTTATAAAATTACGAATTTTAAAAGGTGCATATTTCTTGTATATGATTGCTGCATATACATTGCTATCTGTTGGGATAAATACCCCTAGTTCTCTTATGTGTATTAGAGGATTGGTTTGTTTTCTAGTGTTCTTTTAATTCCAGTTGGACTTTATTGTATAATCTCCCTGTGGCTTCTCAGCTGTGATTAGTGAATCATAACAAAAGGCGTTCTATGTGAATGCCTGGGAAACTCATGTTCTCCTATGTCTCCCAAGAGTGGAGTCCCTTGGTAATTTAGGATTGTGTGATATAGACCAGAGAATATGTGGTGAACATGATCTGAGGTAAGTCCTACAATGGGCATGGAAAACACTTTTAGGTGGTGTGTATTCCATGGACACTGTTTATTTCAATATTTTACTTGAAAGTGATTCTGATATGTGCTGCTCCAATTGTGCTGAAAGTTCTGATACAGCTAGGTGTTACATCCCCACTGGTTTTTATTGTTTGTTGCTGGTTTGGGGCACTACTGGGGGTTGAACTCAGGGCCTCCCACACCTTTGAGAAAAAATATGCATCTGGCATCTCTTCCCAATGCAGAGTCCAGTGATGCCTCCTAGGCAGCACTCTTCCACTTGACCCATGCCCCAGTCCTTTGCACTGGTTATTTTTAGGTAGACTTTTGCTTCATCCCAAGGACGACCTGCTCTGTCACCTTCCTATTTATGATTCCCCATAAAGCTGGGATGACAGGTGGGTAGCACCCATGTAGTCATTGGTTGAAATGATGTTCTTGCAAACATTTTGTCCAGGCTGGCTTTGAGGCCAGATCTTTCCAATCTCTGCCTCCCAAGTAGCTAGGATTTCCCTTAGTTTAAAGCATACAGCAGAGTACAAATGAGACTGGGTTGTGACCTCTTTGGGGTAAATTACTCTCAGCTGAGCTGGTTGAATATCTGTTAGGCAGAACACCGGCCTAATGGGCAAAGAGCCCTCTTTTTGATCCCCAGGACCAGAAAGGGGAAGAAGAATCACTGAAGAGTAAATAGACAAAAAACACAAAGTAGAATGCAAAGGAAAAATTTTTTAAAAATACAAATTATAAAAGGGGATAAAATGCAGAAGGGAAAATGACAGAGAGGAGGAAAAGACCAGTTATAGAAAAAAAATAATGAAATGAGATAAAAGGAAGGGGCAGCCTCTCTTGGGACCCCTCCCATCTCTGGTGGATCTAGTCTCCCACTTTATACTTTCAATCTTGAAAACTATCCTGCTTTTCGAACAAACAAAAAAATAAAAGAAAAACTATGAGAAATCACTAATAAAGATAAAAGAATAGATAGGGAAAAATAAACTAGCCAAAATTCCTCTGGGTGATAACATTTCACCCAGGTCTTGTAAGGTTGGAATCTGCAAGGGAGATTGTCAGTCTCTCATGCAAGTACTTCTAATTTGTCTCAGATGTCACCAAATAAGCTACAGCAGGCTGTAGACTGCAAGTCACCTTTTTCACTGAACATGTTAGTAAAATACTGATGTGACAGCTGAGGCATTTTCTCTCTGGAGTCTTTTAGGTTCCATATTCAGCTGTGGCATATGTCAGCTTGCAGGGCACACTTCTTGCCAACCAAGGTTTGACAGAAGGTGCACATTCCATGCAGGTGTAAATGTACCCTGAACCTTTTCAGACTGTGTGCTTAGGAATATTACCAAAGCCCAAACCACAGTGCATTGCTGGAATTCACCAAGGGTACGGAGAACAAATGAAGCTCTCAATTCTGTATTGGATCTGAGGCTTGTTGGGAGTGAGTGACTATCTAGTCTCCTCCCAAGCAGATCTCCTGGTCCAACTCCTTTGAGAAAAAATCCACATCTGGCCTGGCATCACAATGCAGAGGGCAGTGTTGCTGATTGGCTGTACTGCACTCCATTTCTCTCACAGCCCATGAAGCCTAAAACTGTATGGGTGTTTGTGTCAGAGACACTCCCCAATAGCCACAAATGGTTCACATGGCCATTGCATCTCAGTAAGTGCAGAAAGGTTGCTTGTACATAGGGACCCTGCAGTGTGATTCTGCTGGGGCTGGTGATCCCAAGGGCAGTTCATTCCCTAACAATAGGACCTTTCTCCAGATGGCTCTTGACTATAGCAATCAAGGTTTGCTCTGACCTTCAATAAATTTGTTCTCCAGAGGTACCTCATTGTACAGACTTCAGATCACCTGTTCATTCACTCTTTTCCTTCAATGTGCAGTCTTCTTTACTATGCTGTGATTCTTTCTCTGTCAACTTTAACTCCTCCAAGGGGAGAATTCCCTTCGACCCACCATAGTGCTAGGTGCCAGTAACCTGGGCGTTCATTAGTTTGCTTTGTTCTTCTCCTTAGCCTCTTTAATCAAGCAACTTTCCTTTTCTATGCTATTGATTTTTTCCAGAAGCCAACTGCAGGCAATCATATCTAGGAGCAGTTAGTTACACACCATTCCTTGAAAGAGCCAAAATAATTCTGAGAGTTTCTATTTTGACAATCTTGAAGCCTGACCATTAATACTCATACATTTAAAGATGCCCATCCATTTTTATGGTGTTTTCTTTTTCTTTATAAGGAAACATGCTGACCTTACATGCACAAGTTGTTTGTGACTTCTGAAAGTGTTCATGTTGTATCTACCCCATTCAATGTGTACTTTATTCTCATGGACGAGAAGGAATTACAATGTGTGTTGTAACTAGATGCCAGTTTGTCCTCATCTTGTATATTAAAGAGATTGTGATTTCTGCCACTACTGTACAAAGCCTGTCAATTTTCAGTTTACCTACATGTAGGACCCTTAAACACTGTCCTCCTTCCTCATGATCTGGTTAGTAATCCCTCAGTTACTGGAGTCTTGAATAGTGAAGAGTGGTGGCTCTGCATTCCTGTGAGAAAATACCTAAGAAAAAAACAAGTTAAAGGAAGAAAATTTTATTTGGGGCTCATGTTTCAGTCCTTCTACAGCAGAGATTTCTTTGATGGCCCATGTGCACAATATTTCTGAATGGGACTTTTCCCCTTAATTTACCAAGTACACATCTCTGTCTGTCTACAATTGTCCATGATTCACACTTCATACCTCAAAGTTTACTCAACTATTTGCCTAGCAATCTGTCTATTGCGCTTTCTCATTTCTATTGCATAGGAGTGGGCAGTGCTAATACTTAGGGTGTTTTTTGCTCTGCTGCAGTAATCTGAAGAAATCTTTGGTAGATTGATAAATCTGAGATATACCTACCTCATGCTGCCAGGTAGAGGTGCAGCACAAAACCTTCAATTTCTCATTGTATAATGGGTTTGTGTTGTTGGAAATATTAGATGACACTGGGTTTGGGCAGACTGAGAAGAATTAAATGTTTGTTTCTGACTAAATATACTGTAGCAGGTAGAAATAGTTAAATTTGGTTTTCCCTGTGTTATCTCAAACATGCATCCTTCTATCCAAAATAAATCCCTATGTTGAGTACCCTTGCAGACAACTTTAAAATCTGATTTACAAACGTTTTTCTCAATTGGAAAGAATTAAAAAAAATAAACATGAATATGTGTTGATGGAATGTTTCTCTAACAGAACTTGGTAACCCAATTTAGTGATTCCTAGTTGTTTTTTTTTTCTGGGTAGAGTTTGCTCAGCAAAGTCTTCTTCATGGTGGTCTTGAGTTCCTTGTTCTCAGACTGAATATGATGGGACCAAGAAAGGGTGTGAGGACTATGTAGGTGATGCCCATCAAAGTGTCTCCTTCCAGGGACTGGGGCCCCTTGGTTTGAGGTAGATGACAGAAGCAAAGCCATAGTGCACGATCACCACAGTGAGGTGGGATTCACAGGTGAAGAAGGCTTTGTGCCACCCTTCAGCTGATGGGATCTTCCAGAGGGTAGTCACAATGAAGGCATAGGAGAGGAGGATGAGGAGGAGGCAGCCTAGCATGGCTGAGATACACACCAAGCCAAAAGTTAATGAGACACCATCACAACAATAAGCTAGGTCCTGTGGTCAATTCCTGTCACCACTGGTATGCATTGGAATAGGTAGAAGGATTACATCCATAGCTGGCTCAGGCAAAGAGCAAGACACTGTATGAAAAATAACCTAAAGCAATAGGACTGGAGGCGTGGCTCAAGTGGTAAAGCACTTGCCCAGCAAGTACTGTTCGTTGAGTTCAAATTCGAGTACTGTCAAAAATAAAATAAAATGAACAAAATTAGACAGTGTAAAGTTCAAAACAGTACACCATTGTTCTGCTTTCTATTTCTGTTTGTAAGTCCTACAACATGTGGACTTTTTGGTTTTGATGGTACTGGGGTTTGAACTCAGGATCTAATGCTTCCTAGACAGATATACCACTTGAGCCACTCCACCAGACACCTGTTTTGTGTTGGGTATTTTCCAGATAGTCTCGAGATCTATTTTCCTGAAGTGTCTTCAAACCTTAATCCTCCAGATCTCTGCCTCCTCAGTAGTTAGGATTTCAGGCATGAGCAACATGCTGTCTCTTGTGTCTCATTTATTTTGTTACATCAGATTTCAAGATTCATCTACATAGTGACATTTTCTTTTATAGCCAAACATGTCACTAGATGGATACACTTCAGTGGATAGACATCTGGGTTGTTTTCTGACTATGGTGAAGGGTGTACATGTTTATAGAAATTTAAAGCAGCTGACAGGTAGTGGTGGCTGGAGCAAAGGGACAGTGGGGAGTGACTGCTATTGGGTACAGGGTTTCCTTTGGGGGTAATGGAAATTTTCAGCTCTAGATAGAGTTGTGAGTTGTACAACATTGTAAGTGTGATTCATGCCACTAATTTTATGTACTATTTATTTTTGTGATGATTTGTTTTATAAAATGTATTATTGATAATATTTTCATTTGCCTAACCAGAACTTTATACAGTTATGGAGTACACATGATATGTGTGTGTGTGTGTGTGTGTGTGTGTGTGTATGATTAAATCAATCTCATGACCATTAATGTTTATATTACCTCATAACTCATTGTTTTTTAATTTTTTGATGGGCCTGGGTTAGAACTTTTTTCCTGTCCTACTGACCCTTTTTCCCTCTCCCTTCCACCTCTGTAATAGAAGGAAAAATCATAATCATAAAAAATATCAATTTCAAAACATGTAGTTAGTCAAATTTTGGTTAGTTTAACCTCAGATAAAATATCTCAGATGTGCCGGGTGCCAGAGGCTGTTATCCTAGGTACTGCAGAAACAGAGATCATGAGGATCGCTGTTTAAGTTCAGGCAAATAGGTCATGAGATCCTATTATTCAAATACCCAATACAGGAAATGCCTGTGGATTTGCTCAAGTGGTAGAGTTCCTACCTAGCAGGTGTGAGGCTCTGAATTCAAACTCCAATATGACCAAAAAATTACTTAGAGTAAATCAATTCAAAGACAGGAAAGGTTTATTTTCAATTTATGACCAACTGACTCCATTACCTTGAACGTGGGGCAGCGCACCATGGAGAAGCAGGTGGGGGAGTGAGCTCCATGACCACTTAATGGATATGAGATACAGGAAGACCAGGGTGCCAGAATCCATTCAAGGCCACACATCAAATGACCTAAGCCTTCCCACTGGGCTCTACTTCTAATAGTTCCACCACCTTCCAATAGTCCAATTGGCTGGGAACCTCACCTTTAACACATGGGCCTCTAAGGTACATTCGAAACCAAAACTATAACCGTAGTGAATGGCCCCATAAGTGGGCTTGGGTCTTTGGTGGAGCCCTTGCAGGTTTATCATGAGAAATGAAGGAGGAGCCATGCACTTTGGTAAGTGGAGTCTGTGTTCCTCAAATAGCACCTGTTTCCAGAGTCTTGGCCACTCTTTTGGAACCATTTGAATTTTGACTCACTTAAGTGTCAGCACCTGTGTGTAACTCCTTCAGAAGGCAGTCCTTACATTTCCTTACTGTTCTGACCTCTGAGATTATAGAGGATGAATGGCTTTACAATAAGAGCCTTCAAGAAGTGACGAAATAGGTAACGTGGAGCCTATATGTTGTGTTTACAGGCCTTCCATGTTTTCCCATGTTCTAGTGCAGATTCCCCAACCTCAAGCCTATTCACACTTAGGATCTCATCATTCATTCTTAGGTGCTGTTCTGCGCCTTCTAAGATTTTCAGTAGCATCCCTGGTCTCTCCAGCTATAGCATCTGATCAGTGGTGACAAACAAAAATATCTCCAAACAACACCAATGTCCTCATGGGGTTGTGAAACATTGCCCACAGTTGAGAATCCTTGACCCAGGGTGTACAATTGCAACTTCTTGCTTCTTGGCACTTCTCTCTGCCTGGGTTCCCTGTCCACTGCTTCTCCACCTGGCAAAGGTCTATTTCTCTTAAGACATAGCTTCAGTGTGGCTTGCTCTGCACAGACCTGGACATTTTCTTCCCACAGAAGATTTAGTCACTTCTTTTTGGGTGATGCCCAAACACCATCTCCTAAGTGCTTATAAAATCTGTGCTCATGACTTTGTCATGTGCTTCCTGATCAGCATCAGATTGGAACCACATCTCTCCCCAGCACTGGACTGTGAGTCCTTGACATCAAGATTTGTTATTTGTACAACACCAATACTACAGACTCGGCAGAAATATCCCCAATGTTAATAGCCGCCCCTTATTGACTTTGTCCCCTGGACCAAGCAATGACTCGGTGGTTTTTTCTGATACTCCCCACCCCCAAATAGGAAGTACCTGCTCTGTTCCCTGTTTTACAGATAAGTAAGCTGAATCCCCCAGAGCACTCTCACTTGCCAAGGTACCATGCCCCATGCAGTATGGCAACCAGGATCTGAACTTAGGTTTGTCTGATGACAATGCATGTGTTTTCCTGACCTCTTATTATCTCATTATTTCTTGGTGGCTATTAATGAAAATCAGAAGCTGTTCTCAGATGAAGGAGATGACCCTTCCCCATGGTAGATCATACCCACACTGTCTTTCTTCATGTCACCAAACATCCCAATTATCCACAAAAAGAATGAATTATGAGAAGATGAAGATGGGTCACATCTGGAGGTGACAGCTGAGGCTGAAAATGCCACCCTCTGGCATGACACAGATTAGATGTAGCTAAAAGGGAGATCTATTCATTCTAGAAAATGTAAAACCATAGAGAAAATAAAGTGTCTGTGGCTTCCAGGGTCTCATGACGGAAGATGGGAGAAAGAACCACATGGAGGATTCTTAAGGGGGTAAAATAATACTGTCTGATGTTGTAATGGTGGAGATCTATTATTGAGCATTTGTCAAAATCCAGGTAATAGACAATGCCAAGACTGACCTATAATACTATGTGGATTTTGTGAGTGGAACAGAGAGATAGAAGCAGAGATAGAAAGTGAGAGAGAGGGAGAGAGAAAGAGAGTGAGGTGAGGGAAAAATTGAAGGGAAACAGGCATAAATAGAACTTTCTTGCACTTAGGGGAAATGTATGATGTGTTTAGCTTAACATCCAGAAACTTTGGGACTAAGCCAGGCATGTACATGTCCTGCTCAAAAAACCTTTAGTATAATCCAAGTTTAGCATAGGGACAATTAGGACAGTAGTATTTATTCATCTCTGACCTTGATTTACTAGATGCCAGTACTATAACCCAATAGTGACCATCAGATACCACACATTGCCAAATGTCCAGTGGGGGACAGAGTCACCCCCAATTCAGAACCATGGGTTGGGTCTGCCTTCTCTCAGACACCATCTTGCTCTTCCTGTTGCTCTGTCATGGATAGCTCTTCTTAGGAAACTGTTTTCTTTCCTCTCTGTGACCATCTCTGATCTCAGCCATCTTCTCCCTGTCTTTTGTCTGTGTCATGTCATCCTTAACTTTTCACCATCACCTCATCTGGCCCATTGATGTCTTCCTTATTCTTTATATCCCATAGAGATGACATAGAGACTCTTCTTTCTCAATCTCCCTGTCTCTTTTGCCTCTCCCCAGCCATTTTTCTATTAGTCTCTGGCTAGACAGATCAAGAAGGGATGGTAAAAGCCAATATACATCCTGGCTGACTGAGCAATAGCTCTCCTCTGTCTGCACTTCAGTTTTCTCACCTTTCCGTAGAACCCACCTATGATGTAGCAGGAAATCCACAAAAGATAAAGTCTGCTGAGCAATCATCACACTGTCTTGATGTCTCCTGCTCCATAGACTCAAATTGCTTGAGGAGCTGTGTAAAAGGTAGTTTTCTGTGTCACTTCTGGATGTTAGTTCTTCAGGTCCTTCCTAGTCAGGTGGATGGGAGAAAAGGAAATTCACCTGGAGCTCCAGGCCCTACATTTGTTACTGCCGAACCCTGGTAAGAGGCCCTGGTTTAAAGTCCCTGTGCAGGAGCACCAATGTGGCATAGTCAGATGGACAGGGATCCTGAAGGAGCCCAATCACCATCATTTATCCCTACCCCTCTTCCTGCCCACTGCCTCCTCTGGTCCTGCTGCCTTGCCTCTGCTACAGGGATCCTGGGGCCCCAAGGGACCCTGCCATGGATGAGGCAACCTCAGGGAACCAGTGTCCTCACTTTCCTTCCCTCCCTGCTTTCTAGTAGTGAGTCAATTCCATGAGCTTCTCAGGGCTTGAGAAGAGACAAATGATCTACGTATTTGGGATTTGGGGACCTGGCTGTTGTTGACCAGAGAGCAGCCCTGCCATTGCCCATGGGGACTGCCTGCCTGACTTGCCCTCTGAATTTTCCTACTTAATTCCTTATATCTCTTGTCCTATTGGATATATTATTCAGGATTTTAGAAAATCAAACACATGCACATATTTGTTTCTTCTTAAGTAATCAAAAACTGTATATAAGGGTAAGAGCCATGTAGCAGCCGGGCACATGAAACCCATGAAACCATGGGTTTCCATTCAGCCAGGCACATGAAACCATGGGTTTCCATTCAGACCTTCATTTGTTTATGTGCCATGTTCAAATTCTTTGTCATGTTAAAACAAGGATGACCATGATACCACTATTAATCAATCATACATTCTATAATGGGCAGTACTCTATATAAATTTTTGCATATAATACACAAAAAAATCTGAGAATATTGTGTTCTGCTGATTTACATGTCAAAATACTTCAAGGAATAAGTTGGTAGAAACTACAATTTTGAAGAGATTATCTTTTTTTTGTGGTACTGAAGCTTGATCTTGGGGAACTCATTCTCAGCCAGGCATTCTACTTTCTCTGACCTAAGAGTTTCTATCTTGATGTAGCCATCATTGCAAGAAATATCATTATGGTGAGAATTAACTTAATATACATAATCTACTATCCCTCCTTGGCTAAGACGACCTGAAATATAATTAGAAAATTGCAATTAGCCTCGGCTGACCAGATCATCCTTCACAAACCCTGGTTTCTAATAAGGAATTGAACATCTCATGTAATTTACTGAGTACAGTATACTGCAGACTATCAACTCCTAAGGATATTAAACACTGACTACTTGATGCCATATTTGTAAAACAACACCAAACACAAAATTTGCAGTGTTCTCCTGTTATCTCTTTGATTTCTGTTACAATTCCAATGTCTTCTTGATTTCTGTTACAGTTCCAATGTTGTGTGCTGACACACTAGGACATTGCACTGAGAGATCATCACTATGAAGTATAGGATTTTTGGTAAGCCTTGTGTTGCCTGTGGTTCAATCTTTCTCTGTAAACTGCCATGCAAGTTAGGCTGTTGGTGAATTCCAACAACATTTTCCATTCTGACATAACTCAGCCAGAAAATTCCTCTCCCACTCTAGATTTGATTGTCCTCTTGCCTTACTTGAAACTCAGCAGTCCAGGCTGGGTGTTCTGGCACATGCCTCTAATCACAGAATTGGAAAGCTCAAGGGAGGAGGATCGTGAGTTTTTGGTGAGCTGGGGCTACATAGTGAATTCCAAGGCAGCCTGGGCTACAGAGTGAGACTCCATCTCTAAACCAGAAAAGAAAAGAAGGTGGCTCTGGATGTAGCTCAGTGGTAGAGGGCTCTTCTGGATCATGTGTGAGTCCCTGGGGTTAAACTTCACTGCAACAACAACAAAGTATGAACCACTGAGAATGATTTTGGTAACATTTCTTTCAAATTGTGACTCACCAGGAACATTCAGGTTGTAGTAATTTGAATCAGGCACATATATTTCTAAGATTTGTAGGATTTTGCAACATTGGGAGATTTGCCAAGACAAAAATTGCAAGTATACCATACAATACAGAGAGAAGCATGAATAATTCAGGCACTCTATGCTCTGTACCTTTTATAGAAAAAAACTACTTTTGCCAGTTCTGGTGTTAAAGATTTGTAAGGTGCTGAACAAATGTGGAAATGCTCATTTACAAGTTGTAAATATTAAGGACAGTAAAGGAAATAAATGATGGCAGGTTGCACGGTATAGAAGCCATAATAGTAGAGTGTGATCAGTAAGAGTGGTTTATTGATATGGGAGTCTTTCCCTGTTTCACTGGCTTTCCTATGTTTTTAAATTAATATGTTGTGAATATGACTTCTTGGAAATAGAAACCAGTGCTCATACACCAAATTTAAATTGGTATGTCATCATGTGCTGTGGTCTGAATGTTTTCCCCAAAAATCCTGTTTAAGGAACTCAGTCCTTAATGCAAAAGTAATGGGAGGTAGAACCTTTTGTCAGGTGCTCAGGAATTAACTGCTACCACTCTTGTCATGTGCACTTCTCACCCTCCTAAACTGAGGAGATTCTTGTTTTTCATAAATTACCCAGTCTCTTGGGCTGGTGGAGTGGTGTAAGTGCATAGCACCTACCTAGCAAGTATGAGTTCAAACCCCAGTGTGGCCAAAACCCCAAAAATTACCCAGTCTCAGGTGTCCTGTTACATCAACACAAGGCAACCTAAGGCAGAAACTCAGTGGAGCAAAGAGAAATGGCATATTGGTAGAACAACTTCCTAAAAACGTGGATTGGGCTTTGTAGCCTGTATTGAAAGTCTGTATTGGTGTGATTGGAACACAAAAATGTTGTTGTGTGGAGGCCTCAGGAGAAGAGCTACAGAGAAAGCCTGGATTCTGGGAAGCCTTCAGACTTCCTTCACCCGAGGACAAATCCCTGACTTTGCATCCTGGATTACTCCTGGTCCTGTCCCTCTTCTGCCTCTGCCTTGTCATAATGGACTGAATGACAATGCTACCCATTTTCCTCCAATACTGTGGGGGACAACCCCACCCTAGGCAGGTCTGGAGGGGTCATTTTTTGTTTTTTCGTTTTGAGGTACTGGGCATCAAACTCAGGACCTTGTGAATGCTAGGCAAACACTTAACCACTGAACTACATCCACAACCGCTGGAGGGATAATTTTTATGTGTGGAAAAGTGGAGGCTGCATTCTGGGAGCCGATGGCAATGGCCTAAAGGCAACATTACAGGAGAGGTCAAACACAGGAGTACAGGTCTGGCTCCTATACCTACCTGTGTGTGTCAACTTAGCGTATCAAGGAGGGAGCCACCTGTGCTATCTTACTCCTGCCATATCATAATAGAGACGGTACAAGAGCCTAAAATTGAAACAAACTCTGGGAGAGGCTTTGGGTTCACTTATGCAAACGTTCTGCAAGATAATGCTCTGGGAAGATAGTACTGCACCCCCTATTTATCAATATATTCTTTCCTCCTTTCACACCAGAATATTACCCTATGACAGCAATGTAAGACTGTCACCTCTTTTTTTTTCTGTGATACTGAGGTTTGAACTCTGGGCCTAATGCTTGCTAGGTAGGTGCTCCTGCCACCTGAGCCACTCCACCAGCTGTCACCTTCTTAAATAAGGCCCATCAAGACACCTCTACCATGTCTGAAGACTGTGGCAGGTGACCACAGGCAGGTTGTGCTTCCCATTTTCAATGCCAGAACTTTCAACAATGAGAATTTGTTACATGTTTGACTCGACTGTCAGTCCTCAATACTTCTTGAGAGCTATGTGTGTCCCTACTGTTGGCCCTTCCACAACCACAGTTAACTCAAATGCTACATTGCCTGTGCATCTGTACCTCTTCCCTCTAACAGAAATGACAATGATAGCTAGTAAGTACAATTTTGTCACCAGTTTATCTACCAGCTGTGAAGTAATGACTCTCAGAAGTGCACTTATAGCTGGTTGCTAGTGGCTCACACCTGTAATCCTAGCTACTCAGGAGGCAGAGATCAGGAGGATCATGGGTTGAAGCCAGCCATGAGCAAATAGTTCTCAAGACCCATCTCAAAAATATCCAACACAAAACAGGTCTTGGGGAGTGGCTCAAGTACTAAAGCACCTGCCTAACAAGTGTGAGGCCCTGAGTTCAAACCGCAGTAATTACTGCCAAAAACCCCTCAATTTTTGGTGTTTGAACTCAGACCTTGCTCTTGATAAACAAGTGCTCCACTACTTGAGCTTTGTCCCAAGCCCAAAACCTGTCTAATTGACACCTTTTCTTGTTGGTTTAGGATTTATAACAGGAATTGCAGTGGGAGTTACAGTGGCAGAAACAGTTTCAGCATCAGAGATCTCTTCTAAACTCTCAAAGCATCTCTCTCTTAGCATCCAGGAAAACACTGAGGCTGTATCTGCTAGCATCCTGCTGGCATCTACGTGATTATTCTTTCTCACCTGGGTGGTTTCCATAGCTTCTGATTTGGTCTCCCTACTTTGACCCTTCTCAGTAAAGAAGGAGATTGATCCTTCTAGATGCACACTGCATTACATCGCTTCTGCTTAGAGTCCTGTGATGGCCCCCTGTCTCATTCAGGGAGAAATCCAACATTCCTATGATGCCCACAAATTCCTTCATTGTGGGCTCTGCTTCTTCTCTGACCAAAGATTCTGTTTCTCTTTCCCTTTACCACTCTGTTGGGTTGGTTGGTTGGTTAGTTTGGTTTGGTTTTGGTGATATTGGGGTTTGAACTCAGGGCCTCATGCTTGCTAGGCAGGTGCTCTACCACTTGAGCCACTCTTCCAGCCCTCTACCACTCTGCTCCAGTATCCTTACCTTCCCTCAAGCACACCAATCAGGTTCTTGCCTCAGAACATATACACATACCTCTGCCTCGAACACACTTCCCTTGACTGTCCACAGGAGTCCTTCTTTACAGCCTCAAGCTTTCTGCTAGAATACTTGAGCACCTTCCCTCAACTATGCTAGAAAACAGCAACACCCCTGGCCATATGCTTTCTCTTACTTTTCTTCTTATGCATACTGCCACGTGGTAGCTCTCTGCTTATTGGATACTGCTGGCTTCTGTCCAGAAAAATTGTTTCTTTGAGGTATTGAGGTTTGAACTCAGGACCTAGAACTTGTTAGGCAGGCAGTCCACCACTTGAGCCTCAACCACAACTTCTGTTTGTTTGTTTTAGTTATTTTCCAGGTAAGGTCTCCTGTTTCCATCTGGGGCCAGCCTCAGAGCACAGTCCTCCTACCTATGGCCTTTTGAACGATAGCTAGAATCACAAATTTGTGTCACCATATCCAGCTTATTGATTGGGGTGGGGTTGCTAAGTTTTTGCCAAGGGTGGCCTTGAACAGTGATTCTCCCAATATCTACCTTCCTATTAACTGGGATTATAATGATAAGCCATCATGCCCAATCAAGAATGTGGGTTTTGGGTCATGACTTGGTCTATTTTGTCCCCTGCTATATGCTTCAATGATATATTGAAGCAAAGAATGAGCCACACACTGGTGGCTCATGTCTGGAATCCTAGCTACTCAAGAGGCAGAGATCAGGAGGATCGCAGTTCAAAGCCAGCCCTGGACAAATAGTTTGCCAGGCCCTACCTCAAAAAAACTCATCACAAAAAAAGGGCTGGAAGAGTGGTCCAAGTGGTAAGAGTGCCTGCCTAGCAAGCACCAAACGTGAGGCCTGGAGTTCAAACCCCACAACAACAACAAAAAAATGAGAGCAAATAAAACTATTGTGGTACAATGTTTGCCCACTCAGCTGGGAAAATTTTCAAATTTATTAACAGAATTGGAACAAATGTGTGGGAATTGATTTTCACATACATTGTGTGTATTCTTAAGACATACCCCCCCCAAAGCTGTTAAGAGAGTGAGACAATGTTTGTGAGTGCAATTGCAGTGTCTGACACACACACAGTCTCAATAAATAGTATTTAGGATGCTATCATCATGCTAAGAAAGTTGTGAGATGGGAGAAATGTGTCCATCTTAATACTCAGTGAGGGAAAGGGTATCGGACATCACCAGAAAGTCTGTGTTCCATCAGGTGTCACCACTGGGAGAAGTGTTACTGCAACTGAGGGTCATGTCAAGACCCTCTTCTCCCAGAATCCCCTCTTCAGGAACTGCCTTCTGTCTATGGCTCCAAGCATCCATGAATGGTCCCCATGACCCATCTCCATGGCAACATTTGATAGGAAGTGAGATAGTGATCCCTTACTCTGTGAAGAGATAGAGAAATGATGGGCTGTGCACTGGTTAAGTTATAAAACAAATGACTTTTGGGAAAATTGTATCCTATCCATAAGCTCAGTTTCCTATCACTAAAATTGAATTAATAATAATGGATATACCTTTTAGAATTGTTCTCAGAATTAAATAACACATTCTATGCAAGGCATTTGATAGTGTCTGGATAGCACTCAGTAAATGCCACATTTTCAATATAAACTTAACAGTTATTAGCCAGGTGCTGGTGGCTCATACCTGTAGTCCTAGCTACTTGGGAGGCTGAGATTGGGAGGATCAAGATTTGAGGCCAGCCAATGCAAATAGTTCCTGAGACCCTATCTCCAAAATAAGCAAAGCAAAATGGACTGGAAATGTGGCTCAAGCAAAAGAGTGCCTACTTTGCAAGTATGAAGTCCTGAGTTCAAACCCCAGTCAACCAAATCATCATTTGTGGCCTCTATGTCTCAAGATGTGCTCATGTGGAGAATACAGACAGGATTCCTTTGCACTTCCTTGCCTTGGAGTTGCTCCCACGAGGCTTGGTGGAATGACACAAAGAAGTACTGGGGCTCCAACCAAGTATTAGTCTTGGTTCTCCAGAGACACAGGACCGAGAAGATACAGATGGATAGAAGATAGGCAGACAATAGGCAGACGGTTATCATAAGCATTGGTTCATGCAATCATGGAGGATGAGAAGTCCCATCCCATGCCATCTGTACACTAGAGACCCAGGAAAATCAGTGGTGTAGTTCAAATTGTCAAGAGTCTGGCCACTGATGATGTAGTTTCTAATCTGTATCCGAAGGCCCGAGCAGCAGGTTCCAAGTGAGAAGGTCAAGGTCCCAGCTTGTGCAGGCAGGCAGGGAGAGCACGAATCCAACCTTTGAAAAATTCTGTTTGGCCACTGAACACTGGGGAGAGCCATTCACTTTAGTCAATCCAGCAATTCAAATGCTGATGTCTTCCAGATACTCCATCACAGAAACACCCAGAAATATTTTGACCCAGTCAGGTTGACACATATAATTAGCCATCACATGGACCAAGTTCTGGATTGGAGGTGTGGCTTATGCAGTACAGCACCTGCTGTGCAACTGCAAAGCCCTGAATCAAACCCCAATACTAACAAAAAAAGTGAAAAAAAAAAGACTCATGGGCCAAGTTCTAAGGGTATCAAAAGAGTCGAGGCAAGACTCCAGTGTCTTGTGATGAAGTAATCAAGTCTTTTCCCATTCAAGTATTACAGTGGTTCTCACCTGGGGGCAATTTTGCCCCCTTGGGACATCTCATTGAGTCCCCTTTTGTTGTTACAGTTGAGGAAGGAGGAGAGTGTTCTAGCATCTAATAGGGCAAAGGCAGGATGCTGCTCCATAACCTACAATGCACGGGACAGGACACCCTGGCACTAGCTCTTAATGTGAGCAAGACCAAGAATGACAAACCCTGCTATATTCACTCAACAAACATTTATTGAGTACCTCGTGTGTACCTGATATTTTTGAGGCACAATTGGTAATACTGAACCAATTAGACAAGATCCCCATTCTCCGTGTTTACACTTGAGAGGGAGGACACAAATATAAACATATATGGCAGACCATTTATGCATGGGTTCTATATCCTCATAATCAACCAACTGCAGATTGAAAATACCTGAAAACAAAACCCTGACATCTTTACTGAACAGACTGTTCCCTTGTCATTGTTCCCTAAACAATACAGCATAACTACTCACATATCATTTATATTGCATTAGGTATCCTAAAGTTATACAGAGATGATATAAGTTTATGGAATGGTATGTAAATAAAATACAACAACATTTTATATAGGGGATTTGAACATCCCCTAGAGGTTGGTGTCTGTTTGAGGTGCTGGAACAAGTTCCCTGTGATTACTGACATCTGCATATATTAATTAATATAAGGCATGCTCAAGCTCTTTACATTAAATGGTGTAAAATATATTTTGGCAGTTCTGAGGTTTGAACTTGGGACCGTGTGCTTTCTAGGCAGGTTCTCTACCACTTGAGCCACACCCAAAGCTGGAAATGGTGTAAAATTTGAATAGAATCTACACACATCATCTCAGACTTTATTCACTCATTTTTATTAGTATGTATTAATTATACAAAGAGATTTTATTGTGATATTTCCATACCTGCATATAATAAATTCATCCCCTCTGTTACTCTTTCTTTTTTGGGGGGGTACAGTACTGTAAAGGGTGCTCAAACTGTTTTTGCTGAAAAGCATGGACTCCTTACTTAGACCCATGTCTTAACTAAAAGCAGAAGACAAGCATGGCATCTAACCTTCATTTTTTATCTGTCTTTGCTCTGAACCATTCTTTTTTGCAGTCACTTTGCAACCACCTTGGCTTCTAGAAAAGACAGATGAGAACATCCTCATGAAAAGGGACTGAAACCATCCTCTTCAGACTCTACTGAAACAGTAGATTCTCCTCAGGATGGACCACCTGCCAGTTGACAATGAACCCAGATAACAACTCCGGAACCTCTTCTGGAACCTCTCCCAGAACGAGGACTCAGATAATGACCAGCCAGACCACACCTGTGTCTGGAACTGTTTAATTTTGCCTCTGCTCCCAGTTCTTTTGTCTACTTAAACATATAGGTCATGTCTGTACCCTACAGATGGCTGAAGATGAGCTGAGTGCTTACCCTGCCTCTTCTCACAGCATGTCCTCAGCCGTGTAGAAAATCTCCTTTCTCTGCCTTCGCCATGCCTCTTTACTTGGTATTTAGGGGCTAGTGGTTGGACCTGGAATGTGGAATCCCAGGAGTTTGTGCCTTGGGTTCAAAACTCCAGTTTCAGTACTGGGATTTGAACTCAGGGCCTCACATTTGCTAGGTAGGCAGTCTACTACTTAGTCTCACTCCACCAGCTCTATTATTCTTCCTGTGTGTGTGTGGTACTGGAGTTTGAACTCAGGGCAAACACCTTGAGTCACTCCACAAGCCCTTTTGTGTGATGGGTTTTGTGTTGTTTTGTTTTGTTTTTGAGATAGGATCTCAAGAACTATTTTCCTGGACTTGCTTTGAAACTTGATCCTCCTGATCTCTGCCTCCTGAGTAGCTAGAATTACAGGTGTGAACACTGGTCCCCAGCTCTATTACTCTTTTTATTTCCCCTGCAGAACAGAAGGACACAAAGAATGTATCAGTGAGTGGAGAATGCAGGAATGGCAGGTCTAGACTAAGGTAAAAGAGTGAGAGTCTCAGCAAACACCATTTTAGTTTCAGCTTCAAACAGATGGAAACTTATTTAAACAACCACCAAAAAAGAAGCCTGGTGTCAGTGGTTCACACATGCAATCCTAGCTACTTAGGAGGTGAAGATCAGGAGGATCAAGATTGGAGACCAGCCCAGGCAAACAGTTCATGAGATCCCATCTCAACCATTAGTTCAACACAGTACCCCACACCTGTTATCCCAAGCAATTTTGGAGGCTGAGATCAGGAGGACAGCAGAGCAAAAAAGATGGCAAGACCCCATTTGAACAGAAGAAAGCTGGGTATGGTGGTACATGCCTGTCAAAGCAGCTATAGCAGGATGGGGGATCTTGATCCAGGCAACTCTGGGCAAAAGGCAAGAGCCTGTCTCTAAAATAACCAGAGTAAAAAGGGTTTGATGCATGACTCAAGTGGTAAAACACCTGCTTAGTAAGTGCAAAACCCTGTGTTCAAGACGCATACTGCACCCTCCCCCACCAAAAAAATAAAATCCCAGAAAATGTAGAGAGCAGAAACCTGGGAGAAAGAGAGCTGCAGGGTTGAAACCAGCACAGGCAGGGGCAGAGACAAAAGAAAGAACAGGAGACTTAGAAAACAGTTAACAGTGGCCACAGTACTGAGAAGACTTGGTCTGACCAGCAGGGGTCCTGGAGCTGCATAGCACACTGACGCTAGGAAGGGTCTCTCTTTTTGGCATTCAGTCCAGGTGCAGTTGAAAGAAGCCATTTTCAAGGCTCTTATCTGACTCTGATTTTAGAAGTCAAAGGTCCCCACACGGTCCTTTCTCTTGGAACTCCCAGAAAGACTTAGGTGCTGATCCAGTGAGTGCTGGCCTGGAGAGGTGGTCTGGCTATGGGGGAAAGACCTTAAGTCAGAGATGCAGAGGGTTCTATGAAGAGAAACTGACAGAATTACACAGGGGAGTAGAACTCTCTTTCTGTTTTGGCCAAGAAGCATGGAAGCAGCTAGGAGAGCTCTGGGAAGGGGGAATGAGTGGTCACAACTGATTCTGTGTGGGAGTTAAGGTGAGGAAAGTCAGGGACCCAGAGGGTGGAGCACACCTTGGTGCTTGCTGCAGATCACTGCCTCACACACTGGGCTTTCCTGGTCTATAACCAGACATTTGCAGGTGCCAGAGACAAGTACCAGCTGTTGGAAAGCTTAGGGCACACCCTTTCCAGTCCTGAGAAGCAGCACAACCTACACTAACCACAGAAAACTCTTCCCAACAAGCATGACATCAGATTGGTACCACAAAGGAGAAAAATGAAGCCAGATAGTTTCCTTAAACAACATGCCATAGAAAAATGCTAATATGACAATGCTGAGAGGACCATGAAAGCCTGTCCTCGCAACAAGCACAGATGCTCATATTATCTCACAATCAGATTCATAGAAGATCAAGTGCACACGAGGACAGCATTGGCTTCTGAAGCAATAGAGTCAATAACAGGAGCCATGATGCCATCTTCTTTCCTGTTCAGTGATTGACAAGGTGCCACTATTCTTTTTGGTGGACAACTGAGTGCTTTCTTCTAATATTTTTGTTTTTGTTGACAGTACTGGAGTTTGAGGCAGGAAAACACACATGCACGCACTCACTTTTCAACAGTAACTCATTCAAAACTCAAAAGATGCTAGGTGCTGGTGGCTCATGCTTATAATCCCAGCTACTCAGGAGGCAGAGATCAGGAGGATCTAGGTTCGAAGACAGCTGGGCAAATAGTTCATGAGATGCTCTCTCAAAAAAATCAACACAAAATAGGACTGGTAGAGTGGTTCAAGTGATAGAGTGCCTGACTAGCAAATGTGGGGCCCTCAGTTCAAGTCCCAGTACCATAAAGACAGAAGAGAGAGAGAGGAAAAAAACCATGCAAAACTGTGCTTAGTGATACATAGATGGTAAAAGTATAAAGAATGCCCAAGAAAATCCAACCTGGGTTTTCACTCACCTCTGGATGCCAAGTATATGAGATCAGGCAAACACACCAGCAATCACCATGGCCTATGGATTCACCTGGGTGAATCCCATGTTGTTATATTCTTTTAAAAATGTAGTATGAAACAAATAATTTCTTCCAAGAATTTTCTTTCAGACCACATTATTCTATCCACTCAGGTTCCAAGTAAGAAAATCTCAATCTCAAACTCAAGTATGATGGAACATTCTTACGTGTCTCAGTGAATTATTTAAAGAAAAAGGATTGTACAAAGCAAACTAGGGAAGCAACAATGGGCACAAGTGGCTCATGCTGGTAATCCTAACTATTCAGGAGGCAGAGAGCAGGAGGATAACAGTTAGAAGCCAGCCCCAGAAAATAGCTTATGAGACCCTACCTCAAAAAACCCATCACAAAACAGGGCTGGCACAGAGGCTCAAGTGGTTAGAGTACTTGCCTAGCATGAAGCCCTAACTTCAAACCCCAATAGTACCAAAAAAAAAAAAAAAGCGGGAAGCAGCCTGCTTCACAATTCACAAGGGACCCACTCAGAAGGTTAAGCACAAGTCTGAGTTTAAGAAGTCACTTGCACTGTGCAGAGGCAGCCCAGGGTCTGGCTCCCAGATGGGGAGTGAGGGAAACCTGAGCAGCCATGAAACTAAATTCATGGACCTCAGGCTCCCTATTTGCCCCTCCAGCCAGCATGAAAGTCTCCTCCTCCTCCACAGCTCAATTCTGACCACACCCTCAGCCACAGGCCTCTGTGATTCTGACCTGCAATGCCTTGTTCGCTTCAGACACCCAAATGTGTGGAGTTCACCAGCCATTTCTCCAACACCAACCAGGTGTCCAGTAACTCATTTCTGACACTAGCCGGAGTGAGCAGAGACTACATGGGTTCCTGGCTCTATCCCACCACACTGCCCCAACTTCAGGTGACAGTCCAAAGCCCATGTTCTTAGTTTCCTTACCAGTCCCATCCTGAAGTATCAGTAGAGGGGTGACAGCCTGAATCAGCTCATTACCATAAATTCAGACATTGCCTAAAAGGGGCTTATGCTAAAGTATCAAAGTTACTCCATGGCTCAGGAAATTCCAAAGATTTTAGGTTCTGTGGGAAAAAAACATTTTAATATTACACACTTAAATAAACTCAAATTCATAAACCTTCTCTCCAGCAGGAAGAATTCAAGTGTATTTCTCATTCTGCCCCTCACTGTGGTCCCCATATCAGCTTCAGACAAAATCCTCACTTTGTTCTGTCACTCACACTCAGTTCTAAACAGCTTTAGACTTCTTGGGGTGGTACTTTGGTTGGAACTTGACCTCATACTGGTTAGGAAAGTACTAAACCACTTCAGTCCAACCATTGGCCTCCACATGGACATCCAGTGACTTTTCAGTTGACCTCTACCCATGGCACACTGATACGATTCCATGGCATTCCTGGAAATATTTCCATGAAACATAACACACATAGTTCCTTTTTTATCTGATATTAATCTTTATGGATATGCCTGATGGGTGCATATTTAGGTTCTGATGTGTATTATCGGAGATGGAAGGACAGAAACTGTCAAACAGGTATGATGACCTAAGGTCTAATCAAATCTCCATGTCAAGGTCTAAGTGTGGGGGGCATTTATGGAAAGTATCGGGTTTCAATCAGCATTGGAGGAATAGCCACAAATTTTCCTGCTAAACACTCCAGGCTGAGGATGAAGATCACATCCTTATATGTCCTGGACTCCTGAAACACCATGTATATAGAGTCAGATCAGGTGAGACAGCACAGGAACTCTTATTCAGTTCATGACAAATCCCCAGGAATAAAGGATATTTTCAAGGTGTCTTAATCCCAGAGTATTGCTGTTTTGACTAGTGTTTCATTTAGCCACTAACACCGTCTTAAGAATTCTATGTGAAGGGGGCGGGGGTAAGTAGGAGAAATGTCTGCAAAATGTATGCACATATGAAGAAATAACAAAATCGATGTGAATTTTTCCAGGGGACACATTTCACCTCGTAACATGTACAAGCCTGCTGTAAATCCTACTCCGCTCTCATCTTCCAAACGTCGCTATCCACCTGTTCTAGGAAGAGCTAGGTCCTCCCTCCCAAACTGCTGCCTTGAAGGTGTCAGTGTGACCTAGCTCAGCTATGCAGCGATGGATTGGTGCGATGGAAAGTCACTCAGGGCCTCAAGCCCCGCCCAATTGGAGGCACGGCACAAGGACTGCCCAGTCAGGCACGGATAAAGAAAGGGGCGGCTTCAACGATCTTGGGCGGCTTTTGAACTCAACGCAGCTGTCAGAGAATACCTGGGAATTGTCTCCAGGCTTTCTCCTCTGTTGAGGATGTTCAGGTGGCTTTGTCACAGCCTCTGTGGCCTTGAGAAAGGTCCGACTCAAGCAGCTTAGAGGGAGGATGCCAGGCAACCTAAAACCAAGGACAGGACATGCAGGTCAGTGTCCTGAGGAGAAGGGAGGCAGTTTGTCACCATCGGTTTGCGTCTCCCCACTCCGCGCCACTGAGTCCTCCTGGAGGGCAGCTGGACCGGGGTGGCCTCTGGCTTTGGCGGTTTGGGGTCGCGACCTCTAGCGCCTTCAGGCTGTGGGAGGGGCCGTGAGGACAGGGCGCGTGCCTAACGCTCTCCCTACTTGAGACGACGTGGAGGTGAGCCGGCTTGTGGACATGGTAGGATCTGTGTTCATGCCCACCCCAGGCGGCCTTCCTCCCGTTGGGTCCACCTCTTTTGCCCCCTGATCTGCAAATATGTGGAAAGCAGTCTTCAATACAACCCCACCACCTCCCAGTGCAGCGCTTCTGTGCTCTAACCCGAAATCTCTAAATATCCTCCTCCCAAGCCTCATTGCCCAACACCGGCTTCCCCTGTCCTCGGCATTATCAACTATGTTTTTGCTCATGGCTCAGTTCTCACACCCGGTATTTCACCCTTTTCCTTTTTCAAACCGCAGCCGTACAAGAGGACTCACGAACACATAGTGGGGTGACACAAACCGACGGTTACAAACTGCCTCCCTTCTCCTTCAGGACGCTGACCTGCATGTCCTGTCCTTGCTTCTAGGGTGCCCGGCGTCCTCCCTAGAATATGTTTGACTCTTAGAGTTCTGAAGTGATCAGAGGATGAGGAACAAGCAGCCGGACATCCTCAACAGAGGAGAAAGCTTGGAGCTGATTCCTAGAAGGTCCCTGCTGGTCAATTTCACTTAAAGACCCGAACTGCGTCATTAAAGCCCGCCCCTTTTCCTCGGTGTCGGTGTCTGATTGGTCACCCCACACGCCGTGCTTCCAATTGGACAGGGCTCGAGGCCCTGACTGACGTTAGAGTGCACAATCCACCCCTGCGTGGTTGGGAAAGATCACAATGGCATTTGTAACACTGCAGCTTATGGAGGGAAGACCTAGTTCGCCATAGAATCGGTGGACGACCCTGCTATTGAAGATGATAGCGGACTATGAATTAGTAAGAAGGCTCGTGTATGTTATGAGCAGAAATGTGTCCTGCCCCAGCAATTTGCGTTCATTTTTGTACACAGTATTGGCGGATAAGGGAAATACGTGTCAGAGGAACAATGTTACTTGTTTAAGGCAGTTGGAAGTTGTGCTTTTCTTTTTCTTTTTTTTTTTTGGCTGCACATCAAAGACTGGTAGTTGCGCCAAGAGCGGAATTCACCCAGGGCCTTCAAAAGCAGCACAAACCACACTGCTTCCTGCCCAGCTGCAGGAACTGCCGCAACCAGCCTGGGGCTAACCTGGAACAGGAGGTCATCTATCAGCTGAAACTCTAACGTGACAAGACAGTTACTATGGCCACATTTATGAGCTAATGTAAGCTTCCCGAGCACTTCCTTCTGCATCTTGCTGTCTTGTCTTTGTCACGACGACCCAGGCTTATTGCATCCGTTGCAATGGTACTTCAGACTGGACAATGCGTTCGACATATTTCCCTCCGATTGATAACTCAAAGAAATTCAGTTAATTGGGGGTTGGGCCCTAGTAGGATTCAGGTACTTTCCCTGTAACTGGAAGGTAAATAACATCGACAGTCAGAGAAAAACGTGAGAAGGAAGAGATCAAGATGACAACAACAAACCAAGGAGAGAGATCTCAGGAGAAACCATTCCATCCAAAACCTTGATGTTCGGGAATAATGAGGAAAATCAATGTATACTATGAAATGACACCCTTCAGAAGCTCATAGAGCTTTTTAGGGGACACTTAGATTTTCTCTGCTGCAACTAGATGAGAATAGAGTTGAATGACATGAAATTTCTCTAGCATTGCAAGCCTACACTGCTAGAAGAATTGGTATTTCATATTGAAGATTGCTTCTCCCTTGGGCTGTGCACGTGCATGAGGCCACAGCTGTCAAGAAATTTGTGAAATAGTTTTATACCTTTTTTGTTGTAAACCTCAATCATCGTGAAAAAACTCTCGGGAATTACTGTTGATACGTAAGTCTTGGATAATTTCTGGAAGGGCCATGCAGCTGATTGGTAAATGGGGTACTTGGCACACTTAAGTAAGAGCAGTAGCAACATACAGATTCCTTCTGAGTACTGTCAAGTGAAAAGAAATGTATGATCTGAGATTCTGGATTTGTGTCATTTTGTGGCCAGTAGGTAGTAAAGGAACAGAGATTCTGTTGGAGTCTGTACTGTGGGTCAATCAAACAGGCAAGCCCTAAGACAGATCCAATATACAATAAACAGTCCCCATACATGAATGTGAGATTTGGCCCCACTCTAGCACTCTAATTTCTGTTGTAATTAGGTATTTTTGTGATAGAGTGTTAACGATTTTCCTCCACTGGCTTTGAACTGCAAACTTTGTGATCTCTGTCTCCACTGTAGCAAGAAGTACAGCTGTAAGAGTCCAGTAGCTGGCTCCTTCTAGTGCTTGATTTTCCTGATAGGAGTCAAGGTCAATGTGATGAGCAGGCATTCACTAGGGAGAGCAGTGTCAGTACTCTAATATTTACTGTTGTTTTTTATTCATATGTGCATACAATGTTTGGGTCATTTCTCCCCCCTCCCCCCACCCACTTTCTTTACCCCCCCATGCAGTCCCTTCCTCTGACCCCCTCGTTACCCAGCAGGAACGATTTTGCCCTTATCTCTAATTTTCTTGTGGAGAGAGTCTAAGCAATAATAGGAAGGACCTACTGTTTTCTCTAGTTGAGATAAGGATAGCCATACAGGGAGTTGACTCCCATTAATTTCCTGTGCATGTGTGTTGCCTTCTAGGTTAATTCTTCTTGATCTAAACTTTTCTCTAGCTCCCGGTCCCCTTCTCCTATTGGCCTCAGTGGCTTTAAAGTATCTGTTTTAGTTTCTCTGCGTTGAGGGCAACCAATGCTATCTGGTTTTTTAGGTGTGTTACCTGTACAGGTTTACTAGAAGTATTAATGCCAGGATAGTGACATGACTCACAATGCAGAGAGGGGCTCCTATGCTGCTTTTTCACCCTTAACAATAATTCAATTCTACATGTCAATGACTACAGGCAGAGAACTGAATTTAGAGAATAACATCCTGATCACCAAGTCATGGATATCGAGTTTGGGGATCCGAATCATGGGGGTTTCCCATGAATTGAATAAGAGATACTGTGCTGTCTCTCCCAGTCCAACTCTCTATATATGGTGTTTTAGGAGTGTGGGACCTATAAGGATATGACCTTGATCCTCAGCTAAGAGTGTTTTAGCAGGCACATTTGTGGCTATTTCTCAAATGCTAATAGAAACCTGATACTTTCCATAAATGCCCCCCACACTTAGACCTTGGAATGGAGATTTGGTTAGACCTTAGGTCATCATACCAGTTTGACAGCTTTCTGTCCTTCATCTCAGACAACACACCTCAGAACCTAAATATGCAAGCATCTGATGTATCTATAAAGATTAATATCAGGCAAAAAAGGAACTATGTGTGCTATGTCTCATGGGAACATTTCCAGGAATGCCATGGAATCGTATCAGTGTGCCATGGATAGAGGTCAACTGAAAAATCACTGGATGTCCATGTGGAGTGCAAGGGTCACACTGAAGTGGTTTAGTACTTTCCTAACCAGTATGAGGTCAAGTTCAAACCAAAGTACCATCCAAAGACATCAAAAGCTGTTTAGAACTGAGTGTGAGTGACAGAACCATGTGAGGATTTTATCCAAAACTGATATGGAGACCACAATGAGGAATCGGAAGTAACAGGATCACTAGTTTCAGGTAAGTGAGCTACATGGCGTGTTTTGCGATACCCTGGGCTACATTGAAAGATCCTGTATCAAAAATCAAAGTAGAATTCCAAGGTGGGTCAGGCCTACCATCCTAACTACCGGAGAGACAGAGTTCAGGATGACCATGGTGGAGGGCAGTCCAGGCAAATTCTTCACCAAACCCCACTGGAAATGCCCAACTCAAAACAGGGATGAAGCTGTGGCTCAGGAGGTATAGCTTCAGCTTAGCAAGGACATGACCCTGAATTCAAATGCAAGTGCCACCAAAATAAATAAAAAGAAGTGAGGCAAACATGGAAGTTTAGGGCAAGGTTTTTATCCCAGCCTCACTCTAGGTCTTTTATGTCCAGTACAACAAATAGTGTTAGCACAACCTAAGTTTCATGTACTGTCACATGCATGTGTTGTTTCACATTTGGACTTGTTTTGAAAGGAACATTCGTGGATTTAGGGTAAAATAAAATTGCAAAAACTTACATAAAAATGGGGTTACATATCTCATGTGTAGATAAACTCATCATAAGTTTAGGTTTTCACCCAAAAATCAAACTAAATGTCAACATATTTAATTTTTAATAAAGAAACAAATCAAATTTTAAACTCCTCTGAATGAGTGTATGTGTTTGTATCTATGAATTAGCCTAAAAACTTCTGTATTTTAAGGATAGGAATCCCCATCATATCTGACACAAGCGTACAGTATTAAGGTACAATACTGAAATACTCAACACCAAGGAATGACAACACACTGCAAATTCACAGAAGAGTGTATAAGAATATAAGTTTGCTATTTTTCACAATGTGAATCATTACATTAAATTTGTACTGCTATTCTAAGACAACACACATGAGGACCACAATATGGTTGCAGTAGATTTTGTATGAGAAAAGATATTTAGAAAGTACAGATCTCTTCAAAGGTTTTCAGCACAGTCCTCCAGTCACTTTTATTTTTCCTGCAGTACTCGAGTTTTAAATCAGGACCTCTACGTTAAGTCACTCCTAAAACCCATTTGTGATGTCTTTCTCCAGTTAAGGTCTCACAAACAATTTGCCAGGGATGGCTTCAAGCTGTGATCCTTCTACTCTCTGCCTCCTGAATAGCTAGGATTACAGACTGGCTACAGCCATTTGGTCATAACTTCTGTTTTGACCCTGGTATGCATTCTAAATCTTAGAAGATAAACAAAGTTAACAAAGTCATTAAAATAATCCAAGAAGCAAGTGTTTTGTGCTAGCCACTGACATCCAGACTGTTGGATGTGTTGACATGTTACAGGTTTTTGAGAAAGCCTGATATACTCAGGTTGGACCTGGACCACTTTTGTCTAACTTAGCATAAGAACCTCTTTCTCTGGCCTTGAGGTGAGAGTATCCTCCAGTCTTTCTGTTACCCAGGAAAGAAAGGGTCGGACGTTAGGTCTGTGAGACCCTAATAGGATGTATTTGGTGCAGTCTTGAATTTGCCTCCTCTTTCATCTCTGGTGTTTCTTTCATTCTTCAGCCTTTCTGTTACACTTTGGCAACCCATTCTCATACACCGGGATTTTATAAAACATGACCAAGAAGTCAGAAGAGCTAGTCGGTCATTATTTCTCACTGCATGGATGCAGGGATCTGGTCCCTCCAGGTACAAGAATGAAGCTCTTGGACTTATAAATGGGCATGGTTAGCAATCATTTGACCCTGGAATTCTGGTTAGTTCAAGGATAAAGTGAGTTTTATTATCCATAGCTGAGTTGACATTGTATGTGATCAAGGCATGACAAGAAAAGAAGTCCCAGGAATGAGTTCTATGCACTTTAGTAGCTGAAGTTTTCTGAAAAGTTCCGGCAGCAGAGTCAGGAGGAGTGGGCAGGGAAAAGGAAAAAGTCTTACACTCTGTTAAACAGAGCTTTGCACTCTGTAGGCCAAAGGCACAGTGTTTCAAAATGGAGGGGGCAAGTCATTGTGATAGAAGCGTAGCTAGCTGCCAAGGAGTCTGAGAATGGTCCTTGGCAATGCAGAGTTTTTGATGACTTAACAGCACAGGTGAGGGGGAAGTCTCAGAGGGAGGGAGTGTGCCTGATGGAAACTGAGACAAGGGCTAGAGTCAATGTTTCCTAACATTTTTAATGTTTGGAATAGAGAGCTGAGAAATGGATTGAGGAGTGAAGGAAGACATGGAGCAAAGAGGGGGATTTTGTGATTAAATTAAGTATTTGTTAAGATAGGATATGTTATTACATGTTGATTTACTGGCAAAAGTGATCCATTAAGGAGGGGAAATGATGATAAAAAAAGATAAGAAGAGAAAATTGCTGCAGGGAATTACTTCAGAAAGGATCTTATCCAGAATGTAAGTGGAATATTGACATCAGATCCAACTTACAGAGCAATAAAACCGACACTAGGGGATTGTGATGCTTAATGTAAGTGATTTCCTCAAGAAGTGAGTCCACCTCTATAATTCACAGTTATTATTTATAGGGTTTTGTAGTCAAATCCTTCTAAAAGTGATTATGGATACTATAATGTAATTTATTTTTGCTCTTAAATGATTCAGGCTCCCTGATACGAGCGTAATATACTACACGTGATGCCAAGGGTAGGCTGATGGCTGTTTTACTCTTCAAGTTATCTTTGCAATAATATCAGCCATTGTTTTATCCTCATAGATACAAGAAATTTTCACTTTGTAAAAAGTACACTGATCATTGTAGTCAGCAATGAAAGCTGTAATATAATTTTTTACCTGTTTTCCTGTAATACTTTTAATGTTCCCAGGAAAATGGATGTTGAATGAGACAAGTCAAGCACCAAAGACCAATATAGTCTCACTCATGCAAAATCTAGCCTAAAACAAGTAGTGTGGCATGACTGTAAAGGGAGACTGTTTGTGGGGAATCAGGGACTAAGGGAGAGAGGGAGATGAAGGACAAATATGAGTGAATTACATTTTATGTGTGTGTGTGTGTGTGTGCAAAGTACATTACATGCAAGGAAATATTACAATGAAACCCCTTTGTACAGTTAATTTATGCTAATAAAATGTAAAAAATGTTGCTTACAGGGAATTAGATCCTACAAAGAGATAGGACAGAACAATAAAGGACTGAGAGGAGTACCCAAGTATGAAACAAGCTTGGAAGGTGGCCCACCTACCCCATGTTGGGATCCATAGCTCAATGGGCAAGGAAGGATGCAGTCTGGTGGATAGCAGGAAGCTCACTGGGGTCCCTGAGGCTGCTCCATACACACCTTATAGGGTTTATTCTACACTGTTCTCAGCGGACAGGGAGGAACCTGGCAAGCTGGAATCCTTGTGTTAGAACACAAGAGGGCTGAGCCTGGTTGAATTCAACCCATGGGCTTGATGGGCAAGGAGGAAACTCTGTCTCAAGATAAAGAAGGCAGAGATTGGCAAGTTGATAGCCAAAGTCAGGAAAATCTGCCCTGGTGGAAGTCTGTGGGCTAGGAGCAGCTGTCACATGAGTAAGTGCTGCTGTGTGCCCTCAACAGCAGAGGCAGCAAATAGGTCAAAGGAAGGCTGAGGAGAAGCTCTATCCACCTGCAGTGCCCCACTCTCAGTGCCCACTCCTGGCCATCTCCAATGCCACAGAAGGACATTAATGTGAATGCTTGTAGCTGAGAGGCCATCACATGACAACTCACACAAACACTATTTTTTTTCCATTTTGATGTTGAATTTTTCTTAATATCCTGTGTCAGTTGTAGATTATCAGATCAATATTAAACTTGTTTGGTCAAATAAATATTTTGGAAGTTTTTTAAACTATATTTCAAACAAGGGAGATCAAAATGATAATATTGCAAAGACACAAACAAATAATTTAATCCACAACCTACTGTGGTAAACTACCTTAAATTATTTCTGCAAAGAGGTTTTCATAACTACAGTATTGCAACATATTTGTCAAGTAAAAGAATTTTTCCATGATTTTAGTACATGGACCATATTTAAGCAGCTTGTTCAGGTAAATAAGCAAATTAAACCACCTCTTCAGGAAGAGAATATCTGTTACCAATTTCATCGTAGACAGATCATTTGAATAACTGTCAACACTATTACATAATCTGCTGAATTTCATACTTGACCAACTTCTGTCATGAGTCTGTAATAATTAAATGCCTTAGAATAGAAGATGAAGCAGTTTTCAGAGACATTACTGCCATTGTGTAATATATCAACATTTCCTTCTTAGAAAACTCTTTTCTGGGATGCTCAAACACCTGGGTGGAGGCTATTACAATCTGCCAGCACTGACTATTATGATGTAAGGCAAGAAGAGCCAGTGGCAGGCCTAAAATCTGTTTCTATCTCTTGTTGGTTGAGCTATGAAAGTATGTATGTATATATATATACCTGAATCCATGAGTTCATGGGACGTATTTCCATATAAACTTTCGTTTAGTCTCTGGAATACCACAGGGAGATGTTTGAAGATTGGAGTAGCTTCCTTTTCACTAATGATTCACGTTCATTGCTTACACAAGAGACTGTATGTGAAATCCGACCAAAAACGTATCTTGCAAATAATTTTTGATGTGTGTGATAAGTGTGGTGCTGATTTAGAAAAGGCACTGATGATTGGTTTACATTTCTTTGTTAACATCAAGATTTATATGAAGTGTCTGAGAAAATGTGTGCTAACTCTACAAGTTATTCTGGTCCCCCACAGCTGGATCACTGCTTTTTTGCTTGCCCTTGTATATTATAAAGTGGCAAGTAATCAATTCTCATGGCAAAGTGTCAAGTAATTTTGGGAAAAGTAGAAAACACAATCCTGGGTTCACCTACTAAGAACAGAAGTTGTGGGCAGGTTGGTATTCCATTGGCCTTGAGGTTCTTCTTGGCATTTGGGTATTTATCTCCAGTGACACTTTTAAGTGGTTATTCTGGAAAATGTGAATATCTACAGGGTTCTCAGATTGCATGGGCTATGGTTGCCTCAAGAGTTCTGTCATTTATAAAAAGACATAATGTGACAAGGAAAAGAATAGCCAGACCATAAATGTTCTCTTCAGTTTGTGTGCCCTCAACCCACAAACCCATACCCAGAATATTCCCCAATACCCACAGTGTTCCCCGACACCCACAGTGTTCCCTGACACCCACAGTGTGCCCCAACACCTACAATGCTCTCCAACACCCACCGTGCTCACCGGCACCCACCGTGCTCACACAAGGCACTGTTAACAGTTTGTGGTTGGGACTTAAAACTAAGAATATCTAGAATCTGTACTGATTTTGATTTTAAATATAGCAATGTATTTCTGATAAATGTATGATACTTTTTTGGTCTATTATTATTTTTCAATTTCTGTTTTGTCATACTTTCTGTTTCAGTAATTCTAATTTTAATGTCTTGTGAAAAATCATGTTATTAGGCAATATTGAACTCTAGAATAGTAGCATCATTAATCTTCTTCAAAATACTTTTAAGCATTTCACTATTAAGTGGTCACCTCGAAAAACCTCAACAGAGTTTCTGAGCCAACTTACTTCAGCAACTATCATACTTTGACTCAAAACATCTCATTTTATTTGATCACTTACATAATTAAGATCTTAGCTTTGGACCAGGCTTGGTGATTCATGCCTGTAATACAAACTACCTGAGAGGAAGAGGAAGGAAGATCATGGCCTGAGATGGTAAAAAAGTGACCCATTCTGGAAAACAAAGCAAGAAGGACTTGCAGCATGATTCAAGTGGTAGAGTTCCTGGCTAGCAATTATGAGACCCTGGGTTTAAACCCTAGTAATAGCACACAAATCTTATCTTTAATAAAAGAATCAAACCTTCTAGAAATATTCATTCATTAATTCCATTCATTAACTACTAAAATAATTGCACAATGAAGTCTAGGCTCTGTATTCATTTGACAGGTATTGAGAGCTGACTGTATAATACAAGCCAGAGAGCCAGATTAAGTGGGATATAGAGAAGACCTCCCAGTGCTTTTGCATGGCGTTGCATTTGTCATCAATAACGCCATCTTCCCAAAGTCATTATTTCCTACAAACGACAAAATACACAATATTTTCACAAATGGTCTTTGAAAAGCTTTACATTGGGCTTTCCCCTCCATGATGCATGCACCTCACCTTCTGATGAACTCCTAGTGTTTTCTCATCTCTATGTTTGCTCCTTTCACTGCAGGTAACCTCCAAGGGCTCAGGAAGTTTGAGCTGGACAGAAAAAAAAATGAAGGCTATGTTACCATCTGTAATGATCCCAGAAGCACAAGCATGATAATGAGTTGCTGCTCTTTTTAAACCTTTCTTTTATTTTTAACAGACAAATTGTATATATTTTTGAGGTAAAATGTGATATTTTCATGTGTGTATAAGTCACACAATAAGCAAATTAGGCTAAGTATTTTATTTATCATTTTACATGCTCATCATTTATTTATAGGAATAACATTCAAAACCTACTCTTCCAGCTATTTTGAAATACTCAACACATTATCATTAACTGTAGTCACCATGGCATGCAATAGACCACGGGAACTTATTATCCTGTTCAAATGAAGTCCTGTGCCCTTTGTTTATCCTGTCACCAACACCCCACACACAGCCTCTAGTGACCCATACTATAATCTGTACCTGTGTGAGTTCAGCTTTTTAAAGTTCTACCTATAAGTGAGATCATGCAACATTTGTCACTGCTATGGTTTTGATTTGAGATGTCCCCCAAAGGATTGTGTCTTAACAATTTGGTTAACAGCTAGTGGTTGTCACTTTCTGGGAGATGATTGGATCATGAAAGCTTTAACCTCATCAGTGCATTGATTCCTCTGTGGATTTTTAGTATGATAGCATTATAGCAGGTGGTAGAACCTAGAAGTTGGGTCTAATTGGAGGTAGAAGGTTATTGAATATATGCTCTGGATGGTTGCATCAACTCCCTGGTCCTTTTGCTTTTTCTGCTTCCTGGCTGCCATGAGATGAGTAATTTACCTCCATCACAGCCTTCCACCATGTTGTACCTCATCACAGGCCCAAGAACACAAAACCAAATGACTGTGAATGAAACCTCCAAAACCATGAGTGAAAATAAACTTTCCTTCTTCCAATTGTTTATCTCAAGTATTTTCAGTATTTTGTCATAGTGAGAGAAAGTTACTAACATATTCACTTTACATAATATCCTCTGGGTTCGTCCATTTGTTGTAAATGTTAGAATTTCCTGGTTTTTGAAGACTGAGTAGTACTTCTTTTGTGTAGGTTATTGTTTTTGAGGATGGGGGATGGGACTAGGGTTTGAACTCAGGGCTTCCAGTTTGCAAAGTAGGTGCTTTACTTGAGCCACACCTCCAATCCATTTTGCTCTGGTTATTTTGGAAATGGGGTCTTACAAACTCTTTGCCTCCACTGATGTTGAAATGTGATCTGCCTGAGCTCACCCTCCTATCTTGCTAGGCTTACAGGTGTGAGCCGCCAGTTCCTGGCTTACTTTTGTGTAGTTTTTTTAAAGAGCTTTCAAGTGCAATCACTTGCAAATGTTGATGGTAAATCTAATTGAATTCAATTTTTTTGGATCTTACAGTCACACGAGCATAAGGAGTAATATCTAATATTCTATTTTAACATTTTCTAAGGCAATAGAAATATTTTAGAAGGAAGGTGGTCATGAACACTAGAGACTTGTTTACCTTCAAATATATTAACTTCATTTATCCATACATTTGTTACTTCAAGTAATAGTGCTATCCTCAGTGCATAGTATGGTACAAAATGTACAGACTGTGGTAAAGAAAGACATTTTTCTTGCCATCTTAAAACTGGGATAGCATAAAGTGATATAGATATTCATAAGGTAATCAAAACATCCAGAAGAAAGTATAACCACAATTCTGCTAATTAGTATAAAGAATGGTGCATTGAGTATGTGCTTTACATATAATGTATGAGATTTGACCTAATTCAAGCATTAAACATGGCTTCTTAACCATATTGTGATCAAATTAAGTTTTATATCAGAGCAGCTGGATGTGTCCATGTACACTTGTAATCCTAACACTTGGGGGTTGAGGCGGTGAGAGGATTTAGAGTTCGGGACCCCCCTGTACTCCATAGGAGGCCTAATCTCATAAAAGCAAGCACTGGTGGGGTAGCTCAAAGGTAGAGCACTTGTCTAGCATACACAGGCTCTGGCTTTGATCCCCAGCTCCAGAAAAACCAAGAAATAAAATCATACATTTAGAACATTCCTAGGGTACATTAAGTGACTGAGTGCGGTGAGTGGATTTGCATCTAAGTGATGATTCTAGCTGTGGGTATTTGCGGTCTGTCAGAGGAAGATTACAGACTGCAGTTAGAAGTGGAATTTGAGCTAAACCTTGAAGGACATCATTATTTAATGACTAACAGAGGAAGGTAAATTTCAAATGAGAGTAAGATGGAGGCACAAGAGAGTGAGGTGGTGATAGTGATGACTGTGATAGATGTCATGTAGAATAATTGTTATGCTTTACCCACGAATCTTCTTAGAGGGAATAAATGCACAACCTTCAAAGACAGCAGACATAGAAGCCACATTGGGTGGGCTGAGAGTTGAGCATGGGGTGTGAAAGTGGATAGAGTGTACTGCAGGGAAGTGTGGCTGTAGAGGAAGGGGTAGAGGGTAACTGCTGAGAGATAAGAGAATAAAAGGAGCAGAGAATGCTGTCATTGCAAAAATAATTAGAGACATCAGACTTAACACCTTGCCAGAAGAGAGCCCGGATGAAGAAGTTGGGTATTTGAGGAAGAAATAAACATCTGATAGGGTGGATATTTCAGACAAAATATAATGGAAATCTCTTATGGACAGTGAGAAATATGTTATTTCATGTAAATTATTAAAA
Source organism: Castor canadensis (assembly GCF_047511655.1). NCBI lineage: Eukaryota > Metazoa > Chordata > Mammalia > Rodentia > Castoridae > Castor > Castor canadensis. The sequence continues at coordinate 15,212,858 of NC_133399.1, forward strand.
TTCAGCAAGATGAAAACAAATTTCTGAATCTTCATTGGCTATTTTACTTTGTAAAAACTGAATTGTGTGTGAGAGAGACACTGTGTGTGCAAATATTAAATATTGAGACCATCGTAAATTTCCATCCTACCAGTAAGAGGCTGGAATTTGCTATTTTTCCTCTACCGTTTTCTCCCATTTCTGCTTTGTTGCTTAAAATGCTTTGAGAAGTATGTTTTCTTTTCCTAACTAACTTCAACATCAAGGCATTAAAATTCCTCCATTTTCCACCCTGAAACATATGCGTACATTTGCTATATATGGCAAAGTTGGATAAACAGCTCTATGCTTACTGAGCTTTCAGAGCCTTCCTAGAGGCTTCTAGCAACTCTTCTGTAATTACTATTGGGTATCAAGGGACCTATAAAAATGAAAGAAATTGTTGCTTATTTCAGGCATTCTTTGGAGGTTAAAATATTTTCTTTCTCTTTGGCTTACACAAGAATTTAAGTCATAATGTTATTCTAAAGATTTTTGATGACTTACAAAATGTGTTCCATGTTTGAATATGTCCAACTGGTTAAAAAGGATGTGATAAATCTGGGTTCTCCACTCACCAATCCTGCCCTTTGATGACTTGGTATGCTTAACTGTGTGGGGAGCACACTATTTTGTGTCCATGGGTACATGGATCTTCAGGGTGACAAAGGAGATGCCAGAGAATGAAGTGAGAAGTGGTTAGGATGAAAATTCCCTTTAGCTGTGAAAGTGAGGATCTCCTGTTGAAGTTCAATATAATTTTGCAAAAAGGTTTTGATTCTGATGCTTCTTGGGAAATTGTAGATTAATCAAAACTAGTGAAATAAAAGTAAGTTTTCCAAACCCAAAATCTAAAGCATAAGAACTTTCTGTTGGACTGCTTTCCAAGTGCTCGGAAAATCTATGCACATGTTATTCTCATAAAATAGTACTTAGATGGTTAAGTTCATCAAAATAAAGCTAAGCTATCAAACATTAAAGTTGTACATAAAATGGCAGTAATATTAAAGTCAGGAAAATATTAGGATGCATGAAATGTTTTTGAAAATGTCAAAATACCTTGAGTACCTGGAGGGAGAGGTTTTGTTTCCCAATAAGGTGATGAATAAACTTGGGGACTGAGTGCCTCCCGACTCATCTTGAGATGGATGCAGACTGAGTGTAAGGGGGACAACTCCCCAGATCACACAGAAATCAAGACAGCACTCAAGGAAATACAGTTCCTTGATTTTCAGGAAACAAAACACTAAAGGAAGTAGCAGTGATCATTATTGGTTATTAGAATATTTTCTATGAGTTTGATATTTCAAACAAAAACATCAAATGAGCATAAAAGATATCAGTAATAAAGTCATTTTGGTTTTTACAATTAATTTATATATTACATATTTTATATGTGTAAACATACACATACACACATATAAGTGCATGCACACAATTTTTAGTTCAACAGAGAATGAGATTATCTTTCACTGTTTCTGAAACATTTGTCAAATATAAAAATCTAATTCTAAAGAAAGTTTGTCAGGTGGAATATGTTGTCTCATGATTGAAGTCAGTAATGATCGAGTTTGTAAAGACACATGTAGAAGCAAATTAATTATTATTGATTAACCTGTAGGAAAACATCATATGAAACCTTATAAAACACCTAAGTCTGAAAGGCTGTAAGAGTGCACATAAAACATGATCTTAAAATAGCATTGAAATGGAAATTTATTATATTAAATAGATTTTTCAGAAAAGCTGAAACAAGATGGAAATGGGCAAACCATTCCCCACAAACACTGGAATAGAAATTACACCATCATCCCAGACAACAGCACAAAGACGAACTGAGAATGAGCTGAGAGAAGTTTGGTACAAAGGGTGCAATTATGACCAAGTGTCAACACAAGAGAGGCACCAAAGAACAAAGAAATATTGTGAAAAGTGCACCAATGAGAGAGAAAAATCTCACCTGGAAAGAAAAAAACGAGAAAATCTAGAAATTATAAATCATCAGAAATGTAAGAGCCACAAAGAAAATAGACTTGCACAAAATAATAAAAGTACATACATATCAATGTAACCAGATACACGTTAGCAGAAAGAACCCAAAGCAATTAATATTACAAAAATCTTATTTTGCAAAGATATACACCTACAATGTCTTCCTAAAGGTCATTGCTTTCAAATTTACAAAGAATTCAGAAAGAAATATTAACCTCTATAAAATGTATCTCACTACAAAAATGTTACAATTAGTTATGAACTTTATCCTATTTCTTTACATTTTGGTTAGACTAATTAAGTTTTAAAAGTATGAAAAGGAAAACCATAGGCCCACTTCCTTTTTGAATTTTAATTTAAATCTATTTAGAATATTTTCATTTGAAGTGGATGATGAAACAAATGTCTAAGTATATTGAAAAATTCAAGAATAGTGTAATGTCAGGAAATCTGTCAATTAAATTTAAAACATTAATGAATTAATAAATCACATGACTATCTCAATTGACACAGGGAAATTTCTGATAAAATTCAACATTTTTATTATTAAAAATAATAAAATATGAATAGAGGCAGCTTACTAAATAAAGAATTCATACAAAAAAGTTATAAATACAGACCTCACACAAATACATTAGAATAACTTGTGTCTTTTCAAATCAAAAGCATGGTGTATTTTTCAATGTAATTTGAAGGAAAATATAATAAACAGAAGAGGTATGAAAGGAAGAAGAAAAAACACATTTGAATATGACCTCACCGTTTGGAGCAAAAATTTAGCAGTCAAGAAGAGTTCCTGAGCCAACAAAAGAGTTCAGCAAATCTGAAGAATGCGTGTTCAGTTTATAAAGTTTATGGGGGCTGTTTGTTTCACAACACAGAGTCAGAAAGCTAAAGAACATTCCCAGAGGGCTTTTTATAATAGCACTTTAAAATGTACTGAAGGAAAAAGATAACATGTAAATTATGTGCACACAATTCTCATGAAGAGGGAAACTTCACAACAGAAACGTGACAGTTTTAATCATGCTCACATTAATCCATCATTCCAATGTTCTTTTGATCAAAGCATCCCGTTTGTGTGGATTGAAGCATATACTCATAATCATATAAAGCTTAAAGGTTCACAAACAACTATAGTAATTTTGAAAAATAAGAGCAATGAGAATAAACTTATAGTAAGCCATATTAAATGGGTACAGAAATAATGAATATAGTTGGAAAGAAAGTCAAATGGTCAACAGAAATTGAGCTGGCACTTGAAAATTAGGTATATTTCATAAAAATAGATGTAATGTTTGGCATTGGATTTGTATATATATGTATACATGTATGCTTATGTATGTATGTGTATACATATGTATGTTTGTGTCTATGTGTATATATCTACTTATCCAAATACATAAACACAATTAGAAGAGCTCAATTAATGATCTTCAGATCAATGCTCTTTATCTCCAGGTAATTATAGATCAAAAGGGAAAACAGGCAAAAATAAAACCAAGGAAGAATTACTTCAACCTGCCCTCCGTTCTTCTCATGCTATCTGTCATTTGTTTCTTACTTTATCTCTAATTTCAGTGAGATTTCTCTGGCAGATCCATGTACATTTTGCTTTGGGCATCAGCTCCTTACAGTCTAGCTCCCTTGCCTGCTCATATTGGATTTCATGAACTCTCCTGCCTATCTAATTACTCATCTATTTATCTCCAGTTTCTGGCTGTTCTTCTCCATCCACACATGGAAAGCAAAAACCTGAAGGAATAAAATAAATGTTGGTTCCAACTGGAGAGCCAGGCTTTGATTTTACTACGAAAAAGATGCAACTTTGGTGAAGAACAAGTACATTGCATGAACAGTCTTCTACACTTATGAGATGATCCCCCTTTTCCTTAGAGAGCTACTTCAAGAATTTTTCTCTCTTTACCCATCTTGGCCTCACAGACCATTTCTCTGACAGTCACAAAATCATTTTGTTAGCCCTCCACTTGGGCACACAAAGCAGACCACACTCTACCAATGACCTCACTATTAAGATATCTCTCATGTGTTCTCTTTTATATCCCATTCAAAGATATTCAGATTTCTCTCAAGCATAAGAAACCCTCATTTGACTCCACATATCCCTAGTGAAATAGCTCTAAGTAGGTGTATTTAAGTAGCTCTGAACCTTGTGTGTAGTCTCACACAAAGACCTTCTAAGGTGGTGCTCAGCAGTTCATACACCTTGACTTCTCCACTCTTTTTCGGGAAACTGCCTATAACTCCACTGAAATGGATTCACCTAAACTCTAACAACTTCCCTGCTACAGAAGCAGATGAAAACTTTCCAGATCTCATTATATTTGACTTCTCAGTACCACTCTTCATTACCAACTTCCTTGACAGAAATTCTTCTTCTTTTGGCATCCATAACACAGTCTCGCTTTCCTCCTCTCTTCCATTTCAACTCATTTTCAATCGTAATCATAGGCTCTTCTTTCCTCCATTCCTCACTTAACAATGTCTCCTAGTTTATGTCTGTGGACATCCCAAAAGGAATACTCTGAATAACCTCTTTCAGTTTTATGACTTCAATAAAGACATCTCTCTGCAAATAGCACCCAAATGCATTTCCTCCACACAGATTGCATTATGGAAGCTCACACTGAGATAGATAAGGACATTCAATCTACACAATAGTAAACTATTGAGCGAAGCTCATCTACCAACCTGCATCACTTTCTTTGGTTGCAGATGCTTGATTAATTACTTATTTTTAATAAAGACAAAAATAGAGTGGTCTACACTTTCCATAGTTGTCCAGTGGATGGATAGATTTATGACAATTATATTTAACAATAAAAAGATTAGATAACAAGAACACTTTCCTATGGTAGATGAAGGACATGTGTTTATTTAGACAGTTTTATTTATTGCCTTGTTGACTATTGTTTTATTTTATTTTCATTGGTGTGTATTAAATTGTACAAATCAAGGAGTTTCATCATGACATTTCCATAATCTTTGTGTTTTTGGTTGCTTTCCTGGGGTATGACGTCAAGGTCTAGTGTTTGCTAAGCAGGTCCTCTACTGCTTGAACCAAGAGGAGCGTGTTTTGCTTTGGATTATTTTTCAGACAAGTGCACACCACCATGCCAAACTTGTCTGTTGAGATGAGGTCTTACCAACTTTTTTCTTGGGCTGGCCTAAAACTGCAATCCTTTTGATTTCTTTCTCCGGAGAAGTTGGGATTATAGATGTGAGTTACTGTGCCAGGCAATCTATAGCTCTTTTGTATCATTTCTCTCTCTCCCATTTTTCCTTCACTTTATATATACATAGTACCCCCCCTTTCACCTAGGAGCAGTTGCATTATAGTTTCTATAATCTAGAAAGACAATTTAAGCTATTTTAAAGTAAATTCCTTAGTTTATTAATGAAACAATGCAGTGGTCCAAACTTAGATCAGTGCACATAGGTGTATGTAACTCACAAGTTTGTTCACATTGACCAACTTGAATTCTACAATAGTAATTACTAGATGTGTAGCTAGCATGCTAATGAAAAAAGATATGCAATATGTAAAAGTAATGTTTCTTTATGATGGGATCTCTCCCCAAGTAATTCGTTTTCTCAAAATCTTCACGGAATGTACAATATGATTTCACTATTTAAGAAACAGCTGTGCCTGAAGATAATTCGCCAAAACATTGACACTAAACAGAAGTTACAATGTCCTTATTGCTGCATTGGGATTATAACATAATAGCTAGGGTTATTTGTGCTATGATTTTCATTTTACAGAAATCAAGAAACTCAAAGTGACAGTCCCTATTCAACCTTTCATAGATTCAAAACAGATATTATATGACACACAAAATTTAATTAGTTCATAGAAATAGGGCCCAGCATGTTAGTAAGAAAAAGGACTTGTAGTTACTGTGAAATTCATAAATTCAGAACTTTAGGGATGGAAAAGACATTCATGTTAATTGGTCTGACTTCCATGATGCTACATGGCAATGCTAAATTGATACAATTTGTCAGGCAATCCTAAATTGAAATTGTTTCAAAATGGATTATAAACACTGAGGTTGAGAAACCAAATCCAGTTTACAAAGTAAAAAGTTACCTTAAATTTTTGAAGTCAGTAACATCATTATTGATAACCAGTCCTAGAATGAAGAGTATGGCCTCAAAGTCATATGATTCAAACTTTGTCAGAAGTATCTGCAAGTTTAGAGTTAGTAAGAACTTTACTCTGGAATAAAGTCCACTTTAGAGAAGTGACTAGCATAGCTGCTTCACCTGTGAATATTTGCAAAGGAATAATTGGTCCCATTGAGACATCAGCATTGTTCCTCAAAACAACTGTTTAAAGTCATAAAGCCTTTGTCAAAGTAAAGTGTAGTGAGTAATATGTAGGGCGCATGAGTAATGTGCAATCTGGGGTGGGCTGGAGAGGAGGTATATCTTGCCCCAGTTGTCTCTGTGCTAAAGGGAAAGCCATGTTCTGCTGATCTCAGCAGACATTAATATAATGCTTATACAGCATAACAGCAACTGATTCAGAGCATTCATGAGCCAGTTTTGTCCCCAAAACTGAGAATCAACAAGGAAACAAAAAATAATGCTCCAAACCTGTATTGAAAATTTCTTAATGATACTATCTACCTATTGTTCATTTATCCACTCACATCTCATTGTCTCTTTCAGGATAAGGTGCTATGGGCAAGGGATACAGCCACAACAGGCCAGAGATGCTTCCTGCCTTAATTAAGCTTATTTAAGTATGAGAATGGAGGGAGCTAACCAAAGCATCATGGGTAATCAAAGCATTTCAGTGGCTTCCTGCTGTCATTAGGAATCAGCATATTTAATGCTGATTTAAATAATCTTTTTTTACATCTGGTAAGTTTGCATAGACTACAGAATGATGAGCAGATCTGAAAGGAAAGGACAAGTCTGGGTGTGGTGAGATGACAATGGTGATAATGGAGAAAGCTGTGGGCAAAACTGCAGGCACAGCCAGATTCAGATGCAGAGGAGTAACTGCGGAACATGATGGAGGAATTACTTCAATTGAAAACAACTTTCTTCTCAGTACTTGGAATGGTTGTTAGTAAGATTAGAAAGGTCAACTGGTTATCTGGCCTGAATCTGAAATACATATTTAAAATAGCTTGACTGACAGCTGAGTAGACAACTTTCTATGGTATCCACAGAACTTCACTGACAACAATTTCTCATGGACTTTCATGTGGCCCTATATCCTAGCCTAGTTTATGCTCACTTGTGTGTAGACTTCTATCACTGACACATTTCATACTATAGGTTTAAGTCTTACTGTGGTAAACTAGGAAGGGTAGAATTTGGTATGTGGTTTACATACACTCAAAAGTCTGTCAGTGAGAGCTATGGGGTAAAATTGACAACTGACTTTCTGTTTCCAGCTCTCTGCTCTGATAACTTGGTTCATACTAGACAAGACAGAGAAATGCAGTTGCTGATTGAGAATGTGTTATGTGGGTGGGAAGGTGAGTCATAAGCAGAAAAGGTGAAACTCTCTTCTCTCGGAAGCAAGTTTCAACTTGTAGCTTCCCTGATTGTATTGTATCAGGACAGGAACCTATCATGCCTTGTAAGCTCAATTCCCATGTAGATGTGTGTGGCTGATCCTGGATATTCAGACTGTGACTGTGGTGAATGTTTCTGTCACCATGCTGTTTCATAATAACTGGCAATTAGAGTTCTCACATTGCACATTTCCAAGGGATACAGGAGCAGCAAGTTGTACACAGTTTTCAATGAATGAGAAACAAGGAAAGAATGATATTTTTCTTCCCCACATTCATTAAGACATATGAGTAAACACCACTCTTGCTGCTCTGAACTATAACAAAGCAATGCCACACTATTCATCCTTAATTTATTCATCCTTTATTTAGAAAGATAGAATCAAATTGACATCAAGAGTTATTTCTTTTTCCTTGAAAAAAGACTTATTGACAGTTTCTTTCAGTCTGACAGCCTCATCTCAGATCTTCATGTAGGAAAATTCTGCGCTAATTGTTCACCATTCTCATCCATCTTCAAGGAAACTTCTCATGGCTCTTTTCATTGAGCATGTTTGAAGGCAGTAACACATTTCCACTTACACATAAAGTATCCCTGCCTACTGTAGGCAAACACCCATGTGCACATGCACACACATGCATGCAAGTCACTAATATGCACACACAGCAGGGTCTCATGAGTTTTCATCTAGGTGTCAGCCAGTGCTGAGGTATCATGGGGGAAGGATCGGCTTCCAGGTTCCCTGAGGAGGTTGTTGTGCAGCTAATTTCCTTTGTGGTTTTGGACTGAGGAATGTGGCTTGTGGTCACCAGCATCCGTCGTCATTGAACCTTCTCCACATAGCAACCTACTTTATCAAATCTAGCAAGGAAGAGAGGCAGCTATTGAGATGGAGGTTAAGATCTTGTGTGATTGCATCATGGCTAGGACTCCCATCACATTTGGCATCTGCTATTTGTCCCAAGCAGAGTGTAGCCACCAACCTAGAAAAGAAGATGATACAGGGGCCTAAACCCAAGGAAGCATGGAACATTTAGGGGAGGGAGTTGTTGCATGATCTGTTTACCACAAAAGAAAAGTTCAGTAGTCTAAAATTACCTGTATGGATCAAGATGATATACTAGGACAATTTATAATATGTTTTAGATAACCATGAACTAACAAGAGATTCCTAATAAAAATTCCCAGTTTATTTTTTGTAGTATTGGGGTTTGAACTCAAGGCCTACACCTTGAGTCACTCCACCAGTCCTTTTCTGTGATGGTTTTTTCAAGATAGGATCTCACAAACTATTTGCCCTGACTAGCTTTGAACTGCGATCCTCCTGATCTCTGCCTCCTGAGTACTTAAGATTACAGGCATGAGCCACTGGCACCAGGCAAAATACCCACTTTTAAAAATCCCTTTAAGCTGGTTGTGGTGGTGCACACCTGTAATCCCAGGATTGGGAAGCTGAGGCAGGCGGATCACAAGTTCAAGACTAGCCTAAGCTACAGAGTAAAACCCAGTCGCAAAAAATGACTCTAAGCTTAAACATTTAAGTTGTCTATTGAATGATATTCATGTACTATTACATTTCTATGTACACTATTCACCATTAATTAAAACTGTGATGAATATTGCATTGATGACAAATGATTACAGTTTTATCTTTCAATTGCAAAGTGCTTCTTGAGTCATTTAAAAAAACAATTAGTATTATAATTTAACTCTGGATTTTGATTATTAAATGAATGTGATAGTTATCTTCATGTATCTGATACTCATCAGAGACACATGAATATGTCTGTGAAATAGTTGATTACATGGTTAAGCACACAGTGGGCTTTGTAAATGTAACAATTAAAAGTAGATAAAGGATAAATGCCACTGAGTAAAAGCTTGTATTTAGAAGAGAAACTGATAGGTGTGTGTGTGTGAATGTGTGTGTATGTCAGGGATGATAAATGATTGTAATCTATCCCTTCAACTCCAAAGATCTTCTGGAATCATTAGGGTACATATGCTATAATAAAAACATTATATACAAGTATGATAAAATATATATGTATATATATTCTGAGAGCATACTATCAAAATTTTTCAATTACTTAATTTTCCATATTTCTTTGCTTACCCAACTAATCTGTATTCAAAATATTTATGTAACTCTTTTCTTTTTCAAATATTTCCACTTCCATTTTATTAGTTAAATTAGTGACTCTAGAAAACAAGCTTATATGTCTGTGTCTGTACATGTGCGTGACATTACTTGGCTATTCAAATTTGTATATTTGTCTCTCTAAAGTAATTAAACCTTTCTCTCTCCCCAACACATCCTTGAAACCTCACCTGATCATCTGCTCTGAAGTATTAAAACAAAATATGTTCAATGTGTCCTTTACATCTGGTCTGTACATAGTTTACGTTGTATTTTCTAGCACCTTAGTATTAAGTGTGAATAGAATAAAGTAAATCAAAGTGACATGGGAAGATAAAGGTTGCGGACTTGTGTATTCTGCAAGCACCTGTGTTCTGTCATGAGTTAATTCCTCAAGATGATACATGATGCTCTTCAATATGCATAGAACTCCATGAATGAAATCACCAGAAATGTTAATTTTGCATAACAGAAACCATAGTCTATACCTGTTTTCTTATTTTTTTTGCTTCAATGAAATAAACTTTTATTGATTTGTATTTTTAACCAGCCTTGCATCTTCGTGTCAGCCAGACAACATTCAGCAGTAATCTCTGAGTTCTCCATGGAGAGTCCTCAAGGATTCATGGATACATTCTCATGGTCTGAAGTGTTTTCTCTGCCCTGCAACTGAAGCAAACAACTGGAGACCAAACACTGGGTCTAATTATATCAGGATTCTCTTGTGCCAACCTTAACTTCAGACCCCAGCTGTAATCTATTTGTGCTCCTTAGACCCTACCTCTCTTCCTTCATATGCCAGTGACATTTCTCTAGACTATTTCAGTCCCATGTTCATGGTTTTGAAAACAATAAACCTGTGTTCATCCAGGGACAGAGGCAAATATGCCTTCTGACATAGACAAATGTTCATGTGTGTGTACACATAGAGAACTGGAATTAAGAAAATGTTGACAATAAATAATTTAGAAATATTTTTCCTCTACAATGGCTATTCCTTAAATTCTCTGATAATAAAAATGACCAAATTAATCTCATTACAGACAAGGATCTGTGTTGATTTTGAAAATATACTTCTAGTCCCAAAACACTATTTTAATCAATTTATATCTTAATAATTATTCCACATGGATAGAATTAAGTCTATAATTAGAAATGTCATTTCTCCTATGCAGGATGGATCTGTGTTGATTGCATATGCTGACTACCCGGTGAATAAAGGCATGATGGATTTGTACCAAGTGTTCCATTGTGAGAGCATAGATCTGGAATGGTCCCAGGCCCATGGATTCAAGGTTGTGGACCTCAGCATGGCATTGTTGAAAGATGGTAGAACCTGTAAGAGATGGGGCCTAGTGGTAGGTCATAGGTCATTGTAGGTATACGTGTAGGGGGTTGTGGGATTCAGCTATCCTCCTCTCTCTCTTCACTTCCAAGCTGCCATATAGGTGAGCAGATTTATACACCAGGCACTCTTGTCATGATGTGCTGCCTCCCCACAGGATAAAGCCACCTGGATCACCAAATCCGGAGTGCAAGCTCCAAAGTATAGAGCCAAAACAAACCTTTCCTCTATTTAAGTTGATTGACCTTAGTTACCTGTAGCAGTAGTGGCAAGCTGACTAAATACCCTTTGACACAATGTCACCGAATTCAGATCCATTAAGGCAGTAATGTTCTGTGAGGCCACAGAGAGCATAGTTACCTTTCAGTGACAAGCCACAAATGCTATAGTACGACTTTCTCCACAGAATCCCTCCCATCTCTTTCCTGTACATTAGGTGTATGGAAGGTAAGAAGTGAAAGCTACCAAAGACATTATCTATCTTTCCATATATTAACACCAAATGTATACATGGACGAAAGTATCATCTGGTAGAAATACAAATAATCAAGTGTTAAAATTTGAGCAATTGTGAAGACTTTCTGCCTTCTTGCCTTACATGGATCTCTTGGTTTCCATGTTAAGTTGACTCTTTGACTGCATGTCCACTGAAATATATGCCATGTATCCAGCTCTCTTACTTCACTTTTATGCTATTATAACTTAACTCCCATTAGAGAGAAAAAATGAGACATCTACATTAAAAAATTTGTTTTGGTATGAAAATATTTTAGAACTGCTCTGAAACATTTTGTATTTAGTGCCTGGCTTCTTGAATGCTTATAATTTCATCTTCAGTCATTTTTCTACATGAATCTGGGATAAAAATAATGCTCAAGTTCTGTGGAAAGAATTCACCTATTAGTGCTAAAAGATTCATGGCAAGTACTTTGCATAGTGATGTGTATTAAAAGATTCACAAATTTTATTTTAGGAATATAGTTGGGGACAGATTCACCCCCTAAATATTTTGCCTTTATAAACAAAAACAGAGTACCAGTTTTATAAGTGAAAAGATAGAATCGAAAAGCACTATGACTTAATATATCAAATTACCAAACTTTTAGCTCATAACAAGTTGTATAGGATATTAAAATCAGTGCTCACCTTTCTGACAATTAGTGAATAAATGTAACTTTGTGTGAACACTTAAACAACACAAACTAAACTACAAATGTAAAATACAGAAAGTGACATTACAAAGAAGTCATAGTTGAATAATACCATCTCTAACCATCAGGGAAATGCAAATGAAACCACAATGAAATGTCTCCTTGTACTGTCTCAGAATAGTTCTTATCAAAAGAAAAAGACAACACATGTTGGGATGTGAAGAAAAGAGAATACTTACACTGCTGTTAAGGATGTAAATCTGTGTAGTCACTATGGAAATAATACAGAGGTTTCTAAGAAATTAAAAAGAGAACCACATGAGATTTATACATTCCATGCCTGGGCATTTCTCCAACAGTACTGAAAGGAAGATGACAAAAGGATAACCTGCACTCCAGCATTCATTCGAGCATCATTCTCAATAATCAAGATGTGGAAAAATCTATGTGTCTTTCAATGGATAAAGAACAAAAGGAAATGTAATAGAATATCATTCATTCTTAAAAGAAGAAAATCCTGTCACTTAGGACAGCATGGATGAATGTGAAGGGCATTATACCAAGTGACACAAACCAGGTACAAAGGCAATTGATTATGATCTCAGTTATATATTAGATCTGAAACAGTCCAATTCATAGAAGGAGAGGGAAAATGGTTATCACCAGGGCTACTGGGAGAGGGTGATCAAGGGGTTACAACTTTAGTTACACAAGATGGAAAAGCCTGGAGATCAAGTGTAGAGCACGGTGGCTACCAGTAACAATACTGACCTAATACACTTGGAATTTGATAATAGAACAGATGCTAAATTCAATCTTCTTCCCTCACTCTAGCACAGGAAGGAGAGTGGACAGATATAGCAACTAACTGGGATGTGGTGATCATATCACAAAGCACATTGTTAGATAAAAATTATGGAAGGATATCATTTTAGACTGAGTCCCTGAATTTGTTCTCAACAGATCAGATCAAACTAGAATGGAGAAGCTTGTGTTAAATGCCACATAATCAAGCTGAACTATAAATCAGGTCATTTTAAATAAATAACTTCATAGCAGCAAATCAGAAAAGAGCTCAGCTCCGTGAGCCAGCATGCCAAGGAAGTCCCTTGTGTCTCAATGGCATAAGAAAAATAACTGAAATGACCAATCCACTTTTCTTTCCTTATTTCAGCTTTCCACCCCTTTTTCACCCTCTGAATCCAACCTTCGCTGAGGAGCTCATGGACATACAGTGTGTTTTAAGGAATGAGGTATGGCCTAATTCCAGGCTCACAAAATCCATAGGCCTGTAAACTAAACTTATTATAACTTTGTCTTTTGCCAATACATACATCAAAATGTCATGTATATCTTTAATATATTCTTTGTATGCTAATGATAGTTGTGTATGTGTGAGAGAGAGACAGAGAGAGAAGCTAAGAGAAACTTCAATAAGCCCAATACAATTCTCTTTTATACATTTTTATTAGTATATGACAGTTTTACAAGGGGCTTTGTTGTGACATTTCCATATGTACATATATTAAAAACCGGTTTGGTTCTTCTCTTCCATTATTCTCCCCCTACCCCATTACCCTTCCTACAATACCTTCAACAAGCTTATGTGTTCCATGTTCACACATGGATAGAAAGTGCTTCAGCCACATTCACCTCCCTTTTCTTCTTTGTTTACCCTCTCCCTCCCACTGCTGCCCTCCTCTGCACGACCCATTCTGCATTCCTGTCCTCCATTGTTTAAGTGTCTGTTGTTCAGTGATGATTTTTGCCTTGGTCTTTTCCATGTGAATATATTAGGCTTAAATCAGTCTAACCCCTCCACTCCTCTTTCTTCCCCTTTCTCAGACAACACACCTCAGGACCTCTATACTTAACCAAGAGATATATCCACAATGATCAATATCCTGCAACAGAACAACTGTGTGTTCCATGTCTTCATGGGAACATTTCCTGAATATGAATAAAAAACAACAGTAAATATTAGAGTACTGACACTGCTCTCCCTAGTGAATGCCTGCTCATCACATTGACCTTGACTCCTATCAGGAAAATCAAGCACTAGAAGGAGCCAGCTACTGGACTCTTACAGCTGTACTTCTTGCTACAGTGGAGACAGAGATCACAAAGATTGCAGTTCAAAGCCAGTGGAGGAAAATTGTAACACCCTATCACAAAAATACCTAATTACAACAGAAATTAGAGTGCTAGAGTGGGGCCAAATCTCACATTCAAATATAGGGACCGTTCTTGGATCTGTCTTAGGGCTTGCCTGTTGGATTGACCCACAGTACAGACTCCAACAGAATCTCTGTTCCTTTACTACCTACTGGCCACAAAATGACACAAATCCAGAATCTCAGATCATACGTTTCTTTTCACTTGAACGTACTCAGAAGGAATCTGTATGTTGCTACTGCTCTTACTTAAGTGTGCCAAGTACCCCATTTACCAATCAGCTGCATGGCCCTTCCAGAAATTATCCAAGACTTACGTATCAACAGTAATTCCCGAGAGATTTTTCACAACAATTGAGGTTTACAACAAAAAAGGTATAAAACTATTTCACAAATTTCTTGACAGCTGTGGCCTCATGCACGTGCACAGCCCAAGGGAGAAGCAATCTTCAATATGAAATACCAATTCTTCTAGCAGTGTAGGCTTTCAATGCTAGAGAAATTTCATGTCATTCAACTCTATTCTCATCTAGTTGCAGCAGAGAAAATCTAAGTGTCCCCTAAAAAGCTCTATGAGCTTCTGAAGGATGTCATTTCATAGTATACATTGATTTTCCTCATTATTTGCAAACATCAAGGATTTGGATGGAATGGTTTCTCCTGAGATCTCTCTCCTTGGTTTGTTGTTGTCATCTTGATCTCTTCCTTCTCACGTTTTTCTCTGACTGTCGATGTTATTTACCTTCCAGTTACAGGGAAAGTACCTGAATCCTACTAGGGCCCAACCCCCAATTAACTGAATTTCTTTGAGTTATCAATTGGAGGGAAATATGTCGAAAGCATTGTCCAGTCTGAAGTACCATTGCAACGGATGCAATAAGCCTGGGTCGTCGTGACAAAGAAAAGACAGCAAGATGCAGAAGGAAGTGCTCGGGAAGCTTACATTAGCTCATAAATGTGGCCATAGTAACTGTCTTGTCACGTTAGAGTTTCAGCTGATAGATGACCTCCTGTTCCAGGTTAGCCCCAGGCTGGTTGCGGCAGTTCCTGCAGCTGGGCAGGAAGCGGTGTGGTTTGTGCTGCTTTTGGAGGCCCTGGGTGAATTCCGCTCTTAGCGCAACCACCAGTCTTTGATGTGCAGCCGAAAAAAAGAAAAAGAAAAAGAAAAGCACAACTTCCAACTGCCTTAAACAAGTAACATTGTTCCTCTGACACGTATTTCCCTTATCCGCCAATACTGTGTACAAAAATGAACGCAAATTGCTGGGGCAGGACACATTTCTGCTCATAACATACACGAGCCTTCTTACTAATTCATAGTCCGCTATCATCTTCAATAGCAGGGTCGTCCACCGATTCTATGGCGAACTAGGTCTTCCCTCCATAAGCTGCAGTGTTACAAATGCCATTGTGATCTTTCCCAACCACGCAGGGGTGGATTGTGCACTCTAACGTCAGTCAGGGCCTCGAGCCCTGTCCAATTGGAAGCACGGCGTGTGGGGTGACCAATCAGACACCGACACCGAGGAAAAGGGGCGGGCTTTAATGACGCAGTTCGGGTCTTTAAGTGAAATTGACCAGCAGGGACCTTCTAGGAATCAGCTCCAAGCTTTCTCCTCTGTTGAGGATGTCCGGCTGCTTGTTCCTCATCCTCTGATCACTTCAGAACTCTAAGAGTCAAACATATTCTAGGGAGGACGCCGGGCACCCTAGAAGCAAGGACAGGACATGCAGGTCAGCGTCCTGAAGGAGAAGGGAGGCAGTTTGTAACCGTCGGTTTGTGTCACCCCACTATGTGTTCGTGAGTCCTCTTGTACGGCTGCCGTTTGAAAAAGGAAAAGGGTGAAATACCGGGTGTGAGAACTGAGCCATGAGCAAAAGCATAGTTGATAATGCCGAGGACAGGGGAAGCCGGTGTTGGGCAATGAGGCTTGGGAGGAGGATATTTAGAGATTTCGGGTTAGAGCACAGAAGCGCTGCACTGGGAGGTGGTGGGGTTGTATTGAAGACTGCTTTCCACATATTTGCAGATCAGGGGGCAAAAGAGGTGGACCCAACGGGAGGAAGGCCGCCTGGGGTGGGCATGAACACAGATCCTACCATGTCCACAAGCCGGCTCACCTCCACGTCGTCTCAAGTAGGGAGAGCGTTAGGCACGCGCCCTGTCCTCACGGCCCCTCCCCCAGCCAGAAGGCGCTAAAGGTCGCGTCCCCAACCGCCAAAGCCAGAGGCCACCCCGGTCCAGCTGCCCTCCAGGACTCACCGACGCGGAGTGGCAAGACACCAACCGCTTGCTACAAACTGCGGCCCTTCTCCTTCAGGACGCTGACCTGCGCCCCATATCCTTGGTTTTAGCGTGCCGGGCGACCTCCATGTAATTTGCTTGAGCCTGACAAGTCACCTGAACGTCCTCAACAGAGGACACAGCCTGGACACAAGTCCTAGTTGTTTTCTGACAGCGACTGTCAGTTTAAAACCCGCCCCAGATCGCTTAAGCCCGCCCCTTGGCCTCTGCTTCTGTGTCCAATTGGGCAGTCTACATGCCGTGCCTCCAATCGGCAGAACTCTACGCTCTGAATGACATATGAACGCACCAATCCATAGCTGCATAGCTGAGGGCGGTAACCATGACGAGGTCTAGACTGCGTTTTCCGGAGGGTGGACCCGGCTTCATCATAGAACAGGTGTAGTCACCATACTGAAGGTGACAGAGGATTAGGAATCATACAAGAGGACAGGAGATGTTAAGAGCTGAAGTGGGAACCCTACAAAAATTCACCTGGATTTTCTTCCACATAGTGTTGGTGGCTAAGTGAAAAGGGCGTCCTAGGAGCAATACTCCTGGATGAAGTCCCCTTTAATTCCGGTTTTAGCTGCTGGTAAAAGACTGGCTGTTAGACAAACGCCCAGACAGCGCTACCGACGAAATCCCAGCATCCCCATCAGCACCTCAGAGGCAGCGCAAACCACCGTCCTGCCTGGCGGCTCCAGGTGGCCCAACCTGCCTTGCACTAACCTGCTACAGGACGCCATCCCTAGGCTGCAAGTCTAGTTGTCACAATGGTTACCATGGCCACCTCTCTGACGCCAGCTCAGCGTCAAGAAGCGTTCCTGTCGCCATTTTGCTGTTTGCTTCCTCACGCAGATCCGGACCCATTCAGTTACAGTTGTCTGAGAAATAATTTTGTGCTGTTCACTGACAGTCCTCAGAAGCTCATACAGCCTTATCGGAGACACGTGGACCTTTCCATGCAGGAAGGATATGTAAATCTAGACATGACATCAACTTTCTCCACTTTGAAAGCCTGCACGCCTCTAGGAGATTCCATGTCAGCCAGGTGCCTGTGGCTCCCGCCTGGAATCCTAGCTACTCAGGAGGCAGAGATCAGGAGAATCGGGTACTACTGCAGCCCAGGCAAGTAGTTCTCCAGACCCCATCTGGAAAGAACCCATCACAAAAATAGGACAGTCCAGTGGCTAAAGGGGTGGGCCTTGAATTCAAGTCTAAGTACCCCAAGTAACCAAACAAACGAACAAGCAAACAAACAAAAAAATTGATTTACGTTGAGGCTACTGTACACGGAATTGTTTTTATATATTCTTCCTCTGTTTGTACTTTATTAGTGTATAGAAATGCTAATGATTTTTCTGAGTTGATTATATCTTGCTACCTTGGTATAGCTACTGATGGGGTCTAGGAGCTTTTGAGTAGAGGTTTTTGGGTCTTTAAGGTATAGGGTCATATCATTTGCAAATAGGGATATTTTGACAGTTTCTTTACCTATTTGTATTCCTTTTATTCCTTCTTGCCTAATAGCTCTGGCTAGGAATTCCAGTACTATGTTGTATAGGAGTGGAGATCGTGGGCATCCTTGTCTGGTTCCTGATTTTAGAAGGAATGGTTTCAGTTTTTCTCCGTTAAGTATAATGCTGGCTGTAGGTTTGTCATGTATAGCTTTTATAACATTCAGGTACTTTCCTTCTATTCCTAGTTTTCTTAGAGCTTTTATCATGAAATGGTGTTGGATCTTATCAAAAGCTTTTTCTGCGTCTATTGAGATGATCAAGTGGTTTTTGTCCTTGCTTCTGTTAATGTGGTTTATTAAGTTTATTGATTTTCATATGTTGCACCACCTCTGCATTCCTGGGATGAAGGTCGTGGTAAATGATTTTTTGATGTGTTGTTGAATTTGGTTTGCCATTATTTTATGGAGGATTTTTGCATCAATGTTCATTAAGGAGATTGGCCTAGAGTTCTCCTTTTTGTAGGTGTCTTTGCCTGGTTTTGGGATGAGTGTAATACTGGCTTCATAAAATGTGTTGGGCAGCTTTCCTTCCGTTTTATTTCGTGCAACAGTTTAAGGAGGTTTGGTATTAATTCTTCTTTAAAGGTGTGATGTAATTCAGCAGAGAATCCATTAGGTCCTGGACATTTCATTTTAGGGAGACTCTTGATTGCTGCTTAATTTCATTTTGTGTTATAGATCTATTCAGGTGATTAATGTCCTCTTGGTTCACTTTGGATGATCATAAGTATCTAGAAATCTGTCCATTTCTTTAAGATTTTCGAATTTATTTCAATATAGGTTCTCAAAGTACTCTCTGATTATTTCTTGGACTTCCAAGGTGTTTGTTGTTATCTCCCCTTTTGAATTCCTGATTTTACTAATTTGGGTTTTTTCTGTCCTCTTTTAGTCAGGTTTTCCAGGGGTCTATCGATCTTGTTTATTTTTTTCAAAGAACCAGCTTTTTGTTTCATTAATTCTTTGTATGATTTTTTGGTTTCTATTTCATTGATTTCCGCTCTTATTTTTATTATTTCTCTCCTATTTGTTTTGGGATTTGCTTGTTCTTGTTTTTCTAAGAGTTTGAAATGTATCATTAGGTCATTGATATGAGATCTTTCAGTCTTTTTATTATAGGCACTCATTGCTATAAACTTTCCTCTCAAGACTGCCTTTGCTGTGTCCCATAGGTTCGGTATGTTGTGTTTTCATTTTCATTGACTTCCTGGAGCCTTTTAATTTCCTCTTTTATTTCATCAATGACCCATTGTTCATTAAGTAATGGGTTATTCAGTTTCCAGCTGTTTGCATGTTTTTTGTTTTTACTTT
Organism: Castor canadensis; assembly: GCF_047511655.1. NCBI lineage: Eukaryota > Metazoa > Chordata > Mammalia > Rodentia > Castoridae > Castor > Castor canadensis. The sequence continues at coordinate 15,232,351 of NC_133399.1, forward strand.
TGTTGTTGAGTTCTAGTTTTATTGCATTGTGATCAGATAGCATGCATGGTATAATTTTTATTTTCTTATATTTGCTGAGGCTTGCTTTGTGCCCTAGGATATGATCTGTTTTGGGGGAAGGTTTCATGGGCTGCTGTGAAAAATGTACATCGTGTAGAAGTTGGATGAAATGTTCTGTATACATCAACTAAGTCCATTTGATCTATGTTATGTTTTAGATCTAGGATTTCTTTATTGATTTTTTTCTTGGGTGACCTAGCTATTGATAATAGTGGGGTGTTAAAGTCTCCCGCTACCACTGTATTGGAGTTAATATTTTTTTTTGGGTCCTTCAGGATATGTTTGATGAAATTGGGTACATATAGGTTGATAATTGTTATTTCCTTTTGGTCTATTTCCCCTTTTATTAGTATGGAATGTCCTTCTTTATCTCTTTTGATCAATGTAGGTTTGAAGTCGACTTTGTCTGAGATAAGTATTTCTACTCCTGCCTGTTTTCGGGGGCCATTGGCTTGGTAAATCTTCTTCCAACCTTTCATCCTAAGCCTATGCTTATTTCTGTTGGTGAGATGGGCCTCCTGTAAGCAACAAATTGTTGAATCTTCCTTTTTAATCCAGTTCATCAAATGGTGTCTTTTGATGGGGGAATTAAGTCCATTAACATTAAGTGTTAGTACTGATCGGTATGTGGTGATTTCTGTGATTTAGTTGTCTTAGTTGTTTGAAGGTTTGATTGTATGTACCTAAATCGATGTTACTCTCTACTTTCTTGCTTTTTCTTTTCCTGTACTTTGGTGGTGCCTGCCCTTTCAAGTGTGTGTGCAGAATCCCTTGAAGAATCTTTTGCAGTGGTGGCTTTATCGTCATATATTGTTTTAGTTTTTGCTTATCATGGAAGACTTTTATTGCTCCATCTATTTTGAATGATAGTTTTGATGGGTAGAGTATCCTAGGGTTGAAGTTATTTTCACCCAGTGCCCGGAAGACCTCACCCCTCGTTCTTCTTGCTTTTAATGTTTCTGTTGAGAAGTCTGCTGTGATTTTGATGGGTTTACCTTTGTATGTTATTTGTTTTTTCTCTCTTAAAGACTCGAATATTCTTTCTCTAGACTCTGTACTTGTTGTTTTAATGATAATATGTTGTGGGGTAGATCTATTTTAGTGTTTGGTGTTCTGGAGGTTTCCTGTACATGTATGGGCATAGTTTTCTCTAGATTTGGGAAATTTTCTGTTATTATTTTGTTGAGTATATTACACATTCCTTTTGGTTGCATCTATTCTCCTTCTTCAATGCCCATGATTGTCAGGTTTGGTCTTTTGATGGAGTCAGTAAGTTCGTGCATTTTCTTTTCATGTGTCCTGAGTTGTTTAACTAATAGTTCTTTGGTTTTTCCATTAGTTACCATTTCTTTCAAGTTCTGAGATTCTGTCTTCTGCTTGTTCTAGTCTGCTGGATAGGCTTTCCATTTTGTTTTGCATTCCTGTTTCATTCTTTTTTCTTAGGTTTTCCATATCATGAGTCACTTTCTCTTTAATATTGTCTGTTTTCATCTTGAGTTCATTTATATCTCTTATGGTATTCTTTGTTTCACTTTGGTGTTTATACAGTGCCTCTATGGTTTCTTTTATTTTTTTCTTGTGTTTTCTCAAATTCTCTATTTTTGTTGCTTGGAATTTCTTGAGTGTCTTCTGTACATTTTGGTTGACCATATCCATTAACATCTCTATAAAATTTTCATTTATTACCTGCAGGATTTCTTCTTTCACGGTGTTCTTCTGGGCTTCACTGGGTTCTTTTGCATAGTTTATCTTCGTTTTTTTGGAGTCTGGATCCAGGGATCTGTTTTCTTCATTATTGGGGGTAAAATGGTTTCCCTCTTTTTTCCAGCTTCCCATCATTGCCCTTGCTATTGTTACTGTCCCTGTACTTCGAGTCATTCAGTATTGTCTAGCCTATAATGGTAATGATAGTGATATCTAGAATGGAAGGGTGAGAGGAGAGGGAAAGCAAAGAAGGTAAAGAAAAAGTGGAAAAAAGAAAACAAAACAAAAAACAGAGCCAAAGAAATAAACAGGGAGAGTTGTGTACTAATCAATCGTGAGCTAAACAGGCATTAGAAATACAGAGAGAGGGTAATAATAATAATAATAAAATAAAGTAAATAAAATTTTCCAAGTTCAAAAGCAATAAAGTTTCAGTCTTAATAGATTTGGTGTTAGTCCTTCAGCATCCAGTGTTGGTGTCTGAGTAGTAATTCTGTTGATGTGTCATCAAAGGGGAAAAAAATCCGAAGTTCAAATGCAGTAAAGTTTCAGTCTCATCAAAGGGAAAAAATGGAGTCTGGAGACAGCTTTGAATGTCTATCTGAGGCAGCAGCCCACCCGCCACCTACTATCAGTCATCTGCTTCTGCAGGCTTTATTTATTGCAGATCTCAGGAATGAGCTTTACACTCACCTGGCCCCGCAGGCTTTGTTTATTTAGAGTTCTCCTGAATGCATGCACCTTTTGTTTTCTCCAGCATACAGCCCTACCCACCTGTTGCAATTACAGTTCTTTTTTATTTAGAGTTGGCCTGGGGAGGGGCTCCTCCCCAACTCTCTGGTGGAGTGTGCCACACTTTAGTTGCTGTTGGACACCTTCTCCTCTCCAAGCACACTGGGGGAGATGGCAGCACTCCTGCCTTCTCCAGCAGGCTTGTATATTTACAATTCATGTGAGGGAGTGCCCCATTCCCCCATCCAGTGGAGCTTTCCACAGGACAGCCCCTGTTACAAACTTTCCTGCTCCAAGGTTACTGGGCGGGGGCTGCCACTGGTGCCTTCTCCCTCCGGCTTGTTTATTTACAGTTCGTGTGAGGCAGGGCCCCTTCCCTCTCTCCAGAGCTCAGGGTGCACTGCCCTCTGTGTTATGTGTCTTTTTTTCAGCTGCTTGTTTATTATTCGTTTTTTCTTTTTTCCCTGGGCGGGGTCAGTCTGTCCAAGGGGCTATATGATTTGTCCATGGGAGTACCACATGATGCTTATTTGCTCACCTGGTGTATCCCAAGCAGGTTAGGAGTTGGCATCTGGCGACATGGGAGCCTTCCTGGTCTCTCCATTTAACATGGCAGGGGATGCTATGTGAGAGCTGGGGGTGTGGAGGTGTCGGAATTTTGCCTCTTCTTGGTGGATTTTCCTGCCAGGTGTATCTCCAATGTCTCTCCAGGAGATTACTTTAGGAAACTCGCTTTCAGCTTCCTCCCTCTAGTCACCATCTTGGAATCCTGCCAGGGATCTACCTCTTCAGCCATGTCTCCAGTCCATTTTGTTCTGGTGATGTGAGGGTTGGGTCTCATGAACTATGTACCATGCTGGCCTGGACCCGAGATCCTTCTGATTTCAGCCTCCCAAAAAGCTAGGATTGCAGGAGTGAGCTACTGTCTCACAGTGAGATTTATATTTTCAAATAAATTACCCAGACTCAGGCATTCTGTTGTAGGTGCAAAAAACTCAGTAAGACAGAAATTTACAGGAGGAAAGAGAATCAGAGTGTTGTTAAAAAAATACCTAAAATGTGGCAATGGCTTTGTGACTGAAAAATGAGAAGAAGCTAAAAAATCTTTGACATGGACTCAGGGAACAATGACTTCCTGGCAATGACGACGATTGTAGATTGGGGTTATGGGAAAGAAGGGAGGTGTAGGGATAGAACTGGATCCTCTACCAAAAAGCAATTCTCTTTCTAGAATAGAGCGTTGTAGAACTATGGATAGCAAAGCCCAGTCTGACAAAGGTCTCTGTCAGAAACAAGGAATACTTCTTGGAAACTGGGACATGGTCATCCTTATTGTAATATGGTAAAGAATTTGAACATGGCAAAAGGAAACCCATGCAAGGAAACCCATGCAAACCATCCTTGTGATCAGTTGCCTGGCTGCTGCATGGCCCTTAGCCTTATGTATAGTTTTTTGGTTGCTTAAAAGAAACAAATATGTGCATGTGTGTGATTTTTTTTTAAACCCTGAATAATACATCCAATAAGGCAAGAGACATAAAGAATGATAATGCAGAGGGCAAGTCAGGCAGGCAGTCCCCATGGGCAATGGCAGGTCTGCTTTCTTGTCACCAATATCCAGGTCCCCAAATCTCAAATATGTAGATCATAAGTCTCTTCTCAAGCCCTGAGAAGCTCAGGTAATTGACTCATTCCTAGAAAGCTGGGAGAGAAGGAAAGTGAGGACACTGTTTCCCTGAGGTTGCCTCATCCATGGGAGGGTCCCTTGGGGTCCCAGGATCCCTGTAGCAGAGGCAAGGCAGCAGGACCAGAGGAGGCAGTGGGCAGGAAGAGGGGGAGGGATAAATGATGGTGATTGGGCTCCTTCAGGCTCCCTGTCCATCTGACTATGCCACACTGGTGCTCCTGCACAGGGACTTTAAACCAGGGCCTCTTACCAGAGTTATGCATTAAAAATGGAGGGACTGGACCTCCAGGAAAGTTATCTTTTCTCCCATCCACCTGACCAGGGGAGACCTGAAGAACTAGCATCAACCAGGAACTCAGGTAAACAACCTTTTAATACAGCTCCTCAGGAAATTTGAGTCCTTGGAATAGGAGACATCAAGACAGTAATGATTGCTTATTAAGACTGATTGGTCAGCAGACTTTATCATTTGTGGATTTCTTGGTACATCATAAGGTGGGTTCTTTAGACAGGTGAGAAAACTATAGTGCAGACAGAGGACAGCCATTGTTCAGTCATGCAGAATGTCTATTTGCTTTTAACATCCCACCTCTATATCTCAAGCCAGAGACTAATAAAAAATGGCTGGGGAGAGGTAGATAAAAGAGAGACACAGAAATTAAAAAGGAAAGCCTCCATGCCACCTCTATGGGGTGTAAAGGATAAGGAAGGCATCAATGGGCAAGATGAGGTGATGGTGAAAAATTAAGGATGACAGAACACAGACAAAAGACAGGTAGGAGATGGCTGAGTTGGGAGATGATCACAGAGAGGAAAAGAAAAGAGTTTCATAAGAAGAGCTATCCATGACAGAGCAACAGGAAGAGAAAGATGGGGTCAGAGAGAGAAGGTAGACCCAGCCCATGGTTCTCAACGGGGGGTGACTCTGTCCCCCACTGGACATTTTACAATAGGTGAGGCTATCTGATGGTCACTACGGGATATAGTACTGGCATCTAGCAAATCAAGGCCAGAGATGAATAAATAATACTGTCCTAATTATCCTTATGCTAAACTTGGATTATACTACTTAAGGATTTTTTGAGCAGGACATTTCCATGCCTGGCTTAGTCCCCAAGTCTCTGGGTGTTAAGCTGAATACATCATACATTTCCTCTAAGTGCAAGAAAGTTCTATATATGCCTGTTTCTCTGTCAATTCTTCCCTCAACTGCCTCTCTTTCCCTCTCTTCCACTTTCTATCTCTCTGTTCCTCTCACAAAATACACATAGTATTAGAGGTCACTATTGACATTGTCCACTACTTGGGTTTTGACAAAAGCTCAATAATATATATATACCATTACAGTAGCAAACAGCATAATTTTACCTTCTTAAAACTCCTCTATGTTCCTCTTCCTTCCATCTTCCCTCATGAGTCCCTGGAAGCCACAGACACTATATTCTGCCTATGGTTTTACATTTTCTAGAATGAATAGATCTCCATTTTAGCTGTATCTAATCTGTATCATGCCAGAGTGTGGCATTTTCAGCCCTCAGCTATCACCTCCAGATGTAACCCATCCTCATCTTCTCATAGTTCATTCTTTTTGTGGATTCTTGGGATGTTTGTGGACATAAGGAAAGAGAGTGTGGGCATGATATAACATGGGGAAGGGTCATCTCCTTCATCTGGGAATAGCTTCTGATTTTCATTAATAGCCACCAAGGAATAATGAGATAACAAGAGGTTAGGAAAAGACATGTATTGTTATCAGACAAACCTAAGTTCAAATCCTGGTTGCCATGCTGCAGGTGGCACGGAACCTAGGCAAGTGAGAGTGCTCTGGGGGATTCAGCTTACTCATCTATAAAACAGGGAACAGAGCAGTTACTTCCTAATTCGGGGGAGGATTGGGGGAGAATCAGAAAAAACCACCGAGTCATCGCTTGGTCCATGGGACAATCCAATAAAGGGGAGCTGTTAACATGGGGGATATTACCGCTGAGTGCATAGTGTTGGTGTGGTACAAATAACAAATCATAATGTCAAGCACTCTCAGCCCAGTGCTGGGGAGAGATGTGGTTCCAATCTGATGCTTGATGAAGAAGCCCATGACAAAGTAATGAGCACAGATTTTATAATCACTTAGGAGATGGTGTTTGTCATCACCCAAAAAGAAGTGCCTAAATCTACTGTGGGAAGAAAATGTCCAGGAGTTCTGTGCAGAGCAAGCCACATTTAAGCTATGTCTTAAGACAAATAGACCTTTGCCAGATGGAGAATAGGAGAATGGGGAACCCAGGCAGAGGGAAGTGCCAAGAAGCAAGAATGTGCAATTGTACGCTTTGGATCAAGGGTTCTGAACTGTGGAAAATGTTTCACAACCCCATGAGGACACTGGTGTTTGGAGATATTTTTATTTGTCACCACTGATTCGAAGCTATAGCTGGAGAGACCAGGGAAGCTACTCAAAATCCCAGAAGGCGTAGAACAGCACCTACAGAATGAATGATGGAGCCCTAAGTGTGAATAGTCTTGAGGTTTGGGAATTTGCCCTAGAACATGGGAAAACATGGAAGGCCTGTGAACACAACATATAGGCTCCATGTTACCTATTTGGTCTTTTCTTGGAGGCTCTTTTTTTCAAGCCATTCTTCCTCTACTATCTCAGAGTGTAGGACTGTGTGGAACTGTTACGACTGCCTTCTGAGGGAGTGACACACAGGTGCTGACACTTAAGTGAGTCAAAATTCAAATGGTTCCAAAAGAATGGCCAAGACCCTGGAAACAGGTGTTATTTGTGGAATGCAGTCTCCACTTACCAAAGTATATGGTTCCTCCTTCGTTTCTCATGATAAACCTGCAAGGGCACCATCAAAGACCCAAGCCCACTTTTAGGGTCATTCACTATGGTTATAGTTTTGGTTTGGAATGTACCTTAGAGGCCCATGTGTTAAAGGTGAGGTTCCCAGCCAATTGGACTATTGGAAGGTGATGGAACTATTAGAAGTAGAGCCTAGTGGGAAGGCTTAGGTCATTTGATGTGTGGCCTAGAGTGGATTCTGGCACCCTAGTCTTCCTATCTCACACCCATCTAAGAGGTCATGGAATTTACTCCCCCATGTGCTTCTGCCATGGTGTGCTGTCCCACGTTCAAGGTAATGGAATCAGTTGGTCACAAATTGAAAATAAACCTTTCTCTCCTTAAATTGATTTATCCTAAGAATTTTTTTGATGGTATTGGAGTTGGAATTCCGAGCCTCACACGTGCTAGGTAGGGTTCTACCACTTGAACCAATCTGCAGCCATTTTCTTTGTTGGGTGTTTGAATAATAGGCTCTCATGACCTAATTGCCTGTACTTGAACATCGATCCTCATGATCTCTGCTTCTGGAGTAGCTAGGATTATAGCCTCTGGCACTCAGCACATCTGAAGTATTTTATCTGAGATTAAACTAACCAAAAGTTGACTAACTACATTTTTAAAACTGCTTATGATTTTCATGATTATAATTTTTGTTTCTATTACACAGGTACAAGGAGACAGAAAAAGGGTCAGCAGGAAGGTAAATAAGGAAGATTAATAGAAGGGGAAAATACAACCATATACATTATATTCATGTATGAAATGTCATAATGAAACCCCTTGCTCTTTTGGTATGGGACTGGGATTTGAATTTAGGGCTAACACTTGCTAAGCAGTTGCCCTACCACTTGAGCCACTTCTCCAGCCCTGAAATTCATTATTTTTTGCAATTTAATATAGGCTAATAAAACTGATTTTTTGGCAGTTTTGAGGATTGAACCTGGGCACTTGCGAATGTGAAGCAAGTGCTCTATCATTGAGCTGCATTATCAGCTCTAAAAGTGATTTCCTATTGTGATAAAAATATACATAGAATTTACCATTTAGTCATCTTTGAGGCATAAGGAAGAGCATTGGGAGGGAATGAGGCATTGATCAAAGAGGAAAAATTTGGAGGTAGATAGAAGGAATAGGTTTTGCGATCTATTATAGAGCAGGGGGAATAATTCTGTCATCAATTGTATATTATATGCTTCAAGATAAGCAAGAGGGCAATATTTAAATCTTACCATAAAAGAGGGTGGGGGCATACCTCAGTGGTAGAATGCTTGCCTCGCATACATAGGCCCTGGGCTTCAGCCCCAGCACTTCAAAAAACACCTTAAAATTTAAAAAATAAGCCAGGTACCTGTGGCTCACACCTGTAAATCTAGCTACATGGGAGATTGAGATCAGGAGGATCATGGTTTGAGGCCAGCCTATCGAAATAGTTTACAACTCTCCATCATCAAATAAAGCAGAGCAAAATGGACAGGAGATGTGGCTCAAGCAGTAAAGCATCTGCTTTACAAACACGAAGTCCTGAGTTCAGACCCCAGTCCCACCAAAAACTTAAAAAATAATTAGTTATTGAGGTAATATAAATATAAATGGTTGTGAGCTTGATTTAATCATACACACACACACACAGACACACACATATATCATGTGTACTCCATAAACATATATAATTCTGATTAGGCAAATGAAAATAATATCAATAATACATTTTATAAAACAAATCATCACAAAAATAAGTAGTACATAAAATTTAGTGGCATGAATCACACTTACAATGTACAACTCACACCTCAATCTAGTGCTAGAAATTTCAATTACCCCCATAGGAAACTCTGTACCCAATAGCAGTCACTCCCCACTGCCCCTTTTCCCAGCCACCACTACCTGTCAGCTGCTTCAAATTCCCACAAGCATGTACACCATTCACCATAGTCAGAAAACAACCCAGATGTCTATCCACTGAAGTGTATCCATCTAGTGACATTCTTGGCTATAAAAGAACATGTCACTATGTAGATGAATCTTGAAACCTGACTTAACAAAATAAATGAAACACAAAAGACAACATGTTGCTCAGGCCTGAAATCCTAACTACTCAGGAGGCAGAGATCAGGAGGATCAAGGTTTGAAGACACTTGGGGAAAATAGATCTCAAGACTCTAACTGGAAAATACCCAACACAAAACAGGGCTGGTGGAGTGGCTTAAGTGGTACTGTAGGTGTCTAGGAAGCATTAGGTCCTGAGTTCAAAAGCAAGTACCACCAAAACAAAAAAAGGCAACATATTGTAGGACTTACCTACAGAAATAGAAAGCAGAGCAATGGTGTACTCTTTTTAACTTTAAATTATGTAATTTTGTTCATTTTGTTTTATTTTTGACAGTATTGGAATTTGAACCCAATGCCCTGTACTTGCTAGGCAAGTGCTCTACCACCTCATCCACACCGCCCAGTCTTTTTGCTTTAGCTTGCTTTTCATACAGGGTCTTGCTCCTTTGCATAAGCCACATTTGGATTGCAACTTCTATTACCCCTGCATAGCTAGAGAAATTGGCCTGAACCACCAGGTCTGGCTTATTTGTTGAGATGGTGTCTCACTCATGTTTTGCCTGGGCTATCCTCATACTGTAAACCTCCTAATGTCTACCTACTGAGTGCTGGGATGGCTGGCTCACACCTGTCATCCCAGCTACATTGTTTATTTTTTTTTAAATCAGATACAATTAGATGATACATTACAGAAACATTGAAATCTCATTTAATTGGTATTATTTACTGAACACAACCAGGTACTTTTTCTCACTAATAATATTGACTTAATTAGCATATGATGCACTTTCTGGATCATTATCTTCCAAGAAGAAATCAATTTCTCACAACCACCCTTTGAGGTAGGGAGGGGAAATGGAAGAACATAGTAGAATAGGGATATGAACCCATGTTTTCTTCCTTCTATCTCCCTATGTCTGTAGTTATGTTTTAAAGACTCAGACATGCCTCATAGGAGCTGGAAAACAAAACACTTTTATTTCTGTCACTTTCCTTAGAACCACACAGTCTGTTCCATCTGATTGCCCAAGAATCACTCCGGAGTAAAAATCGGATGGATGTAAGTTGGAATTGTTCTTGTTCCAAGGACTTATAGCTACAGTAGTCCTATATTGTGGTACTTGTGGTTGCGGGAAAACAGGAAAAGCTAGGCAGAGAAGTAATGGATAGAAGATGCAGTAAAGGGATCTTTTCACTATGGGAGCCAAGTAAAGGAAAACTGTAGGGTATCGTTTTTTCAGTCAGTTCAAGTGTAGATTCAAATCTCGAATTAGGAACTTCAATAGATTCAACTTGGGCAACACTTTTTGATGGAGGTAAGTTTTGAACTCAAGACCTTTTGCTTGTTAGGCACGTGTGAACAAGCACTACTTGAGTCATACCTCCATCCCTTGAGCAATACTCTTAGCCTTTGTACATGCCAATATTCTCAACACACATGCCAACAAAACTCAAGATGGAGGTGAAATAATGGTATGTCTTCCTAATTTAGTGAGAGCATTAAGCTATCAGGGGGAACTGAATTAATGCTACCTGATTAAGGAGTGAGGCATGGCGCAAGTGGACGAGTGCTGCATAGCAAACATCACTGGACTCTGCATAGGGAAGTGATACCAGATGCATATTTTTTCTCAAAGGAGTGGGAGGCCCTGAGTTCAACCCCCAGTACTGCCCCAAATCAGCAACACAAGAATAAAAACCAGGGACATAACACATACTACCTGTATCAGACCTTTCAGTAATTTGGAGCAGCACATATCAGAATCACTTTCAAGTAAAATAGGGAAACGAACAGTGCCACGGAATACACAACACCTAATAGGGGTTGTCCATTGTAGGACCTACTAAGAGCATGTTCCCCACATATTCTCTGTTCTGTATCACACAATCCTAAATTACCAGAAGACTCCACTCTTGGGAGACATAGGAAACATGAGTTTCCCAGGCATTCACATAGAATGCATTTTGTCACGATTCACTGATCACAGCTGAGAAGCCAGAGGGAGATTATGTAATAAAGTCCAACTGGAATTAAAAGAACACTAGAACATAAACCATTCCTCCAATACACATAAGAGAATGAGGGATATTTTTCCCAACAGATAGCAATGTATATGCAGCAGTCATATACAAGAAATATGGCACCTTTTAAAACTCATAATACTTAAGAATGAATTCCAAGCGTATTGAAATGGATGAAGTGCCAGATTAAGACTTCAAAAGAAATATTTTTTAAAGATTAATGAATTCTAGGAGAATGCAGATAAATAATGGAAGACCATGTTGTACACGAATCAAAAATCTAGAAGGAAATAGAGATTTTGAGAAAGAACCAAACAGAAGTCTTGTAAAACAAAAACTGTGTCAGTCAAATAAAACTTCAGTTCAAAGACACAGCAATAGACTAGATCAAGAAGAACAAAGAAGCCAGGTGCCATTGGCTCACGCCTGTAATCCTAGCTATTGAAGAGGCAGAGATCAGGAGGATTTTGGTTCAAAGCCAGCCAGGGAAAATAGTTCATGAGATCCTATCTTGAAAAAACCCATCACAAACAAGGGCTGGTGCAGTGGCTCAATGTGTAGGCTCTGAGTCCCAGTACTGCAATAATTTTTTAAAAAGAGCATGTAATATCAAAGAAAAAAGAGAAGTCGAACTATCACGTTCAGACCGTGACAAAGAAAAAATGGAAGAAACAATGAACATAACATACTGGATATCTTCGACGCCATTCAAAGAACACAGCTGCATGCAATCATAATATATGACAGAGAAGAATTACAAGATAAAGAGACAGAAATCCTATGCAACAAATAATAGCTGACATTTCCCCAAATCTTCGTGAGATTACAGATTTTGTTTCAATTAGTATTGATTGAATGATTGCTGGTAGTGGAGTTTGAAATCAGGGCCTCAAAATTGCCAGGCAGGCAGTCTACCACTTTGAGACACTACACCAGACCTCCCCAAATCTTGGGAAAGATTTGGACATCCAGGTAAAGGAGTCATTTAGATCCCCAAAGAAGTGATGTCAGGGAAATTTTCCTTGTCCCAGGAGTTGATGCTTCCCCTTCTGTCACCCCTGTTCTTCCCCACTACCTTTTTTTTGTGATACTGGGGCTTGAACGTGGGGCCTTCACCTTGAGCCACTCCACCAATCCTATTTTTGTGATGTGTTTTTTGAGACAGGGTCTTGCAACTATTTGCCTGTGCTGGCTTGGAACCTCGATTCTCCTGATCTCTGCCTTCTAAATAGCTAGGATTACAGGCATGGGCCATGGACACTTGGCACTTCTCCCATTTTTGAGAATTATTTGCTCAGGGATGGCTTGGAATTGCAATCCTCCTGATCTCTGCCTCCTGAGTAGCTAGGATTATATGGTGTGAACCACCTGTACAAGGCCTGTGTTTATGTTTTTGAGATTTTTTTTTTGGCAGTACTGAGGTTGAATTCAGGGCTTCACACTTGCAATACAGATACTCTACTGCTCTGGTTATTTTGGAGATGGGATCTCTCAAACTATTTGTTTGGACTTGCTTCGAAGGTGATCCTCCCAATCTCAGTCTCCCACGTAGCTAGGATTATAGGCATGAGCCATGGGGGCTGGCCTCCTAATCCTTTTATAATGATAGAAGGAGAATAATCCAATGAGTGTTACACATGTGGGAAAGCCTTCAGTGGTTTTAGCTCTAAGGACACAGTTTAGTATTATGCTAAGACACTAAAGGAATCATTCTGATCCAGTTCCTTTCAGAACATTACAGACCATTACTGGAGAGAAATTCCACATAAGGCATGTGGCAAAGGTTGTCAACAGCCTTACTAGCACCTGGTACAAGGCACAGTGGAGAGAAAAACAATGTGGGAGACCTTTTAGCCTTCCAAGTTCAATTTGAAGCCATGGAAGAACACACAGCAAGAGAAACACTGCTGTTTTCCTTTTCCCTCATTAAATAATGGGGGAAAGTCCGCAGTTGGTTTTTTGCCTTTAAACAATGTTTAAAAGTGTGCACGGAGTAGAAACCCTGTAAGTGGAAGAAATACTTGAAATTTTTGTCTTGGCAAAACTCCCAATGTTGTGAAATTCTACAAATCTTAGAAATATATGTGCCTGATTCAAATTACTACACACTGAATGTTCCTCAGGAGTCACAATTTGATAGAAATGTTATCAAAATCATTCTGGCTTTCTCAGTGGTTCATTCTTTGTTGTTGTTGCAGTGGGGATTAACCCCAGGAACTCACACATGATCAGGAAGAGCCCTCTACCACTGAGCTACATCCAGAGCCACCTTCTTTTCTTTTTCTGGTTTAGAGATAGAGTCTCACTCTGTAGTCCAGGCTGCCTTGGAATTCACTGTGTAGCCCGATCTCACCAAAATCTCACGATCCTCCTTCATCAACTTCCCAGTGCTGTGATTACAGACTTGTGCCAGAACTCCCAGCCTGGACTACTGAGTTTCAAGTAAGAAAAGAGGACAATGAAATCTAGGGTGGGAGAGGAATTTTCTGGCTGAGTTATGTCAGTGTGGAAAATGTTGTTGGAATTCACCAACAGCCTAACTTGCATGACATTTACAGAGAAGTAAAGTTAACCATAGGCAACACAGGGCTTACCAACCACCCCCTACTTGATAGTGATGGATCTCTCAGTGCAATGTCCTAGTGTGTCAGCTGCATCATTGGAACTGTAACAGATATCAAGGAGATATCAGGAGAACACTGCAAGTTTTGTGCTTTGATGTAGTTTTACAAATATGGCATCAAGTAGCCAGCGTTTAATATCATTAGGAGTTGATACTCTGCAGTATACTGCATTCAATAAATTACATGAGATGTCCAATGCCTTATTAGAAACCAGGGCTTGTGCTGGATAATTCTGGTCAGCCGAAGCTAATGGCAGTGTTCTGATTACATTTAAGGTGGTGTTAGTCAAGCTGGGATATTTGGTATATTATGTATATTAAATTAATTTTCACCATAATGGATTTCCTGCAATGATGGCTGCATCCAGATACAACCTCTTAGGTCAGAGAACATAGAATGCATGGCTAAGAATGCCTTGATCTTGGAATGGTCCCCAAGATCAACCTCCAGTACCACAAAAGAAGACATAACCTCTTCAATACTGTAGTTTCTACCAATGTATTACTTGAAGTATTTTGGCATGTCAATCAGCAGAATGCAATATTCTCAGATTTTTTTGTGCATTGTATGCAATAATTTTATAGTGCCAATTATATATGATTGATTAATAGTGGTATCATGGTCATCCTTGTTGTAACATGGCAAATGTCCCCACTGGACATTTGACAATGTGTGAGGATATCTGATGGTCACTATTGGGGTATAAATCAGGCATCTAGTAAATCAAGGCCAGAGATGAATAAATAATCCTGTCCTAATTGTCCTTATGCTAAACTTGGGAAACACTTGTTGTAACATGGAACATAAACAAATGAAGGTCTGAATGGAAACCCATGGAAAGCATCCTTGTGATCAGTTGCCTCGCTGCTGCATGGCCCTTAGCCTTATATATAGTTTTTGATTACTTAAGAAGAAACAAATATGTTCATGTGTTTGATTTTTTTTGAATCCTGAATAATACATTCAATAGGGCATGAGACATAAGGAATAGGAGGTAAATGAAGAGGGCAAGTCAGGCAGGCAGTCCCCATGGGCAAAGGCAGGGATGCTCTCCTGTCAACAATAGCCAGTTCCTCAAATCCCAAATATGTAGACCGTTAGTCTCTTCTCAAGCCCTGAGAAGCCCAGGGAATTGACTCACTCCTAGAGAGCAGTGAGGGAAGGAAAGTGAGGACACTGGTTCCCTGAGGTTGCCTCTTCCATGGCAGGGTCCCTTGGGGGCCAGGATCCCTGTAGCAGAGGCAGAGGCAGCAGGACCAGAGGAGGCAGTGGGCAAGAAGAGGGGGAGGGATAAATGATGGTGATTGGGCTCCATCAGGCTCCCTGTCCACCTGGCTATGCCACATTGGTGCTCCTGCACAGGGACTTTAAATCAGGGCCTCTTACCAGGGTTTGTCATTAACAAGTGTAGGACCTGGACCTCCAGGCGAGTTACCTTTTCTCCCATCCACCTGACCAGGAGGGACCTGAAGAACTAGCATCAACCAGTGACTCAGGGAAACCACCTTTTTATACAGCTCCTCAGGCAATTTGAGTCCATGGAGTAGGTGACATCAAGACAGTGTGATCATTGATAAGCAGTTTTTATCATTTGTGGATTTCCTGCCACATCATAAGGTGGGTTCTTTGGACAGGTGAGAAAACTGAAGTGCAGACAGAGGAGAGTCATTGCTCAGTCTATTTGCTTTTAACATCCCTTCTTGATCTGTCAAGCCAGACACTAATAGAAAAATGGCTGGGGACAGCCAGATAAAAGAGAGACAAGGAGAGTCTCAATACGAACTTGATGGGGTGAAAAGAATAAGGAAGGCATGAATGGGCCGGATGAGGTGACGGTGAAAAGTTAAGGATGACAAGACACAGACAAAAGACAGGGAGGAGATGGCTGAGATGGGAGATGGTCACAAAGAGGAAAAGAAAACAGTTTCATGAGAAGAGCTATACATGACAGAACAACAAGAAGAACAAGATGGGGTCTGAGAGAGAAGGCAGACCCAGCCCATGGTTCTCAATTGGGGGTGACACTGTCCCTCACTGGACATTTGACAATGTGTGAGGATATCTGATGGTCACTATTGGGGTATAAATCAGGCATCTAGTAAATCAAGGCCAGAGATGAATAAATAATACTGTCCTAATTGTCCTTATGCTAAACTTGGGAAACACTAAGGATATTTATGAGCAGGACTTTTCCTTGCCTTGCTTAGTCTCCAAATCTCTGGGTGTTGAGCTGGCCACATCACAGGTGTCCCCTAAGTGCCAGAAATTGCTATTTATGTCAGTTTCTCTGTCAATATCTCCCTCTCCTCCCTATCTTTCTCTCTCTCTCACTTTCTTTCTCTGCTTCTATCTCTCTGTTCCTCTTACAAAGTCCACATAGTATTAGAGGTCAGTCTTGGTATTGTCTGTTACCTAGGTTTTGACAAATTCTCAATAGTAGGTATCCACCATTACAATGTCACACAGTATAACTTTACTGCCTTAAAAATCCTCCATTTCTTTCCTTCTTCCATGCTCCCTCATGAAGACTCTTTATTCTCTCCATAGTTTTACATTTTCTAGAATGAATAGCTTCTTCTTTTTGCTGCATTTGAGCTCTGTCATGACAGAAAGTGGCATATGCAGCCTTCAGCCAACACCTCCAGATGTGACCCAGACTTAGCTTTTCATAGTTATTTCTGTGGATTCTTGTGATCTTTGGTGGTATAAAGAGTGAGAGTGTGGGTATGGTCTATTCTGGGAAAGAGTCATCTGATTGACCTGAGAATAGCTTCTGATTTTCATTAACAGCCACCAATAAGTAATGAGCATAACAAGAGGTCAGGAAAAGACACACATTGTAATCAGAGAAACCTAAGTTCAGATCCTGGCTGCCATACTCCATAATCATGGTACCTTGAAAAGTGAGAATGCTTTGTGGGATTCAAGTTCCTTGTCTGTAAAATGGAGAATGGGCGGAAAGACTGAAGAAGAACCACTCAGCCCATTTTTTGGCCCATGGGACAAAGCCAGTAAAGGGCAGCTATTAACATGGGGGGACTTTTTTGCTGAGTACACATGTTGGGGTTGTAAAAACAACAATCCTTGATTCGAGCATTCAGAGCCCAGTGCTGGGGACAGATGTGCTTCCAATCTGATGCATGATAAGGAAACACATGACAAAGTCATGAGCACAGATTTTATCATCACTTAGGATTTGTTCTTTGGGTAGCACCCAGAAAGAAGTGACTAAGTCTATTGTGGGGAGAAAATGTTCAGGTGATCTGTACAGAGCCAGCCATATTGAACTGAAATCTTACCTAGGCATTTGCAAGGTGGAGAAGGGGAGGATGGGGGACCCAGGCAGAAGTGGAGTGCCAAGGAGTTGGAACTGCCCTCCCTGGGCTATGGACATTGTTCACATTCTCAACTGTGGAAAATGTTTCACAATCCCATGGGGACATTGGTGTTGTTTGGGGACATTTTCGCTTGTCACCACTGATCAGAAACTAAGCTAGAGAGACCCAGGGATACTACTGAAAATCCCAGAAGGCACAGAATAGCACCTACAGAGTGAATAATGGGGACCCAAGTGTGAACAGTCTTGAGGTTGGGGAACCCTGCCCTAGACCATATGGAAACATGGAAGACCTGTGAACACAACACATAGGATCCATGTCACCTTTTGGTCTTTTTTCGGAGGCTCTTATTTCAAGCTATTTACCCTCTATGATCTCAGAAGGTAGGACTGTGAGGAACAGTTGGGACCACCTTCATAGGGAGTGACAGACAGATGCTGACCATGAAGTGGGGAAAAGATGCAGATGGTTGCAAGGAGAGAGGCCAAGACCCTGGAAACAGGTGCTATTTGGGGAAATGCAGTCTCCACTTATCAAATTAGATGGCTTTGTTTCTCAGGGTAAGCCTGCAAGGGCTCCATCGAAGATTGAAGCCCGCTTATGAGGCCACTCACTACTGCTACAGTTTGGACCCTTAGAGACCCATGTGTTAAAGGTGAGGGTCCCAGCTCATTGCATTATTGGGAGGTGGTAGAACTGTTAGGAAGTAGGGCCCAGTGGGAGGGTTTAGGTCATTTGATGTGTGCCTTTGGAGAGATTCTGGCACCCTGGTCTCTTCCTGTCTCTCACACCCATCTAAGAGGTCATTGGGTTTACTCCCCCTTGTGCTTCTGCCATGGCGTGCTGCCCCAGGTTCAAGGCAGTGGAGTCACTTGGTCATGAACTGAAAATAATTTTTTCCTTCCTTTACGTTGATTTATCTGAGATATTTTTCAGTGGTATTGGGGTTTCAACTCCAAGTCTCATACTTTGAGTTGAACTCCACCATTGAGCCACTCTGCCAGCCCTTTTCCGTGTTGGGTATTTTCAAGATGAATCTCTCAAACTGTTTGCCTGGACTGGCGTCAAACCATGATCCTCCCCGATCTCTACTTCCTGAGTAGCTAGGATGACAGCCACTGGCAACTAGCATATTTGAGGTATTTATTTTGGGTTACACTAAGCTGATAGTTGAGTAACAACTATATTTTTTAAAACTGATATTTTCGATGATCTTGTTTTTTCTTCTTATTACAGAAGTGGAAGGGTGAGGGAAAATGATCAGGAGAAGGAGGGATAAGGAAGAGGGGTATATATGACCAACTACATTGTATTCATGTATAGAAATGTCATAATGAAACCCCTTATTTTTTTCCCAATGGTACCAGAGTTTGAACACAGGGCTTTGCACTGGCTAGGCAGGCACTCTAACAACTGAGTCTCACCTCCAGCACTGAAACCCTTTACTTTGTACAATTTAATGTATGCTAATAAAAGCAGATTTTGGGGGACAGTTCTGAGGGTTATACCTAGAGACTTGCACATGTGAGGCAAGTGCTCTGTCACCGAACTGTGTCACCTGCTCTTGTGGAAAAATGCACATAAAATTTGCCATTCAATCTTCTTTTCAGGCATTGGTAGAGGGTGGGGAGGGAGTGAGGGAATAGGGTATTGTTGATCAAAGGGTAAAAATTTCGATGTAAGGAGGGGGACTAAGTTTTGAGATATATCATAGAGAAAGGTAAATATTGTCGACAATAACATAAGTTTCAAAATAAACAAGAGAGCAAAATTTAAATGTCTTACCATAAAATACTAGAGGGTGAGGGTGTATCTCAGTGGTAGAATGCTTGCTTAGCATACACAGGCCCTGGGCTTCAGCCCCAGCACTATAAAAAACATCTTTTTTTCTTTATTTTATTTTATTGTTTTTACATTTACTTACATGTGTATACATTGGGCCTCCTCCCTCACAAAATTTTTTTAAAAAGCAGCCAGGTACCAGTGGCTCACACCTATAATCCTAGCTACTTGCGAGACTGAGATCAGGAGGATCATGCTTTTAGGCCAGCCTGTGCAAATAGTTTACAACACCCCATCATCAAAAGAGCCAGAGCAAAATGCACTGGATGTGTGGATCAATTGGTACAGCATTTACCTGCGAGCATGATGTCCTGAGTTCAAACCTTAATCCCCCCAAAATTTTTTTTATAATGAGTTATTGAGGTAATATAAATATAAATAGTCATGATCTTGATTTAATCATACATACACACATAAATACATATATATATGTACATATATATATATATATATATATATATATATATATATATGATGTGTACCCCATAATGTATACAATCATGAAATTATGATTAGGCAAATAAAAATAGTATTAATAATATATTTATAAAAACAAACCATAACAAAAATAAGTAATACATAAAATTCAGTGACATGAAATATACTTACAATGTTGTACAACTCACCCCTCTATCTAGTGCTAGAAATTTCCATTACCCTCAAAGGAAACCCTGTACCCAATAACAGTCATTCCCCATGGTTCCTTTTCCCCAGCCCCTCACAAGCTATCAGCTGCTTCAAATTCCACCTGATTGTTCAATAAATTTAAACAATATAAGGTTGAAAAGAGTCAACCACTGATCTTTCTATTTCTGTAGGTTTACCTACTGAAGACATTTGATATAAAAGGAATCCTACAATGATGTGGCCTTTTATGTCTCATTTATTTTGTTAAGTCAGGTTTCAAGGTTCATCTACATTGTAAAATGTATTATAGCTTCAGTTCTTTTATAGCCAAACATGTCACTAGATGGATATACTCCAATTGATGAACATCTGGGTTGTTTCTACTTTCTGGATTTTATGAATGGTGTTCATTCCACTTGAGTGGAATTTGAACTCTAGCACTTGAGTCACACCTCCAGTCCCTTTTTGCTTTAGGTAATTTTTCAGATAAGGTCTTGCCTTTTTGCCTGAGACAGTTTTGGTTGAAATCCTTCTACCCATTCCTCCAGCATAGTGGCATTGACAGGATTGCACCACCAGGCCTAGCTTATTTGTTGAGATAATGTTTCACTAACTTTTTGCCTGGGATGTCCTTATACTGTGAACCTGAGTAGCTGGGATTACAGGTATGATCCTAGCTTCCTGAGTAGCTAGGATTACAGGTGTGAGACACTCCTCCCAGCTACATTGTCTACTTAAAAAAATTCATACATACTTAAATGATTCATAAAGAAACACTGAAATCTCATTTAATAGGGATTATTTACTGAGCACAACCAGGTACATTTTCTCACATCATATTGACTTAATATGGACTGCCATCTTCTAAGAACAACTCAGTTTTTCATATCACCCTTTGAGGTAGGGAGGGGAAATGGAAGGAAGAGAGGTGAAAAACCTTGCTAAAGTACAGAGTAGAGTAGGGATTTGAACTTGTGTCTGCTACCTCCATCCTCCTTCTGTCTGATAATTATGTTGGATAGACTCATGGGAGCTGGAAAACAAAACATTTTTATTTCAGTCACTTTCCTTAGAACAACACAGTCTGTTGTATCTGATGCCCCCAAGAATAACCCCAGAGGAAGAATCTGACTGATAGAAATTAAGATGGAATTGCTCTTGGTCCCAGGAGTTATATCCATAGGAAGCAATGGATAAAA
The DNA here is from genome assembly GCF_047511655.1 of Castor canadensis. Taxonomy (NCBI): domain Eukaryota; kingdom Metazoa; phylum Chordata; class Mammalia; order Rodentia; family Castoridae; genus Castor; species Castor canadensis. The sequence goes on from NC_133399.1 coordinate 15,253,083, forward strand.
GATCCAACAAAGGGATCTTTTCACTAGGGGAACCATGGTAGAGGAAAACTTCAGGGTATAGTTTTTGGAGTCAGCTCAAGTGTAGGCTCAAGTCTTAAATTAGGTACTTCAATAGCTTCAATTGGAGCAACATTTTTTGGCGGTAGTAAGGTTTGACCTCCGGGCTTTGTGCTTGTTAGGCAGGTGCTCTACTGCTTGAGCCACACCTCCATCCCTCCAGCAATATTCTTAGCCTTTGTGTATGCCAATATTCTCAATACATATGCCAATAAAACTCAAGATGGAGATGAAAATAATGGTACCATCTTCCTACTTTGATGAGAGCATTAAGTTATAGGTGGGAACTAAATTAATGCTACCTGATTAAGGTGAAACCTTTCCCACCCACTAGCTGACCTCTCCCTGTTGAACCTCAACCCAGGCACAGCCTCCATGCAGGGAGACAATCACTCAGCAGTGACTGAGTTCATTCTTATTGGCTTTTCCACCTTTCCTTGCCTTCAGCTGATGTTCTTCCTGCTGTTTCTGCTGATGTATCTGTTCACACTGCTGGGCAGCCTGCTCATCATAGCCACCATCTTGAGTGAGCGCAGCCTCCACACGTCCAGGTACCTCTTTCTGTGCACCCTGTCCATCTCTGAGATCCTCTACACCTTGGCCATCATCCCATGCATGCTGGACGACCTGCTGTCCACCCACCCACCACTCCATCTCCTTCCTGGCCTGTGCTGACTGATGTTCTTTTCCTTCACATTTGGCTTCACCCAATCCTTCCTACTCACTGTCATGGGCTATGACCGCTATGTGGCCATCTGTCAACCACTGCACTACAATGTGCTCATGAGCTCCCGTGGCTGTGCCTGTCTGGTGGCATGGTCCTAGGTTGGTGGCTCTGTCATGGGGATTGTGGTCACAACAGCCATATTCAACCTCCCCTTCTGTGGCCCCAATGAGGTTCTCCATTTTGCCTGTTACGTGTCACCTCTGTTGAAGTTGGTCTGTGGAAAAGATGTGCTGGTGCTGGCCAAGGTTTTGGGCCTGGTATGTATTTCAGCCCTACTGGGTTGCTTCCTCCTCCTCCTCCTCTCCTATGCCTTCATTGTGACTGCCATCTTGAGGATCCCCTCAGCTGAGGGGCGACACAATGCCTTCTCCACCTGTGCATCCCACCTCACAGTGGTGATCGTGCACTATGGCTTTGCTTCTGTCATCTACCTCAAACCCAAGGCCCCGCAGTCTCTGGAAGGAGACCCTTTGATGGGCATCACCTACACAGTCCTTACACGCTTTCTCAGCCCCATCATTTTCAGTCTCAGGAACAAGGAACTCAAGACCACCATGAAGAAGACATTGCTGAGCAAACTCTACCCAGAAAATTTATAATAAGCTATGAATCACTAAATTAGCTTCCCAATTTCTACTGTTAGAGATAATACTCCCTCAACACATAGTCACCTGTATTTTTGTAATTCTTTCCAGTTGACCAGGACCCTTTTTAGACCATATTTTAAGTGTGTTTACAAGGGTTATTCAATATTAGGGATTTATTTGGGATGGAAGGAAGCATGTATGAGAAAATAACAGGTTTGGTTGTCAAAACCAAACCTTTAGTCCCTTCCCTGTCTTCTTAAATGCAGTGTTACCAAGTATTTCAAACAACGCAAAGCTGTTATTCAATGAGAAATGTAGGGCTTCATGCCTAACAGCACCAGGTAGGTATACCTCAGATTTTTCAATCTACAAAAGACTTTTTCAGATTATTGTATAGCAGAGCAAAAAACACCCTATATTTTAGCTTGCCCAATTCTATGTAAGAGAAATTATAAAGAGCAATAAGCTGATTCCCAAGCAAATAGTTAAGTAAACCTTGACGTTTCAAGTGTGAATCATGAATACTTGTAGACAGGCAGATTAAGTCTTCATGGTAAATTCAAGGGAAAAATCTCGCTGAGAGATATTGTGTGCTGTTTGAAAGTGACATAGCACATGGGCCACCAGGGACATCTCTGCTGTATAAGGCCAATGATTGTGGAGCCCAGGAAGTAAGCTTATGTCATGGTCATACAGACTTTGCTCAACTGTTTCTCCATGAAAAGAGAGACTTATCATTGATCCCACTGAATGGAATTTATAATTTGTTAAAAATAGCCATTTTTGTGTTGGAGTAGCAAACTATACATCATTTGTCCTGAAGCATGAGTTCAGCCTTTCTCCATCACTTAAGGAGTAAATACATTCTGTAACACATGGAGTGGGAGGAAGTAGGGAACCCTTTCAGTCAACACTGGGGAAACCAGAGAAGCCTTTTTCAGAATTCATGCTATGCTTTGTGTTTCTTCTTACTTCTCAGGCACATGGTGTCATTACAGCGTCACAAGGTGGGATGTGGAAAAATAGAATCACCCCTACCCATTTGATGGGGAAATTGCTGCTCCAAAGATGCATAACTCATCCAAGACCACACAGCATGGAAGAGTGAGCCTTCCAGTGTGGGTCCTTTCTGACTTCCCATCCTCTCCCTTCAGTGTCTTCCTATAGTAGGTTGTGTGGGTCCTAACCCAAGCATAATGGCCATTCTCCAAATCAAATACTCCAACATTCTTAAGAGTACTTTATGGCACATGAGGCTAATTGTGACATGCCATCCTTTGGACCATGCATCTTTGGAATATCCATGGAAAAATTCAAGTCAGAAGTTCTTCATGATTTAAAATAAATTGGTCCTTTAGGAATTCCTAAGTAATTCTTACACGTTGAGCTAAGATGTCTCCCTCCCCCAGCAATAAAGCCATTCTGGCCAAGAATATGAATCAGACTTACTTGTTAAATCAAAGACCCACATGGTCTCTGACCCTACTGGTCTCCCAGTGGATAGAGGACCTGAAAAATGGATGGGTACCAACTATGAGTTGGGCGCCTGTCTTTTGCTAGCTTACTGTGGATACTTGGGCTACATAAGATCAGGAGGTTTGATCACCTTGCTCATCATCACACCCAGCACCAACACGGTACTTAGAATATGTGTTCAATTCTTAACAAATATTTCCATGGTGCGTTAATATAATAGCCACAATGTTGAACAAATCAGATTGTTGGCTAATGTATTTACTGTGAGAAACCTCATTGTCTCTCAGAACCTTAGGAAACCATCAGTCAGACTAATCTGGATTCAAATCGACTCCTGATTCAATTTCCCATTCAATTATATCAACACCATATACATATTTTATATATCTGTGAAAACAGATGCTCACAGTAGTTATATTTATTATTAAAAAATAACAAATATGTCCACTAATAAAGGAATGTTGAACAAATTATACAGTGAAACACAAGGCAGCCATTATAATTCCAAACTTGTACTTCATTAGAGTCCCTCTGTCCCAGGGAGACTCATCAGGTATCATGTCTTTATGGACCATCTGTACAGTAAGGTTCCCTCAAATTCTTACCTTCATCGCTTTCCAACTCCTTTCTCAACACTTCTACCTGGCTATGTAGTAGGTATCTCTAACTTAACATGTCCAAATTTCTAGCATGTGAATATCATTGTCATATTCTCTCTCTCTCTCTCTCTCTCTCTCTCTCTCTCTCTCTCTCTCTCTCTCTCTCTCTCTCTCTCTTTCACACACACACACACACACACACACACACACACACACACACACACCATTCATGATCCCTCCTCTCTCTCACAGCTCATTGCCAACCTACCAGCAACTCAGGGGTGGCTCTCCCATCAAAGTGTGTTCAGATCCTGGCCGCCTCTCACCACTTCAATAGCATCCTGGTCTAAGTGACAGTCTTCTCTCAAATTGATGGTCTCTGTAGCTTCTGAATTGGTCTTCCCACCTCCACCCCTCCTCTTCTACACTACCTTCTCAATAAAGAAGATTCGGTCTTACACACACACACACACACACACACACATACTATATCTCCTCCTCTCAGAATCCTGTGATGGCTCCTGTCTCCAACTTTCTTGTTTACCCACAAATCACTTCAACAGTCCTGCTGCTTCTCTGCCCTCACCTTCTACTTTCTCCTTCTCTTTCCCTTAACCACTCTGCTCCAGAATCCAGGCTTTCCCTCAAGCACACTGGTCAGGTTCCTGCCTCAGGACATATACACGTGTCTGTCTGGAACACTGTTCTCTCAGATGTCCACATGGCTCCTCCTTTACTGCCTAAAGTTTTTTTGCTTGAATGTCAGAAAGCCCTTCTCTAACTACACTACAGAAAACAGCAACACTCTGGTCCTGTTCTTTCTCTTCATCTTTATTTTACTCTAGATTTCTGTGTGTCATTTCTCTGCTTATTGGATGTGGTCTGCATCTGAAAAGTAGAATGTTGTTTTAAGAAGGCCAGGGTCTTGGTCCCTTTAGTGTGCTGCTGTATGCTTAGATGACATGGTAAGCTCTCAAAAAAATTTTTTGGTGGGACTGGGGTTTGAACTCAAGACTTTGAGCTTGCAAAGCAGGCACTCTACCACTTGAGCCACACCTCCTGTTGTTTTTGCTCTGGTTGTTTTTATGGAGATGGCGTCTTCTGAACTATTTGCTTTGGCTGGCCTCAAATCTCAATTCTCTCGGTCTCAGCATCCCAAATAGCTATGATTACAGGTGTCAGCCACAGGCACCTGCCTATCTCTGTCTATATATCTATCTCTATTTCTATATCCTTATCTATCTATCTGTCTATTGATCTACGTATCATCTATCTTGCAGTAATAGGGAATGAACCCAGGCAAACACTCCACCACTTGAGATACACTCCTAGATCTTCTTTGATAGGGTCTCATGCTCACTTTGTCTGGGGTAGCCTCAAACTTGTGATCCTCCTGCCTCCACCTCCTGTGTGCCTGGGATTATAAGGTATGCACCACCATGTCATGCTTGTTGAATAAATTAATTTAAAAGAATTAGGAAACATGATTCTGAGTATGAGGTACAGTTTTTGTCAATCCATTTAGAAAAAAATATTAAGTTTGTTAACATGGCTGAAACAAAAGTGTTGAAACTGACTTTTGCAAATATTGCTGTGTGTCCTTAGGTTGGCTATTTCACCTCTCCAGTCTAACCTCTAAGAATATAGAAGAGGCAGTGAAGTGAGGCAATGTTTGTGAATGGCCTAGCACAATGCCTTGCATACACACATACTTCTAATAAACAGTACTTAGGATGCTTTCCTGACATATCTTCTCGATGAGCTTGGAATTAGAGAAATGTGAGGTGGGGAAATGCTTTGTTGAGGCCAGCAATAGTTTTTGTTTATATGGTGGGCTTCATGCTCGCTAAACAGGCATTCTACTGCTTAAGATATGTCTCCACTCCATTTTGCCGTGGTTATTTTGGAGATAGGGTTTCATGAACTATTTGCCCACGATGGCCTCAAACTGAGAGTCTCCCAATGTCAGCCTCCCAAGTATCAAGAATCACAGACATTAGCCACTGGCACCAGGCCACCACAAGTGTTTAATGTGTCCACCTTAGTACTCAGTGAGGTAGAGGGTGTGAAACATCACTTAAAAACCCTGTGGTCAAACAGAGGCCAACCCTTGGGAGGTATATTACTCTAATTAAGAGTCATGCTCAGCCCCTCTTCTCCCAGAATTCCCCTCTCCAGGAGCCACCACCTGTCTGTTGCTCCAAGCATCCATGTATGGTCCCCATGACTCATCACATGGCAACAGCTGATAGGAAGTGACACAGGTGACACCTTGCTCCCTCAAGACATAGAGAAGTGCTAACATGTGGGTAGTGGTGTGCACTGGTTAAGTGATCAAATAAATTGTCTTTGGTTAAGTTGCATCTTGTTTCTATGTTCATTTTCCCACCATTAAAATAGATTTAATAATAAATAATAGTGTATTAAACTTTTAGGATGCTTCTGTATAGGGCAGTCAACTGGGTCTGCCCCACCAAAAGCACTCAATTAATGCTAGCTTTTCAATATAAATTTAACAATTATTTGTGGCCTTTCTCATTTGGGGATATTCCCACAAGGCTTAGTGGAGTGACACACAGAAGTATTAGGATTCTAACTAAGATATTAATCATGGTTCTCCAGAGACAAAACCAATAATATCTGGACAGATGGGTAATAGGTAGATGATAGATAGCTAGACACATAAACAGACAGGTGGATATTTATTATAAAGTATTGGTTTATGCAATCATGGAAGCTGAGAAATCCCACAAAACAGAAGATGCCAGAAAAATCTGTGGTGTAATTCAAATATCAAAGAGCCAGAGATGGGCTGGAGGTGAGGCTTAAGGAGTAGAGTGCCTGTCTAGCAAATGCAAAGCCCTGAGTTCAAACACCAGTACTTCAAAAAGCCCATACATAATGCACACATACATTCATATATATATATATATATATATATATATATATATATATATATACACACACACATATATATACATATATATGAACAGGAAACTTGATGGTGTAGATCCTTGTGAGTCTGAGGGCAGAGAACCCATTAGTGCCAAGGGCAGGAGAGCAATGTCTCAGCTCATGCATACATGCAGGCAAAAGGGGCATGAATCCAACCTTTAATTCTTTAATTTCATTCATACTGAAGAGGGCCATCTTTTGCTCAGTTCAACAATTCAAGTGCTAATGTCTTTCAAAAATACCTCACAGAAATAATGTTTAATCAGATATCTGTACATCCCATGACCTTCCCAACTTGACATGTAAAATCGATCTGCACCTGGACCAAGTTCCAAGGTTGCCAAAGAGGCAAGAGTGCGGTGGTTTTGAACTCATCAGTGAAGACTTCCCTCGTTTGTGTAGCCCCAGGGTTCTTATCCCACATTCCCAGGGGACATTTAGAAGTTTCTGGAGTCATTTAGTTTGTTAGACGTGGTGGAGGGAAGATCTGGTACAGCATCAAACAGGTTAGAACAGCACATGCTGTTCAATATCCTGCAATACACCACGGGACAGCCTCCACCCCCCAGTCCTGCATGTTATCATGGTGAGTATTACAAACACTGCTGTATTCATTCAGTGGACATTTATTGAGCTCCTTCTGTGTGCACACATTTCTAGGCACTACTTGGGATAAAACATTGAGCCAGTTACACAAAATCCCAAATTTCAGTGCTTAAACTTCAGAAGGGAAAAGTAGATGTTAAACAAATATCTGTGCAGTAAGAATTCCACATGCATGAGTTCCATATCCTCAGATTCAACTGACTGTTAATGGCACTAGTGCAGACTGTGATCAGAATCCATGGCAGGACACGTGGGTGTAAAGGTAGTTTATTAAAAGTTAGGAAAGGAAAATAGAAAGGGAAGCACGGTGAGGCCCAGGTGGAGTCCACGGCCGAGAAAGCATATTTCCACTCTTCAGGTGCTTTGTAAAGCCAACATTAACCTATGGAAAGAGGAGAACTGGGAGATTCCCACCAATAATCAATGAGTGGGGCAGGGCATGGGTGGTTCCCGGCCAGCTTAGGGCAGTTCCTGAGCCAAGGCATGGTTAATCAAAGAGGTAATATTTTTCTGTGAGGCCTGATCTTTCCTTCATTTAACCTTCCTCACAACTGCAGATTGAAGATACTTTCTCAAGATGGCATCTCTCCCAAACAGAATTTTTCTTTGTCATTATTCCCTGAACATACCATTTAACAACACTGTACACCATTTACACTGTATGAGTATTCTAAGTCATCTAGAGATGATGAAACTGGAGTTCTGGACCCAAGGCAAAACTCATGAGATTCCACATGCCAGGTCCAGACACCCACCCATAAATGCCAAATAAAGAGGCCTGGTGAGGGCAAACAAAGGAGGTTTATTACACAGTTCGGGATGTGCCATGGGAAAACACAGAGTGAGCACTCAGATCATCTTCAGCCATCTTTGGGGTACAGACCTGAGCTACAGGCTTAAACAGACAAAAGAACTGGGGGCAGGGGACAAAGGTATGTGTAGTTAAACAATTCAGTCACAGGTGTAGTTGTGACTTGCAGAGCAGTCTTGGTCAGTGAGGTGGTCTGGTCCAGTTTTGGAATGTTATCACTGGAGGGAGTAATCTGGTTCCTGTTTGAGAGAATTCTTGAGATAACTGTCCTCACTGGAAGGGTGGCAGTTCCAGGGAGCTCCAGTTCATTGTCATCAAGATATTATCAGTTTTGTCCTTTTTTGGATCCAAGGTGATTGTAAAGTGACTATAAAGAGAATGGCTTAGCACAAAGATAGGTACAAAGTGGAGACAATGATGCCAAACTTTTCCTGCTTTTAATTAATTTGTGGGCTTAAGTAAGGAGTCAGTGCAAGCATTTTCCCCTTTGGGAGGAGGTGAAGCTGTCACCTAAGGGGTGAGTGGCACCCAATCTAAGAGGCCACCAAAAATTCAGTAACCAAGACAAACAGTATTGAATTCAATATTTTTATTCAAAATTATTTTATTTCCTTTAAAATTGAATGTGTTTATGAGGAATGGTATGATTGATTTGATGCATGTAAAAATTCAAAATTAATTTTTAAAATTCCATGATGAACAAAATGTCAACATTTTAAATGAAGAGGAAGTGCCATTCTATCCTTTCAGGACCCTGTCTCCCTCACCTTATACTGACCCTGGAGTCTAGTATATGACACAAACAAAAAGCAACATTTATTAATCAAGTGAAATTTTTGGTTGCTTTAAGTTTATTTTAAAAAGTAAGTATAGGAGTGAGAATAAAGCTTGTTTTCATTTCAGAATGTTTTGACACTTGGTTAAGCAAACTATAAGTTGGCTTTTTCTCTGATGATCAAGGGGAACCACAGTGACATTTCTTGGAAAGGAAATGGATTGGTGCTAAACATTTCTCATCAGGGAAATGCAAATCAAAACCCAGTAAGGCTCGAGTATGTATAGCATGCACTAGACCTTGGGAATGATACCAGCAGTGCAAAATTAAATTAAAAAGCAATAAAAAAAGAAAAAGAAAAAATAAAACAGAGGTAGGTGTAATAGCTCCTACCTGCAATTCCAGCTATTTGGGAGGCAGAGATTGGAGGATTTCAGTTAGAAGCCATCGCAGGCAAAAAGTTAGTGAGATCCTATCTCAAAGAACAAGTAACATGGACACAGTAGCTCAACAGAACACCACCTAACAAGTGTGCAGCCCTGAGTTCAAACACCAGTACCACCAAAAAAAAAGCATAGCAACCCATGTCTGCAATCCCAGCTACACAAGAGGCAGAAGTAGGCAGATTGTGGTCTGAGTCTGGCCATGGGCAAAAGAATGAGACCCTATCAGAAACATAACTAAAGCAAAAAGCGTTGGGGGTATGGCTGGCAATGGCAAGGCCCTGAGTTCAAAACCCAGTACTACATAACCCCCCCAAAAAAACCCATCATTAGGGTGATTATAATCAAAAAGTCAGAACATAACAGAGTTGGCAAGGATGTGGAGAAATCAGAACATTTACACACTGCTGGTCAGAAATAAAACAGGATAATTGGGTTGGAAGTCACTATGATATATTCTCAAATAATTAAATGCAGAGTTACTGTATGACACATCAACTCCACTCCCAGCTATATACCAAAAGTTATGAAGACATATGTATACATAAAAGCTGTACATGAATATTTACAGCTGCATCATTCATCATAGTCCAAAAGGTTGACACAATGCAAATGCCCATCCACTCATGAGTGGGTAACAGAATGTGAACTATCCAATTAGTGGAATATCATGCAACCACCTGATGCATGCTACAATGTGATAAACCTTCAAAGAATGATGTTGAATGAAAGAACTGAGACACAAAAGGACACACATTGTATGATTCCATCTGTGTGAAATAAAGCAAACCCATAGAAACAAAACAGTATATTTGTGGTTGCCAGTATATGAGTGAAGGTCTCAGAATTTTTTTTTGAGATAGGGTCTTGCTGCATTGACACAGCTAGCCCCAAATTTACTATGTAGTCCAAGTTGGGCTTGAATTTGCAATACTACTGACTCAGCCTCCTTAGTGCTAGGATCACAGAACTCTTTTGGGGTTCAGAGTTTCTTGTGGAGGATATAAAGGTGTTTTAAATTGGCTGTGCTGATTATTACAAAAACCTATAAGTGGGTAAATTATATAGTTTGTGAATTTCTCAATAAAGGTGCCCCAAAAGACCATATCTAGTCAATGAAAAATATTCAAAAGTTTGACATGATGTAGCATCACTATTCAAAAGGAAGGAAGGCATATGGCAGCGCAGTGAGAGATACAAAGATAGAGAGACATAGGGAGAGACAGACAGAATGGAAAGACAGAGGGAAGAGTGACCAGGAAGAATAAATGAGCTTCCTCCCACCATATTCCTGTTAGAAAGCCAGCATCTTCAGGGGTTCTAGGGAAAGAGTTTGCTCAGCAAAGACTTCTTCATGGTGGTCTTGAGTTCCTTGTTCCTCATACTGAAGATGATGGGGCTGAGGAAGGGTGTGAGGACTGTGTAGGTGAAGCCCATCAAAGTGTCTCCTCCAAGAGACTGGGGGTCCTTGGGCTTTAGGTAGATGACAGAAGCAAAGCCATAGTGCATGATCACCACTGTGAGGTGGGATGCACAGGTGGAGAAGGCTTTGTGTCGCCCCTCAGCTGAGGGGATCCTCAAGATGGCAACAACAATGAAGGCATAGGAGAGCAGAATGAGGAGGAAGCAGCCCAGAAGGGCTGAGATACACACCAGGCCCAGAACTTTGGCCACTACTGGTACATCCTCTCCACAGGCCAGCTTCAACAGAGGTGGCATATGGCAGAAGAAATGGTGGATGTCATTGGGTCCACAGAAGGTGAGATTGAATATGGCTATTGTGACCACAATCCCCATGACAGAGCCACCAACACAGGACCAGGCCACCAGACAGGCACAGCCATGCGGGTTCATGAGCACATTGTAGCACAGTGGGTGACAGATGGCCACATAGCAGTCATAGCCCATGACAGTTAGTAGGAAGGAGTGGGTGAAGCCAAATGTGAAGGAGAAGATCATCTGGCAGGCACAGGCCAGGAAGGAGATGGAGCTGTGGGGCACAGCAGATCAGCCAGCATGCACGGGATGATGGCCAAGGTGTAGAGGATCTCAGAGATGGACAGGGAGCACAGAAAGAGGTACATGGATGTGTGGAGGCTGTGCTCACTCCAGATGGTGGCCATGATGATCAGGTTGCCCAGCAGTATGAACAGATACATCAGCAGAAACAGCAGGAAGAACATCAGCTGAAGGTGGGGAAAGGTGGAAAAGCCAATGAGGATGAACTCAGACATGAAGGTGAAGTTTAGACCAGGTATGGCAGCCATACCTGATGGGAGACAGAAAACATTACTCAGTGTTTAGGAGCACAGGGTTTCCAGTGAGTTCTGGCCTCCAAGAACATGTGAGAGGCTCCTTCACCTATCCAAGATATGATTAGTTGACCTGCAAATACGTATTTATGTTATCATCCCTTAGCATTCATAGGGCATTAGGTTCAGCAAAGTCCTATCTACCAGATATCAAAAATTCAGGTGCTCAAATCCCTTTTGAGAATACAGCAGTGTTGCATAGAACGTATGAACATACTCTCAGACTTTAAATCATGTTTAGATGACTTAGAATATTGAACACAATGTATTGTGATATACGTAGTCATTACACCATATTTTTAAAAGAATTATCACAAGAAAAAAGTTGACATTTGCTTAATATAGACTCAGGAATCACAGACCTAACTACATTTTTGAAACACAGATGTAAATTCAAGAATACAGGACGAACTGTAATAATGTGCTGAGATTTAAACAAAATCATGGATCTTAAGTACATGACCTCTGATAAGAACTCAATAAATAGTGCTACTGATAAAAACAATTATTATTACTATTATGTTTAAATCCCAGTGCTAGGACCTCAGAGTTTCTACTCAGTGACATGTCAGTTCAGTCCCCAATTCAAAAGTAGATGACTTGGCTGAGTACCGTGTCTCAAGCCTGTAATCCTAGCTACTTGGAAGGTGCAGATAGGGAGGGTCATGGTTCAATGCCAGCCCAGAGAAAAAGCTCACAGGACCCCATCTCACCAGGTGGTGTTCCCCTGTCATCAAAGTTATACACGAAGTAAAAATAAAGAGAATTATGGTCTAGGCCAGCCCAGGCATAAAGCAAGAATGTGTCTCAAAAATAACTAAACCAAAAGGGTTGGGACATGGCTAAAGTGGTAGAGCACCTACCTAGCAAGTGGGAGGCCCTGAGTTCAAACCCCAGTACTGCCAAAAAGAAAGAACTAAATGGTAATGAAATTTGAAATGACAACTAAGTCAAATTGATTGTATGCTAGAACATATACGGTATTAGTAGAAAAACTGGCAAAACTTCAGACCTGTAGTCTGATTAAAATAATTGTGGTGATGTTAAATTCCTCATAATTATACTAGGGTTATGTATTGTACTGCTAAGAGAAGTTATGTGAGAAAAGTGCAAGAATTTTCTATATTGTATTTGCCAATTGTCTCAAGTTGTTTTTTTTAAATGAAAAGTAAAACACAAGGAAGGCACTATTCAAATTAGCACCAAAAATGATTAAGTGTATAGGCTTTAGTTTAACCCAGACCATAGAAGACATCCATGGAAATCAACTAAACCTCTCATGAACAGAAAACATGGCAGATAATTTTTAAAAATCTTGAAATTGAAAGACAACGATAGCCAGATGGTAATTCTCCCACATAGATAATCTCCCCAAAGATGTCCTCATAAAATATGTAGATGGAGTTCTTGAGAAAGTGACACACTTATTACAAAACTTCCATGACTAAATAAAGATCCATGAATAACGAGGCTAACCTTGACATAGATGAGGGAAAGGAAGCCCTAAAAAGTAGACAAAATGGAAGCCTTAGACAAAGAATCAGGCCTTGATAGATGAGATCACAGCATACATTTAATAGGCAAAGGAGGAATTGTTCAGAGGAAGCTGTTGAGAAAAATATCTTTCTATAGAGATAAAAGATACATTCAAAGACAGAATCAAGACTAATAAAGGGCCTAACTGTGGAAGATAAAAATAAAATAACTAAAAGAAATGTTTGCCAGCTTCTTGGGGGGCAAAAGCAGAGGATCATGAGTTTGAGACCAGCCTGAGCAAAATTAGTGAGACACTACCTCAGAAACAAAAACTTCCAGGAACTGGTGACTCATTCCTGTAATCCTAGGTATTTGGGAGGTTGAGATCAGGAGGATCTCAGTTTGAGGGCAATCCAAGCAAAAAGTTCTAGAGGCTCCATCTCAACCAATAAGTGGGCATGGTATGCACCTGTCACCCAGCTATGGTGGGAAGTACAAAATAGCAAGACTGCAGCCCAGGCCAGCCTGGGCAAAAACAGTGAGACCTTATTTCAAAAATAACCAGAGAAAAACAGGCTGGAAGCTTGGCTCAAGAGGTAGAGTGTCTGCCTAGCAAGTGTAAAACCCTGAGTTCAAACCCCAGTACTCAAAAACAAGAGGAAAGAAAACATTTAAAATAATAAGCAAGTAAAATAAATGTTGGATGATTATTTTTCATTGTGGGGACTTCTTAAAAATCAAATCAAACTATTAAAAAAAGAAAAGCTTGAGCCAAAAAATAAATAACTAATGTGATAAAGACCAATATTGACATCACAGAGCTCTTAAACAAAGAGAATCGTGGATAAAGTTAATACTTGACAGTCTGCAAGAAGATACGTGCAGTGTTAAAACACCAGTAATCCTAGATACCAGGAGGCAGTTCAAGGTTAGCCCAGCCAAAAAAGTTAGTAAGACACCATCTCAACAAACAAGCTGTGTATACTGGCAAATGCTTGTGATCCCAGCTACTCAGGAGGCATAAGAAGGAGGATCACCATCTGAGGAAGCCCTGAGCAAAGAGTGAGACCCTATATGAAAAATAATGTAAAGAAAAAAGGGCTGGAAGCATGGCTCAAGACCTGAGAACTTGTCTAGCAAGTGCAAGGCCTCAGTTCAAATCCCAGTCTGACAAAATATATTTTTTAAACCACAAGACTAATATTGAAACTATACAAAGAATGTCCACAAACCAACAAGAAAAACAGACTGCAGTTGGGGTAGAAAATGGACAAGAGTAATCCCAGGCAATCTGCAGAAAAGGAAGTGCAGTAGGTTAATAGCAAAATCAAACACGCAACTTGGAACAATAAAGTAAGGAAAGAAAAAGAATGAAAAACCACAAGGAAGTGACATCATCTTTCATCAGTGCAAGAAAATTTAGGAAGCTGGATGCTGCTACAGGTTGGCCTACACTAAAGCCGACGAATTTTTATTTACTTCAAAATAACACTAGAAGAGACTGGGCTTTTCCAACCTGTGGAAATCATAAATGCTTGAGGACATGGATACGATGTTTACCCTGATTTGATCTTTCCACATTATATACATAAATCAAATTATCACACTGGACACCATAAATGTATACAAACATTGTTGGTCAAGTGAAAAAAAAACATAAGGCAGCCATTCCATCAAGGACCTGGTAGTTCATCATCAAATTCCAGGACACTTACTCTATGACCCATACACACAGCTCCTGGAAATCCACTTGAAGACACTTCTCACACAGGTAAAGGGATGTGACCAAGGACACTCACTGCAGCATTGTGTGGGATGGCACAGAGTTGGGGCAGCCTGAAGAACCTCACAAGCTGGGAAAGTGGGGGAGTAAAAGTGGGGTGAATGCACATCATGAAATCCAAGGAAAATCTAGGACCCACAAACTTGACATCAATACAGTAAAATCGATGACACATTTCTGAGTGCAGAAAGGAGATCTTAGCACTGAATAATGTGTGTGCAACAGGACCTATGTTGTAAGAATCCAGGCAAACAGAAGGACACACTTTGAATGAATTATGACACGTGCATGGGGAGTGGGAACAGGAGTAGCAAATGAGAAGAGATAAGTATAAATTAATAAAATAGGGTTCTCACAGTTTGCAGATCAACCAGGATAAAATGTCAGTTGTTGACAAGTAAAATGAACTCAAAAGCCTGCCATTCAAGTTCACTAAAAATGTGTGAATATATATATATATATATATATTGTTTTTTATACAGATATAAATGTATCATTGACTGACTCAAGCTACTGTCTCGACAAGTTTCCAAATGTTCCCCATGGGACAAGGTTTTCTCCAATATCACAAAGTTGACCAAAAGCCTGCCTGGAGGACAGTTGCTATGTGTTCTTTCTTGGCAAAGGTCAGTCTAGTGCTTGTGTTGTAGGACCCAGAATGTCACCTGGGAGATGGACAATTTGACTCCACTCAAGGAAGGGTCATCCCACGTGTGAAAGAAACATGCATGGGCTAGAGGGAACTTGGCCAGCTAAACGAATAACTTTAACACCAGCCACAACTCATTCTTCCTATTCCTCATTCCTCCCTCCTTCAGCTACCATCTCTGGACCACACTCCGTGGCTGTCCTCCATGGGAACCCAGTCCCAGCTTTGACCCTGGGTCCTGATCGCTGACCATTGTGCCTGCCCATTGTCTTCCTCTTCTCCAGCCCTCCTCATTTCACAGGGACAAATAATTCTCGGAGACAACAGCAGGTTGTGGAGTTGTGCAGAACTTGAGCTAAAACCACAATTCTCATTGTGTGTTGGGATAAGCAGTGTGAGAACCCCATGGGATTGTCACACCAAGTGCTCAGCACAAATTTCTGAAAGCTTGACAGCTGACACTGTTATCACTGCTGTATTCTATCACCATTGCTGATGGTAGTCTGTTGAGCTAGCCCTCACTTATCATTCCCTGACAGGTGACCCATGTTGGTGCTGTAACTATCCAGAACGTCAATCTCATACCAGGCTAATTTTTCCTGACACTGTGAATGTCTCCCAACTCTCAGCACCTCAAGGCAGGAGTCCTGCTCATAAATGCACAGATGCTACTAATAATTAGTTTCTCAGGTCCTTTTCTCTATGGAATGTTGTCCAGGCTACACTTTCCCCAAAAAACCTCCTGATGAGGCTGTCCAAGGGGGATCTCAAGTTCTCTGCAGGTACCTGGATCTATGTGAGGATAAACCCAGGGTCCTTTTCATTGCTGCAGGCTACCAGACAGCTCTAAGCTGGTGCATATGCAAGCAGGCTCCCAGATCCTGTCCCAGTGCCCTGGTTTCTCAAGGGACACTATTCAGCCCATGGAGCACTCTCTGCTCATGCAACTGTATTATAGCGCTAAGATGTGCACAGGTGCAAAAGCAGGCAGAGTTCCACAGAGACCCAGGAACCCTGGTTCGAAAATATACACTGGCAATGACACTCAGTGAACACTCAGCCAGACATGATAACAATGTCCTTTATTCTGAATATATCTACCTAGCATGGATAAAGGCCCAGTGCTCATTTGAAAAAGGAATAAACTAGGGGCACACATCAGCCACATGTCCAAAAGCTTTGTGTTGGTTGACCAGTGCCCACACACACACACACCCAGAATTCATGTCCACTTGTAACTTCACAATGGTACCTTGTTTGGAAACAGGGTCTTTGCAGATTTAATTCAGGAAGAGATCTTGAGATGAGATTGTCATGGATTAGGGAGGGCTCTAAATCCAACAACTAGAAAAGCAGATGACACAGAGAAGAGGAGACGTGAAAATGGAGAGAGAGGTCGGAGTGATACAAACACCTGGCTGAAGAGGCAAGGGAGAATTTTTCCTTAGTCTTCAGAGGGAGCATGGCCCTGTTGACACTTTTGCTTCAGAATTTAACCTCTGGGGGTGGGGAAAGGAAAAGGGAGAAGGAGAATTTCCCTTGTTTTAAGTTACCAGGGTGTAGTAGTAACTTGCAAAAGCAGCTACAAGAATCTAATAGAAGCCTGGTGCCAGTGGCTCATGCCTGCAATCCTATCTACTCAGGAGGCAGAGATCGGGAGGATTGTGGTTCAAAGCCATCCCCAGCAAATAGTTCAAGAGATCCTATCTCGAAAATACCCAACACAAAACAGGGCTGGTAAGAGTGGTTCAAATGGTATAGCACCTGCCTATCATGTATGAAGCCCTGAGTTCAAACCTCAATACCACATTTTAAAAAAGAATCTAATATAGATGCACATACAACCCCACACACACTCACCTACAGTGCAAGCATAAGCACACCAGCATGCAGGATGACACAGTCAAACTTGCCCGTCTGCCTCATAAATGCCCTCCCCCACCCCAGCAAGGGGAATGCACTCCACCTCAGAATGGACCCTGGAGATTCAGATTGGAGGTGCATTGCTTGGGGAGGGCAGACCTCCCCTCCATGTTATTCCACTGTCCTCTCTTATCCCCAAATCAGGGCCTCTTACTACTCCAGTTTTCACTGATCCTCATGCCTTCTGCCTTCCAGCACCCAGAGCACTTACCAGTTCAGCCTGGAAACCAGCTCTGAAAACAAGGCTTCACTCACCTTCCTTGCAGACCCTTGGGGATGCCCTGAAGCCCACTGTGGGGTAGACTGTGGGCAGAGCACTAAGGTCAAAGTGAAGGAGCAGGTTTATCTCTGCAGGTGTCTTTCCCAGTGGTGGGTTCCCAGAGGCCTCAACACAACCTGTCTAGGGATGAAGAATGCACAGTCCTTAGAGTCCAGGAGATGGTTGGTGAGCTGAAAATGTGCCTGCCATTCCTCCCATCTATCTCCCATTATCTTTGTATTTCTTCTCTTCATCTTCCTGTTTTATCTTTCTTCCACCTTTTCTTCTTCCCTCCCTCCTTCCTGGAGCCACTTTCTCCCCACCTCTCTCTTACACCTGCCTCAGTTTAGACACTACTCCTCCCAGAAAATATCATCTGTCCTCCATCACAGTCCTATACGGTACCAAGAGTAGCTGCGCTTCTCAAAGTCTAAGCTTTTGTCAGGAGGACATCCCTCTCTCAACAGGTCCTGGCAAAGGAGTTTGAAGTGTAGATGTCTTGTCCTCAGACAAAATATCCTCTATTGTTGACTGGAAAGACAGACACAAATCCTCCCTTCATGTTTTCACGTAGGTTTCTGTGACTCACCATTTGTTCATTGTATTATATCCAGTTTCTCTAAGTATATTTGTGAACTACACAGGATATTTGTAGAAGGCTTATACTCCAATAGTCAAAAGCTTTGAAAATCTTGTTAATTTTCCTATATAGTAACTAATTTCTACTTGTAATGTGATAGTAATTTCAACGTCATTATGCCAGAAATTGAACTGGTTTTTTAATAAATAACTCCATAGTTTAAAAAAAGAACTTTACTGTCATGTTAATCTCTATTTTTGATGGGGAGGTGAATTAATGGTCGCCTGCCTCCCTAGCAAGTGTGAAGCCTTCAGTTCAAACCCCAGCACCATCAAAACAAAAATGACTGTGATAATTTGTCAAAATAAGGCTTTTTTGAAATGTTTGAGAACCATATTATATAGATAAAGCTGACAGACCAAAACAGTGAAATAATAGCTAAAATTTATTGACAGGAAGTAATTGCCCAAAGAACAAAGGCAAAATGAAGACATTTGCAGGAAAAAAAATTTGGAAAGTTTTCACCAGAGGAAGTTCTGAAATATGTACTTCCAGAAGGCAAATATACCAGTAGCAATAAGAAAATGCAAAAAAAGGTAAAAATTTAGGTATATCTAGGAATTATTTTGTGTAAAGGAAAGAAGTGTCTAATTGTACATAAAGCACTGAGTGAAAATACTGGATAATAATGTATACAAGGAAGGGTGTTGGAAAACAAGGCTAAAGCTAATGAATATCCATCCATTGTTTGGGACAGGATGCAACATACTGTTTATACACGTATAGAATAACTGTCTACAGAGAAAATCCAAAAGAAGCAGCAAAATAACTAATTGAAATCATGAATGAATTAGAAAGACGAGACAAGACTGTCACACAAAAGTCAAGTGTTAAACTGGACATGGTGGTACATGCCTGTAATTTCAGCACTCAGGAGACTGAAGGAGGAAGATAATGAGTATGAGGCAAGCCTGTACTAGAAAGTGAGAGCATGTCTCTAAAAATATCTGAACATCAGTGGCTCACACCTGTAATCCTTGCTTCTCAGAGGGCAGAGATCAGGAGGATCTAAAGCCAGCCTGGGCAAACAGTTTCTGAGACCCTAGCTTGAAAAAAACCTATCACAAAAATGGGCTGGTGGTATAGCTCAAGGTATAGGTCCTCAATTCAAACCCTAGTACCACAAAAAAGTACCTAAAAATAATAAAATGAACAAAGATCAAGAGTACATTTTAAAAAACATTTTGAAAATGCAAATGTTTAAACCTGATACCACTTAGAATGGCATCACAAAAATAAAACACAAGGGAAAAGAGATGTTACATTGAACAGAAGTGGCCCACCAGCATCAGGCTCAGAATTGAAACCAAAAATTAACTTGCACCTTGGTTCCAAATTCTTTCAGCTGCCTCATCAGGCCAGCCGTATAAAGAGGCTAAGGAGAAGAACAAAGCAAACGAAGTGAATGCCCTAGCTACTGGCACCTAGCACTATGGCGGGTGGAAGGGAATTCTCCACTTGGGGGAGTTAAAGTTGACAGAGAAAGAATTACAGCATAGTAAAGAAGACTGCACATTGCAGAAAAAGAGTGAATGAACAGGTGATCTGGAGTCTGCACAATGAGGTAGCTCTGGACAACAAATATATTGAAGGTCAGAGCAAACCTTGATTGCTATAGCCAAGACCACCTGGGAAAGGTCCTATTATTAGGGAATGAACTGCCCTGGGATCACCAAACCAGGCAGAATCACACTCCAGGGTCCCTATGTACACCCAACCTTTCTGCACTTACTGAGATGCAATGGCCATGTGAACCATTTGTGGCTCTTGGGGAGTGTCTCTGACACAAGCACCCATACAGTTTTATGTTTTATGGGCTGTGAGAGAAATGGAGTGCAGTACAGCCAATCAGCAACACTGCCCTCTGTATTGGATGCCATGCCAGATGTATATTTTTTCTCAAAGGAGCGGATCTGGAGATCTGCTAGGATGGAGACTAGGTAATCATTCACTCCCCACAAGCCTCCCATCCAATACCAATTGGTGCTTCTGTTGCTCTCCATACCCTTGCTGAATTCCAGCAATGCACTGTGGTTTGGGCTTTGGTAATATTCCTAAGCACACAGTCTGAAAAGGTTCAGGGTACATTTACACCTGCATGGAATGTGCACCTTCTGTCAAACCTTGGTTGGCAAGAAGTGTGCCCTGCAAGCTGACATATGCCACAGCTGAATATTCAACCTAAAAGACTCCAGAGAGAAAATTCCTCGGGTGTTCTCAGCATTTTCCTAACATGTTCAGTGAGAAAGGTGACTTGCAGTCTACAGCCTGCTGTAGCTTATTTGGTGACATCTGAGACGAATTAGAAGTACTTGCATGAGTGACTGACAATCTCCCTGGCAGATTCCAACCTTAGAAGACCTGAAAAGAAGTGCTATCACCCAGAGGAACTGTGGCTAGTTTATTTTTCCCTATCTATTCTTTTATCTTTATTAGTGAGTTCTCATAGTTTTTCTTTTATCTTTTTTTGTTTGTTAGTAAAGCAGAATAGTTTTTAAGATTGAAAGTATAAAGTGGGAGAATAGATCCCCCAGATGTGGGAGGGGTCCCAAGAAAGGGTGCCCCATTCCTTTTCTTATTTCATTATTTTTTTTCTATAAATGGACTTTTCCTCCTCTCTGTCATTTTCCCTTCTTGCATTTTATCCCCTTTTATTATTTCTATTTAAAAAAATTTTTCCTATGCATTCTACTTTGTGGTTTTTGTCTATCTATTTATTCTTCAGTGATTCTTCTCCCACCCATCCCCTTTCTGATTCTGGGGATCAAACTGAGGGCTTTTTGCCCATTAGGCCAGTACTCTGCCTAACAGATATACAACCAGCTCAACTGAGAGTAATTTAACCCAAGGCCATCAAACCCAGTGATTGGTACTCTGGTGTTTGCTTTAAACTAAGGGAAATCCTAGCTACTTGGGACGCAGAGATTTGAAAGATATTTGAAATCCCAGCTTTATGGGGAATCACAAAAAGGAAGGTCAAAGAGCAGGCCATCCTTGGGATAAAGCAAAAGTCTACCTCAAAAATAACCAGTGCAAAAGGACTGGGGCATGGCTCAAGTGCAAGAATGCCACCTAGCAGTCATCCCTGGACACTGAATTATTGGAAAGTGATGTCAAATGCATATTTTTTCTCAAAGGAGTGGGAGGCCCTGAGATCAACCCCCAGTACTGCCCCAAATCAGCAACACAACAATAAAAACCAGAGGGGATATACCAACTAGCTGTATCGGACCTTTCAGCACAACTGGAGCAGCACATATCAGAATCACTTTCAATAAAATACCAATGTGAACAGTGCCCATGGAATACACACCTCCTAATAGGGGTTTCCATGCCTATTGTAGGACTTAGCTCAGAGCATGTTCCCCACATATTCTCTGTTCTATATCACACAATCCTAAATTACCAGAAGACTCCACTCTTGGGAGACATAGGAGAACATGAGTTTCCCAGGCATTCACATAGAATGCGTTTTGTCACAATTCACTAATCACAGCTGAGAAGCCACAGGGAGATTATACAATAAAGTCCAACTGGAATTAAAAGAACACTAGAAAACATGCCAATCCTCCAAGACACATAAGAGAATGAGGGATATTTATCCCAACAGAGAGCAATGTATGTGTCAGCAGTCATATACAAGAATATGGCACCTTTTAAAACTCATAATTCTGTAAGAATGAATTCGAAGCATATTGAAATGGATGAAGTGCCAGATTAAGAACTCAAAAGATAATTTTTAAAGATTAATGAACTCTAGGAGAATGCATATAAATAATGGAAGACTATGTTGTACATGAATCAGAAACCTAGAAGGAAATAGAGATTTTGAGAAAGAACCAAACAGAAGTCTTGCAAAACAAAAACTGTGGCAGTCAAATAAAACTTCAGTTCAAAGCCACAGCAATATACTAGATCAAGAAGAACAAAGAAGCCAGGTGCCAGTGGCTCACGCCTGTAATCCTAGCTATTGAGGAGGCAGAGATTGGAGGATTTTGGTTCAAAGCCAGCCAGGGAAAATAGTTCATGAGATCCTATCTTGAAAAAACCCATCACAAACAAGGGGCTGGTGCAGTGGCTCAATGTGTAGGCCCTGAGTTCAAGTCCCAGTACTTCAAAAAAATTTTAAAAACAGCATGGAACATCAAAGAAAAAAAGAGAAGTCCAATGAACTATAACGTTAAGACCGTGACAAAGAAAAAATGGAAGAAACAATGAACATAACATACCAGACATCTTCGTCGCCATTCAAGGACCACAGTTGCACGCCATCATAATATATGACAGAGAAGAGTTTAAGATAAAGAAACCGAAATCCTATGCAAGGAAATCATAGCTGACATTTCCCCAAATCTTTGTAAGATTACAGATTTTGTTGTTTCAGATTATTATTGATTGAATGATTGCTGGTTACTGGAGTTTGAACTCAGGGCCTCACAATTGCTAGGCAGGCAGTCTACCACTTTGAGAAACTTCACCAGACCTCCCCAAAATCTTGGGAAACATTTGGACATCCAGGTAATGGAGTCATTTAGAACCCCAAAGAAGAGATGTCAGGGAAGTTTTCCCTGTCCCAGGAGCTGATGCTTCCCCCTCCATCACCACTGTTCTCCCCACCCACTTTTTTTTGGTACTGGGGATTGAACGTGGGGCCTTCACCTTGAGCCACTCCACCACCCCTCCTTTAGAGATGGGTTTTTTGAGAAAGGGTCTTGCAACTATTTGCCTGTGCTGGCTTGGAACTGAATTCTCCTGATCTCTGCCTTCTGAATAGCTAGGATTACAAGCACGGACCACAGGCACTTGTCACTTCTCCCATTTTTGAGAACTATTTGCTCAGGGATGGCTTGGAAATGCAATCCTCCTGATCTCTGCCTCTTGAGTAGCTAGGATTATAAGGTGTTAGCCACCCATACCAGGCTTGTGGTTATGGTTTTTGAGGTTGTTTCTTTTTTTTTTTTTGGCAGTAGTGAGGTTTGAATTCAGGGTTTTGAACTTGCAACACAGGTGCTCTACTGCTCTGGTTATTTTGGAGACGGGATCTCCCAAACTATTTGTCTGGGCTTAACTCAAAGGTGATCCTCCCAATCTCAGCCTCCCAAATAGCTAGGATTACAACAATGAGCCATCAGTTACTGGTTTCCTACTCCTTTTATACAGGTATTCATCCCACTAGTGGATATCAGGATGTGCAAGCTGGCAGCACAGTGATGTCAAGTGTACAACTACTCACAGCAAGAAAGAAAGTAAAGCAAGAAAAGTAACTTTGATATGAGTGTATAGACTGAGATTCCTCCCAGATGCTGTGAGAGGCTCCAAACCGATACCTCAGTCTGCTCCACAGGAGAGGTCCTAGGGGCTTCTACTCAATGGAAACACAAAGGGACCAGGCACAGGGCAGCTGTGTGCAGCTGATGACGCTCAGTTCTATAGCCCTGGGTCACAAGAGAACTGCCAGATGATCCAAATGTTCTGATGAGGCGCCAGTGCCTAAGGGACAAAAAGAGAAGTAAAATCAATACAAACAAAACAAAAAGGATCAAGAGATTCTTCTCTGCCCTCCTCTCATATGAAATGTGCATAGCCAAATATTCAGCACCCTTTGAAAAAGGAAAAAGGATGCAATACTGTCTGTTAGAACTGTGCCACGAGCAATGAATCATTGATAATGCTGCAGAAAGGCGAATTCGGTGCTGTGGGATATGGGCTGGGATGAGGATGTTTCAGGATTGATGGTTAGGCCAAAGAGGCGCTGGATTAGGAGGTGACGGTGGTTGTATTGAAGACTGCTTTTCACTTACTTGGAAAGTTGGGGACAAAAGCGTGGGCCCACAGGAGGAAGGCAGCCTGGGGTGGGCATGGACCACACATCCTCCCATCTCCACATGCCCGCTCACCTCCCCGTCATCCACAAGTAGGGAGAGCGTTAGGCCCGCGCCCTGTCCTACAGCCCCTCCCCCAGCCAGAAGGCGCTAAAGGTCGCGTCCCCAACCTCCAAGGCCAGAGGCGACCCCGGTCCAGCTGCCCTCCAGGACTCACCGACGCGGAGAGGGGAGACGCCAACCGCTTGCTACAAACTGCCGCCCTTCTCCTTCAGGACGCTGACCTGCGCCCCATATCCTTGGTTTTAGCGTGCCGGCGACCTCCACGTAATTTGCTTGAGCCTGACAAGTCACCTGAACGTCCTCAACAGAGGACACAGCCTGGACACAAGTCCCAGTTGTTCTCTGACAGCGACTGTCAGTTTAAAACCCGCCCCAGATCGCTGAAGCCCGCCCCGTGGCCTCTGCTTCTGTGTCCGATTGGGCAGCCTACATGCCGTGCCTCCAATCGGCAGAACTCGACGCTCTGAGTGACATGTGATCGCACCAATCCATAGCTGCATAGCTGAGGGCGGTAACCATGACGAGGTCTAGACTGCGTCTTCCGGAGGGTGGAGCCGGCTACATCATAGAACAGGTGTAGTCACCATACTGAAGGTGACAGAGGATTAGGAATCACACAAGAGGACAGGAGACGTGAAGAGCTGAAGTGGGAACCTTACAGAAATTCACTTGGATTTTCTTCCACATAGTGTTGGTGGCTAAGTGAAAAGGGCGTCCTAGGAGCAATACTCCTGGATGAAGTCCCCTTTAATTCTGGTTTTAGCTGCTGGTAAAAGACTGGCTGTTAGACAAACGTCCAGACAGCGCTACGGACGAAATCCCAGCATCCCCATCAGCGCCTCAGAGGCAGCGCAAACCACCGTCCTGCCTGGCGGCTCCAAGTGGCCCAACCTGCCTGGCGCTAACCTGCTACAGGACGCCATCCCTAGGCTGCAAGTCTAGTTGTCACAATGGTTACCATGGCCACCTCTCTGACGCCAGCTCAGCGTCAAGAAGCGTTCCTGTCGCCATTTCGCTGTTTGCTTCCTCACGCAGATCCGGACCCATTCAGTTACAGTTGTCTGAGAAATAATTTTGTGCTGTTCACTGACAGTCCTCAGAAGCTCATTCAGCCTTTTCGGAGACACGTGGAGCTTTCCGTGCAGGAAGGATATGTAAATCTAGACATGACATCAACTTTCTCCACTTTGAAAGCCTGCACGCCTCTAGGAGATTCCACGTCAGCCAGGTGCCTGTGGCTCCCGCCTGGAATCCTAGCTCCTCAGGAGGCAGAGATCAGGAGAATCGGGTACGACTGCAGCCCAGACAAGTAGTTCATCCACTATGATCTCAGAGGTCAGGACGGTATGGAACTGTTACGACTGCCTTCTGAGGAGTGACACACGGGTGCTGATCCTGAAGTGAGTCAAAATTCAAATGGTTCCAAAGAGAGTGGCCAAGACCCTGGAAACAGGTGTTATTTGTGAACACAGACTCCACTTACTAAAGTACATGGTTCCTCCTTCGTTAGTCATGATAAACCTGCAAGGGCTCCATCAAAGACCCACTTATGGGGCCATTCACTACGGTTATAGTTTGTGTTTGGAATGTGCCTTAGAGGCCCATGTGTTAAAGGTGAGGTTCCCAGCCAATTGCACTATTGGAAGGTGGTGGAACTATTAGAAGTAGAGCCTAGTGGGAAGGCTTAGCTCATTTGATGTGTGGCCTTGAATGGATTCTGGCACCCTGGTCTTCCTGTATCTCAAACCCATCTAAGTGGTCATGGAGCTTACTCCCTCATGTGCTTCTGCCATGGTGTGCTGCCCCACGTTCAAGGTAATGGAGTCAGTTGGTCATGAATTGAAAATAAGCCTTTCCTCTCCTTAAATTGATTTATCCTAAGACATTTTTTGGTGGTATTGGAGTTTGAATTCAAAGCCTCACACCTGCTTGGTAAGAACTCTACCACTTGAGCCAATCCGCAGGCATTTCCTGTGTGGGTATTTGAATAGTAGGATATCATGACCTATTTGCTGAACTTAAACAATGATCCTCCTGATATCTCTTTGTGGAGTAGCTAGGATTACAGCCACTGGCACCTGGCACATCTGAGGTATTTTATCTGAGGTTAAACAAACCAAAAGTTCACTAACTACATTTTTTAAAACTGATATTTTTTATGGACTATGATTTTTCCTTCTATTACAGAGGTGGAAAGGAGAGTGGAAAAAGGTCAGTAGGAGGGGAAATAAGGAAGAGTAATAGAGGGGGCAAATACAACCAAATACATTCTATTCATGTATGAAATGTCATAATGAAGCCCCATAACTTTATGGAATGGAACCGGGATTTGAACTTGGGCTCACACTTGCTACCCAGGTTCCCTACCACTTGAGCCACTTCTCCAAACCCTGAAACCCATTATTTTGTGCAATTTAATATGGGCTAATAAAAACTGATTTTTGGCAGTTCTGAGGATTGAACCTAGGCACTTGCACATGTGAAGCAAGTGCTCTATCACTGAGCTGCATTACCAGCTCTAAAACTGATTTCCTATTGTGCTAAAAATGTACATAAAATTTACCATTTAATGATCTTTGAGGCAGAAGGAAGAGGGTTAGGAGGGAATGGTGTTGATCAAAGAGGAAAAATTTGGAGTTAGACAGAAGGATAGGTTTTGAAATCTATTATAGAGCAGGGGGAATAATTCTGTCATCAATTGTATATTATATGCTTCAAGATAAGCAAGAGAGCAATATTTAAATATTACCATAAAAGAGGGTGGGGGCATACCTAAGTGGTAGAATGCTTGCCTAGCATACATAGACTCTGAGCTTCAGCCCAGCACTTCAAAAAACCCCTTAAAATTAAACAAATAAGCCAGGTACCTGTGGCTCACACCTGTAAATGTAGCTAAATATAAATGGAGATTGATATCAGGAGGATCAAGGTTGAAGCCAGCCTGTTGAAATACTTTACAAAACCCCATATCAATTTAATCAGAGCTTAATGGACTGGAGATGTGGCTCGAGCAGTACAGCATCTGCCTTGCAAACACAAAGTCCTAAGTTCAACCCCAGTCCCACCAAAAAATTAAGAAACAATGAGCTATTCAGGTAATATAAATATAAATGATGGTGAACTTGATTTAATCGTACACACACACACACACACACACACACACACACATATATATATCATGTGTACTCCATAACTGTATACAGTTTTGATTAGGCAAATGAAAATACTATCAAGAATACATTTTATGAAACAAATCATCACAAAAATAAGTAGTACATAAAATTTAGTGGCATGAATCACACTTACAATGTTGTACAACTCATACCTCTATCTAGTGCAACTAATTTCCATTACCCCCAAAGGAAACCCTGTACCCAATAGATGTCACTCCCCACTGTCTGTTTGCTCCAGCCACCACTACCTGTCAGCTGCTTCAAATTTCTATAAACATGTACACCCTTCACCATAGTCAGAAAAGAAACCAGATGACCATCCACTGAAGTGTATCCATCTAGTGACATGTTTGGCTATAAAAGAACATGTCACTAATGTAGATGAATCTTGAAACCTGACTTAACAAAATAAATGAGACACGAAAGACAGCATTTTGCTCATGCCTGAAATCCTAACTACTCAAGAGACAGAGAACAAGAGGATTACGGTTTGAAGACAGTCCAGGAAAATAGATCTCGAGACTCTATCTGGAAAATACCCAACACAAAACAGGTGGCTGGTGGAGTGGCTCAAGTGGTATCATACCTGTCTAGGAAGCATTAGGCCCTGAGATCAAACCCCAGTACCGCAAAAAAAAAGGCAGTTAAGATGATTGCAAGGCTCTTTCCTATGGAAATGGGAGGAATAGGCCAGGCACCACTGTCTTAAACTGCAATCCTAGCTACTCAGGAGGCAGAGGTCAGGAATATCGTGGTTGGAAACCAGCCCGAGAAAATAATTTGAGAAAAATCCCATCACAAAAATAGGGTTGGTGTAGGCCCAAAGTTCAAACCCCAGTACTGCAAAGAAAAGAAAGGAAATGGAAAGAATAAATTGACAGTGGGGAAAATGTAACAGGGACCACAAAAGAAAATAAACTTTGTTTTTGGGGATTTTTGTTTGTTTGTTTTTGGAGTCACTGGGGTTTGAACTCAGGTCCTCATACTTGCTTGGCAGGCACTCCTACCACTTGAGCCATTCTGCTAGTCCCTTGATGGTCCTTTTAATGTCTGTGATTAATATGGAAGACACCACTTTCATTACTGTCGTTAGTAATTTGTGTTGTCTTTTTTACTTAGTTTGGCTAAGTGAGGCTTGTCAGTTTTATGGTCTTTTCAGAAAACCAGCTTTTAGTTTTGTTGATTTCTTCTTGATTTGTCATGCATAATTTCATTGGTGTCTTTGCCAATTATAGTTTTCCTGCTTTTTTTTCTTTGGTGGGAGTGACTTTTAAACTTGGCTTCATGCTTCCAAAGCAGGTGCTCTACCTCTTGAGACACACCTCCAGTCCATTGTTATTTTGAGATGCAGGCTCTCGAACTGTTTGCACTGGGTGGCCTTGAACCTCGATCCTCCAGATCTCAAGCTCCCAAGTGGCTAGGATAGATTACAGGTGTAATCCACCAGCACCCTGCCTGTTTTCCTGTTTTTTTTTTTCATTTTTCTTTTATTATTCATATGTGCATACAAGGCTTGGTTTATTTCTCCCCCCTGCCCCCACCCCCTCCCTTACCACCCACTCCACCCCCTCCCGCTCCCCCCCTCAATACCCAGCAGAAACTATTTTGCCCTTATCTCTAATTTTGTTGTAGAGAGAGTATAAGCAATAATAGGAAGGAACAAGGGGTTTTGCTGGTTGAGATAAGGATAGCTATACAGGGCATTGACTCACATTGATTTCCTGTGCGTGGGTGTTACCTTCTAGGTTAATTCTTTTTAATCTAACCTTTTCTCTAGTTCCTGGTCCCCTTTTCCTATTGGCCTCAGTTGCTTTAAGGTATCTGCTTTAGTTTCTCTGCATTAAGGGCAACAAATGCTAGCTAGTTTTTTAGGTGTCTTACCTATCCTCACCCCTCCCTTGTGTGCTCTCGCTTTTATCATGTGCTCATAGTCCAATCCCCTTGTTGTGTTTGCCCTTGATCTAATGTCCACATATGAGGGAGAACATACGATTTTTGGTCTTTTGAGCCAGGCTAACCTCACTCAGAATGATGTTCTCCAATTCCATCCATTTACCAGGGAATGATAACATTTCGTTCTTCTTCATGGCTGCATAAAATTCCATTGTGTATAGATACCACATTTTCTTAATCCATTCGTCAGTGCTGGGGCATCTTGGCTGTTTCCATAACTTGGCTATTGTGAATAGTGCCGCAATAAACATGGATGTGCAGGTGCCTCTGGAGTAACAGTCTTTTGGGTATATCCCCAAGAGTGGTATTGCTGGATCAAATGGTAGATCGATGTCCAGCTTTTTAAGTAGCCTCCAAATTTTTTTCCAGAGTGGTTGTACTAGTCTACATTCCCACCAACAGTGTAAGAGGGTTCCTTTTTCCCCGCATCCTCGCCAACACCTGTTGTTGGTGGTGTTGCTGATGATGGCTATTCTAACAGGGGTGAGGTGGAATCTTAGTGTGGTTTTAATATGCATTTCCTTTATTGCTAGAGATGGTGAGCATTTTTTCATGTGTTTTCTGGCCATTTGAATTTCTTCTTTTGAGAAAGTTCTGTTTAGTTCACGTGCCCATTTCTTTATTGGTTCATTAGTTTTGGGAGAATTTAGTTTTTTAAGTTCCCTGTATATTCTGGTTATCAGTCCTTTGTCTGATGTATAGTTGGCAAATATTTTCTCCCACTCTGTGGGTGTTCTCTTCAGTTTAGAGACCATTTCTTTTGATGAACAGAAGCTTTTTAGTTTTATGAGGTCCCATTTATCTATGCTATCTCTTAGTTGCTGTGCTGCTGGGGTTTCATTGAGAAAGTTCTTACCTATACCTACTAACTCCAGAGTATTTCCTACTCTTTCTTGTATCAACTTAAGAGTTTGGGGTCTGATATTAAGATCCTTGATCCATTTTGAGTTAATCTTGGTATAGGGTGATATACATGGATCTAGTTTCAGTTTTTTGCAGACTGCTAACCAGTTTTCCCAGCAGTTTT
The DNA here is from genome assembly GCF_047511655.1 of Castor canadensis. Classification (NCBI taxonomy): domain Eukaryota; kingdom Metazoa; phylum Chordata; class Mammalia; order Rodentia; family Castoridae; genus Castor; species Castor canadensis. The sequence goes on from NC_133399.1 coordinate 15,283,199, forward strand.
TGTTGAAGAGGCTGCTATTTCTCCATCGTATATTTTTAGCTCCTTTGTCAAAGATAAGTTGCTTATAGTTGTGTGGCTTTATATCTGGATCCTCTATTCTGTTCCACTGGTCTTCATGTCTGTTTTTGTGCCAGTACCATGCTGTTTTTATTATTATTGCTTTGTAATATAGTTTGAAGTCAGGTATTGTGATACCTCCTGCATTGTTCTTTTGACTGAGTATTGCCTTGGCTATTCGTGGCCTCTTGTGTTTCCATATAAATTTAACAGTAGATTTTTCAATCTCTTTGATGAATGTCATTGGAATTTTGATGGGAATTGCATTAAACATGTAGATTACTTTTGGGAGTATAGACATTTTTATTATGTTGATTCTACCAATCCATGAGCATGGGAGATCTCTCCACTTTCTATAGTCTTCCTCAATCTCTTTCTTCAGAAGTGTATAGTTTTCCTTGTAGAGGTCTTTCACATCTTTTGTTAGGTTTACACCTAGGTATTTGATTTTTTTTGAGGCTATTGTAAATGGAATTGTTTTCATACATTCTTTTTCCGTTTGCTCATTGTTAGTGTATAGAAATGCTAATGATTTTTCTATGTTGATTTTATATCCTGTTACCTTGCTATAGCTATTGATGATGTCTAGAAGCTTCTGAGTAGAGTTTTTTGGGTCTTTAAGGTATAGGATCATGTCGTCTGCAAATAGGGATATTTTGACAGTTTCTTTACCTATTTGTATTCCTTTTATTCCTTCTTCTTGCCTAATTGCTCTGGCTAGGAATTCCAGTACTATGTTGAATAGGAGTGGAGATAGTGGGCATCCTTGTCTGGTTCCTGATTTTAGAGGGAATGGTTTTAATTTTTCTCCGTTAAGTATAATGCTGGCTGTAGGTTTGTCATATATAGCTTTTATAATGTTGAGGAACTTTCCTTCTATTCCTAGTTTTCTTAGAGCTTTTATCATGAAATGATGTTGGATCTTATCAAAGGCTTTTTCTGCATCTATTGAGATGATCAAGTGGTTTTTGTCTTTGCTTCTGTTAATGTGGTTTATTACGTTTATTGATTTTCGTATGTTGAACCACCCCTGCATCCCTGGGATGAAGCCTACCTGGTCGTGGTGAATAATCTTTTTGATGTGTTGCTGAATTCGATTTGCCATTATTTTGTTGAGGATTTTTGCTTCAATGTTCATTAAGGAGATTGGCCTATAGTTCTCCTTTTTGGAGGTGTCTTTGCCTGGTTTTGGGATAAGTGTAATAGTGGCTTCATAAAATGTGTTTGGCAGTTTTCCTTCCCTTTCTATTTCATGGAACAGTTTAAGGAGGGTTGGTATCAGTTCTTCTTTAAAGGTCTGATAGAATTCAGCAGAGAATCCATCAGGTCCTGGACTTTTCTTTTTGGGGAGACTCTTGATTGCTGCTTCAATTTTATTTTGTGTTATAGGTCTATTCAGGTGATTAATTTCCTCTTGGTTCAGTTTTGGATGATCATATGTATCTAGAAATCTGTCCATTTCTTTTAGATTTTCAAATTTATTTGAATATAGGTTCTCAAAGTAGTCTCTGATGATTTCCTGGACTTCCATGGTGTTTGTTGTTATCTCCCCTTTTGCATTCCTAATTCTACTAATTTGGGTTTTTTCTCTCCTCATTTTAGTCAGGTTTGCCAGGGGTCTATCGATCTTGTTTATTTTTTCAAAGAACCAACTTTTTGTTTCATTAATTCTTTGTATGGTTTTTTTGGTTTCTATTTCATTGATTTCAGCTCTTATTTTTATTATTTCTCTCCTTCTATTTGTTTTGGGATTTGCTTGTTCTTGTTTTTCTAGGAGTTTGAGATGTATCATTAGGTCATTGATTTGGGATCTTTCAATCTTTTTAATATATGCACTCATGGCTATAAACTGTCCTCTCAAGACTGCCTTAGCTGTGTCCCATAGGTTCTGGTAGGTTGTGTTTTCATTTTCATTGACTTCTAGGAACTTTTTAATTTCCTCTTTTATTGCATCGATGATCCATTCTTCATTAAGTAATGAGTTATTTAGTTTCCAGCTGTTTGCATGTTTTTTGTCTTTACTTTTGTTGTTGAGTTCTACTTTTACTGCATTGTGGTCAGATAGTATGCATGGTATTATTTCTATTTTCTTATATTTGCTGAGGCTTGCTTTGTGCCCTAGGATATGATCTATTTTGGAGAAGGTTCCATGGGCTGCTGAGAAGAATGTGTATTGTGTAGAGGTTGGATGAAATGTTCTGTAGACATCTACTAGGTCTACTTGATCTATTGCATATTTTAGATCTTGGATTTCTTTATTGAGTTTTTGTTTGGATGACCTATCTATTGATGATAATGGAGTGTTAAAGTCTCCCACAACCACTGTGTTGGCGTTTATATATGCTTTTAGGTCTTTCAGGGTATGTTTGATGAAATTGGGTGCGTTGACATTGGGTGCGTACAGATTGATGATTATTATTTCCTTTTGGTCTATTTCCCCTTTTATTAGTATGGAATGTCCTTCTTTATCTCGTTTGATCAATGTAGGTTTGAAGTCTACTTTGTCAGAGATAAGTATTGCTACTCCTGCTTGTTTTCGGGGGCCATTGGCTTGGTAAATCTTCTTCCAGCCTTTCATCCTAAGCATATGCTTATTTCTGTCGGTGAGATGAGTCTCCTGTAAGCAACAAATTGTTGGATCTTCTTTTTTAATCCATTTTGTCAAATGGTGTCTTTTGATGGGTGAATAAAGTCCATTAACATTAAGTGTTAGTACTGATAGGTATGTGGTGATTCCTGCCATTTAGTTATCTTAGTTGTTTGAAGGTTTGATTGTGTGTACCTAACTTGATGTTACTCTCTACTGTCTTGCTTTTTCTTATCCTGTGGTTTGGTGCTGCCTGCCTTTTCATGGTTAAGTTGGGTGTCACTTTCTGTGTGCAGGATCCCTTGCAGAATCTTTTGTAAATGGTGGCTTTGTGGTCACATATTGTTTTAGTTTCTGCTTATCATGGAAGACTTTTATTGCTCCATCTATTTTGAATGATATCTTTGCTGGGTAGAGTATCCTGGGGTTGACGTTATTTTCATTCAGTGCCCGGAAGATCTCACCCCACGCTCTTCTTGCTTTTAATGTTTCTGTTGAGAAGTCTGCTGTGATTTTGATGGGTTTACCTTTGTATGTTACTTGTTTTTTCTCTCTTGCAGCCTTCAATATTCTTTCCTTAGTTTCTGAACTTGTTGTTTTAATGATGATATGTCGTGGAGTAGTTCTATTTTGATCTGCTCTGTTTGGTGTCCTGGAGGCCTCTTGCATTTGTATGGGAATATCTTTCTCTAGATTTGGGAAATTTTCCATTATTATTTTGTTGAATATATTACGCATTCCCTTCGCTTGCACCTCTTCTCCTTCTTCGATGCCCATGATTCTCAAGTTTGGTCTTTTGATGGAGTCAGTGAGTTCTTGCATTTTCTTTTCACAGGTCTTGAGTTGTTTAATTAGTAGTTCTTCAGTTTTTCCTTTAATTACCATTTCATCTTCAAGTTCTGAGATTCTGTCTTCTGTTTGTTCTATTCTGCTGGATTGGCCTTCCATTTTGTTTTGCAGTTCTGTTTCGTTCTTTTTTCTGAGGTTTTCCATATCCTGGCTGTTTTCTTCTTTATTGTTGTCTATTTTTGTCCTGAGTTCATTTATCCATTTATTCATTGTGTTCTCTCTTTCACTTTGGTGTTTATACAGTGCTTCTATGGTTTCCTTTATTTCTTCTTTTGCTTTTTCAAATTCTCTATTTTTATTGTCTTGGAATTTCTTGAGTGTCTCCTGTACATTTTGGTTGACCCTATCCAGTATCATCTCTATAAAATTCTCATTGAGTACTTGTAGTATGTCTTCTTTTAAATTATTCTTGTAGGCTTCATTGGGTCCTTTGGCATAGTTTATCTTCATTTTGTTGGAGTCTGGCTCTGAGTTTCTGTTCTCTTCATTCCCCTCTGGTTCCTGTACTAATTTTTTGCTGTGGGGAAACTGGTTTCCTTGTTTTTTCTGTCTTCCTGTCATTGTCCTTGGTGTTGTTACTGTCCCTGTACTGTGTGTAATTAAGTATTTTCTAGCTTGTAATAATAACAATGGTAATATTGAGAATGGAAGAGTGAGCTGAGATGGAAAGCAAGAAGTTAAAGAAAAGGGGAAAACAAATATACAGACAAGAGGGAGAAAGCAGAACGAGGTATCAGAAAAGAGAGTTTCAAAGGTATAAACAGGGAGTGTTAGTGTACTAATCGACAGTAAGCTGAACAGACAATAGAGTGACAGAGAGAGGATTGAAAATCAAAGATAAAAAAATAAAAAATAAGTATATGAAAGTAATATCTATTTATAAAAATGAATTAAAATAAAATGGAAAATAGAAAATTAAAAAAAACAAAAAAAACAAAAAACTTCCAAGTTTATATGCAATGCAATTTCAGTCTTAATAATTTGGATGTCCGTCTCAATCTCCAGTCCTGGAGTTGGTGCCTCAGATGTTGTTCTGTAGTTGTCTCATCAAAGGGGATGCATAAAGTAGAACAAAACTACACTCACACACACACAGAAGAAAAAAAAAAGCCCCACCAAGTGTCCCCAGTTCAAATGCAATACAGTTTCAGTAAGTTTTTCGGCTTGCAGGTGTAATTCGGTTGTTCTCTCATCAAAGGTAGGGAGAAAAAGAAAAAAAAAGCGTCTGGAGGCAGTTCTGAGAGTGGTATCTGCAACTGTGGCTTGCCTGCCTGCTGCTCTCAGCCTGTAGCTGGCGGCGTTGTTTATGCAGATCTCTGGGGTGAGCTAGCGCTCACCTGGTCCCACAGGCTTTGTTTGCTCAGAGTTCTCCTGTGCGGGGGAGGGGGGCCTCTGCTACAGGCTTTTCCCTTTCCAAGCACTGGGAAAGGCGACACTGCCCCGCGTTGTCAGGCCTGCGTGTTTATTTACAGTTCACGTGGGAAGTGGGTCTTCCCTCCTCTCACAAGCGTCCCCGCTCCTGGTTGCTGGCGCGCCCCGCTCCCGCCAGAGCCTCTCCGGCCGCCCGGCTCGTTTCTTTACAGTCCCGGGAAGGATTCCCTTCCCCCAATCTTCAGAGCTCAGGGTGCCCCACCCTCTTTCCAGCGTGTCTTAACTGTTCTTATTGCTTAGTACTCAGTTTCTCTTTTTTTCCCGGGTGGAGGTCAGTCTGTCCAGGGGGCTATGCTGCTCTGGCCCAGGCTTGTCTGTGGGGGAACCGCGGTACCGCGAAGCTCACCTGGTCCGCGTCTTCCCAAGCCGTATGGGCGCCGGCCACTGGCGGCCCGGGGGCCTCCTCGGTTCTCCGTTTAACGTGAAGTGGAGATTCTCTGCGCCGGCTGGAGATGTGGAGGAGTCAAAGTTATGTCTTTTCTCGGTGATTATGCCTGCAAAGTGTGTCTCCAGCGTCTCTCCAAGATTTCACTATAGGAGGCTCGCTTTCTGCTTCCTACCTCTAGCCGCCATCTTGGAATTCCCTGTTTTCCTGTTTTTAATTTGGCTTTATCTTGCTCTTCTTTCTCAGTTTTTCTAAAGTAAAAGATCCATTTCTGTATTTAGAGCCCTCTGTATTTAGAGTTCTCTGTACTTACTCATTGCAGTGTCAGATGACTTCAGTTGATTCTGACTAATTTTCTGTCTCAACTGTCAATTCCTGGTGGTGGTCTGTTGCAGTCTCCAAGTATAATTGTGGATCTGTAATTTTGTTTTTGGTTCTGTATCTTTTTTGTCTCATGTAATTTGATGTTCTCTTTAGGGGAAGACAACATAATGTCTTAATGGATCCCTTTATCATTTGATCCCTGCATTCCTTTGTGATTTTCCTAACACTACTACTGCCTGTTTAGTGTGAAATTAATATAGTTATCTCAGCTTTCTTTTTGTGATAGAAATGTATCTCTCTTCATAGCGTTGCATTTAATCTGTCTTTGTCATTTTTATCTTTTTAAATATTTATATATTTTTTAACTGGTGCGTATAAATTAAATGCATCTATAATGTAAAATGATGCTGTTAACTATGTACTTATTGTGGAGGTGATAAATCAACTGGATTAATACATACATTACTACATCCTTATCATTTTGTGGTGAGAACATTTAAAATGTAATCTCTTAGTGACTTTCCAGAGTACAATTTATTGGTATTCACTAGTCACCATATTGTGTAATAGGTCTTTTGAACTTAGTCCTCCTGTCCAACTGATATTTCACATCCTGTGAACATTCTCTCTCCAACTGACCCTTATGTCTGTATATTTCAAATGGTATTTCATGTAGCCAACACAGATCTCATTTTCTTATGTACCCTGACACTCTTAATTACTGTGCTTAGCTAATTTACATTTAAATATTGTTGACATTGGATTAATATGTACCACACCGTCACTGTTTTCTACTTTTTTTTTAAGTAGGTATGTTCTTCACTTTGAGAACGTGGTAAGTGTTATTGTAGTTGACAGTTGTTTTTATCTCTCAAAGTAGCACCTACTCATTCTAAAGCAATTCATGAGGTACTACTACCTTGGCTTTCTTTCTCTTGTTTGGCATATGGGACTCTCTGAAAGTACTCTTTATATCCCCAGTTTTGGACTATTGCTTGCCTGTTGGCCTTAGTTGTTCTGGGTTTTTGTTTAATCTTCTCATCTGTTTCTGTGTTCTTATTTTATGATCCCATTTTCTTTGCTTCACTAGACTGTCTTGTATGTTTATTAAACTAAAAAATGTTAAGGGATTTCCCAGTGTTAACAGTACCATTGCAGCCAATGTAAACGCAGTTTACAATAACACTGCACTGTTTTCACAGGCCTTGCAGGTACCTTGTAATGTTTCCAGCTCCTCCCCATCCCATATACAATCACTGTCATTTACTTTTCTTAGTCCTTACAACCAGCCAGTATATTATCGATAGTAACAATATGAACAAACATATTATTGTGAATACAGGAAGTAAGAACCAAAGCATTTATTGTGGCCATTTAATTCTTGTCTAATATTCTGTTCTTTATGAGATCAGAGTTCTAACTTCTCTCAAAGAGACCTTTTACTAATTCTTACAATGTAGATATTCCGGTGACATCATCTCAATTTAATCCTGTTTTCTTTCTTTTCTTCAGGCTGCATAAATTCAATGGTAACCTCACCCAAGTTTATTCTTTGTCTTGTCATTGAGTAACTGGAGTGATGATTTCATTTAAATTCTTGTTTTGCACCTGTGTAATTTCTATATGGTTCTTCTCAGGGTTTTTATATTTTGAGTTTTTTGTTTCTGTTTTTGTTTTCTTGAGACAGAGTCTTGCTAAATAGTTGCAGGTGGCCTGTAACTCACTCTAGCCCATGCTAGTCTCAAAAAACTCAAAATCTCCTGCCTCAGGCTCCTGAATGCTGAAATTACAGATGTTTGCCATTATGCTTGGCTCCTTTTTTTTTCTTTTGGGCGGGACTAGGGCTTTATACTTACAATACAGGTGGTATATTGCTTGAGCCATGCCTCCGGTCCATTTTGCTCTAGTTATTTTGATGGAGATGGGGGACTCATGAACTATTTTCCCAGGCTGGCCTGGGAAACCTCCGAACCTCAGCCTCCCAAGTAGCTAGGGTTACAGGTATGAGCCACTGGCACCCAGCATAGTATGCCTTGCTCCTTTTGAGAAGTTTCAATTCTTTATTGCTGTCATATTATTCATACAACCTTTTCCTGGTTTCTTTTAATTCTTTCACCATGGTTGCCTTAATCTCTTTGAATATAGGTAAGATAGATGCTTGAAACTTTGTCTAGTGAGTTCATTGTCTGTGGTTTCTCAAACTTGGTTTCTCTCAATTAATTTTTTTCGTTGCTGGGCTGTATTTCCCTCCTTCTCTGTAATTCTTTTTTGTTGTTGTTAATGTCAGTAAGTTGACATTTTATTATTTAGGCTAATGGGGTACCTGTGGAAATTAGATTCTTTCCTTTCCAGTGTTGTGGCAGGGATTTTAGACAGGGGTTAAAGTTTGGTTTTTCACTTGCTCCCAAACCTTTGGTTTTAGATGATTTTTCTTTTTCTTTTTTTTGCAGTACTGGGATTTGAACTCAGAGTCTAATACTTGCTAGGCAGGTGCTCTACCACTTGAGCTACTCTGCCAGCCCACTTTTGGCTTTGGAAATCACCAACTTGCCTAGTCTGTGCAAGTGCTGGGTTCACCTGCCAGTACCATTGAGAGGGAGAGGGGGAGAGAGAGTGAGAAAGACAAAAGAAACAAGAAAAGAAAGATCACCCAGTTGATTAGGATTTGGGGATATACTTTGTTTTTCTTCACGATTGAACTTATGAAAGCCACAATTTTCAAAGTGGCTTCTTTTCTGCCTACTTTCAGAAGCAGGACGTGACATTTCTCTGGTTGTTACTGCACAATCTGGTAGGGTTTCTGGAGATAAAAACTAATAACTTATAGGGCCTGCTGAACCTGGGTCCCCTTTAGAGGTTTATGTCAAATTTTTCTTCTCAGAGATAATTGACATTTTCCTCCCCTTGTTCTGCTTATAGGTTCTGTCAGAATAAGCATTGCTTCTCTGTGTTTGCCTCTTTGTTCCTGATCTTGGTTCTGTATATCTACAAGAGTGAAGCTCTGCATTAGTTGAGTAATAAGCCTTTGCATGTCCTCCAGATTTTTTTTTGTGCCATATTGTCATCAGTGTCAACATGGAAACATATACACACCTCTGCAGATAACTAGAGGAAATTGCACTGTAAGCAGGATGTCGAGACATTGACTGCCTCCTGTGTATGTCTGTTCTCACTGACCTGCTCTCCTGCCAGATGGCCAGCCTGCAATGTGACCTATGCTTACTAGGGGTCTGGGGCTCTCATGCTGTAACTTGGGCTCTGTTGTTTATTGCTGCCCATCTGTGAATTACAACTTACTTTGCCATGCTACAGGGGACACAAGCATATAGAAATTAGGATATCCTTTCCCAAAATTAATTTTTGTTAAATTATCCAACATAGGGTATAATAACAAAAGAATAAAAAACAGGGCATAATAAGAAAAGAATAAGAAATTTGTTGTAAGATTTAGTAGTAATAACAATAATAATATTCTTGGAATTCTCATACCCCTCATACTTGTAGTTAAACCAAAACTCACGTAAGTACTCTGAAGATGAGTTTAAACCTCTTCCCACAGATGCCTGCTGCATTTACAAATCCCCTCATCTCTGCCCTTCACCACTGCTCCTGTCTTTATTGGCGTGATTGGGTAAGTGGCTACACCTGACTTGTTGGAACCCATGGAGTCAGGCCTCAGAACTCCAGGTCAGGCTCATTGAAAACACTATATTCCCTGAACTCAGCACACCTTTGTCTACCTCAGCCTTTGCAAAGCTATCACCTCTACATGGCAACCCCTCGTCCACCTGCCTCACCTGAATCATAAGTACATAAGCGTTAGACTTCATTTTAGGTATCACCTCTAGGTGCCTCTCTAAGCCCCTGATTGGTTCCTTGAATTATATGGAGCTCCTGCAGACCCCAGGGTTTCCCTACCACCTCTGATTTCTCTGTCATCCCTGGATGCAGCACAGCTTTCTAACCTGAACCCTGGGAAGCTGAGGGAGGAGAATGACATACTTCTCCATCATTACTGGTTCTTGATAACTAGAATCTTCCCGTATCAAATGTCCTTGAATACACATATTTGTTGACTCATGAGAAGATACAAGAGGGCAAGACGAAGATGCTGTGAAGGTGTGAAGGGAGGGGTCGGGAGATTGATTAGGCTGATGGAAGAGAGAACATTTTACCTGGAGGAGTGAGAAGCACAAGAAGAAGTCTACCAGCAATGTGTTAGTAGCAATCCTGACAGAGACAACAGTTAGAGCAAAGCCATGGAGGTTAGCTGAGCATGGAGAGAGGGAAACCTTGAAATACAGACTGAGGACAGACCGTGGAGGGCCTGACAACCCACAGAGGATGATGGGCCTTCAAGCAGCAGGAGCCCAGGGAAAAGGCTGCGGCACATTGCGGACTGAAACAAGCTTGCAGTTGGAATGGGAGGCCAGTGGCCTTCCCTCTGCTAAGCTCCTCAGAGCCCTGTACTGAGCTGCTTCTGGATTTTAGGGGCAACAGAATTTACCTCGTGTATGTTAATTGACAATACATTTCCTTAGATGACAGAAATTTGGAAAGGATCTGATAGTGAGACTGTGTGTCATAGAATTCTGGGCCTCTGAACATATCCTTTATCAGTTCTGGCACCTGGAAGCCAGAAGGAAAAGGAGTCAGAGATCAAGTGCATGAGTAGAGTGGAGATTGGCTGGGGATGCTATCACTCAGAGACCTACTTCTCTAAGTGTCTACCCTACAGGAGATCAGTTTTGAGCCCTTGGTTTAGCATCCAGACACCATCTTCAGAATTATAAATATTACGGGTTCTGTTAAGTTTCTCTTCATCTGAAAAAACAGATATTAGACTGATTGGCTGGGCACTGGTGGCTCACACCTGTAATCCTAACTACTCAGGAGGCAGAGATCAGGAGGATCATGGTTCAAAGCCAGCCTTGGGCAAATAGTTTGGAGACCCTATCTTGAAAATACATAACATAGAAAGGGCTGGTGGAGTGGCTCAAGGTGTAGGCCCTGAGTCTGAGCCTTGGTACTGCAAAAAAAAATATTAGGCTGATCATGTATGAAGATGGAAAAATGAGACATGTTGAAACTATTTCAGGAATGGAGGAAGGGAGGATAAAGGAGAATGATGGAGGGGGTGAATTCAAATATGATAGTATTGTAAGAACTTTTGTAAATGTGACAATGTACCCCTAGTAAAACAATATGATAATTTTAAAAAGAAAAATAATAATATTGGGGTGAAGAAAATCTTTCTCAGATTATGATGACAAACCTGAACTTTTCCTACCAAAGCAAGAATCTTGTCTCTCAGATACTTAAGATTTGCATGGAATCTATCATGAGGTCACATCTCAGAGTAGTCACGTTATCAACCTCACTCACCTTCCAGAAAGAGGAACTGAAGCTGAGAAAGATGAAGCCATCAGGGGTAGGTTTCATAGTCAGTCTGTACAGTCCTATTGACCACAATGGCACCATTCTGACTGACCAGCACTTGGTTCTCTCTCTTCCTGACATTGTGTACAGTCTCCTTGACTGTATGCAATAGCCTGAATCTGGACACAGACAGCCTGGTAAAGTTGGATAACTGACAGTTTTGTTGTTCCTCAGTTTCTGCTTTGGAAAATAATCAGAAAATAAGAACATAACGTGCAATGCATGTAGAATGTGGCACCTGCTTGCTTTTGTCTGTCACCTGACTATCACTGTGCTCTACTATCCATTCATCTTCCACAGCATTCATTCGTTCCTTCCTTTTTTAAGACAGGGTCTTACTGTGAAGCCCAGGATGGCCTGAATGCCCTATCTAATCTAGACTGGCCACAAGCTCATGATCCTTGTGTAAGCCTCCCACGCATGTGCTACCATGCCAGGCTGATAAATGATTCTCTTGATGGAATGACTGGGGATGGTGAGGAAGAACTGAGCATCCCCAAATGGTTGAGGGCCCTTGGGGGCCTTATAAAGTTCAGGCAGGAATAGAGGTGAGTAGAATGACAGGCAAACTTTCACACATTAGTTAGAAGGACAGGTTAATATGCTTAAACTTGGCTCCACTCCCATCTCTTCCACTGTGCCCTCTAAGACGCAAGACTTGTGCAAGTGCTCTGCCTCAGAGACTTGTCTACAAAAAGGCTTAAAGAGAATACCATAGTAAAGGTAGCATATATCATATTTTATCCACTGCCTATGAAAATGCAACTCAGTCTTTTAAAGGATCTGAGGTGTCCCTCCTGGGAGAACTCCATCTGATGATTTGTGAAGCATTGCTTCCCAGCCTACCTGGAATCTTTTACTCAACTATTTTTTCATTGCTGTAAAAGTGGAGTCAACAGCTTGTAAGATATTATGAGAAATAACCAAGTGATGCTGGAGGACAGGCTCCTATCCTGGTCATTGACCTTAAACCATTACAGGGAGTCTGCTGGATTGAGGGCTTCTGGGGCTCAGCACAGAGGGACTCATGGAGAAGAACAGATGTCCACCTGCTGGGGACTCTTCCTGCCTCAGCTCAGAGATTTCAAGTCATTAATTCATTGTAAGATTGAATGTGCCCCCCAACATTAATGTATCAGAAACTGCACCCCAATGCGACCTGTTGAGAAAGCAAGACTTTTGAGAGCTGATTGAGTCATGTGGGCTTTGCCCTGTGTAACAATAATGCTATTAACACGGCAGCGGGTGGGTTGTTAGAAGAGCAGGTTATCACTACAGCACATTCTTGCTCCTTCCTTCTCACACATGCTCTTTTGCCCTTCCACCACCTATCCTGCAGTTCAAGGTCCCCACCAGATGTTGGTGCCATGCTCTTAAACTTTCCAGCCTCAAGAATCATGAGAAATTTAAAAAAAGGTTCTTTGGGCTGCAAAGTGGTTCAAGTAGTAGAGTACCTGCTTAGCATGTGTGAGTCCCTGAGTTCAAATCCCAGCACTGCCAAAGGAAAAAAAAAGGTTCTTTATGAAGTACCCAGTATGTGGTGTCTTGTTATAGCAAAAGGAAATGGAGTAATGGTGGCTGAGGCCTGCAATCCTAGATACTCGGGAGGCAGAGATGAGGATCACATTTTGAAGCCAGTCTGGGAAAACAGTGAGATCCTATCTCGAAAATACTCAACACAAAAAAAGGTTGGTGGAGTGGCTCAAGTTGTAGGCCCTGAGTTCAAGCCTCAGTACTGCAAAAAAGAAAAGAAAAGAAAAGAAATGACCAGATGCATCCTGGTTGCCTGGTTATAGGACTGGAAAGGAGAGAGAGAATTTTAAATGTGTAAGTTGGACATGCAATCCCCAGACACAGCACCTGGTAACAACCGTAAACTAGGAAGGTCAAGGGGGTCCATGGGGCAGAGGAAAAAGAGGAGAGCTCACATTTGATTAGTTCTCTTACCTAAGAATTTGCTAAGGGAGAATAATAGTGTGCTAGCATCTCTGTACTATCAAAGAATTATTTGCAAGATGTAAGTTCTAAGTAAGGTGTCCTACTATTTTCCTTTTTTTTTTAATGCATTTGATACAAGATAGATCAAGGACTATTGGTTCCTTTCCCAAACACCGAGATTTTTTCCCTCAATACACTTTACAGTGCTAGTTCGAAGTAGGTGAATAACCTTGAGGGAAGGGCACAGGCCTGAGGCCAGAACTCCAAACTTAGCCATCTTTTTGGGGTTTGAACTCAGGGCTTCACGTTTGAGAAGTGGGTGCTCTACCGCTTAAACCACCACTCCGGTCCATTTTGTTCTGCTTATTTTGGAGATGGGATGTCGCTGTTTCCCTGTGCTCGCCTCGAACAGTTATCATCCCGATCTCAGCCTCCCAAGTAGGCTATAGGAGTGAGCCACCGGCGCCTGGCAAGCAAGCTAAGGCATCCTAGGCTGCAAAGGGCGTGCACTGAGGGTCCCTTTGGCGCTTTCTGGCAGCTGCCCTCTGTCCCTCGGGTCCTGAAGCTCAGCAGGAGTGTTGACAGTGAGAATCCGCTGAGCAGCATGGAGCAGGAGACCCAGGTGCAGATGTGGACAGGTGCTTTGTCTTTCTGAAGTTGTAACTTGGGTTTTGTGGGGGGCGGAGAATTTTCGGGACAGCATTTTGGTTTGGGCACGTAGACATTGGCTGGATTCAATCTGTACCGTGCACACATGAAGAAAATCTGTGAAGGTTAGGCTTAGAGAGCCTCACATAGGGAAATCCCTCCGGAGACAACGAGCGCCGTTGCGGGAGCATGGGGAACTGCGGTGGTGGCGGGCGCCCCCTGTCCCTGTGCCCTGCTCCGCGGCGCCCCTGGGACTCTGTGCCGCCACCGCGGCCATTCTCACCTGGTGCCACCGCCCCAGCCCCTGCGCCAAGGTGACAGCCGCAGTGACAGCGGGAGAGGGGACACCGCTGAGTCCAAGAGAGCGCAACCCGACTCAGTCGTCTTGCCGATTGTTTTTAGGAATTTGTAAGTTTTCTAAGAACTTTCGTAAACAAAGGAAAGGAACTTTTTAAAATAAACATCTCCCGTTTATATTAATTCAAAGAAGAGATGTCGGGCAATTTGGGGTTTTTTGATTTGGGGCTTTGTTTCTAAATTTTTTTTCTTTCATCTTCATTGCCTGGGGTTCAGGCACCCCCACTGCTTCGGGCCGGAGCTTCCTGATTGTCCCTCCGGAGGCTCGGTGGCGGAGCTCCTGAGGCCCTCGTTGGACCCGGTGCACCCTCGCCGCAGCGGCGGAAGGCGTCCCCGAGCGCCCGCGGCAGCCCGTGGGTCAGCAGTGGTGGCGAAGGCTGTCCTGACCGCGGCCACCAGGTGGGGCTAGCGCCCTCCAGCGGCGGGCCGCGCAAGTGTCCCGACATCAAGCAGCAGGCTGTGTCCCGCATGTCCGCCAGCCCAGCGCACGCGACGTCCTCCTGGGGGCCGCAGCTCCGCAGCAGGGCTACCTCCGACCCTGGGTCCCCAGGAACTGCTGATCAACAGGACTGTCACCCTGCCCCCTGCCCTGACTCTTCCTCCAGGAGTCCAGCGCCATCCCACCAGGTGGAGATAATTCCTGTGAAATACAGACTAAATACCCAGAGTTAAATTTGTTCCCAGATAGTCAAACTTCTACCTAGGTTTGTGTAAGAACAGGAGATACATGTTTCTATGAAATCAGTAAAACACAGCGTTTTGAGCTAACATGAATGTTTGTCTCAGTGCAAAACAGTAACAGCTGGGGAGAGTTCCTGTGAAATACAGAATAAATGCCCAAAGTCAAACGAGTTACCAGATAGTCAGTGTCATAGCTTGGTTGTCAAAAGACTGGGAGTTACATGTTTCTATGAAAATGTCAAAAGTGAGCAATATGAAGAGGTTGGTTCTAGTTAATTTGTGTAGTGCTCCAGAAAATACAGAGCCTAAAGGGAATCTACTAAAAGTTATGTATTTTATCACTAGCCTCTTTTTTTTTTCTTCAGTACTGGCATTTGAACTCAGGGTCTCATACTTGCTAAGCAGGTTTTCTACTACCTGAGCAATGCCTCATTTATTTTTCAGGTAGGGTTTTGTGTGTTTTGCCTGGGCTGGCCTGGACCATGGTCATCCTACTTACCCTCCTCCATAGCTGGTATGACAGGATTGCACCACCACATCCACTTTTTATGTTGAGATGGGGTCTAGCTAACTCTTTTTTTATCCAGGCTGGCCTCCAACTACGATATTCTCTCTCAATCATCTAAGAGTAGCTAGAGAGCTGGGGGTTGGGTCAAGTGGTAGAATACCTGCCTAAAAAGTGTTAGGCCCTGAGTTCAAACTCCAGTACTGCCAAAAGAAAAGAAAACTACTTAGGATTAGTGGTGTAAGCTCCTGCACCTGGCCTCCATGGCCCATTCTAAAACAACTCTGGACTATGTGTTTCTAATTTTTACTCTTTAACATAAGCTATAAGCTTGGCATGGTGCTAACTGTCTGTAGTCCCATCATGAGAAGCTAAGGCAAGAGAATCACTTAAGCTTGTAAGTTGGTGACCAACAAGACTCTGTCCCCAACAGTAACTCATTGTAAGAAATTAAGTGCATTAAGGTGACATAATTCATTATGTTTTGTTAAAGCAATTGTGTTTGAGTTTAATGAGCACTGTCTTTTAAGTCCACTCAGCTAATAAGATTTTGCTTTCATCTAGAACTGTTGGATTCATGGGTGAATTCAGATATAGTTGTAATATTGTAGTGGGGTTAGTTTTTATGTAGCTTTTAATAACTTTGGTAAATGTTCCATTGAGAATGAGCTTTTGTTAATTGTTGCTATTTTCCTACTGGCCTTGTGTTGCAGGTTCTTTGGATTTATTTCTATGTTCTTTTTTTCCAGAACAAATGACATTTCTTTCTTCCATGGATTTTATATCTTTAAACTTTAAATGTATATATATATATGTATATATATTGTACTGGCGTTTAAGCTCAGTGCCTCGCACTTGCTAGATAGGCACTCTTATATTTGAACCACTCCACTAGCCCCTTTTTGTGTGTGTGTGTGTGTGATAGGCTTTTTCAAGATAGAGTTGTGTACTGTCTGGGGGCTGACTTCAACTGCGATCCTCGTGCTCTCTTGCCTTCCAAATAGCTAGACATGAGCCACTGACTTCCCAGCTTAAATGTATATTTTCTTTAAACAAGATTTCCATAAGCTAGACACTGGTGACTCATGCCTGTACCCCTGGCTACTCAGGAGGTAGAGATCAGGAGGATTGAGGTTCGAAGCCAACCTAGGCATATAGTTTGTGAGACCCTATCTCAAAAAAAACTCTTCAAAAGAAACAGGGGCTGGTGGAGTTGCTCAAGGTGTAGGCCCTGAGTTCAAACCCCAGTACAGAAAAAAAAAGATTTCTGTAAATGTTTTTTGGAACATTAACTGTTTTCAGATAGATTGTAAATTAGCAGATGTTAACTTTTTTTTTCTGAGATGTCTGCAAATGCACAATTATAATCAGATTACATCTAACTCATGTTTGTTGAGTTTTTCTTTTATGTCTAGTCTCTAATATGTGCATTCCGATAAAGGTGTTTCTTAGTCGTGTAAATTTTACTTTTCATGCTTAAATTGCTAGAACATTTTAAATTTTATTGCAATATGTCTATTACGGATCAAAAGAGACTAGACTTGCCACATATCACAAGGACCACACCTTTTGTCAAGTAAGTTATAAAGAATTTGCCACAAAATCTGTCCATGATCTACAAATGACAGTGTAGTTCATCAGTAAGAGCATTCTCCGTAGAATTTCTGTCAGGATTTGTGTTTGTCTTAATGGGTTAGTTGTGATTAATTGTAGTGACGCATACCTGTTAGATGCACTGAGTGAGTGAGTATCATTCTCTCTCTGTAATTATAACCTTAACCGGGAGGCTGGAATAACAGAGTGGGAGGAAATCTAAGTCCTAAGGAGTATAGGGTAATCATCTTAGTGAGAAGAGCAGAACTTCCCTCATTTTGATGATTCCAAATGTGTTCTACCAATTTTAGAGATGCGTGGAAAATGTCTTGTTTTTGTCTTGATCCACCTAGTCACTGAGGAGCACTGCTTTCTTTGGAGGTTTCTGCCATGTCTCTTCATGAGACTTGGCCTTTCTGTGAGTATGACTCCAACTGCAGTCTTCTGGGCCGGCTTCTGCCTTTCTCACTTACTAAGTAAGAAAATACTCAGTATTTCCTCCGATGTATTGTAGTGGTCTCTGTAAGTACAGATGCTCAACCTCCATAAAGTGAGATATGTATTTAATCCATCTACTCCAGTGAACATTAAACCTTAACCTATCCTAAGTTTAATCATCCCAGTCACTTCATTAGCCTAACGTTGTGCAAAATCCTTAGATGATTTTGTTGTTGTTAGGCAACAAAGTGTCAGATGAATTCAGTGAAGATAGTACACAGTATAGTGACAGTTTTTTTTCATGTGCTCACATGCCACTGCACAGCATCATGATCAGAAGTACTACATTGAATACCACTGCCCCAGCATGACATCGAACTTTGAAAACAACCCATTAAAAAATCACAAGTAAGTCCCTCTTAAGTCAGTGGTTATCATTATCTCAGATAAAGCTCACTCACTCCTTGGCATGCTTTATAATACATATGATTATAGAGAGAGCGATGTGTTGAATTAAATTGTCACAGTACAAGCCTAGCAGTGACTGAAGATGGCATCAGTATTGTAGTCAAGCTGTTGGTTCTCAGAAAACATGGATTTTTATGGTGTTTTTCAAACATAACTTGTCATGCCAGCGTGCTAGATGACAAAAATATATAATTAGGCAATCCTGAAAGACTGCCCTGACTGTAGCATCATGGGTAAATAATTCCTAAAATGATATGCTTATACTTTTATGAGACACAAATGATGAATTATTCATTATAGGATGTAAATAAAGCTAAGACTGTACCTCAGTTGTAGAACACTTGCCCAGCTTATGCAAGGGACCAACTTTGATACCAGCACTGACAAAAAAAAAGAAAAAAATCAATCATAATACTTAAGATGAAAATAAGGACGTGTTAAGAAAAGTAAAGTCTTGCAGGTGACAAAGTATTAAAGATGATGTGTTTGTTGCTCTTTTGTGGGGAATCATTGTGTGAGTAAATGAGGATGTCATCACTGATCATTTCTGTCAATACCTCCTTAGCCCTGAATCAGCTGCTTCTCTGTCTAGTGGGATTGACTATCATGATTCTCTATAACGTATAAGCCTAGTGCATTTGTTTTCTCATTAAATGTTTTGGTACATGTTATTTGTGATCTAAAGTTCAGGCATGACCTGAGACTTCTCATTGTGTTGAATCACAGGTGTCTGCAGTGTGTCCATTCACTATCATTAGAGAATTGTAAAATACCTTCTAAATACGGATATACTTTGTGGCATAGACTGAGAAATGCAAAGCAGACCCCCTCAATCCCTGGCTGGAGTCCTCCAGGATCATGGTCACCTGCAGACTGCTATCCAAAAAAGTCACCAGATACTTATAATCATCCAAAATTGAACCAAGAGGACATCAGTCACCTGAATAGATCTATAACACAAAATGAAATTGAAGCAGCAATCAAGAGTCTCCCCAAAAGAAAAGTCCAGAACCTGATGGATTCTCTGTGAATTCTATCAGACCTTTAAAGAGGAAATGATACCAACCCTCCTTAAGCTGTTCCACAAAATAGAAAGGGAAGGAAAACTGCCTAACACATTTTATGAAGCCAGTATTACACTTATCCCAAAAAACATGAGATTATGCCCTTTCAATTAAATTAGGACATTTCTCAAAATGATCAGCCCTGTCTGTCGCTCTGATTTTTGCATCAGTGTTCATTAAATTGATCTTGGTTAGAGTAGTTTGACTTCCTGAATTCCCATGGTGTTTGTTGTTATCTCTCCTTTTCAGGTTTGCCAGGGGTCTATTGATCTAAGTGTCCCCTAAAAAAATCAAGAGATGACTTGGTTGAGAACCGTGTCTCAAGCCTGTAATTCTAGCTACTTGGAAGGTGTGGATAGGGACAGTCATGGTTCAAGGGCCGGGCCGCGCCCCACCGGGCCCCTGAAGCCCTCATTGTCCCACTGCCCTAAGGTATGGATGTGGACAGAACATCCTGCCTCAGCCTCCCAAGGGCTGGGATTACAGGTGTGCACCATCATGGCTGGCTTTGTGTTCCTACATATTTTTTTTTTTTGCTTAATGAAAGCAGTGTACCTATTTGTATATTTAATATAGGCTAAATAGATCTATATGTGTTTGTAGATATTACCTAAATTTATTTATAATAGACTATTGAATAAGATTCTAGAATTGATTCCAGATACAACAGTATGTACTAAAAAGGGAAATGGATTAAACTCACCAATGAAAAACTACACTCCTAGATTGTTACAATTTAAAAGAACTGGTTTAGGACACCCATGCCTATCCTCAATTTATTAAGAGTCTATTCCAGGCCCACTGTTAGGCATATTATGTGCAAAATCTTATGTAAGCCTGATAACAACCCTGTTCTTAGGAATTCCATTTTAGAAAGACAAAGTGAAGAGTCAAGACCAGGCACCAGTGGCTCACACCTGCAATCCTAGCTACTCAGGAGGCAGAGATCAGGAGGATCATGGTTCAAAGGCAGCCCAGGCAAATAGTTCAGGAGACCCTACCTTGAAAAAAAATGCAAAAAAAAGGACTGGCAGAGTGGCACAAGTGGTAGAACACCTGCCTAGGAAGCATGAGGCCCTGAGTTCAAACCCCAGTATCACCAAAATAAATAAGTATTGTCTATGAGAAGATGTGTGTAGGTTCTATGCAAATACTATACCTTTTTGTGTAAAAGACTTGAGCATATGCATATAGCATATATACTATATTTATATATTAATTCAGATGGTCATCTCTCAGTATCCATGAGTGATTTGTTGCAGGACTTCTCACAAACACTAGGCTCTTGATGCCCATATCCCTTATACAGTATTCACACAGAAACTGTGCACACCCTCCCACAGTCTTTGAATCATGTCTAGATGACTTAGGATACCTAATCCAATATAAATGCTACGTGGAGAGTCGTCATACTGTATTGTTTAGGGAACTATGACAAGGAAACTGTTTACATGTTTACACAGATGCCAGTCTTTTCAGATGTTTTCAGTCTGCAGTTGGTTGAATGTGAGGATGTGGAACCCATGCATAAATGGTTCACTGTATTTGTTTATATTTATGTCTTCCCTCAAACTGTAAATGTAGACTGGGGATCTTGTCTAATTAGTTCAATTTTATATCTCTGATTATACCTGGAAAAATATCCGGGGCACACTAGGTGCTCAATGAATGTTTGTCAAGTGAATACAGCATGGCACACACTAGGCACTCAATAAAATGATTATTAAATGAATACGGTTTGTCATCCTTTGTCTTATTGATATTTAGTGCTAGAGCCAGGTTGCCTTGTGCATTATAAGATGTTGAACAGCCTTTGACCTGCTCGATATGGTGCCACATCTATTCCTTTCTCAGTTGTAAAAACCAAAGAGGACTCCAGAAACTTCAAATGTACCCCAGGGAACCCAGTTACTCCTGGATAAGAACCACTCTATACACGAATGAGGCAAGTATATCTCAAACCATAGGAGTCCTCCCTCTTTTGGTGCCCTTAGTACTTGGTCCAAGTGATGTGTAATTGTACTTGTAAGCTTGACTGGGTCATGGGATTCTCAATTATCTGACTAAACATTTCTAGGTGTGTTTGTGAGGGAGTTGCTGGAAAACACCAGCATCTGAATTAGTGCAGTGAGTACACAGCCCTCTCCAATATGAGTGGACATCTAACATGTTGAGTGACTTAGAATTTTTCAAAGGTAGGATTCATGCTCCCCCTCCCTGTCTGCACAAGCTGGAACTCTGACCTTCTCCCTGAAACCCCTGCTGCTCAGGACAGATTGGAACCTACACCAGCATGGTCCAGGCTTTTGGGCATTTGAACTACACCACTGATTTTTCTGGGTCTCCAGTGTGAAGATGGCATTGGGTGGAACTTTGCATCATCCAAGATTGCATGAACCAATGCTTATAACAAACATATGCCTAATGTCTACCTGTCTTCTATTCGTATCTTACTGGTCCTGTGTCTCTAGAGAACCACAGCTAATACTATCCATATCGTGGTTGGAGCCCCAGTATTTCTCTGTGTCATTTCACTAAGCCTCGTGGGAATATCTCAAAGGCAAAGAAGAGCAAAGGATCCCTCTCTACATTCCCCAAATAAGCAATAGAGGCCACAATTATTAATTTTATATTAAAAATGTGGCATTTACTGAGTGCTTTCTGTGTCCCAGGCACTGTCAATTGCCCTATATAGTAGGTGCTATTTAATTCTGAGAACCATCCTAAAAGGTGTATACATTATAATTAAACCCATTTTCATGATGGGAAACTGAGGCTAGGCAATAAGATGCAGTTTACAAAAGGTCATTTGCTTTGTCACTGTGCTCATTGCACAGTCCTATCCATAAGTCAGCCCTTCTCTATATCTTGAGTGTCACTTCCTGTGGAGCTGTGGCCATGATGACGAATCATGGGGAACATTCATGGATGCTGTAGCCATAGAGAGGAGTAGTCCTGGATTGTGGGAAGGAAGGTCTGAGCATGACCCTGAGCTGGAGAAGCACTTCTCCCAGTAGTGCCCCTTGCTGGACCACAGGGCTTCTGCTGATGTCCCAGGGCTCTGTCTCACTGAATACCAAAATGGACAAAGTAAAAGCTGTTGACTTCAACTAAGCATTTCCCCATCTGACACCTCTGATTCCAACCCCATCAGGTGGGGTTGGAGGTGTGGCTCAAGAGGTAGAATATCTGCTTAGGATGCACAAAGCCCTGGGCTAAAACCCCAGCATCAGCGACTGCCCCCCATTACCAAACTCATCAAGCAAATTTGACATGAAGGCATCCTAAGTACTATTTATTGAAAGTGTGTGTGTGTCAGACACCGCTGTGCAGATCATAAACACGGTTTCACTGCTACATTCTTACAGGGCAGGTTTAGAAGGGGGATGTGACCTGCCTAAGGACACACGGCAATAGTTAAGAAGCCCAAATTCCACACCTTTGCTTTAACGGCATTAACAAACTTGCTCAGGCTCCCAAGTGCACCCGGCGGCGCGGGTGTATAATGGTTCCAATTCTGTTGCATCCTTGAGTTCCCTGTAAATTCTGGTTTTCAGTACCTTGTCAGATGTATAACTGGAAAAAATTTTCTCCTACTGTACAGTCTCTTCAGTCTAGTCACTGTTTCATTTGCTTTACAGAAACTTTTTTGGTTCATGTAGTCCAATTTGTCAACCATTTCTCTTAATTTCTGAGCTATTGAGTTCTATTCAGGAAGTCATTGCCTATGCCTTTAGGTTCAAATATTTTCCTTCTTTCCTATGGATGTTTCAAAATTTTAGGTCTCACATTAAGGCTTTTGATTCACTTTGAATTAATATTAGTACAGTATGAAAGACTGGGATCTAGTTTCAGTTTTCTATATGTGGATATCCAGTTTCACCAGCATCATTTTTAAGGGGCTCTCTTTTCTTCAGTGTATGCTTTTGTCCACTTTGTCAAAAATCAGGTGGGCACAGCTGCGTAAATTTATGTCTCATTTTTCTGTTCTGTTCCATTGGTCTTTGTGTCTATTGTGTCAGTATCATGTTGTATTTATTTTTATGGCTATGTCGTATAGTTTGAAGTCAATTACAGTGATACCTCCAAAATTTCTCTTTTTTGCTCATAACTGCTTTGGCTAGTCAAGGTTCTTTTTTTTTTTGCCTCCATATGAACTTTAGGATTGTTTGTTCTATCTCTATGAATAATGCCATTGCAATTTTGAGGATGATTTTATTGAACAAACAGATTGATTATGGTAGTGTAGCCATTTTCACAATATTGGTTCTATTGATCTGTGAGTATAGAAATCTTTCCATCTTGTTTTCCTTCATTTCTTTCATCAGTGATTTATAATGATCATTGTACAAGTTTGTCACTTCCTGTGTTCAATTCATTCCTCTATATTTTATTTTTATGGCTACTTGTAATGATATTATTCTCCTGATTTCTTTCTCATTCTGTTCTTTGCTGATGTATAAAAAACTGCTGATTTTTATATACTGATTTTGTAGCCTTCCACTCACTCATTTTTTCTGACATTAAATATGTATCATTTTAATTGGTTAATTCTACACAAATTGTTTCCAAGCCTGCCATATTATGTTCATTGTGCTCATTTATTCTTTTTAAGAGGATCATAAAGGAATGAAAATAATATCTTCTTTCAGAGTCACATTTACTTCAACAATTTATTATTAATCTACATCTTTCAAGTGTAGTAGACCCTTATCTCCACTAACAATGAACTCCAAAATGTTCTAACACTGCATTTCATTCTATCTTCCCATTTGTCTTTGACAATGTTGTCAAAAGTGAAAAATCTAAGAAATTTTAGGTTAGAAGGCAATTTTGTGTGTGTAGAAATTAGCATATGTGTAAGTATGCTTTTATCCATGTGTGCACAAACACAGAAAACAGAAAAGATATGCCTGATGCCAATTAGATTTTGTTAACCAAAAATTGAGTGCCTTCTAAAAGCCCTGAATCTTAAATAAATTGCTTCATCCTCTGAGTTTGTGTTCAACCGCATATACAGTATATTATATAGATTCAATACAAATTAATTAGAACTAGAAAATAAGTAGCCTCTTTCTTTGAACTGATGAAGAGCCTGAGTTTGGAATAATAGAGAGGTCAGTGGCATTGCTTTCATGATATAAGGTTAAATTTGCAGCATGTACTTTAATTCTAAAACACTGCTTGTGCTTTTGAGATAGATAGGTTGTCCTCATTGGCTGTGTTACTGCAAATAAGACACTTACCCTTTCTGTGCCCTGTCAGTTCCATTTAACCAGGAGTATATGATTAGCAGCTACTATACAGAGTTGTTATGAAGATTAAAGTAAAGAGCTTCATGTATTTTACTTTATGCTAAATCTTTAACATACTGTGTGGCACATAGGCAATTAGTAAGCCAATCCTGGTTGTCCACACCTGTAATACTAGCTACTCAGGATGCTAAAATCAGGAGAATTATTGTTTCAGACCAACCCAGGCAAAAAGTTTGCAATACCCCATCTCACTGGAAAAAAAGCTGTGCCTGCTGGCATGCACCTGTCATTGCAGCAATGGCAGGAAGTATCAACAGGGAGATCACAGTCCAGGAAGGCTAGGGCAAAAAGTGAGACCCTATCTCCAAAGTAAGCACAGCAAAAAGGGCTGGTGGCATAGCTCAAGTGGTAGAGCACCTGCCTAACAAGTGAAGCCCACAGTTCAAACCCCAATACCACGTAGAAAAAAATTATAGATCATGCTGAATGGTGACAGTGGATATGATATTTTAACTGTGACAACAGGTGAAAGATTTCTGTAAGTGGAGTTAAAACTCTTATATTGAGTTTCCAAGTCAGAGTACTTAATGCAAGTGCTTCACACTTAAGTCATTTATTCCTTTGTTAAAATAATTTATTTTCTGATGATTGGATTTCAATATTGATATGTTCATTTTATACTAAATAACATCTAGTATGTATGCCTAATTCACTATGTTTTTTTTAGTCTTTATATCATCAAGGTTGAGTTAAGACCATGACTGGAACATAGTAAGTGGCCAGTAAGAAGATAAGAGAGAAGGAAGAAGAAGGGAGAGAGAAAGGTAGAGAGGAAGGAAAAGAGGGAGAGAGAAATGAAGAGCCAAATCTTTACCTATATTTCTTTAACTACTTTTAGATTTATAGAGTAAGAAATCCACCATCAATAGTCCTGCCTGTACTCCAAAGGTTTGGCAGATGCTAATAGCTCTTGTTTTACAGGATCTTAGACTGCTGAAGGTCTTGGGCCATCTTTTAAGGCTTGCTGTAAGATTGCTGCATTTCTGCTGAAATGTTCTGCACCTGACAGACACAAAGCTAAAACACTTCATCCTTATCTCTCTCTCTTTAGCTGTCAGCCTTTAATCTGGCAAACTTCACTGAAATCTTATCAGTGGCATACCCTTTGAGGTTAGTTTCCCTGGCTTAAGTAGCTGGGCTTTTCTGCTCTCTCAGAACAAGAAAATCTCCCTTGGCCTAACTGCTGTGCTTAAGTCTAAGAATAAAACTCTTCCTTCCACACTTAAAAACATTGGAAACAAAAATCTTAAAAGAGATTAGTATGGAAGTAAGTGTGAATGAGGGTATGGATAGAATTAAATATAGACATGGAAACAGACACAATATTGTTACTAATCCTGTGTGGGTTTTTTTTTAAATATATACAATCAAGGACTAGTTTGCTTGTCAGAAAATTTAGATACAACTTTGTTCCCTGGTATGTCATTCCAGTATACCTTTATTATTTCACTGCTGTATCATAGAAATTACATTCATAGAAAATAAAAATGAAGGTCATAGGGAAAGAGGAGATGTCTCATTGTCACACAGAAACATGCAGCAGATGACATGCCACCCTCAGGATTCTCTTTTTGTCCATGCTGCACCTTGCCAAGTATAACAGCATGTATTCAGTTGGTCTCAGGACTCAGAAAACTTGGGAATAAAATATTTCTAGAGCAAGTCAGCATTTCAGAGGTTCCTAGTGTATCAAAATCACTCATGCCATTTTAAAAATATGTGCCTATTTTGGTCTTACCCTGGTGGTTCTGATTTAGTAAATAGGAGGTGAAGTTGAGCCACAATGTATTTTAATTCTTACATGGGGTATTATGCAATGTCAGAGTGTATAAATATTAGAGCAGCCACATTCTCTAGATTGTGTAGAGAAGGATACAGCCACATCAATTTATGTTTGTAAGAATTTTATTGAGCACTCAGCACCTAGCTGATGATGATCTGTGCAGAACTTTGCACTGAAAGGTGTAGTGAGGACAATTTAGGGAATAGTCCAGAAACATTTGACAGAATTCAACTACAGACTGAAATGTATATATTAGCTTATGCACCTCACAATAAACTTGGGCCCAAGGGAATTTATAATTACAAGTTTTAAAGCTAAACTTTTTTCAACTTTAGGATTCAATTAGAATTTTCTTTCTGTGCTATATATTTCTTTCTCTCTCAAGTGGGAACTTTTTCCCACTTGCCTTTCAAATCAGTCTTCAGCCAAATCCCTTAGATGGGTCAGCCTGTTCGTTTCTCACCAATGGCCTCTAGTTCCCTTCTGATGTCAAAGGCATCTGGAATTTCTCTCTAAAACTTGCTGAAGGAAGTGTTTTCTGGGACCAAATGGACTTATTTTGGAGTATATCTTTGCACCGATTTCTCAGAAATAAATTCTGAAGACCAAAGATAAAACCCTCAAAGCCAAATTTGTATGCAAGGATTAGAATCATTTAGTAGATTATTCTGACTTTGAAAGAACCAAGAAGAAACAAAGCAGGCATGTTAGTTGCAGCCAAATGAACTGTACCATAGGGAGTACTCCTTAATAATTCTGAATTGGTGCACTTCCAGTGTTTGCTCTATAATCGTAAGAGGAGGAAAAGGGCAACTCTCAAATATTTGGCACAAAATTTCAACCATCTAGTGAGGGAAGCAAAGGCAGTTTTTTTCATTAGAACACACATAAATTCAATTTTGTTTTATGCGACTCTGTGTTTTGGAGAAAATTTAAATCTGTAGTATACCAAAATTATATACATATATATATATATATATATGCATATATTAATATATATGTATATAATTTTCATATAGTTGTATATCAGCAAAAACCTTTTGTTTCCATACTTAAGTTCTTTGCACTATTTTTTGTTTCTTCTGCTGTTATCAAAATTAGGTATTCATTATTCATGGAAGAAACACAGGAAAATGAAAGTGAAATGAGAACAAATATACTAGAGTAATTTCACCATACATATTTAAATAACCACAAAGCAATAGTTATTTTCAAACATACCTAAGAATGTTACATGAGGGAATGAGTTCCACTACCCATTCTTAACATTTGTATGTTATTACATGTTAAACATTCAAAAAATGCTTCCTTTCCATTGTTTCATCAGGTTTACTAAGTCATAAAGAAAGAAAAGTAAGAAAAGTGGCTCATTTTACAAAAAGCATATTATGCAGTCAAAATCTCCTGATTCTATGCTTTCTATCCTAAACACAACATTAAACTGCTGCAATATAATCAGAAAAACATGTTGCAAATGTGAGAGTGTTCATTTAAAACTACATACCTACAGTTTTCAAAGATGAAGCACACTTCCTATCAGTGGGATTGCCTGAGTTGGTTTAGGAAGTTATGGCTGCTGACTCTTCAAAGAAACTCAGATGCCTTATAGATGAAACAAAGTCCTTTCTATTTATCAGGATTATTAATGTTTTGTGAAAAGTCCCACTCCATGACTTTCTGATTTTTTTCTTCTACTTCAAAGCATTTCATGTGTTTTATTTTAACAATAAGTTGATTAAAGCAAACAAACATAAAAATTAAGTTACACCTTGCTTTATTTCAATTATTTATGTCATTTCATTTCAAAATGATGAGTTTTTGGCTATTTCCACTTGGTATAATGACTGGGCAATTTTTTTCTTTATTGTTTTGATGGGAGAGGGTACATTGTGGCATTTACATGTTCTTACTACATATCAAAGGCAATTTTTTGTTACAATTTATTATTATGGAACATATTGTTTTTCCAATTATGTACTATTATCCTAATCAAACACAATATTTACCAAAATAACTGTATGATACAGTTAATTCAACAAGCTTGTGTGCTCAAACCCTTCATATTCTAAAGAAAGAACTGTACCTATACTGTCTCCTGGGAAAAAACTCTGAGTCTTGAGATATTTTGATTCCAAATTATATCTTTGGTACCTGAGACCTTGAGCTATGCCAAGTAGTTCAATGTTATGATGCATTTTATCCTGCATATTTTTTTCTATGCCTATGTCTGTTGCCATTATGTATCAGCTTGACCATTGCAGGAAGAAACCTATCAATTAAGGTCAGTTATACAAGAGCTCCACACTTTTGTGAGTGAACCACAATAAAAACCATGGGCATCACAGCATAAGTGATTGGCAGGTTGGCAACACTGCAGATAGGTTGTCTCAATCTTTTCTAAGAAAACATTATAAATATTGTTCACATAACTCTGAGGGGAGGCCACACAGAAAACATGTGCCTTGTTTCTCCTAGACTTTGTCCTATATGTCTTTCTCTTTTAGCCTCCAACTGTTAATTGTAATGAATGCTAACAAAGAATAAAACAACCTCTCTGAATTTTTCTTGTGAATTATCCAGAATGAGTGTAGTCTTGAGGTCCCAAATGCAACATCTAAATTCAACAAAATATTTTGAACATTATTTAACTTTTTAAAAACTATCCTTGTTTTCATCATATTTCTTGTGGAAAAATATCACTAATCTACTGAAATTTCCTACCTTGAAAATGATATATCAATAATGATTAGATGTTAATTTCAATAAGTCTCTCTTTATTAATTTACATATTTAAATCAATAAAATAGAAAATCTACTTAGTGAATTTTATTTAGAGAATTTTATTTCTTTTTTAACTTTTTTCTTTATACTTTTTTCCTTTATTCTTATTATAACGATATTTAGTAGACAACAGGATCCTGAACTGACATGACTCTAGTGTTAACAGATAGCATCTGCTAGCAATTTATATAATGGATAAATGAAAGAATGCCACACTTGTATGTTCTATTATTCAGTATGATTCAGTTTCTAAGTTGCAGCCTTAACTAGAAAAATGACTGGCTTTGTGTCACATAGGTAAGTTGAGGCCAGGTCAAGAATGGAATCTTATGATTGTGTGGAGTTGTTTTTACTATAATAAACTATTGCTCCATAGTTACAGTTACAACGCAGGCTAAAACAAAGCATAATCACATGAAGGATGCATCACATTAGATGATTTAGCAACCAGGAAAAGAACTCTGACTCAAACCATATGAAATAAGAGTCCATAGGTGATCTCATATAGTAGGTCCAGCTGTTGAGAAAGAATCTTGGAAGCTCAGTTAGGAGGTCATCAGTTGACCTAAAGTCAAGCTTCTTCTATCTGAGTTTTTTTCTTCCTTATGCGTCTCCAATTGTTAGGCTGCCAGAGCCCACCCTCCTCCTCTTGGGGTCTCACAATAGAGACTACATAGAGAAAATCCAAATGTGAGAAGGTCTAGGAGTCACACTACTTCCATCTCTGCTTCCTGTCTTAGACAGCAGCATATATACCCATTCCTAAAGGATCCCAAGAGTGGGATGAGATTATCAATAAATATCACAGCTGGTATGAATTGAAAGGAAGTTGAAGAACAATTACATATTCCTGAACAGTGGCTCAATAACCGTGGGCCATCCATGTTTCTCATCATGTGTATTCAAATATTAGTGATAATTATCCCATTAGGTATCAACCTTCCTTATGGGGAAGAAACTGTGCTGCAAATTATTCTCTCATTGCAAAAACAGTATCAGAGAATTGACAGTCAAAATATGTCCATTACAAAAAGATTGCTTTCTAACTTTGACTCTTGCAATCTTTTTGTAAAGCTCAGATCTGTTGCTACAGATTAAGCTCTAAGCCTGCCCTAGCATTATAGCATTAACTTGCATTCTATGTTGCTTATGTTCTGAAGTCAGTCTGTGAGTCCATCTTGAGTAGATGTTTCTTGTCAGGCTTTCTGAAAAATGAGGAGCTGGAGGGGATCCCATCGATTTGCCAACTGTGTCACAGTCCATTTAAGGCAGAAAAGCACATGCTCTTGGCAAGGGCAATGACAAATGGATATGTACAGAATAAGGAGCATGAAGGCACATACAGCATGATATGGAAATCAAAGTAAAATCTAAGATAGCAAATGACAATACAATATGAATGTGAATACAACATGCAACGCAAGTGAAAACAGGTGACTGCAAGACACCGAACATCGCAGAATTTATGCAATTTTATACAAATTTAGTATCATTGTTAATTGAAAACCCAAAAAATGAACTATTTGTTATATAATATCTAGACCAAACTGCATAATGGTGAATAGAATATTCTGAATTAAAATTATATTTCTTGAGTTTCTGTTTTCTAACCTAAGAGATATGCATATGTGTTTACAATATGAACATATGATATAGACAAAAGTTCACTATGTTTGTATATTATATTATTCCTCATACAATTATATTAATAAAACCAACAGATACTAAAGAGATGCACAATTTGCAGTTAGAAATTTGCTCACATGCAAGAAGTAGATAGTTATGAATGTACTGTTCACAGCTCTGTGCAGCATATCCTGGATTGTTATGGCAGGAGAAACCCCCAAGGAACAATGGAAAAGAGAAAACTTTTCATATTCCTTTAATCACAATGAAGTTCTAGTAATGCTAGTTACTCTATAAGTAGTTTGAACATTTATGCTTTTCACTTTTAATCAAAGAAAGTGTGACTTCTCATATTTAATTTCAATGCACAGTATTCTACAATATGTTTTCAGTAACTATCCGATTCAGTTCTATATAACTTAAAAAGCTTCAATTATCTGAAATAAAGTCAATTACAATGGACACTTACAAAGTGACAATAAAGAATATCTAATTGTCTTTGTTCTCAATCTTGTCTTTTAGAAATCCACAATACATATGACTCATAGGTTTCTTTTATATCCATTAACTTTCCAGGTTGTTTATGTGTAATAAAGTAATTTTTTGGTAATTAAAGTTTTATGTTTTACAAGATAAAGTACGTGGTGATCTGAAAGTTGAGTTTGAACTACTTAAGAATTAGTGGAAAGGGTATTTTCATATTTCATTACAGTCTTTGAGAAGAATTTTATATAAATGATGGTGTTTCAAATATCTCACAGAAATGTGACAGTAAGAAATGACATTCGAGCAAGCACACATTTACAGCTATTATAGTCAGTCTCAGGGTTCTTTATTATCCCTGAGTCTCCCCATGTAGTCTATATTGCACCCATTCTGCCCCTGTTCATGTCCCTGCTACTATGCTAGCACTCTCAGTAAATGTACTGTCAATGTAAGGAATTTAGGTATGTCTAAATTTCTGCAGCCATGAACCAGTATGTGTAACTGGGGCCTCTGAGGAGAAGAGACAGCCCAGAGCCATCAACAAGAGACAAGGGAGACACACTGCTGCTTAGACAAAATTTTACTTCCATTTTACTTTACTTTTTCATCTAGCTTCTATCGTTTAACTTATCATTGAAAGCAAATGATAAGTGAATATGTAGGTATAGTTGTAAATAAACTTATAGGATGAAAGAAATTTAGTTAGTGCTTCATTATGCACTTTACAAAATTATTATATGGGTTAAGAAATTAAGATCATATTCCATACAAGCTGTCATTAAGACATTGGAAATTACCATCTATTGTAATGGTATTTTTCAATATATTTATAATTGTAGTTCAGGATTGGCTACTAATGCATACTGGCTAGGAACAAACAACTGAACTAGAATTAAATTTCACCATAGATGTTAGGTAATTATGTAGATAAATGATAATCTATTTTTATTGTTTTTTTAAATTTCTTTTATTCATATGTGCCTACAATGTTTGGATCATTTCTCCCTCCTTCCCCCTACCCCTTCCTTCTCCCCTACTACCCCCTCACTACCAGGCATAAACTATGTTGCCCTTATCTCTAATTTTGTTGAAGAGAGAATATAAGCAATAATAGGAAGGACAAAGGGTTTTTGCTTGTTGAGATAAGGATAGCTATACAGAGAGTTTACTAGCATTGCTTTCCTGTACATATGTGTTAAATCTAAATTAATTCTTCTCAAACTAACCTTTTCTCTAGTTCCTGGTCACCTTCTCCTATTGGCCTCTGTCTCTTTAAAGTTTCTGCATTAGTTCCTTTGCATTGAGGACATCAAATGCTATCTTGTTTTTTGGGGGTTCTTGCCTATCCTCATACCTCCCTTGTGTGCTCTCACCTCATCA
The DNA here is from genome assembly GCF_047511655.1 of Castor canadensis. Classification (NCBI taxonomy): domain Eukaryota; kingdom Metazoa; phylum Chordata; class Mammalia; order Rodentia; family Castoridae; genus Castor; species Castor canadensis. The sequence goes on from NC_133399.1 coordinate 15,315,334, forward strand.
TGTGATCAAAGTCCAATCTCCTTGTTGTGTTTGCCCTTGATCTAAAGTCTACATAAGAGGGAGAACGTATGATTTTTGGTCTTCCAGGCCTGGCTAACCTTGCTCAGGATGATGTTGTCCAGTTCCATCCATTTGCCTGCAAATGATAAGATTTCATTCTTCTTTGTGGCTGAGTAGTATTCCATTGTGTATAAATATCACATTTTCTTTATCCATTCATCAATAGTGGGACATCTTGGCTGTTCCCATAACTTGGCTATTGTGAATAGTGCTGCAAGTGCCTTTGGAGTAACCTGTGTCACTTTCTTTTGGATATATCCCCAAGAATGGTAGATAATCTATATTTAAATGCAGATGACAATAAAAGGTAACTGAATTAATGACGGGTCTGAAAGAGACTGTTATTTAAAAAACAAAACATGCTTTTATTATCACTAAATGTGCTTGCTAATGTTGCCTATTCTCAATTAAGAAAATAACAAATGAACTATGTGCCAGAAGGAACCTGGCTAATTTAATTGGATATCACAGGAAAATTGGATATTACAAAATGATTGCTAAAATATTTAAAACAAACAAAAATAACAGTTTCTCATATATTTAATTTGTTAACTAGGGAGCTATGTGATGACTAGTAATGATTTTATTAGAAAATATATTTTAAATATACTGTCTTGCTCTTGTTCTTGGTTTTTACCATAAAATCCAGTTACCAGATTTGTGTTAGTCTTTGATTTACTACACACTATAGTAAGTTGTTATTGAAATGAGTTCTTATGCATATTATTTTCACCAATTGCTCATTTAATAAAGGAACATATATATTTGAAAGGAGCTAAGATAAGGGAGAAGAAAATAAATTTAACGTTCTTCTACCTCATGTTTTTTTCCTGTTCTTGCCTCTTAGCCACATTCAATTCACAGTGTCATTTCACGCTTATCTTCCTGAGTCTCAATAAAAATGAGGCATGTTTAACCATAAAAAAATCTGTATTCAGATATTCAATCTCTCTTATTTTTCCTCCTTTCCTTACTTCTATTTTTTCTCCATAAATTTGCATTATTTCAGCAGGAAGCCATGCACATGAGCATGTGTGGGTGTGTGTCTGAGTGTGTGTGTATATGTGAAAAAGATGGGCTAAAACGACAATTTTCAATACAATGTAAACAAAGCTCTTTAATGCCTACAAATTACTATTTAAAACTTCTATTATCTAAGGAGTTTTAAGATGGTGGCATTATAATCAGACCCAAACATCACTAGGATCTCTGGGGTGGGACTTGGAATATCTGGAAAGCAACTCTTGTCTGATGTGAATGACAGTGGGAAGGGAAAAAAATATAGTATCACACAGAAAGAACCATATTTTAAAAGCCAAGGTGAGTGGTTTGAGAAGTGGAATAGAAGGAAAGAAATTCTGCTCCAGTGGGTCAAGTGCCCATGATGTAATGGAATATGCACAGCTGCAGAAGGTGAGGACTAAGGTGAAAAAGGAAGAAGGAACCAATGAAAGCTTCAGAAAGCAGACACTGTGCCTGCAGTTGTGGAAAGACAGGCTCTTATTCAAAACAAAATAAGGAAAATTCAAAGAATCTTGGAGAGCAGAGCAAGGAAAATAATTCAGTGAGTAGCCTGGACAGTAGCTGAGTGGCCAGAGCAAGCAACCACATACAAAAGAATGAGAGACCAAGAAAACACAATTAAAAGTGGACTCAGTAATAAGCAGCTCTGCAGTGTAAGAATCTGCATATTGCAGAAACACCAGAAAATTCTCTCTTCTTTCCAGCACAGCACACTACAGGGGACACATTGTGTAAAAACCTTGCGCTAGCAGCATCAGGGGGCAGGAATTCTCCTATCATCTGGTCTCTAGGAACTCAAAGAAAAGATTCAGTGGGAGACAGTTCAATGAGTGTTGGCAGGGAGAGCCTATTTAGCTAGAGAGGAAGGCCTGCATCAAAAACATGCAGAACTTCATATGGCTGAATGGCTGGTCAAAAGGAAGTGGGGAAGTCATTTTAAATCTGGGCAGAGCACTGGGAGGCACAGCATTGAAGACAGACCAGCAGAGTGTTCCATAGCTTTGGGACATCTCTGGCCCTCCCTTTGAAACACACACTGTGGTGCTGGGTAAACACAAAGAAAAATAGATAACACCTAAACAGCAAGCCCACTGCCCTCACCAGCAAGAGAAAACCTAGTAGGCACTGATGCATGATCACACTATGGCCCACAAGACGGGCTCCCTTCTAGGAATGGAAACTTAGGCTCTTTTCTCTTTATTTAAATATTTCTTTCCACTCCCCCACTTCTTCTATTGCTTGTTTTTCTGTAGAGACTTTTAAAACCAGAGTGATAGTTTAAATATTCATATAAAAATCTTATTTTTTTTATAGTTTATTTTTCTCTCTTTCTTACTTTCAGACTTCCCTTGCATGACTTTTCCATTCAATATATGATTTCTTTGACCTGTATGTCATTCTGTGTTTTTCTTCTTTCCTTTTTCTTTCACATTTTTGTATTGTATTGATTTGTTCTTCTTTCAAGAGAGAGTATCTTCACATGGCCCAGTTAACGTGAGGTTCTGTGGTCTCCCTGCCATAACTATTTAAGTGCTAGGATTAGAATTTGAGTCATAACACTCAACTTCAAATATTTAAGCCTCAATAATATGTTATTCCTGCCTTCTTTCTTTTCTGATTTCTATTCGATTGGTTTTCTCTCTCTTACCTATTCTTCTTTCTATATTCCCCTCTTACAATTCTTTTTTTATCATAATTTTTGTTTTGTTGCTTGCTTGCTCAATATTATTATTATTATGATCTTCTCTTTCTCACTTTACTATTAGCTAGATCTTCTTTATTCTCTTCATCTTTCTAGGTCCCCATTGTATTTCTCCATTTTGTCCTTCCATTTTTTTTCTCTGCATTTCCTATACTGAATTTCTTATTCCTCTTATTCTCTATCCATTCCCACCCTTAGTAACTAGTATCATCTTATCTCCCATGTTATTAGCATTGTTTCTTCATTTGTATAAGGTTATTGGAGTTGAAATGTTAAGTGTATTTAATAAAGTTACATTTCAATTCCATATTGGGTGTGTCTATCATTAGAGTTGCTTCTGCAGCAGTATTCCCATCTCTGAGTGGTGCTATAATGGGTAATCTCTGGTGGCTTGAGCTTATTGGAAAATACCTATTGCTGAGCTGTGTCTCAATTGCAGTGGTGAAAAACTAAACCTTGACCCTGGCACAGCACAGTCCTGCCTTATTGTAAATATTTTAACCAAAGAGTATAGAAGATTCAAACCTGGAATCAAGAGTTTGGCCACAGATGTGCAATTCTCAGTGCTCAAATACTGGAAATATGGGAAAAAAAAGGCAACAGGACTCATCCAAAATTCAACAATTCCAAACCAATAGATTCTAATAATACTAAACTAGATGAAATCCCAGACCAATAATTCAAAGGAATTATTACAAGAATGGCCAACAAAATTAAGGAAGACACAAATAAATATCTAAATGGATTCAAAGGTAATACATATAAACTGTTGAATGAAATAAGGAAGATAAGGATATCAAAGAAGAATTCAATAAAAAGATTTAACTCAAATTAAGATCTTGGAAATTAAAAACTCAGTAAGTCATAGAAACTGGGTTACAAGCCTCATCAATAGAGTACATAAAGCAGAAGACAGAATATCAAGACCTGAAGACAAGGTAAATAGGTTAGAGCATTCAGACAATAATTAAGACAAAAATAAGAAAGTATGAGCAGCATATACAAAAATCTGTGGCACCATTAAATACGAAACCTGTGAGGATAGAAGAAGTCAAGGAGGTGCAATCCAAAAGTATAATAAAAACATACTCAACCAAATAATAGAAGAATATTTCCCAAATCTTGGAGAAGAAATACAAATATGAAAGGAAAAAAGTAAATTATGTTTGTTTTCTGATGTTATAAAAAGACCCAAAAGTCTCTTTGATCTAATATAAACTTTCAATAAAACAAGAGAATACACAATCAAAATGAAATATAAGCAGCTTCTCTACATACCAACAAAGAACTTGCTACAAAATAAGTTCAAAAACCAATCACAGAAGTTCAGAAAATCTAAAAAAAGAAAGCCTAGGAATAAGCTTAATGTATGGTCTGGGAACCGTGATTCATGCTTGTAATCTCATCTCTTTGGGAGGTAGAGATTGGGTGAAATGCAATAGTTAGTGAGACTTCATCTCAATCCATAAGCCAGACATTGTGGCAGTCATGATGGCTTACTCCTTTGGTTATAGCTAGTACAAGACCATAGTTTGGTGGTCCAGACCAGCCCTGGGCAAAAGGGGAAAAATGAAAAACACAGAAAGGTCCAGGGGAATGACTCAAATAGTACAGCACCTGTCTAACATGTGCATGGCCCTGAATTAAAATCCAATTCCACAAAAAAAAGTTACAGACCTTGTTATGAAGCTATAAAACCCTGAAGAAAGAAATTGTAGAAGACATAGAAGATGGACAACCCTCTCCTGTTCATGAGTAGGCAGAATAAATGTTGAGAAAGTGATCATTATACAAAAAGCCTTACAAAATTTCAGTGTTATCCTACCAAAAGCAATGTAATTTTCCACAGAAATAGAAAAGAAACTATTCTAAAATTCATATACAACCACAAACGACCTAGATAACAAAAGAAATCCTGAGAAAAAGAACAATGTCAGAGGTTTCACCTGACTTCAAAATATAGTATAAATCCATAGTAACAAAACAGCATGATATTTAACTAACTAACTAAATAAAACAGATACCTAGACTAACTGAATAGACTAACTGAATTTCTTGGTCCTCTAGGACCAAGAAATAAACCCACACAGCTATAGCCATCTCATTTCCACAAAGATGCTTAAAGACATGTGTTGCAGAATAGACAGCATCTTCATCAAATGGTACTAGGAAAACTGAATATTCATTCATGGAAGACTGAAAATAGATCTCTAGCTCTCACCCTGTAAAACAATCAATTTAAACTGAATCAAAGACTTTAAAGTAAACTTGAAATTTTGAAACTACTAGAGGAAAACACGTGACTATAAAAGAATAGCCAGTGAATCTCTAAATAGAACTGATTGCTGAAGCAACAAGAACAAACAATTGAAGAATGGGATTCTATCAAATTACAAATCTTTTGCACAATAAAAGAAACAATCAACAGAGTGAAAAGACACCTAGAGAATGGGAGAAAATCTTTGTGAGATATCTATTCAGCAAGAGATTACTATCTTGAAATCTAAAGAACTAAAACAATTAAAAGCCAAAATCACAAATAACACAATTGATAAATGGACAATAGAATTGAATAGATATTTATCAAAGGAGGAAGTCCAAATGGCCAATAAATACTTGAAAAAAATGTTCAAAATCCTTAGCCAACATGGAAATGCAAATTAAAACAGCATGGAGATTCGACCTCACCCTAGTCTTAATGGCTATTTTCACAAAAAGAAAAGCAGCAAGTTCTGCTGAGAATGCAGGGAAAGAGGAAGTCTTACCACTGCTGGTGGGAATGAAAGCTGGTCCAACCAACATGGAAACCTGTATGGAGGTTTCTCAAAATACAAAAAATAGAACTTGCATGTGATCTAGCTACACTGCTTCTGGGTATATACCTAAAAGAATCAAAATCAGCTGCCTGAGAGTTGCATGTATGACATGTTTGTCATGGCACTATTCACAGCAGTGCTACAGAATCAGACTAGGTAACCACAATAGATGAATGGGTAAAGAAAAATTACAGAGAGATTACAGGAACTGTATTGAATTGAGGATCCTGTTAACAGAAATAAGCTAGGCACACTAAGTCAAATATCCTGTTTTCTCTTACTTGCAGAATTAAAAAAAAAAAAGAACAACCAAGTTCATTGAAATAAAACAGAGGCTATTTAGGAAGTGAAAGAGGAATTGAAAAGTGGTTGGGTGGAGTGGAGATAAGAAAGAGTAAGAACGGATGAAGATGATCAAATTATAGTATATGCATGTATGGTGACATCACAAGAAAACCTCATTTTGTATAATTAATATACATACTAATAAGAATTCCACTATTTAAAATAAAATTTTTAAGTGATTAACTTTGATTACAGAGCATAGAAGTCACATCTCATCAATTTCTTCATTATGATTGTAACAAAAACAAATGTATTTGTCAGAAATGGGAAGATTTAGTGGAAATAAATGGCATTTACTCTGATGTTTAAGGCAAGCTATGGTCAGTAAGCAATCACGCTTGTATCTTGAGCCTTTCTAGGTGAGAAGACTCTACACCACTTGTAGCAGAGGCTGAGTTAACTTACCATCATACCGAAAACACCGCAGGCAGGGGTGGGACTGTACTCACAGCATGAATCTGCAAAGCCTTTTCCACCTTGTCACTGGAACCCTAGAGGAACTAATTTCAGACGTATTTATTCTTAATGTGCAATTCTACTCTTACTAAACTTATTAGCCGGCCTCCGGACTTCTCTGGGGCCAGCAGCCGCCCGACCAGGGTCCTGGGGCCACAGGCTCAGCCGACGACCATGGGCTCAGTGTCTAACCAGCAGTTTGCAGGTTGCTGGGCCAAGGCGGCAGAGAAGGCGCCCGAGGAGGCGCCGGTGGACGTGGCACGGGCTGCAGAAGAGCCGCAGCTGCTGCCCGGTGCCGGCATCTGTAAGTGGTTCAATGTGGGCATGGGGTTCGGCTTCTTGTCCGTGACCGCCCGCGCTGGGGTCGCGCTCTGCCCTCCCGTAGACGTCTTTGAGTACCAGAGTAAGCTGCACATGGAGGGCTTCCGGAGCCTGAATGAGGGTTACGCAGTGGAGTTCACCTTGAAGAAGTCTGCCAAAGGCCTGGAGTCCATCCGTGTCACTGGCCCTGGTGGGGCTTTTAGTTTTGTTGATTTCTTCTTGATTTGTCATGCATAATTTCATTGGTGTCTTTGCCAATTATAGTTTTCCTGCTTTTTTTTTTTTTGGTGGGAGTGACTTTTGAACTTGGCTTTATGCTTCCAAGGCAGGTGCTCTACCTCTTGAGACACACCTCCAGTCCATTTTTCTCTGGTTATTTTGAGATGCAGTCTCTCGAACTGTTTGCACTGGGTGGCCTTGAACCTCGATCCTCCAGATCTCAAGCTCCCAAGTGGCTAGGATAGATTACAGGTGTAATCCACCAGCACCCTGCCTGTTTTCCTGTTTTTAATTTGGCTTTATCTTGCTCTTCTTTCTCAGTTTTTCTAAAGTAAAAGATCCATTTCTGTATTTAGAGCCCTCTGTATTTAGAGTTCTCTGTACTTACTCATTGCAGTGTCAGATGACTTCAGTTGATTCTGACTAATTTTCTGTCTCAACTGTCAATTCCTGGTGGTGGTCTGTTGCAGTCTCCAAGTATAATTGTGGATCTGTAATTTTGTTTTTGGTTCTGTATCTTTTTTGTCTCATGTAATTTGATGTTCTCTTTAGGGGAAGACAACATAATGTCTTAATGGATCCCTTTATCATTTGATCCCTGCATTCCTTTGTGATTTTCCTAACACTACTACTGCCTGTTTAGTGTGAAATTAATATAGTTATCTCAGCTTTCTTTTTGTGATAGAAATGTATCTCTCTTCATAGCGTTGCATTTAATCTGTCTTTGTCATTTTTATCTTTTTAAATATTTATATATTTTTTAACTGGTGCGTATAAATTAAATGCATCTATAATGTAAAATGATGCTGTTAACTATGTACTTATTGTGGAGGTGATAAATCGACTGAATTAATACATACATTACTACATCCTTATCATTTTGTGGTGAGAACATTTAAAATGTAATCTCTTAGTGACTTTCCAGAGTACAATTTATTGGTATTCACTAGTCACCATATTGTGTAATAGGTCTTTTGAACTTAGTCCTCCTATCCAACTGATATTTCACATCCTGTGATCATTCTCTCTCCAACTGACCCTTATGTCTGTATATTTCAAATGGTATTTCATGTAGCCAGCACAGATCTCATTTTCTTATGTACCCTGACACTCTTAATTACTGTGCTTAGCTAATTTACATTTAAATATTGTTGACATTGGATTAATATGTACCACACCGTCACTGTTTTCTACTTTTTTTTTAAGTAGGTATGTTCTTCACTTTGAGAACGTGGTAAGTGTTATTGTAGTTGACAGTTGTTTTTATCTCTCAAAGTAGCACCTACTCATTCTAAAGCAATTCATGAGGTCCTACTACCTTGGCTTTCTTTCTCTTGTTTGGCATATGGGACTCTCTGGAAGTACTCTTTATATCCCCAGTTTTGGACTATTGCTTGCCTGTTGGCCTTAGTTGTTCTGGGTTTTTGTTTAATCTTCTCATCTGTTTCTGTGTTCTTATTTTATGATCCCATTTTCTTTGCTTCACTAGACTGTCTTGTATGTTTATTAAACTTAAAAATGTTAAGGGATTTCCCAGTGTTAACAGTACCATTGCAGCCAATGTAAACGCAGTTTACAATAACACTGCACTGTTTTCACAGGCCTTGCAGGTACCTTGTAATGTTTCCAGCTCCTCCCCATCCCATATACAATCACTGTCATTTACTTTTCTTAGTCCTTACAACCAGCCAGTATATTATCGATAGTAACAATATGAACAAACATATTATTGTGAATACAGGAAGTAAGAACCAAAGCATTTATTGTGGCCATTTAATTCTTGTCTAATATTCTGTTCTTTATGAGATCAGAGTTCTAACTTCTCTCAAAGAGACCTTTTACTAATTCTTACAATGTAGATATCCTGGTGACACCATCTCAATTTAATCCTGTTTTCTTTCTTTTCTTCAGGCTGCATAAAATCAATGGTAACCTCACCTAAGTTTATTCTTTGTCTTGTCATTGAGTAACTGGAGTGATGATTTCATTTAAATTCTTGTTTTGCACCTGTGTAATTTCTATATGGTTCTTCTCAGGGTTTTTATATTTTGAGTTTTTTGTTTCTGTTTTTGTTTTCTTGAGACAGAGGCTTGCTAAATAGTTGCAGGTGGCCTGTAACTCACTCTAGCCCATGCTAGTCTCAAAAAACTCAAAATCTCCTGCCTCAGGCTCCTGAATGCTGAAATTACAGATGTTTGCCATTATGCTTGGCTCCTTTTTTTTTCTTTTGGGCGGGACTAAGGCTTTACACTTCCAATACAGGTGGTATATTGCTTGAGCCATGCCTCCGGTCCATTTTGCTCTAGTTATTTTGATGGAGATGGGGGACTCATGAACTATTTTCCCAGGGTGGCCTGGAAAACCTCCCAACCTCAGCCTCCCAAGTAGCTAGGGTTACAGGTATGAGCCACTGGCACCCAGCATAGTATGCCTTGCTCCTTTTGAGAAGTTTCAATTCTTTATTGCTGTCATATTATTCATACAACCTTTTCCTGATTTCTTTTAATTCTTTCACCATGGTTGCCTTAATCTCTTTGAATATAGTCAAGATAGATGCTTGAAACTTTGTCCAGTGAGTATATTGTCTGTGGTTTCTCAAACTTGGTTTCTCTCAATTAATTTTTTTCGTTGCTGGGCTGTATTTCGCTCCTTCTCTGTAATTCTTTTTTGTTGTTGTTAATGTCAGTAAGTTGACATTTTATTATTTAGGCTAATGGGGTACCTGTGGAAATTAGATTCTTTCCTTTCCAGTGTTGTGGCAGGGATTTTAGACAGGGGTTAAAGTTTGGTTTTTTACTTGCTCCCAAACCTTTGGTTTTAGATGATTTTTCTTTTTCTTTTTTTTTGCAGTACTGGGATTCGAACTCAGAGTCTAATACTTGCTAGGCAGGTGCTCTACCACTTGAGCTACTCTGCCAGCCCACTTTTGGCTTTAGAAATCTCCATCTTGCCTACTCTGTGCAAAGTGCTGGGTTCACCTGCCAGTACCATTGAGAGGGAGAGGGGGAGAGAGAGTGAGAAAGACAAAAGAAACAAGAAAAGAAAGATCACCCAGTTGATTGGGATTTGGGGATATACTTTGTTTTTCTTCACGATTGAACTTATGAAAGCCACAATTTTCAAAGTGGCTTCTTTTCTGCCTACTTTCAGAAGCAGGACGTGACATTTCTCTGGTTGTTACTGCACAATCTGGTAGAGTTTCTGGAGATAAAAACTAATAACTTATAGGGCCTGCTAAACCTGGTCCCCTTTAGAGGTTTATGTCAAATTTTTCTTCTCAGAGATAATTGACATTTTCCTCCCCTTGTTCTGCTTATAGGTTCTGTCAGAATAAGCATTGCTTCTCTGTGTTTGCCTCTTTGTTCCTGATCTTGGTTCTGTATATCTACAAGAGTGAAGCTCTGCATTAGTTGAGTAATAAGCCTTTGCATGTCCTCCAGATTTTTTTTTGTGCCATATTGTCATCAGTGTCAACATGGAAACATATACACACCTCTGCAGATAACCAGAGGAAATTGCACTGTAAGCAGGATGTCGAGACATTGACTGCCTCCTGTGTATGTCTGTTCTCACTGACCTGCTCTCCTGCCAGATGGCCAGCCTGCAATGTGACCTATGCTTGCTAGGGGTCTGGGGATCTCATGCTGTAACTTGGGCTCTGTTGTTTATTGCTGCCCATCTGTGAATTACAACTTACTTTGCCATGCTACAGGGGACACAAGCATATAGAAATTAGGATATCCTTTCCCAAAATTAATTTTTGTTAAATTATCCAACATAGGGTATAATAACAAAAGAATAAAAAACAGGGCATAATAAGAAAAGAATAAAAAATTTGTTGTAAGATTTAGTAGTAATAACAATAATAATATTCTTGGAATTCTCATACCCCTCATACTTGTAGTTAAACCAAAACTCACGTAAGTACTCTGAAGATGGGTTTAAACTCTTACAGGCCCTCTTCCCACAGATGCCTGCTGCATTTACAAATCCCCTCATCTCTGCCCTTCACCACTGCTCCTGTCTTTATTGGTGTGATTGGGTAAGTGGCTACACCTGACTTGTTGGAACCCATGGAGTCAGGCCTCAGAACTCCAGGTCAGGCTCATTGAAAACACTATATTCCCTGAACTCAGCACACCTTTGTCTACCTCAGCCTTTGCAAAGCTATCACCTCTACATGGCAACCCCTCGTCCACCTGCCTCACCTGAATCATAAGTACATAAGCGTTAGACTTCATTTTAGGTATCACCTCTAGGTGCCTCTCTAAGCCCCTGATTGGTTCTTTGAATTATATGGAGCTCCTGAAGACCCCAGGGTTTCCCTACCACTTCTGATTTCTCTGTCATCCCTGGATGCAGCACAGCTTTCTAACCTGAACCCTGGGAAGCTGAGGGAGGAGAATGACATACTTCTCCATCATTGCTGGTTCTTGATAACTAGAATCTTCCCGTATCAAATGTCCTTGAATACACATATTTGTTGACTCATGAGAAGATACAAGAGGGCAAGACGAAGATGCTGTGAAGGTGTGAAGGGAGGGGTCGGGAGATTGATTAGGCTGATGGAAGAGGCAACATGTTACCTGGAGGAGTGAGAAGCACAAAAAGAAGTCTGCCAGCAATGTGTTAGTAGCAATCCTGACAGAGACAACAGTTAGGGCAAAGCCGTGGAGGTTAGCTGAGCATGGAGAGAGGGAAACCTTGAAATACAGACTGAGGACAGACCGTGGAGGGCCTGACAACCCACAGAGGATGATGGGCCTTCAAGCAGCAGGAGCCCAGGGAAAAGGCTGCGGCACATTGCTGACTGAAACAAGCTTGCAGTTGGAATGAGAGGCCAGTGGCCTTCCCTCAGCTAAGCTCCTCAGAGCCCTGTACTGAGCTGGTTCTGGATTTTAGGGGCAACAGAATTTACCTCGTGTATGTTAATTGACAATACATTTCCTTAGATGACAGAAATTTGGAAAGGATCTGATAGTGAGACTGTGTGTCATAGAATTCTGGGCCACTGAACATATCCTTTATCAGTTCTGGCACCTGGAAGCCAGAAGGAAAAGGAGTCAGAGATCAAGTGCATGAGTAGAGTGGAGATTGGCTGGGGATGCTATCACTCAGAGACCTACTTCTCTAAGTGTCTACCCTACAGGAGATCAGTTTTGAGCCCTTGGTTTAGCATCCAGACACCATCTTCAGAATTATAAATATTACGGGTTCTGTTAAGTTTCTCTTCATCTGAAAAAACAGATATTAGGCTGATTGGCTGGGCACTGGTGGCTCACGTCTGTAATCCTAGCTACTCAGGAAGCAGAGATCAGGAGGATCATGGTTCGAAGGCAGCCTTGGGCAAATAGTTTGTGAGACCTTATCTTGAAAACACATAACATAAAAAGGGCTGGTGGAGTGGCTCAAGGTGTAGGCCCTGAGTTCGAGCCTCAGTACTGCAAAAAAAATATTAGGCTGATCATGTATGAAGATGGAAAAATGAGACATGTTGATACTATTCCAGGAATGGGGGAAGGGAGGATAAAGGAGAATGATGGAGGGGGTGAATTCAAATATGATAATATTGTAAGGACTTTTGTAAATGTGACAATGTACTCCTACTAAAACAATATGATAGTTTTAAAAAGAAAAATAATAATATTAGGGTGAAGAAAATCTTTCTTAGATTATGATGACAAACCTGAACTTTTCCTACCAAAGCAAGAATCTTGTCTCTCGGATATTTAAGATTTGCATGGAATCTATCATGAGGTCACATCTCAGAGTAGGCAAGTCATCAACCTCACTCACCTTCCAGAAAGAGGAACTGAGGCTGAGAACGAGGAAGCCATCAGGGGTAGGTTTCATAGTCAGTCTGTATAATCCTATTGATCACAATGGCACCATTCTGACTGACCAGCACTTGGTTCTCTCTCTTCCTGACATTGTGTACAGTCTCCTTGACTGTATGCAATAGCCTGAATCTGGACACAGACAGCCTGGTGAAGTTGGATAACTGACAGTTTTGTTGTTCCTCAGTTTCTGTTTTGCAAATATTGCTGTGTGTCCTTAGGTTGGTTATATCACCTTTCCACTCTAACCTCTAAGAATACAGAAGCACCTACCCTCTAAGACAGTAAAGCAAGGGAATGTTTGTGAGTGGCCTAGCACAATGCCTTGCATACACACATACTTCTAATAAACAGTACTTAGGATGCTATCCTGACATATTTTCTTGATGAGCTTGGAATTAGAGAAGTCTGAGGTGGGGAAATGCTCAATAGAGGCCAGCAATGGTTTTTCTTTATATGGTGGGACTGGACTTCATGCTTGCTAAACAGGCATTCTACTGCTTATGGTATGCCTCCAGTCCATTTTGCCATGGTTATTTCGGAGATGGGGTTTCACGAACTATTTACCCACACTGGCCTCAAACTGAGGGTCTCCCAATCTCAGTCTCCCAAGTACCAAGAATCACAGGTATTAGCAACTGGCACCAGGCCACCACCAATGTTTAATGTGTCCACCTTAATACTCAGTGAGAGAGAGGGTATGGAACATCACTTAAAAACCCTGTGGTCAAACAGAGGCCACCTTGAGAGGTGTATTACTCCAATTAAGACTCATGCTCAGCCCCTCTTCTCCCAGAATCCCCCTCTCCAGGAGCCACCACCTGTCTATTGCTCCAAGCATCCATGTATGGTTCCCATGACTCATCACATGGCAACAGCTGATAGGAAGTGACACAGGTGACACCTTGCTCCCTCAAGACATAGAGAAGTGCTAACATGTGGGTAGTGGTGTGCACTGGTTAAGTGATCAAATAAATTGCCTTTGGATAAGTTGCATCTTGTTTCTATGTTCATTTTCCCACCATTAACATAGATTCAATAATAAATAATAATGTATTAAACTTTTAGGATGGTTCTGTATAGGGCAGTCACCTGGGTCTGCCCCACAAAAAGCAGTCAATTAATGCTAGCTTTTCAATATAAATTTAACTATTATTAGTGGCCTCTAAATCTGAAGACCTTTCTATTTTGGGGATATTCCCAAAAGCCTTAGTGGAGTGACACACAGAAGTATTAGGATTCTAACTAAGACATTAATCATGGTTCTCCAGAGATAGAACCAATAATATCTGGACAGATGGGTAATAGGTAGATGATAGATAGTTAGACACATAGACAGACAGGTAGATATTTATTATAAAGTATTGGTTTATGCTATCATGGAAGCTGAGAAATCCCACAAAACAGAAATCCCAGAAAAATCTGTGGTGTAATTCAAATATCAAAGAGCCAGAGATGGGCTGGAGGTGAGGCTCAAGGAGTAGAGTGCCTGCCTAGCAAATGCAAAGCCATGAGTTCAAACACCAGTACTTCAAGAAGCCCATATAATGCATACATACATTCATATATATATATATATATACACACACACACACAAACATACACACATATATATACATATATATGAACAGGAAACTTGATGGTATAGATCCAATGTGAGTCTGAAGGGCTGAGAACCCATTAGTGCCAAGGGCAGGAGAGCAATGTCTCAGCTCATGCATGCATGCAGACAAAAGGGGCATGAATCCAACCTTTAATTCTTTAATTTATTTATAATGAACAGGGCCATCTTTTGCTCAGTTCAACAATTCAAGTGCTAATGTCTTTCAAAAATACCTCACAGAAATAATGTTTAATCAGATATCTGTACATCCCATGACCTTCCCAAGTTGACATGTAAAATTGATCTGCACATGGACCAAGTTCCAAGGTTGCCATAGAGGCAAGAGTGCGGTGGCTTTGAACACATAAGTGAAGACTTCCCTCATTTGTGTAGGCCCATGGTTCTTATCCCGCACTCCGAGGGGACATGTAGAAGTTTCTGGAGTCATTCAGGTTGTTAGACGTGGTGGAGGGAAGATCTGGTACAGCATCAAACAGGTCAGAACAACTCATGCTGTTCAATATCCTGCAATACACCACGGCACAGCCTCCACCCCCCAGTCCTGCATGTTATCAGGGTGAGGATTACAAACACTGCTGTATTCAATGGACATTTATTGAGCTCCTTCTGTGTGCAGACATTTCTAGGCACTACTTAGGATAAAACATTGAACTTCTAGGCACTACTCAGGATAAAACATTGAGCCAGTTACACAAAATACCAAATTTCAGTGTTTAAATTCAGAAGGAAAATGTAGATGTTAAGCAAATATCTGTGCAGAAAAAATTCCACATGCATGAGTTCCATATCTTCAAATTCAACCAACTGTTAATGGCACTGGTGCAGTCTGTGATCAGAATCCATGGAAGGACACGTGGGTGTAAAGGTAGTTTATTAAAAGTTAGGAAAGGAAAATAGAAAGGGAAACACGGTGAGGCCCAGGTGGAGTCCACGGCTGAGAAAGCATATTTCCACTCTTCAGGTGCTTTTTAAAACCTACGTTAACCTATGGAAAGAGAAGAACTGGGAGATTCCCACCCAATAATCAATGAGTGGGGCAGGGCATGGGTGGTTCCCAGCCTGCTGAGGGTAGTTCCTGAGCCAAAGCATGGTTAATCAAAGAGGTAATATTTTTCTGTGAGGCCTGATCTTTCCCTCACTTAATCTTCCTCACAACTGCAGATTGAAGATACTTTTTCAAAATGGCATCTCTCCCAAACAGAATTTTTCCTTGTCATTATTCCCTGAATAATACCATTTAACAACTCTGTACACACCATTTACACTGTATTAGTATTCTAAGTCATCTAGAGATGATGAGACTGGAGTTCTGGACCCAAGGCCAAACTCATGAGATTCCATATGCCAGGTCCAGACACCCACCCATAAATGCCAAATAAAGAGTCCTGGTGAAGGCAAAGAAAGGAGGTTTATTACACACTTCAGGATGTGCCACGGGAAAAGGCAGAGTGAGCACTCAGCTCATCTTCAGCCATCTTTGGGGTACAGACCTGAGCTATAGGTTTAAACAGACAAAAGAACTGAGGGCAGGGGACAAAGGTATGTGTAGTTAAACAATTCATCCCAAGTATAGTTGTGACTTGCAGAGCAGTCTTCGTCAGTCAGGTGGTCTGGTCCAGTTTTGGAAAGTTATCACTGGAGAGAATAATCTGGTTCCTGTTTGAGAGAATTCTTGGGATAACTGTCCTCACTGGAATGGTGGCAGCTCCAGGGAGCTCCAGTTCATTGTCATAAGATATTATCAGTTTTGTCCTTTTTTGGATCCAAGGTGATTGTGAAGTGACTGTAAAGAGAATGGCTTAGCACAAAGACAGATACAAAATGGAGACAATGATGCCAAGCTTTTCCTGCTTTTAGTTAATTTGTGGGCTCAAGTAAGGAGTCAGTGCTTTTCAGCAAAAGCAGCTTGAGTGCCTCTTACCATGACTTAAAGTATATGGGACTTCATATGTCATATATATATACATATATATATATATATGAATATGACTCAAAGTCTGTGGCTTCCATTCAAACACTGTGTCCTTTCATGTAAGGGACATGAGCATTTAAACTTTGTTACCTGTGTGTATAAGTAGTAACGATGCTGAATTCTGGTATCATAATTGTTATATATTATAAATTGTGACAATAGCACTGAGGGACATAAATGAGCTAAATTGACAGTGTCCTAGAGGTGGTGACCCAATGGGGGAAAGCCATTGAAGGACTTCCTGAGCAGGTGACATTGGGTAAGATTTAAACATGTAAAAAACAGAGGGAAAGCTAACCCAGAGAGAGGCTGGAGCAGGTGCAGGGGTCCTGTGGTCTGAATGTGCTTGGTTTCCCATAGGAGGCTTTGACGCTGGAGAACTGGGGAGAGCTGGGGAGTGCATATGGAGATGAAGCAGGGACTGACCCTGTGGCTTCAACAGCCACATGAGGTTTTCCCATGTCCTAACAATAAGAGGGTTAGCCAGACACTGGTGGCTCACAACTGCAATCCAAGCTACTTGGGAGGCTGAGAGCAGGAGGACTGAGGTTTGAGGCCAGCCCTGAGAGATGACCCCATCTCCAAAATAACCAGAGCAACATGGACTAGGGGTGTGGCTCAAGTGGTGGAATGCCTGCTCTTCAAGTAAGAAGCCCTAAGTTCAACCCCATTCCCACCAAAAAACAAAAAGAATTGGAGGGCTTAACAGAACAGCATTTTTCAGAATTTCCCTATGGAGAACCCTCGAGCTGTTGGGTAGAGACAGACTGAGAGGTTGGAGTGGAACTGATAGAACAGTAATGTCGCCATTTACAAATCAGCAGCCATTTTGTCCTCAGACCTCACTTGAGAAACTTCTAAGGACAGCCCCGCCCTTAAACAAATTCCCACACTCTAAGACAGCCCCACCCCTACCAGAGACTACTGCACATGCACTAAGTTCCTTAACCTCCCCCCTCTATAAAAGCCACACCTCGCCCAGACTCTGGGCTGCTCCATCTTTTCTGGCCAGCCTGGCAGTTTGGGCCTGCCATTAAACTTTGCTCTATGAACGTGAGGCTTTTCTCGTGAGCTTTCTTACTTAGTGGTGTTTTTCCTAACAATAGGTCTTGAGAACTATTTGCTCAGGAGTGCCTTGAACCCATGATCCTCCTGATCTCTGCCTCCCAAGTAGCTGGGATTACAGGTGTGAGCCACCAGCACCCAGCTATACATGCCGTTCTGAGAGTCATTACTTCACAGCTGGCAGATAAACTGGTGACAAAACTGTAGTTACTAGCTATCATTGTCATTTCTGTTAGAGGGAAGAGGTATGGATACACAGGAAATGTAGCATTTGAGTTTACTGTGGTTGTGGAAGGTCCAACAGTGGGGATACACATAGTTCTCAAGAAGTTTTGAGGACTGACATTCGAGTCAAACATGTAACAAATTCTCATTGTTGAAAGTTCTGGCATTAAAAATAGGAAGCACAACCTGCCTGTGGTCACCTGCCACAGTCTCCAGACATGGTAGAGGTGTCTTGATGGGCCTTATTTAAGAGGGTGACAGCTGGTGGAGTGGCTCAGGTGGCAAAAGCACCTGCCTAGCAAGCATTAGGCCCAGAGTTCAAACCTCATTATCACAAAAAAAAGAGGTGACAGTCTTAGATTGTTGTCATGGGGCAATACTCTGGTGTGAAAGGAGGAAAGAATATATTGATAAATTGGGGGTGCAGTACTATCTCTCCAGAACATTATCTTGCAGAACCTTTGCATAAGTGAACCCAAAGCCTCAGTTCTAACACACGGTATTTCACCCTTTTCCTTTTTCAAACGGCAGCCGTACAAGAGGACTCACGAACACATAGTGGGGTGACACAAACCGACGGTTACAAACTGCCTCCCTTCTCCTTCAGGACGCTGACCTGCATGTCCTGTCCTTGCTTCTAGGGTGCCCGGCGTCCTCCCTAGAATATGTTTGACTCTTAGAGTTCTGAAGTGATCAGAGGATGAGGAACAAGCAGCCGGACATCCTCAACAGAGGAGAAAGCTTGGAGCTGATTCCTAGAAGGTCCCTGCTGGTCAATTTCACTTAAAGACCCGAACTGCGTCATTAAAGCCCGCCCCTTTTCCTCGGTGTCGGTGTCTGATTGGTCACCCCACACGCCGTGCTTCCAATTGGACAGGGCTCGAGGCCCTGACTGACGTTAGAGTGCACAATCCACCCCTGCGTGGTTGGGAAAGATCACAATGGCATTTGTAACACTGCAGCTTATGGAGGGAAGACCTAGTTCGCCATAGAATCGGTGGACGACCCTGCTATTGAAGATGATAGCGGACTATGAATGAGTAAGAAGGCTCGTGTATGTTATGAGCAGAAATGTGTCCTGCCCCAGCAATTTGCGTTCATTTTTGTACACAGTATTGGCGGATAAGGGAAATACGTGTCAGAGGAACAATGTTACTTGTTTAAGGCTCTTTGAAGTTGTGCTTTCTTTTGTTTTTTTTTTTTCTGCTATACATCAAAGACTGGTACCTGGGCTAAGTGCAGAATTCACACAAGGCCTCCAAAAGCAGCACAAACCACACCGCTTCCTGCCCAGCTGCAGGAACTGCCGCAACCAGCCTGGGGCTAACCTGGAACAGGAGGTCATTTATCAGCTGAAACTCTAACGTGACAAGACAGTTACTATGGCCACATTTATGAACTCATCTAAGATTCCCGAGCACTTCCTTCTGAACCTTCCTGTCTTTTCTTGGTCACGATGACCCAGGCTTATTGCACCCGTTACAATAGTACTTCAGACCTGACAATACTTTCGACCTACTTCCCTCAAATTGATAACTATAGTAAATTCAGTTAATTGGGGGTTGAACCTATGCAGAATGCCTCCTGCCACATCCAGACTTAGCAAATGAAAATTGAAGTTCAGTCTTCTCTGGATATCCCTGGCAGATTGATTCCAGGACTGACATAGATACCAATATGTGCAATTATAGGTTGAAAGCAGATGAAAACAATAATTGTTGGTGACCATAGATGTGCACCGACTTATTCAAAGATTTAAATACTAGAGACTTTTTTTATAATTGGTGTGGTGGGAGTATGTTGTGACATTTACAAAAGTTTTTACAATATATCATAGTTGAGTTCACTCCCTCAGTTACTCTTCTTTATCCCCTTCCCACTATTCCTAGAATGGTTTCAACAGGTCTCATTTTTCCACTTATGTGCCTGTGTACACAATATTGGCTCCATATTCACTCTCCTACACCCTCTCACTACATCCTCAACCATCCCACTGGTACCAACCATCCAGGAAGGATCTTTTCTGCCCTTGTATTATCTGTTTTTATTTAAAAAATGATATTTTTTTGTTTATGATAGCTATACAGATTAAGCCAGATGGCAGACAGCTAGTAGGACCTGGAACCTTGAGCTCCCACGAGTATGACGTAACGCTTCAGATTCATGGTAGCAAAGATATATAACGTGTTTTTTTCCAAATAAGAAACTAAAATTGGGGAAACATAATATACAATAACTAACTTTTAAATTAGTTTTATATAGCACATAGCAGTCCTACAAGACTGGGCACTGTGGACTGGCAGCAGATGTCACACTTGCTGGTGCATTTTTCCTTTTTTCTTCTTCTTTCTCTGCTATCTAAAGAGCAAAAACACAAGGCAAAGAGCTGCAGAAGGAGTGCTGCAAGCATCTAGGTTGTCCTTGATCCACCAAAATTCACTGGCACAAAAACCTCTGATGGCTGCCTGCCTGCCCAATCCAGGCTGAGCCCTGATACCATGAGTGAAATGACCACCCTGCGCATGCCCCATGATCTGCTCTGGTGGCAATCACAGTCTAGCACAGTTTGTGGGGAGAGTGAATCCCTCCTGGACAGCACTGGTGGCCTAATAAACAGAGGGAAATTTTCACCTCTGTCTAGTGGGGGTAGGTCAGAGTGCAGAGCTGACCTGTCCTGTGTGCGGCAGGACAGCCCAGCCATAGTCTGGGGAAAACAGCAGCACATTTGACCACCTTCAAGAAACTGGTAATAAGCTGAATCTAACTAACAGCCTTCCAAGAGAAAGGCTGTCAACCAAAAAGCCACTGCTGGTGACTGCCTTAAAAAAACCACACTGAAGCAGATGACCTATTCCTCCCAAGAACAGCATGGGCTCAAATACCCTGAGTTGATCCCCCCCAAAAGCTGTTCAGTGGAGAGAAGCACCATCAACTGCCACACATCCCAGCATATCAACCTTAAGTAGGAGCAGGGACACAAGAAAATCCCTGAATGAAGGGTCAGCACCTGAATTAGAAATAAGAGGAAAGAGCCCAGAGCAGTCACTGAACTGAAAGGAAGCTTAATCCCCTCCATAACAAGGAAGAGACTTAGACAAGTACATATATATATGCATATATATGTATATAACAATAAATATAACATTTGAATAAATAAAAATCTTAAAATTCATAATAAATAAAAATAACTATTTGCATATACATTTCATTTTTTATCTTTCCTTTTATAATTTTTGTTATCTATCATCTTTTTCCAATCAGTTCAAGTTACCATTTGCTTATCCTCTCTAGTTCCCCTACCTTTCTATCCCCCATTTGTATCTCTTTTCTTCTTTTCTCTCTTCTTAACTTTTCTTTACCTTCCTTTCTTTTGCCTCTTATTCTCCACCTTTTTCCCTTCCCCCACCACACAAACAAGTCACTAAATAATCTATTATAACAATTTTACACATTACTCCATTCTTCCTATCTCTCTCCAATCCCTGATATTAGCACTGTCACACATAAAGTCTGAACTACACTTTTATACACATTAGGGACTTATAACCCCTATAGCCCCCTCAACACAAACCTCCTCTCCCCCTTGCCCCATCACTCTCTCCCTGCCTGCTCTTCCAGCACCATCATTTTAAATACTTAACTATCAAACTCTATGCAAACAACTGTTATCTCCCCATTACCTGCTCTTTGTACATAATATTTACAAGGGTTTTGTGTATTATGTAAATTACTGCTTTGACATTGAATCTGTGAATTTGTCATTGCTAAGTTATACCTCAAGTCAGTGGACAGTAATATTACAGCAATCTAAATAACTAAGATAGTCAGAGCATAGAGGTAACTTCAAGAGAGCGATAACAGGTCATTAAAGCTCCTAGCAAACTAATTAACAACACAGGAGCAAAGCATACAAAATAAACATGGGGAAAAAGAAGGGAGGGGAATTTGACTACTCAAAGGCTAATAGTCACAAAATAGACAATTTGCTGGAAAGTGAGGGGGTGAATCCTCCATTGCAGACACAAGAAAAACGATGAAACAATGTTTAATGAGTTTAAGGTGGACGGACAAAAACAACTCAATGAATCACAAGAGAAAAACAATAAAATACTCAAAAAGATACAGATATAACATAAGGAACTCAAAAGATTTCAACAAACTCCGACACAAAACAAAGGAGATTATAAAGAAAGAGATAAGGGTAACAAAGGAGACAGTGCAAGATATGAAAGAGGAGTTAAAAAAAGTCTCAACAAAACCAGAATCAAACAGAAACCCTGGGAATAAAAATACCTTATGTGAAATAAAAACTACACTTGAAAGCCACTCCAGCATACTGGAACAAGACCTTTAAAGAAGAACTAGTACCAAACTCCTCAAACTTTTTCATGAAATAGGAAGAAAAGTAACATGTCTAAACTCCGCGGTTCCCCACGGAAAAGCCTGGGCCAGAGCAGCATAGCCCACTGGACAGACTGACCTCCACCCGGGAAAAAAAGAGAAACTGAGTACTAAGCAATAAGAACAGTTAAGACACGCTGGAAAGAGGGTGGGGCACCCTGAGCGCTGAAGTTTGGGGGAAGGGAATCCTTCCCGGGACTGTAAATAAACGAGCCGGGCGGGCCGGAGAGGCTCTGGCGGGAGCGGGGCGCGCCCAGCAACCAGGAGCAGGGACGCTTGTGAGAGGAGGGAAGACCCACTTCCCACGTGAACTGTAAATAAACACGCAGGCCTGACAACGCGGGGCAGTGTCACCTTTCCCAGTGCTTGGAAAGGGGAAAGCCTGTAGCAGAGGCTCCTGCACAGGAGAACTCTGAGCAAACAAAGCCTGTGGGACCAGGTGAGTGCTAGCTCACCCCAGAGATCTGCATAAACAACGCCGCCAGCTACAGGCTGAGAGCAGCAGGCAGGCAAGCCACAGTTGCAGATACCACTCTCAGAACTGCCTCCAGACGCTTTTTTTTCTTTTTCTCCCTACCTTTGATGAGAGAACAACCGAATTACACCTGCAACCTGAAAAACTTACTGAAACTGTATTGCATTTGAACTGGGGACACTTGGTGGGGCTTTTTTTTTTTTCTTCTGTGTGTGTGTGAGTGTAGTTTTGTTCTACTTTATGCATCCCCTTTGATGAGACAACTACAGAACAACATCTGAGGCACCAACTCCAGGACTGGAGAGTGAGACGGACATCCAAATTATTAAGACTGAAATTGCATTGCATATAAACTTGGAAGATTTTTGGCTTTTTTTTTTAATTTTCTATTTTCCATTTTATTTTAATTCATTTTTATAAATAGATATTACTTTCATATACTTATTTTTTATTTTTTTTATCTTTGATTTTCAATCCTCTCTCTGTCTATTGTCTGTTCAGCTTACTGTCGATTAGTACACTAACACTCCCTGTTTATACCTTTGAAACTCTCTTGTCTGATACCTTGTTCTGCTTTCTCCCTCTTGTCTGTATATTTGTTTTCCCCTTTTCTTTAACTTCTTGCTTTCCATCTCAGCTCACTCTTCCATTCTCAATATTACCATTGTTATTATTACAAGCTAGAAAATACTTAATTACACACAGTACAGGGACAGTAACAACACCAAGGACAATGACAGGAAGACAGAAAAAACAAGGAAACCAGTTTCCCCACAGCAAAAAATTAGTACAGGAACCAGAGGGGAATGAAGAGAACAGAAACTCAGATCCAGACTCCAACAAAATGAAGATAAACTATGCCAAAGGACCCAATGAAGCCCACAAGAATAATTTAAATGAAGACATACTACAAGTACTCAAAGAGAATTTTATAGAGATGATACTGGATAGGGTCAACCAAAATGTACAGGAGACACTCAAGAAATTCCAAGACAATAAAAATAGAGAATTTGAAAAAGCAAAAGAAGAAATAAAGGAAACCATAGAAGCACTGTATAAACACCAAAGTGAAAGAGAGAACACAATGAATAAATGGATAAATGAACTCAGGACAAAAATAGACAACAATAAAGAAGAAAACAGCCAGGATATGGAAAACCTCAGAAAAAAGAACGAAACAGAACTGCAAAACAAAACGGAAGGCCAATCCAGCAGAATAGAACAAACAGAAGACAGAATCTCAGAACTTGAAGATGAAATGGTAATTAAAGGAAAAACTGAAGAACTATTAATTAAACAACTCAAGACCTGTGAAAAGAAAATGCAAGAACTCACTGACTCCATCAAAAGACCAAACTTGAGAATCATGGGCATCGAAGAAGGAGAAGAGGTGCAAGCGAAGGGAATGCGTAATATATTCAACAAAATAATAACAGCAAATTTCCCAAATCTAGAGAAAGATATTCCCATACAAATGCAAGAGGCCTCCAGGACACCAAACAGACCAGATCAAAATAGAACTACTCCACGACATATCATCATTAAAACAACAAGTTCAGAACCTAAGGAAATAATAATAATAATATTGAAGGCTGTAAGAGAAAAAACAAGTAACATACAAAGGTAAACCCATCAAAATAACAGCAGACTTCTCAACAGAAACATTAAAAGCAAGAAGAGCGTGGGGTGAGATCTTCTGGGCACTGAATGAAAATAACTTCAACCCCAGGATACTCTACCCAGCAAAGCTATCATTCAAAATAGATGGAGCAATAAAAGTCTTCCATGATAAGCAGAAACTAAAACAATATGTGACCACAAAGCCACCATTACAAAAGATTCTGCAAGGGATCCTGCACACAAAAAGTGACACCCAACTTAACCATGAAAAGGCAGGAGCACCAAAAGACAGGATAAGAAAAAGCAAGACAGTAGAGAGTAACATCTCTGAGAGATGATGGGTGTCTGTACTATTAATTGTGGTGATGGCGAGACCAGGGATTGTAAATGTATAACTCAAAAGACTTTACACATTATGTATGTGAAGTTATCTGTATACATATTATTTTTCAGAGGTGGCTTAAAACAAATTGCAGTGACACCATGAGAATGAAGGATTCTCTACATCAGGAATTCTTTGTTTTATGCAGCAGTGGGGAGACCACCTCCTTTCTGTACATTCTTAGCCAGGATCTGTCCTTGATCTCCCTCTTGATCATTCTGGTCACCACCAATGCTTTGCACTGAACTCTGATATGACCTAACATACGTCACCCTCAGGGCCATTGCACTTCTTCCTGCCAGACACAAAAGTCTGCACTAACCTTGTGGTTCCAATCTTTCCTCTTTTAAATCTTGGTTCATATGCCATCTTGTTATCTGTCTTACCTAAACGACATTAAAAACACCTTCATCCACTCTCCATCATAGCTGCCCACTTTTTCATCATAGCAATCAGTCCCCTCAATTTTTACATAACAGATTTCTGATTGTTTATTTTTTAATAGGGAGATCTATATTTATGAAACAAAGAAATAAAACAAACACCTTATACAAACAAATTATTTCAGAAGCTGAAATAATACAATGTCGCATTTAGACATAAACTCAGTAAATTTCATGTGCAGTAAAGTTGCATACAATGAAAGAATTCTATTTTCATGGTAGACATTTTAATATTAGCAGAACAAATGTATTCAAAGCAAGTGCTATGAATTTTTAAATAATTCTAGTTTGTACTTGCTTATTCTTCAGCTCTCTCCAAATTAAAAACTCAAATGTAATAAGGGTACTTGGAAACCCTGTTACTGAGGGGGAAATGATGCATCTTTGGTCCTTGAAATCACCTTTATGATAAGAAATATCTGTAACAAGAGAATATGCAAGCTGGCTTTACTTATCTACTGAATATAAGCAACTGACCATTGTAAATCCCAATGGCTCAACATTTTAATTTTTTTCTTTTTATAGACCGAGTTAAAACACATTTTCCTATCATTAGCTAATAGCCTGAACAATTTTATTATTGTTCATTTTGAGTTACAGGCACTTAAAATACACAGCAGATGACACAATGCAGGTGCTCCAAATGTAAATAGAAAGTTAACACATCGGACTATACTTGATATTTAGATTTCTGATTTTTATCATACATGAAAACTGTAGACATTTGTGGGGTACAATGTGATATTTTAGTAAACATGCACATTGTAAAATGATCAAATCTATGTCCTCAAGCACGTATTATGCTTTTGAAAGTAAATATATTCCACCTTCTCTTTGAGGTCATATTGTTTGATAAGTTTATTATCTATTTATATTATTTTCATGAGTGAGCACTAGGGACTTCGATTTCTTAGCATACTCAAGTCATTTTCTAGACATAGCCAGAAACACTGCTATAACTCTGTTTGCATTTCTAAAGTACATGAAAGATTTGTGCATAAAAACTGTGGATAACTCAACATATTTAGGGGACATTATAGACTGCATCAGGAATCCTTAAGCAGAGATGGCACAGACAGGCATCTAAATGAACAACTAATACCAAAAGTAATCACATTCCTTTTCAATTTCTGGTGTTTGCAATGGAAGTAGAAAATGATACCCAAATTTCAGAATTTCTTTTGAGATTTTCAGAAGACCCAGAACTACAGTTTCAAATGTATGGGATTTTCCTCTCTATGTAGCTGGTCAATGTGTTTGAGAACCTGCTGATTATTCTCGGGATAGTTAGGGATTCTTATCTGCATAGATTCATGCACTTCTGCCTCTCCAACCTGTCCTTTGTGGACATTTGCTTCACCTCCATCACTGTACCAAAGATGCTGGTGAAACCTCTAAACATATAGCAAAACTATAACTTATGAAGGCTGCATTATGCAGATTTATTTTATGCATCATTTGTAGTGTTGGACAATTTCATTCTTGTGATGGCCTATGACAGGTTTGTTGTCATCTGTCATCCCCTGCACTGCAGAGTTATCAAGAACCCACAGCTATATGGTTTGCTGGCATTGGTGTCCTAGATCACAAGTTCCCTTTATTCCTTGTTACAGAGCTTCATGGTGCTGTGCCTGTCCTTCTGTACACAGGAAGAAATGCCACATTTTTCTGTGAACCTAATAAGTTTTCCCACCTTGCCTTTTCTGACATTCTTATTACTAATATCATGATGAAATTTGCAGCTGTGTTGCTGGGGGTTGGCCCCCTCACTGGTATCCTTTTTTATTACTCTAAGGTAGTTTCATCTGCACATAAAATCTCATCAACTCAGGGCAAATATAAAGCATTTTCCATCTGGGTGTCTCACCTCTCAGTGTCTCCTTTTTTTTCTACACTTTTAGGAGTGTACCTCAGTGCTGCTGGGACACAAAATTCACACTCATGCTCAACAGCCTCAGTGATATACACTGTGGTCACCCTCATGCTGAATCCCTTCTTCTACAATCTGAGGAAAAGGACATCAAAGGTGCTTTGGAAACACTGAGAAAGTATAAAATTGCCTATTATCCTGGGACAGAAATAATGCTATTGATCAAAATCTTCAAACATCACAGTGAGAAAGTATCAAATTTGATCAGATTGTGGAAGAAGAAATTGTCAAGATTTATTTTCTGATCTTTCCACTTTATTGACTTCAACATCTCTATAAAAGTAAGAGCAAAGGAAGCTCAACCACATGTGTTAAGCTTTCTCTGTCTCTTCTCTTCTTCTCACTCTCCTTTCTCCTTTCTCCTCTCTCCTCTATTCCTCTCTCCCCCTCTCATATTAAGAATGGTTTACTTTACCAATTTGGTTCTTCAAAACGGTTATTTTAAAAATTGGATTAGAAAAGTGAAGACTTATATTTAACCATTGGAACTTGAGAATTTCTTTTTTCTAGAAGAAAGCAAAGAATTATTATGATGACATAAAAATATGTCAAAATTAGTGGCAGCTACATAAAGAGCATAAGGTGGAGTATGAATTTTTAACAATAACTTCTGAGATATTGTATATCAAACCAAATTATTTTTCTCTTGGTACTGTTAAATATAATCGTTTTTGCTCCACCTATGTAG
Source organism: Castor canadensis (assembly GCF_047511655.1). Taxonomy (NCBI): domain Eukaryota; kingdom Metazoa; phylum Chordata; class Mammalia; order Rodentia; family Castoridae; genus Castor; species Castor canadensis. The sequence goes on from NC_133399.1 coordinate 15,342,938, forward strand.
ACAAAAACACACATTGGCTTTTGTTTTACAAAATATAAAATATAGCAATGTGTTATACTCCATCTCTTGGAAAAAAATCACTCTTGGGTGGATTATCCCTTCATGCATCATTCCATTAATGGCTCTTACCAACAAGTTAGGTTTTAACACACCTTTATGTGTTATAATTGCTCTTTGACTTTTCTTCTCATTATCAGTATTCTGTCTTCTTACTCAGTTTGGTGTCCACACTACCCACTGTCTTCACAAGCAAAATGTGTTTAGCAAAGAACTACAAGGGAATTCTACATAGAATGAGAAATTTGAAATAATAACATTTATTAATTGATCCTCAAAAGCAGAAAAGACCTGAAATAGGATGAGAGAAATGTCTTCATTCTATAATAGTTCTTCACACTGTAAATATAAATGTGGAAGTTTGGATGGCAGTTGTCCAGGTTTGAAGGGATTCATTCACTAAGAATTATATGACACATTTTCCATTTTGTTATTGAATTATCTGTGTGTTCCTTTTTGAAAACTTCCATTACAATCAGTTAATCTGAGTTATGCATTGTTCTAAATGCTTATTATTTCTGAATTCTGCCATAAACACTAAAAACGGTGATGAGTGAACAGAATAAAAAATCATCCATGTGTATCACTGAGATGCTCTAGAATAACTTTGATCTTCATAGTTGAAGTCTAATTTACAGGGGAGGTTTAATTTCTGCTCAGTCTTGCACTTTAGGGTCACAATTCTTCCTGCATAAAAATCCATGCTATTTTTCTTAAAAAGTAACCTGCATATAATCATTTTAAACAGAGTCATATCAAATAGATTTCTAGAAATAAGTAAATGTGAATGATTTCCTCAGCATCAATGCAAATGAAAACAATACAAAGTACCAAATTGTTATGATTGCCTTAGTCATATTTCTGTTGGTTACTGAACATGTTAGCTATTTGTAAGTCCTTAAATGCAATGCCGTTTTTTCAAAGGGATGGCACCTTGGGTATTTTTTAGAGATCATCTGGTCCCCTTATGCATTTGTCATCAGCTGTGGGTCAGCTGGGGATGCTCTGCTAATATTGGATGGGATTTTTAGAATATTAGCCAGATCTTGGTTTTCCTTAGCTGGAACACTTGCTTCTCCTCCACATGTCCTTTTATCCCCTATCTACTTGCATTTGTCATGTGGCTGTGGCAGGATTGCAACACAGCAGCTGAAATATCTCCAGAGATCCCTTGATTCATGCTATCAATCCCACTACAGCCTATCGCCAAGACAAAATACAAATCCAAAATGGATCTCTTTTTTGGAGTGTGACTCCTTCTACAATCATAGATGTAGCTAGCAGTCATTATGATATGTGAAAGACAGTGAAAGAAAAGTTAGATAATCTCTCATCTGGAATCCAAAATTGTTGATTTCTTACCAATATTATGATGATGCTTATGAATGACTTGGGAATTTGTGGTAGGGTGGCTGAGAAGATGTTTGGTCAAAGGACACAAAATGACAGTTCTGTGTGAGGAATAAGATTATGAGCTCTACTGTAAATATTGTGACTATAGCTGCCTATATATTGTATTCTTAAAAAATGCTAAGAGTTTCTTTTAAGAATTCTCACCAAGAAAATGCTACTGTGAGGTAATGAAGATGCTTATCAGATAATTAAGTTATTACACAAAATAGTATAACTTCAAAACTTTAGGTTACAACACATAAATTAATCAAAATTTATCTGTTAAACATCAACAATTTATCTGGCAACATCAACATCAACAGCCCCTATGTTGCAAAAGAAAAATCTCTAAGCCAACCTAGATGTGCTCAGTCACAACCTGCATTTGAACAACATCTCCAAGGGACCCATATTCACACTGAAGTAGGAGAGACTCTGGTCTACACTACTCCTTCTCAACCTTCCCACTGGTGCTTGGGAACCTCGTCATGATCCTGGCCATCATTTCAGACTCCCACCTGCACACATCCATGTGCTTCTTCTTCACCCTATCCTTTGTGGATATCTACTACATCTCTATCACTGACACAGAGATGCTGATGAACATCCAGACTGATAGAAAAGTCATAACCTATGAAGACTGCATCACTCAGATTTACTTTTTTGCATTATTTGGAGTGTTGGACAGAGTATAATAGACTATAATCACTTTGTGGCCATCTGTTACCCCCTGCACTACACAGTCATTATTAACAACCAGTTCTGTGGCCAGTTGGTGTCCTGGGTCACAAGTGCCTTGAATTCCTTGTTACAGAGCTTCATGGTGTTGCAGCTGTCCTCTGTACAGATGTGGAAGTTCAAGCTGTCTTCTGTGAACTTTATCAGCTAGCTTACCCCTCATTTTCTGGGACTTTTATTAATAATATGGTGATAAACTTTGCAGTTACCTTGCTGGGTGGTGGTCCTCTCACTGCCACCCTTTGTTCCTACTCCATATGTTCGATCTCATCAGCTCAGGGGAAGTACAAAGCATTTTCCACCTCTTAGTTGTCCCCTTTTTAAACTGTATGATCCTAAGAGTGTATCTAAGCTTTCTTGTGACACCAAATTCTCACTCAAGAGCTACAACATCAGTGATGTAAGACATGTAACCCCTATGTTTAACCCATTCATATACAGTCAGAGGAATAAGTACATCAAGAGGGCTCTGAAGATATTCTTTGAGACAGAAACTATTAAAGCACCAATTATTCTGGGCATACGAAATTATTGCTGATTTCAGGACTGATACTTAGAGTAAGAAATTATTTTTATCATCTTGAGGAAGTAGATATCACTTCTATTTATTTTTTGATATGTTCAATTCTTTGATTTCAACTTCTGTACAAATCTTTTGTTATCCATCTTTAAGCCTTCTGCTCTCTCTGACATGTCAACTGTTACTATTCATTAGTTTCACATTTCCTTATTCTCACAGTGGGATTAAAAATCTAAGAAAATGCCCATTTATCTCTTGGTATAACACGAATTTCAGAAGAATGCTTTTTAATGCTGTAGAAGAGACTGTTACATTTTTCTCATGTACCATGTCCATATTGTGTTCTCTACCAATTGGAATAAAGCACCCTTGATAACAAAGGCCAATTACATCATTTTGTAGTACAGGACATTATTCTGCCATAGCTTTGCACTTGTGGGACCATCACCATGCATCACTATCTCCTGCTCATGGAAATTTTAGCAAACTTGGTGGTTTTAGAACCGGTCCTGATTTTTTTTTGTCCTTGATTGTCAGAAATGTGATTTCTTATTCAGCATAGTTACCACACTAACTATCATAATCAAGGACTAGAGTTGATCATATAATGCATTACTCCAAGAGAAGTTTATATAGATTGACAAATTGGAAATAGCAATGTTGGGTCTGGGAACCTAAAAGACAGATTATTGAGTACCCCATCCCCCATGAAGAGCACTGAGTACTGCATCCTGAGGGGGAGATACATGGTCTCATAAATCTGCCACAGGATTGATAAACAAAATGCTCTCAAGGTTGCTTCCACCAATAAGGGGCAAACAGACCACCTCATCGAAGACAGCCCATGCTTGCAAATCCACAGCCGGGGATAAGAACCCACCTAACCTTTACCCTAACGCATAGTTAAAGCATCCATAAAAAGGCCCAGCCTTCACCTGAGCAGGGAGACACAGTTTTCCAGACTCCACTGCACTGCTCTAGCTATAGCATTACCTTTCTCTCCAATAAATCCTACTTTGTGTAACAGCCTTGTCTCATGAGTCAATCAGCTGCCTCAAAAACCAGTTATCTGGCCTGTGAAGGCAAGAGCCCTTGACACCGACCCACAACATTTCATACTGGCAGATAACATTTCTGGTGACTGCACAAAGGGACATCTCTCCTGAACCAAGGTTGGTATGACTGAGCACCATACCAGCACGAGTTTGCCTACAGTGCACCCATTAGCCTTCAGTGCCCTGCTGGATACTTCTGCTGGGGAAAAACATCTGCTGAGGACTAGCCAAAAGCAACCTTCCCTGTGCTGTTACCCCTGTCTCTCTCTCTCTGCTCCTGTCTTCCTAAGGGACTTTCCTGTCACAGTATGAAACCCACAGCTCCTAGCCAACTTTGTCCTCACAGTGATTCGGCCTCTGGGGGTGATTTCTGCTCCCTTCCTGTGAGCTGAAACCAAGCTGAGTGTTTATTCAGGTATGCCTTGTGCTACTTGAAGGAGATTGGCTTGGTTTTGGTACCTGGCAATCTTAGTCTTCTCCCAGTTGTCAATACCCCTTTCTGCCAGAGGCAGCGACCCAAGAGTGGAGATTTTGTGTGGCTGACAGTGTTCCAGTACCACTTAGTGAGACCGACCTGAGAGCGTGCCTTACCATTAATCCCTCAAGTGTGTCCTGTCTCTTGGCTCTGTTCCCTCTCCCACATCTAGGATGTCAGGTCGTCCCTTCTGTCCCTGCCAGAAGCAACAGACATACTTTTGCTCACACACTCCCTCCCTGGTCCTGTCATCTTGTCCTTGATCTCTTTCTGCCTTTCCCTCCTGGTACTTCCTGGGACCCTGGACTCCCATGGGAAACTCATTTCATGGTCTTTTATGACTTTCTTGGGTTATTCCCACACCTAGTTTGCTATGCCCATTCATCTGCACCTGCTTTAAATTGGCTGCTGCTTTCTGGCAGAGGTGAAGGAGACTCACAAAACTGGTCTAGGAGGCGGACCTGGTGGGGGTAAGGACAGACATGGGTTTCTACAACACACAAGTGCCCAAAACCCACACCCCAGGCACAACCCCTGCCACAGCTAAGATAATCCTGGGAAGGTCCTGGCAGGTATTCAAATTTGTCACCACTGCCCAACTCCCCCTAAAAGAGATAAGAAGGGAAATAAACACATGCTCATGCACACACAGAAGGAGGTGCAGTGGACAGCAGGGGTGGACCCAGTGGGGTTGTGGACTGACATGAGCCTCCCACTGCCACATATACACACTAACACCACCCCCACAAAGGGAGGAGGGGAAAGCATCTGTACATGGGGATGCCCACCCAGCCTACCAGACTCCCTGGATTCAGCAGTGATACCCACTATAGCTAAGGCAATACATAAAAAGGGCCCAGCACACATCCAAAGCTGCCCTCCATACATGGCGGTGACTGACCTGCAACCACTCCACCAAAAAGGCATGAGAGGATAAATAAACGCATATACACAGGAAGTGGAACAATGGGCCACAGGGGTGGGCCTGAGTAGACAGGGTCACTAGTCCCTGGCATGGAGGAGGATAGCAGCGCCTTGCCCAAACCCTGTGCTCAGCTCCACATCACACCCACACCTAACCAACCCAACCCTTGGAACCAATTCTTATCTCAAAGTTATGGTCCCTAAGTAGCACTAATGTAATGTTTCAGGAATAGACAAAAATGGGCACTGGTATGGCCTCTAGACTCCTCATTTAAAACTTATCCCACTTTTGGCCTCAGCATAAAAAATTTCCTCCAAATATTGACACTAGTCATCTCTTTGTGGCACTGTGATTACCCTGGGCCTCCCTCTGAGTACCATTCTCTAACTTTACAGCCATTTCTCCAAGTTATGCATCCCTTTGTTAAAGAGGTAGCCTTTGTTAATATGTTACTTGCTACCTATTAATTGTACATATTTATGGAGTAATGTGTGGTATTTTGATAAATGTATACCATGTGCAAATATCAAATCAGCCTGAGTAACATCTCCATACTCTGGAATATTGTTTTTATTTCTGGTGTTGGGAACATTCAATTTCCTTTAATTTAGTTATTTTCAAATGTACACTGCTATTCTAATTATAGTCACCATGCAGTGATTTAGAACACTAGATCTTTTTCTCCTACTATTTTTGTATCTGTGCACCAGCTCTTTTTACCTCCTCAACCCATGACCTTTCCCCACCTTCTGGGAGCCAATATGTTATGTCCTATGAGATTAGTGTATTTACCTTTTTCACATGAGTGAAATTCAGGGTGTCCAAAATGTTTAGCTTAACACAATGTCCTCAAGGATTACTGGTGGCAGTGATTTGCACAATACACAAGCCTTGGATGGAATTAAACTAAGTGATCAACAGATGAATCAACAAAGAAACCATGATCTATATAAATATCAGAGCATAATTAACCAATTTAATCACAATGAAATCCTGTCATTTGTAGAATACAACCATTTGTGATTCTTTTGATGATCTTTTACATATGTGACATGGTATATAAAAGTCTACAATATCTGTGAACTGTGCTTCAAGTTACAGATGGGCATCAGGTACAAATAGCAGAAACACAGACCAAAATCATGGCTAAAATAAATTCAAGCTTGATTTATTCATCACCAGAGATATTAAGTTATAGAAATCAAGAATATTCTGACAAGTGTGCAGCATTATTAAAGATTTGGTCTTCTTTTGCTTGTCTTTTTGTGGAAGTAGGCTTTTGTTAAGTAGACAAAGCTGATGTGGAATTGCTCTGTAACTCAGTATAAAATCCCCCTGCTTCAGTCTGTAGTGCTGGGAATGTGGACAGACACCAGCACACCCTGCTTCTTCTATTTTCTAAACTACCACACAAATGTGTTTGTCATCACTATTACTGCACAGTAGCTGCTTTTTCATCTCTATATATTGAAACCACATATCAGGTAGGAATACAGGTAAAAGAATCAAAGGTGATTTAAAAGGTGAGTTTCTGGTGAATCTTTCTAAAAAATCAAACATTAGCATTGAATACATATTGGACAAGTGCCATATAAAACAATCTCAATGAGTTTTCACTAAATGAATACATTCATGTCAACAGATGCCTGACCAAGAGACAGAATCAAGCCAGTCACGCAGGAAGTTCTTTATGCCCATTACAGATACCACTTCTGCCCCATGTTGAAAACTATCTATAATATTAATAATGTAGATAACTTCTTGACCCATTTAAGCATCATATAAATAGAATTCTACAGTGTGAATTTTTAAGACTGCCTTATTTCATTCAATAATACACCGTGAAGCTGCATTATGTTCAGAGCAGTAATATCTGTTTTCTTTTTTAGAATTTTTATTATTGTTGTACTTCGTGTAAATTGTAACATTTACAGAAGTTCTTACAGAACTTCACAGTTGAATTTACCTCTTCCCTCATTTTCTTTTACTCCATCTCCTTCCATTACTGTAATTTTTCAGCAGGTCTCATTTTTCCATTTTCATACATGAGTAAATAACATTTCCTGATTTTTGAATAACTGCACACTACAGACATCACGTTACACCTTCTTTGTCTCAAGTGGGAACATGATAAGGCAAGTAGAATAATTCACTCCAATTACATTCATGCCCTGGTCTCTACAACCTATGAGTATGGTATTCTAATTATCTAGGGGCAAATATAGTAGTAGATAAAATTTAGGCTTTTAATAAACTGACAACAGATATGAACATTATCCTCAATTAGCTATATGATCCCAAGGAGTCACAAAGATCTTCACAATTATAAGAGATAAAAATAGGAAATGTCAGAATAAGGCAGTGTCAGGAGGACTTAATACACCATTGCCTGCTATGAAGGTGGTAGAAGAGGCCATGAAACAAGGGGAATGGATGGCCTCAAATACTGGAAAAGGCAGTGAAAAGGATTACAGCCCTCAGATTTTAACAAAATGAAGTGCATAGAAGATTTGCAACCTTAAGAGCTGAAATGTAGTAATTTTTTTATTAGATAATTGATTATAGTATCCATGGAAAGTACTACATATAGCAACCATTAGTTTGAAGACTTTGAAAAAATGTATTGAGAAGAAAACAAAATTCCTGGAAGATCCCAGCTCTTCTCAGAAACTCCCAAAGAAGCAATAGATCATCCATTGGTGTCATCCGTTTTCAATACTTACAGATTCTAGAGGACTTGGAACTATATTTGTCAATAGTGCTGGCCAGCAGCATTCAAGATGGCTAATTGTTGACATTCCTATAGCCTAGTGGCAACCAATTACCCAAGAAAGGAAAATCAGAGGAACCCACAAGGCACCTACCAGATTTCATAACTAGTGATATGTAAAACCCTCTCTGAATCCACAAATAGAGAAACAACTAACCATGGGAAGAACGACATTCAGCTCAACACTCCTGATGCCTTGCCCCTGACATCATGCATGACTCCAGACTAATTACTCAGCAGTAAGTCCTGCTGCCCAGAATGCACAGGAATTCAGATCTCCATGACCTCCCTTAATACATGATCTGCTACCTTTATCCTGAAGTGCCAGAGAAACCAATGCCCCTATGTACTCAGTTCCCATGTCTCCTGTTGCTCCATGGGCAACAGAAGGCACAAGAGAGCAGGCTTGGTTGCCCAGGCAACCACAAAACTGACCTGGGGCCATGGAACTACTGCTGCATGCAGGCTTTCTTCTCCTAAGCCAGCAGCAGCACCACAGAACTGTGCTTCCAGAAGACCATGCAGAAAATCAGACCCCAAAACTCCTGCCACTTGCTGGCTTGGTTTTACAAAGCAAGTTGTAGTCCCACAGAACTGCACTCCTCCAGACCTGTGTGGGAAATCAGGACCTGGAATTCTTCCTGCCTGCAGGCTCTGTTCTCCTAAGCTGGCAGCAGCTGCCATGTCTCCAGGAAGCCCATGCCCCTATGCATGTAGACCCCAGGGGCACTGCTGCCTGGTTAGCACCAAATAATTCAACTTGCCACACAGTGCCAGTAGCATACCACAACACATCTAAGTGAATTCCTGGCTTCAGGCCACTGCTGCCTGGTTAGCACCAAATAATTCAACTTGCCACACAGTGCCAGTAGCATACCACAACACATCTAAGTGAATTCCTGGCTTCAGGCCTTGCTGACTTGCTGGCCAGAAGGATTCACTCCTCACAGAACATGGAGGCCTAGCAATCTCCATTGTCCATGACAGCAAGACAGCCCTTGCTCCCCCATCAAAGAGAAAAAACGGCAGACTTCCCATTGAGGATAGGAAGGCTAAAACCTGGCACTCTTCAGGTGGTACTAAAAGCCCTTTTCCCCCAAGGCACACAGAAGCCCAGTGTTTCACACTTCATCTCCCTTCAGGAGACTCATGTCTTTCCTGTAAAGGACCCAGAATCACAGATACTCCCTATAGTGGCAATCCACTACTCTTCTGGTTGTAGGAGGCCTATCCCTCACAGTGGAGAGACACAGTGATCACTATTGTGACTGTAGGAGAGTCCCTGTGCCCCCATAAAAAGAAGGAGCTCCAGCCTCCTCACAGAGGAGAGAAAAGAGTTAATTGGCAGCACAACAAGAACTTTGCAAGGGATAACATATCTATCATGCCCCTCTCTGAGGAACACTGCTGAAGCCCCAGTAGGAAAAATAACCCAAAACACCAACTACAGGGGTAGAAGAGATTAAAACCATAACCAAAAGCAACTCCAGATGCATAAATCTCAACACAGAAGGACACAACTAGACAACCACTTTCCATCAAAAGCCAATTCTACCACTACCACTAAGGATCCAAACACCTGTGTTCAGGAAGAGCTATTAAATAATGAATTCAAAAAAAAAAACAAGAGTAAAAATGATTAATGACCTCAAAAAAGAAAAACAAAATATTAACAAAAGTTAATATTTTACCTAAAAGAAAACATTAATAAACAATTAAATGAGTCCAAAGAAAATACAAATAAACATATGAATGAAATGAAGCAGACTATGTAGGATTCGAAAGAAGAAATCAATAAAGGCAGGAAACCAAGAAAAGTAATCAATCTGGTATAAGCAACTCAATATCCCAAATAAATATCACAATAGAAACTTCACAAACCAAATGCAGCAAGCTAAAAATAGAGTATCAGGAACTGAACACAGAGTAGAGGAATTAGAACAAATAATAAAGGATCATGAAAAAATGGTAAGAAAATATGACTGGAACATGAAAGATATCTAGGACACCATGAAAAGACCAATAAATCAGGATTGTAGAAGAAGGAGAGGAGACACAAGCTAAAGGCATTAACAACCTATTTAATATAATAATAGCAGAAAAATTTTCAAACCTTGAGAGAGAGTTACCTAGGTACAAGAAGCTTACACAATACCAAACCATCACCACCAAAAGTGGAACACTCCAGACACATCATAATCAAAACACTCAGCACCCAGAACAAAGAAAGAATTCTGAAATTCACAAAGAGAAAGATAGACCACATATAAATGCAAAACCATTAGAATAACAGAAGATTTCTCAACTCAAATTCTAAATGCAATAAAGTCATGGAAAGACATAATCCATGCCCTGAAAGAAAACAATCCTCCCTCATTGAACAACAAACTAAAACCTTCTACAAGGAAAAACTAAAGGAATTTGAGACCCCAAGCCAGCACTACAGAAGTTACATAAAGGACTTTTACATGTACAAGAAGAAACTAGAGTGAGACAGGTAGACTCAAGAGAAAATAAAGGCCTTTAAGCAAGCAAACCAATAAACAAGGAAGAGGTAAAACTAAACAACAGGGAAACAAAGAAAACTGGAAACAACAGGTACTTCTTGATACTAACACTGAATGTAAATGGCCTCAATACTCTAATCAAGAGACATAGAATAGCAAATTGGACTTAAAAACAACATCAAACCATATGATGCATACAAGAGACTCATATGAAAATAACTGTCTCAAAGTCAAAAGGTGGAAAAAAGTATTACAAGCAAATTGACTTCAGAAACAGGAAGAAGTATCTATCCTCATATCTGAAAAAGGAGACTTCAAACTAAAATCAATGAAAAGAGACAATGAAGGTCACTTCATATTTATGAAAGGAACAATTCATCAAGACAAAATATCAATCCTTAACATATATGCAACAAACATAGAGGCAACCACCTACATTTAAAAAAGCTATAACTGCCATAAGAGCACAGACAGATATAACACAGCTGTAGTGGGAGACCTGAATATCCCACTGTCACCAAAAGATAGATCAACCAGATGAAATATCAACAAAGAAACTCCAGAGCTACTATACACATTAGAACAAATAGACAAGGTTGACATCTACAGAGTATTTCACCCAACAACTAGGCAATACACCTTTTCTGCATCTCATGGAATATTCTCCAAAATGGATCATATTTTAGGACACAAAGCAAGTCCCAACAAATTCAAGAAACTAGAAGTAACCCCCTGCATCATATCAGATCACAATGGAAAAAAACTAGACCTCAACAAAAGAATCCTCAGAAAATACTCAAACATATGGAAACAGAACAACACACTGCTACAAAAACAACAGGTGACTAAAGATATAAGGAAGAACTAAAAAAATTCCTAGAATCCAGTGAAAATGAAAAAGGAAAATACAACATAGCAGAATCTGTGGGACAGAGCAAAGGCGGTGCTAAGGGTAAATTTTATAGCTATAAGGGCCTATGTTTAAAAAAAACTGAGACATAGTCTCAAAAAATGTACAACAGTACATTAGAGAATATTTTCCCATTTGATTGCTCAGTATTCACTTTGTAAAGTCTTCAGTATTCACATGACTTTATTGTGGATCATCTTAAAAATTCTTAATCAACTGAGTCTTCTGTGTTATAAATCATTTAGTGGGAACTCAAAAATTCTTATTGATTCACAATTTCATAAATGTAGTGCAACTGACTGGAAAAGATAAAAATAATACTGTTTCTTTCTAAATAAAATAACACTAAAAAAAACAGATCTGTCAAATAAACTACATAATGATGCACCTTAATCTCCTAGAAAAACAAGAACAAACCAATCACAAAACCAGCAGTTGGAGAGAAAAAACAAAGATCAGGGCTGAGATTAATGAAATCTAAACCAAACACTCTGTACAAAGAATCATTGAAACAAAAAGTTGCTTCTTTGAAAAGATTAACAAGATCAACAAACCCTTAGCCAACATGACAAAATGGAGAAGGGAGAAGAAGCAAATTACTAAAATCAGAGATTAGAAAGGGGACATAACCACAAGTACCAATGAAATCCAGAAAATAAGTAGAGAGTACTTTGAAAACTCATATTCAAGTAAACTGGAAAATCTACACAAAATGGATAAATTCCTAGATGCATGTATTCAAACAAAATTGAACCAAAAAAATTACGATAAAAATAGTCCTATTACTTGCAATGAAATTGAAGCAGTAATAAAGAGTCTCATTACAAATAAAAACCAAGGACTTAATGAATTAATGGTCAAACTTTACCAAACATTTAAAGAAGAACTAATACCAATATTCCTCAAAATTTTCAAAGAAATAGAAAGGGAAGAAACACGATAAAACTAATTCTATGAAGCCTGCGTTACACTTATTCCAACAGTGTACACTTTATTCCAATAAAGACCTAACAAGAAAAGAGAATCATAGACAAATACCTATAATGAACATAGATGCAGGAATTCTCAACAAGATGCTGGCAATCAGAATTCAACAACACACCAAAAAGATAATTTACCATGACCAATTCAGTTTCAATCAGGTATGTAAGGATGGTTCAACTTATGAAAATCAATGTTATACAGCATACAAACTGAAGGCAAGACAGGAACCACCTGATTCTCTCAATCAATGCAGAAAAAGCCTTTGATAAAATCCAGCACACTTTTATGATAAAAACTCTGAAGAAATTATGAATAGAAGGAATGATATTCAACACAACATAGGGTATACATTGCAAACCTAGAGCCAACATCCTACTAAATGGAGAAAAACTAAAACCGTACCCCTTAAAGTCAGGAATGAGAGAGGGCTGTCTGATTTCTCCACTCATATTCAATAGAGTTTTGGAATTCCTAGCCAGAGTAATAAAACAAGAGCAAGAAAGAAAAAGAATTCAAATAGGGAAGGAAGAAGCCAAACCATCCCTATTACCAGATGACATGATCCTGTACCTAAGAGTCCTCAAACACTCTACCAAAATGTTATTAGAAATCATAAGTTTTTTCAGCAAAGTAGCAGGAAACCAATTAATATATATGAATTAGTAACTTTTCTATATGCCAACAATACACAGACTGGGAAAGAAATCAGGGAAACAATCACATTTATAATAGCCTCAAAAACAATAAAGTACCTCAGAATAAATTCAACATAAGACACCAATGTACTTTTTAATGAAAATTATACACCACTGAAGAGAGAAACTGAAGATTCAGAAGAATTGAGACTCCTTTCATGCTCATGGATTGGTAGAATCAACATTGTGAAAAGAGCTATACTACCAAAAGCAATCTACATGTTCAATGCTATCCCCATCAAAATTCCAAGGACATTCTGCACAGAAATATAAAATCAATATTGTGAAGTACATATGGAAGCATAAAAGACCTCAAATAGCCAAAGCAATTCTGAGCAAAAAAATCCAGTGCTGGAGGGATCACAATAGTGACCTCAAACTATACTACAGAAGCATAGCAATAAAAACAACATGGTATTGGCATAAAAACAGAAAGGAAGAACAATGGAGCAGAATAGAAAATCCATACGCTATCAATGAAGGAGCCCAAAACACACAATGGACAAAAGGGAGCCTCTTCAACAAATCCTGCTGGGAAAACTGGATATCCACGTGTAGAAGACTAAAACTAGTTCCCTGTCTTTCGCCCTGCACCAAAATCAATTCCAAGTGGATCAAAGACCTTAATATAAGGCCTGAAACTTTGAAATAACTCCAAGAAGTAGTAGGAAATATACTAGAACAGATTGGTATAAGGAATAACTTTCTAAACAGAACTCCAAAGGCTCAGCATCTAAGAGAAACAATGAGCCAATGAGACTAGACTAAACTAAAGAGCTTCTGCTCAGCAAAAGAAACAATCACCAGACTCAAGAGAAAGCCCACAGTATGGGAGAAAACCTTTGCCAGCTATTCATCTGACAAGGGTCTAATATCCAGAATCCACAGAGAACTAAAAAAACTCAGCCCCCAAAGAATTAACATCCCAATAAAGAAAGTGGCACATGAATTAAACTGAGAATTCTCAAAGGAAGAGGTAAAATGACCAGTAAAAACATGAAAAAGTGTTCATATTTCCTGGTTATAAAAACAATGCAAATCAAAACAACACTTAGATTTCATCTCACCCCAGTTACAAAGGCCAGAATCAGGGGTAATACCAACAACAAATGCTGGCAAGGATGTGGTGAAACAGGAACCATTACACACTGATGGTGGGAATGCAAATTAGTACAACCATTATGGAAAACAATATGGAGATTCCTCAAAAACCCAGAGATAGAAATGCCATACCATACCATCCAGTCATATAGCTTCTGGGCATCTACCCAAAAGAACATTAAAAATGGATATAATAAAGACACCTGTATAGCCATGTTTATCACAGTACTATTCACAACAGCTAAGGGAGTATTACTCAACCCCACAGAAGAATGACATGGGGTGTAAAGGTAAATGGATGCAATTGGAGGACACCATGTTAATTGAAGTTAGCCAGGTTCAGAAACACAAAAGACACGTGTTCTCTCATATGTGGAAGATAGATCCAAAGCTATTTAAAGAAAAAAGATTTTACAAAGCAAACAATAGGGAAGCAACAACGGGCACAAGTGGCTCATGCTGGTAATCCTTTTGATGAGACTGAAACTTTATTGCACTTGAACTTTGATGACACAGCAACAGAACTACTACTCAGACACCAACACTGGATGCTGAAGGACTAACACCAAATCTATTAAGACTGAAACTTTATTGCTTTTGAACTTGGAAAATAAATTTTATTTATTTTATTTTATTATTATTATTATTACCCTCTGTGTTTCTAATGCCTGTTTAGCTCACCATCAGCCTAAGGATTCACCTGGGTAAACTTCTATTTAGAATAAAATGACCATAAGGTAAAGGCACCAAAGTGAAACAAAGAACACCATAAGAGATATAAATGAACTCAAGATGAAAACAGACAATATTAAAGAGAAAGTGACTCATGATATGGAAAACCTAAGAAAAAAGAACGAAACAGGAATGCAAAACAAAATGGAAGGCCTATCCAGCAGACTAGAACAAGCAGAAGACAGTATCTCAGAACTCGAATGAAATGGTAATTAATGGAAAAACCAAAGAACTATTAGTTAAACAACTCAGGACACATGAAAAGAAAATGCACGAACTTACTGACTCCATCAAAAGACCAAACCTGACAATCATGGGCATTGAAGAAGGAGAATAGGTGCAACCAAAAGGAATGTGTAATATACTCAACAAAATAATAACAGAAAATTTCCCAAATCTAGAGAAAACTATGCCCATACATGTACAGGAAACCTCCAGAACACCAAACAGACCTGACTAAAATAGATCTACCCCACAACATATTATCATTAAAACAACAAGTACAGAGTCTAGAGAAAGAATATTCGAGTCTTTAAGAGAGAAAAAACAAATAACATACAAAGGTAAACCTATCAAAATCACAGCAGACTTCTCAACAGAAACATTAAAAGCAAGAAGAACGTGGGGTGAGGTCTTCCAGGCACTGGGTGAAAATAACTTCAACCCTAGGATACTCTACCCATCAAAACTATCATTCAAAATAGATGGAGCAATAAAAGTCTTCCATGATAAGCAAAAACTAAAACAATATATGATGATAAAGCCACCACTGCAAAAGATTCTTCAAGGGATTCTGCACACACACTTGAAAGGGCAGGCACCACCAAAGTACAGGAAAAGAAAAAGCAAGAAAGTAGAGAGTAACAACGATTTAGGTACACACAATCAAACCTTCAAACAACTAAGACAACTAAATCACAGAAATCACCACATACCTATCAGTACTAACACTTAATGTTAATGGACTTAATTCCCCCACCAAAGGACACCATTTGATGAACTGGATTAAAAAGGAAGATCCAACAATTTGTTGCTTACGGGAGGCCCATCTCACCAACAGAAATAAGCATAGGCTTAGGATGAAAGGTTGGAAGAAGATTTACCAAGCCAATGGCCCCCGAAAACAGGCAGGAGTAGAAATACTTATCTCAGACAAAGTAGACCTCAAACCTACATTGATCAAAAGAGATAAAGAAGGACATTCCATACTAATAAAAGGGGAAATAGACCAAAAGGAAATAACAATTATCAACCTATATGTACCCAATTTCATCAAACATACCCTGAAGGACCCAAAAACAAATATTAACTCCAATACAGTGGTAGCGGGAGACTTTAACACCCCACTATTATCAATAGCTAGGTCACCCAAGAAAAAATCAATAAAGAAATCCTAGATCTAAAACATAACATAGATCAAATGGACTTAGTTGATGTATATAGAACATTTCATCCAAATTCTACACGATGTACATTTTCCACAGCAGCCCATGAAACCTTCCCCCAAAACAGATCATATCCTAGGGCACAAAGCAAGCCTCAGAAAATACAAGAAAACAGAAATTATACCATGCATGCTATCTGATCACAATGCAATAAAACTAGAACTCAACAACAAAAGTAAAAACAAAAAACATGCAAACAGCTGGAAACTGAATAACCCATTACTTAATGAACAATGGGTCATTGATGAAATAAAAGAGGAAATTAAAAGGCTCCAGGAAGTCAATGAAAATGAAAACACAACGTACCAAACCTATGGGACACAGCAAAGGCAGTCCTGAGAGGAAAGTTTATAGCAATGAGTGCCTATATTAAAAAGACTGAAAGATCTCATATCAATGACCTAATGATACATTTCAAACTCTTAGAAAAACAAGAACAAGCAAATCCCAAAACAAATAGAAGGAGAGAAATAATAAAAATAAGAGCAGAAATCAATGAAATAGAAACCAAAAAATCATACAAAGAATTAATGAAACAAAAAGCTGATTCTTTGAAAAAAATAAACAAGATCGATAGACCCCTGGAAAACCTGACTAAAAGAGGACAGAAAAAACCCAAATTAGTAAAATCAGGAATTCAAAAGGGGAGATAACAACAAATACCTTGGAAGTCCAAGAAATAATCAGAGAGTACTTTGAGAACCTATATTGAAATAAATTCGAAAATCTTAAAGAAATGGACAGATTTCTAGATACTTATGATCATCCAAAACTGAACCAAGAGGACATTAATCACCCGAATAGATCTATAACACAAAATGAAATTAAGCAGCAATCAAGAGTCTCCCTGAAATGAAATGTCCAGGACCTAATGGATTCTCTGCTGAATTACATCAGACCTTTAAAGAAGAATTGATACCAAACCTCCTTAAACTGTTGCACGACATAAAAGGGAAGGAAAGCTGCCCAACACATTTTATGAAGCCAGTATTACACTCATCCCAAAACCAGGCAAAGACACCTACAAAAAGGAGAACTCTAGGCCAATCTCCTTAATGAACATTGATGCAAAAATCCTCAATAAAATAATGGCAAACCAAATTCAACAACACATCAACAAGATCATTTACCACAACCAAGTAGGCTTCATCCCAGGAATGCAGGGGTGGTGCAACATATGAAAATCAATAAACTTAATAAACCACACTAACAGAAGCAAGGACAAAAACCACTTGATCATCTCAATAGATGCAGAAAAAGCTTTTGATAAGATCCAACACCATTTCATGATAAAAGCTCTAAGAAAACTAGGAATAGAAGGAAAGTACCTGAATGTTATAAAAGCTATACATGACAAACCTACAGCCAGCATTATACTTAACGGAGAAAAACTGAAACCATTCCTTCTAAAATCAGGAACCAGACAAGGATGCCCACTATCTCCACTCCTATACAACATAGTACTGGAATTCCTAGCCAGAGCTATTAGGCAAGAAGAAGGAATAAAAGGAATACAAATAGGTAAAGAAACTGTCAAAATATCCCTATTTGCAAATGATATGACCCTATACCTTAAAGACCCAAAAACCTCTACTCAAAAGCTCCTAGACCCCACCAATAGCTATACCAAGGAAGCAAGATATAATCAACTCAGAAAAATCATTAGCATTTCTATACACTAATAAAGTACAAACAGAGGAAGAATATATGAAAACAATTCCGTGTACAGTAGCCTCAACGTAAATCAATTTTTTTGTTTGTTTGCTTGTTCGTTTGTTTGGTTACTTGGGGTACTTAGACTTGAATTCAAGGCCCACCCCTTTAGCCACTGGACTGTCCTATTTTTGTGATGGGTTCTTTCCAGATGGGGTCTGGAGAACTACTTGCCTGGGCTGCAGTCGTACCCGATTCTCCTGATCTCTGCCTCCTGAGGAGCTAGGATTCCAGGCGGGAGCCACAGGCACCTGGCTGACGTGGAATCTCCTAGAGGCGTGCAGGCTTTCAAAGTGGAGAAAGTTGATGTCATGTCTAGATTTACATATCCTTCCTGCACGGAAAGCTCCACGTGTCTCCGAAAAGGCTGTATGAGCTTCTGAGGACTGTCAGTGAACAGCACAAAATTATTTCTCAGACAACTGTAACCGAATGGGTCCGGATCTGCGTGAGGAAGCAAACAGCGAAATGGCAACAGGAACGCTTCTTGACGCTGAGCTGGCGTCAGAGAGGTGGCCATGGTAACCATTGTGACAACTAGACTTGCAGCCTAGGGATGGCGTCGTGTAGCAGGTTAGCGCCAGGCAGGTTGGGCCACTTGGAGCCGCCACGCAGGACGGTGGTTTGCGCTGCCTCTGAGGCGCTGATGGGGATGCTGGGATTTCGTCGGTAGCGCTGTCTGGGCGTTTGTCTAACAGCCAGTCTTTTACCAGCAGCTAAAACCAGAATTAAAGGGGACTTCATCCAGGAGTATTACTCCTAGGACGCCCTTTTCACTTAGCCACAAACACTATGTGGAAGAAAATCCAGGTGAATTTTTGTAGGGTTCCCACTTCAGCTCTTCACATCTCCTGTCCTCTTGCTATGATTCCTAATCCTCTGTCACCTTCAGTATGGTGACTACACCTGTTCTATGATGAAGCCGGCTCCACCCTCCGGAAGACGCAGTCTCGACCTCGTCATGGTTACCGCCCTCAGCTATGCAGTTATGGATTGGTGCGATCATATGTCACTCAGAGCGAAGAGTTCTGCCGATTGGAGGCACGGCATGTAGGCTGCCCAATCGGACACAGAAGCAGAGGCCACGGGGCGGGCTTCAGCGATCTGGGGCGGTTTTTAAACTGACAGTCGCTGTCAGAGAACAACTAGGACTTGTGTCCAGGCTGTGTCCTCTGTTGAGGACGTTCAGGTGACTTGTCAGGCTCAAGCAAATTGACCAGCAGGGACCTTCTAGGAATTAGCTCCAAGCTTTCTCCTCTGTTGAGGATGTCCGGCTGCTTGTTCCTCATCCTCTGATCACTTCAGAACTCTAAGAGTCAAACATATTCTAGGGAGGACGCCGGGCACCCTAGAAGCAAGGACAGGACATGCAGGTCAGCGTCCTGAAGGAGAAGGGAGGCAGTTTGTAACCGTCGGTTTGTGTCACCCCACTGTGTGTTCGTGAGTCCTCTTGTACGACTGCCGTTTGAAAAAGGAAAAGGGTGAAATAGCGGGTGTGAGAACTGAGCCATGAGCAAAAACATAGTTGATAATGCCGAGGACAGGGGAAGCCGGTGTTGGGCAATGAGGCTTGGGAGGAGGATATTTAGAGATTTCGGGTTAGAGCACAGAAGCGCTGCACTGGGAGGTGGTGGGGTTGTATTGAAGACTGCTTTCCACATATTTGCAGACCAGGGGGCAAAAGAGGTGGACCCAACGGGAGGAAGGCCGCCTGGGGTGGGCATGAACACAGATCCTACCATGTCCACAAGCCGGCTCACCTCCACGTAATCTCAAGTAGGGAGAGCGTTAGGCACGCGCCCTGTCCTCACGGCCCCTCCCACAGCCTGAAGGCGCTAGAGGTCGCGACCCCAAACCGCCAAAGCCAGGGGCCACCCCGGTTCAGCTGCCCTCCAGGAGGACTCAGTACGCGGAGTGGGGAGACGCAAACCGATGGTGACAAACCACCTCCCTTCTCCTCAGGACACTGACCTGCATGTCCTATCCTTGGTTTTAGGTTGCCTGGCATCCTCCCTCTAATCTGCTTGAGTCGGACCTTTCTCAAGGCCACAGAGGCTGTGACAAAGCCACCTGAACATCCTCAACAGAGGAGAAAGCTTGGAGCTAATTCCTAGAAGGACCCTGCTGGTCAATTTCACTTAAAGACCCGAACTGCGTCTTTAAAGCCCGCCCCTTTTCCTCGGTGTCGGTGTCTGATTGGTCACCCCACACGCCGTGCTTCCAATTGGACAGGGCTCGAGGCCCTGACTGACGTTAGAGTGCACAATCCACACCCGCGTGGTTGGGAAAGATCACAATGGCATTTGTAACACTGCAGCTTATGGAGGGAAGACCTAGTTCGCCATAGAATCGGTGAACTACCCTGCTATTGAAGATGATAGCGGACTATGAATTAGTAAGAAGGCTCGTGTATGTTATGAGCAGAAATGTGTCCTGCCCCAGCAATTTGCGTTCATTTTTGTACACAGTATTGGCGGATAAGGGAAATACGTGTCAGAGGAACAATGTTACTTGTTTAAGGCAGTTGGAAGTTGTGCTTTTCTTTTTCTTTTTTTTTTTTTCGGCTGCACATCAAAGACTGGTAGTTGCGCTAAGAGCGGAATTCACCCAGGGCCTCCACAAGCAGCACAAACCACACCGCTTCCTGCCCAGCTGCAGGAACTGCCGCAACCAGCCTGGGGCTAACCTGGAACAGGAGGTCATCTATCAGCTGAAACTCTAACGTGACAAGACAGTTACTATGGCCACATTTATGAGCTAATGTAAGCTTCCCGAGCACTTCCTTCTGCATCTTGCTGTCTTTTCTTTGTCACGACGACCCAGGCTTATTGCATCCGTTGCAATGGTACTTCAGACTGGACAATGCTTTCGACATATTTCCCTCCGATTGATAACTCAAAGAAATTCAGTTAATTGGGGGTTGGGCCCTAGTAGGATTCAGGTACCTTCCCTGTAACTGGAAGGTAAATAACATCGACAGTCAGAGAAAAACGTGAGAAGGAAGAGATCAAGATGACAACAACAAACCAAGGAGAGAGATCTCAGGAGAAACCATTCCATCCAAAACCTTGATGTTCGGGAATAATGAGGAAAATCAATGTATACTATGAAATGACACCCTTCAGAAGCTCATAGAGCTTTTTAGGGGACACTTAGATTTTCTCTGCTGCAACTAGATGAGAATAGAGTTGAATGACATGAAATTTCTCTAGCATTGCAAGCCTACACTGCTAGAAGAATTGGTATTTCATATTGGAAGATTGCTTCTCCCTTGGGCTGTGCACGTGCATGAGGCCACAGCTGTCAAGAAATTTGTGAAATAGTTTTATACCTTTGTTGTTGTAAACCTCAATCATTGTGAAAAAACTCTCGGGAATTACTGTTGATATGTAAGTCTTGGATAATTTCTGGAAGGGCCATGCAGCTGATTGGTAAATGGGGTACTTGGCACACTTAAGTAAGAGCAGTAGCAACATACAGATTCCTTCTGAGTACGTTCAAGTGAAAAGAAATGTATGATCTGAGATTCTGGATTTGTGTCATTTTGTGGCCAGTAGGTAGTAAAGGAACAGAGATTCTGTTGGAGTCTGTACTGTGGGTCAATCAAACAGGCAAGCCCTAAGACAGATCCAAGAACGGTCCCTATACTTGAATGTGAGATTTGGCCCCACTCTAGTACTCTAATTTCTGTTGTAATTAGGTATTTTTGTGATAGGGTGTTACAATTTTCCTCCACTGGCTTTGAACTGCAAACTTTGTGATCTCTGTCTCCACTGTAGCAAGAAGTACAGCTGTAAGAGTCCAGTAGCTGGCTCCTTCTAATGCTTAATTTTCCTGATAAGAGTCAAGGTCAATGTGATGAGCAGGCGTTCAACAGGGAGAGCAGTGTCAGTACTCTAATATTTACTGTTGTTTTTTATTCATATGCGCATACAATGTTCGGGTCATTTCTCCCCCCTCCCCCCACCCATTTTCTTCCCCCCCCCCATAGTGTCCCTTTTCCCCGACCCCTTCGCTACCCAGCAGGAACTATTTTGCCCTTATCTCTAATTTTCTTGAGGAGAGAGTCTAAGCAATAATAGGAAGGACCAACGGTTTTCGCTAGTTGAGATAAGGATAGCCATACAGGGAGTTGACTCACATTAATTTCCTGTGCATGTGTGTTGCCTTCTAGGTTAATTCTTCTTGATCTAAACTTTTCTCTAGCTCCCGGTCCCCTTCTCCTATTGGCCTCAGTGGCTTTAAAGTATCTCTTTTAGTTTCTCTGCGTTGAGGGCAACCAATGCTATCTGGTTTTTTAGGTGTGTTACCTGTACAGGTTTAATAGAAGTATTAATGCCAGGATAGTGACATGACTCACAATGCAGACAGGTGCTCCTATGCTGCTTTTTCTCCCTTCACAATAATTCAATTCTACATGTCAATGACTACAGGCAGAGAACTGAATGTAGAGAATAAGATCCTGATGACCAAGTCATGGATATCGAGTTGGGGATCCGAATCATGGGGGTTTCCCATGAATTGAATAAGAGATACTGTGCTGTCTCTCCCAGTCCAACTCTCTATATATGGTGTTTTAGGAGTGTGGGACCTGTAAGGATATGACCTTGATCCTCAGCTAAGAGTGTTTTAGCAGGCACATTTGTGGCTATTTCTTAAATGCTAATAGAAACCCGATACTTTCCATAAATGCCCCCCACACTTAGACCTTGGAATGGAGATTTGATTAGACCTTAGGTCATCATACCAGTTTGACAGCTTTCTGTCTTTCCATCTCAGATAATACACCTCAGAACCTAAATATGCAACCAGCAGACAAATCTACAAGGATTAATATCAGGCAAGAAAGGAAGTATGTGTGCTATGTCTCATAGGAACATTTCCAGGAATGCTATGGAATCCTATCAGTATGCCATGGATAGAGGTCAACTGAAAAATCACTGGATGTCCATGTGGAGGGCAAGGGTCTGACTTAAGTGGTTTAGTAGTTCTTCACGAGTATGAGGTCAAATTCAAACCAAAGTACCATCCAAAGACATCAAAAGCTGTTTAGAACTGAGTGTGAGTGACAGAACACAGTGAGGATTTTGTGTGAAGCTGACAAGGAGACCAAAAGGAGGTAGCTGAAATAAGAGGAATAAAGTTTCAGGTAAGTGAATTACATGGTGTGTTTTTGCATACCCTGGGCCCCATTGCAAGGTCCTGTATCAAAAACCAAAGTAGAATGCCAATGTGAGTCACGCCTATAATCCTAACTACGGAAGAGGCACTGTTCAGGATGACCATGGTGGAGGGCAGTCCAGGCAAATAGTTCACCAAACCCAATTGGAAATACCCAACTCAAAAGAGGGCTCAAGGTGTGGCTCAAGAGGTAAAGCACCCACTTAGCAAGGACATGACTCTGAATTCAAATGCAAGTACCACCCAAAGAAATAAAAAGAAGTGAGGCAAACACGTAAGTGTAGGGCGAGTTCTATAGCCCAGCCTCACTCTAGGTCTTATCTACCTGTACAACAAACAGTGTTCGCACCACCTAAGTTTCATAGAGTATCAAATGTATGTATTGTTTCACAGTTGGACTTGTTTGGAAAAGGAAAAATTGTGAATTGAGGATAAAATACAATTGCAAAAAGTTACATGAAAACTGGGTTACATATCTCATGTGTAGATAAAACTCATCACACGTTTAGGTTTTCACCCCAAAATCAATCTAAATGTCAACATATTTCACTTTTAATAAACAAATCAAAGTGTAAACTCCTCTGAATGTGTGTATGTGTTTGTACGTGTGAAGTAGCTGAGAAACTTCTGTATTTTAAGGATAAGAGTGCCCATAATTATCTGACACTAGTGTACATTATGAAAGTGCAATACTGAAATACTCAACACCAAAGAACAATAGATAACACCACAAATATTCACAGAAGAGTGTGTAAGAATATCGGTTTTCTATTGCTAACAATGGGAAACCTCATATTAAATGTGTCCTGCCCTTCTAAGAAAACACACATGAGGACCTCCATATGGGTGCAGTAGATTTTGTATGAGAAGAGATATTTAGAAAGGACAGATCCCTTCAAAGGTTTTCAGCACAGTTCTCCAGTGATCTGTTTTTTCCATGAGACTGGAGTTCTCAATCAGGACCTCTACCTGAAGTCTCACCTGAAACCCTTTTGTGATGTCTTTTTCCAGTGAAGGTCTCACAAACAATTTGCCAGGGATGGCTTCAAGCTGTGATCCTTCTGCTCTCTGCCTCCTGAAGAGCTAGGATTACAGGTGTGAGACACCAGCACGCAGCCTCCAGTGACTAATTGAAAGCCTGGATTATAACTAATTGGCCTTATGGCCGTCTGCCTACTGAGCAACTCTGCCAGCCGGGGTTTGTTTTGGGTATAGCTGAGATGTGGTCTCATGAACTATTTGCCTGGACTGCCATCCAACAATCATCCTGATCTCTGTCCTGAGTAAGTAGGATTACAGGCATGAGCCACCATTGCCATGCTACTTTGGTTTTTGAGACAGAATCTCGCTATGCCTCTCAGGATATCTTTCAACAGATCTTGGAGCCCAGGCATCCGAAACTAGTGATAGTCCTATGTCAGCTTCCTAAGTGCCGTGATGACCTGCCCCTGGCTCCATAGAAGTTTTGCTCTGAGACTTGGCACGATCTTCTCACTGACACTCGGTTCTACACAGATTTTGGTGACTTTTGAGGCTACTTTGGTTTGAATTTGAGCTCATACTTTCTAGGCCAGTACACTGTCACGGAACCAGACCCCCCTGCCCTCCACATGGTCATCCAGTGAGTTTTCAGTTGACTCTATCCTGGGCATACTAATATGATAACGTGGAATTCAGGAAATGTTCCCATGGAGACATGGAACACACAGTTGTTCTGTTGCAGGACACTGATCATTGTGGATATATCTCTTGGTTCCATATAGAGGTCCTGAGGTGTGTTGTCTGAGAGTGGCAGGACGGACAGCTGTTAAAGCAGTATGATGAACTGAAGTGCTACTGAAATTAACATGCCAAGAGCCAATAGAGGGGACCTTTATGGAAGGTGTGGGATTTCTATGCCAATAGAAACCCCGCAAATTTGCCCACCAAAAGCAGTCCTGGTTAAGGTTAACAATCACATTCTTAAAGGTCACTGAGACTTACAACACAGTGGATAAGGTATAGTGCAGGAAGGGTGAGACAGCAGAGGCTATCCCATTCAATTCACGAGAAGTCACCATAATTCTGGTCTCCAAGAATTCACTGCATGTCTTGGCCATCAGGTTTTTTCCCTCTACACTCACATCCTTTCCTGTAGTGACAGAGATGATGAAATGAGTTATTGATGAGGGAAAGAGCAAAATAGGAGCACCGCACAGGATTGTGTGTCATGCCATGTCACCTGTAAACTCTCTCTATAATTCCTGCCTGAAAGGTGTACTCATAAAAGAGTAAACATTAATTAAGGCACTAGTAACTCACAGCTGTAATCCTAGATTTTCAGGAAGCTGAGATCTGGAGGATTCCAGTTCAAAGCCATGGTAGGAGAGACGCCCGATGCATGTAAGCATTGTGGGAAAACACTTGCCTATTCTAGTTCTTTTCTGACATGTGAAAGGATCCACACAGGACAGAAACCCTGTGTGTGTAAGCAGTGTGGGACAGCCTTTGTGTTTTCAAGTCACTTGTAAGTATATGTAGATGTCACTGCGAAGAGAGCCCCCAGGTATGTGAGCAATGTGGCAAAGCTTTAACTTGGTGCAGTAGCTTTTGAAGACATAATTGAAATCACAGTGGAGAAAATATCTGTGCCAGTAAACAGTGTGAGACAACCTTGTCTTGTTTGAGTGTTCTCATGAACAGTGAGAAACCCTATGAATGCAAGCAATGAGGAAAATTCTTCATTTGCTGTGATTCCCTTAGAAACATGGCAAGCTTAGGCTGGGGTGAATTCCTAAATACAGATGTGGGAAGATCCCATCATCCCATGAACTTTCTATGAAGCATGACACTACATAGGGAAGGGAAATGGCTATAATGCAAACTGTGGAGAAGGCTGTACTCAACCCAGTTAAATTCAAGAACATCAAATAGCATACTATGGTAAGAAATCCTGAGTAGAAGGGATGGTGCAAGGTTTTCTCTTAACCACCATCTAAGAATGCACCCAAGATGAAAACCTTTTTAACATAAAAAAGATAGGATGCCTATGACTTACACCTGTAATCCTAGCTACTGAGGCAGAGATCAGGAGGATTGAGGTTTGAAGCCAATTCCAGGCAAAGAATTTCTGAGACCGTATCTTGAAAATACCTTATAGAACAAATGGCTGACAGAGTGGTAGAGCACCCACCTAGCAAGCCTTAGGCCCTAACTTCAAACCCCAATACTACCAAAAAATGTTCACTGGTATAATTTTGGCAGAATTAATAAATCATCTTATGAACCAGCCTTGGTCAATGATTCAACTTTGTATTCTTTTTTCATTCTCTTCTTTCCCCCATGCTGGGGAATTCATATCATTCCTTCAGCATCTTTCTGGAGCATCGTGCTCCTCATACCACTGAAAAGAGAGGTGGAGCCTTTGGGAACATGCAGCTTCTGGGGTGTGTGAGTAAGCCAGGAAAGACCCAGGAACCCAACACTCTTGGGATTTGGCTTAAAAACCCTGCTTCCCCTTGGTATAACCTTATATTTCCTTGGCTCACTGCATAGCTGTAGTCATGAGAATGAATGGGAAATTAATAAAGATTTATTTCCATTTCTCTATAAACCATACTTTTGTTTTAGAAATTCAGTCCAGGGTATAGAAATTCAGTAACACTGAAAATGTCTCATGCCATGGAACCCGGCAGAAACTATTTTGCCCTTATCTCTAATTTTGTTGAAGAGAGAGTATAAGCAATAATAGGAAGGAAAGGGTTTTTGCTGGTTGAGATAAGGATAGCTATACAGGGAGTTGACTCACATTAATTTCCTGTGCATGTGTGTACCTTCTAGGTTAATTCTTACTGATCTAACCTTTTCTCTAGTTCCTGGTCCCCTTCTCCTATTGGCCTCAGTTGCTTTTAAGGTATCTGCTTTAGTTTCTCTACGTTGAGGGCAACAAATGCTAACTAATTTTTTAGGTGTCTTACCTATCCTCATATCTCCCTTGTGTGCTCTCGCTTTTATCATGTGATCAAAGTTCAATCCCCTTGTTTTGTTTGCCCTTGATCTAATGTCCGCATATAAGGGAGAACATATGATTTTTGGTCTTTTGGGCCAGGCTAACCTCACTCAGAATGATGTTCTCCAATACCATTCATTTACCAGCAAATGATAACATTTCGCTCTTCATGGCTGCATAAAATTCCATTGGGTATAGATATCACATTTTCTTGATCCATTCGTTAGTAGTGGGGCATCTTGGCTGTTTCTATAACATGGCTACTGTGAATAGTGCTGCAATAAACATGGGTGTGCAGGTGCCTCTGGAGTAACCTGTGTCACAGTCTTTTGGGTATATCCCCAAGAGTGGTATTGCTGGATCAAATGGTAGATCAATGTTTAGCTTTTTAAGAAGCCTCCAAATTTTTTTCCAGAGTGGTTGTACTACTTTACATTCCCACCAACAGTGTAAGAGGGTTCCTTTTTCCCCACATGAGTGATGCATCTTTGCCTTAGTAACAGGAGACTGCTTCTCGGGCACAATTCTGCATTGTTCATTGACAGCTTATAAACAGTGTAGAGAGGTGGGGACTTTTGAGAAGTATTTAGGCAATAAGGTCTTGGCCTTATGTATTAATGCCCCTCTAGACAGGACATGTGATAGTGAACTCAAGTTCTCTTGCACAAGCTCATTCTGAGGTGATTATTGAACAAGAAGACCCTCAGCAGGTGATGATGGTGTGATCTTGGATTTCCCCAACCCCAGAGTTGTTAGGAAAGAAATTTCTAGTGTTTTCTTTATGTTTTTGTTTGTTTGTTTGTTTTGCAGTATTGTGATTCTACTGTGTTCTTGGGGTTCCTAGTTAAGCACTCTGCCACTTGAGCCTCACTCCCAGCTAAGATTATTTTTTGTAAAATACCCCAACTTGGGTGTCATTTTATATGCACACAATATGGACTAACAAAGTCTGAATGGAAGAAAGACATGTGGGGTTTTGTAACAAGTACACTGACTTGGAAGTGGCTTTGGAGCTGGGCTATGACACATGCTGGAGCAGTTTTGATATGATTAAAGCAGGAGCCTTTGTTGCTCTGAATCAAATATAAATGGCAATTCTTATGAGGCCCAGGCAGAAGAGCTATGAGGATACCCTGAGTCCTCATACATAAGTGGCTTTGAGTAGAATGTTGGTGGAGATACAGACAGCACAGGCCACTCCCAGGAGGCCTCAGATTTTGGAAAGTGGGATGGAAACAGCCATCCTTATTACCATGTGGCAAAGCATTTGGCTGAATGATTTCTGTGTCCTAGAACTTTATGGAGTGGAGAACTTCCAAGTGATGAAGGAGGATATTTGGTCAAAGAAATATGAGCTGCAGTGTTGGTTAGGTGACGGCTTCTCTTTCTGGCTTCTAGAAAAAGGTAGAAAGAAACCACATAAAGATGGATGTTAAGCTAGGTGTGGTGATGCACACCTGTGATTTCAGCACTTTGAGGTCATCCTAGGCTACATTGAAATACCCTGCCCACCCCCCAAAAAATTCTGATATCCAAGGGTAATAATAAGGTAAAGATCTGAAAACTCTCAGCATAGCTGTATGTCATACCAAGTATTGTGTTCAAGAAACATTCTTAAGGTGATTTTTGTGGATAGAAGGAAATCACAGGTTCTTACAACATGCAATGGAAGAAGAGTTTTCCTTCTAATTCTTAGCACACTCTGTCTTTCAGGACTGAGAAGAAAACAGAACTGTTGTTCTCTATCCTGTGCTCCCCTTAGACTAAAATTCTCCTCCATTCTATTTCTTTGTGTCTTTGAAGCTTAGTCCTTTCCCATAGACCATTACCTTCCTGTGGCCATTATTTTCAGACCTCTTCCTAGCAACTTTTTTTCTTTCATTAAATTTTGGCCTCAAAACACACACACACACACACACACACATAAACACACACACAAAATTGCACTCAATATCTCCATTTCCTTCTACACTCCTGTAATTCTCAGGGCTCACATTGATTTGACTTCACTGTCACTTCTTTTCACAGTAACCTTTTCATCTCTACCCACTCCCAAATCCCACATGCATATACCCTTCTCTTCCACTACAACTTGCTAGGGTTTTGGTACTTCTCATTGTAAGGCATTTGGTCCTTAGATCCCATTCTTATTCCTAACACTTCAGCTCATTTGTCCTCACGCTTCCCTTCTTTTCAGCTTACATTTCATGATGCGTTATTACAGTTTCTCTCTTCCATATATACTCAGTGCTCTTGCCCTCTTTCTCTCCATGCTGTATGTTTTTTAAAATTTAATCAGTGGAGTGACTTTTCTTGCCATTTCCATGAAGGGCACCCTACTGAGGACAAGAATCAAAATATCAGACCTCAAATGTTTTCTTGACATGACTCCATCATTGTTTTTGCAACATTTTAGAAATTTCTTTCTTCCTCATTTCAGCTGATTACCCAATGTCATGAACATTGAAATCAAAGGACAGGAAATTTCCTTCATCCTCAAAATCGCAGATCCAAACCAATTTGCAACAGTACTTATCCCCTTCTTTCTCACTATTAAGGTGAAGGCAATATTTCTTCCTTGTTTAAATGTTGGTGTCTCCATCCATAATCCAGATGTCAGCCCCTCTCACCTTATAGTGTCATTGCTGCATTGCTCCTACTCTTTCCCCTCATCAGCATTTTCCTAAATTAGCTTTTCCACCTCCCATCCTTGACTCAGCAGCCCTACATGCCCCCTTCCCCAATCCTTTGCCAAGCCGACTGGGGGCCTGTAAATGCTATCTCCACATTGTCACTGAATTCATTCAGTGCTCTCAAGTGGATTGTATTCTTGCCACTGTACTAAATCTGCTTTTGTCAAGACCACCAACTTCATGGACCCAATTCCAAAGATTAATTTCCTGCTCTTTACTGAATACCTAACAGGATCTCAGGGCATCTTTAGTATAAAAGGACCCCACTTCTCTACAATTGCCCAATGCAGAGAATGTTTAAATGGGAGTACCATGGTTGTACCTCAGACTTTGTGTCAGTTCCCAAGATGCACATTTCTGTTAGATACCTCCTGGTAATCACAGGCCAGGACAAGGGCCTCTGCTCTTCTCTGACCTCCTAATTCAAACATAGACTATCCTCACTTCTAATTCAGATGTAAACTTGACTATTGAAGATCTATCAATATAGGGGATAAGGTAAAAGCTCAGGAATAACTAAAGTCCATATGGATTCTAGGAGGCCAATACTCCTGTGTGTAGACATGACTCATCAGTAGCTGGAAGTTTCCAAAGTTGATTCTTCAGGAATGGTTTGTGGTCCCACTTTACACATTAGGAATCTCCTTTGGGCAGCTAATGACACCAAAACATAAGTGCTTTCTTTAATTCTTCCTCAAGTTACGTTGAACTACAAGAAAGAGTCCACACTGGAGAGAAACTCTATGTGTGTAAGCAGAGTGGGAAACCGTTCTTGTTTTTGGCTCAAGTTTGAAAACATGAAAAAATTCACAGTGGGGAGAAACCCTATGTATGTAAGCAATATGAAAAAGCCTTTATTTCTTTAAGTTACTTTTGAGCAAATGAACAGTGTCACGGTGGAGAGAGGCCCTATGTATGTGAGCAATGTGGCAAGGCTTTCATTTGGCAGCATAATCTTCAAAGACAAAAACAAATCCACACTGGTGAGAAACCCTGTGAATCCAAACCATGTGGAAAACCCTTCATTTGTTCTGCTTCCCTTAAGAGACATGTACAGACTCATGCAGGAGAAAATTCCTACATACCAAATACAGGAAGACTTCAATAACAGAGTGGCTCAAGTGGTGTTAGTATACCTGCCTAGCAAATGTGAGGCCCTGAGTTCAAACTCCAGTACCTCCAAAAAATTAAAAGAAAGCATTACCTTTGCCAGGCGACAGTGGAGTATACCTGTAATCCTAGTTACTTGGGAGGTTGAGATCATGGTTTGAGGCCAGCTCAGGAAGATAGTTTGAGACCCTTATTTCCAAAATAAAGCAGAACAAAATGGACTGGAAGTATCCTCAAGTGGTAAGGCACCTGTTCTGGAAGGTCAAAACCCTTAGTTCAAACACTAATCCCACACCCCAAAAAAAGTACTAGCTTACAGAATAGGGTAAGTGAATCAAATGCAATGAAAAATGCCTCAAATATAATTAACTGAACATACAACCCTGCACACAAAACCAATGGGGCAGGAAGGAGGAGTTGGGAATATTCTGTCATCTCTGCCCTGCTGCTGACACAGCACATTGTTACTTTAAGCTGGATTTAGAGTGGTTGGAAATGAACACTACTACCACTGGGGAATCACTACAACAAATTGGAGGGAGTCTACTTGATATCCTGATGGAGCAGAGAAAAGGTAGTAACGAAAAATGCCCACGTATATAAGATGTGAATACAGACAGCATGGGAGGTTCAAAAAAATCAAGGGCAACTAAGGTCACTAGGCAAGGAATTGTCTCCTAAGTGGGGAGATAAAGAGATCAGCCCAGGGAATTATAACTTACTAGATCAGACCAGAAATCCACAAGGACAAGAAGGAAATGAAAACTTGAACTGTACCTGATTAACTGCTTATGTCTAAAGAGAGGTAAAAACTAAAGGAGATCTAGATTCAGAGGACACCATAATTTGAAATTTTCACCTCCAGAAATCCAAACATGTTCTCACAGTAAATATTAGACAGCAATTATTTCATAACCAGCAATGGAGGGACTGGAATCCTGGTTCAAATGGTAGTCACCTGCTCAGCAACCACGAAGCCCTCGGCTCAAACACCGGTACCTAAAAAAAAGAAAAAAGTGGTTCGCCAGTGGCCATACCTGTAATTCTATATACTCAGGAGGCAGACATTAGGACCAGCCCCGGGCAAATAGTTCAGGAATCCTTCTCTCAAAAATACCCAACACCAAAAGTGGTGGCAGAGTGGCTGAAGTTGAAGAGTTCCTGCCTAATCAAGCATTGAGTCCTGAGTTCAAAACTTATAGTACTCAGAGTCAAAATTTATTGTATTTGATTTGTTTTTATATAGTTAAAAATTAATTAAATTTCAATGTTTGGGTCATTTCTCTCTGCCCCCTGCCAAAATTTATTGTATTTGAATCAAAGTTCCTAGTATTCAGAGAACACAGTGTTATGGAGAAATCTAATCCAAGAAATGAATATACTAGAAGAAAAGAAAGAACTAAATGTAACAATGTAAACTTCTACTTAAAGAGAAACTGTGAAAGAAGATGGAGACAATGGTAAATCAAGTACTCAGAAATAATGATTAGGCTGGGCACTGATGCTCATGTATGTAATCATTGCTACTAAGAAGGCAGCGATCTGGAGGATCATGGTTTGAAGCCAGCCCATGTAAATAACTCACAAGTCTCCATCTCGAAAAAAACCCATCACAGAAAAAGGGGCTGGTGGAGTGGCTCGAGGTGTAGGCCCTTAGTTCAAACCCCTGTACTGCAAAGTAAATAAATAAATAATGACTAGGAAAGATATCAATAACATTACAGACAGGAAATCAATAAAACCAAAAGCTGGTTTTCTAGAAATATCAACTGATTAGGCAAGATAACTCAAAAAGAACAGAGCAGAAGAGACACCGCCTCGTGGGGATTTCTGGCTCTTTTCTCTTTGCCTTAAATTTGGGTGTCTTTTATGAATAATCAAAAGCAGCAAAAGCCAACGCTATCAGGCCAGCATTTTAAAACCAGAAAAAGAGATGAAAAGGAGAGGTTGGACCCTACTCAATTTCAAGACTGTATTATTCAAGGCTTAACTGAAACTGGTACTGATTTGGAAGCAGTAGTTAAGTTTCTTGATGCTTCTGGAGCAAAACTTGGCTACCACCGCTATGCAGAAACACTCTTTGACATTCTGGCGGCCGGTGGAATGCTGGCTCCAGGTGGTACACTGGCAGATGACATGATGCATACAGATGTCTGTGTGTTTGCAGCACAAGAAGACCTAGAGACCATGCAAGCATTTGCTCAGGTTTTTAACAAGTTAATCAGGCGCTACAAATACTTGGAGAAAGGTTTTGAAGATGAAGTAAAAAAGCTATTGCTGTTCTTAAAGGGTTTCTCAGAGTCAGAGAGGCACAAGCTGGCTATGTTGATGGGTGTTCTTCTGGCTAATGGAACACTTAATGCATCCATTCTTAATAGCCTTTGTAATGAATGAGAATTTGGTTAAAGAAAGGGTTTCAGCAGCTTTTGCTGTAAAGCTCTTTAAATCATGGATAAATGAAAAAGACATCAATGCAGTAGCTGCAAGTCTTCGGAAAGTCAGCACGGATAACCGACTGATGGAACTTTTTCCTGCCAATAAGCAAAGCATTGAACATTTCACAAAATACTTTACTGAGGCAGGCTTGAAAGAATTTTCAGAGTATGTTTGGAATCAGCAGACCATAGGAGCTGGTAAGGAGCTCCAGAAAGAACTTCAAGAACAGATGTCCCATGGTGATCTATTTAAGGATATAATTTTATATGTCAAGGAGGAGATGAAAAAAATAACATCCCAGAGTCTGTTGTTATTGGGATAGTGTGGTCGAGTGTGATGAGTGGAACAAAAAAGAGGAGCCTGTAGCAGAGCAAGCCATTAAGCACTTGAAGCAATACAGCCCTCTACTTGCTGCCTTTACTACTCAAGGTCCATCTGAGCTGACTCTGTTATTGAAGATTCAGGAGTATTGCTATGACAACATTCATTTCATGAAAGCCTTCCAGAAAATAGTGGTGCTTTTTTATAAAGCTGAAGTCCTGAGTGAAGAGCCCATTCTGAAGTGGTACAAAGATGCACATGTTGCAAAGGGGAAAAGTGTCTTCCTTGAGCAAATGAAAAAATTTGTAGAATGGCTCAAAAATGCTGAAGAAGAATCTGAGTCTGAAGCCAAAGACGGTGACTAAATTTTGAAACCACATCCTCAGTAAAGCAAACAGGAGTTGTAGATAAAATGTCATGTATCATGTGTCCTGGTTCTTACATCTTCCTACCTCCCTGTATCAAGCATGATATAAGGGCTTTCATGGCAAATTTTATTTTAACTGTTTCTATGGTTATTGGAAATGTTGGGTTTCGTTTCTAAAACCATGTTTTGAGTAGCTACAGGAGCTATAGATTTGAATCTAATGTTGCATTAGTTTTTTCAGTTACCTTCTACCTCCTGTATTTTCTATTGTAAAAAGGTAATTTAAGGCCTTCCACAATGAACAGTTCACTTTATTCCCTGGGTTTTCTATATAAATAATTTTCAAGATATGATTTGGTTAAAAATGATTTGTTATAAACTTTCTGTTTTGCAAATTAAACTGTAAAGTATCCAAAGTCTCAAAAAGCCATGATTTGTGTGATGGTTTGGTATGCCCAGAGCCCTGTTCATCAATGAAAATCTCCTCTACAATAATTGAATTCATTAGCATATATTCTGAGTATTTGGACCATTGCTTACGTGTTAACATTTTCTTATATTTTTAATCCCAGCTGTCCTTAAGTTTTAACCCTGAATGTCCTTAAGTTCAGTTGTTTGGTCTCTGGTTTGTTATCCTTAGTGAAGGAAAGAGACAAACTGAAGCTTGAGAAATCAAATGTGCCAGAGGTACTGGGAAGAAGGAAGTTGAGCTTTTTCCCATTGAGAAACTTCTGCATTCAGTTGACTCTTACCATAGGCAAAACAAATGGGTATTCTTTTCATACAAGCATTTTCAAATACACCTGAGAAAAGTCTTATCAGTTAAAAAAATTTTAATTAAAATATTTTATGCTTAGCATACACTTAGATTGTTAAGAAAGGACTTCTAAAGGAGTATGACTAAAGGAAATGACTGATGTACTAACTTCAGTAAAAAGGCAAATATGACTTACATTTCCTAATGGCTTAGAGTATTTGTTGTAAAGAATGAAGTGCGATGTAACTATGTATTCCCACTTGGTTGTACTGGACTGCCTTCATTCTGTTAACATTCAGTAATGACTCAAGCATCTGGCTACAAACTGAATTTCCAGTTTTTAATTGCCATGAGCCAAATATTATAAATTATCAGTCCACTTACTGTAATGGCTGCCTTTAATTTTCTCTTTTCTTGTTGCTATCCATCTGTGTATGTAGTCAGTAGGGAGGAAAGTGTAGCCAAATTTTGGGGTAGAAAGTCATGTTAAAAGTGAGTATTCTAATTGGTGAGAGAAAATAGTCTCAAATAATGCCACCAGAGACCAAGTGGAAATTCCCCCTTGTGAAGGTACTATTCTTAGTAGCTAAGAATTTGGTGTTTGAAAGTTCTTCTTGAGGGAAAGACATGTAATATAATTTGAAATAAAGGTATAGTAACCTTAAGAGCATTATAACTGATAACATTGTGAGTGGGGTGAATTTGTTAAATGAATGATTTTGATGGTTTTCATGCACAGGCAAAATGAATTCATTAGATTTCTATGTAATGATTTGCTTTTACTTTGTAATTTGTAGTCCTCAAAAGACTTTTTTTTAAAATAAAAGTCCATCCTTAAATTAAAAAAATAAAAAAGAACAGAACACACAAATTACTAATAGTGCTCATGAAAGGAAAGCTGCTAGTAATAATAGTATAGACTTGAAAAGGACCCTAAAGGGAAATCATGAATAATTCCATGCCCATAAATTTGATGATGTGGACAAAATGAATGAATTAAAGGAAAGAAGCCATCTACCAAAACTTATACCAGGAGAAAGAGCACACATGGAAGGGTTTACAGATATGCTCAAATATTTAAAGCACTCCAAGAAACCATGAGGCCCTGAGTACAAACCCCACTATCTACAAAAGAAGAAATTTTAAAATACAAAGTAAAGTGATAAGATTCCCCACCCCAAGTTCATGTAGGGTAAAATTTGTACTGTGAGAATTGCTATATTACTGAAAGGGATTTACAGTTTCCATGCAACTCTATTGAAATCCCAATGACACTCCTTACAGGAATAGAAAAAAAAAATCCAGATTCGTATGGAAGCACAAAAAGCCCCAAATTGAGAAAACAATCCTGAACAAAAAAAGCAATGCTGCTAAAAAAATGATGTAGGTATCACAATACCTGACTTTGAATTTATAATATACAGCCACAGTAACAAAAACAGCAGGTATGCTTACATATATATAATAAAATGTAATATTATTTATCCAATAAGAAGAATGCAATTACGAAACTTTCATGAAAAATGGATGTAGCTGGAGTTCACCATGTTAAGCAAAATAAGCCAGACTCAGAGACATAAGTCGCATATTTTCTTTTCGGTACTGAGATTTGGATTAGGGGCTACACCTTGAGTCACTTCACCAGCCTTTTGTGATGGGTTTCTTAGAGGGTCTCGGAACCATTTGCCCAGGTTGGCGTCCCACTTCAATCCTCCTGATCTCTTCCTCCTGAGTAGCTAGGATTACAGACATGAGCCACCGGTGACGGGCTCACGTTTTATATCATACGTACTATCTAAAATTTTTACATGAATTACAAGGGGGGCTGTTTAGGATGGAAACCATTGGGAAGCCGGAATTTGGTGAGAGGGTGAATATGAACCAGTGCATAAGCATCCATGAAAACAGCACAATGAAACACATTAATTCTAAAATGCAGGGAGGAAGGGAAAGGATGGTAAGGATGCGTACTAGAGGGGGTGAAAGTGATGAAAGTGCATTATGTGTTCTATGATAAAAGCGCAATGAAACCTCCATGAAGAAGTGATGTACACTAATACATGTCTACACTCAAGCGGAAAACCACAGGTATCTACCTGTCTGTCTATCTATCTACACATCTATCTATCTACATATACATAGGCAAATTTAAAAAGAGGGAATAAAGGAAACACCTTGGAGCAAGAGGTATAGCTGGTAATACAGGTCTGACTAGCAGGAGGAGGAAAACATGTAAATTCTTCCATGGCTATGCCAGTTTATTTGTGGCACAAACGTGTTTCTTTTTTCAAGACAGGCACTTTACCATGTGAACAATTCCTCCAGCACCAGAAACTTGATAAAAGCAGTGATTTCTAAGCACAGCATAAGATGCTCACGAGGGTGTAAGAAGCAGGTGTCTGGTCTGGAAAGCGCAGGCCAGTTTGGCTCAACACAGTCAGTGCAAAGACTGGGGCAGATTCGCCCAAGGGGAAGAACCCTAGACTGGGGAACCGCTGAAGGGAATGGTACTTCGGGTTTGCAGAACCTGGTAGCAATGCGGTTTCCTGTCACTCAAGCCTGAGGGGGCGGGGCCGGGGCTAGTAGCCAATCAGGAGCCGGGTCGTGCAGCGGCAGGAATGTGTCCAATGAAGAGCGCGGATCTTAGGAGGCAGCCTGCGCACGACGCCATCTGCCTCTGAGGTCGGGGCGTATTCGACGCCGGCGGCTGAGCTGGGAGACGCCACAGGTGTCCCAGCCTCTGCGGCTCTGTGTTCCCGCCACTGCCGGAGCCTTGGGAGGACACGGGATCGCCGTGAAATGGTGAGATTTCGGCCGAGTCGCGGAGCAGCGGCGGGAAAGCAGCCGGAAGGGGCGGTGGAGGGCGTGGCCTGCCGCTCCACCCTGGTGTGCGGTCAGCGTCTGCTGCTGGCTCCGCTTGGCCCCGCGTGTCCCCAAGGGCGCGGTGACGGCGGCCGCGGGGGCGCGCCGTGGGGTGGGGTCCCCGTGTCTCCTTGGTGGCTCCCGGTTTTCCGGAGTCTTCAGGGTCGGGGAGGGATCGTGGAGCTCCAGTACCTGTCCCCAGGCCGTGCTTCTGGGCGCTGGCCACGCACCCCCCCTCCCAAGTCCTCCGACATCGCCGACGCCCTGCAAAGGGCGGTCCCGTGCAAGGTGGCTGGTGGTGGAGGGGAGGGGACACCGCCACCCTCTGTGACGTCTCGGTTACCGAATTCCACTGTTACCAGACGTGGTTTTACAAGGGAAAAGCTGATGGGGAGACAGGAGTTTTTGCATGGGGTGTGGCTGCAGCTGTGTTGTAGCCCAGGGCTGGTCAGAGTCTGGGAGCAACGGTTCTTGTCTCGCAGGAAAAAGGACTTGGGGTGGGGACACTGGGATTTCATCAACAACCATCATTAAAAGCAAGGCAGAGCTAGGAAGGGCAGTGCCTTACAACGTCCGTTCGGGACCACGGTGGCAGTTTGTGAGGCATTTCCTCTGTAAAGTCACAACTTTAGTTACATGGTAATGAAGTCTGTGCCTCACCTCTGTACAGACTTTTTGCAGAATTTATGCAGAACTGGGCCAAAAACCAAAAAAAGCAGGAGATGGACAATACTGAGTGACGCGATGTATTAGAGTGAGGTTAAAAGCAGGGCGGGAACAGTGTA
The DNA here is from genome assembly GCF_047511655.1 of Castor canadensis. Taxonomy (NCBI): domain Eukaryota; kingdom Metazoa; phylum Chordata; class Mammalia; order Rodentia; family Castoridae; genus Castor; species Castor canadensis. The sequence goes on from NC_133399.1 coordinate 15,381,457, forward strand.
GACTCCAGGCCACTGGTGTTTGTCTCTCTTGGATGTTTTTCGTCGTTTTGCCTGTTGAAGCTGCTTCAGCTAAGCCTGCTTGTCACTGGCGGTAGTGTGGGTGGCAGCTGCTTCTACTGAGCCCATCTTGCCTAAAATCCTGTCCTGTGAAGAGCCCAAATGTTAGGTCCCTTAGCTCCTCTATGGTGAGGCTGAAAGGGCCATTCTTTCTAGGGAGGAGGAAACAGGGTTAAAAGAAGGTGGTGGTGTGTGGGGCAAGCATCAATTCCTGGACCAGGGAACGTGGTCCTCTGAAGTTAGCCTGTCCTTAGGGTGGTGGTGTTAATGGCAGTGATGCAGTCTCTAATCAGATTTCCAAAGTCTTTGTGTTCCATGTGGAAGAATCCATGGCAGGTTACATGCAATGGAGTTTATTAGAAGTTCAGGAAAGGAATAACAAAAGGGGGCATTGTGAACCCCAGCTTGAAGCAGAGATTGAGAGTGCTTCTCTCTTCCATTGATTTTAATGGGAAGGGAAGAAACTGGTAATCTAACCACCAATAATCAATGAGTGGAGAGGGACATAGGTGGTCCCTGGGCCAGGTTGGGATGGTTTGAGTTGTCCCTGAGCTAGGGTGTGAAACAACTACATACGTTTGGAATTGAAAAGAAGGCTCAAAGGGAGAATGTTCAACCCGAAATTTTAAGAGTCCCAAACTTTCCCTAAGTCTTACCTGCCTCAAAGGTACTGGAGAAATAATGTGCGGGTCTCAGGACAAGGGTGGATGAGAAGCCCAGGTCTGGAGGAAGCAGAGAAACTTAAGGAAAGTTGGCCTAATTTTTTTGTTTGTTTAAAAAGAAAACTGGGAGGACTCATGTAAGTCTAAGGGGAAGAGTGTTTGTTTGCACTTGCTTGCTGCTCCTCAGCAGTGGGATGGTAGGATGTCTTTAATCACAACTCTTTGCCTGGATTACAAACTCTGGGTAGAAGTGGACATTTCCAGCTCTTGGTTGTGGAAACAATGAGTTAGTGTTGTCAGGGTGTAATTTGTCCTAATTGAGAAAGTGAGGGGCAGTATGGGAGAAAGATACCTTGGGTTCTAAGTTGGCTCAAGAAACTCACCTTCCCTGGCAAAAATTACTACCTCTAGCCTTAATCTGACTTAGAAATACCCCAAATAAAATGGGCCTTACTCCCTTTGAAGCATTGTATGGGAGACCCTTTTTCCAAAAAGATTTAATTTTAGACCCCAAAGTAACTAACCTAGGCTGTCATATCACACAACTAGCCAAGTTTCAGCAGGTCCTCTGTGAAGTAGGGAGGGAAGAACCCCAAGGCCTCTCCCTGGCTGCCTTTTGTCCTGGAGATCTAGTCCTTATCAAATTTCCCCATAATCCCTGGGGTCTCTCTGAAGCCCCTTGGGAAGGGCCATTCCTGGTCTTGTTATCTACCCCCGCAGGAATTAAGGTTGCTGGGCTAGACTCCTGGACTCACAACTCCCCAGCCAAATGTTGGACACCAGAGCCTGACACACCCACCCTGAGCCACACCCTGCTCCACCAGCCTACTCCTGTGAGCCAGTGGAAGACCTCAAATATCTTTTCAATAGGAACACTTCAAGCACGTGACTTATGTATTCACTTTCTCCCTTTTTGTGAGCTGTTTACATTCTGGTTCTCTTTATTCTGAGTGTTGGTTTGTGGGCAACTTCTCCCCCTAAGTGGTTATGGCCCCAACAAATAACCTTAAGCGGTGGGTATCTCATTTTGTGTACCCTGCTCTTTGTGCTCTCCTCCCTCTTATAGTCTGCACCTTGGCTGCAGGTTCCACCTCCCTGCCCCCATGATTGCAGTTACTACAGTGCTGCACCTGGTTGTTCCAACAGCAACTTTCGCTGTTTAAGAAATGGACAACTATACGGAAAATCCTTAGGCACAGGTTTTGTCAGCATGTGTGGTCCCACCGAATGCCTTCGGAGAGCAGGCCAGTGGGTCTGTTGGCCATAGGGAGAGACAGAGGGAGAAAATTAAAAAACAAAGAAAACTATAAAAACTAAAGTCGAAATAATGGATGACATGTCACATGAGGATCATGTAAACTATGTATGACGGAGACTCCCATTTCCCACTCCCCCTCCCAGAAGAACAATAAAACCCCTGCAGCCTCAGCCACCTATAAATCTAGATACCCAGCTGTACCAGTTACTCAACTCTGTCCATCATCTTTTAAACTCTACAAACCCCACTTTGGCTGAGAATTGCTGCCTTTGTCTCTCTCCGAGCCTTCCACAGGTATTGGCAACCCCCATGGACTCACTTGAGGCCTCATAAGGTAATAAATTAAGCCCTCCCCTAACAAGACCTAATATTACCAACATAATCCTGCTCCCCAGTGCCTCCAAAGTTTACAGGGGTCTATTCCACTGGGGGAAACCTCCAAAAACCTTTGCATCATATCACACAGTCAAGAAATGACACTCAGTGTTTGTTTTCTCCTGAAATTTCTTTTGTTTCAGGAACTGCTCCTTACACTTGCTTACACTCCTTACACTCCTTACTCCTGGCTGTAAGGGAATCTGTACTAAGGCTCTCCTAACCCCACAAATTGATGTTGTTCCTGGTAACCAGTCCCTTCCTATTCCTCTAGAGGCCTCCACTTGATCAAAGAGAGCTATCCAAGTCACTCCCCTACTGATAGCTATGGGGATCATGGCTAGAATAGGTACTGGCATTGGGGGCATCTCCTCATCAGTCATACAAAAGCTGTCAATAGAATTTACTAATGACCTGGAATGGGTCACACCATCCATAGAGGCTTTACAATATGAGGTAGATTCATGCATCAGTAGTGCTTCAAAATAGATGTGCCCTTGACCTACTAACTGCTGAAAAGGGTGGAACATGCCTTTTCCTAAATGAGGAATGTTGCTTTTATACTAACAAATCTGGGGTGGTCAGAGACATGGCCCGACAATTAAAAGAACGTGTTACAAAAAGGAGACAAGAGCCAGCCAATTCGTGGTCCTTCTGGAGTAACATATGGAGCTGGGTTCCTTGGGCACTGCCTCTGGCTGGCCCCTTTTTATGCCTCTTCTAATCCTCCTTTTTAGGCCTTGCATAATAAATGCTATCTCCAGATTCATATCTCAACAGGTCCAATGGATCAAACTCCAGCTCTTAGTCAAGGAATACTCACCTCTCCCTACACATGAGCCCTCCATCCTGTTCTATCGGGGCCTCTGGAGACTACACGGGTCAACCCCTGAGACAAAAGTACCACCACCTCTACCTCATGTCACCCCATTGCCAGCACGAATCAGCTAGATGAGTCATCATCCCTCTCCTCAAAAGCAGTTGGGTACTTGTCTCAGAGGGGGACTTGTTGGGTCTGGAGCCCTAAAGGGCAGATGAGTGAGTCTCCCATCCCTCATGGAGAGCACTAAGATTCCTGCATCCTGAGAAGGAGTTGTAAATCTGCATTCCTGCACCCTGAAGAGGAGATACAGGGTCTCATAGATCTGCCACAGGGCCCCTCCCATAAGGGACAAACAGACCAGCCCGTCTAAGAGAGCCTGCAAATCCACAGTCAATGAAAAGAGCCCACCTAACCCTTACCCAAACCGAGAGTTAAAACATCCATAAAAGCCTCAGCATTCTCCTGAAAGGGAGCCACCAGTTTCTGGGCTCCGCTGTGCTGCTCTAACTGTAGCCTTTTCTTTCTGTTTGGTAAATCCTACTTTGTGTATCAGCCTTGCCTCTCAAGTCAAACAGCTGCCTCACGAGCCAGTTCTCTGGCCTGTGAAGGCAAGAACCCTCGACATTGGCCTGCAACATTTCACACCAGCATGTAACACTTCTTTGCATAGAAAAGTCTTTGTGTGGGTGTGTAAGTACATGAAATATTTGGCCATTGTCCCAGTTTTCAGCACAGGAATGCTAGCCCCAAGATCTTGTGGAATAAGGGTGTCTTGAATTGTTTTCCTTTAAGTTGCTCTCAGTCAACCTCCCAATCTCTTCAGAACAGTGTGGATTCTCTTGTGTAATGTGGGTGAAGGAGGCAGTTTTCTCTGGTTGCTGCCTCTTTTTTTGCTGTGGAGAATCTCATTTCTACAAAACACCAGTTCACTAAAGTGCTTCATATTTTTTTTCTACAAATTGAGTGTAAGATGGTGATTTTATTGCATGGAACCTGGGTGGGTATGAGACAGACTAGAATGAGGGAAAGTTTGGTACTCATATGTAGGTTGCCCAGGGACACACGACCCTTACCTGGCCAGGAACCACGCGTGCCCCTCCCTACTTGTTGATTATTGGATGGAATTTACCCGATTCCTTCCTTGTCTCTCTCTCTCTCTCTCTCTCTCTCTCTCTCTCTCTCTCTCTCCTGTCTGCTGGTCCACTCCACCTAAGCTCCATCATGTTCCCCTTTGTATTTCCCTTTCCCTAACATTTAATAAACCTTTGTTTATACCCATGTGTCCTGCAATGGATTCTTACCTGCTGGACACAAAGATTTTGGTAGTCTTCTGATGTCAGTCTGTACCAGTTTCATTAACAGATACAATGAGGAGGTCAGAAGAAGCAAAGAGAATTGTTGAAATAAGTCTTTTGTTTCATACTAAGGTGTAATGAGAACATAAACATCATGGAGTCACCTTGAATGTCTCCTGATGGGTCTCCTGATTCATCGCCAAGAGAGATCACTGTGGATTTTTGAGCCACTCTAGCTTTTAATCACTAAGAACAACATTCCTTGATTTCCCCTCTTGAATTTTGTATTGTGTAATATGGCCATTCATATAACATCACTATTATGCTGGAAATCCTTTTTTGTGGTTCTTTTCTTTAATCCCTTCAACATACTGTGAAAGGTAAAGTCTGTAACTGTACCCTGCTTATTCATTCCTCTGCCTGTGAGGCTCAGGTTGTTATTGAGAATCTTATTCTTGACGTAGGCATCCAGTGGTAATGCATCAGGATTTTTTTCTTTTTACAAAGTGGGAAAATAATTGTTCCTGTGTATAGCACATTCTGGATAAATTCAAATTTAGTGGGAAATTTTGATGGTAGTGTATGCATTTATCATCTGACATTTTATGCATGTGTTTATTGTGTGAATTGGCAGTACTGGTAATCTAATTCATTTTTAATCTAGATTTACAGAACATTTCTGTATGACCATATGCTGTGTTATTCTACTTACATCTGGCATTAAACATTTTTCATACTTGGGCTTTTATGGATGGTGAGAGTAGTTTCTCTCTACGTTTCTTTGTCCTTTCTTCCCTCCTTCTGTTTCTCTGTACTATGTAAATGTGTTCTGATGTCATTTCAAGTTCAGTTATTTAGAGTAGATAATAATAAAACCATACTTTTTTTTGGCAGGACTGGTGTTTGAACTCAGGGTCTCACACTTGCTAGGCAGGTGCTCTAGTCCTTTAGGCATTCTTCCAGCCCTGTTTTTTGTGTTGGGTTGTTTTTAAGATAGGGTCTCGTGAAGGCTGGCTTCGAACGTCAATGTTCCTGATCTTTACCTCCTGAGTAGCAAGGATTGCAGGTCTGAGCTAATAATGCCTGGCTAAAACTATGTGTTTTTGTAAATTCAGCTCAGGGATTCCAGGAGTTTTGTGGTCCTTTGGGAATGTAAGCAGAGTTGGAAAGTTTTCATTTCTTCCAATTCCTTTGAAGACATGAACAAGTTCACAAGGGAGAGAAACACTATGTATGTAAGGAATGCAGGAAAGCTTTTACTCATTCTGATTCCCTTCAGACACATGAAAGAATTCACACAGGTGTGAAGCCCTGTGCGTGTAAGTATTGTGGCAAAGCCTTTGCCTTGTCCAATTCCCTTCTGACACATGAAAAGAGCCACCTGGGCGAGAAACCCTATATGTGTAAATCTTGTGGGAAGGCTTTCACTGATTTGAGTTCCCTTCGATTTCATGCAGTGATGCACAGTGGAGAGAAACCCTATAGTTCTAAGCAATGTGGAAACACCTTTGCTGTTCTACTTCTATACGAAAGCATGAACCAACTCACAGCAAAGAGAAACCCTAAATGTATATACAACGTCGAAAAGTTTCAGTTGTGCCAGTTACTATTTTAAAAAGGATAAAATTATTTACACTGGAGAGAAATGGGTGTGTGAGCAATGTGATAAAGCCTTCCCTGTTGCAGTTCTGTTCTCTCCCATGCAATGACTCACAGTGGAGAGAAGCCCTGAAACAACAAAAACATTCTTGAGAGCAGCACTGCTGCCATCACCTGTGGACATCAGACTCCAGACGTATCTATGTTTCAATGTGTGCTGGCCACCAGTGCCTTCTCCCTCAAACTGAGGCTGCATCATTGTTCTGAGGCTTCTAAATTCTTGCACTGAGCGGGTACCTGTCTATCCAGCTCTCCATCCTATAGACATGGATTATGGGTCTATTCAGCCTCTGATCTTGTGAGGCATTCTAGTGAATTTCTTATAATTTGTATACATTCATGATAGTCTATTGATTCTCTTCCTCTGGAGAACTCATTAATACAGCATTTAACAAGTAAAGAATCTGAAATTGGTATCGTAGTGATCATCATTTTACTAACAATTTAAATGATTTCACAGATATTTCTTGAGTGACAATGAGATAATGTTATAATAAACTCATGGAAAGTTGAAAACATCATACATTGAAAATGTATTTAAGGCCCATCAGGCCTTAGGTTCCAGCTCTCTGAGAGGCTGAAGTATGAGTCTGAGGAAAAGTTTGATGCCAGCCTGTGCTACACAGTGAGACCCTGTCTCAAACAAATGAAAAATAGGACTCAGATGTAGCTCTGGTAAAGCACTTGCCTAGCATGCACAAGGGCCTGGGATCAATCCCTAGCACCAAAAAAAAGGGTGGGGGGAAGGACAAAAGGACAAGGCAACTACATGCAATACCTATAAATTAGTCTACAACAGCCTCATTCATAGTTCCAGACCAGCCAGGTCTACATTGTGAGATCCTGTCTCAGAAACCTTATTTTCAATACCTGATAGAGCATAGCTTCTTAGGAATGAAAGTTTGAATGAATAGGGTATCATCTCTTCGTTCATGGACTTGGACTCCCAACAATGTAGTACCTCAACACGTCGTTCTCCTGAGGCTCAGAGATTTAAGTAGAAATATTATATAGCTTGCGTAGGAGTAAGTGAATTTAAGTGAGATAAGGATGGACACTGGCTTGTGTTCTTAGACATGATGTGTCACATGATATTAGGACTGAGGGAAGGTGTAAATGCCCATAATAAAAGGTCTTTAAGTTTCAAAATTGGATCTCTTGCTGGAGAGCGATGTGTGGGGTGATACTGTCTGACGATGCTGGGTAGTAGCACTGAGCTGCAGCACAGTGAGCCATGGGTTCACATTCGAAAAAACCGGTGATGTACTCTACAGGTACAGTGTTCATGAGTTACATGAGACATTCAACACTGCATTGCAAAAGAGCCTTTTTGATAGAAGATTTGCTTAATAGTTGGCTAAATAAATTTATTTCATGTAGACTAGGCTCAGTTTTGATGTCCCCTAGGTTAAATGTATCAATGCATTTGTCTTTTACATTTTTACCTTCTTGTGGGTTTATCAGAGTGTAACCATTTCAGAAGTTTGGGAGCATATTCTTGCTGCATTGTTTAGATAGTAATCAGAAACCTGTCCAAAAGCCTGGAGTTGGCGCCCTCCTTGGAAGATATATGTAACACACTTCGGACAGGACATGGTGTTCCTCACTTACCAGGATGGAGCAGGGTAAAAATAAAGACATCCTGTGCATGTGTCTCTCTAATAATAGTAAAACAGTATATTCTGATCCTCTTTCTTTTTTTAAATTTCCTTCCTTCCTTCCTTCCTTCCTTCCTTCCTTCCTTCCTTCCTTCCTTCCTTCCTCTCTCTCTCTCCTTCTCTCTCTCCCTCTCCCTCTCCTTCCCTCCTCTCCTCTTCTCTTCTTTTCTTTCTTTTTGCAGTACTTGGTTTAAACTCAGGACCCACACTTTGAGCCGCTCCACCAGCCCCTCTTTTTTTTTTGGTTACAAGTATTTGTGAAGTTGGATCTCGGGAATTATTTTCCCAGGCTGGATTTCAACCACTGTCCTCCTGATCTCCACCTCCCGAGTACCTAGGATTATAGGTGTGAGCCACCTGCACCCAGCTACATTGTGATTCTTATGTAGCAAAATTGCCCCCTTTCTCAGTGAAAGGACATGGATCCTTGTCCTGAGCTAAATATCCCTTCATTCCTTTACTCAGCCACTAAGTGAGAACTGTGATGATTACCAGCAATAGAACACCAGCACCCTCTCAGGGCATTCAGCACATTAGGGCACTTCCTACAATGAATAGCCATCAGTGTCCTAAACACACACCAGTCCTGTCAGGAATTCCCTAAATGATGAACCACATATGTGGTGAGAGGATGGATTAATTACTAGAATTCAATACATCCTATTCACAAAAGTTGTGGCCTGCAGTGTCTGGAGAGAGGGCATTCCCACCAGCTTGAGGTGTTTAATATGATGAGTAGAGGACAAAGCTAAAAGTATATCAATATGTGCATGAAAAGTAAATTTTTACATGTAGAAAAGAAAATCTGTAGTTGTAAGCACAAAGTAACATCTTTCCACGTCTCAAACTTCTGAAACTTGCAAAGTTCTTCTATGATTTTGATGGTATATTTGCCATCCTTCTTCAGTTTCTTTGCTTCTGTTCTATTTTTTTGTTTGTTTTGTTTTCGCCCAAGTAGAAGTAGATAGCTGCAAGCAGGGAGCTGAATATGTCCTTTGGGTTCTTCATAGCCAGGTAGCAGACAAGACTTCTATCAGTCATGCTTAAAGGGGAGGGGGTTCTGTGGCAGAAACAACTGTCCTATAAGGAGTGTGGATATAAGGAGACATCCTCTGCCCACAGCACGATTTTTGTTTCCCAAGTCACCATATTTGAAACCTGCTTCTGACCTGAGAAGCCCTAGTGTACTTGGCTCTGTGTCCTCTGACTGCAGGAGCCTAGGGACAATGGTATAAAATGGTAAGATTTCACGGAGCAGCGGCGGGGGTCCAGCCGGAAGCAGTCCATGTACCTGCTGACTCTGCTTGTCCCTAGCTCTTCTGGGTCGCAGGGTTGGGCTGGGTTGGAGCCTTCCCCTTGGTGATGTGAGTGGCTACCTCCTCTCCTGTGGGCAACTCGGCCCTGCATGTACCCAATGGCGCAGTGACTCCGGTCACAGTGGCCCCTAGGGGGGAGGTTTGTGCTGTGGGTGGGGTCCCTTTGTCTGTGATGCTTGGTTTCCCTGAGTCTTCAGGGTCAGGTAAGGGTCATCTAAATTCCATGACTTGTCCCCAGGCCATGCTTCTGATATCCATGAACCCCACCCCACTCCCAAGTCCTCCTCACTTTGCCCAAGGCCCTTGTGTAGCAGGGAAGAGGATCAGAAGAAAACAGACTAGGCCTGAGTCCTGATAAAGTAGCAGGGAGGAAGGGACAGCATAGCAGAGAGATAAAACCTGAAAAATGTGAGAAAAATGAGGAAGGTCATGTAGCTCTAGGGGTAGAAGGGCACTAAAACACTAGCGTGAAGTACCCTATAGAGTTGCATGTATTAACCATATATTTGTTAAACCTTGTTCTTTTAATTTTATTGCCTCTGTAGCCTGCTTGCAAGGGTATATAAGGTGAGACCCCTTTGTTCTCGGGGCTCAGCCTTTGGACACGAGTCCACTGAGTCTGTGCTGGCACAATAAACGCTGCTTCCTGCTAAATTGCCTTAGTGAAATGTTGCAGGAACAGTACTGAAAGTATGACTGACCAGCGAGAATAAGACTCAAACCCAGGTGGTTGGAGGAAAGGAAAGTTTATTACACTAGCAGGCCAGCTCCTGAATAGCTCCAAAATGGCACAGGCCCCGAGCTCAGGGTGGGTGAGGTTTTTATAATGAGAAAAGCTGCAGCAAGCAAGCAGGGAGTGCAGAAGCAGACTTGGTGGTTAGCTGTTTAAAGTTACAATATATCATGTCAGCACATCTGTGGACGAGGGGCATCCATAGTTTCTAAAGAGATAGCTGGATGTAGGGGCCCCAGCTAAGGGGAAAGGCTTTACTCATCTTTGATCCTTTTCCCCAGCTTTGATCTCTCTCCGAGTTTCCTTATTATTCCCTCCTCTTGTCCATCATAGTCCCTTATGACTGTTTCTGGGATGTCATCTAGAGGCAATCTTTGGTTCAGTCTCACTAACTGCAATTTAACTGTGTCCATGCGGTTGTGAATGAAACTGGTGAGGAGGTTTATCATAGGAGGCTCTAGGAGTAGTGGTAAGAGTAATATAGTGAGTGGGACCACCAGGGGAGGTACCCAGGGGGCCCAGCTCCTCCACCCTGCACTCCAAAATGTTTCCTGGTTTCTTGCCTTGATTCTTTCTAGCAACTGGTGAGCATTTCCTCTCACTGTTCCTGACTGGTTTGCATAGAAGCAACATTCTTCCCCTAGAAATGCATAAATTCCCCCCTTTTTCCACAGTAATGAGATACAGGCCCCGGTGGTTTTGCAAGACTACAGCTGCTAGTGAGTCTAACTGATTTTGCAGGGTGACAATGCTCTGCTGTACTAATCCTAAATCCTCATGGATTTTTTCAGATAGCTGGCTATGCTGGACTTGTTGGAGACCAATGGCAGTAGCCTCTGTAGCCATTACTCCTGCCAGGGCAACTCCCAAAAGTACTGGGAGGAGGATGGGGTTCTGTTGGAAGTGGGTCCGGCCTTCAGTCTGCTGGTTCAGGTACTGAGCAACTTCAGTCCCAGGAAGTATGTCTAGGTCTGGGACTAGGAAAACTAAGACACAGTCTTCCCCAGGATAACAAGTATGGATGCCGCCCTGGCAGGCAAAGTAAGTTCCATTGGGTGCCTTGGCCTCTTTTATCACATTAATGTAGTTTTTCCCTTTGTCAAAGCATTTAGTTTCTCCAGTTATTTGGACAGCCGGGCCTGTGAGGCAGGTATTATCATGCTGGGTAGAGTTTTCCAGGCCCAGCTTACATATTTCTGATATGTTAGCCAGGCCCACCCTGGCATATGACACTTGACTGGCCCTCAGGCAAATCCAACAGTCTCTACCCAGTTCAGGGTTTGCTTGCAGTATTAGTTGATGGCTACTGTTTTCCCGAGCCATCACCTTGATGAGAGGGGTGTCAGGGTATAATGGGGGCTGATCAGTCCTGTCCAAGGACGGAGGGAGGATTTGTCCCTGCCCCCAGGGGTCTAGAGAGTTGGCTTTACTGACTGGGAGAGAGTGATTTGTTGTTGTAATTTAAAGTCTAAGGGTTTTTAAGACTGCTCGACTTTTTCAGTTATGTTTAAGGAACCATCCCAGTCCAAAGACCCTAACTGCCCACCGTTGAGATTCATATATTGTTAACTGGAAGAAGTCCAGTTAATCTCTGGATACTGACACCCTGGCCTTTGGTGGGGGCCCCTTCCCAAGCTCCCCAGGAAGCAAAATCAACACATGACCAGTATTGTAAAAAGGACCATGAGGGCCCCCCACAGTCATTCCAGGTCCATGGTGTTTGGCCATACACATTGGATAAGCAATCTTTGAATTGGCCAGAACAGACCAGGGTGGTGGGCCCTAAGTGAGCTATTGCTCTGACTTCTGAGTCTAGGCAGTACCTAAAGGAAACAACACAAGGGCCTGACAAGGCGCAGGTGGTTTGGTTAATTAATATTGTTCCCTCCTGTCCTTCCAAGAGTCTGACCTCCCATATTAGCTTATGGAAGATCCCAGTAGGGCCAGGAGGCTTCACTTGTGGGTTAGTCATTATGATTACAGTCATCAGCAGGTCTTTCTGATGCCTCATCCGGACTTCCTTGGATGAGGTCAAGGAAGCTTCAGCAGCTATTCTGGGTTGGCTCGAGATCTCCACTCCTGGCCTGAATCCTCTGTTGGCCTAGTGTGTGTGTGATGGATCCACGGTCTTAGCCCTGCAACCTTAAGAGCTGAAGGGGTGGTTAGAATGACATGGTAAGGTCCCTCCCATTGGGGATCTAAACTCCCTCTAACTGGGGTTTTTACCCAAACCCAGTCTTCTGGGCTCTTCGGGTGTCTTAGGTGCCGGGCAAGCTCCCTAGAGGTGTGTACTAAGCCTCTTAGGAATTTGTGGAGGCCTATCTGTTCATATTCTCAAACTTTGTCTCCAGCCTGCCCAGGTATTAGTGGTGGTGGCTGTCCATATAAGATTTCAAAAGGGGAGAGGCTGCATTTCCTGGCGTGCATCTGATCTTGAATAGGGCCAAAGGCAACACATCTGGCCAGGGCAGCCCTGTTTCTTGACATTGTTTTGCCAAAGCTGTTTTAATAGTTCTGTTCATCCTCTCCACTTGGCTTAATGACTGGGGGGTGATACTGGGTATGCAAGTCCTAGGTCAGGCCAACCGCATGAGATATTTCTTTGATCACCTGACTGACAAAAGCAGGCCCATTGTCTGACCCGATGTTGCTAGGCACCCTGAACCGGGGAATGATTTCTTTGGTTAGTGCTCTTGATACCTCTGTAGCCTTTTCTGTGTGGGTGGGGTGTGCTTCCACCCAGCCTGTAAAAGTGCAGACCACCACCAGAAGGTACCGATAAGTTTTGCTTTGTTGGATTTTAGTGAAGTTTATTTCCAGGTGTTGGAATGGGTAGACACCTTTTTTCTGGACTTGTAGTGGGGGCCTGGGCCCCTGCCCTGGGTTGTGTTGGACACACAGAGCAGGCAAGCCTTGCTGTCCAGCTGAGTTAGAGTTGCCAGTTGGGGAATGACCAGCTGCTTTTGTAACAGTTCTTGTAGGAAGGTTTTGCCCAAATGAGTGATGTTGTGTGTCAGCCTTACCAGGCCAGCAGCTGCCTTTTCTGGTGTCAGGATCCTTCCTTCTGGGGTGATGAGCCAGCCTTCTGAGTTCTTTTTAACCCTGTTTTATGGGCCTGTTCTCTTTCTTGTGGGTTGGACTCCGGCTGGTCCGGGAGGACGAGGAGGGCAAAGCATACTTTGGCTGAAGGAGCATCTTCTCTTTGGACTTCTTTTAAGAGGGTTGCTTCCTTTGCTGTCTTGTTCACTAGTCCACTTCCCTGGATGACCTTGTCTGTTCAGTTGGTATGGGCTGGACAGTGGATGACTGTAATGGCTCTAGGTTTCCTGACTGCCTCTAACAGTTGCAGGATTTGCTGGCTATTTTTGATCTCTTTACCCCCAGATGTCAGTAGGCCTCTCTCTGTAAATGGCCCCATGGATATGTAAGGTGGCAAAGGCATAACAGGAGTCAGTGTAGATATTGGCTCCCTTCCCGTCTGCTATGGTGAGGGCCTGAGTAAGGGCATGTAATTCTGCCTGTTGAGCTGACCAGTGGTCTGGCAGTTGTTCATGTTCCACAATTTGTGTGACAGTGGTCACTGCATACCCAATCTGGTATCCTCTTTCTTGTATGCTCCAGCTTCCATCAGTGAAGAGCTCCAGGTCAGCATTGGGAATAGCACTGTCCACTAAGTTGGGCCGAGAAGAGAAGACTTTGTCTAAAACCTCTTCACAGAAGTGGAGGGGCTCCCCCTCCTGGTAAATATTTGGCTGGATTGAGAGCCCTCATCACTTTGACTCTTACCTGGGGGTTTTCCCCCAATAAAGCCTGATATCTGGCCACTTGTTCCCCAGTCATCCACCAACTGGCAGTGCCATTGAGCAGAGAAGTTACTTGGTGGGAGACCAGGAGGGTGATGTTTTGTCCCAGGGTCAGTTTATCTGCTTCTTGCATTAAGAGGACAGACTATTGCTGCCAATGCCCGGAGACTTGTAGTGGGGGCCTGGGCCCCTGCCCTGGGGAGACTTGTAGTTGGGGGCCAACCTGAAGCTAGGTCACAGGGTCTAGCTTCTTGGACAGGTAGGTTACTGGTCGGTTACTTGGCCCCAGTGATTGGGTCAGGACACCTAATCCTTTGCTACCCTTCTCATGGACTTAGAGGTGGAAGGGGCAAGTGACATCTGGAAGAACCAGGGCTGGTGCCTCACCGAGGTGTCGTTTAAGCTTTTGGAATGTATCCTCTTGTTCAGGGCCCCAGTGTAACGGTCCTGTGGGGTCCCCCTTTAGTGCCTCATAGAGTGGACCGGATGTGGCTGAGAATCCCGGGATCCATAGATGTCAGAAGCCTGCAGCACCCAGAAACTCTCTCAGTTGCCTCTGGGACTCTGGGCATGGGTACTGGAGGATCACCTCTTTTCTCCTAGTTCCTAGCCTTCTTTTGCCTTGGCTCAGGTGATACCAAAGGTATATGACCTCCTCTTGGCAGATCTGTGTTTTCTTTAGTATGGCCTTGTATCCTGCTTCCCGCAGGAGCTGGAGTAGCTCCTCTGTCCAAGTCTTGCACGCCTGTGGAGTGGGAGCCACTAGGAGTATGTCAGCTACATACTGGAGGATGGTGCAGTCTTTTGGTTGGCAGTTCTCTAGGTCCCGGGCTAAGGCCTCCCCTAAGATAGTGGGGGAGTTCTTAAAGTCTTGTGGGAGCCTAGTCCAGGTCAATTGTCCTTTCATTCCTGTGTCAGGGCCCTCCCACTCAAATGCAAACAGTGGCTGGCTGGCCTCCGCCAGTCACAGGCAGAAGAAGGCGTCCTTAAAGTCCAGACATGTGAACACCTTGGTGGTGGGTGGAATCAAACTCAGCAAAGCGTATGGATTGGGGACAACTGGATGAATGGTCTCTGTTGCCTCGTTTGCCCAGCGCAAGTCTTGAACTGGTTGGTAATCATTGAACCCTGGCTTCCTGACAGGAAGTAAAGGAGTGTTCCAGGCTGACTGTACTCCCAGGATTCCCTGGTCTCACAGGCGTTGGATGTGTGGTGCAGTTTCCTTCCAGGTGTATTGGATATTGCCTTTGGCACACCGGGTTGGCTCCTGGTTTGATGGTGACCAATATTGGAGGGTGTCCTGTTGCTAGCCCAGTCTGCCCATCTTGGTCCCATCTGCCTGGGAATTACTTCATAAGGTGAGCTTGGAATGGTGGAGGACTGGCAGGTTTATTGTCCCTTGGGGTATGTATGTACCAATCTCCTTAAGACTGACCTCTAAGATTAGCACTGGCAAGGCAGTCATGCCAGGCAGTCCTAAGTCCATAGATACTGTGGTGCCCAGTTTAGAAAGTAAGTCTCTTCCCAGAAGGGGGCCTGGAGCCTCTGGTACATACAGAAATCAGTGTCTGACCCGGTGTCCACCAACTGTGCATTGTTGGGGTTCACAGAACTGGTACTTCTTGGTGTTCCTGGTGGCCCCTACTATGGTAATTGAGTCCTTAGTGAGCTGGCCGGTTGGAGAGGTCATGGTGGAAATGGCTGCCCCAGTGTCCAGAATGAAGTCTGCTTGGCAGCCCTCTCCATCAGTCTTGACCATGGGCTCCTGAGGGCCGATCAGAAGGGAGCCTAGTCTGTCTCAGTCAGACTCATTTCCCTAGGCTGTGTTTGTCTCTAGGTTGTAGGCTTCCTTGGATTTAGTGGTAGCCAGTGTCACCTTTTCCTTTCCCTTCTTTCCCTTATTAGGGCATTCATTTTTCCAAAGTCCCTCTTCCTTGCAGTATGCACACTGGTTCCTCCCAAGAGGGTTTTTCCATCCTTTCCTGTTGGGGCCCCCTCTCTGGCCTTCAGTCCCTTTGCCTCCCTCCTTGAGGGCCATGGCCAGGATCTTTGCCTTTTTCTCTAAATATTTTTTCTTCTCTCTTTTAGCCATTTCTTCTCTGTTTGCCACCACCTTGGCTGCTATGCTAATGAATTAGTTGGTCAGGGTTGGCACCTGCAAAGCCCTCCATCTACTGCAGCTTTCGGCAAACATCAGGGCAGACTATTGGAGGAAGGCGGTGTTAATCATGGATCGGTTTGTGGTTGAATGGGGTGTGCCGACGATAAGCATCACATAACCACTCATAGAACTGGCTAGGCAGCTCATCAGACTTCTGTGTGACTTCACTGACCCTGACGAGATTGGTTACCCCTCTTGCCCCTTGGTGGGCTCCCTCCAAGATAGCTTGTCTCATGTGCTGATGGATTGGAGCCCATCTGGAGTGTTGGGGTCCCAGTCTGGTCTGGTGTCTGGGATTCTCTCATCTGCCCGTCGCTCTGGATTTGCAGTCTGCAATGGTGCTTGTGTGACTCGCCAGGCTCTGGCTGCCTCGTATACTTGTTGGTGCTCATCAGAAGTGAAGAAGGTGGACATGAGTGGACAACAGTCATCCAAGTTGGGCTGGTGGCTGTGCATGATGTTGGCTAGGAGCTCTCTCACAGCTTGTGGCTCCTCTGAGTATGCTGGGCTGTGCTGTTGCCAGTTCAGGAGGTCAGAGGTGGTGAATGGCTGATACACATGTTGCATGGGTCCAGCTGTGTATGACCCATCTGCCTGGGGTAGCGGTGGCCCAGGAGCCTGACAAAGGGGGCATAGGGCTGCTGATGGGGCCCCTCCTTTCTTGCTTGCCAGCCTCCCAGAGTTTGGTGACCTCCCCAGTGACTCTTCTTCTGGGGCCATTGGAGATAAAGGGGGATATAATGAGGAAGCCGCTGGGTGGCATGGTGGGGGCCCGATGTTTCCTTCTTTCCATTGGGGTCCCCTGCATTAAACTCAGATCTTGGGGAGGCCGGAGCGGCTGAGCGCACTGGAAGGACGTATGATGGTGTATCTGATGACTCAGATTCTGAGGTGTGGTGGACCTCAAATTTTTTTCTTTTATTTTGCCATTAACCAAAATGACTGCATACCTCTGGGGGCATGAAAATGGAGCCAGTCAGGTGGGCAGGCGGTCAGGATGTACCAGGTGTTGATGTAGGGAAACTAGTCCAGATGGCCTGGGTCCCCTAAGACTTTGTCTCTGATGCGGGCAATAATAGCCAAGTCTAGAGTGCCCTCTGCTGCCCATCCTGCATCATAGGTGGGCCTTTCCAATTCACAGAATCTCTGAAGATTGGCTCATTTCATTTTAACCCCATAGTCACCAAAAAAGCCTTCCCTAAAGTTAGCAAGCATAGTCTGGAGTACCATCAGGTGCTTTGACCCAGAGGAGCCCATTTTATATGTGCCTGACAGTGGCCGGTGTCACAAGACAGACAAGGGAGGGGTCAACACAGATGCTTGCCTGACCACAACTCCAGACAGTGGAGCCATGTGACTTAACCAGAGTGGATTCAGCCCAACAGGGTGACTTATGATTGGACGCTAGTCCAATCCCACCATAGACCATATGTCAATCATCATGAAATCACAGGTGAGCCCATTCGGACTCCATAGCCTTCAGGGGACCTCAAAGGTGCCCAGCCGTGGAGCCACAGATTCAAGCTTGAATTGCAAACGAGTCAAGCTGCTCATTCATACACCATTCACTCAGAGTTTAAAACAATCAGTCCCTATTTATTTCCCCTAAAATCCTGGCTAGCCTTCAACCCAGTTGGCTAGAATCTTGCTGGCCTCTAAACCAGATGACCGGAATCACATTGGTCCCAGAGGAAGGGGATGTGTCACCCTGGAATCACATCAGGGCTCAGCCAGACCCCTGCGGGGATCAGTCCATGCTGGCTCCTATACTGACTACCCTGGGGGTTCCTACCTGGCCAGACGTCTGTTGCAGGTCTCCGTTTCACTCCACCAGTCCGAGGGCCTGGTCCTTGGCTCCGCAGCCTCCTTCAGTTGTCTGGAAGGAGACCCCGGAATCACACCGTGGGTGCGCACTTCCCAGTTCCAGGAACCTCTGCAGGGTACAGGGCCAGGGAGCAGGGACCCACTGCCCAATGGGGCGTGGCAGATTAGTCTCTCTGGGACCTCCAAAATGTTGGAGGAACAGTACTGGAAGTATGACTGACCAGTGAGAATAAGACTCAAACCCAGGTGGTTGGAGGAAAGGAAGGTTTATTACGCCAGCAGGCCAGCTCCTGAATATCTCCAAAATGGCGCAGGCCCCGAGCTCAGGGTGGGTGAGGTTTTTATACTGAGAAAAGCTGCAGCAAGCAAGCAGGTAGTGCAGAAGCAGACTTGGCGGTTAGCTGTTCACGGTTACAATATATCATGTCAGCACACCTGTGGACGAGGGGCATCCATAGGTTCTAACCAGATACCTGGATGGCCCTGGCTAAGGGGAAGGGCTTTACTCATCTTTGATCCTTTCCTCCCGGCTTTGATCTCTCTCTGGGTTTCCTTATCAGTGTCTGTATTTCAGCTAAAAGCCTCCCGCAACACTTGCAGGAGGAGGAGTCCCCGTGTATGGTGGCCAGAGTTGGAGGGAGAGGACATGGTGACCCTCTGTGACGTCACATTTACCATGCTCCCCTGTTTCTAGAGCAGGTTTTACCAAGGTAAAACTGATGGAAGAAAGAGGGGACCACATTTGAATGGGGTGTGACAACCCAAGTCAGGTCAGACACTGGGAGCCAGTGGTTCTTGTGCAACAGAAGGAAGGACTTATGGAGACCCTGGATTTCTCTAGCAAGTATTATTAAAAGGAAGCCAAAGCCAAGGAGAACATCGCCTTACAAGGTCCATTCAGATTCTAGGTGGTGATTTGTGAGGCATTTCCTTGTAAAATCACAACTTTAATGACGTGCTAATGAGGTCTGTGCCTCACCTTTGTACAGACTTTTTCAGAATTGGATCAAAAACCAAAGAGGTGGGAGATTCCCTAATCTGAGTGACAGAGGTGAAAAGGGCAGGAATGGTGTAAAGACTCCAGGCCCACTGGCAGTTTGTCTCTTGGATTTTTTTCATTGTTTTGCCTGTCACAGCTGCTTCTGCTGAACTTGCTTGTCACTGATGGTTGTGTGGGTGGCAGCTGCTTCTACTGAGCTGACCTTGCCTAAAATCCTGTCATAGGCACAGCCCAAGTGTTAGGTCCCTTAGCTCCACTATGGTGGGGATGAAAGGGCTGTTCTTTCTAGGGAGAAGGAAACAGATTAAGAGAAGGTAGAGCAGAGAACATGGTCCCCTGAAGTCAGCCTGCCTTAAGGTGATGGGAGGGTTTCAGTTGGTTACTGAGAATCTAATTCTTGACTTTAGCACCCACTGCTAATGCATCAAGATTTTTTTTCTTTTCTTTCTTTTTTTCTTTTTTGCGGTATGGGGGTTTGAACTCAGGGCCTCCTGCTTGCTAGGCAGGTCCTCTTACTGCTGAGCTACTCTGCCAGCCTTTTGTTTTTAAAGAGTGAGAAAATAATTGTTCCTGCATTGAGTATATTCTGGGTAAATTGAAATTTACCCAATTTCAATTCTGATAACAGTACATGCATCTGTCATCTGACATTTTATGGATGTTTATTGTGTAAATTGACAGCACTGTAATGATCTAATTACAGGGCTTTAGTTCAAATCCCAGTGCTGCCACACACACACACAAAAGAAACTTATTTCAAGATTAGTTGCTTATAGTAGATAATAATAAAACCATGAAATGTTTTGTTGTTGGTGGTGGTGGTACTGGTGTTTGAACTCATACTTGCTAGGCAAGCACTCTAGTCTCTGAGGTACTCCACCAGCCCTGTTTTTGGTGTTTGATATTTTTTCAGTTAGAATCTCTTGAAGTATTTGCTTGTGCTGGCTTCAAACTTCCATGTTCCTGATCTCTGCCTCTGGAGTAGCTGTGATTTACAGGCCTGAACTAATGGCACCTGGGTAAAACTATGGATTTCTGTAAATTAAGATCAGAAATCCCAGGACTGTTTTGTGGGTCCTTTGAGATGTTCTTTTTGTATACAATTATGTCACTTGGCCATTGACATGTTTGTTTGTTCCTTCTGAATACATATGTTCATTGCCACATATTGTGAAACCTTATTTGTTCTATATTTCTGGGTGCTGAATCTAGGAGTCCTGTCTAGTTTTTCATTAAGAGTAATTTGTAAGAAGACACATACAAACATCCAATTTCTACCTCTCAGTTTAGTCCCAAAGGATGTGCCCAGTTCCGTAAGGAGCAAGTTGTTTCCTTTTTTGTTGTTGTTTTGGGTGGCACTGGCTCTTGAACTCAGGGCTTCAAGTTTTCTAGATAGATGCTGTAGCAGTTTAGCTACTCTGTCAGTGCATTTTTGTGTTTGTTATTTTCGAGATAGGGTCTTCTAAACTATACCTGGGCTGGTTTCACACTTTGATCCTACTGATCTCTGCCTCCTGAGTAGCTGAGATTAAAAGTTTGAGCCCCTAGTCCAGGCTTTAAGAAGAAAGTTGTGAGGAAGTATTAAATAATATTTGTTATGCCAGCTGATGGCATTTCATCATGCAGGTGTTACTTGAATTCTAACCAGTAGACCACCTCTAATGAGCATATGAGCATACTGCAAACATTCAGAGGGAGAACAGGTGTCAACTTTGCTCAACTCAGAAAATCAAGCCACCTTTATAGGTAGGCCAGTGAGTTACCCATCCAAACAAGATTTCCCAGACATCAGGAGAAAGAAACTTTGCTCTCTAGCACATGGAAGAATGTGCAGTCTCAGGACAGTTCATGTTCCCTCTGTTGTGGGCTCTGAGTGATAGGAATTTATTATAGAATTCCTAGAGTACCGGGGTACAAAGAGAAATTAGGGTGACCCATGAGCACAGACAGCTTCTCTGTTCTGATTTTGCTTTGCCCAACCATTCCCATCTAGTACCAGAACTGCAGCATGAGAGGCTGTGAGAATGGGTGGAGTGTAAGAGGGTGGTGACTGTAGTGGAGTGAAACTTTGGGAAACAGCATAGTGTGAACTGGTTATGGCCTGAGTCTAGAGCTACAGTACTGTGACTCTCCCTTCTTCCTGGAACTATATGTGGGGTGTTTTAGGAGTTCGTGACTTTTGAGGATGTGACTATGAACTTCACCCTGAAAGAGTGGGCCCTGTTGAATCCTTCCCAGAAAGGATATGATACAAAGATGTGATGCTGGAAACCTTCAGGAGCCTGACTGCTATAGGTAAAGACATTAGCATTCCCTTACTTTGTCACTCGGAGAGCAAGTGTTTCTGTGTTATCAGTGCTATTGCATGATTTGAAATATGGAAAAGGAATATTTTGGTGAATATCCAGCAGGCAAGGTGGCTTTATACCATGAAGATAGCAGGAATTTAGGAGTTATTCTACAATGTTGTAATAAATTATAATGGGTTTTCTGGGTCTAAATTTTAGGAAAAGCCCAGGAATAGTGAAACATTGAACATGAGTACAGAAACTTCAGGACAAAATCTAAGCTAAATTGCACTCACAATATATAGCAATGTTTCTTCATAATTTTGTTTGTTTTAAAACAAGGAAACGATATAAATATATCTATCTTCAAATTTATATAATCTCAGAAACTTTCACTGCCAGATTCCTCTGTGGGAGACAATATTAGAGTACAGAACATAAATACTACTGTACTACTGTTTAGAACACAGCTGTCTGTGCCATGTCTCAGGGAATTTGGTCAGATCATGATAAAAAAATTTTTGGCACTGGGACTTGAACTCAGGGCCTTCACTTTGAGCCACTCTACTAGCCCTATTTTTATGAAGGATTTTGAGATAGGGTTTCATGAACTATTTACGTATCTCTGCATCCTGAGTAACTAGGATTATAGGCATGAGCCAGAGGCACCTAGCCGTGATCAAAATTTTTGAGAGAAGGGGGGAGGGAGAGAGAGGGATAGTTGGTGTGGTTTGAACTCAGGATCTCCTGCTTGCTACCCAGGCATCCTATCATGCCCCCCAGCCCATGTTCATAAATTCTTACAGGGCAGAAAACCAACACTTCTTCAGGCAAATCATTAACAAAGTCTTAACAATGTATTCCTGCCAGGCACTCATGCCTCAGGTCTTTAATCCTTGCTGTTCGGGAGACAAAATTCAGGATTGTTGTTCTAAGCCAGCCTGGGCAAATAGTTTAGGAAACCCAGTCTCCCAGATACCCAACGTAAAAAAGGGCTAGCAGAGTACCTCAAGTGCTGCAGGGCCTACCCAGCAAGCATGAGGCACTGAGTTCAAACCTCAGTACAACCATAAATAAGTAAATAAATAAATCGTTATGTGCTCCTCATTTTTTACAGAAGTACAGTGTCAGATAAACTCTTTGAATGTAACCAAGGTAGTCATTGTGTTGAATTCTTCCAGCAGACTATAGTGCATATTGTGAAACAGAAAACACCATGTGAAAACTGCCCATGTGAAAAAGTCCTCATTGCTTATTCATCAGTAAATGTCCCCCACAGAACTCTTTTAGGGCACATACCAGATGAGCATCAGGAATATGGAGAGAAGCTGTGTGAACATAAGAAGTGTGCACAAGCCTCCATATCTCCTGAGTGCCTGCAGAAGCATACCTTCTATGGCTCTCACTGTAGAGAACCCATATGATAATAAACAGTGTGATGATGCCTTTGGATGTCTCAGTTCCAGTCATATACAGGACAGGACTCATACTAGAGAGAAACTGCGAGAATGTAGTCAGTGTGGGAAAGTTTTCATTTCTTCCAGTTCCTTCCAAAGACATCAACGAGTTCACAAGAGAGGGAAACCCTATGTATGTAAGGAATATGGGAAAGCCTTTATTCAGTCTGAATTCCTTCAGACACTTGAAGCCCTATGCCTATAAACATTGTGGTAAAACCTTTGCTGATTCCAGTTCCCTTCTAACACATGAAAGCAGCCACATGAGAGAGAAGCCTTTTGTGGGTAAGTCTTGTGGGAAGCTTTCACTAATTCCAGTTCCCTCTGATTTCATGCAGTGGTACACAGTGGAGAGAAACCCTACAGTTTTAAACAATGTGGAAGAGCCTTTGCTTGTTCTGTGTCTCTACTAAGGCATGAAATAACACAGTGTAGAGAAACCCTGTGTGTGTATGCAATGTGGACAGGTGTTCATTTGTGCCTGTTAACTTAACGTATAAAAATATTCACACTGGATTGAAACGTTGGATATGTAAGCAGTGTGGTAAAGCCTTCCTATATTACAGTTTCCTTCTTTACCATGCAAAGAGTCACAGTGGTTAGAAACCCTACATATGTAAGCACTGTGGAAAGGCCTTTACTTCCTCTATATTGAGATACATGAAAGCATCCTCACTGGAGAGGAACCCTATGTATGTAAGCAATATGGGAAAGCCTTCTTGTCTTTGAAGTTTGAAAACATGAAAAAATTCACAGTGGAGAGAAACGCTAAGTATGGAAGCAATGTGGGAAAGTATTCATTACTTTAAGTGACTTTTGAGCACGTGAATGACATCCCAGTGGAGAGAGGCCCTATGTATGTGAGCACTGTGACAAAGTGTTCATTTGGCTCAGTAATCTTTGAAGTCATGAAGAAATCCAGACTGGTGAGAAACCCTATGAATGCGAGCAATGTGGAAAGTCCTACATTTGTTCTAGTTGCCTTAAGAAACATGTGTGAACTCATGCAGGAGATAATTCCTAATAAAGAATGTAAGAAGGCCTCATTATGACGTGACCTTTCCAGCTAGCATGACACTGCATATGGAATGTAAGTGGCTATCATGTAAACTGGGAAAGCCTCTAGTCAGCCCCGTTGAATTCAAGAACATAAAATAGCATAGTGTGGAATGTTCCAAAGTGTTCAGTTAGCCAACATGTAAGATCGCACCCATATCAAAACCTTTTTAATGTGAAAATGATGGCAAAGTTGTCATTTACAACAAATACTTTGATGACCCAGTTGTAAAGGGAAAAGGTATCCACAAATGTTCAAAGATGCCAGGCACTTGTGAGTCATTCTTGCAATCCTAGCTACTCGGGAGTATGAGGTCAAGAGGATGGAAGTTCCAAGCCAACCCAGGCAAATACTTCAAGAGACTCCATCTCGAAAATACCCAATACAAAATAAGTCTGGTACAGTGGCTCAAGTGGTAGAGCACCTGCCTAAGAAACCTGAGGCCCTGAGTGTAATCCGTAAGTACACCAAAAAAAATTCTCCCAGATAAAATTTTAGCTTTATTCCTAATTATTAGCCAGGCTTACTCAATGAGTCAGGCTTATCATATCCTCTTTTTGTTCTCTTCTGCACTACCATGCCCCTCATCTCTCTCTTACCAGGAGAGATCAAGCCTTTGGGAACTAGACATGTAACTTCTGAGAAGTGCCAATAATCCAGGAAAGACTCAGAAGCCCAAACTCCTGGGCTTTCACTTGAAAACCCGAATTCCCTCTGGTACATTCCCACAGTTCCTTGGCTCACCCCATTTCTAAAATAAATAATATGGACTGGAGTTGTGGCTCTAGCACACAAGTGCCTGTGTTGCAAGCATGAAGCCATGAGTTCAAATATCAGTCCCACCAAAAAATATGTAACAACTGAAGGAGATGGGAAAAAAATGTTGTGTGTGGTACTGGCATTTGAACTCAGAGTCTATACCTTGATCCACTCCACTAGTCCTTTTTTGTGTTGGGGTTTTTGAGATAGGGTCTCACAAACTATTTGCCCAGTCTAGCTTTGAGCTGCAATTCTCCTGATGTACACCTCCAGAGTAGCTAGGATCATAGGTGTGAGCCACCATCACCCAGCTACGATCTGATTCTTACTACCCTCTCCTCACTTAGGGGACTGACAGATCTTTGTCCTGAGCTAGATGTTCATTCCATTACTCAGCCTTCCAAGTGAGAACGGTGATAATTGCTAGCAATAGAAGAACAGATACTCTCAGGGCATCCAGCAGATGGGGGCACCTCCTACACTGAATAGCAATCAGGTGCCCTAGATGCATACCAAACCTGTCAGAAACGCTATAGAGATTGCCCTAAATGATGAACCATATATGTGGAAAGAGGTTAGATTCATTACTAGAATTCAGTGCATCTTATTCGCAAAAGGTGTGGCCTGGAAGTGTGTGGTAAGAGAGCATTCCCACCAATTTGTTGTATTTAATATGATGAGTGAAAAACAAATTACAATAAACTAAAAGTATATTAATGTGTGCATGTGTCATTTTGTTTGTTTCTGTTCTTATCTGTATGATTGCATCAAGTTGTTATCATTTCATAATTGCTTGTTATCATCAAAAGATGGGTTTTAGTAAGATTCATGGCAATCACAGAGTAAAAACCTGTATTAGACAAACTTGGGATATTCCCTCAGGCTGTCCTTTCTGGAGACATCTACAGATATTATTATGCATCGAGCTGTTCATTAGACAACTGTCATGACTTGTCATATCTGTATATCAAACATCATTGGATAAAAGTTCTCTCCACTCTTCATTCTTAGGTTTGCTAGAAACTCGTGTGATAATGAAGTCTACATTTTATCAGGATTAGTCTGCAATGTGAGTTCTTTCATGCATGAGAAAGTGAATGGTACCGGTGACTTATGCCATAATCCCAGCTACTTAAGAGAGTGGGATCAGGAGGATCACAGTTTCAGACCAGCCTGAGCAAATAGTTCCTTTGATCCTCCATCTCTAAAATAACCAGAGCAAAATGGGCTGGAGGTATGGCTCAAGTACTAGAGGACCTGCTTTGCACGTTTTGCACCTGATTGCATGCCTTCTCACATTGCTTACACTCCTGAAGTGTGTTAGTTACTTTTCTCAGTTGCTATGATAAAATACCTGACATAAACAACTTAAATGGAAGATGTATTCATCTATTTATCATTTGGGTTTGTTTTCAGCAAGGTCTTAGTCTGTACCCTAGGCTGTCCTCTGACTTCAAACCATGAACGTGTAATGCTCCAGCCTCAGCCTAAACAGAGTAATTGGGGTCTTTTGTCTCACGGTGTTGTAATTTATATTCCAAGCCCTTAGAGCCATGACCTTCTTTGATCACTGAAGCTGTACCTCCCAACCTTTCTACGCCTCCCAAAATAGCACCACTAACTGGAGATCTAGCATTTGACATGAGCCTGTAGAAGACATTTCATAGTCAAACCAAAACATAGGGTTTCTGCTCAGTAGTTGTCCATGTCTGTGCAAGTCACTCAAAAAAAGGAAGGTTTTTCTCTTCACTGAGTTCATGCATGTCATGGAGAATTGATTTAAGCATAGAAGGCTTTCCTGCATTGCTGACACATAGGGTTTCTCTCCAGTGTAATTTTTCATGAACTTTGATGTAACTGGAACAACTGAAGGCTTTTCCATGTTGCTTACATACAGAGGGTTTCTCTTCCTGTGAGTTCACGAATGTCTTTAAATGTCACCCAACAGAAAGAAGGCTTTTCCACATTGCTTGCATGTGTAGGGCTTCTCCTGTGTGAGTTATTTTGTGTTTGTGAAGGGAACTTGATCACTGAAGGCTCTCCCACATTTCTTACATACAAAGGGTTTCTCTCCACTATGCATTCGTTCATGTTTTTGAACATTACTCAAAAATAAAGATTTTTCCTCATTGCTTACATAGAAAGGGTTTCCCTGCACTGTCAGTTTGTTTTTGTTTGTTTGGGGGTGGGGGGATACAAGGATTTGAACTCAGGGCTTCATGCATGGTAAGCAGGTGCTCTACCACTTGAGCCACTTGGCCAGCCCCTGTATGGATTAATTTTGTTTCTGCAAGGCCCTAAAAACCACAGAGGAGGCTTTCTTGCATTCCTTAGATGAAAAGGATTTTTCCCCTGGGAATTCATTTATGTTTTCAAACATTACTCAAAGAAAAGATGGCTTTCCCACACTACTTACATTCATGGCTTCTCTCTCCACTGTAAGTCCTATCATTTTTCTGAAAACATGGAAAACTGAAGGCTTTTCCACATTCCTTACATTTGGATGACTTTTCTCCATATTCCTCACACTCACATGATTGTGGCCAGTGTGAGTTCTGAATGGAACATTTACAGATGAAGGACTGATGACTTTCACTTGGTTCTTCTCCAGTAGGAGTTTGTCATTCATAGTGTGCTCTAAAGTATGGCTGAAGATTGTCTCAACATTGAACATCTTTATGTTCACAGAGTGACCCTATTCCTTGACCTACAAATGTTCACCACCAGTGGTAATCAGTATAAAGCAATATATTTTCATGAAATTTGAAGTTACCAAAACCTACAAAACTGATTTTTTTTTCAAATTGTGTAGAAACAATTATGACAAATTAGCACTTAGGAACAAAATCAAGAATGATGTTTTGAACAAAGTTAAAAAAAAAAACAAGAGCCTGGCACAAGTGACTCACACCTGTAACCCTAGCTTCTCAGGAGGCAGAAATGAGGATTGCAGTTTGAAGCCAGACTGGGCAAATAGTTCGCAAGTCCTTATCTCGAAAAACCCATCACAAAAAAGGGTTCGTAGAGTGGTTCAAGGTGTAGGCCCTGAGTTCAAGCCCCCAATACTGCAAAACAAACAAAAAACAAAAACAAAAAAACCAAGAGCACTCAAGATCCAAAGGCAGTGGAATGAGAGTGAATTGGATCCACTGCAGCCTCATCTGCCAACCCATGTGCAGCAGATGGAGACAAAGATACCGAAACAATAAAACCTTTTCAGCACAATGCTGATGCTATATTAATGGCAATAAAAACATTCAAAAAAACAAGAAGCAAAACAAGGTTACCCTGCTTAGTGATAAGTAGATGGTAAAGCTATGAAGAATGTCCAAACATTCATCCTTTGCTCATCTCTGGATGCAGAAAGACACGACAGAGGTGACCATGACCTATTTATTCACCTGCATGGGGCTTCCACGTGTTTGTATTCATTTAAACTTAGTATAAACAATTTATTTTGAGAATTCTTTAGGCTTCTTAGAACTTAACAGTATATGATAACGATAAGAAAATTCCAACCAAGGAAACCATGATCTTATACTCAAATAATGAGGTATTTTTTCCCCTTTGTATAGGGCCTCACTGCAGGCTAATTTGGAACTGAGTATGTAGCTTAGGTTGGTCTCAAACTCACAATCCTCCTGCCTTGCCTCCCAAGTGCTGGGTTTATAGCCTGCACCACCATGCCTGCTGTAAATTCAAATACACATAGGTGTGTTTGTATTTTAATTGTGCTTTAAATTTGTCCTTGTCCAATGAATAATGATGTTAAGTGACATTTCACATGTTGCCTCTGAGAACTATTCTACTGTCAAATGTTAATTGCATTGTTTTTGTTTTAATTATTACTTTGTGAGAATTCTTTATATATTCTCCATATAAATGCTTCATCTGATTATGGTTTGTAGGTATTTTCTTCCAATCTATCATGACACTTCATATGTTATTAACATTGCATTTGAAGAAGCTGAAGTTCTTAATTTTCATAATGTTAATGTCTGAGTTTTTCATGAATCCTGTATTTTTATTTCAGTTATGATTTTTTTTAATGTAACTCAAGGTGAAATTATGTCACCCATGTTTTCTTTCAAACTATGGAAGTTTAGGTTTTCCTTTTAGGTCTATGATCCATTATGAGCTCATGTTTGCATAAGATGTGAAAAGTGGATCAGATCTGATGTGAGGTTTTTTGTTGTTGTTGTTTTTGGTGGGGGAGTAGATGGGTACTCCCTATGGGAACCAAACTAGCCTCAAATTCACAATCCTCCAGCCTATGCTTCCTAAGTGCTGGAATTACAGGCAAGCTCCAACAAGGACAAATCACATCCCATTCAATCAAGCTGAACAGTGGTGGGGAAAGAATGCCATCAGTTGTTTTGACATGATGCTGCAGACAGATGGATGTTTCTACACACTGTTTTCTCTCCAAGAAAATCATTTGGGTACAGGTGCAAATATGATTGAAGTACATATGCATGTGAAAAATATCACAGTAAACTTCCCCACATTGTACAATAGCATGTGCTCACAAAAAATTGCATGAAGCTCTGAGTTTAAACCCCAATCCAACCACAAATAAATAAGTAAAATAAAAATTGAAAAGAAAAATAAAGACTTGGGGTATTACAAAAATAATATTCAAAGGAATCCGTATTTCAGTTGGATGGGAGAAGTAAGTTCAGGAGATTTGCCTCACAATGCAGTGATAATAGTTAAAACCTTTTTTTGGGCAGTACTTGGGTTTGAACTTAGGACCTACACCTTGAGCCACTCCATCAGCCCTTTTCTGTGATGGATTTTTTCAAGAAAGGGTCTTGCAAGCTATTTGCCTTGGCTCACTTCAAACCAGGATCCTCCTGATCTCTGCCTGCTGAGTAGCTATGATTACAGGCATGAGCCATGGCACCAAACTTGAGTTAATTTTTCTATAAAGTGATAGATAGCGGTCTGGTTTCAGTCGTCTACACATGAATATCCGGAAGCACCTGAGTAAGGACAGCAAAACTCCAGGCCCATGGGTGACTTCCAAGTGTGTTGTCAAATGGAGGTTGGAAGCAGAGCCAAACACTGAGGGTCAGTCTCTGCACTTTCAGTCCCTTCCCAGTAGTAAATCACCCCGAAGAAAGGATGAAGCTATGAAACCCAGCCTCTGCTTGACCTGGGCTTAGAGTTCTCTGACCCACCCAGCAGCAAACCACATACAAGGGAGGCAGTTTTGTAGATGAAGCAATTTTCTGGCCATGGGCTTGGAGCTCTCTTCCTCCCCATTGATCCACAGGTGCCAGGTCTTCTCCCCACACACAGCGTGGACGTCTGACTGTTGTGCCCTCCACAGCCCACACTCTCAGCTTCTTAAACTTCTCAGTGGGTCCTCATCCCACACTGGCCCTCTCCACCAGTATTACTCATCTCCACACAGATGCTCTGGCAGAGTGTCCAGGCCCCCTGACTTGTGATATTTTCCTGTTTTCAGATGTTCAGAGTGGCTCAAACAATAAGTTTCCTCTGAAGATGGTACCTGGCTAGAGCACTCTGAGGAGGGGGAGCAATATAATAGGTTTCTTCTATAATGCGAGCCTGGCCTGCAGGAAGAGTCACTATCAGACTAAATCCCCAGTGGATTTCAGGCTTATCAGAACCATGGATTTCTCCTGTATTTTTGGTCTGTTGTCACTAGAGCAGCCCTGAATTTTCCAGATTTACTTTTGTGGTTGCAGCTATGTCATCTTCCCCCTGCCACCCACCAGGAGCCAGGGTTGGAGGTCAGGGCAACTTTCTGCTTTTCTCTGCATTGCCTGATTCTCCATGCTTTTAAGCACTCATGTCACCTCTTTTTCTTTTTCTTTTTTCCTTTTTTTTTGGCAGCACTGTGGTTTGAACTCAGGACTGCATGCTTGCTGAGCAGGCACTTTTACCCCTTGATCTGATGCATGGATGGCATGCGCAGGAATTGCAGGTGTTCAGGGTTCTTGAGCCTGCTCTGAGAATGAAAGCACAGACAGACTCTAACCGCAGAGGTCAGAAAGATTTTATTTGTAGAGAATTTAGTTGGAGAAAAGAGAAGAGAAAGACTGCATATTGGGGAATGCAGGGGGATCCAAAACCTGTGATCCCCTGAGCCAGGGTGGGGAGTGGGTTTTATAGCCTATTTTTGCATTGCCTGAGGGCAGAGATGCCTTTCAGATGCAGATAGACATTCCCTAGGGAGGAGAAGTGTCTCCTTGACCTCCCTCCGTCTGTCCTTCATTCCCCTCTCTCAACGGTCACCCTAACTGATGTTAGGAATAGGGACGACAAAGTCTGTTCAGTAACTGCTTCCTGCTGACCGGGGGCGATGGAGGGGCCCACAGCATCAGGGCTGACCACGAGAGGGGTTGTCAAGGGGACCGAAGTAGTAGTTCATTTTCATCTCCACCAGAGGCATTTGTAGTTTGATGGATTCTAGGCGAGAAGAAACAAACTTGACAAGTAAACTTAAAATGCAAGGCCCGAACACAAGCAATAGAATAATGGCAACTATAGGCCCCAGAAAGGGTAGGAACCAAGTCCTGGAGGGGAGCCAGGATTTTATTTCTTCCCATACCTGAGTAGAAACCTGAGTTTCAAGAGCTTGCTCCCGGAGCCACTTAGCCTGTTAGAGAATGTAATCTGCATGTTCGTCTACAATGCCTGAAGTGTTTATATATGTGCAACAGGAAGTACTGGTGATGGCACATACCCCCCTTGTTTGGCCAAAGAAAATCTAGGGCCAGGTGGTGATACCAGGCAAGGTACAACAAAGACCTTTGCATGTCCTTAATAGCAAGTCCTACCTGGTCTGAGGGGTCCTCTCCCACTTTGGTTAGGTTTTTTGCAATTACATGATTGGCAATTACCCCATAGCTGATTCCAGCAAGGGCTGCAACTCATGCTGTTCTCCCTAAAACTATTAGAGTAACCTCTCTCATTTCTCTGGGAAGCTGCTCCTATTGTAGTTAACATTTCTCTGTTCTTCCAAATGGCTGCATGAGCATGCAGGATCAGGAAGGCATACTTAGAATCTGTATAGATGTTTACTCTCTGTTCTTTTGACAGTCTTAGGGCTTCTGTTAGGGCCACTAATTCTGCCAGTTGAGCACTTGTATTAGTCCGAGACAAGGCTGATCTAGAACCTGCTGTTTCTCCAGAGAAGTGAGGGTCTGCGGTAGCAACAGCATTACATCTTTCCAGCTCAGTTCAAGGTTTTGGCTGACTTCTCTAAATGCCTGGATGTACTGATCTGGGTTTTCTGTGTAATTTCCTAAGTCCTTTCTTATTTCTTTAAGTTCACTCACTCTAAAAGGAACATGAGCTCTGTCCCCTCCAGGAATTAACTGGAGGGGGAAGAGTCCTGTGGGACAGTGGTGTGTGAGGTGGCTGGGCAAGGTGGGAGAGGGGGAGCTGATGGAGCATTAGATGGGTTTTTTGGTTCAAGGGAGCTTGGGGGCTTTTTGTAAAGGGTTGGCATAGTCTGGTATCTAGCCTGCATTTGTTTAGCCATTCTGAGTGGTCTCTTAGGAAAAAGAACAACTGAACAGATGGAACTTCAGTCCACTTTCCCTCTTTTTACAGAACATATCTAATTGACGAATGGTATCATAATTAATGCTCCCTCCTTCTGGCCGTCTTTCCTCATCTCCCAGAGGATACTGAGGCCAAGCCTGGGTGCAGTAAAACTTGAGTTACTTTTGCTGAAGACTTTCTGTATCAAGATCTTTCCAATGTTTTAATAAGCAGGCAAGGGAGTTCCTTCCTGGATCCTTGAGGCCAACCCCATCTAAAAAGGGAAACAAGGGAAAATTGGTCACCTTGACAGAGGTTTCTCCTTTTATCTAAGTGTCCCCAGATGAGGAGAAACTCTAGTAGGAAAGGGCGTCCCACTCTCCCTTGCTCCTTCCACTGCCGCTTGTGGGTAAAGCCGTGGAGGATTTACAGATAGATATCTCAGATACACCCACCCCCCTGAGATGATCTTTGACCAATCTGTCATCTATTTTGACTTGCCTGTTTTCCCTGCAACCCAGGTAGGCCTGGTTCTCCTCTACCAGCTGAACACTTGTAATTAAAAAAAAACTCTATTAAAGTAAACAAGAGGGCTTGTATGGCCAGAAGGAGGACCCCTGTAGAAGCATGGATGGGGACTCCTGATGAAGTAGACTTTTGTCACCCTGTGTATTCTGTGAGGCATACATGCTTTTTATGAAATGAAAGAGTGTGAGAGAGAGAGAGAGAGCATCTGTAGGCTTTTGCTCCAGTAAGGGGCAAAAACTGAGGCCTGAGGTTTTTGCCTTTTAAGCGGTTTTTTTTTTTTCCTTTCCCTGAGGGCAGGCTGTGAAACCTGTTTAACCAGTTAACCTGATGCTTGACAAAGACAGTTAAGCCTAAATTGGAGACTATCACTTTCTGGTGCCTGTAGGGATTTTTCCCAAACTCCCCAAAAAATGAATCTCACATGCTATTCAGAGCCAAAGAGGGGAGGGGACACTCATCCTGAACTATGTGGGAAATGGGAAGGAGATGCTGAGGGTTGGGGGAAAAGAGAGTTTCCAGGCTCAATGCATAAGGGATTATTAATCATCCCTGCTGTCCAGGTCGATCCTGCCCAAAGGCAGTACTGGAGCACTGGAAGCAAGAGGTGACCTCCACTCTCGGTCCATGGGCCACGGAAACCATGAAGGAAGCATAAGAGATCTGATTATCTGTTTGCTGTGGACATGGCTGGAGAGGTCCGAGACTTAGCCACCTTTGGGGCCTCAGGGCTGGTCATAAAGTTACATCTCTAGCCTTTGGGTGACACTGGGAAGTGCCCTGGCCAGAACACCTTTTGTGGCTTGGAGACAAACTTTCCTTGCCACCGGCTGTTTTCGGACTCCCCTTAAGCTGGTCAGATCTTGAAAGAGAGAGTTAGCATTTAAGGAGAAGAAAAAAGAAAAAGACTTGGAGCACTGAAGTCGGGTTCCACCCACATAGCATTGGCAGTGCAGTATAAATCCCCACCTGGCATCTGAGTTTCCTCAGATTGCCTGCCACGCAGCTGTAGCGGGCTCGGAATTTTCCTCAGTTTCCCAAGGGAGAAACCCTCCTTAACAAGACAGAGAGAGAGAGAAAAAGCTGGACCTGAGCGTTCCACCATAGCTAGGCCATGGTGGGGGGCCTCTCCTGGAAAATAGACTCCACCGGAGTGCTGGACGCTCACGGTCACATTCCTAGGCAGCCTTTCCCAGTTTGGCACAACCTATACCGACCTCAGGTGACTGCTGGTCCCTTCGTGCATCACCAGATACGATTCATGGATGGCCCGTGAAGGAATTTCAGGTGCTCAGGGTTCTTGAGCCTGCTCTGAGAATGAAAGCACAGACACTCTAACAGCAGAGGTTGGAAAGATTTTATTTGTAGAGAATTTAGTTGGAGAAAAGAGAAGAGAAAGACTGCATATTGGGGAATGCAGAAGGACCTGGAAACCAGTGATCCCTGGGCCAGGGTGGGGAGTGGGTTTTATAGCCTATTTTTGCATTGCCTGAGGGCGGAGATGCCTTTCAGATGCAGATGGACATTCCCTAGGGAGGAGAAGTGTCTCCTTGACCTCCCTTGGTCTGTCCTTCAGATCCACCCCACCAGCCCTTTTTTGCAATTTTTTTTTGATATAGGGTCCTGTGATTTATTTGCCAGGTCTGAATCCCTCCTGATCTCTGCCTCTTGAGTAGCTAGGATTACAGTCTTGAGTCACTGGTGCCCAGCTTCCCGTCACCTCTTTCTTTAATCGTTATGCCTTTCTTATTTTTATTTTCTCAGAATATAGTCTCTCTTTGGTTATTCTGATCCTTATTGGTCATGGAGTTGCATGGAGGAAAACTTCTGAATTGCATCTTATGCCAGAAGTCTGAGTTTGAATACTCTGTGAACATTTGTTGCTTTTTTATTCATCACAGAATTTTGATGGATTACTACTGTACTAATAATGTTAGATTTCTTCCTCTTTCACACTTGTGTGTCTATTCTTCCAGGGAGTCCTCTTCTATTTTTTTCTTCCAACTCTGGGGGATTGAACTCAGGCCCTTGGACTTGTTAGGCCAGCCCTCTACCACTTGAGTCATGCCCCAGTCCTTGGAGATTTGTTTTTTCTCATCTCTCATGTTTGTGTTTCTCTTTCTTCCTCTCTGGGTGTAGGATTGCCTTAAGTATCTTCTGTAATATGACACCATGTTCATGAATAATTTATTCTTATCTCATAATGTCAATTTCTCATTTGATCCTGAAGGATACACTGTGTGTACAGAAAAATTGGATGGCAGGTTTTTAAATATAATTTTTATGTATTTATTAAATCTGTGGGGTTTTTTTTGGCAGTACTGGGGTTTGAACTCAGGGCCTCACACGTGCTAGGCAGTGCTATATCACTTGAACCATTCCACCAGCCTGATTGGCAGTTCTTTTTTGTTTCTTTTTTCAGGACTTGAATTACAATGTTCCATACACTCATGGTTTTTTGAGTTTCTGCTGTGAAATCTGCTGTTAGTCTAACAGGTTTGCCTTTACATGTGGCTTGCCGCTCTTGCAGATTTTAATATTCTTTGTTCCATATTTTGACAGTTTAACTAAATGCCTCCACCTGGGCTGGTGGAGTGGCTCAAGTGGTAAAGTGTTGGCTTAGCAAGCATGAGACCCTGAATTCAAACCCCAATACTGCAAAAAACAAACAACCCCACCCCCAAAAAAATCCTAAATGCCTCCAGTACTTGGATAACCATGTGTTTTCCATATTTGGGGAAATAAATTTTCTGCTGTTATTTGATTGAATGTTTCTATGACATCAGCCTGTAACTCTTTCCCCTTGATCATTCTAATTTTATGTATGTTTGGTCTTTTAATGGTATCTTGAACATCCTGTGTGTTGTGTTCATTTCAATTTTTTTTCTTTATTACTATCTGAATATAAGAGTAAATCAGACTTCTCTTCAAGCTCTGGTGTTCTTTGTTCTTGACTTATTTTGTTGGGGTAGACTTCAACTGAATTTTTATCTGACATACTGAGATTTTCATTTCCAAGATTTGTTTGTTCTTCCTCAAATATCTATTTTCTTATTGAGATAGACCATTATCTTCCTTAATCCATTCAGTTGTTTATCTGTATTCTCTTGGAATTTCTTGATCATTAAGTCATCATTCTTGCCTGACTTACAAGCAAGAAGCACTGAGTTCAAACCCCAGTCTCGTCAAAAACAAAAAAGCAAAGCAAAAAATAATTCTTTTGAATTTTTTCTGCTTTAATTTTCACCAGGTTTTTGCTAGTTTACTTCTTTTGAATTCATTTTTTTGTGTGAGGGGGTGGCTGGGGTTGAACTCAGGACTTCATGCTTGCAAAACCAGGCAGGATACTGCTTGAGGCATTGCTCAAGTGTATTTTGGCGATGGGGCCTCAAGAACTATTGCCTGGAATGGCTTCAAACTGGGATCCAAAGGTCATATGTTCTTGCTTATATGTGGAATCTAGACTTAAAAATGATGATTATGGTGATAATAATGATAATAATAATGATGATGAGACGTGAATGTATATGGAGGACTCTGGGGGATCAGTAGGAAAGGGAGGAGAGAAAGGAGAGCTACTAAGGGATGAAGAGGATTAAAGTGTGTGGCATATATACATAGAAAGACAGAATATAGACACCCACCAAACTGGTGGAAAAGGCGGGGAAGAGGAGAGGAAGTGTGGGACTATAATGGAGGGTGTGAACTTATTTAAGGTACACTGTGCACGTACGGAATTACCATAACGAAATTCCCTCATATTACTCATGTATGATAAATTAAAATAATTTAAAAATATATAATAAAAACTACACAAGCGGTAGCGCGCCTGCCTCGCAAGCGCAAAGCCCTGAGTTCAAATCCCAGTACCGCCAAAAAAATGCAATTATCTCCTAGACTAGGCCAGGTCCGCACTAGAGGGAACAAACAAGGCTGGGAATTCCAATGCGTTATTTGGGCTCCATTTAGCAAGGTACGGGCTGTCACTCAGGGGGCGGGTAATGCACCACTAGCCAATTAGCGATGTTGTTGCCATAGGGCTCGTCCAATGAGAAGCGCCGGTGGTGGGCGGTGGAACCAGGTCCTGCACAGAAGCGTCCTTTCTGGCAGCGCCACATTTGCAGTCCGTGGCTGTTGCTGAGAGACTTGAGGTGGCTCACCCTGGAAGCTCTGTTCCCGCCAAAGAGTGCAGGGGTCTAGGGAGGACACCAGGACGCAGCGGAAGCCCGAAATGGTGAGTGTGCGCGATGTCTTGAGAGGAAGGGCTGTTGGAGCCGCCGGAAATGGCTGTGGCGGCCTGGGGTCTCCCTGATTGAGCGCGGGGGTCTGTGGTCTAAGCCCCGCCACACTGCTTGTGACCAGGGCAGTAACAGACCACCAGGTAGCAGTGACGTTTTTATTGCCACAAGACCCAGCCTGGCCAGTCCTGATCAGTTGCACCACAGTTTGAGCAAGACTGAGTAACTGTGCGTACTTGTTGATCCCCCTTCTGTTCTTCCTTACATAATTTGTGCACTCGTGTCAATCCCCACCCCAAAAAAAGATGGGGTAAAATCCTTGATCTCCTCTGTCTTCCAGTGTGCCGTGCTGATCGAGATACTGTCTGCCTTTTCACCATTACTTTTATTTGCTTCCTATGGGTTGAGTGGCTTGACCCCTAGAGTCGGGTTTGTGGCCTATGACTCCAGCAACGGGAGCCCTTTAATAATCACGAGGGTTACAGCACTTGGGCAAAATCAACAACTACACCTTTTTTGCTTTTATAAACACAAGTTGGTGTATTCAGAGTGTAACTTGTGCCAATTAAGGAAATCTGAGAGAGCCAAATGTAAATCCTATCAAGAAGATAATTAAAGGTAACCTAAAAAAAAAAAAAAGGAAATCTGAGAGTGGTCGTCTGAGAGAAATACACCTTTGTATTCTGCCTACTGGAGAAAAGGGTTTGTGTATTCGAGAGTTTGTAAGTTTGTAGCATATATAGTATGTATGTGTCTTATGTACATACTATATATATGTTTTAGAGATCTTTTTCCCATTTGTGGGTGAGAGATCTTAAAACCCTTGTAGTGTCCTGGGCAACAGGAGTGTCTTTGGTTGTTTATCATACATCCCTTTCAAGCAGTATTGAATTTGTTTATGCAAATAAGGTGACTATAGCTTGAGGAAGAGACTGGTAAGCAAACAGCAGACACATACTTTGGCCTAGTATCTAATGAGGTTGGAGTGAGTGCTGAACCTGTTGGGAATGAGCTAAATCTGTGTGGTGTTGGAATTAAATGGTGGGACACCCAGGTGGTGCAGGAGAATTGGTTGATGTTCAGCAAATGGTACACACATTTGATGTCAGTAATGATGTCAGAAAAAGAAAACAGCAGTCAAAACCTACAACTGACTTTGGGTGAGTGTTTGGTAACTGGTTAGAATTTAGCCTGTGGAGGAAGGAAAAGTAGGGCGTGTGAATCTCCCAAAATAAAATTTCCTGGCTGCTCAGGTTTCTCTCATTAACTTCCTGGGAGTGAGTTCCTCTGGACTGCATCTGCAAAGAGTGGTGTCCAAGCTTAGGGATGCGTTTCACTTTCTGAGTGTGGGCTCCCTTGTGAACTATGGGTGAAGTAGGCTGCCTTGCTGAACTGCTTCCCTTAGTTCCCCGTGTAGAATTTTATTTCTATAAAATACTTTAAGCATTTCAGAGTTTTCTGTCATCATTAGCTTGTAAAATGGTGATCTCTTGGTTGAATTCCTGAGTGGATACAATGATGAAGTTTGGAGAAGGAATGAGAATTCTTGCAATAAATTAATTGTTTCATACTAAGTCTAAAGAAGTATGCAAACATGTGTGGATCACCATGTAGGTGAATAAATACACCATCCTTACTTCTGGTGTGTGTCTCCCTAATCTCATCTTGCTCTGTGCTCAGAACTGACTATAGACTGAATTCTTTGGACATTCCTTACAAGCTTTTCAATCTATGTATCACTAAGCAGAGTTTTGCTTGGTTTTGGCTCTTTTTGGATTTTGAATGAGTTAATATTCTCATTCATATGGCATTGATATTATGTAGAAAATGTGTGTGTCTGTGTGTGTGTGTGTCTGTGTGTGTTTCTTTGCCTTAATCTCTTGCACTTATGGTGGAAAGTAAAGGCTGGAGTCCACTCATTCATTCCCCTTCTAGTGGGGCTTGGATTGTTTCAAGTTTGTTTTTTGATGTTGAGAATCTTATTCTTGATTTTTGTTCCCCATTGGCTTTAAAAATATAGAATGAAAAACAATGCTGGTTTGTAGATTTGGATAAATTCAAAGTTAGTAGGAAAATTTGATACTTTCTGAATTTATCATCTGGATAATTTTCATGGATGTATTTTTATTGTGTGCTTTGTCAACACTTGGAATGATCTAATTTATTTTTTACCCATGTAGCTCTGTATGATGGTATCCTACTGCTATACTGATTACCTCTGTCACTGAGCATTTTTCATATGTGGTTGTTCATGTTATGTGAAATTGTTTCTCTCCCTGTCTCCTTCCCCCCCATCTCTTTTTGCTGTATAAGTACTATAATTTGTTTTCACTTTCAAATCCAGTTCATAGTAAATATACAACAATCTGATAGATTTTTTTCATGGTATTGCACATGTTTGTTAGTCTTGCTAATTCCAATAGTGTTTTGTTGGTTTCTTGGGGTGCTTTATATGGAAATGATGTCATCTGTAAAGAAAGACAGTCTTATTAGTTTCTTCTTAAAATGTAAGTTCTTTTTTTTTTTTTTTTTTTTTTTGCAGTACTGGTGTTTGAACTCAGGGTCTATACCTTGAGCACTCTACCAGCCCTTTTTTTTGTGATGGGTTTTGTCAAAGTAGGATCTTGCAAACTATTTGCTGGCTTTGAACTATGATCCTCCTGATCTCTGCCTCCTGAGTAGCTAGGATTACAGGCATGAGCCACTGACACTCGGCCTGTGTGTATTTATCCTAGTGCCTTCCATATACTAGCCAAGCACTCATCACTGACCTAGATTTCCAGCCTCCATGTATTTTGCAATACTTAAATTTCTATGGAAATTAGCATCTTTAACACATATGTCACTTAACAGGTGGTGATTCACTCTAATTTTTCATCTCTTTGTCTCCTGTTTATTTCCAGTTTCATTCCAGTATGGTCTACAAGCATACCTTACATGTTTTCTATTCCTTTAGAGCTGTTAACATGTGCTTTGTAGCTCAAAACATTGTCCTCATGAACACTCCCTGTGATTTTTTGTTTTTGTTTTTTGTCTTGTTTTTTTCCCCTTTTGTTTTCTGGTTTTAATTGGTGCATATTAATTATTCAGTGTGAGGCATTTCAATCCATGCATATAAGTTGATCATATTTATACCTGCTATTACTCTTTTTATTCCTTCTCCTCCATACCTCATGTTATCTTTCTTGAAGTTTTTTTTTTTTTTTTTTTTGAAGTTTTTTTTTAAATGGGCTTCGTTATGACCTTTTCATACATGCATATGATGTACTATATTCTACCCCCCAAGCTGTCCTGTTTCCACCTTCCACCTGTGCTTCCCTCCCAAGTAGTCCACAGTTTATGTGTATGACCTTCTTTCACGTTAGACTGAGTTTCTGTACACGAGAAAACATCTGGTATTTGTCTTTCTGAGTCTGTTTTATTTCATTTAACATGATCTCCACTTCTATCCATTTTCCTACAAATGATATTTTATTCTGCTTTATGGTTGAATAATGCTTCATAGTGTATATACACCACATTTTCTTTTTTTAATTTTTAATTTTTTAAATTTTAATTAAAATTTGTTTCTGGCTGGAAGCGAGAGGTTAGGATGGGAGAGGGAGAGGGCGGGAGAGAAAGGGAGGGGAAGGGGGGAAGGAGGGAGAAATGATGCAAACATTGTATGCACATATGAATAAACAAACAAAAAAATTTTTTTAACTCAGGGCCTTGTGCTTGCTAGGCAGGCATATTACCACTTGAGCTACTTCACCAGTCCTTTTTGTGTTGATTGTTTTGATATGGGGACTCGCTTTTTGCCTAGGCTGGTGCAGACCACAGTCCACCTATTTGTGCTCCCCCACATAACTGGAATGACAGGTGCACACCAATGCACCCCCTCATTGATTGAGATGGCGCTCATGAACTTTTTGCCCTGGATGCCTGAATGGTGATTCTCCCATCTTTGCCTCTCAAAGGCTTGAGCCACTGCACCTGGACTATATACAACATTTTCTTTATCCATTCATCTGTTAATGAGAACCTTGGCTACTTCCTCAACTTGATTATAGTGAATAACACTGTGATAAACATGGGTGTGCAGGTATTGCTATTAAATGATAACTTGCATTCCTTTGGGTATATGCCCAGGAGTAGTGTGGCAGGGTCATATGGTAGTTCTATTTTTTTTAATTACTGGGGTTTGAACTCCAGGTCTCATGCTTGCGAGGGAGGCACCCTTACTGCTTGAACCACTCCGCCACCCCTACTTTTATTTTTTTGAGGAACCTCCATACCAGTTTCTATAGTGGCCGCCCTAATTTACATTCACACCAACATGTATAGGATTCCTTTTCCCCTGATCTTCTCTAGCATTTGTTTGTTTTCTTGATGATGGCCATGGTGACTGGGCTGACATGGAATTTCAGGTTTTTTTGATTTGCATTTCCTTTATGGTTAATGATATTGAGCATTTCTTCAGTTGTCCACTAGCCATTTTTACTTCTTTTGAAAACTTCCTGTTCAATCAATTTGTCCATTTATTAATCAGATTATTTGTAATTTTTTGAGCTCTTCATATATTCTGGATATTAAGATCATATCAAATGAATAGCTAGCAAAGGTTTTCTCCTATTCTGTAGGCTGTCTCTTTTCTCTGATAATTATTTTCCTGTCTTTCTGTGTTTCTTTCTTTTTATTGGTAGAACTGGGGTTTTAACTCAGAGCTTCATGCTTGCTAGGCAAGCACTGTACTACTTGAGCCACTCCACCATTATTTCCTTTTATTATTCTCACTGGGACTTTGTAGGCTCTGTGTAAGTCAATCTAGTAAATCACTCTTATAATTGTATAAACATACCACTGGTCCTGTTCCTCTAGAGAACACTGGTTAATACACTGCTTCTTTTTAAAGGGTGGATGTTGGTTTACATAGGACCTGGTCTGCTTACTCACCTACCACACTTGGCTGCTACTGAACCCTTTCCGTTAATGCTTCCCCACCTTCCAGTTCCTTATCTCCCAAATCAACTGCCCTAGTCTTTTCACTTTTCAAGAGCACTTAGCAAAACACTTTTGGAGTAGTTCTGTACTCATGAATCTGCTCCTGCTCCCAGCTCAAAAACATCCATGGAGAAGACATGGGACCCAATTCATCCCCGTGACTCAACTTTCATGCTTGTTCCAGCACTATTTCTCAGTAATTGTATTTAACACCTGAAATATTCCTCTAGCAAGAGTGCCGAAGTACCTAGTCTGTATTTAGTGCCCTGTAATCATACACTTGGGAACTCTTCAGTGAGTGCCTTTGACATGAAGGATATTGTTTACATACTAGATTACTTTTTCTTTCTTTCTTTGTCTTTTTTTGCGGTGCTGGGGTTTCAACTCGGGGCTTACACGTTGCGCCACTCCATCAGTCCTTTTTTTGTGATGGGTTTTTTTTTTTTTTGAGATAGGGTCTCAGGAACTATTTGCCTGGGCTGGCTTTGAACCACATCCTCCTGATCTCTGTCTCCTGAGTAGCTAGGATTACAGGCGTGAGCCACCAGTGCCCTGTTCACATTAGATTTCTTGAATCCTCACGGTGACCTAATAAGGTGAAGTTTTGTCTGACTTCCAGGTTCTACCTGGAGGAACTGAATGTAGACAAGCAAGATTAATGATGGTTCACACATTTGGAGCCAGGCTGAAATGCAGTTGTGTGTTTCCAACCAGGGCACTCCATCTCTTCAG
This sequence comes from Castor canadensis, assembly GCF_047511655.1. NCBI lineage: Eukaryota > Metazoa > Chordata > Mammalia > Rodentia > Castoridae > Castor > Castor canadensis. Next base: position 15,423,641 of record NC_133399.1, read on the forward strand.
TGTTCTGTGTGACTCCTGGGAGAGTTGAATTTCTTCAGTTCATCCCTCTCCCATAAGGGGTGTCTGTGATGTGAATTTCCTCTTGTTATTCAATTCCCATCCTGAGGCGGCTGCTTCCTTAGATATCAGTACAATGATGGCCTTCTTATTCCAACCAAGAAATGGTGTCTTAGCCCATTTTCTATTGCCATAATAGAATGTCATGCTCTGTATGAATTAGAATGAATGTCCCAAAGTGTGGCAACAAAATCTGGTGAGGTCCTTTGTGCTGCACAATACATAGTAGAAGGGCAAATGAGCATGGTGAGAGGAAAAGAACAAGAGAGGCCCACGGTTACAATATGCCCACTCTAGCAATAATTCCCTCACTTCATGTTAAGAACATTATTCCCATGACTGGTAAAGTGGGTCAAGTGGTAGAGTGCCTGCCTAGCAATCGTGAGGCCCCAGTACCATCAAAACAAAACAAAACAAAACAAAAAACCATTATTCCCTTCATGAGAGCACATTCTTCCTGACCTCATCACCTGTTAAAGGTCCCATGTGCTCAGTAGTGTTGTAGTAGGGATTCATTTTCCAAATGTGAACTTTGAGAGCCATACTCAGACTTGAGTGAGTACAGATTTGAAATCTCTGACACGATCCAGAAGAGCATGCCCACTAGAATGAGGTCTTCACCTACTGTGAGTTTCCCATCCAAACACCCAAAAGCTTTCAGTTGCATCCGGGCTCCCTTTATTGTTTTGGAATGGGTGACCAGAGTAGGAGCCTAACCCTGGTATCATTCATTTTATTTATTTAAAATGAATGTTTTTCACAGTATCATATGAACTATGATCTAAGTGTGAATCAGAACAGTAATTAAATAGCTGAGTGGAAAAGATCCCAGGTAGGCTGAGAATGAGTGCTTTCCACATTATCAAATGTGTTGTCTAATGAGGGACTCCTAGGAGCCTTTGCTAGACTGAGGTACATCTTCAGAGGCAGTATATACTATATAATATTTCCTAACTTTATTAAGGTATTCTTATGGTCTTTTGATAGACATAAAAATTTTTGAGGTGGAGCATTTGGCAGGTTTAGCTTCAAATCAGGCACTGGTAGGAGACTTGCAGGCTTGAGTCGAGTCTAAGCACCTCACTCTGTACCTCAGTAGTCCTTTTTTTATGATAATGAGATTTGAAGTCAGGACTTTGTGCTTGCAAAATGGAAACGCTACCTCTTGAGCCACATCTCCAGTCCATTTTTCTCTGGTTATTTTGGAGATGGGGGAGGGGTCTTTTGGACTCTTTCCCCAGTCTGGCCTCAAACCTTGGTCCTCCCAATCTCATCCTCTCAAGTTGTTAGGATTTTAGGCCTGAGCCAGCTTAAATACCCTTCCCCCCACCCCTCTCTCTCTTTGGTGGTACTTGGATTTGAACTCAGGGCTTACTCCTTGAGCCACTCCACCAGTCCTTCTTTTCAAGATAGGGTCTCACAAACTCTTTGCTCAGACTGGCTTCGAACCTCCATCCTCCTGATCTCTGCCAACTGAGTAGTTAGGATTAGAGGTGTGAGACACCGGTGTCTGGCTTCCCTCTTGGTCTTTGTCAGGCCCCCACATCCTATGGCTCTTGAACATTTCTGTGGACTAAGTTCTTATCTATCCATAGTCATTCCCACTGAGAATGATTTACTGTTTTCATCATACCCAAAATGAATTTCCGTCTTCTTTATTGCTCCTTTTATAAACTGCTCTTGTCTTTGCCTGTCTTCTCACTGGACTGAGAGTTCTTGAATGCAGGTAGGATCTGACTCATCTCTGTGTCCCACATAACTGCTTTAAGAGCCTGGTATGGGGACTGTGTTTGGAATGAATGATTGAGTGCTGTGTGTATGACAAGAAGAATGGAGAGTATTGCCAGGCACCAGTGGCTCACACCTGTAATCCTAGCTGTTCAAGAGGCAGAGATCAGGAGGATCGTGGTTCAGAGCCTACCTGGGCAAATAGTTTGAGAGACCTATCTTGAAAAAACCCACCACAAAAAAGGACTGGTGGAGCGGATCAAGGTGTAGGCCCTGAATTCAAACCCCAGTACTGAAAAAAAAAAGGGAAGTGGAAGGAACTCAATTGTTCAGCCAAGCACCTACATTCAGTGGGTGTCTACATGCTCTGGGCCTGATGTCCACATATACTTACCATTTGCCAGTGTGGAAACAGAGGGACAAAAACATCCCTGGGCCAACTTCACAGAGCTGTCTTCAGACTCAGACTGTATCCGTCAGTTTCAAGAGATAACCAGAGGTTAATCAGAAATGGTATCATGCTGATGACACTTAATTTCATTATTTCTTATTTCTGGGCCTCACTTTCTCCTGTAAAGTGAGTGAGTTTGACCAGGTTACTACTCTGATATGTAATCTGATGTTAGAGTTTCCTTTGGAAACTTAAATGTTCAAGAAATTTGACTCTTGCTTTGCTGGGGCAAGGTCAGGTTAGTTAACCTTGAGCAAATGATGGGACATTTATTCAAGTTAATGTTATCTGTGTCTTTTCACACAAGTGGGATTACAGGGGGACCAGCAACACCAGGATTCTGAAGTTATGTCAGGAAGCTCCACTGGGAACACGAGAATTGTCTCCCATAGGGCGAACATCAGGAGAAGTAGGACTGTGAGAAGTAGCAAACTGAACCCAGGCCATGTCCACTTCGCCCTTAGGCCTGACTCCTGGCTCCTCTTCTTCTCAGGCCTGTGGGTTTCCTAAGCATCAGTGAAGGACAAGATCACTGAGCTGCCCAGCATTCCTTTGTTGAACATTCCTTTGTTCTATCAGGTCCTTTACAGATTAACGATGAGCTGACAAAAGGTGCCGTGAATGAACATCCATGAGCTTAGTTCTGTTTCTCTAATAAACTAGACACATGGCGGAATACACCTAGGGAGAAAACTGACATTACTGTCTGATTCCACCTGGAATCTGTACTGACCCACACAGTGCCTGGGCCTTTTACCTGGTCTCTTCTTGGCCCAATTGTGACCATTACCTATGGATCTTCAACTCCTTCAGTATGCATCCATGGTCTGTATTTTCTGTTTTCACTCCATCCATGCCCAGCTCACCTTCATGCCTTTGCTCACCTGTTTTCTGTTCCAAGAATGATGCTCTAACATTGACTAAAAAACTCTGCTTTCAAGTCTTCCAGCTAAAATGCCATCTCTTCCACAAGCTAGTCATACTTCTTTGCTACTACAGTCTCACAGCATATTTGTCTATTTACTTTCTCAGACTCAAGAAATGGGTGTTTTTGCTCATTTGGTATGGAAGTGGTTTTGGTACTGAGTGTCAGCAGTGACTAATAACAAAGGTATTCTCTTTGAGGTTCTCATGGTACATTTTGAGGAGCTGTTGTGCATTCATGAATGTCTGAATGCTTGTAGGTGTGATACAGGAATCCCAGGGTTCTGTAGGATCCCAAAAATACCACCTTCTCTCCTGTGAAATCATTTCAAATGATAACTTAGATTGAAAGGAAGGGAGAGAAACTCAAGAGGATTCAAACTGGGGGCAATTACCTTTTTATAAAAAAAATGTACTGGAATTTGAACTCATGGCCTCATGTTTCCTAGGCAGGTGCTGTACCTCTTGAGGCACAACCCCAAACCAGTTGTACATAAGTTTTCAAGGGAGCAAATGTTATATGATGTTCATAAATTACTACAGAAATGACTGGGTGGGTCACACTAAAGATGGGGTGGATTTGGGGCATAGTTTCAAAAGGGTAAGGAGCATATATAAACCCCAAGGCACAGAGCACCTGGTGACAGACTCATCATTTTGGAGTTTGAAGGAACCCCTGAAACAGGAAAAACAGAGGGTTCACTTGTGATTAGACATTTTCTGAAACAGTTCACATGAAAATAGTTTGCTGGTATCTTTATATTCTCAAAGAAATAATTATTTGCCAATTTGTAAGACCATATAATGTATGTTCAAGCTTTCCTTATCTAGTTTGTAAGTAGAAGTAAAGTAGGGACTCCCCTGGTTTTGAATTCAAAGATGTGAATTCAGCATCTGTGTCTCATTTAACTGATCATTGTTGGTGTGAATCAGGTCAGTAGCTGGAGTGACTGGCAACTGACTCAGGCCAGTGACTCCAGGCTGAGGCGCAGGTTAAGCTTGCAGAGGGAGGCATTCATAGGTGTCTTTCCTTGCTACTCAGTTGGTAACTGGCCTCCCCTTTTGGTGGCTGCAAGGTATCCACAACAGCTATGGGTTTTGGTTTTGGTTTTTCTTTGCTGTTGCATCCTTTTTAGAATATTGCTGCCATGTAGCTCCAGTTTCTCCATGCACTGAGTAATTGTATTCTCTTCTTGGCATGTTTTTATGTTCTTGGCTGAAATTAGATACGTTGAAACATGAGGTGTGAGAAAAGCCTTGGCCATCTGTCTCATTCCAAATTCCTCTACCCAGTCCCAATGTCCTGGCCTACCCTAGGCTCCGTCCTTCCCTGGTACCATGGGTTTTCTCCATGGGGCACTAAGTACAGAAGTCTCTGAACACACTTGTGGCCCCATTTTCAGGAAGAATAAGCAGCATGGGCTCACTGAGTTCAGGAAGAAGCAGAGGCCTGTTCCTGCATGCCAGGAGCAAGTTCCTGTAAAATGGAATTAGTCCCCATGCAGGTCCAGGTCCACCATGGGGGAGGAAGGCTGGACAGAGAAGGCCTGTGGCCGCCATCTGTCATTTTGACTCTACTCGGCCAGGTAGGGGATTTCTGACTTGTGCATCAGGCCTCAGGAGAGGGTTCAGTATCATTAGCCAATTAGGGACATTGAATGAACTGTCCCCTGCCTAGTGCAGGAGGTAGGGGGTGACTTGCTTTCTTGCAGCTATCTTCCTTTCTGACACCGCAGCAGTGAGGTCTCAGGTGCCTCATCCTGATTACTTTGTCACCTACACTGACTGCAGTATTGAGGACACCTGCATGTCCCGTCACCTCAGGAAATGGGAAATGGTGAGAGCGGCACAGGCCATCTGCAGCCGTGGGGGGAGGGGCCGTTGGAACCTGAAGCGGAGGTGGTGCTGCCTGGGTCCCCTGGGCTCCGGACTCTGCGATCTGATTCCACCTTTGGCGCCCCGACCCTGGGTCCCCAGCGGCCTGTGGGATGGGACTGGTCAAGCGGCCGGAACCCCGTCCTGTCCTGAGTCCCCTGAGGCGACTTCGTCCCAGCCCGCAGCCCTCGCTGGACAGCTTCACCCGCAAACCCAAGTCTTCCCAGACCGTGCGGTGATGCGGGAGGCCATCAATGACTCCCTGCTATTTATGACGTCTGTGCGTGCGGGGTCGGGGCGCTGCTGTGCGGGGACCTATCTGTCCTTTCTCTAGGGTGGGGCCCGCGTTTCCTGTGAGACTTTCAGGCTCAAGGGAAATGGGGCTTAAATTCCACGACCTGTCTTGTTCCCTCAGACCAATGCTTCTTAGCACTGCTAAAAATTTCCTCCTATCCTCCACATTGCCAGGCCCACTTACCTGCACATGTGATTGACGTTTAAGTTGGAGCAGATGTGTTCCTCTCTCTGACATGACTTCTTAACTGTCCTTATGGAACAGGAGTTTTGGATGCCAGGCCCAAACTTCTGAGATTCCATATGCCAGGTCCGGGCACCCGTCTCTTAACGCCAAATAAAGAGGCATGGTGAAGGCAAAGAAAAATTTATTACACAGCTCAGGACATGCCCTGGAAGAGGCACAGTAAGCACTCAGTGGGGGTATGAACTCAGAACCTACACCTTAAGCCACCCCACCAGCCCTTTTTTTGTAATGTGTTTTTTCAAGATAGGGTCTCTTGAACTGTTTGTCTGGCTTCAAACTGTGATCCTCCTGATCTCTGCCTCCTGAGGAGCTAGGATTACAGGTGTAAGCCACTGGTACCTGGCACCATTGTTCTTTTTTATTCTCCCCTCCCCGTTTCCCTTCCCCTTTCATCTCCCTAGTAGTCCCAATTTTGCTATCATGACCTTGGGGTTTTTGCTGTTGTTCTAGTTTTCACAAATAAAAGAAAATATCCAGTATTTGAGTTTGTAGGAGACTGACATTGCATTCAACATGGTGATCTCCACTTTACAGTAAACAATACAAATTTCTTTTTAATAACTGAGTAAAAGTCCATTGTGTATACATACCACATTTTCTTTATCTATTCACAGGCTGATGGGCACCTAGACCGATTCCATAGTTTGGCTTTTGTGAATAATGCTGTGATAAACATGGATATACAGGTATCTCTGTAGTATGCTCGCTCACTTTGATTCTCTTGAGACTATGCCCAGAAGTGATATGGCTGGATCACATGGAAGTTCCATATGATCAGCCTCCATAGTGAGTTCCACAGTACCTGAGTGAATTTACATTTCCACTAGCAGTGAGTAAGAGTTCCTCCACACCTGCACTCCTCATCCTCACAGCATTTGTTGTTATTTATTGATAATTGCCATTCCAACTGGGATGAAATGGAATCTCATTATAATTTTAATTTGCACTTTCCTAATTGTTAAGAGTATAAAATTTTTCATGCACTTCTTGACTGTTTGTTCATCTTCATTTGAAAAGTGTCTGCTCAAGGGCTGATGGAGTTGCTCAAGTGATAGAGTGCCTGCCTAACAAACGTGAGGCCCTGAGTTCAAACCCCCAGTACCATAAACAAAAAAGTGTTCACTTCCTTTACCCAATTATGGATTGACATATGCTTTTTTTGCTGTTTAATTTTTTAAGTTATTTATTTGTCCCCTTTCTCTTTTTTTGGCAGTACTGGGGCTTGAGCTCAGGGCCTACACCTTGAGCCACTCCACCAGTCCTTTTTGGTGATGGGTTCTTTCAAGTTAGGGTCTCTTGAACTATTTGGCTGGGCTGACTTTGAACCGTGATCCTTCTGATCTCTGCCTCTAGAGTAGCAAGGATTACAGGTGTAAGCCACCGGTGCCTGGCAGTTACTTGTATGTTGTTAATATCAAACCCTTATTGGATGAATATCTAGCAAATTATTTAATTTTGGTTTTTTTGGTACTTGAGTATGAACTCAAGACCTCACGCTTGCTAGGCAGGCACTCTGCCACTTGAATCACTCCACTAGCCCTTTATCCAGATTGAGTATTTTTGAGATAAGGTCTCTCGAACTATTTGCCAGGGCTGGCTTCAAACCAAGATCCTCCTGATCTCTGCTTCCTGAGTAAGTAGGATTATAGGCATGAGCCCACTGGCACCCAGCTACCAAAGTTTTCTCCCATTATGTAGGCTGTCTCTTCATTCTTTTGTCTCTTTTGCTATGCGGGAGTTTTTTAATTTGATGCTGTTCTGTTTGTCACTTCTCACTTTACTTCCTGAACTATTGGAAATCCTTGGCTATGCTGATGTCACAGGTGTTTTAAAGATTCAAGTCTTAAATTAGGGTCTTGATGCATTTTGATTTGATTTTTGTACAGAGTGAGAGACAGGTCTGGCTTCAGTCTTCTACATGTGGATATCCACTTGCTGTATAGGTTGTCTTTTTTCCAGTGTATTTTTTGGAAACTTTTGTCCAGAATCAGAGGGCAGTACCTACTTGGGCTTATTTCTTCTATTCCAGTGGTCTACACATCTGTTTTTGTGCCAGTACCATGCTACTTTTGTTACTGTGGCTCTGTAATGTACTTTGAAGTCAGGTTCTGCTGTCATTGCTGTGCTTTTTGAGGATTGCTTTGGCTATTCAGGGTCTTCAGTGTTTCCATATAAATTTTAAGATTGTCTTTTTCTGTATCTATAAAGAATGTCTTTGGAATTTTGATCGGAATTACATTTAATTTGTATATCGCTTTTGGTAGTATAGTCATTTCAACTATTCTTACCTACAAACATGGTATTATGTCTGTCTGTCTTCTAGTGTCTCCTTCAATTTCTTTCATCAATGTTTTGTAGTTTTCATTATAGAGATCTTTCACCTCCTTGGCTAAGTTTATTCCTAGTGTTTGTTTTTTGCTGGTACTGTCATTGAACTCAAGGCAGGAGCCCCCTAGGCTTTTTTTCCCCTTCTTTTTAAGGCTATTTTGAATTGTATTATTTTCCTGATTTCCTTTTCTTAGTATGTTTGTTATTAGTATATGGAAAAGCTATATATTTTTGTGTGTTGATTTTATAACCTATTTTGCTGAAGAGATTTATCATGGAGTCTTTAGTATAGAATCATATCATCTGCAAATAGGGATAATTTGACATCTTCCTTTCCTATTTGTATATCTTTTCTTTCCCTTGCCTATTCCTCTGGCTAAGAATTTAAGTACTTTACTGAGTAAGAGTGGTGATGGTGGATACTCTGGTCTCATGCCTGGTCTTAGAAGAAATGTTTTCACTTTTTGCCAATTCGATATAAAGTTGGCTATTAGACTCATACACACCCTTTATCAGGTTGTAATATGAATCATCTATTCTTAGTTTCTTCAGAGCTTTCACTATGAAGCATGTTGAATTTTGTTAGTTTTTTTCTGCATGTCTTGAAATGATGATGCGATTCTTGTTCCTTGCTTCTGTTTATCTGCTGTGTTATGTTTATCAATTTGTGTATGTTGAACTATCCTTGGATCCTTGAAGTGAAACCAACTTGAGATCATGGTGTATGATTGTCTTAATGTGGTGTTGAAGCTGTAGTTTGCAAGACCCTATCTCGAAAAAAACCATCACCAAAAAGGGCTGATGGGTTGGCTAGAAGTGTAGGCCCTGAGTTCAAACCCCAGTACCAAAAAAAAAAAAACAACTAGAGTCCTAACTGGACCTTGGACAGTTGTTAGAGTAGCCAGTTGGTCCTCTTCCTGACTTATCCCTACCTTGTCCCATAGTTGACCACTACACTAGTTCTTTCCCTACTTTTTCTGTCTTGACCATGTGTGATTTCTCAAGTTTTGACATCTTGGAACTTTCAAATAGTGTTATAACTGTTCCATATAAAAGCCTTCTAGATGTGTTTTGTTTTGGTTTTGCTTTGGTGTGTTTCACACATGCTCCTCTGTGAGGTGGGGACCAACCTGTTTCCTCGTTTATTTCAGTGGTCATGGTATTGAGTCCTTTTCAAGATGACTTCTCAGGGCTTTGAAAAATAGTGCAAAATACATTGTTTGGACATTAGAAAAAGTAACTGGACTTCAGATTGCTTTAACGCTTCAAGTACAGGAAGTAGCAATGGAGTGTTTATCAATTACTCTTCCGTTCATGACAGTTCCTGCTTGTTTGCTCTGGTTTGCAACAGTTGCATTTTCATTTCATGACTCTTCTTTAATTCTCTCTTTAAAAATCAGGTATAAGCTTCCAAACATTCACTACCACTGTGGTCACAGAGGTTGTAATCAGTTCTTCAACAAACAAATTTTGACTGGAGTTGTGAAATATTATCTGCCAGATCACCTCATCGATATTATACATCTAGTGTGTATTTGGCATTCTGATCAGCTAGGCTTGCTTGGATGAATATACAGATCCATAATTCAATCAGAGGTATAAGAGTTAAGCAGACTGTATACTGTTAGTAGAAACTGCCTCAATACTGAGTGCCTTTTTTTAGTGTGCTGGTGAGGTCCATCCCAATAGTAGTGCCCAGATACCATAAACATAGAACTTTGTTCTCACTCATTTCTAATAGCATGCAGTCTTATGACAGCTGGACTGTTAGGAGTTCTGTGTAGTAGGAATTTGTTCTAAGACGTTCCACAGCCTCAGTGTCAAAAGTGTAAACATTGGTACCAATTACAAAACAGGTGACCATGTTCTACTGTTGATTTACCAAATAAATCCAGACTAGTGTCAGAGTAGGTAGTGAGAGTATGTGAGTATGGATAGAGAGTAAGAGTGTGATTATCATAACCTGGAGTGAATATTTGAAGAGCAGATTATCATGTGACCATCTTATGAGGTGAGTCTGCATTTTCAGTGCTGTGACATTCAAGAATCCTCTTGGAAATGTGTGTGGGATGTTTTTAGGAACCAGTGACCTTTGAGGATGTGGCAATGAATTTCACCCCAGAAGAATGGTCTTTGTTGGATCCTTCACAAAAGAAGCTCTACAGAGATGTGATGCTGGAAACCTTGAGGAACCTGGCTGCTGTAGGTAAAGACATTATCATTCCCTTAATTGATCAATGAACTACTGTTTGTTGCTCATTGGTGCTGTTGCATGATTTGGAATATGGAAAAGGAACTATTTGGGTGAGTATACATATATGGTCATATTATATCATGAATATATCTGGAATCCATTGATTTTTCTATAATGTTGGATAAATCATAGTAATTTCTCTGGGTTTATATTTTAGGAAGAAAACAGGAAGAAGAAAATACTGAAGATGACTACAAAAATCCCAACAGAAATCTAAGGTAAGTTGGACCCACAAGAGAAAGTAGTGTACATCAAATATCATGGAGTGAGAGGAAACTTTAAAACCAAGGAAATGATTCTGTTATATCCAGCTGTGTATTGATTTTTGTTTTGTTTTGGGTGAGATTGGAGTTTGAACTCAGATGTTTGAGTCACTCCTCCAGTCCATTTTGCTCTGGTTATTTTGTAGATGGGGTCTCACGAACTTTTTGCCCAGACTGGCCTTGAACTGTGATCCTCCTGATCTCAGCCTCCAAAGTAGCTAGAATTACAAGTGAGGGCCCTGTAGACCCACTATAAATTAATTTAAAAAGAGAAAACTTTCTGTAAAACTGTATATAGACTGAGCATCCAAAATTAGAAAAACTAAAATGTTTATTGTGCCTATATTGGAAATATGTGTGGCACCATGACAGTACAAGGGATCCTTTCCAGTGGTTCAGTACACTAAAACATTGCTCCATGCACAAAATTATTTAATATAGCGTGTCACATTACCTTTGGGTATAAGTTGTATATGAAGTGAAAATGAATTTTAGGCTTAGACTGGGCCCATCTTTAGCATATCTCATCTTTAGTAATGTTGCATTAGATATTAAAGAATTTTAAATTCCAATGTTTTTGGTTCCTAGCATTTCACATAAGGAATACTTATTTAAAAGTGACACAGACTTTCAGTGTTCGTCAAATGCCTAACTTTGAAGTAATGTTACATAGCCACATATGAATATGTTGATAATCACTCTCCTCAAGCCCTGCTTTAGGACATTCAAGCCATTCATGTTCCTGAATCCTTACAGGACATAAAACCAATCCTTCTGGTAAATCAATACTAAATATTATCAATCTCCCTCTCCCTCTCCCTCTCCTTCTCCCTGTCCCTCTTTTTCGTTACAGAATTAAAATGACAGAGAGGCTCTTTGAACAAGAAGAAAGTAGTCAAAGTGTAACCCAACAGATTCTAGAGCATATTGTGAACCAGAAAACTCCTCTTGGAGTGATACCATATGAAAGCTGTGTGTGTGGAGAATTTGCTAGTGATGGTTCATCCATAAATGTGCCCCTCAGAGCTCACACTGCACACAAACCATGTCAGTATCAGAAACACATAGAGAAGTCTTATAAACATAAAGAATGTGGGAAAGCCTTCAGTTACTCCCGAGGCTCTCAAAAGTGTGAAGGTTCTCGTACTGGAGAGGAGAAACTCTCTGGAGGTAAACCATGTGATGAAGCCTGCAGGTGTCTTAGTTCTGCTCAAAATCGTGAGAGCACTCACAGTAGAGAAAAAAACCATGAATGTGAGCAACATGGGAAAGCTTTCAGGAGAGGCAATCATACTAAAATACATGAAAAATTCCACACTGGAGAGAAGCAGTTTGGATGTAAACAATATGGAGAAGCTCTTGGGCCTCCCAGTTACCTTCACAGACATGAAAAAAATCACACTGAAGAGAAATGTGAATGTAAGCAATGTGGAGAAGCCCTCGCTAGGTCCAGTAACCTTAAAAGACATGAAGTAACTCATTCTGTAGAGAATTCCTATGTATGTAAGTACTGTGGGAAAGCACTGGCTGGTTCCCAACACCTCAAAAGACATGAACGAACTCACACTGCAGAGAAGCCCTATGTATGTGAGTACTGTGGGAAAAGATTTGCTTGTCCCAGTCACCTTCAGACACATGAAAGAACTCACACTGGAGAGAAGCCCTATACGTGCAAGCATTGTGGTAAAGCCTTCGGTTACTCACATTACCTTCTCATTCATGAAAGAATTCACACTGGGGAAAAACCCTACGTATGTAAACTTTGCGGGAAAGCCTTCACTTGTTCCAGTGCCCTTAAAAATCACGAGCGAACTCACTCTGGAGAGAAACCCTATGTATGTAAGTATTGTGGGAAATGCTTTGCTTTCTCTGGCCAGCTTCGAGGACATGAAAGAACTCACACTGGAGAGAAGCCATATGTATGTAACCAGTGTGGGAAAGCCTTCACTCATTCTAGTCATCTTCGAGGGCATGAAAGAACTCACATTACAGAAAAACCCTATAGATGTAAGCTGTGCAGTAAATCATTCTTCCATCCTGTTTACCTTCAATTACATGGAAGAGCTCACACTAGGGAAAAACTATGCATTTAAGCAGTGAGGGAAAGCCTTCACTCGTATCAGTCAGCTTTTCGGACATGGAAGAATTCATAGTGAAGCCAGGTCTAGTGGTTCATGCCTGTGATCCTAGCTAGTCAGGAGGCAAAGATCAGGAGGGTTGCAGTTCAAAGCCAGTCTAGACAAATAGTTTGTGAGGCCCTATCTTGCAAAAATCCATCACCAAAAAGGGCCTGGTGGAGTGGCTCAAGCAGTAAAGCACCTGCCTAGCAAACATGAAGCCCTGAATTCAAACTCCAGTGCCACCAAATAAATAAATACATAAACAAACAAACAAACAAACAAAACACTGTGTTCATACCACATGTATGAAATCTGTGTCTGAAAACCCTCACCCATCAAATTTTCTTTGCTTTCATGAAAGGAATACACAGTGGAGAGAAACCCTTTCTGTGAAAACAGTAAGCAAAAGTAAAAGTCTTCAGCTTACCAGGATCACAGAACTCACATTGGAATGTTCCCCTAACTATAGAATGTGGGAACTCTTCAATAGCAGACTTTTCTGTCACTCACAAGAATGCACCATGAATAGAACTTGTATCAGTGTGAAGCCTGTAGTCAGTTCAGTTCGATGGACAGATATGAAAGAAGACAGTATGGAGAGAAATCTTGACTAAAAGATACACGTACGTTTTCATTTCTCTCGCATGGAAATGCACATTAGATCTATAGTCCTCTTTTTACTGGGCATTGTGGCACACACCTGCTATTCCAGCATTGAACTTTGGAGGCAAATGGCTTAAAAGTATGAGACCCACCTGAACTATGTAGCAAGTTCAATTCCAGCCTTACTACCTCTTGAGATCCTGTCCTAAAGAATGACCAGAAAATCCTGTCATTGTGAAAAAAATGTGAGAAAGTTGCATGTTGTAACAAGAAATGGTGCCAAACTTCTGTGACAATTCCTTACATAGTTGGGTGCTCTAAAGTTAAGTCATAAGAAGAGGTTGGTACTAATTAGTTTGTATAGAATAATCCAGAAAATACAGGCCTGAAGGGAATGTACTAAAAGTTATATTTTATCATATGTCCTTTGTTAAAGACAAACTGGAGTATTTCTAGTTGCAATTATTTTTTTTTGGAGGTACTAGGGTTTGAACTTAGGGCCTCACACTTGTTAGGCAGGTGCTATACCATTTGAGCCACTCCACCAGCTGGACTATTTTTAATTTTTAGGTTGTTTCTTTGGACAGTACTTGGGATTGAACTCTTGCTAAGCAGGCACTCTACATCTTGAGCTATACCTCCAGCTGTCAAAATATATTTGTTATATTCAACTAAGTTTAGTTTTTCTGTACTTTTTTGAAAAGACATGCCTAATATGCTATTGAGAATAAGTTTTTGTTCATTGTGACTATTTTCCTACTGGCTCCATATTGCATGTTTACATTTATTTGTATATTCTGTCTTTTATTCAGAATAAGCAACATTTCTTAGATGGATTTTTTTTAACTTTTTGATGTATGTTTTCTTTAAATATGATTTCTGTAGATACTTTTTAGAGTCTTACCTATTCAAGCAATTTGTAGATTAATAAATGTTAATTTTTTCAATTAGTGAGGAGGTATTTGCAAATATCTCATTGTAATCGTAGATTAAATCTAATTCTTAATTTGTTGAGTTTTCCTTTTATGTCAAGGCCATGATCATGTGTATACAACCAGTGGTGTTTTTTCCTCATGTTAACTTTTACTTTTCATGCTTACATTATTTTATTTATTTATTTATTCAGCTGTACTAGGATTTGAACTCAGGGCCTACACCTTGAGCCACTCCACCAGCCCTTTTTTGTGATGGGTTTTTTTCAGGATAGGGTCTCTCAAATTTTTTGCCTGAACTGGCTTCGAGCTACAGTCCTCCTGATCTCTGCCTCCTGAGTAGCTAGGATTACAGGCGTGAGCCCGCCCCCCACCTCCCCCTACCCCCCCATGCTTACATTATAACATTTGTTTTGATTGATTGTAACTTTTCCATTATTCATCATACCAAAAGAAATACTATGCTATTGTGAGTGCTCTCTTGCCAAAAACCACTAAGGCCATATCTTTTTTTCAGATAGGATGCTAAGAATTCTACTAGAAAATCTGTCCAAAATCTGTAAATGCTGGCATGGTTCACCAGCAAAAGATTTCTTCATAAAATTTCTGACAGAATTGGTGTGTGTTTTAGGGGTATTGTTTGAGATTCAATACTGTGATGACTCCCAAACTGTTAGATTTCCTGAATGGATGACTGTAATTATATCTTTGTAATCTAATAGTTCTTACTTGGAAGGCTGGAATAACAGAATGGAGGAAAACCTAATTCCTCAGAAGTACAAATAGGTCACATTAGTGAGAAGAGGGTAAGTTCCGTCATTTTGATGATTCAAAATGTGTTCTACTAGCGTAGAAAAGATTTTAGTTTTTGTCTGTTTTTAATTGGCAGCACTGGGGTTTGAACTCAGAGCCTAATGCTTGCTAGGCAAGTGCTCTTACTGCTTGAGCCACTCTGCCACCCCTTTTTGTTTGTTTGTTTGTTTTGGGCAGTACTGGGGCTTGAACTCAGGGTCTCAGACTTGCTAGGCAGGTGCTCTACTTCTTGACCCACTCCACCAACCCTTTCTTGTGAAGGGTTTTTTCAGGATAGGATCTTGCCAACCATTTGCCTGTGCTGGCTTTGAAAGGCGATCCTCCTTATCTGTGCTTCTTGAGTAGCTAGGATTACTGGCATGAACCACCAGCACCCGGCTTACTTTTTGTCTTGACCCATCCAGTCACTGAGGAACATTACCTTCTTTGGATGTACACACCATGCCTCTTCATGAGATTTGGCCTTTCCGTGAGTGTAAATCCATCTGCGGTCTTCTGGGAAGGGTTTTGCCTTTCTCACTGTGTAAACATTCAGTATTTCCTACAGTGTATTGGACAGTGTTCTCTGTAAGTACAGATGGTCAACTTCCTGTGAGGTTATGTTTCAACAAACCCATAGTAAAGTAAAAACATAAAAGAGAGATATGTATTTAATCCTTCTACTCTAGTGAACATTAAACCTTAATCTATATTCTAAGTTAAATCATCCCACTCTCTTCATTAGCCTAATGTTGCACAAAATCATCTAACAACAATGTTGTATAAATTCAGTGAAGAAAGGACACAATGTAGTGTAATGACTTTTTTTTGTGTGTGTGGTACTGGGATTTGAACTCAGCACCTACACTTTGAGCCACTCCACCAGCCCTTTTTTTTTTTTTGTTTTAGGGGCCAGTGACCAGACCTGGCATATGAAATCTCAGGAGTTTGGGCCTTTGGTTCAAAACTTTGATTTCAAGATGGCTCAGCTGTTTTTTATTAAACCAAAAATATGAAACAGGTCTTACCTACTCAGCTTTGAAAATCATTTGAGTTTGTGTTTTTAAATTTATGAGTGCTCACTTATTTCTAAGTTAATTTGGTATCTTGTGAACAATACATGTAGACTTAATATACAGTGGACCCAGGCATACAAACCATATGTAAGAGTAGAGACAAAGATTGTCTTCAGTTCAATTCATTTGCCAGTTTTCAAAAAGTTAAGACTGCTAGTCTGATTATCTCCTTTGCAAGAAGTTTTAAAACGGCCAACTAGAATGACAGAAAGTTGTACTTTGGAGCCCTATCTAATTGATAGGTCCTTGTAGGCTTGTTTTCTAATCAGATGTAGCCCTTCACCAGTAGGCAAAGAATACTTCCTGTGATCACCCAATCTTCCACCAGCCCTTTTTTTGAGAACTATTTGCCTAGGCTGGCTTTGAACCACAATCCTCCTGATCTTTGCCTCCTGAGTAGCTCGAATTACAGGCCTGAGTTATTGGTGCCCAGCTTGACAGTTTTTATGCCTGTGATCACGTGACCACTGCTCTACAGAGCTCTGCCACTGCTAGCATCATGATCAGAAATACTATAATAATATCCCTGCCCCAGAGTTATATCAATCTTTGCAAATTGAGCTCATTTGCTCCTTGACATTTATTTTTTCTACCATCTTAACATTGAAAAATCATAAGTAAGACCCTCATAAGTCAAAGGTTATCTTTATCTTGGGTAAAATACTTGTCTTTAAATCTCCTTTATGATTGTAAAGAATGCAGTATGTTGAGTTAAGTTGTTACAGTACAAGCCTGGGGATCGATAAAAATGGCATCACTATTGCAGTCAAGCTTTTGTTTCTTAGAAAATTCAGATTTTATGGTGATTTTCAAACATACTTGTCATGTCAACATGCTAGATGGCAAAAATAGATAATTAGGCATGAATAACTCTGGCACAGTCTTCTCTGAATATAGTGTCATGGAAATCTAATTCTTGCAATTCTGGTGCTAATTTGTGAGAAAAGTAAGGTTCTGACAAAAAATTGAAATGTACTCTTAGAAGATGTGAATAAGGCTAGCAGTGTACCTCAGTTGAATATTTGGCTGCCCTGCACAAGGTCCTGGGTTCAATACCAGCAGTGGTCAAAAAAGTAAAAAAGAAAACCCAATAAGCCAGGCGCCAGTGGCTCATGCTTGTAATCTTTGCTACCCAGAAGGCAGAGATCAGGAGGATCAGGGTTTGAAGCCAGCCTAAGCAAATAGTTCGCGAGACCCTATCTCGAAAAAACCCATCACAGCAAAGGGCTGATGGAATGGCTCAAGGTGTAGGTCTTGAGTTCAAACCCTAGTATTGCAAAAAAAAAGAAAGAAAGAAAGAAAGAAAGAAAGAAAACCCAGTAAAATTTAAAAACATAAAAGTTAAGATGAAAATATAGCCTTTTAAGGAAAATAAATTTTGGCCCATGAGAAAATACTGAAGGTGATTTGTATGTTGGTTTTTTGTGGAGAATCATTGTGTGAGTGAATGAGGATGTCATCAGTGATCATCTCTGGGAGTGCCTCCTCAGTACAGATGGTGATTAATACTACTTTCCATTTCTTACCCAATACCTCCTCAGCCCTGTATCAGCTGCTTCTTTCATTTGGATGTGTACACTCACTGGGAGGCAGTGCAAACAGTCCTGCCTACTGGGTTGACTATAATGATTCTCTTTAAAGTCTAGGCCTACAGCATTGTTTGGCCATAGTTAAATGTTTTAATTCATGTCACTTGAGATCTAAAGTTCAGACATGACATTATGGGACCTGAGACTTCTCCTTGTATTGGATCACAGGTATCTGGTCTGTGTCAATTTATTGCCATTAGAGGATTTTAAAATAACTTTTCTATTTTGCTGTCTAGCCTGAGTGATGTAAAACAGACTCCCTCAAGTCCTACAGCTCCTGTCAGCCTGAAAAAGGATTATGGTCACCTGCACAATGTATCCCATCATGTTTTAGGACTGAGATTTGAATTCAGGACTTCTTTCTTGCAAAGCAGGTGCTCTACCACTTGAGCCACACCTGCAGTCTGTTTTATTATTTTGGAAATAGGGTCTCATGAACTTTTTGCCTGGGCTGGCCTTGAACCTTCAGCCTCCCAAGTAGCTAGGATTACAGGCAAGAGCCACTGGCACCCAGTGAGATGTAGAGATTTTTAGACCGGTATTTCTTTGCATAACCATTCTGCCCTTTTCTCTGTATCTTCTTCTGGTATTCTCATAATTTGTATATTGAACTTGTCTCTGTCCCATATGCCCATCACATTCTCATTTCCAATCTTTTTTTCTTTTTGATTTTTAAATTGATAATTTCAAATGATTTATATTCAAATTCAGTTCTTTATATATTGAGGCTGGTGTTCAAGCTGTCTACTGTGTTTTTCAGTGCATTTTCTTCAGCTCTAGACTGTGTTTTGTTGCTTCTCATGATTTCTGGGGTTTTTTGTTGTTGTTTTGTTGTATGTTTTGTGGACTCAAACTCAGGCTCTCATGTATGCTATGAAAGTGTTCTATCACCGAGCTATTCCCCTGAGCCTTTGTTTATTTCTTCACCAAACTTCATTTTTCTCATGTTATTTTACTCATTGTGTTTAGCTGTCTTTCTTTGTTTTTTGTTTGTTGTTTTTTGAGACTTAGTTTCACCATATAGGTCAGGCTGGCCTCAAACTTGAGAACCTCTTGCCTCAGCCTCCAAAGTGCTGGAATATAGGCATGCACCAGTAGATCTTGCCTGTTTTATTTTGCGTGTGTGTGTGTGTGTCTCACACTTGCTAGGCAGGTGCTTTACCACTTGAGCCACTTCACTATCCCATTACTCTGCTTCTTAAAGATTATTTTGAGTTCTTTTCAGGTATCTCCCCTTTCTCCATGTTTGAAAGGTCAGTAACAGGAACTTTATTATTTTCTTTTGGTTGCCATGTGTGCATGGTTGTTGGTTATCCACTCAGCCTTGTGTCGATGTCTGGTACATTTAAAGAAGTAAATCTGTCCTTCAGTCTTTCCTGAATGGCTTTCACTTGTGGAAGTCTCTTACTAGGCCTCCAGTCTTATGTAGTTGCATCTGATACAGTGTTTGAATAGGGCTTGATTTAGGTCATACAGCACTTCTGGGTGTGCATTGGAGATCACAGTAGGCCTGCTATCTGGGACTCTTGCAGATATGAATTCTCTCTGGTCCCTCAGTATACTGGATTGTCTCTAGGATCTTGGCTCAGCATTTGGGTGGTACTTGAATGAGAGTCTGCTTCAAGGATTACAAATCCTAGGACTTTAGCCTACCATCATAATGAGTGTGTCTGAGTCTCTAGATTTTTTTTTTTTGAGTGTCTAGATTTCTGGGCAAGCCATATTGCTCTGGTCCATAGCCAAGGATGACTGATTATGAGTCACAAGATTTTTTTCAGGGCCCACAGCTGCTATTGAGACCTTCAGGCCAGTTTACAGGATAGCAGTTTTATCTCTTAGAAGGTTCCTGAGTGGACATACAGCTTTATAGACCACATTTCAGAGTGCTGCAGTGAATTTACAGGGTAGTGCCCATGATCCACAACAAGTAAGGCCAGGAATCAGCCTACAGAGATACTCTTAGAAATGCCTCCCTTGGGGTCCCTTGGTGAACAACACAGTCTGAATATGGCGTGACTATGACTGTCATCACAAAAGTACGAGACAGTGCAGGGCTATGGTTGTGGAACTGCCCACAGTGGACTCTGGACATAGCCAAAGTTGCTGTGCAGGACATGACACAGTGGTGTTGCCTGCCTGCCCAGCTCTATCCTAGGAGAACAGAGGGGACCTCAGGCTTATGAGTGAGAGTGGCAGACTGGGTTCCTAGGCTCTGCAGCTATTATGGGCAGTCTTGGGTCCCTCCACAGACACGTATGGTTGGAATACATCCTTCCCTACTTTGGAACACTTCACCCCAACACCTACCATTTATGGTTTCTGAGTTGTCCTGGGTCCTCCCCACAGCATCCATGGCCCCTGCAGGTCACAGTGTGTCAGACTGTGCCAAGTAGAATCTCAGCAGCACACTGTGATCCAGATTATTGCAGCCCTCCCAAGAGGAAGATCTTGGGGGTTAAGGATTCCCCTCTTGCAGCAGCCTGATTGGATAATTCATGTAGTCCCACCCCAGTTCCTCTGATTGGCTGACTCAGGACCTTCTTCCTGATCCCTAAGAGACAGCAAAAATGATCCCTATCTGGCTGAGTGAGGGGTTCAAAAAACAGATTCCAGCCAAAGCCTTTCGTAGTCCTTGGCTTTCCAGAGTGGGCACTGACTTTTCTCTATCTTCCGTGCACCCTTCCTCCTCCTACCTCCAAAAAATGGGGTCAGGAGTGTGCTTAAGGAAATCCAGAGTCCCATGGAACCAATCCTGAACCCAAGAAGAGGAGAGGTGTTGAACAGGCATGACCATATAAGGAAAGAGGGCCTGTTGTCACATTTGGAGGGTTGAGAAGGGACCATTGGGTTCATGGCTAAGCTCTCTGACACCTTATATCTCAAACTACTCATTTCCTCCAAGAAAGTGTAATGGGGGCTTAAAACTCCTTTCACTGAGGAGCACCAACTCCTAACTTGGGTCCACAAATTAACTAAAGGCAGGAAATGGTTGGATGATTGTGACATCCCTTTTCCATAGAAATGGAAGGAATAGACAATGTGGAAAATGTAAGCAAGACTACTAAAGGGAAAAACTATTGGTGTAGCCAGCTTAGGTGCTGGCCAGTTAACTGGTGGTTACTGAAACTACCATTCATTCTCTCCCCCCTCCCTACTCCCTCTCTCTCTCTGTGTCTCTTTCTCTGTCCCACTCTCTCTCTCATCTTGGAGAGCCTAAGGTTAACCTTCTTTCCATTTCTATTAAACCAGGCAGTCTTTTCCCCCTTCTGTCTCTGATCACAGAGAAGTAAACCTATCAACCAAGGCATACAGCTTCGAAGATGGGGCACAAGTACATGGTTGATGAGAGCCAGTTTTTGGACATAGGTTAAAGCAGACATTTGCTAGGCACTGGTGGCTCACGTCTGTAATCTTAACTATTTGGGAAGCTGAGATTGGGAGGATTGTGATTCGATGCTAGCCCATCTCCAAAATAATCAGAGCAAAATGAAAAAGACATTTTCTTTCAGAGGTGGAACAACAGAGCTGTCCTCCTGTTTGAATGTACAATAAACAATATTTCATTTCCCTCAAAAATTTGCTGTCCATTGTGAATTGGCACTGAGGCCAGTGGACTGGCTTTCTGGTAACAAGAGTCAAAATGTACCAACAAGGGAAATACAGTTATTACATACATGAATAAACTGGAGGGGTTTTTTGCCAACAACATTCCACAAAGGAATCAAGAGAAAGAAAACGTCGTGGGGTTGTAGTTCAGTGGTTGAAAGCATGCCTTGCATGTGCAAGGACCTGGGTTCAAGCCCCACTACCACATACACATAATGTGTTTAAGAGGAAAGAAAACCTTTAACTAGCTCAGAAAGTGGGTTGCTTCACCCAAGGCCATAAGGAGATGCCTGTTTAGAAGCTTAAACATAATCATTCCCAAGCTTGGCAGCCAGACTGCCTGCTCAAATGGAGCCCCACAGCACATCTGTGCCTGTGGTGAGGCAGGGACAGCTATGCATTTAACTCCGATCATTCACTGTACCCTGCTGCCCCTCCTCCAATGGCTGAAACACGCCCTCCTTCAACACCTTCATATTCACCAGCAGGACTCTCATCTGGAGCCAGTCTAAGGTTCTGAGAAGTGTCAGAATCTTAAACACTTTTTCCAGGTAGGCTGCCTAACTATCTTTATCTAAGCCTGACCTTCACAGATTTTAATCATATGAAAATTATAGACCCCAAAAACTCTTTGCATGCCAAAACCATTATTGTCCAGAAAATGGGCCCAAGGCAATGAGCTATAACCTCAGCAAAAATAGGACCCCTTCCCCCAGCATCTATCTCACTCCCACCACCGCTTCTAGAGCTATTTGTGTGTGTGTGTGTGTGTGTGTGTGTGTGTGTGTGTGTGGTGTGTGGTGTGTGGTGGTGGTGATGAGGGGTACTGGGGCATGAACTGTGGCCATTAGCTTGCTAAATTTGCTCCAGCCCCATAGGTGTTCTTGAAAAGGTGGTAGGGACTTGCCTTTCCCTGAGGCCCTGGGACAGAAGTTAATTGTTAGAACACTTGAATATTGGTAAAGTACAGTTACTGATAAGTCTTTGTTCCAAATACCTTTAAAGGTGGTGTCTTTCCTTTAAATGGGCTGAACTGGCTTTAAATGTTGGGAGCTGGTTGGGGAGAATTAACTCCCTAATTGATAGCTGCTAGACTATTCTGCAGGACCGGAGCTGCCTTGAGCAGTTGATCATGAGCCAGACAGCTAGACTGCCCTCATGGCAACCCCCAAAGCATGACTCCAGCAGAAGGCTTTGCCAGCCAGCAACTTGTAGCAGACTTCTGCTCAACAGAAAACCAACTGCCACTTCCACCCAGATCAGAGGGTGGGCACTTTAACCTAACAAAAGACTTGTGATCTGTACAAACGCAGCCTTTCATTTCCATAATGAACTGGACCACGATTGGTGCAGACATGAAGGGACTGTCCTGATTGTTGCAGGCGCATGTCCCTTTCCCTTTCTGGCTATATAAGCAGCCTGCTGAACTCCCTTTGGGAATAGCTGGGAGACACCCTCCCTTTTCTGCCCCCCACCATGTCATAACATCAGGTACTAAATAAAGACTTTCAAGTGTCCTTGCCACTTTTGCTAAGAAGAAAATGTGACAAGGAGGAAGCTGCCCTAGAAGCAGTAGAGTAGTACGACTGGCAAGATGAGGGGTCCAAGCAAAACTGACAGGAATAGTGGGGACAAGTAGTGGCTGCATTAGAGATTGTCAGGAGTCAACAGAGCGATGTAACATGGCCTCAGGTCACCTGGGCAGAAAGAGCTGTAACACTTGCAGCCTCAGCCTCGAACCCTGAAGCATTTTCCCTGCCCTAGCTGTCAAAGGCCCAGGGCTGACTGCCACTGCCCAGTGTCATCTAGTCTGCCACCTATAAATACCCTCAAGGGCCTAGAACACCTGGAGAAGCTTCTCACCTACCCCCAATTTCTATATGAGTAGAGCAAAACCACTGTCAGCTGATTTTGGACGTTCTGAGCAGCTGGAGCCATGAAAAGAAGAGCAACTGCCCAGGAGCCATGGAAGGAAACTTGTTGCCCAACCCGTGCAGGCTCCAGACTGGTTTCAAATTATAGTCACTGGCCTTGGCCTCTCCTCCCCACTGCAGGTTACTCACCTGCTTCATACTAACATTGACAATTTAATAGAAATAAAAGTGTCAATGAAAACCAGGTGCCAGTGGCTCATGCCTGTAATCCTAGCTACTTGGGAGGCAGAGATTAGGAGAATTAGGATTTGAAGCCAGCCTCCCCCCGCAAAAGAAATTTTTAAAAATGAGACCCTATCTTGAAAATACCCAACACAAAACAGGGCTGGTGTACTGGCTCAAGTAGTATAGTGCCTGCCTAGTACGCATGAAGCCCTGAGTTCAAACCCCAGTACTACCAAAAAGAAAAAAGTCTTATATTGTTTGAATAAAGCACCAACAGAATCTCCCTGCCTCCTTTATTTATGAATAAATTAAAAAGGAAAGTTCTAAGACACTTCATATGAATTTTAAAATTTGCAAATAGTCCTTTGGGAAGACAAAGCAGCACACTATTATTTTTACTTGAACTCTTCCTCACTGTTTGGTTGGACCTGTGACCTTCACAGTTCGTGGCTGTCACCAGGTGCTGTGTGTCTGAGGATGCACATGTATGCTTTGCCAATGTGAAACTATCCCTCCATCCCAATCTTCCTGCCAGGGTGCTTCCAGTAATCTCTTAGTGAAATTCTAAAATCTGTATGAACACCAGTCCCTTTAAATAAAGCACTCTGAAAGGGCTGATGGAGTGGCTCAAGCAGTAAGAGGGCCTGCCTAGCAAGCAGGAGGCCCTGAGATCAAATCCCAGTACTGTCAGAAATAAAGCACTCTGTACTGTCCTCTGGTTGAACACAACTGACATTTTCTCATGTCTCCTGATATAAACATACAGCCTTGTAGAAAGTAGGAATGGAGGGTCATAGCTCAACACAATAAAAGCTATATGTGATGGCATGTAGCCAACATTCTCTAAAATCAGGAATGAGACAAATACAGGTTTGAAGTGATGTTGGTCACAGGATTAAAATTTTCATTGGCTAGGAGGACTAAATTTGAGAGGTTTTTTTTTTTTGTATAACATGGTGAGTATAGTTAACAATATATTGTGCTCCTTCAGTTACCTCAGGATTGCATTTTAAATATTATCACTGTCAGAACTAAATAAGTTAAGTAATAACACATGGTATTACTTTCATTTCACTACTGTGCTATGTATACATGTTTCAGAGTGTGTCAACAATAAACATGCTATATTTACTTGTTAATGTAAAAATTACACAAGTATTTTTAAATATAAAATTGGGTCAGGTGTGAGGGCGCACACCTAGAAATCCCAGCTACTCATGAGTTAGAAATCTGGAGAAGCGTGGCTCCAGGCCAACCCGTCAAAAAGTTATTGAGACTCCATCTCATCAAACAAGCTAGGTGTGCTGCGGCATATTGTAATCCCAGCTATATGGGAAACGCATGTAGGAGTGTCTCAGTTCAAGGCCAGCATGGGGCAAAAAGTGCAACACCATATCTAAAAAAGCAAACAAAAATAGCTAAAGCAAATACAGAGGAGTG
The DNA here is from genome assembly GCF_047511655.1 of Castor canadensis. Classification (NCBI taxonomy): domain Eukaryota; kingdom Metazoa; phylum Chordata; class Mammalia; order Rodentia; family Castoridae; genus Castor; species Castor canadensis. The sequence continues at coordinate 15,448,319 of NC_133399.1, forward strand.
GCTCAAGTGGTAGAGCACCTGCCTAGCAAGTGTGAAACCCTGAGTTCAAACTCCAGTACTGCCAAATATATAGATAGATAGATATAATAAAGAGACAGATTCAATATAATGATAAGCACAAAATGCAACACTAATACAAGGAACACTGCAGTACCTCTAAATTTCATGTAAACCAAGGTTTAATTTGTCATTTGCAGTAGTGGGGTTTGAGCTCACGGCTTCACGCCTGTGATGGAGGCACTCCACCACTTGAGTCACACCACCAGCCCTAAGTCAGGCTGACTGGCTTTCTTCCTCCTTTCATTTTCTTTTCTTCCTTTCCTTTCCCTTTTCCTTTCTCCTCCCTGTTCCCACTTCCCCCTCCCCTTCCCTTTCCTTTTCTTCTTTCTTTTGCAGTACTGGGGTTTGAACTAAGGGCCTACATCTTGAGCCACTCCACAAGCCCCCTTTCTTGTGATGGGTTTTTTTGAGATAGGGTCTCCCGAATTATTTGCCCAGGACTGGCTTTGAACCACGATCCTCCTGATCTCTGCCTCATGAGGAAGTAGGATTACTTACAGATGTAAGCCACCGGCACCCAGCTTAAATCAGGCTTTAGATCAACGAAAATTACAAGAGATCTTGGCAGCCCATCGTCTATGAAGATGTAACAATCCTTAATGTGATGCGCTTTAACTGAATCAAATTGCATGACCCCAAAACTTACACAACTTCAAGGAAAAAGAAATCAATTTTATTTACTCAAAGGCTTCAATGCTTCTGTACCATAAAGTGACAAATGAAGAGAACACAGAAAACCAGTAATAATGAGATTTAACTCAACATCATCAACCACCTGGGTTTGATGGATAACCGTTCTCTAGGCAACAGCTGCAAACTAAGCATACTCTTCAAGATAATATGGAATATTTATAAGGATACCCCATGTACACATTAACACATCTAAAACAGGGCTGTCAGAGTGACTCAAGTGGTAGAGCCCCTGCCTAGCAAGTGTGAGGCACTGAGTTCAATCCCCAGTACCACCCCCCCAAAATTAAATAAATAATAAAATATAACACTAGAAATCAGAGTGTGGAATTGCATGAGAAGTAGTGTTGTCTGTGGATAGCTATAGAAAACTGGGAAGCAGGACAACCACATGTACATGTTGGTTAGGGGTTCAGTCCTTTCTGAGGTGGTAACTGTCATGGGGCGATTTCCTGTGCAGTATTTTGGTTTTGACATGTATAGTTATCCTGGAGTCAGACTGAACATTATACATATGAAGAAAATCTGTGAAGGTAAGTCTTAGAGAAAGACTCATTGAGTTGGCCTCCTTGAGAAACGTTTATGCATTGGAGAGTTTTTATGTATTTTTTTAAAAATTGGAGGTACTAAGGCCTGGTTGTTATCCTATCAGTTTTCATTCAGAGCCTCCACCCCTAGGCACGTGTCTTCACTCAGTTGTCCTCAGCTAGCCCATGATGCCACAGTGCCTGGTTCTCACCCTGACCCGTAGTTTTGACCCCTATTTCTTTCTTTTTTTGAATTGTGATTCTCCTGATCTAGCTAGGATTACAGGTATGAGCTACCATCACCCAGATTGACCCCTCTTTCTGTCCAGTTGCCTAGCTGGTGATGCCACAGGGTAGCCTGGGAGCCTTGGACCCACCCTTCTGAGCTGAGGCCTGCACCCTATGAATATCTCTCTCTGGATTGTTATCTATGCTTTACTCATGGCATAGCCAGGACCATTGTCCAATCCAGGACCCCAGGATGAGTCCTTTTTTTCCTCCTTCCTGATCTGTTTCTTGATCTGATTCCTCTTCCTATCTGATTCCCTTGCCAGATGGTATCTGGTCAAACCTGAAGCCAGTTGCACTGGTGGGTGTTGTCAGACGATTATTTAGGTATACTAATCCACTACTAGGCTGGCAGGCAATGGGCTGAGGGTGGGTGCAAGTTTGTGGGCTCAGTGGTACACATTGTGCCAAGGTCTGCCCCTTCTCTGCTGTACCCAGCTACAGATACCCCCCCCTTCCCTCTAAGATCCTACAGGATCAAACACCACTGGGAGTCACTTGATATTACAGAATACTCCATCTCACAACTGCAGACTATACATTGTTCTCAATATTGTATGAAATATGGAATATTCACATAGACCATGGTTACAGCTACAAAACATACCAGCACAGATCTAAGAGAATATGAATCATAAAGTATGTTTGCATACTGGAACTAAAGTGGAAAACAAGGATGTAAACAGTTTGCCTCATGCTTGCTAGGCAGGTGCTCTTACCACTTGAGCCACTCCACCAGCCCTATTTTGTGATTTTTTTTCAAGATAGAATCTCTCAAACTATTTGTCCAGGGCTGACGTCAAATTATGATCCTCCTGATCTCTGCCTCCCGAATAGCCGGGATTACAGGCGTTAGCCACTGGTGCCCAGCTCCTACCTCATCTTATGGAATAACATCAAAATCCAGGAGATGCTTTCCTCCATTGCCATATTGTCCTAGTATCCTGGATGGCCTTTGCCATTCTGCCCCTTGCCCTGAAGAAAGGCCTTTGCCCAGTAGTTTTTGGTTGCTCTCCTCAGACACTTCATGTGCTGTTGATGTTGTCTAGACACAATTCACAGGTCTCCTATTAGTCTTATCCTACTATCAATTGGATAAAATGCCCTAGTTCTCCATTATTCCTCTGTCAATGCCTGCTGGAGTTGGCTAGTTTGTCTCTACTCAAATTTCTTTCATGCTTCAACTAAAAAAAAAAAAACATGATACATTATTTAAAACAATAGCTAAACCAGGCACTGGTGACTTATGCCTGTAATCTTAGCTACTTGGGAGACTGAGACTGGGAAGATAGCAGTTTGAGGCCAGCCCAGGCAAATAGTATGAGAGACCCCCAACTCCGAAATACCCAACTCCGAAATACCCAGAGCAAAATGAACTGGAGATATGGCTCAAGTGGCAGAGCTCCTGCTTTACAAGCACAAAGCCCTGAGTTCAAACCCCAGTCCCCCCAAAAAAATAGAGTTAAATAAAGACACCCTACATGGATATACCAAAAACCATAAGATTATTAAATAGGGATCCCAGCTCCAGTGGTGGGCTACCTCCTTATAGGCTGTTGGCCAGAGAGGTCCCTAAAGCCCCCCACATCATGCAGGCTGTAGTCACTGCAGTTGGTTACACACTAGAAATGGGCAATAAGTCCCTATTATTAGGACACAGAAGTCCATTATAGGACATGGAAAAAAATCAAGCTGGAACCAAACTGAAACCTTCCTACTAGCTAACATCATAATGCTGGAGGGCACCATGGAGGTTATCGGGCAGAAATTGCCCTCGACACTCCTGCAGTGCTGAGCTACAGTTCCTGTGTGTCATGCTGTCACCATGTCCTACAGGATGTGCCCAACAGTAAGTACCATAGTAACATGACTAGGATGGAGGCAACCAACCACATTCCAATTGAGTCTTAGGCCCACTCCACGGAAGAGGACCCATGTTTGGTGCTATAAGCCAGGAAAAACATCTGTGACTAAAAATCATAAAACCCAGCAGAAGAGCCCTAATCTAAGGGGTAGGGCTACTGGAGGGTGGCTCTCCTAGGAAGATCTATCTGTTCATGTTTGTTGTGGCTTCTCCCTTTTGGGGGGAACCCTTAGAGTCAAATTCCTCTTGCTTTTGGCCTTTGCATCCAAAATTCTCTAATCAGAATTGTATCATCTTTCATCCAGACCACGTAAATGGTCCTCTAACCTAAATCCCACCTCCTGTTAAACCTCCACCTAATTCCTTTTGGATCCATAGGACAAGCTCCAGTACCACCTGCCCCACCATGGTAGACCTGCTGGGCACTACATCAACTGAGTCAGCAACTTTAATATCTTCAACATGAAAATTGTCCCTAGGATTAGGTTTGTTATCCTCTTGGCCAACCAAAGGAATATGGACAGAGCTCCATGATCCCTGTGTAGACCAGACTATATCCTTACTCAGCAGAAAGTAGTTCCAGGAAAAAAAGAGACCTCCATCCCAATTCCCCAAAAGCTTTTAGGGATCATTTCTCTTGTAGGGAAAATGAAGCAGGAGTACAGTTTGGTCAAGAGCAGGCAGAGATCAGGAGGATCGTGGTTTGAGGCCAGCCCAGGCAAATAGTTCTTGAGACTGTATCTCAAAAATATCCATCTGGAAATGTCCTTGGTAGCCCCTTTTTGTGGTTAACTCAAGAGCTAACCACATCACGATAAAAAAAAAAAGATTTGTGCAGAGGGGAAGGTCCTACAGCTAGCGCATGTGCTGAGGGCTTGGGAACCTGTCCTCAGATAATTTTTTTTTTCAGTACTGTGGTTTGAACTTGGCCTGCACCTTGCCACTCTACCAGCCCTTTTTTTGTGATTTTTTTTTCGAGATAGGGTCTCCCAAACTATTTGCAAGGGCTGGCTTCCAACTGTGATCCTCCTGATCTCTGTCTCCTGAGTAGCTAGGATTACAGGTGTGAGCCACCAGCACCTGGCTCTCAGATGACCCTTTGAGACACTCCCCTACTTAAAGCTTCTTACATACGGACTGCATCTCATGCCCCTAATTATAACAGAATGCATTACGGGCAGGCCCATGTGAAGTCAAAAATAGGTTATATAACCTGTCCATCAAAAGTTGTCAGTGCCAGCTTTGGCATTAAATTATGACCCAGACAGAGAATTGAGGCCTTCAGCTTCTTTGCTCAGGTCTGCTCCCATCTGCAGGAGTGTCGTCGCTCCACTTTTAGTAAATCTACACTTTGGTTGTTATTTCTTCTATGCAGTTTGTTCAAATCTTTATTCTCCATGAGCCTGGAACACTCACAACTGAGAGGTGCTCAGACTCTCCCTCACCAGATTGTATGAAACGGATGTCCAGTCTAGACAGTGGCTGGAGGGATCCATTGTGGAAGTCAGACTGAACACAATGCAAACGTTCATTGAATCCTGACTCACTGCAGCGGCTCAAGCTGACTCAGGTTCCAGTAGAGGATAAGAAGTGATTTTTCAGTCCAGGGGATGCTTCCTTACTACCTCTTGTCTAACACATCCCTCTGTGACTCTAGACACCTCGTGCCCACCCCTCCTCAACCCCACATAGTCCCCAAGAGCTACAGGCTGCCAACCACCTGCATAGAAACATCTGTCTGTCTTTAGCATCCTGTCAAACAAAGCAACTGGTGACTTCCTTTCCCCCAGTATCCCTTGACCTGGTTAGTGGCAGGATGGTGACCCATCCAAGTCCCACTTTAACCTGCCCTGTTTTCATTCCAGCATGTGCCCACTGACCCCATGCCTACTGGTCCCATTCTCTGTTCCAGCTTCAATTGCTTTCATCCTGAGTACAAGTGACCACCTGGGGACACCAGGCTGAGAAGTTCTGGTGTAACTCCTTCATCAAAGCAATGTGTGGGCACATGGGGTTGGGGATAGGCTGGAGTAAGGCATTCCTAGGTCAGGAAAGTGCTCCCCCATGTTCTACCTAGTTGTGAAATCCGCAAAGACCCACCTCATGGTGAGAAACCCCACTGCACATTCCTTGCATTCCTCTTGGTGGCTCTTATTTCTCTCCCCCCAGGCTTTGCTAGCTATCCTTAGTTATTGAATTGCACCAAAGGAATGAGTGTGTTTTCTTCTCTTTTTCCTCCTCTTCTGTCTTTTGGTGTTACTGGTGTTCAAACTTGCTAGGCAGGTGCTCTATCATTTGAGCCAAGTCCCCATCTCTGTTTTATTCATTATAAATCACATGAGGAAATGCTATCCATGAAGCAGTTCCTTCTACATAAGTACTGTATCAATCAGACCCATAAATTACCCCCCGTTCTTTGATGATTCTGCCCAACTCAACTGTATGGTGTCTCCAAACTAGCACTGATCAGACTTTTTCTAAACTTTCTTACATAAACACATAATACTGTTTGTACTCTTCTGTGGTAGACCTTTTTACTCACCATCATTAAAACTAAAATGTATCCATGGGCTGGGGATGTAGCTCAGTGGTATTGAGCAAGCATAGCATGCATAAGGCCCTGTGATGCTGAGGCCCCCAGCATCACACACAAAAATATGTACCCAATATTTCTCTCTTTTTAAAAAAATTTTCTGCCGGGCACCTGCCTATAATCCTAGCTACACAGGAAGCAGAGATCAGGAGGATCATGATTTGAAGCCAGCCTGGGGCAAATAGTTCACAAGACCCTATCTCAAAAATACCCAACACAAAAAAGGGCTGGCAAAGTGGCTCAAATGATAGAGCACCTGCCTAGCAAGCAGGAGGCCTGGAGTCCAAGCAGCAGTGCTGCTTCCCCCTTCCCATTTTTTTTTCTTCTTTCTCTCTCTCTCTCTCTCTCTCTCTCTCTCTCTCTCTCTCTCTCTCTCTCTGGTACTCCATGAGGTTTGAACTCAGGGCCTTGCACTGGTTAGGTAGGCGATTTACTGCTTAAGACACCTCCAGCACCAATATTTCTCTCTCTCTTTGCAATACTGGGATTTGAACTCAGAGCCTACACCTTGAGTCACTCCACCAGCCTTTTTGTGTTGGGATTTTCAAGATAGGGTCTCTTGAACTATTTGCTCGAGCTGGCCTTGAGCTGAGATCCTCCTGATCTCTGCCTCCTGAGTAGCTAGGGTTACAGGCATGAGCCACCAGTTCCTGGTAATATTTCTCTTTTTAACTGAATAATAATATTCTGTTGGCGGAGATACCAAAATGTGTTTATTCATCCAAATCTTTGTGGCTATTCTGGGTATTTTCAGTTACAATTGAAACTTAATTTTATTCCACTAGGGAGTTAAATGGCTGGGCATTGAGATAGGTACATGTTTAACTTCTTCAGAAATTATGTAATTATTTACAAAGGAGGTCATCCCAATCTACATCCCAACCAGCATGGTGGGAGAGCTCCAGTTGCTCCACATCTTCACCAGTATTTTTTTGGCATTATGTGGATTTGAAGTCAAGGCCTCACGTTTGCTAGGCAGGCGCTCTTACCACTTAAGCCACTTTGCCTGACCGCCTATATTTGATATAGCCAATATTTACAATTGTAGGCTTCCATGCAAGTGTATTGGCATTTTAATTGAAGTTTAAACTAGCATTTACCTATTGAATAATGATGTTAAGTGACATTTGATATTCCCATTTACCCTTGATAGTATTCTATGGTGAAGTGTTAATTATATTCTTTGTGTTTTAATGGTTGTTTGTGAAAGGTTTTTTGGGGGGAGGGGTGGAACTGGGGTTAGAACTGAGGGATTTTCGATTGCAAAGCAGGTGCTCTGCTGCCTGAGCCACACCTTCAGTCCAGTTTGCTCTGGTTATTTTAGAGATGGGGTTTCCCAAACTATTTAACTGGGCTGGTCTCAAACCATGATCCTGTTGTTCTCAGCTTCTCAAGTAGCTGAGATTATAGATGTGAGCCACAAGTGCCCAGATTTTATGAGAGAGCTTTGCTGTATATAAATACTTTCATCAGATCATGATTTTTTGATATTTTCTCCCATTCTATGACAACATGTTTGTATTTCCTTATGAAAGCTGCCATTCTTCATTTTGATAAAGTTAATATCTCAATTTTTAATTTTTGGGGGGCAGCAATAGGGTTCAAACTCGGTATCACACTTGCTAAGCAGGCAGTCTCCCACTTGAGCCACTCTGCCAGCCCGTTTTTGTGATGGGTTGTTTTTTTGTTTTGTTTTGTTTTTTGAGATAAGGTCTCAGGAATTATTTGCCTGGGGCTGGCTTTTAACTGCCATTCTCCTGATCTCTGCCTCCTGAGTAGCTAAGATTACAGGTGTGAGCCACTGAGGCCACTTGGCCTAGAAGAGAGTTTCTAATGAATAATTAAAATGAGGATTCAGGGACAGCTAAGAGAACATTAGTGGAAAGACATTGATTTAGAGTTTAGGATTTTGCTGCAGAAATGACTGGCTGCTGGTAGGATAAGGAGGTACTGAGATTTGAACCAAGGGCCTTCCACATGCTGGGCAAGTGCTTTCCCACTGAGCTGCAGCCACAGCTCTAATACCTCCATTTTTTTATGGAGCTTGCATTTTTGTGTTACCTATGAAATTTTTTTGTCTACATCAAGGTTAAGTAATTTCACCTAAGTTTTCTTTGAGACTGAAAGTTTAGCTTTTCTACTTAGGTGATCCATTTTGAATTAAAACTTGCATAGGGGGTAAGAAATAGATCCAAGTTTTTTATCTTTTACATATGCATATTCTGTTGTATATAATTGTTAAGAGGACAGAATTTTCAACTTAATTGTCAACACTTGTGAAAACAACACTTGAGCACATTTGTGAAAACAACCTTTATACATACATTCCTGTGATGTATCTGGCTATTTTTATAACAAAGCCATATTCTCTTGATCATAATATTTTCATAATATGTACTTTTATTTTTTGTGGCAGTACTGGGGTTTGAACTAAGGTAGGCGCTGCACCACTTAAGCCACTCCATCAGTCTATATAATATTTACTTTTTTTGAGAGAGGGTTTCTGATAAGAACTGCCCCTTGCCACCATTCTGCAGCCTGAGCTGCAGCTGGTCTCATCCCTTGCAGAACAAAGCCCCACTGTCCCTTATCTCCTGCCACCTCCCTTTGCCTGTCCCTAGCCCTTGCTTTCTCCCAAATGCTTCTTAAGGCCAGACCTACTGAGAGAAGCTGCTGCACCATTTTTTCTCGGCCAGCCAGCCTGCTTATTAAACTTTTGGACGTGAGATACCTCTCATGAGCCTCCTTTGTGTGCGGTATATGGCATTTTCCTAACAGTTTCACTCTTGCTTTGGGGTCTGGAGACCCAAAGGGCAGATGAGTGAGAATCCCATCCCCCATGGAGAGCACTTTGAGCCCTGCACCCTGAGAAGGACTTACATGGTCTCATAAATCTGCTACAGGGCTGATAAACAGAATGCTTTCAAGGTTGCTTCCCCCTCATAAGGGGCAAACAGACCAGCTCATTGAAGAGAGCCCACACATGGGAATCATAGCCAATGGAAAGAACCCACCTAACCCTTACCCTAACCCAGAGTTAAAGCATCCATAAAAACCCCAGCCTTCACCTCAGCTGGGAGCCACTGGTTTCTGGGCTCCACTGCACTGTCCTAGCTGTAGCCTTTTCTTTCTCTAATAAATCCTACTTTGTGTGCTAACCTTGTTGTCCCATGAGTCAATCTGCTGCCTCACAAGCCAATCCTGGCCTTTGAAGGTAAGAACCCTTGACATCAGCCCACAACATTTCTGGCAACTGCACAAAGGGACACCTCTCCTTGACCAAGGTCAGTATGTCTGAGCACCAAACCAGCAGGAGTTTGAGCAAAGTGCAACCATGAGCCTCTGGAGCCCTGCTGGATACTCCTGCTGGGGGAAACCCCCTGCTGAGGACTAGCCAAAAGCAGACTTCCCTGTGTTGCTCCCCCTGTCTCTCTCTCTCTGTTCCTGTCTTCCTGAAGGACTTTCCCATCACAGTATCAGACCAACAGCTCCCAGCCAACTTTGGCCTCATGCGAGTCTGGCTCTGGGGGTGCTCTCTGCTCCCTCCCTGTGAATTGAGACCGAGCCCAGGGTTGATTTGGGAATGCCTTATGCTACATTGGAGGAGGCCTGTTTGGTTTCACCTGGCATTCTTCTTCTTCCCCCGCCTGTCAGTACCCCCTTCTGCCGAGGGAGCAACCCAAGAGTGGAGAGTGACTGACAGTAACACTTAGTGGGAGCGACCTGAAAGCACACCTAATCCTTAATCCCGCGAACATCTGTCCTATCTCTTGGCTCTGTTCCCCTTCCCTCACCTAGGATGTTAGGTCATCCCTTCTTTCCCCTCCAGAAATGGCAGACATACTCTTACTCACACATTCCTTCCCTGGTTCCATGGCCTTGTTTGTCTCTGTCCACTTTCCCCTTCCTATGTTTACTGGGACCCTGGCCTCCCATGGGAAACTCATATCATAATTTCTTATAACTTCCTTCAATTACTCCTGCAACTAGTTTGTCATGCCCCTTGGTCCACACCAGTTCTGAGTTGGCTGCTGGGTGCCAGTCAAGGCAAGGGCAAGAGCACCACATGGAACCATGGCCCAGGGGGTGGACCCGGCAGGGGTGAGGACTGACACGGGCCTCAGAGCCACACATGCACAGGCACAGTCCCCACCGCAGCTAAGGCAATCCATGGAAAGGTCCCAGCTGGCATCCAGAGTCACCACCATTGCTGCCCCAGCTGCACACTGGTGACTGCAACCTGCTGCCACTCCCACAAAAAGAGATGAGAAGGGAAACAAGTATGCGTGGGTGCCTGCACAGGAGGAGGAGTGGTGGGCCTCAGGGGTGGACCTGGCAAGGGTGAGGACTGACAGGGGCCTCTGTGTCACACACACGTCCTAATGCCACCCCCTGCCAGGGGAGAAGGGAAAGCGCTCATGGGCACAAGGACACCAGCCGGTCTTGCTGGGCTCCCTGGGCACAGCAGAGCTGCCTGCTGTAGCTAAGACAATCCATGGGAAAGGCCCAGCTAGTGTACAAAGTCACTGCCAGGAACACACAGTGATAAACTGCAACCTGCCGCAACTCCCCCAAAAAGAGATGAGAGAGGAAATAGGAACATGTGCACATGGAAGGAGGAGCTGCAGGCCTCAGGGGTGGGCCTGGGCAGAGGGGGTGCTGATCCCAGGTGTGGGTGAGGGTGGCAGTTCCCAGCCGCAGCACACACCCAGCCCAGCACACACCCAGCCCCATGCCCAGCCTCACTTTGCATGCAAGCCCAGCCTGTTGTGGGAAACGGTGAGGAAAACAAAGTCACCAAAACCATTTTTACAGAAGCAGGGAGTTTATTACTAGCAGACTCAGGGGAAATAATTTCTCATAGATCTGAGTCCTGATCTGTGTCAGGAGCTGGATTAAATACAGAGTTTGCCCCTCACCCCCTATAGAATGCAGTCACAGTTACAGGAAGCATTACAGAGGTAGCTAGAGGCTTACAGCTTTACAGAACTAACAGACAGCTGCTTATAGACTCAGAGTGGGGAAACCAGGGTAAATTCCAGACACAGTAAAAATCCCAGAAAAGTAGCCAAGCTTGCCCCAATAGAGTGACCCATCCCTTAGAGCCAAGTTTTATCCCAAAGTTATGGTCCCCAAGAAGCACTAATGTAATCATCTGGGAACAGCTTAAGAAATGGGTGTAACCATGGTTTGTGGACTTCTCATTTAAAACTTCCTACACTTTCGGCCTCAACATAAAAGAATTTTCTCCAAATACTGGCACAAGTCATCTCTTTGTGGCACTATGATTGCCCTGGGACTCCCTGAGTACCCTTCTCTAACTCTGCAGGCACTTCTTCAGGTGATTCATCCCTTTGTTAAGGTACCCTTCCATTTGGCTGCCTGCTTTTGGTGATATAAGGCCAAAAGGCAGGATCCTAGAGGTTTTCACTTTGTTGGTAAGGTGGCCAGTCCAAACAGTCACTACATTTTCTTTGGTCCTTGCCATGGACAGCAGAAAGAAATCATTAGACAGGGATGCCTGCTCTCGTCAGGTCAATCCCCAGTTGGGACGCCAATGAAAGAGCAGTCTGACAAGTTTTTCTGAATGGGACCTGCCCCCTCCGATCTTCTGGCCTCAGTACCCAAGTGGTCTCCACTGGTCTGAAATGTAGGAAGGACCTTGACCTTAATAATCTCAAGAAAGAAAACTCTCATCTTTCTTTGTACTAAGGCATGGTCCCAATATCCCTTCAGTGACCAAGAGAAGTGGCCTTCAGAGGGCTCCTTAAATTATAATACCATATTCCAATTAGACATTTTCTGTAAAAGGGAGGAAAAGTGGACTGAGGTCCCCTATATCCAACTTTTCTGTGGGACCACCCAGAATGTTTCCATAATTGCTATCTAGGTACTCAAACACTGGCTGTTCTCTGTTAGCCACAGGATAAACATGGGGGGAAGGAGGACCAAAAAAGCCCCTTCTGAGTGACAAGGCCTCCATCCCTACTGCTCCCTCTACTGCTCCACCCTCTGCCCTGCCTTCTGAGCCACCCCTATATTCGAGACTTCTCAACAGATGTTTCCCCCTTTAGCAGGCAGTGGTAGGAAGAGGACATATCTATGTCCCCTTCCAGTTATCAGATCTCAGGGAGATTAAAAAGGATCTGGATAACTGTGCTGACACCCTAGACCAGTATACCCAGGCCTTTATTTCTGTGATCCAAACCTTTAAATTGTCATGAAAGGATATCATGCTTCTCTTGGACCAGAAATTTTCCTCATTAGTAAAGCAATGGGTCCTAGCCCAGGCCACTCAGGTTGGAGACGGTTTCCATCTACAATGGGCCCCCATACCCATGGCACCTGGAAATTTGAAAACAAATATGCCCATGCCCACGGAGGCACAGGCAGTCCCCTTGTCAGATCCACATTGGCATCAAAATGACAAGAGGAATGAATAGCATTGATGCCATTTCATCTGTCTTATGGTGGAAGGGCTAAAAAGGGCCAAAGTTAAACCTCTAAACTATTCCCAGGTGACTGTAGCATAACAAGGCCCTGATGAAAACCCCCTTACCTTTCTACAGCATCTTAAGGATGCTATCCGAAAGCATACTACAGTGGATCCAGAGTCACAGGTGGGAGAGGTTCTCCTCAAAGATAAACTTCTATCTCAGTCAGCCCCAGCTGTTCATAAAAAAACTCCAAAAGTCTGTGGCTGAAGGGTAAAAGTCATTGGATCAACTAATGTAACTAGCCATGTCTGTATGCTATAACCAGGAACTCACTAAAAAGAGAGAAAAGGATAAAAAACTTCATTACCTAATCTCAGCTCTCAGGGAGTGCCCCACCTGACAGAGGCCTACACCCTGAGCCTGCTACCATTGTGGACAGGGGGCACTTCTGCAGTCAATGCCCAAAGGGGGAACAGCCCAGGAGACAGCCGCGGCCCCCACCGGGACCTTACCCCCTCTGCAAAGGTAACCACTGGAGGTCTACATGCCCCTGTCTTCAGGGGCTCCTGAAGGACTGATGGGTCCTGGGACCTCCTGTCCAGGCTCCACTTCTGGACATCAATGTTGAGGAGCCTCAGGTAGCCATAATAGTAGAGAAGTGAAAAGTCATCTTGACTCCTAGGCAGTGGAGCCTGTTTCTTTGTCTTACCATTCTTCCCAGTCCAATAACAAGGTTATCATTCAGGGCATATCTGGCCAGGCCCTAGAGCACTATTTTACTTAGCCTCTGGTCTGCTCTTGGGGATACCTTCACTTCTGTCACTCTTTTCTCATAGATCCTGAGACTCCATTGCCCCTGCTGGGATGGGATTTACTATCTCACCTAAAGGCTCAAATTCTACTCCCCCCAGATGACTATCTCTTCTGCCCCCTCCTTCAGGAACAAGTAGATCGCACATGTGGACTGATGGAATGACTGTAGGGTGAGCAAAAACAGCCATCCCAATTCAAATAAAACTCATCCCTCACAGTTTGCATATCAAAAGCAGTATCCCCTCAAGCCTGAGGGATGACTAGACTTCTTACCTATCATAAATTCCTTTAAAAAACAAGGGCTACTAATCAGTTGCTCCAGCCCCTACAATTCTCCTATTCTTGCTGTCTAAAAAGGACCAAATAAATGGAAACTTGTTCAAAACCTACAACTCATTAATAAAACAGTCATTCTCCAGCCCCTACAATTCTCCTATTCTTGCTCCAGCCCCTACAATTCTCCTATTCTTGCTGTCTAAAAAGGACCAAATAAATGGAAACTTGTTCAAAACCTCCAACTCATTAATAAAACAGTCATTCTCCTCCACCCAATTGTTCCCAATCCCTATACTTTATTGGCTAAAATACCCCCAAAAGTCCAATATTACTCTGTACTGCACTTAAAGGACACTTTCTTTTACATTCCTCTACATCCTGACAGTCAGCCTCTGTTTGCCTTTAAAGAACCCACTAATCCCTCACAACAGCTAGCTAGCTAATTCATGGTCCTTCTGGAACAACATATGGAGCTGGGCTCCTTGGACACTACCTCTGGCTGGCCCCGTTTTTATGCTCTTACTAATATTCCTATTTGGGCCTTGTATAATAAATGCTCTCTCCAGATTCATATCTCAACAGGTCCAATGGATCAAATTCCAGCTCTTAGTCAGGAAATACTCACCTCTGCCTATGCATGAGCCCTCTGTCCAGTTCTTTTGGGAGCCTCTGGAGACGACATGGTTAATCCCTGAGACAAGTACCACACCTACCTGCTGTCACCCCATTGCCAGCAAGAAGCAGCTAGACGAGTCATCACCCTCTTTCCAACTGCAGATGGGGACTTGTCTCAGAGGGGGGACTTATTGGGTCTGGGGACCTAAAGGACAGATGAGTGAGTATCCCATCCCCCATGAAGAGCACTTTGAGCTCTGCACCCTGAGAAGGAGTTACATGGTCTCATAAATCTGGATTCCTGCACCCTGAGGAGGAGATACAGGGTCTCATAAATCTGCCATGGGGCTGATAAACAGAATGCTCTCAAGATTGTTTCCCCCCATAAGAGTCAAACAGACCAGCTCATTGAAGAGAGCCTGTGTGTGCAAATCCACAACCAATGGAAAGAACCCACCTAACCCTTACCCTAAGCCAGAGTTAAAGCATCCATAAAAAAGACCCAGCCTTCACCTCAGCTGGGAGCCGCTGGTTTCTGGGCTCCACTGCAGTGCTCTAGCTGTACCCTTTTCTTTCTCTAATAAATCCTACTTTGTGTGCTGACTTTGTTGTCCCATGAGTCAATCTGCTGCCTCACGAGCCACTTCTTTGGCCTGTGATGGCAAGAACCCTTAACACCAGCCCACAACATAACCCAGGTTGGTTATGTGGGCTAAAGCAATCCTCCCACCTCAGCCCCCTCACAGCCCCCTCACGTAGCTGGGGTAGTACCAGTCATTGGTCACGATGTCAGGATTATGAGTATTTAAAGTAGCCCTTGATTTTTTTTCTTTCCTTCTTTCTTTCTTTCTTTCTTTTTTTTTTTTTGGTGGTATTGGAGTTTGAACTCATGGCTTCCCACTTGCTGAGGCAGGCACTCTACCACTTGAGCCACTCCACCAGCCCTAAAGAAGGTCTTGTTAAGTCCACCAAAGTTTCTTTTTTCTTTCTGCTTTCTTCCTTTCTCTCCCTTTTCTTTCTTCTTTTGCCTATTGCACACGACTACAATCTTGTTATTCATACTTTACACTGTCAATGACTTCTAAAAAGATTTAAACAATAACAAAGTGTCTTTTTTTTTCTTTTGGCAGCACTGAGGCTTGAATTCAGGGTCTCATGCTTGCTAGGCAGGTGCTCTACCACTTGAGGCATTCCACCAGCCTTTGTGTGTGAGTGTGTGTGTGTGTGTGTGTGTGTCTGTGTCTGTGTCTGTGTGTGTGTGTTAGGTTTTCTCAAGACAGGGTCTCAGGAACTGTTTGCTAGGGGCTGACTTTGAAACTTGATCCTCCTGATCTCTTCCTCCTAAGTAGCTAGGATTACAGGTGTGGGCCATTTGAGCTCAGCCAAAATGTCTTTGTTTCCTGAGACTGAGATTTGAATTCAGGGTTTCAAGCTTGCAAAGCAGGCTCTCTAAGGCTTGAACCACACCTTCAATCCATTTTACTCTGGCTATTTTGGAGATGAGATCTGTTGAACTATTTCAGGCTGGGCTTGAGCCTGAATCCTCCCTATCTCAGTCCCCCAGGTAGCTAGGATTACAGGCATGAGCCACCAGCACCCAGGACAGTTTGTGTTTTATTAACCCACGTATTTCTCATTTCCTTTGTTAATATCCAAAGCTTGTTTCATTCCTCCCCCCTCCCCGTTTTTTTTTGGTGGCACTAAGGTTTGAACTCAGGGCCTCATGCTTGCTTGGCAGGTGCTCTTAATGCTTGAACCACTCCACCAGCCCCAAAGCTTGTTGCACCCTCTTGCCTCAGTGATTTCTTTCCTGTAGAACAAGTATTCTGATTATAAATTCTTTCACTTTTGCTGATTTGGAGGAGGGGCCTTGTAACAATGGGGAGAGGTACAGCAACAAATGGCTCCCATACAGTGACAAGAAGGTGAGCAGGGCTGGTGGAGTTGTTCAAGTGGTAGAACAAATGAAGAACACTTTACCATCCCATCCTTTCTCTGGAAGTCACAACCTTCAGTAGCATCCAGATTTCCAAAATACCTGCATCAAAGAGATTCTGCTGGTGAAATTGTTTTCTAGGTGGGGAGATAGATTTCTTACAATTCTTTATTTGTTGAGGGAGGAGTGGCATTTGAACTCAGTGCTTTGCACTTGCAAAGCAGACACTCTACAGTTTGAGCCACATCTCCAGTCCATTTTGCTCTGATTATTTTGGACATGGGGTCTTGTGAACTATTTGCCTGGGCTGCCCTTGAACAGTGAGTGATCCTCTTGATTTTAGCCTCCCAAGTAGTTCAAACCCCAGTACTGCCTCCCGCCAAACAAAAGAAGGAAAGGAAAATGTAAGCAAATTGTGTAGACTCAGCTGTAGTTCTATTAATTGTATCCTCTATATAATAAAATATTTCAAATCACCACATTGAACCATTTTCTGGAAATAAAAAGGCAGTAATCCTCCCTATTTGTGAAAAGGATATTGTTGTTATCCACTCATACTCATTGGGTGTGGATTTCTCAGTGTTGTTCTGAGACCCTTGATGTTTACAACAGGTGACAATCAGTTCAGACTTTTCTGTGTGTCTTCAGTGAAAAGGTGGTATGAAAAGCTAGGGAGAACGGGAACAAATAAAAGGGCCATGGTCCTCACCCAAAGTATTACAGGCTATCCTGGAAGACAGTTTCAAAGAAGAAATGAGGATACATGAGAAAGCCTCAGGGTGTTCAATCAGGGAACAGTTAAGATGGCATTAAGTGGAAAAACATTAATGCAGAGTTTAGGATTTAGCTGCAGAAATTACTGGCTACATAACTGGGGATGTAAGTGGTGCTCAAATTACTTTTGCTGAACTGACTCCTTAGTTGAGCACATCAATTAACTAAAAACAGGAGAAGCTTGGCATCCCTGCCTCCATGCTCTAAGTCATTCTCTTTACAGTCACTTTGCAACCACCTTGTTTTCCAAAAAGGACAGAACTGATAACATCTTTAGGACAAGGGACTGAAACACCCATAAGGAACAGTGGAGAACTCTAGGACAAGCCACTTCTCCAAATGAGGACAATTACCTATAATGATGAGACTGTAGTCTGGAGGAGGAGCAGTCACCTCATGGAACCAGATTGCTCCCCTCAAGTAGTGATAGCAATAACATCTCTGGAACCTCTCTGGGAACCCTTGGACTGAGATAATGGTCAACCAGAACACACCTGTGACTGACACTGTTTAGCTATTCATACCTTTTGTCCCCTGTCCCCAGTTCTTTTATCTTAAACCTATAACTCATGTCTGTACCCAAAGATGACTGAAGATGAGCTGAGTTTTACTCTGCCTCATCCCGTGGCATGTCCCAAGCCATGTAATAAATCTCCTGTCTTTGCCTTCACCTCGCCTCTTTACTTGGCATTTAGGGACTGGTGGCCAGACCTGGCATATGGAATCTCAGGAGTTTGGGTCTTGGGTCTAAAACTCCTGTTTCAGAGGTGGGATTAGGACAAAGGGAGAGTTTCAAATGGGTAAACCAGAAATGTAATAACTCACTCCCCAGCATAGAATACCTAGTGACAACCATGAAGCCAATGAAGTAGTAGAAAAGGAGAGTATAAATTCAATTCCTCGGGGGTGGGACGGGACTGGGATTTGAACTCAGGGCTTGTGCACTTGAAAAGCAGGCTCTCTACTGCTTGAGCCACACTTCCAGTCTATTTTGCTCTAGTTATTATAGAGATGGGATCTTGGGAACTCTTTGCCCAGATTGGCCTTGAACCTCGATCCTCCTGGTCTCAACCTCTGGTGTAGTTAGGATTAAGAGTGTGAGTTTTTTCAAAATAACTATCTGCCATTAAAAAAAATCCAATTTACTCTCCTATTTGAAGCTTAAACACAGGATAATGCTGGGTCTTTATTCAAATAATGTGATTGAGATTTTTTTTTTGTCTCTTTTTTTTCTCTGTTTTTCATAGTGTTTTGTCTCTATTAAATCATCTGTATTGATATAAAGCAGGTGAATAACGTGCAATGAGGAGCAAAGCCCATCTGAGTCTGCAAAGAGAGGGCAATGAGGTCCCCTTGGTGTGTCCCTCCACTTTAGGTGGTATTCAGATGCTCAAAACAGGGATAGGAGTGATGACAGTGAGAAGCTGTAGAGCCATGGGAAACACGTGGAAACCCACATGCCAGATGCGTTTGGGGGTTCTGTCCTTTCTGAAGTTGCAACTCTGGTGGAATTTGCCATTTTCTGGGCAGCTTTGGTTTTGACATGCAGAGTGTTTCCAGAGTCAATGTAATTTCTGACCTGTGAAGGTCAGGCCTAGAGAATGTCATGTAAGCAGTCTCCTGCACGAATGATGTATGTATTTTACAGATTCTTTAAGTCGGAACCCTGATGTGCCTTCAGGTGAGTGTCCCTCTGGTGAATATTAAGGCATTGAATGGAGTGGTTTCCCACGGGGAGGAGAAGGACATCAGGGCTGAGTGATTGCACCTAAGACTGATGGACTCTGGGACTCCATTTCAGCGTTCAGTGTCTCGCTCAAGTTTGAGAATGTGCTTTACATTCTGAGTGCGGGTTTTCATTGTGTGTGCCTGGGGTGAAGCAGGCTGCTTGTCTGAGCTGGTTCAGAGTTGTTTGTGTGCGTGTGTTTTTTAAAAACTTTGCTCTTGAATCCTTTGTACTGGTGAGAAAGCTAGTTTTTCCTTGTAGTTAATAATTTAATCCCCCTGTTGGCATGTTATTACTTTCTTGGCTGATGATGTGTAGACTGAGAGATCAGGTTGGAGACATTCTTGTCCATGAAGCCAAGTGCCAGATCCCAAGTTCCTGAAGTGTGACAGCACCAGGCCTTTTGTCCTGGTCCAGTGAGGCCTCACCTAGGCCAGGCACCGCTACTTTTCTGAGATCAGGGGCTGTCTCCTTAGGACACGGAGTGGTGAATTCCTTCAGCAGGCTCCTGGTCTATTTTCCTGATGGAAAAAGCAGCGTCCTCTTTGAAGTGCCAGGAGCAGGTTCTGTTTAATACAATGAATCCGCAGGATGCACTGCACAGGGACTAGAGAGGCGGCCTGTCCTGCAAAGGGGTGTGGCTGGCATCAGTGACCTGGTCCACACTCAGTGGGAGGTAGACAAATCTCTTTTCCTGTCATTCAGGTGCTAGGGGATGGGTCCTGGATTTCTAGCCAATCAGAAGCGGAGAGGGGCGGGAGCTGTACTGACTGTCCAATCAGAGGCCAGCAGGAGGAGGAGCCGCTTTTTAGCCTGCAGGCTGCGTTTTTTTTCTGGCGCCGCCATTATCGCAATGGCACGGGAGGTGGTGAGAGAGACTGCACGGCTCTCCCGCTGTGATCTGCGTGTGCCGCCGGGGCGGTCGGAGGACCCGGGTGCCCGTAGGAGGCGGAAATGGTGAGTGTGACCGGAGTCCCCAGATGATGAGGTTGGAACCGGCCTGAAGTGGCTGTGACAGACCTGGCGTCCCCACGGGAGCTCCGGAGTCTGGGGCCCAAGTCGCCGCTAGCGTGGCCCTCGGTCCCCGGACTGGGGCTGGGTGCCCGGGCGTGACCCTGGCGTCCTGTCCTCTACCTACGGGCGACGCGGCCCAGGTGCGGAGCCCTCTCAGGGCAGCTCCCGCGCCCACCCGAGCCTCGCGTGTCCCCAGACTGCGGTGACGGGGTGCCAATGTCGTTGGGGCTCAGGTGGAAAGGGAGACACCGAGGTGGGGCTTGAGGTTGTCCTTGGGCATAATCGTTGTCATGCTTGACCTGTGTGTCACAGGGTTTACGAACGAAGCGCAGGTGGAGGCGGGACAGCCCCGAGTGCAAGGTCCGCACGGTCTCACGCGCGAGGCCGAGCAGGGCTGTGCTTTCCGGGGAGGAGCGAACAAGGGGGGAAAGAAGGGGGAGAGGAGGGGCTACAGGTGGGCTGGGGATCTTGGGGTCGTGTCAGGCTTTTGTCTGGGGTTGGGATCAAAGAATTGAGCCCAGAGAGTAGCAAAGCGGCAAGGTTTATTGAAAGCGAGAGTAATTCCTTTAAAGGAGAAACGATGTCTGGGGGTCTTTTATGTGGTTTTGGTGCGGCTGTAGGGAAAAACCTGGCCTTCTTTGCAGGTGGGGCTGGGCGATTCGCAGATTTGACTGACAGCCAGATGTCATATCACTTATTTCTGACTAAGCTTGCCCATAATTCACTCTAGTTATATGCATGAGATGCAAGTAATATTTATGAAGTCCTAGGTAGAGAAAAGCACCTGAAAGTTACCAAAGGTACAGTTGGGCTACAGGATGCATGCTTTCAGAACTGGTTGGAACCGGTTTTTCTCACTCCCCTCTGCAGGATGCAAGGTACCACAAGCACTGCAGTGTTAAAGGCAAAAGAGGCGATTCTGGATGGTCTGGGGGAGGTTCAGATGTTATCTCCCCAACTAGTATGCACATTGACCCTGTAAGTTCCGGACCCCTATCTCACCTAGACAGTGTTTATGAAATACAGATGGAGTGGGGACCTGAGCTTATTGAAAGGAGGTTGTCAGTGGTGGGGCGACCAAAGGGCAAGGCCTAGCAACACTGCTTTCTAGGGAGGAGCAAACAGGAGGAGAAAGAAAGGGGAAGAGGAGGGCGATGGAGGGGCAGCATCAGCTTCTGAGACAGAAGACACGTCCCTGAGGTCACCTGTCCTTAGGGTGACATAAAGGAGGGGTTATGCTGGCTTAGGCTGAGGGTAGTCAGATCAGAGACCTGGAGGGGGAGAGAAACTTCAGGAAAGTTTGCTTAGTTTTTTGTTTCTGCTGATCAGTTTAGCTAATAATTTTTTGAGACAGTAAGTGGGAAATTGGAGTGTGTGCCTTAGCTTGTTGTAGGTTCAAAAAGGAAGGAACTCTAAATGTAATGAAATCAGAAAGGATTGTAGGATGGTGTACTCTAAGGGATTTGCTGGGCTTTTATAGGGTGGGGGGCAAGGGTAGAGGTCCACCCCTGGGGACTTCCCTAGGATAATTAGCTCATAATTGGCAGGGTGATTGACAGGTTCCTGCAGTTTCCTATGCACATTTCTGGGATTGCCATTCCATAATTTTAATGTTATGCATGAGATACATATGAGGTTTTTAATAGGGAGAAACCACCTAAAAGTTTAGGTTAAGGACAGAAGTGCTGTTTCTGTGCATGGTTTACAGTCTGGTGAGAGCTTTATCTTTTTTTTTTGTTGTTGTTACTGGAGTTTGAACTCAGGGCCTATACTTTGAGCCATTCCACCAGCCTTTTTTTTTGTGATGGTTTTTTTGAGATAGGGTCTTGCAAACTATTTGCCTAGGCTGGCTTTGAACTTCAGTCCTCCTGATCTCTTCCTCCTGAGTAGCTAGCTAGTATTACAGATGTGAGCCAGTTGCACCCAGCTTGCTCTGCTTATTTTGGAGATGGGGTCTGGAGAACTATTTGCCCAGGTAGACCTTGAACCTCAGCCTCAGTTCTGATCTCAGCCTCCCAAGTGACTGGGCTTATAGGCATGAGCCACTGGCACCCAGCTTCTACCTATTTCTTGTGTGTAATATTATTGATATCTTTTGTCATTATTTTTCTGTGCTTGATTTCAGATTATCTTGCTCTCATTTATATGGATTTATGAAATCCAATGTAGACCACTGAGTTCAGATCTTTGTCTTTTTTTGTAGTGCTGGCATTTGAACTCAGGGCCTAACACTTCCTAAGCAGTCATTCTGCCACTTGAGACACTCCACCAGCCCTTTTTTGTAATGGTTTTTTTCAACATAGGGTCAGATGAGCTTTTTGCCTGGGCTGGTCTCAAACTGTGATCCTTCTGATCTCTGTGTCCTGAGTAGCTAGGATTATAGGCCTGAGCCACCAGCACCCAGCAAGGTCTTTCTTTTCTAGTGTTTGCATTCATTGCTTTTAAGTTTCTCCTCATGAACCGCTTTTTCTGCACAACTGATGTTAAGATCTGTGCTCATTGCACTTAGGAGGTGAAGGCACAGGATTAGAAGATTCAGGCCACTTGGACTACATAAGAGGACCCCATCTTGGAAAAAAACCCAAAAAGATACAGGATCATTTTCAAATACATAACATCTTTTGAGACTTCCCTTTCACATGTGTCATTTCAAAGTTCAAAATTTAATCCATTCCTTGGAGGTTTTCCAATTATGGTTGCATTATTAATTTCCAGTTTAATTCCTATGTGGTATGAAAGCATGCCTTACATGGTTTCTATTCCTTTAGGTTTTTAAGGACTATTATTATTTTGGGGGCTTGAACTCAGCCTCACACTTACTAGGCAGGCACTCTACCACTTGTGCCACTCCATCAGCCCAAGGACTGTTTTGTTGTTTTGTTTTGTTTTTCTTGACACAGGGTCTGAATGAATAGACCAAGCTTGCCTGAAACTCATCATCCTCCTGCTTCCCCTCCTGAGTCCTGGGATTACAGGCATGCACCACTACACTACTCCTGGCAAGGTAGATTTTGTGGCTCAGAATGCAGTCTGGGTTGGTGAATATCCTTTGTGATCTTGATAAGAGTGTGTATTCTGCAGTTGAATGAAATATACTGCAATATCACATAACTCCATTGGAGGGTGATGCTATTGATTTCAACTATGTGATTGCTAATTTTCTCTTTGGGCTGTCAATTTCTGGTACAGGTGTATTGAAGTCCTCTGATTTAATTGTGGGTCTGTGAATTTTCCTTCTATTGAATTTTTTTTTTTTTTGCCTCATGTGGTTTCATGCTGTGTTTAGGGGATACATATTAAGGAGCATGTCTTCTTGAAAGAACTGAGGCCTTTATCATTGTCTTTATGCCTTGCTATTTTCTTTGAGGTATAGCTTGATTAGTCTCAAATTTATAGAGCCTCCAAAGAGCTTTTGGATTATTGCTAGAATGAAGTCTCTCTCTGCATAGCTTTGTATTTAATCTCTTTGTCTTGGCCTTTTTTTTTTTTTTTTTTTAAGTGGGGCTGGAGTTTGAACTAGGGACTTCAAGGTTTAGGTGCTCTTCTGCTTGAGCCACATCTGCAGGTCATTTTTGCTCTGGACATTTTGGAGGTGGGGTCTTGCAAACTATTTCCCTGGGCCAGTCTCAAATGGAGATCCTCCAATCTCTTGACTTTCAAGTATCTAGGACTACAGACATGAGACATCAGCACCAAGCTGATTTTTTTTGGTGGCACTGAGGCTTGAACTCAGGACCTACACCTTGAGTTGAGCCACTCCACCAGCCCTTTTTCGTGATGGGTTTTCTTGAGATAAGGTCTTGCAAACTATTTGCCTATTTGCTGGGGCTGACTTCTTCCAGATCTCAGTCCCCTGAGTAGCTAGGATTACTGGTTTGAGCCACTGGGCCCATTTTATGTGATTGTTTTGTATTTTCCATTTTTATGTATTTTCTCTCCTCCGTTATGATATGAAGTATACTTGTTTCCTAAATTTTTAAAAGTAATTTTACAGCATTAGCAATATCTATCTGCGAGTAATGTGAATCTAAATTAAAATAACATTATAATAGACTGGAGGTGTAGCTCAAGCAGCAGAGTTCCTGCCTAGCAAGCACAAGGCCCTGAGTTCAAACCCCAGTACTACCAAAAAAAAAAACCAAGAAACATATTACTCCTTCCCATCCCATATGCAGTTACTATAGCTCATTTTCTGTATCAGGAACTATAAGCACCCAGTACTTTGTTGGTATTACCAGTTTGAAAGAATGTTTATTTGTTAATACCGATAAGAACAAAGAAAGTAAAGACTTCTTGTGCTTCTATTTATTTTCTAGCACTGATTTATTTATGTGATCAGAGTTCTTAAATGCTTCTTTCTGAAGAACTTTTCAATAATTTTTCTCTTTTTTGGAGCAATTGGGGTTTGAACTCATGGTCTCACACTTGCTAGGTAGGCTAGGTAGATGGTAGACGCTCAATCACTTGAGCCACTCTGCCAGTTCTTTTTTTTGTGTGTGTTGGGTATTTTTGAGATAGGGTCTTGTGAACTAATTGCCCCAGGGCTGGCTTTGAATTCAGATCCTTCTCAGCTCTGCCTCCTGAGTAGCTAGGATTATAGGTGTGAGCCACTGGCACCTGGCTCAATAATTCTTGAAATGCAGACATACTGTTAATACATTCTCTCAACTTTATTCCATTTTTTTCTCTAGACTACATCGTTTCAGTTCTTTTCATGCGTTATTTGATTGTTATGCTTGCTCAAATTCTTTGGAATACTTACAGTGATGGTTTTATTTGTAATACTTTAAACTGACATTTTGTGTGTGTGTGTGGTTCTAGGATTTGAACTCAGGGTGCTTCTCACTTGCAAAACAGATGCTGGCACTCTACCACTTGAGTCACACCTCCAGTCTATTTTGGATATGGGGTCTTGAGAACTATTTGCCCAGGCTGGCCTTGAAACCACAGACCTCTCAAGTAGCCAGAGTTACAGGCATGAGCCACCAGTGCCTTGCACTTGCACAATTTCTTTATGGGAGTTCTAATTTTTTTTCTGGTGTTGGGAATGGAACCCAGGGCCTTATGAATGCTAGGCAAATTCTCTACCATTGAGCTACATCCCCATCCCTCTATGTTAATATCATACCCATTTTCCTGATTTTCTTTGGTTCTTTCACCATGGTTGCCTCCAGCCCTTTGATCACAGGGAAGACGGTTGATTGGAAGTCTTTGTGGTAAGTACAATGTCTGTGGCTTCTGAGAAATGCTTTCTCTCAATTCGTTTTTTTCATTGATGACCTATATTTCCTGCTTCTTCTGTGTTCTTGTCATTGTTTTTATTAGTGTTGTTTACACATGGACATTAGAATAGTCCCATGGGTAACTATGGAAGTTGGATTCTCTTTCTTTTCTGGTGTTATGCAGAAAGTTCAGAATGGATTGGAATTAGGTTCTTCACTTACTCTTGAAGTTGTCTGTGGAAACCTGGTTGGTTAGGCATTTGGGAATTAATTTCCTTTCAAGAGAGTACTTATGCAAAACGAAATTCTTCTGACTTATTTCAAAATAGCCATTTTTTTCCCTCGTTCTGTGGGAAGCAGGAAGTCATTTTCTCTGATCTTCATTATGAGAACCTGGTAGGGTTTCTGAGGGTAACACTGTCTAGTTTGTGGGATCCCCTGAAACTGGACCTCTATAGTTTTTACCACTCAAAGTAGTTCACACTCATCCTTGAGCAGTTCACCGTGACCTACCCTTGTTCTGCTTACAGATTTCTGTTCCAGTAAGTTAAGATTCTCTGGTTCTGCCTCTTTGTCTCCTCAGTTTGGAAACAGGTTTTCCTCTTGTCTTTACTTCTCTGAGTCTAGAAGAGTTGAGAGCCATGTGTGTTTGGTGCACGCCTATAATTCCAGCTTCTTGGTATGCTGAGGAAGGAGGGTTGGAAATTCAAAGCCAGCAAGACTCTATCTCAACAAAAGGGGAGGGGGAGCTTGGTGTAGCTCAAGTGATAGCGCAGGCCTAAGATCTGGGTTCAGTCCCCAGTGCCACACCAAAAAAAGCCATAATAAAGTTGTTACCGAGTTTGTTTTTTTCCTTGTGTGAATGAGAATGTTGCCTTCTGTCTTCCATGCTGGACAGGAAGTGGGAAGTAATGTGAGTTCAGCGTTTAACCCACAGCATTCCACTTCTCTCTGCCCAGATCAAGATAAGGTGATCAGAAATCCTGGGGGCTTCCTCCTTTGCAGCTGGCAGGAGACTCAGACCACTTTAGCCCTCTGCCCATGGGAATGAACTCACATTTCCCTGACAGAGTGAACTCACTTTCCTGATAAGTGCAGTGAAGCCTTGGGAGCTCCTTTTCTTGCTCTGTTAAGACTCTTCCTTTAACCAGGTACCAGTGGCTCAAGCTCAGGAGGCAGAGATAAGGAGGATGGAGGTTGGAAGCCAGCCCCGGGCAAATAGTTCCTGTGACTTTATCTCAAAAATTCCCAACACGAGACAGGGCTGGTGGAGTGATTCAAACCTCAGTACCCAAAACAAAACAAAACAAAACCCTCTCAAGCCCTCAGTTGTGGCCTAATAAGGTTTTGCACATTCTTTTATCTGTGCTACATTGACACACATCTGCAGGTGACCGTTATAATTGGCTTCACAAGTAGGATGCTTAGACCTTGAACACCTACCCCTTTGTCTGTCTTCTGTCCTGTGACTGCCAACCTGGTGACTTCAGGTACTCAAACCTGCTGTGACATGCACTACTCTGTATTTTCTCCCAAATCTGTGAATTGAAACTCAAGATTGCTACATTTCAAGACAAACATGCACACAAACTAGGATGTGCTTTTTCATCCTTAATTCTTTGTGTTTATCATCAAAAGACAAAGCTGGCTGTAGTGGTATATGCCTATAATCCCAGCATGAAGGAGACTGAGGCAGGAGAATCATGAGTTTCAGGCAAGCCTAGTCTACATGGTGAGACCCTGTCTCAAAAAACAAAGAAAAAAAGAAATATATTCAAAAGCAAGTGAGGTAAAAGGTTTTGGTACGATTTTAATAGCAATCTAAATATACTTAAGATCCTCATTAAGATTCCTAACATCAGCTGGGTGCTGGTGGCTCATGCCTGTAATCCTAGCTACTTGGTGTTAGAATGAAAGGTGCAGACTGGATAGGTGGGTAGATGGCTCAAAACGCCAGCACAGGGTTTATTGTCGAGAAGTGGTCCTACTGAGCGGGTCCCAGGCAAGAGAGCTGGAGCCCACAGCCGCTTACAGACTGGGGGTGGATAAAGGAGATAGGTGGAGAAGTCCCAGGAAGGTCACTGGACATGATAATCCTCAATGACCCTCTAACCCTCCTGAGATAATGGCTTAAGGGTGGGTCATTCTAGGCCAGGTGAAGTTTCCAATAAGTCACCTTCAAGGCTGGAGGGGGTCCAGTTCTAACATGGCTTCCTTTTGTTCACTCTAATACTTGGGAGGCTGAGATTGATAGCGTTTCGAGGCCAGCCCAGGTAAGTTGTTCTCAAGACTCCGTCTGCAAAACAACCAAAGTAAAATGAACTGGAGGTGTGGCTCAAGCAGTAAGAGTGTCTTCACTGCAAGCATGAAGCCCTGAGTTTAAGCCTCAGCCTCACCAAAAAAAAAGTTCCTAACATGGCTATAGGCAGTCACAACAGATCCCTGCCTAACTTCTGTCATATACCATAAGTGATTCTGTGGTTATTTTTCTTACTTTTCCTATTTCCTTTTCTTTACCATCTGGTATTTTTTACTAAGCAGTGTTGTTTTAGTTTCGCCTCCTTTGAGAAAATGAGTCCTAATGGAATTGCAATGGAAAGGTTTATGAGCA
The DNA here is from genome assembly GCF_047511655.1 of Castor canadensis. Lineage (NCBI taxonomy): Eukaryota > Metazoa > Chordata > Mammalia > Rodentia > Castoridae > Castor > Castor canadensis. Next base: position 15,475,765 of record NC_133399.1, read on the forward strand.
TTTTCCGTGCCTAGGAATGTTTCAGAAATGCTAGGGTCTGAGGGTGTGGGCTAGATTATTCATTCCTAGGGTTTCTTTTACTCAGGGTTTTTCAGGCTGACTTTATTTTTTTAACCCCCTCCCCCCTTTGGCAGCTTCATGCTTGCTAGGAAGGCGTTCTTAGTGCTTGAGCCACTCCACCAGCCCCTCAGGTTGACTTTTCTTCTTTTTTTTATGTTCAGTCACAGAACTTTATTTTAAACCAACTGTAAGTACCTAAAGATTAAAAGTCAAAAAGCAGAAAAGCAAACATAAACAGTCATTGTTGTCTATATCATGCTTATTCTAGTGACCAAGAGGAGTTCTAGTGAATGTCAAGCAAAGGATGGCTCTGGACTAGGGACAGTTAAAAGGCTTGTTGCTGCTGCTGTTGTAGTGGTTGGTGGCATTCTTGAAGGAACCCACCTGTTCTTTTTCTCATTTCTCATTTCATGACCTGTTGTCTAAATTGCCAAAGCATCCCTTTTCCTACAGGAAAAGACTAGAAATAAATACTTATGCATAGTGTGTTACCTACTTACTATCATCACAGAAAGTAATATTAAATTAAAAAGTAAACCACTTATTGGAATAGTGCCTGCCGTTGGTGACTCAGTAATGAACTTCATCTCCACTTCCACTTATTACTCTGCCATCTTCAAATTAACAAAACAACCTTGATTAAACCCCACTGGTTAATAGTTTGGTGAGTTAATTCAAACAAGACTCCCAAATCTTATGACATAAGCACTTCGGCATCCTAGAGGCTTATCTGGGCCAAGATAAGTTACCTAGTTTCATGTTAAAGTCCTTAATGTTATAGTTTGAAAGTCCTTTCTGTGTGTTAGACAAGCTGCTGCTTTTCCCCCTCAGAAGATTTTTCAGCATTGGTAGAATTTGTTATTCCTAGTAGCCTTGGTCAAGTATTTTGGTTGACTACTATTTTGGAGGAATTTAGGGGAATTTTTTAAATTTAATTTTAATTTTATGTTTTGATGGTACTGGAGTTTGAACCCAAGGCTTCACGCTTGCTAGGCAGGCACTCTACGGCTTGAGCCACTCTGCCAGCCCTTTTTTTTGTGATGGGTGTTTTTGAGATAGGGCCTTGCAACTGTTTGCCAGGGCTGGTTTTGAACTTCGACTCCTGATCTCTGCCTCCTGAGTAGCTAGGATTACAGGTGTGAGCCAGTGGTGTCCGGCAAATGGTAATTATTTTACTTACTTATTTTTTGGTGGGACTGGGGTTTGAACTCAGGATTTCACACTTGCAAAGCAGATGCTCTACCACTTGAGCCACACCTCCTGAATTTTATAAATATGTATGAGAGATATCTTGGTGACATTGCATCTTTTTATCTTCCTCTTTCCCCCCTTTTCATTCCCTTTTGACATTCCTCAACAAAAGGTTTAAGTAGCATGTTTTCCAAGTTTTTAATTAGTACATGACAACTGTTTTTTTTTTTTTAATGGAGCACTCTATGATATTTCAGTACTTGTTCACAATATGTGATGAATAGATTACATATCCATCATCTCAAACATTTACTATTTCTTTGTGTTAGACACATTAAAAATGTTCTCCTTCCCATTTTGGAGTATATAGTAAATTATTGTCAATGATAGTTACCTAATTTCTCTGCCATATATTTATCTTACCTAGTTTTGAGCTAAATTTGATCTGTAGAGCACCAGGTTCGAGCATACAAATGTTGTCCCTTAGTGTGATCACTGAGGATGTGCCATGATTCCCAGATAACAAGTTGTACCAACTGTCGTGAAATGGAGCTCATTAGCAAATGGACACTAGTTAATAGTGTCCAATAAGCACAATTAGTATGCCCAATAATGAATTCATCATTGCCTTGGGAGATTTTGGGGGCTACTCAGGTGGACTGTTTCTATGGAGCATGTAAGAAAGGTACAAAGTTTTAGGGGGAAAACAGAAAGCAAATGCCGTCCTGCTTGTATGTGTATAAACTGATTAGGCAGACTGAGTTCTTGTCAACTGGATTGGTAAGCTCCTTCTCTTATCAATAAAGGAGGTAGGATGAGTTAATGAGTATTTGTAAGAATACAAAGTCTTTTTTTTTTCTTTTTAATTTTTTAATGGTGGTGGTAATGGGGTTTGAACCTGGGGTTCCCCCTTGCAAAGTAAGCACTCTGCCACTTGAGCCACACCCAAGCCCTAAGAATAAAAGTCTTAAGACTGATGGTGTTATCTCTATTTTGTACAGTAGGTGGGAGGACTAGTTTTTTTTTAATCAGAATCTTGCTATGTAGCCCAGTGTGACCTCGAACTTGTGATCCTCCTGCCTCAGTCTCCCATGTGCTAGGATTACAGGTATATACCACCACACTGGCTGATAGCAGCACTTAGAGAAATGCTACATACCATACAATGAGATTTTAGTACATCTCAACTTGCCATTGAGAAATGTGCTTCTCTTCTGCTGTTTGTTCATGGGAATGGTCAACTTGAGCATAAGAAAAGGTATGTGGGAGGGCCTGTGAACCTGTCCACCAGCCAGGTCATGCAGTGGAAGTTTGGGGTTCACAGAGTCTGTGAACTGCCTGGGAATTGAAGTACAGGTCCCCAGATAATGTCAGGCTCACTCTTCTTCCTGAAAATGTATTTGTGATATTTTAGGAGTCAGTGACCCTTGAGGATGTGGCTGTGAATTTCACACAGGTAGAGTGGGCTTTGCTGACACGTTCCCAGAAGAAACTCTACAGAGATGTGATGCAGGAAACCTTCAGGAACCTGGCTGCTGTAGGTAAGGGTGACGTCATCATTCCTTCATTTAGTCAGTTACAAAGCAAGTGCTTTTTTGAGGGGTTGGGGGGGCTACTGGGGTTGAACTTTGAGTCTTGAACTTGCCAGGCAAGTGCTCTACAACTTGAGCCAAGCTCCCAGCCCTTTTTGCTTTTGTTATTTTTCAAATAGGGTCTTACTTTTCTGCCCAGCCTGACTGGGACCACAGTCCTCCTATTTATGCTCCATGTATAGTTGGGATGATAGATGTGTGACATTATGCCCAGCTTTTTATTAGTTGAAATGGACTTTTTGTTTGGGCTGGCCTTGAACTGCAATTCTCCCAATCTCCACATCCTAAGTGGAGGATTACAGGTGTGAGCCATTGTGCCTGGCAAAATAATGTTTCTTGCTCATCAGTGTTCAAAGATTTGGAACATGAAAATGGAATACTTTGGTGAATAAATTCAGCATGGTTGCAATGTAGCATGAACCTAGAACTTCATAATTCTTTTATAATGTAATGATTTTTCTGTGTCTACATTGTAGGACAAAAATGGGGAGACCAGACCATCAAATATGTATACAGAGATCCTAAGAAAAGTCGAAGGTAATTTTTACTCATAAAAGAAAGCAATGGTCCTCAAGAAATTTGAAGTGGCAAGAAATATTTAAGACAAGCACACTAAACAAATAATCTCAACCCTGAAATAATTAGCTATGAAAAATTCCACCAAAACTGCATATAGATTGGACATCCTCATTTCAAAAATTCAGGATCCTAAAGGCTCAGATACCCTAAACTTTTTGATCCTGAGCATGATGTCACAAGTAATACTTTGGATGGTTTAATGTATATGAACTTTTGTTTCATGTAAAAAAAATTAATAAAACTGCATGAAATTACTTTCAGGCTTTGGGTATAAGTTCTAAACATAAATAAATTTCATACTTACACTAGAATCCAACAATTTTTTTGGTGGTATTGGGTTTTGAACTCAAGGCCCCATGCTTGATATATAGGAGCTCTACCACCTGAGCCATTCTGCCAGTCCTGTTTTGTGTTGGGTATTTTTGAGATACAGTCTTGCTTTTATTGCCCAGCTGGCCTCAAATCTCTATCTTCCTGATCTCTGCCTGGGATTACAGGCATGAACCACCAGTGCCTGGCTTGATCCCATGCATCTTAGATGAAGAACACTCAAAATCTGCTCTTTCCTGTGACCTAGTTGTTCATTGTTTGGAAGAGTCAACTTGGAAACAGAACTGGGAAACCTCTTGTGAGGTTTGATGGTACTGCTTTGATTACTTTGGTAACAGTTGATACGAAGCCATCATGCCCAGCATTCTGTCCAAGAGTGTTTGCATGGTTTATATGGGTTGAAAAGCCTAAACATTCTCTAATGGTGTTAAATGTAAGTCTAGCCAGGTGATCCTAGCTACTCAGGAGAACAGAGGATCACAGTTCTAAGCCAACCTGGGCAAATAGTTCTCGAGACCCTGTCTTGAAAAAACCCATCACACCAGCTGCGGCTAGTGGAGTGGCTCAAGGTGTAGGTCCCAAGTTCAAACCCCAGAACTAGGGGGAAAAGAAAGTAAGTCTAATTCCTATTAATAAATGTAAAATCATTAATATCTCTTTGTAATGTATGGCTCTTTCATTGCAGAAGACAAGTGTTGAAGAGATGTGAACATGAAGAAAGTAGACAACGCGGAAAAATGTTCAGCTGGAATCTAGAGTATATCATAAACATGAAAACTGGAATAAAACCATGTGAAACCCATGTGTGTGGACAAGCATGCACTGGCCATTTATCCTATGAGAGGCATATTGTATCTGACTCAGGACACACTAAGAGACCCTATAAGTGTAAAAAGTGTGGTAAAGCCTTTAAGTGGCCCTGTGACCTTCGAAATCATGAAAGAACTCACACTGGAGAGAAACCTTATAAATGTCAGCAATGTGGGAAAACTTTTGGTTGTTCCACTTACTATCGAAGACACGCACGGACTCACACTGGAGAGAAGCCTTACGTATGTATGCACTGTGGCAAAGGCTTTAGATGTTCCAGTTTCCTTCAGATACATGAAAGAATTCACACTGGAGAGAAACCTTACGTATGTACGCACTGTGGGAAAGCCTTCACTCGTGCCAGTACTCTTCGGATACATGAAAGAAATCACAATGGCGAGAAGCCTTACGTATGTGAGCAATGTGGAAAGGCCTTCAGAGAATATGGTAAAATGAAAAGACATGAAAAGATTCATACTAGACAGAAGTCTTATGTGTGTGAGCATTGTTGGAAAGTCTTCAGGTTCTCCAGTTCCTTTCAGAAACACGAAAGGACTCACGCTAGATAGATACACTAAATATAAATATCATGTGACCATTGTAGCATACATGAGAAAGCATGATGGAAAGGACTCATATCAATAAAGATTGTGGAAAAGCCTCTGGTCATCTCAGTTCAGTCCACAGATATTAAAACAAAACAAAAAAGCAGTATGGAGATAACCCTTTAATAGAAGCGATGTGCAAAAGTCATCAGTTGGCCCTCATGCAAGAAGGTGCACTGGATCAGAGCCATGTGAATGAAAAGTATAAGAAAGTTATCAACCATAAGAGTTTCAGTGTCTCATGAAAATTCCTCATGAAATCCTATGAATGTAAGTAATACGAAGAACCTAATGCAAAGTAATTTCTGTAAAATGACCCAGAAAGTACAGGACCTGTAGGAAACCTAAATGCTATAGATGTATTGTGTTCATCAGTGACTCATTCTTTTTTGGGGTTTGGGCTCACTTGCATAGCAAATACTCTACTGCTTGAGCCATGCCTCTAGTCCATTCTGCTCTGGTTATTTTGAAGATGGGGTTCTCGCCAACTGATTTGCCAAGGCTGACCTTGAACCATGATCCTCCCAATCTCAGTCTCCCAAGGAGTTAGGATTGTAGGCATGAGCCTTTGGTGCCCGACTCATCAGTAGGTCATAAGTACATCTCTAGACATGGATGTGCCATCCATGCTATTGAAAGCAAGCATGGTGACATAATACAGTTGAAGCAATAGTGTTTGAGTTTTATACATCATGTTTTCTTCACTCAAGTTGGTTGATGAAATTGGGATTATCCTATTGGCCTAAAGTGGTGTGTTCTAGATATGTCTTTGTGTATATTCCATGTGACTTTTTCATGGAAAAATAATATTTTTTGAGCTGGTCATATACCAGTAGAGAACTTGCTTAGCATGAGTGAGGCAATGGATTCAATCCCCAGCACTAAAAGAATAAATTAAAAAAATTTGTGTACCATAAAATTTAATATAAACTCTTAACATGTAACTTAATATAAATAATAATTGTATGTTATATATAATTAAAATATAAACAAATTATAAAAATACTTAAAATGCACCCTTAAAAATACTTTTTGTTTGTTTTGGTGATACCAGGGTTTGAACTCTACCTCATACTTGCTAGGCAGGCCCTACCACTTGAACCAATCTACCAGGTTCCCCAGTTTTTTATTTTTTTTTATTTTTATTTATTTATTTTTTTGTGCTCCTGGATCTCAACTTAGGGTCTACACCTTGAGCCACTTCACCAGCCCTTTTGGTGTTGGGGTTTTTTGAGAGAGGGTCTCGTGAATGTTTGCCTGGGCTGGCTTCAAACTGGCACCCAGCCCCAAAGTATGTTTTTGATGGTATTGGAACCTTTGCTTGCTAGGCAGGTGTTCTACCACTTAAGACACACCCCCAGTCCTTTTTTATTTTTCAGATGGTGTCTTGCATTTTTTGCCCAGGCCAGCCTTGGATTATGATCCTCCCACATATCTAGGATCACAGACCTGTGCCACCACTGCCTGACTTACTGGTTGAGTATGGGGTCTTGCTAACTTTTTTACCCAGGCTGACTTCAAACTGTGATCCTCCTAATCTCCACCTTCGAAAGATCTGGGATTATAGGCTAGAGCCAGCCAGCCAGCCAATTATATATTTATTTATTTTTATTTATATATTTTATTTGCAATACTAGGGATAGAACTCTAGGCCTTTTGCATGCTACTCAAACACTTCTGCCACTGAGGTACAGCTCCAACCCTAATCTTTTTCTTTTTGAAGTATTATGTTTTTCAAACAAGTTTTTGTACATTTTTTAAAAGTAATTTATTTGCTCTTTCAGACAACTTGTAGACTAACAAATGTTTTTCATTTACTGAGAAGATAAATTGGACTGGTGGAGTGGCTCAAGTGGTAAAGTGCCTGCCTAGTAAGCATGAAACCCTGAGTTCAACCCCCACCCCCCCAAAAATAAGCCAAAAAACTGAGAAGATAAATGAAAATATCACATTATAATCATAAATCAGATTAAGTTTACAACTTTGCCAAGTTTATTTGTTTTGTTCTGAGAAGGGTTGTTGGGGCGACCTTTGCCCCAGCTGGCCTCCTCCCAAGTGCTGGGAGTATTGGTGTGTACAGACTGTTGCCAAGTGTTTTGTTTAGCACTGGGAGTTATTATTACAATGTAAATCTACCTTCAGCTGTTTTTTCCTTGTGTAAATTTTATTGTATTATTTTATTTTTGCAGTACTGGGGCTTGAACTCAGGGCCTATACTTTGAGCTACTCCACCATCCCTTATTTGTGAAGGGTGTTTTGGAGATAGGGTCTTATGGAACTATTTTGCACGGGCTGGCTTTGAACCACAATCCTCCTGATCTCTGCCTCCTGAGTAGCTAGGATTACAGGCGTGAGCCACCAGCACCTGGCTGTAAATTTTATTTTTCATGATTATATTGTTAATACTCTTGAATTTTGAACTGTGCATGATGGCCCTCAGCTGCAATTCCATCACCTGGGAAAGTTTGTAAGTTCAAGGCTAACCTGGGTTATAGCAAGATACTGGCTTCCAAAAAAAAAGTTTGAATTTTGATCATAATTTCTATTTTACACCAAAAGTTAAATCATGCTTTCTGATAGTCCTCCTGCCAAAACTACCAGGATCATGTCTTCTGTCACATAAGATGCAATGCATCTGTCCACACACTGTAACTCACTGGTTCATCAGTAAGAACAGTCTCAGTAAATTTCTTACAGGTCTAATGTTTCTTTTGTGAGGATTGATTGCTGGTCCGTTTAGTGAGGTGTCTTCCTCGTGGATGCACTGAGGGGTTGATTGCAGTTCTGTCTTTAGTTTATCAGAGGAGTGCTGTGGTAAGGCAGCAGTAATGAATAATGAAGTGAGAGTAAACCGAAGTCGTGAGAAGTACCAGTCAGTCACATAACTAAGAAGAGGGGAATTTTGCTCATTTTTTTATCTTAAGGGTGTTTTGTTTTTTTACCAGATTTAGAGGTACATTTACAGGATGCCTTTTACTGGATGTCTTTTTGTCTGTATTCATCCTCATTACTCAGGAGCATTATCTAATGGTGGAGGTGTGTGACTTGTATCTTCACAAGTTTTGTTGTAAGTCTTGTGTCTTGTGAGCCCCTGTCTTCTGGACTTGCTTTTGTCTTTCTGATTTGTTATCTAAACAATGAAGTACTTCTTACCATTTATTATTTACACTGCTGTTCGTAAATAATAGATGTTGTTAAAGTTAGGTTGGGGTTATGTTTCCATAAAAGTAGGAAGAAAATCTTATATAGCTTGAAATTATACTTAACACACCTAAACCACTGAACATCAAAGCTGAGCTTAGTCTACATGAAAGTTGCTCAGATCACTTAGATTAATCTACAGTTTCTGTTGCATAATATGGTATTGAATTGCTTGTGTAATTCATTATATGCAGTGTACTATATGGTATCATTTGCTTTCTCTCATGGTCTTGTGTTGAAGTGTGAACTGAGATCACTGCTTACCACTTACTGCTGTTGTGGTGAAACGTCAGACCTTGAAATTTGTCGACATTTTCTGGTGCGTGCATATTGCTTTCTTGTTGTAGCATCAGAAATGGTAAGCCAACCATGATAAGTGAGAGATCCTTATTGCAGTTAAAATACATACATTGACTTACTCCTTAGCAAGCTGTATAGTAACTTCACTTTAAATCTCCTTTATGAGTTAAGGAGAGCAATATGTTTAGGTACAACCCTGGAGACACAGTCACTGTTAAAAGTTAAGCTTTTGTTGCTTAGAATATGCGCTTTGATGGTAATTTTATTTTTTTTTATTAATTTTAATTTGTATTTTTTGGCAGTACTGGGATTTAAACTCAGTGTCTCATGCTTGCTAGGCAGGCATTCTACCTCTCTTAAGAGAAAGTAAAGCTCTTTTGCTTTAGTTATGCTTTTAGCATTTATTTATACAAGAAAGGGAGAAAAGTAACTGCTTTGAGTTTTATCCACAAGTAGAGAAAATCTGCTCTTTGTCCGTTTCTTCAGTTATGTCTTCTTCACCCTATGGATATTATCTGATCTCACAATTGTTAGTATCTCATTTGCTCTTTTCTGTCCTTCTCCCCAATTTTTCCTTGGTCTATACAGATGGCATTTTAGGAAGCCCTTGTGATATGTGCAGCATGAGGCCAGTGACAGCAGGAGTGAATGTTTATTACTAGCTCATAAGGTGCAACAGGCAGAATTTACCAGAACACAGAGAGACTCTGAGCTTCAGTAGGATTGAGATGCTAATTGAGCAGGAGCTGTGGCCTGTAGAGGAGGGAAGTTGGACTGCCTTGTCCTCAGGACACCAGGGAGGCAGCTAGGAGAGCGAGTGCCCTGAGTTCTTTTGCTGGCTGTTTCCATGTTGGCTTCTCCCATTGACGGAATCAACCAGAGGCCAGAGGCTATAGGATTCTGACTTGTGGTACTTACAGCCCAGCTTCCTTGGTCACAGGGCAGTGTGGGGAAGAGTGGATCTACAAGATGAGTAAGTGCCTTTAGCACTGGGTTGGTTTTTGCTTTTCCTTAGTCCCAGTTCGGGTATCAAGTGTTTGGAAAGTCATTGTGTGGGTTTTTTAAAGGGCAGAGATTGTTAGTTTCCTTCTCCAGCTTCCTGCACTAGACATCAAAGTTTTCTCCTTGAGGTAAGTTAAGTAGGATTATAATGGCTTGTTCCCCATTAGATTATAATATGTGAACAGGAGTTGAAAAGAAGGAAATTTGAACATGCTCAGCTCCACTGCCCAGCTTAGTATACCATTTACAGTGGTGTAAGTGTACAAGTGCATAGATACTCCCAATATTGTATAGTTCAACTTCACAGAGTTTCAACTTTATGGTAGTGTGAAAGTGATAACCATTCAATAGAAATTTTGAAAACATTTTCCTTACTGAAAATTTAGAATTTTTTTGCCTTTGGAACTGTAAACCCAAGTGTCACTCACCTCTGTCACTAGTCCCTGCCCTCAACTCCTCCTTACCTCCGTCTCAAGCTACATCCTCTCCAAGCTACCCTGGCCTTCATTATTCCAGCTGAAATCTTGGCACTGGCAGTTCCCTGCTTCCAGAATGCACATTCCATGACTAGCTGTTTTGCATTCTTTAGGCCTCAGCTCTTATGTCCTTGAAGGGTCCCAACATGACCCCCTCTCTAGAATGCATCTCCTCATGTATTCGTGGCCAGCCTAGGCTACATAATGAGACCCTGCCTCAAAGAAACAAAAATTTTAAGAAAATTTAATAAGTCAGGCATGGTGGCTCACCCTTGTAATCCTAACTGCTTAGGAGACTGAGATTGAGAGGATTGGGGTTTGAGGTCAGCCTTGGCAGTATTTCCACGAAACGCCATCTCCAAAATTATCAGAGCAAAATGGACTGGAGGAGTGGCTCAAGTGGTAGAACACCTGCTTTGTGAGCATGAAGCACTGATTGCAAACCCCAGTCCCACCAAAAAATAGACTAGAATGCCTCTCCTTGTGGATCCAGTTATTCTGCATTATGCCTCACAGCATATTTTCCTCTCTGAAATTGCATTACATGATTTGGTCACTAATGTATGTTTGTGCCCCCTGTCTCACCAGCTCCTAGTCTAGAATGTGAGTTCCCTGATGTTTGGAAAGTTTATTCTTGGCTCCATGGTCTTGGCAGTTACTTCCTGAATGGCTAACTGGAGATTCCCAGGGCCTACTTTCCTGGGAGAAGTCCTCCGGGAGTCCCAAGTCTCGAAGGAGCTCTTGGGAAGGCCCTTAGGTTTTCAGTCCCCAGAGATAGTTACCCAGGAGTTTCAGGCAGGACAGACTGCCAGACATATTGCTTAGTTGGCAGTATGCTTTTTGATACTTCTCCCACTCAGCATTGTGGATGAGGACAAAAAAGAACTGGTACTCACTCTACAGTGTTAATAAATTACTAGTTAATTATACTCTAGTTAATAAATTACATGAGTTGTTCAAAACTTTATTAGAAAACAGGCTACTTGGTAGATGATTTTGCCCACCTAAGACTAATGGAAGGGTTCTGAGCACACTTAGGTAGGCTAGGCTAAGCTCTGTTGTTTGATATTTAGATTTATTAAATGCCTTTTAACATGACATCACCAGCTTATCAGTATGTAATCTTACTGTAGCTGGTGGAAATTTCATCAGCTTATTACTTCCACGTATTAGTGGTATGAAGATCAGCAGAATCCCAACCTGAAGAGTTGGGCTAGGGGTATGGCACAAGTGGTAGAATGTCTGCCTGGCAAGCACAAGGCCCTGGGTTCAAACCCCAGTACCACCCGAAAAAATTCATCTGAAATTCTGTCAGCCTGGCCATATTAAAAATCACAATTTATGCTTGTGACATTACCACGGATTCATCCAACTGACCTGAAGAAATTAGTGTGGACTGTGTCCACATGTGTGTGCAGGACAGTTGAAGCAATGCAAGTGGCTGTGAGGAAGTGAGGTGTTATTTTTGTTAAGGTGGTGTGGAGATCTTCAAAGCTATACTCACATACCACCTCCAAAGTGATCGAGCCTTGAGAGCAGAATGGGAGGGGCCCAGGGCACCAGTGAGACCTTAAGGTTCACTGTACATGGCTGCGTTGGATCTCTCCTCCCTGCATTGACATCTAGAACATATCAGCCATGCCACTGGTGATTCTAGTAGACTAATGTTTGCCTGGCCACTGCTCTGAAAGGCAGAGGATAAATCTGTCCACAGGATGCTAATTCTCCAAGACCACAAGTGAAGAGTTAGGGAAGGGTGGCTTCCTTCACCTAGATTTCAAGGTCTCAGATAGTCCTCCATGTGGGCAGAATGGTGTAAAATAGACCCACTGAGGCAAGAAAAGTGAGTGTAATATTCTGTGATTTACTGAGACGAAGAGATCACATTCACATGACTTACTGCAGTCTGTTAGTACAATAGTTTTTGCTTCCTAGTTAGGTATTGTTAGTCTCTTACCGTGCTTAATTAGTAAATTAAGCCTCATCATAGAGGTTTAATACTTAAAATATATAGGATTAACTATGAGCCACTGTTTGAGGCACCCCCTGAAGGACTTGGAACAAATCTCCCTGAGATAACAGGAACCTTCTGCATTTTGTACTGCATTATATCACCGAGAGGCACACCAGTCATATCCAACTTGCTGACATCAAGGCAAATAGATAGGGTAGAAGCTGACCAAAGAGAGAGGTTTGACTAGAAGGCACTGAGCACTTCATTGGCCAAGAAAAACACTTTTCTACTCCCAGTAAGTTGCCTGTATTTTGGGAAGCCTCCAAAGAACCTTCAACTCAGGGCAAACCCTGGCTTTGTATCCTGGCTTCCTTCATCTCCTGTCTTCCTTTTGCCCTTGACTTGCGCTGAAGGAGCTGAAGGTACCTCTGTCCCTTTCTGTCTTTCCTAAGACTGGGTCCTCCTTACACTGGGCAGGTTCTGATGTCCCCCTGGGGAGAAACAGGTGGAAGGGAGACTTTGTTATGTGTTGGGGGAGGGACTGGAAACTTTTCCAAAAGCCTCTCCTGGCCTTTTGAGGTCGTGATGTCAGGGTGTTACCAAAGAACCTCAAGCAGGGCTTTCTCTTTTGCCTCCTCACTCCTGTCATATATCATGGAAGAGGTGGCACAAGCTAGGCATGGTGGACATTCCTGTAATCCCAGCACTCAGACAGAAGGATCGTGAGTTTACAGCCAGTCTGTGCTACACGGCAAGACCCTGTCTCAATAAAACGAAACAACACTAGAGTGCCTGCTTAGCAAGCGTGAGGCTCAGTACTATCAGAGAAGAACAAAAAGAAAGAGATGTCCTTAGTAGGAGGGGAGCACTGGGCAGATGGTCCAAGGGCAGAATGGGAGTGATTTGGGTAGTCACCTAGCCTGGTGTTGGGGAACAAGGTTGGAATGAAGAATCTTCCAGTTTGAGATGGTGCCAGGGGTCTTTACCCAGTTAAGGTTCCCTGTCATTGAGCCACCCGTTGAGCTGTTCAATCAGTCCTTTCAGTCAGTGTTGATTCTGGTCCTCAAGGAACATGGATGTCCGGAGGCCTTTTTTGTTGTGATGTGGACGGTGCGTATTACTGGCGTGGTGGGGGGGCTAATGATGCTGCTAAAAACCTCACACAATGCACAAGGTAGGCACCACTGCAAGGAGAAATTAGCCCCAAACGTCCCTACTGCTGAGGGTGAGGAACCCTATTGCAGGTATATTTTCTGTTTCTGTGTCCCTGCTGATTACTGGACTAAACAAAATAGTTTCATGTATATATTTTTATTCATATGCCCAAATTGAATTATGCTAACAAGTTCATCCTCATTTTTGCTTTATTCAGTTCATGTCATTTACACGATTTATTTAATATTGCTGTACATGCATCTCACACCTACCAGGGGCTCCATTGTTGGCGTACACCAATTTGTACCTCCCTGCTCCCCATCTTTGGGTAAGTAGGTTTTTCCTGTTTCCTTACTAAAAGTAATTCTGTAAGGGATCATGTTCTTATGCTGACCTAGTAACAGGCTCATGAAACCACCACAAATACTGGTGTACAGAACATGTACATACTTTAAATCTTAATTTCTACCATTCCACAGTCCCACCAGTGGTGTGCAAGATTCTGTTATGTACTGCTTGTTGTCAGTGTTTTGGAATTTCATTTGGAGAGTGTAACTCAATGTCCATTTTTCATTTCCTTTCTCCCTGCTTTCCTCCCTCCCTGCTTTCATTTCATTTTTGCATTTAGGTTCCTAATGCTTGATCTAACTGGTTTCTTGTTTATTCTTTATATTATCCCCTGGTCACTTTTGGAAACTGCAAATATCTTTCCCCAATTTTCCTATTGTCCATTAGCTTTATTCAGGGTATCCTTTGTAGAAGTCATAAATATCGTTTGCTTATCTTCTAAAAATCATCTTGTGGGTTTGCACAAATGTGAAGTTTGTCACAGTTTTTTTTTTTTTCATACACTTCCTCTATACTTTATAGTTTGATGTTTTACATTTGTCAAGAATCCATTGGATTCACCTTTGCATGTGATCTTAGTCAGAAATCAGATTTTCATAGTTTTATAAAACAAGTAACTTTTCTACCACAAATGAGTGACTAGTCTACCTCCTTCCCTTCATTTGTGCTACCAGCTTTCCCCTATCTTCTGTTTTGAATAATGCAGGTTTTTTGTTTAGTTTATTTTTCCTGAAAAGTTTAATATAGGCCAGGCACCGTGGTTCATACCTGTAATCCTAGCTATTCAGGAGGCAGAGAGTAGAAGGATCTCAGTTCAAAGCCAGCCTGGGCAAATAGTTCTCAAGACCCTGTCTGGAAAAACTCTTCACAAAAATAGGGCTGGTGGAGTGGCTTACGGTGAAGGCCCTGAGTTTAAGCCCTTGTACCGTGAAAGAAAAGAAAAAGAAGAAAATACCCAACACAGAAAAGGGCTGGCAGGGTGGCTCACTTGGTAGAGTGCCTGCCTAGCAAGTATTTAGGCCCTGAGTTCAAACTCCAGTATTACAAAAAAATCTGTGTTCTATATCCACACTTAAATATCTCTGTAGTGTGTCCCAGTTATTAGGAGTGGGTGGCTCTTCTCTTTACTCCTTTTTAAAAAGAAACCAGTATAGTATTGTACTGTTTTTCTTTTCTTTCTTTTTTTTTTAATTATTTCTTTTAAAAAGTGTATGTGAATTTGGAAACTTTTTTTTTTTAATCAAATTTAAGTTGATTCACTGGAATTGTAAGTAACTTTGTATTTAGGATATAATATGGAAGTATTGACATCATACCAGGTCATTGCATCCAAGACTATAAGTTTTTCTATATATTCACCTCATCTTCTGTAATTTTATTATCTTTAAAATTTTTTCTTTAAAGACTGTGCTGCCAGGCACTGGTGATTCTGTAATCCTGCTTTTACTCCTAAGTGACTTGGGATCTTGGTCCAAGGCCAGCCCAGGCAAACAATTCTAGAGACCTCATCTCCAAAATAACTAGAGCAAAATGGACTGGAGGTCTGGCTCAAGCAGTAGAGCACCTGCTTTGCAGCATGAACTCCAAGCTCACGTCTTCCCCCCATCTTCCCAAAGAAAAAGGGAAAAAAAATTTTTGGTTGATTCCTATGTATTGCATAGCATGTTTTTCAATGTTGTCTCTCTCTCTCTCTCTCCCCTCTCTGGTTTAATGAAAGTGATAGTAAAGTTTATTAGGAAAGGAAATACTTCAATAAATAGACTGAAAACAAGACATCTACAGTAAAAATGAGAATAATTTTTTTTTTTGTGGTAGTGGGGTTTGAACTCAGGGCATTCACCTTGAGCCACTCCACCAGCCCTTTTCTGTGATAGGTATTTTTGAGGTAGGGTCTCAAGAACTATTTGTCTGGCTTGGCTTCGAACCTCGATCTTCCTGATCTCTGCCTCATGTAACTGGGATTACAGGCGTGAGCCACTGGCGCCCAGCTTGAGATGACTATTTCTGAAATGTGGCTTCACTTTATAGCTCTGGCTGGACTTGAAGTTGTGGTCCTCTTGTCTTAGTCTCCAAGTGCTGGGATTATAGGCATGAGTTACAACGCTAAGCTTAAGTATGTTCTGGAATACCCTGGGAGATCCTGAGACCCTTTCTGGTATCTGTGACATCCCCAATGAAATTTAAGGGGTATTTTCCTCAACTAGAACAACAAATCGTCACAAACTGACTGAGGAAGCAAGTAGGAGCATCTCTCTGTGCCCCATGAAGCTAGACATTAGAAATATTTGCCAAAACAGTAAAAAAAGAAAAAAAAAAGATTCACATCCCTAAGTGTAGTTTTGCAAATGTAAATACATATATATATATATATATATATATATATATATGTATATATATATGTATATATATACATATATATATATATGTATTTATATATATATGTATATATACATATATATATAAATACATATATATATATATGTATTTATATTTATATATATATATATTTATATATATATATATATATATATGTATACACTTTCTTTTAATTGGAATTTGAACCCAGGGACTCACACATGCTAGGCAGGTGCTCTGCCACTTCAACCAATGCCCCAGCTCAATACTTTCTTAAAGTTACTAATATTAACATATGGTAGCTGTATTATAACCTTTTAGGCAGATGTTAGATTAACAACTGAGTAAGTTTAATTTCTTCTGTTTTAACGTACAACATGGTGAAATTCAGTCCTTAAACCAACTTAAGCAAAAGCCCTTTAGGTTCCTCCATAGTTATAAAAGGATCTGGAAATTTATTTATGTATTTATTTATTTGCAGTACTGAGGGCCTTCACCTTAAGCCACTACACCAGCCCCATTTTTGTGTGGGTGTTTTTGTGATAGGGGCTCCTGAACCATTTGCCTGGCCTGGCTCAGACCATGATCCTCCTGATGTCTGCCTCCTGAGTAGCTAGTATTATAGGTGTGAGCCACCAGCTCCCATCTGAGAACAAAATGTTTGATAACTATTTTTTTTTAAATAATTAGTGGCCCCATTGTGAATTGCTTCCTTTTATCTAAATGATATCTTTCAGTGATGATTACTGGCCTAAAACTGAGAAACACTGTGATTTGTCAGGTGATCGTGTCTTTGGCAGCTTTGTGCTTTCCTGTTTTGTTCTAATTTTACGTCTTGATTCTTTTACTTTTTTGCGTGGTGACCCTGTCTCTTCCTTTGTAATCCTTATTTAGATTATTTCCTTTGTTTTCCTTTTAGCACGACTCACAGCTTTCAGTTCCATGTGAAAGAACTACAGAAACAGCGAGGATCTTTGGCTGGTTCTTGGTTCTAAAATAATGCATCTCCAGTGCTAGGCATTGTGCCACCCACCTGTAATCCCAACACACAGGAGGCTCAGCAGGAGGATCATGAGTTTGAGGCTAGCCTGGACTTTATCAAAAAGAAAAATCTATACTTTCTCCATTGAATGGTCCTTAGTGCTATTTTTATGGCATATATGCTTTATCAAGGTAAGTAAGTCTTTTATTTTGTGTTCTGAAGAGGTCTTTTAAAAACTTATCAATAGAGTCAGGTGCCGTGTCTCATGTCTGTAATCCCAGCTACTCAGAAGGTGGAGATGAAGAGGGCCAAGGTTCAAGGCCAGTCTGGGCAAAATTACCCCATCTCAACCAACAAGGAAGCTGGGTATGATGGCACATGCTTGTCATTCTAGCCACATGGGAATTGTAAATTGAAGGCTAGAGATCCACGCTGGCCTGAGCATAAATGTGAAAGCCTATATGAAAAATAACAAAAGCAGAAAAGAGATGGGGGCGTGCTAGAGCATCTACCCTAGCAAGCACAAGGCCCTAAGTTCAAGGCCCCCAAGTACTGCCAAGAAAATCATCCAAAGAAATTGAGGTTTGGAACATACATCTCTGCCAATATTGAAATAATCATTGGATGTTTATTTGCTTGACATAATGAGCCTCATGATTGGTTTTCAAGTGCTGCTAGATCCCTGTCATTGATGGGATAAACCAACACTTTAAGCCGGATATCTTTTTATTGGTGGTACTTGGGTTTGAAGTCAGGGCTTCCTGCTTGCTAGGTAGGCACTCTACTACTTAAGCCACTCCACCAGCCCTGGATTTTTTTAAACGTACATGCAATGATTACTTGGGCCTATAAGTGCCTATTCCTATATACCTTCCTACCTGATTTAGATGAAAATTGTCTTCATCTGATGAGATGAGTTAGGAAGATTTCTTATCTCAACTGCTGCTTAAACTCTTAACTTGCTTAAAAGTTTTAATAGAACTCACTTGTAAACCCACTGAGGAAATGATTTTAGGTAGGGGATGATTTGCTTACCATTTCTCTCTCCCTTTTTTTTTTTTTGGCATTGCTCGGGTTTGAGCTCAGGGCTTCACGTTCGCAAAGCAGGCGCTTTACCACTTGAGCCACTCTTCCAGTCTATTTTGCCCTGGACAACTATTTGCTTGGGGTGACTTCGAACTGCAGTCCTCCAATGTCAGCTTGCTAAACAGCTGGAATTATAGGTGGGAGCCACCAGTGTTCAGCCCATTTCAGTTTTTGATAAGTTTTTGAGTCTCTACCTCCCTACCACACTTTCTTTGATGTCCATTATCTTTGTAATTATTTGCCATTTTTCATTTTGTGTTTTGCTACTGGCACATTGTCTGTGTGTGTGTGGTACTAGGGTTTTAACTCAAGGCCTACACCGTGAGCTACTCCATCAGCCCCTTTTTGTGAAAGGTTTTTTAGAGATAGGTTCTCATGAACTATTTGCCTAGGCTGGCTTTGAACCACGATCCTCCTGATCGCTGCCTCCTAAGTAGTTAGGATTATAGGTGTCCTTGTTAATTATTCCCTGTATTTTTAATCTTTTCCAGTAACTTGAGTCTGGTTTAAGTACTGTTTGTTGTTGTTGTTCGGTGTATTGGGGTTTGAACTCAGGGCATTGTGCTGTGCTTGCTAGGAGGTGTTTTACCACTCTCGAGCCCAATGAAGTGTCGTGACAAATATATTGAAGGCTATATATTTTCCTGAAAGTATTGTTTCAGGTATACAGTGTTTGTTTTGGTGGGACTGGGGTTTGAACTCAGTGCTTTGTACTTGGCAAAGCCACACTCTACTGCTTGAACCACACCTCCAGTCCAATTTGCTCTGGTTATTTTGGAGATGGGGGTTCTCTTAAACTGTTTGCCTAGGCTGGCCTCGAACTTTGATCCTACCAATTTCAGACTCCCAAGAAGCTAGGATTATAGGTGTGAGCTACTGGTACCCAGCCAGTTTTGTAGTGCCTTAAAGACACATTTCATATGGTTTACCTAAATGTATGCTACAACACATGTGTTTGTCATGTCCTTGAATTTTTCTTCTTCCCATTAGTGACCCCAGTAAACTGATTATAGCATACCAATAGTTCTATTGAATGTTGCACCTTCTGAATGTCGCTGAGTTTTCTTAGTGATGTCATTTAGCTTCTTCCTCTGTCATCTCTGGTAGTGTTATCCCTTCTGTTGTTCCAGTTGTCACAATTTTGGCCATTAAGCATCTTTAAGGTCAGGACCATTGTCCTTTTGACATTTTCCTGCTTCTTGGTAAAATGTTCATTTCTTTCTGCTACAAGACATATTAGGTTCCTTCCCTGTCCAGACTGTAAATCTTCAGGGAACTGTGGTTCTTTGCAGAGCATGTGGCAATATAGATAACACAACCACTTGTACCTAACATTCCATTTTTTTTAATTTTTTAATTTTTTTGGTGGTACTGGGTTTGAACTCTGGGCTTCACACTTGCTAGGCACATGTATACCACTTGAGCCACTCTGCCAGCCCTGTTTTGTGTTGGTTTTTTCAAGATAGGGTATCAGGAACTATTTGCCCAGGCTGCCTTTGAACCATCTCTGCCTCCTGAGTAGCTAGGATTACAGGCATGAGGCACCGGCACCTAGCCTTCGCATTCCATGTTGCCTTATATTAAGAAGACCCTAAGTGATGTAGTCATTGTCCTCAAAGGACAGAAATTCTTTTCCTTCAGTAAAACAATTCACTAAGGATTCTTTAGAGGAGGATTTGGAGGAGGGGAGCACACTGGGTTTGAAAACTCCTGGTGGCCATGCCATCCCTGCCCTTCCCAATCCTGTTCCTATCTGGGAACCAGGGCCCTAGTAGTCACTCAAGCCTGTGTAGACCTGTTGTGGCACGTAGGCCTGATTACTTCCTCTTCCTGACCTTAGTTTCTCTTTCTATAAAGTAAGTGAATTAAATGAGTGTCTTGATAACTATTTTGATGTGAACTGATGTTGGACTGGACTGCTGTATAGGTGGGACAAGATCTGGTCTGCCATTTTTGAGGCAAGGAAGAGGTCTTTTATTGTCCTGATGTTATTTGTATTTTCACAGAAATGGGGGTGGTGGGGAACCAGCAACATCCATATTCTGAAACATGTAAGGAGTGTTGGGGCTGACAGAGTGGCTCAAGCAGTAAGAGTGCCTGCTTACCAAGCATGAGGCCCTGAGTTCAAACCCCAGTGCTGCAAAAAAGAAAAAGGAAGGAGTCTTCACTTAGATAACTAGAATCTCATCTTGTATGGTAGACTAGTGGAGAAGTAGGTCTGTGAGAAACATCAAAACCTTCTGTCCAGGCCCATCTCTGTTGCACCATTGTGCCTGAGCCCTGCGTCCTTTCCCCCTTGGGCCTCAGGGTACCATCAGGATCAATAAAGGATGAACTCAACCTGGTCCCAGTGGCTCACGCCTGTAATCCTAACTGCTTGGGTGACTGAGATCCAGAGGATGAAGTTTCCAGACCATCGTGGTCAAGTAGTTCACAAGACCCCACCTCCAAAATAATCAGAGCAAAATGGACTGGAGGTATGACTCAAGCGGTAGAACACCTGCTTTGCAAGCCACAAAGCCCTCATTTGTATAAAGTAAAGTCTATAAATATAAAAACAATAAAATAGTAGAACACCTGCTTTGCAAGCCACAAAGCCCTCATTTGTATAAAGTAAAGTCTATAAATATAAAAACAATAAAATATAGGATTAATTCCTGGAGCCCCACATTCTTTAGTTGATTGACATACATGAGGTAAGTTCTGGTTCCCCAACCACCCAGATCCAGGGCAGTATAGACCTACCTAGAACATAGCAGAAAGGAAAAACATAGCCCGTTTGTTCCAACTGACCTCAACCTGCAGGACGTCCCAACCTTTTACCTAGGTTTCTACCCAGTCACTCTCTAGATGTCCTCAGTCCCCTTCTCTGAGGTCTCCCTCATTCAGTATTTCCAGGTTTCCCTCTCTCCATGCTCAGCACACCTTCCAGCCTTTGCTCACACGGTTTCTTCTGACAGGAATGCCTGGGAAACTTCTATTTGTATTTCAACGCCCCCCAAACCCCCAGGTAAACGGCTACCTCCTCCATGAACCTAGTCATTTCCCACTCCCTGCCATGTTTGTTCTCACAGCATCTTTCCTTCATTTTCTCAGAGTCAACAGATGTTTTTTAATGCTCATTTTATGTGAATATTGGTCAGCAGTGACTGAACAAAGGTATTGTGTACCCTCAGCTTCTCCTGGTTTGGTCCACAAAGCTGTAGGAGTGGTCAAAGATGTGATGAAGGAAGCCAAGGGGTCTATAGGAGTGAAGTGTCATTCAAACACCCAGATAGCATCTTAGAAAGCACATCTGGAAGTGGTGATCTCTAATGTGATTCCTAAAGGAGGGCAGTTTGGGCTGGATATATGGCTGGAGACAGTTGTCTCAAAAGTATGAAACTCTGAGTTCAAATCTCAGTACCGCTAAAAATGGAACTGTGATTCAAGTGAATGAGGCAGGTGTGCAAGTGGTTTCCAGGTATAGGAGACAGCCAGTGCAAAGGCTCAGGGAGATAAGAGGCATGTTTTGTTCAGGAATGATGGTGTGTCCACTGAGCCTGGCCAGTGGGCAGTAGCTGAGGGTTGTTTTAGGACATGAAAGCAGAAAGGGGAGGGAAAGAGTTCACAAGACCTGGCAGCAGTGGGACATAATAAATATTTTTGCATGCATGTCACAAGAATCTAAATGATATTACATCGTGTGACCATATTCTTAGATATTTAACTTGTTTCTCATGGGGTTTCCATGAATGTTTAGTGCATGACCTTAGCACATATTTTCATGAGTTCTTTTGGGTGTGCACCTAGGAGTGTAGTTGGTGGGTCAAAGGGGATGCCTCCACTTGCTTGCCTATATATACTTCCAGTTTTTCAAAGGGTTTGAAGCAATTAGCTGGTTTTAAGCATGAGTAGGGCCAGATTCCTTTGTGTACAGAGTTTTCCCTGGCTGCTGAGAGAATAGGCTGTAATGATCTGGGGAGATCCAGGAATCTTGTCCTGTGGTAGATATGGGTGGCATGGAGTGAAGACTAGGTGATTTGGGACTGACTTCACAGGTGGGATGGGCAGTGTTAGGTATTGCCCAAAGGTTAGAGCAAGGGAAGTGCTTTTACTCACCGCCCTTCTGAAAGAAAATAACGTGGACTCTTTCCACACCTTCAACCAGTTTTCCATGTCTCCAGACTTTAACCCACAATTCCATTGAATTCTGACACTACCTGGAGTTAGTGTCTGACTCCACAGTGTTAAGGGTTCAGTCCCCCAGTGGTAGTCATGTTAGATGTCAGTAAAAGTTGATTCCAGAGTTCCCACATCTTGATTCAATGTGGCTACAATGTCACATTCTTAGAATGTCCCCTCCCTTCATGCCTACTAATTGCTAAAATGACTTTCAGGCCTCAGTAAAATACTTCACGATTACCAGTTGGTGGTAAAAGATACAACCTAGGAGCAACCACATTAAGTAGGCAAGGTATTCAGGAAGGGAAATGTGAGGACTTTGCATGTCCCATCTGGAGGTCCCAGCACCTCTGTGTTCATATTTAAAGAATTGGATTCAGCATCTTTTTCTCATTTGTTATCAGTATTGGAGAATATCCTGGAGAGGGGAAGAGGGTTGAATCCAGTGACTCATTAAGCCCCATTTTGAGGCTGCAAAGTGGGGACAGTGAGGTCTCCTTGGGGCTTCCAGGGCAGCTGCCCTCCCCTGCATGTGTCCTCCAGCTGCTCAGAACAAGGACAGAAGAAGTGGCAGTGAGAAGCTGCAGAGCTCTGGAGAGCAGAAGACCCCTGAGCAGATGCAGTTGGTGGTTCTGTCCTTTGAGATGGTGACTGGTGACCCGTTTTCTGGACAGTGTTTTGATTTTGCTGTGGGTAGAGTTGCTGGGGTCAATCTAACTTGAATATGTTAGAAAAATCTACAAAGGTCAGCCTTAGAGAAAGGCTCATTTATGTAGTCTCCTGGTGAACAGTTCATGAATTTGACAGGTCAGAACCAAAAAGTGACTCCAGGTGAGTTTCTTTCTGGTGCATATGAAGGTGTTGAAGTATGGATTTTCCACACCGTGGGGTAGAGGGTGTGGGGGTGGGGTGCGGAGTGTGCTGAGCAAGGCAGATTGCTCCCAGAGTTACATCCTTTTGTGGCCCTGTCTCAGCACCAGGAAGTGACCCTCTGGGGCTTTAGCAGTCAGTCTGGCTCCAAGCTTGGGACTATGTTTTACTTTCTGAATGTGTTCGGTTTTCTTCCTTCATGGTTTCTTTGTAGAATATTGCTGGCATATAACTCCTGTTTCTCCATGCATTGAATAATTGCATTTTCTTGTTGGCATGTTTTCATCTTCTTGGTTGAAAATTGATAAATTGAGAGAAGAGTTGGGAGAAAGAGTTAGCCATGAAATTAACTGCCCCGTCACAGATTCCTCAAGTATGACAACATCAGGTCCTCCCTCCTTGTGCAATGTTGTCCTAGGCACCCGTCCTTCTATGAGGTCACAGGTAGTTCCCAGGGTACAGTGAGTCTGGAATTCCCTGATTGAACTTCTGACCCCATGTCCAGGAGGAAACAAGAAGAGCCCAGAAAGAAGCAGGTGCAGTTGCCCCTGGCTGGGGCAGCGCAGGGCTGCGCGCGTTCTTCTTTGACTGCTCAGCGGGGTGAGGTATCAGGCGTGCTGTCGCTAGGCGCTCCGGAGGGCGGGGTCGTTAACCGCTGGGTTGCCCGTGCGGAGCGTTGCCAGCTGTCTAATCAGAAGCGCCAGTGGTGGGAGGTGCTTCCTTACTGGCGGCAGAGCTGGCCAATCACAAGCGCCGGTGGGGGGCGGTGACCGTGCTCACCGCGCGACTTTCCTTTGGCGGCGCCATAGTGCCGCCATCGTCGCCGCAGTGTCTTTGGCTGCAGAGAGACTTCCAGGTGTGTTGGCCTCCGCACGGTGTGACCGCTGCCCACAGCAGCCATCGTGAGAACAGCAGGCCGTTCCCGAAAGCCTGAAATGGTGGGTGGTGTTGGACGCCCTGTTGCGCCTGGGCTCCCGGCGTCAGCTGCGGAGTCTGCGGCCGAGTTCCTCGCACCGCCCCGGTCCCCTCGTTCCCCGGGACCCCAGCCTCTTGCCCCGGACCGCGGGGTCGGCGGGAGGAGCTGTGGGTGTGGGTTCCCTCCTTCTCCGCTGCAGAGCCGGCTTTCCCTGTGGCTCTGCTTCGTGGGAAGCAGCGTCTAAAATCCAAGACTGTCCCCTCGCCAGCAGTGTTTTGTAGGGTTGTCAGTGAGCCCCGAAATTCCCTGGTGCTTCCCACGCGCCCCTGCGGTTCGGGTTGTAGTGGACCTGCTGCCCTCTCTGCTGTAATTGTGTTGTCCTCCGGTGGTTTATGTAATGAAATGCGGCTTGAAGGAGGACAGGACTGTTGAAAGGAGGGTCGCAGTGGCCGGGCAGCCCCAAGTGTGCGGGGTCTCCAGGGCGAGGCCTGGCAGAGCTGTGCTTTCTAGGGAGGAGCAAACAGAAGAAAGAAGGGGGAGAGGGGAGCGATGGAGGGCACATCAGCTCCTGGGACAAAGGTCAACTGGCCTTAGGGTGACAGTGAAAGGAAGGATCTTAATGCTGGCTCAGGCTAGGGGTGGTCAGAGATCACAGGCCTGGAGGGACAGTTCAGGAATGTTTGCTTAGTGTGTTGTTTCCTCTGATCAGGTCAGCCAGTCATTTTTGAAGCAAAAAGTGGGAAATTGGAGTTTGTGCCTGGCCAAATTGTAGGTTAAAAAATGGGCGGGGAGTGGTGGCATTATGGAAGTGTGAAGGAACAGTGTTTTTCCAGAACAGAAAGCACCCTGGGGTGGGATTTACCAGGATTATAGTGCTTGGGTAAAATTCAACATCGTCAGCTGTTTACTTTTCCTTTCTGGTAATTTATTGGTCTACTCTGTAACTTGAAGGTCTATGAGGAGCAGTTCGAGAGACACCTTTGGGTTCTATTGGAGAGAAAGATTTATGAATTTAATGGTGTGTTTGAGTGTGTAGTATAATTTTTAAAAAAAGGTTTTCCCAGATTCTTGGAATTTCCTGAGCAATAGCACAGTTTTGATTCTTTATAGTAACCCCTTTTAAGTAGTACCTGAATTTATTCTGATGAAGTGACTCAGGTACCCCTGTACCATCTCAGAATGGGGAGGGTGACCAGACAGAGGAAACGCATGCATTTGTAGAGGGTGCAGTGTGATGGGACTGAGCCCTGAACTTGTTGGGACTGTGCTAAGTGTGGATGGTGTCAGAATTGAATTGTGGGACCCCCCAGATGGTTTTTGAGAAATGGTTGGTGTTCAGTAAACATCATGCATTTTGTGTCAGAGTGATGTCAGAAAACCACCACAGGTCAGAATTTTCAGCTGACTCTGGGTAAGTGGTTGGTCACTGGTTTGAATTGAGCCAGTGGAAGGAGGGAGCCTGTTTACCTTAAGAGGAAGTGAAACTAGGGTGTGTGAAAGTCCCAGAATTAAATCTGGCTGCTCAGGCTTTCCTTGGGTCACTTTCGTGGGAGTGAGCCACCCTGGGCTGCATCTGCACAGTGCCAGTGGTCTGTAAGTTTAGGATTGTATTTAGTCTTTCGTGTGAGGGTTGCCTTGCAGGCTGCTTTCTTAAGCTGCTTCCTTTTGTTTCCTTTGTAGACTCTTTTTTTAATTTGTAGTCAGTCTTTTTAAAAAATGATATTAGTACATACTAGTTGTACAAGGAAATACATTGTGATATTTACATATGTGCTTATAATATATCTTAGCTAGATTTACCCTCTCCATTGTATTTCCCCACCACCACTGTTAGAACAATTTCAACAGGGTTCAGTCTTCTCTTTTTGTATATGGATACAAGATACATCTACAGTCACCCTCATTCCTCCTTTCCTTATGCTCACCCACCTCCCACTAGTGCTCACCCCCAAAAGGACCTATTTTTCCCTCCTGCCCTTCTTCTTCTTTTGTTTTTCTTTTTTAGTGAGTATTGATAGTCCAAGGGGGTTTTGCCTTGGTACTTCAGGCCTGTATGTATCATGCTTTAATCAAATTAACCCCCTCTCCCTGTTACTTACTCATTCTCTATCACCATGCTCCTCTAATGTTCACCTTACAGTACAGTGCATTGTATTGTATTCATATATAAACGGGTTGGCTCAATATTTTTCGGTCTCTAATATTTTCTGTACCTCTCCTGCCTCCCATCGTCCCCTCAGACAGACTAATGCACTTTTTTCTCTCACTGTATATCTGTGTGTATATGTATATGATCATACATGTTTTTATATATACATTTAACTTACATGTCTAGCTTCCACATGCAACCTTTGGCTTACTGAGCTTGGCTTACTGTGCTCAACATGAAGTTCTCCAATTCCATTTATCTGCAAACAACGTAATTTCATTCTTCTTTGTGGCTGAATAGAACTCCCTCGTGTATATACACCACGTTCTCTTAATCCATTCATCAGTTCTAGGATATCTGGCTGTTTCTAAAGCTTGGCTATTGTAAATAGTGCTGCAGTGTACATGGGCGTACAAGTGGCTCTGTCGTGTGTTGGAGCACATTCCTCTAGATATATGTGCAGGAGTGGTGTCACTGGTAGTGATTATTTTTAGTTCTTTTGAGGGACCTCTGTATTGCTTTCCGTAGCGGTTGCATGAATTTACATTCCCAACACCAGTGTAGAAGTGTTTCTTTTTCCCCATCTTCTTACCAACATTTGTTGTTGTTTGTGTTATTGGCGATAGCTGTTTTGACTGGGATGAGGTGGAATCTCAAAATAGTTTTGTTTGTGCACCAGGGTTTGAACTCAAGGCATTGCTTCCTAGGCAGGCGCCCCTACTGCTTGAGCCACTGTACCAACTCTCAGTGTAGTTTTGATTTACATTTCCTTTTGACCAAGGAAGTTGAGAATTTCTTCATATGTTAGAATTCCACCCCTCTACCCCCCACAAAAATCACTAGTTTTCAAAACCATTTCAAAATGGCTTATGATACATTTTATGATTTGAGTGTAAGGTGATGATGCTGATGTTCTTTGAGTAGATAAAATAAGGTCTGAAGAAGGAAAAAAATTCTCAAAATAAATTATTTGTTAATACTAAGTTTAAGTGAAAATATATATCCATGGAACCACCATAGAGGTGAATCTAACCAAGGGATGGTTTTTTCTGCTTGTTCTTCTGAAGTGTGTGTGTGTGTCTGTGTGTGTTTTAATATTTTTATCATCTGTATCACTAAGCAGTTTCACTTGGTTTTGATCCTTTTTGCCCCTTTTGGATTTGGAATGAGTTAATATAGTGATTACTATAACATTAGTATTACATTGAAAAGGCTTTTTTTGTGTTTTTTTTTGCCTTTGATCTGTTTTACATGTGATGAGAGAAAGTTCACTCTCTTTCACTCATTCCTCTACCTTTGGGAGTTCATTTGTTACATGTTTATTTTTGATGTTTTGACAATACTAATCTTGATTTTTGTCCCCGAGTGGTTAAAAAAAAAAAAAAAACTTGTCCATTATGGAGAAATTCAAGTTTAGTAAGATTATTTTTTCCTGTTCTGGGATTTGAACTCAAAGTCTCAAACTTGCTAAGCAGGCACTCTAACTCCTATACCTGCTAAACCATGCCTTCAGCCCTTAGAAAATTTAGATAATGCTTGAATTGTTCATCTGACTTTTTTTGTGAAGGTGTGCTCATTAGTTGTGCGATTTGCCAACACTTGGATTTTTTTTTTTTCATTTTTCTTTTATTATTCATATGTGCATACAAGGCTTGGTTTATTTCTCCCCCCTGCCCCCACCCCCTCCCTTACCACCCACTCCACCCCCTCCCGCTCCCCCCCTCAATACCCAGCAGAAACTATTTTGCCCTTATCTCTAATTTTGTTGTAGAGAGAGTATAAGCAATAATAGGAAGGAACAAGGGGTTTTGCTGGTTGAGATAAGGATAGCTATACAGGGCATTGACTCACATTGATTTCCTGTGCATGGGTGTTACCTTCTAGGTTAATTCTTTTTAATCTAACCTTTTCTCTAGTTCCTGGTCCCCTTTTCCTATTGGCCTCAGTTGCTTTAAGGTATCTGCTTTAGTTTCTCTGCATTAAGGGCAACAAATGCTAGCTAGTTTTTTAGGTGTCTTACCTATCCTCACCCCTCCCTTGTGTGCTCTCGCTTTTATCATGTGCTCATAGTCCAATCCCCTTGTTGTGTTTGCCCTTGATCTAATGTCCACATATGAGGGAGAACATACGATTTTTGGTCTTTTGAGCCAGGCTAACCTCACTCAGAATGATGTTCTCCAATTCCATCCATTTACCAGCGAATGATAACATTTCGTTCTTCTTCATGGCTGCATAAAATTCCATTGTGTATAGATACCACATTTTCTTAATCCATTCGTCAGTGCTGGGGCATCTTGGCTGTTTCCATAACTTGGCTATTGTGAATAGTGCCGCAATAAACATGGATGTGCAGGTGCCTCTGGAGTAACAGTCTTTTGGGTATATCCCCAAGAGTGGTATTGCTGGATCAAATGGTAGATCGATGTCCAGCTTTTTAAGTAGCCTCCAAATTTTTTTCCAGAGTGGTTGTACTAGTCTACATTCCCACCAACAGTGTAAGAGGGTTCCTTTTTCCCCGCATCCTCGCCAACACCTGTTGTTGGTGGTGTTGCTGATGATGGCTATTCTAACAGGGGTGAGGTGGAATCTTAGTGTGGTTTTAATTTCCATTTCCTTTATTGCTAGAGATGGTGAGCATTTTTTCATGTGTTTTCTGGCCATTTGAATTTCTTCTTTTGAGAAAGTTCTGTTTAGTTCACATGCCCATTTCTTTATTGGTTCATTAGTTTTGGGAGAATTTAGTTTTTTAAGTTCCCTGTATATTCTGGTTATCAGTCCTTTGTCTGATGTATAATTGGCAAATATTTTCTCCCACTCTGTGGGTGTTCTCTTCAGTTTAGAGACCATTTCTTTTGATGAACAGAAGCTTTTTAGTTTGATGAGGTCCCATTTATCTATGCTATCTCTTAGTTGCTGTGCTGCTGGGGTTTCATTGAGAAAGTTCTTACCTATACCTACTAACTCCAGAGTATTTCCTACTCTTTCTTGTATCAACTTAAGAGTTTGGGGTCTGATATTAAGATCCTTGATCCATTTTGAGTTAATCTTGGTATAGGGTGATATACATGGATCTAGTTTCAGTTTTTTGCAGACTGCTAACCAGTTTTCCCAGCAGTTTTTGTTGAAGAGGCTGCTATTTCTCCATCGTATATTTTTAGCTCCTTTGTCAAAGATAAGTTGCTTATAGTTGTGTGGCTTCATATCTGGATCCTCTATTCTGTTCCACTGGTCTTCATGTCTGTTTTTGTGCCAGTACCATGCTGTTTTTATTATTATTGCTTTGTAATATAGTTTGAAGTCAGGTATTGTGATACCTCCTGCATTGTTCTTTTGACTGAGTATTGCCTTGGCTATTCGTGGCCTCTTGTGTTTCCATATAAATTTAACAGTAGATTTTTCAATCTCTTTGATGAATGTCATTGGAATTTTGATGGGAATTGCATTAAACATGTAGATTACTTTTGGGAGTATAGACATTTTTACTATGTTGATTCTACCAATCCATGAGCATGGGAGATCTCTCCACTTTCTATAGTCTTCCTCAATCTCTTTCTTCAGAAGTGTATAGTTTTCCTTGTAGAGGTCTTTCACATCTTTTGTTAGGTTTACACCTAGGTATTTGATTTTGTTTGAGGCTATTGTAAATGGAACTGTTTTCATACATTCTTTTTCCGTTTGCTCATTGTTAGTGTATAGAAATGCTAATGATTTTTCTACGTTGATTTTATATCCTGCTACCTTGCTATAGCTATTGATGATGTCTAGAAGCTTCTGAGTAGAGTTTTTTGGGTCTTTAAGGTATAGGATCATGTCGTCTGCAAATAGGGATATTTTGACAGTTTCTTTACCTATTTGTATTCCTTTTATTCCTTCTTCTTGCCTAATTGCTCTGGCTAGGAATTCCAGTACTATGTTGAATAGGAGTGGAGATAGTGGGCATCCTTGTCTGGTTCCTGATTTTAGAGGGAATGGTTTTAATTTTTCTCCGTTAAGTATAATGCTGGCTGTAGGTTTGTCATATATAGCTTTTATAATGTTGAGGAACTTTCCTTCTATTCCTAGTTTTCTTAGAGCTTTTATCATGAAATGATGTTGGATCTTATCAAAGGCTTTTTCTGCATCTATTGAGATGATCAAGTGGTTTTTGTCTTTGCTTCTGTTAATGTGGTTTATTACGTTTATTGATTTTCGTATGTTGAACCACCCCTGCATCCCTGGGATGAAGCCTACCTGGTCGTGGTGAATAATCTTTTTGATGTGTTGCTGAATTCGATTTGCCATTATTTTGTTGAGGATTTTTGCATCAATGTTCATTAAGGAGATTGGCCTATAGTTCTCCTTTTTGGAGGTGTCTTTGCCTGGTTTTGGGATAAGTGTAATAGTGGCTTCATAAAATGTGTTTGGCAGTTTTCCTTCCCTTTCTATTTCATGGAACAGTTTAAGGAGGGTTGGTATCAGTTCTTCTTTAAAGGTCTGATAGAATTCAGCAGAGAATCCATCAGGTCCTGGAGTTTTCTTTTTGGGGAGACTCTTGATTGCTGCTTCAATTTCATTTTGTGTTATAGGTCTATTCAGGTGATTAATTTCCTCTTGGTTCAGTTTTGGATGATCATATGTATCTAGAAATCTGTCCATTTCTTTTAGATTTTCAAATTTATTTGAATATAGGTTCTCAAAGTAGTCTCTGATGATTTCCTGGACTTCCATGGTGTTTGTTGTTATCTCCCCTTTTGCATTCCTGATTCTACTAATTTGGGTTTTTTCTCTCCTCATTTTAGTCAGGTTTGCCAGGGGTCTATCGATCTTGTTTATTTTTTCAAAGAACCAACTTTTTGTTTCATTAATTCTTTGTATGGTTTTTTTGGTTTCTATTTCGTTGATTTCAGCTCTTATTTTTATTATTTCTCTCCTTCTATTTGTTTTGGGATTTGCTTGTTCTTGTTTTTCTAGGAGTTTGAGATGTATCATTAGGTCATTGATTTGGGATCTTTCAATCTTTTTAATATATGCACTCATGGCTATAAACTTTCCTCTCAAGACTGCCTTAGCTGTGTCCCATAGGTTCCGGTAGGTTGTGTTTTCATTTTCATTGACTTCTAGGAACTTTTTAATTTCCTCTTTTATTGCATCGATGATCCATTCTTCATTAAGTAATGAGTTATTTAGTTTCCAGCTGTTTGCATGTTTTTTGTCTTTACTTTTGTTGTTGAGTTCTACTTTTACTGCATTGTGGTCAGATAGTATGCATGGTATTATTTCTATTTTCTTATATTTGCTGAGGCTTGCTTTGTGCCCTAGGATATGATCTATTTTGGAGAAGGTTCCATGGGCTGCTGAGAAGAATGTATATTGTGTAGAGGTTGGATGAAATGTTCTGTAGACATCTACTAGGTCCACTTGATCTATTGCATATTTTAGATCTTGGATTTCTTTATTGAGTTTTTGTTTGGATGACCTATCTATTGATGATAATGGAGTGTTCAACACTTGGATTAATGTAATTTTTTTTTTTTTTGTGGAACTAAGGTTTGAATTCAGGTCTTTGATCTTGCAAAGCAGGCGCTCTACCACTTGGAGATGGGGTCTCTCAGACTATGTACCTAGGCTTAGAGGCATGAGCCACTGGCACTAGCTTGTAATTTAAAAAAATTTTTGTTCATTCAGTGTTAAATAGTATCTCTATATGTTTAATCTTGCTTTTACTGATTACCTCTGTCATTGAGCATTTTTCCTGTGTGGCCCTTCATGTTTTATGAAGTTGTTTCTCTCTTTCTCACATACTTATTTTCTGTACAAATGGTATTATGCTTTTAACTTCAACTTTATTCATAGATAGTTGATATATAGCAAAGTGATAGGTAGTGTTGTACAACCTTGCTACAATCCTTTATTAATTCCAGGAGTTTTTGTTATTTGGGGATTTTGAACATATACAGTTATGTCATTTGTAACCATTGACAGTTTTATTCTTTCTCGGTCTTGATGCCTTTCTTTAGTTCTTTCTAGTCTTATGCTTTCCCTGTGTCTATTCATCTTAGAATTTTTGTGTTTTAGCTTGTTGAGGTGATGCTCTTGTCAGTCTTACATATGGTAATTCCTACTTGGTTGTGGTGTGAAATTCCATTTATAAATAGATAGATAGAACTTTCTGGGATTTGTTGAGAAGTTTTTTTGTTGCTGTTGTTTGGTCATCAGTGTGGGGCACATAGCTTGAATTAGTAACCATTACTTCTATTTTTGTTTCCTGGAAGAGATTCTAGAGCTCGAAAGCTGCTTTTGCTGAGGAGCACGGACTCCTTTCTTGGGTCCAGAAATTAATTAAAGGCAGAAAGCAGTTAGATGCTGGGCTTACGGCTGTAATTCTAGCTACTCAGAAGGCAGAGATCAGGAGGATCAGTTCAAAGCCAGCTCCAGAAAAATAGTTCAGGAGACCCTATCTCAAAAAAAACCAACACAAAAATGGCTGGCAGAGTGGCTCAAGTGTTAGAGTGCCTGTCTAGCAAGGGTGAGGCCCTGAGTTCAAACCCCAGTACTGCAAAAAAAAGTCAGTTAAGATGATTGCAAGGCTCTTTTCTATGGAAATGGGAGGAATAGGCCAGGCACCAGTGTCTTAAACTGTAATCCTAGCTACTCAGGAGGCAGAGGTCAGGAATATCATGGTTCGAAGCCAGCCCGAGGAAATAATTTGAGAAAAATCCCATCACAAAAATAAGGTTGGTGTAGGCCCAAAGTTGAAACCCCAGTACTGCAAAGAAAAGAAAGGAAATGGGAAGAATAAATTGACAGTGGGGAAAATGTAACAGGGACCACAAAAGAAAATAAACTTTGTTTTTGGGGGTTTTTGTTTTTGGAGTCACTGGGGTTTGAACTCAGGTCCTTATACTTGCTTGG
Source organism: Castor canadensis (assembly GCF_047511655.1). Classification (NCBI taxonomy): domain Eukaryota; kingdom Metazoa; phylum Chordata; class Mammalia; order Rodentia; family Castoridae; genus Castor; species Castor canadensis. The sequence continues at coordinate 15,508,781 of NC_133399.1, forward strand.
CAGGCACTCCTACCACTTGAGCCATTCTGCTAGTCCCTTGATGGTCCTTTTAATGTCTGTGATTAATAGGGAAGACACCACTTTCATTACTGTCATTAGTAATTTGTGTTGTCTTTTTTACTTAGTTTGGCTAAGTGAGGCTTGTCAGTTTTATGGTCTTTTCAGAAAACCAGCTTTTAGTTTTGTTGATTTCTTCTTGATTTGTCATGCATAAATTTCACTGGTGTCTTTGACAATTACAGTTTTCCAGCTTTTTTTTTTTTTTTTTTTTTTTTGGTGGGAGTGACTTTTGAACTTGGCTTCATGCTTCCAAAGCAGGTGCTCTACCTCTTGAGACACACCTCCAGTCCATTTTTCTCTGGTTATTTTGAGATGCAGTCTCTCGAACTGTTTGCACTGGGTGGCCTTGAACCTCGATCCTCCAGATCTCAAGCTCCCAAGTGGCTAGGATAGATTACAGGTGTAATCCACCAGCACCCTGCCTGTTTTCCTGTTTTTAATTTGGCTTTATCTTGTTCTTCTTTCTCAGTTTTTCTAAAGTAAAAGATCCATTTCTGTATTTAGAGTTCTCTGTACTTACTCATTGCAGTATCAGATGACTTCAGTTGATTCTGACTAATTTTCTGTCTCAACTGTCAATTCCTGTTGGTGGTCTGTTGCAGTCTCCAAGTATAATTGTGGATCTGTAATTTTGTTTTTGGTTCTGTATCTTTTTTGTCTCATGTAATTTGATGTTCTCTTTAGGGGAAGACAACATAATGTCTTAATGGATCCCTTTATCATTTGATCCCTGCATTCCTTTGTGATTTTCCTAACGCTACTACTGCCAGTTTAGTGTGAAATTAATATAGCTAGCTCAGCTTTCTTTTTGTGCTAGAAATGTATCTCTCTTCATAGCGTTGCATTTAATCTGTCTTTGTCGTTTTTATCTTTTTAAATATTTATATACTTTTTAACTGGTGCGTATAAATTAAATGCATCTATAATGTAAAATGATGCTGTTAACTATGTACTTATTGTGGAGGTGATAAATCGACTGAATTAATACATACATTACTACATCCTTATCATTTTGTGGTGAGAACATTTAAAATGTAATCTCTTAGTGACTTTCCAGAGTACAATTTATTGGTATTCACTAGTCACCATATTGTGTAATAGGTCTTTTGAACTTAGTCCTCCTGTCCAACTGATATTTCACATCCTGTGAACATTCTCTCTCCAACTAACCCTTATGTCTGTGTATTTCAAATGGTGTTTCATGTAGCCAACACAGATCTCATTTTCTTATGTACCCTGACACTCTTAATTACTGTGCTTAGCTAATTTACATTTAAATATTGTTGACATTGGATTAATATGTACCACAATGTCACTGTTTTCTCCTTTTTTTCTTTAAGTAGGTATGTTCTTCACTTTGAGAACGTGGTAAGCATATTGTAGTTGACAGTTGTTTTTATCTTTCATAGTAGCACCCACTCATTCTAAAGCAATTCATGAGGTACTACTACCTTGGTTTTATTTCTCTTGTTTGGCATATGGGAGTCTCTGGGCGTGCTCTTTACATCCCCAGTTTTGGACTATTGCTTGCCCGTTGGCCTGTTTTTCTGGGTGTTTGTTTAATCTTCTCATCTGTTTCTATGTTCTTATTTTATGATCCATTTTCTTTGCTTCACTAGACTGTCTTGTATGTTTATTAAACTAAAAAATGTTAAGGGATTTCCCAGTGTTAACAGTACCATTGCAGCCAATGTAAACGCAGTTTACAATAACACTGCACTGTTTTCACAGGCCTTGCAGGTACCTTGTAATGTTTCCAGCTCCTCCCCATCCCATATACAATCACTGTCATTTATTTTTCTTAGTCCTTACAACCAGCCAGTATATTATTGATAGTAACAATATGAACAAACATATTATTGTGAATACAGGAAGTAAGAACCAAAGCATTTATTGTGACCATTTAATTCTTGTCTGATATTCTGTTCTTTATGAGATCAGAGTTCTAACTTCTCTCAAAGAGACCTTTGACTAATTCTTACAATGTAGATATTCTGGAGACATCATCTCAATTTAATCCTGTTTTCTTTCTTTTCTTCAGGCTGCATAAATTCAATGGTAACCTCACCTAAGTTTATTCTTTGTCTTGTCATTGAGTAACTGGAGTGATGATTTCATTTAAATTCTTGTTTTGCACCTGTGAAATTTCTATATGGTTCTTTTCAGGGTTTTTATATTTTGATTTGATTTTGGGTTTTTTGTTTTTATTTTCTTGAGACAGAGGCTTGCTAAATAATTGCAGGTGGCCCGTAACTCACTCTAGCCCATGCTAGTCTCAAAAAACTCAAAATCTCCTGCCTCAGGCTCCTGAATGCTGAAATTACAGATGTTTGCCATTATGCTTGGCTCCTTTTTTTTTTTTTGGGTGGGACTAGGGCTTTACACTTACAATACAGGTGGTATATACCTTGAGCCATGCCTCCGGTCCATTTTGCTCTAGTTATTTTGATGGAGATGGGGGACTCATGAACTATTTTCCCAGGATGGCCTGGGAAACCTCCCAACCTCAGCCTCCCAAGTAGCTAGGGTTACAGGCATGAGCCACTGGCACCCAGCATAGTATGCCTTGCTCCTTTTGAGAAGTTTCAATTCTTTATTGCTGTCATATTATTCATACAACCTTTTCCTGGTTTCTTTTAATTCTTTCACCATGGTTGCCTTAATCTCTTTGAATATAGTCAAGATAGATGCTTGAAACTTTGCCTAGTGAGTTCATTGTCTGTGGTTTCTCAAACTTGGTTTCTCTCAATTAATTTTTTTCGTTGCTGGGCTGTATTTCCCTCCTTCTCTGTAATTCTTTTTTGTTGTTGTTAATGTCAGTAAGTTGACATTTTATTATTTAGGCTAATGGGGTACCTGTGGAAATTAGATTCTTTCCTTTCCAGTGTTGTGGCAGGGATTTTAGACAGGGGTTAAAGTTTGGTTTTTCACTTGCTCCCTAACCTTTGGTTTTAGATGATTTTTCTTTTTCTTTTTTTTTGCAGTACTGGGATTTGAACTCAGAGTCTAATACTTGCTAGGCAGGTGCTCTACCACTTGAGCTACTCTGCCAGCCCACTTTTGGCTTTAGAAATCTCCATCTTGCCTACTCCGTGCAAAGTGCTGGGTTCACCTGCCAGTACCATTGAGAGGGAGAGGGGGAGAGAGAGTGAGAAAGACAAAAGAAAAAAGAAAAGAAAGATCACCCAGTTGATTGGGATTTGGGGATATACTTTGTTTTTCTTCTCGATTGAACTTATGAAAGCCACAATTTTCAAAGTGGCTTCTTTTCTGCCTACTTTCAGAAGCAGGAAGTGACATTTCTCTGGTTGTTACTGCACAATCTGGTAGGGTGTCTGGAGATAAAAACTAATAAATTATAGGGCCTGCTGAACCTGGGTCCCCTATAGAGGTTTATGTCAAATTTTTCTTCTCAGAGATAATTGACATTTTCCTCCCCTTGTTCTGCTCACAGGTTCTGTCAGAATATGCATTGCTTCTCTGTTGTTTGCCTTTGTTCCTGACCTTGGTTCTGTGTATCTACAAGAGTGAAGCTCTGCGTTAGTTGAGTAATAAGCCTTTGCATGTCCTCCAGATTTTTTTTTGTGCCATATTGTCATCAGTGTCAACATGGAAACATATACACACCTCTGCAGATAACCAGAGGAAATTGCGCTGTAAGCAGGATGTCGAGACATTGACTGCCTCCTGTGTGTGTCTGTTCTCACTGACCTGCTCTCCTGCCAGATGGCCAGCCTGCAATGTGACCTATGCTTGCTAGGGGTCTGGGGCTCTCATGCTGTAACTTGGGCTCTGTTGTTTATTGCTGCCCATCTGTGAATTACAACTTACTTTGCCATGCTACAGGGGACACAAGCATATAGAAATTAGTATATCCTTTCTCAAAATTAATTTTTTGTTAAAATTATCCAACATAGGGTATAATGAGAAAAGAATAAAAAACAGGGTATAGTAAGAAAAGAATAAAAAATTTGTTGTAAGATTTAGTAGTAATAACAATAATAATATTCTTGGAATTCTCATTAAGCTACATAACAGGGTCATCAGTAAGTGGTTCCCCGCCTGACTCATCCCATTCTTGCCCATAGGTGACCACCGTCCTGATTCTTTGGTTACTTTTCCTATGTTAACCATGTGTGATTCCTCACTAAGCACTGTTCTTTCAGTTGTGGTCCCTGAGGACTTTCAGTAAGTGAGTAGTAGCTGGGTGGTGGTAGTACACTCCTGTAATCCTAGCTACTCAGGAGGCAGGAGGATTGAGGTTCGAAGTCAGCCCGGGCAAATGGTTCTCGAGACCCTATCTTGAAAAAATGTGCTGGTGGAGTGGCTCAGGGTTTAGGCCCTGAGTTCAGACCCCAGTACTGCAAAAAAAAAAAGTAGTAAAGGATTAGGAAGAAAAAATTTTGTGGATACTTTCTCTGTCCCGCTATATTTTATAACCGCTAGTATCTGAGAAAGGAACCAAATTATTTCCTCCTCAGTTCCAGTGGCCACTGTGTTGGTGAGCTTTTTCAAGGGTGCTTTTCAGTGCTGTAAAAAAAAAAAAAAAAAAAAAACAGTACGTTTCCAGGTATAAAACACAATATGTTCTGTGGACATTAGGGAAGAACGAGCAGTCTGCAGATTGCAGTCATTCATATTACAGGAAAAGCATTGGAGTGTATAAACAGATCCTCCATTTATGCATAACTTCTTGCTTGTTTGTTTGCTATAGTCTTCAAACTTAGATGTTATTTATTTATTTTATTTTTACATTTACTTACATGTGTATACATTATTTGGGCCACCTCTCCCTCACCCCCCTAGATTTTATTTAGTTATTTTCTGAACTATGGCCATGACTCTTGTTTTATTCTTTTTATCTCTTTTCCTTCCTTAATTTTCAATTTAAATTTCTGTTCATTTTCACGCAAAGAAATTATTCTTTCATCTAAAATGCGTTTGCAAATGCTGTGGGTTCAAGTCTTACTTTTCCCACTATTTTGTGTGCTTTGATTATTGTTCATGGAATAGATGGGAATATAGTATATGTTTCTGCTGCTGCTGATAGTGTCTGCTCTATTATGGATGTTTTCTGTTTGTTTATGAGCCCGTTGTAGGCTGTTCTTCATTTCCCATAATTTATTTTAATTTCTCTGTTAATAGTACAACAGTGCCTTAATAGTGAAATTCCAAAGTCTTTTGTGTATGCTAGGTGGTCTGTCTCTTTCTGGTCCCAAAATTTTAAGTGTTGTTAGGCATTTTTTATATGTATTAGAGTTGGTAAAGTAGTTTTGTTGACTAGTCAAAAGTGTGTTGTGATTTATATAATTTTATACATTTGCATGAGAAATGTCAGCTTGTTGACATTGAGCTCTAAAAACAAGTGCGTTCCTTCCCTTTATTTCATTGCTCTTTGATATTCTCAAGTAAAACTAATGATTTTCCATTAGCATAGGGAATTACTTTATGAGTCTTACTTAGTTTTTAAGGGAAGTTGATGTATTAGTTAACTTTCTCATCTCTGTAACCAAAGCATGTGAGAGAACAGCTTTAGGGAGGGAGACTTATTTGGGCTCATTGTTTTAGAAGGTTGATTCTACAGTTGCATGGCCTTCTGTGCTGGGGCAGGAAGGGTCAAGGACAAGATGGCACTGAGGACCTGTCCCCACTGACCTGCTTCCTCCAGCTTGGTTCTACCTCCTAAACCTCCCCAAATGACACAGTTTTCTGGGGACTAAGCATACAGCACATGAGCCCGTGGGAGTTATTTCATATTTGAATGGTAGCATTCTGCCTCGTGGTCCTCTCATAATACAAAATGCATTTAGTCCATCTCCTAGAGTCCCCCAAGTCTAAACAGTTCCAGCATTGGTCAGGAGTCCAAATTCAGGGTCGGAGGTGTGGCTCAAGTGGTACCAGTATGGCCAAAAAATAATAATAATAAAAGTTCAAATTCAAAGTCTCTTCTAAGAGTTAAGGCAAACTGTGACTCCCTGTAAAGTCAAAAGCAAGTTACACTTAATATACACTGGCACAGTAAATGTTGTCATTCCCAAAGGAACAAAAAAAGAGCAAGGAAAGATTTGGACCAAAGCAGGACTGAAGCCCAGCAGGCAAAAACTAAATTTTGTACCTCCTTGTTAAGCATGAGACGCTGATGGTATGAGGTGTGCTCCCAAGGGCTTGGGCACATGACTTTTCTCTTGGGCTGTCTCCACTTGTTACCTGTAGCTTTCATTGGCAGACCTTCTACATTCCTGAGATGTCCTCAAAGCATCTTTCCTATTGTCCCAGTGTAAACTGCTTGGCTTCTTTTTTGTGGCGTTCGCCTCTTCAGAAATTGCATCTTCCTTAGCGTCACCTGGACACATTTCTTTTCTCATCAACTTTAGAACTTCAGGTCTTTATGCTCTTCTTTTTCTCCCGATTCTCACTGTAAACCTGAGTAAAAGCAGCCATCAATAACCCTGTCACAGCCTGCATGCTGGACTGCCTTAAAATTTCTTCTACCAGATTATCCGTCACCTTTAAACACAATCTGTGATAACGTCTAAAGATAGGGAAAATGTCAGATTCTCTGGCACAATGTAACACGCATGACCTGTAATCAGTTCCCAATGGAATCCTTGTTCTCATCTGAAATCTCCCTGACCTTCACTGTCCACATTGCTGCAGTACAGGGCTTCTCTAGCCCACATCTTCAACCTTCCAAATTCCTCCCACAAATCAGTTCCAAAGGCTTAAGAACCGCACAGTCAAATTTGCTCACTGCGACAACCCCACTTGTATAGTGTCGGTTTTCTGTGTTAGCTAGCTTTCTTGATGTTGTGACCAAAATACTTGAGAGAACAACTTAAGGGGGAAAGATTTCTTGTGCTCATGGTTTTGGAGGGATCATTCTGCCATTTTTCTCATAGGCAGAATATCACCTTGGCAGAGGTGTGTGGAGGAGGAACTTTACCTCGTTGTGGACAGGAAGGGGTCAGAGACAAGATCCTCCTCAAGAAATCCCTCCAATGACCTGGTTCCTCCAGCTTAGGTCTCACCTGAAGTTTCCAGAAACACAACTGGGAACCAAGTGTTCATCACAAGAGGCTGTGGGAACATTCCATATTCAGACCATAACAGTTGGTTTGTACGAACCTGAGCACAAGCTTCCAAATATTTCTGTTGGTTTAATTACTTAGGATTCACTAAATTCCCAAGATGTGACAAGAGGTGTTAAATTGTATATATCAGACTAGCTGATCATCCAGATTATATTTTGGCTTTGATCAGGTAGGTTCCCTCTGATGAGCATGTCAGAAAATTGCAAACATTCTGAGGGACAAAAGAAGTTAAACAAATAGCATATACTTGGCAGGAACTGTTAGGAACACTAAGCCTCTCTTTACACTCAGATTGGTAAGACTGATCCCAATAGTAGTTCTGAGATACCACATAAGATTGAACTCAAACATTTATAAAAAAAATATATATAGACTCAGGACAATTGATGCTAACTCTTTTGTGCTTCAAATAGTAGGACTTAGTAGATACTACAGACCCAGTGCACATAGAAAAACTGGAGTCATCTAGCAGGACAATGGGTATTACTGTTCTACTGTTGCTTTACCAAATACTTCTAATTCAGTATCAGAATTGCTGTGTACAGGCTATATGACTTGCTATATGGAGAATAAGAGTACGGCAACCAAGTATGGCAACCAAGACAAGAGTGCACATTTGGAGAACATGGTATATGTGATTTTTTTTTCCAAATGATGTTGGCGATCAGACCCAGGACTTTGCACATGCTGGGCAAACACTCTGCCACTGAACTACATCCCCAGCCACTTAAGAACTTTTAATAAATGAGTTTAGGTCAGCAGTGCTTTGAGTCTCACCCTCCTGGAAATATATGTGATGTCTTAGGAGTCAGTGGATTTTGAGGATGTTGCTGTGAACTTCACCCTGGAGGAGTGGACTTTGCTGGATCCTTCCCAGAAGAAACTCTATAGAGATGTGATGATGGAAACCTTCAGAAATCTGGCTTTTATAGGTAAGGGTGACACCATTACCTTACTCAGTCAATCAAATAAGTTTTTTTTGCTTATCAGTGATTTGGAATATGGAAAGGGAACATTTTGGTGATTATACCAAACATGTATACTATGAATCAAGGTAGAGTCTTGACTAGTTTTGTATAATGTAATAATTCATAATGATTTTTCTGGATCTACATTTTAGGAAACAACCAGGAAGGGCAGAACGTTGAAGATGAGTACAATAATGCCAGAAGAAATCTACGGTAATCTCTACTTTCACTGAGAAAGCATTGTCCCTTAGTAATCTGAAAGTGACAGGAAAATTTTAAAACAAACAAATGATACTAATAAATCAAGTTTCAAATAGAAAAATATGCATTCAGTTTAGGATCTGTAATGAGAAAGTCTGAAATCCAAAATGCCCCTATATTGGATATTTCTGGAAAACCAGCATGATGCCACATATGGTACTTTATGATGGCTTATTGTACAGAAAATGTATTCCATGCAAAATATTGTGAGCATGATATGATATAAAAGTGATTTTGTGTTTAGATGACTGATCCAATATACACATTATGTATTACTATCCAATAATATACATTATGTATATACCAATATTTTATAATCCAAATGCTTTTGATCCCAGTCATTTTGCAGAAGGAATACTCAATGCTGTTTAAATGTGATACAGACATTGAGTGTTTACTTAATTGAAATATTGCATAGCAGTATCACTGTTTTGATAATAGCTGTTCTTGGACCTTTTTGCAGAGTCAGGAACCCGTTCATTTTCTGAAAATCTTACGGGGAGTCCAACTAATATTTCTACCAGCAAGTCATTGAGAAATAAACTCTTAGTATTGTTCTGCTTGTTTTTTTTCCAGAAGTCAAGTGATACAGAGACTCTGTGAACATGAAGAGAGTAGTCAATGTGGAGAAATCTTCTCTCCAGATTATATTGTGAAGAAGAAAACTTGTGGAGTAAAATCACATAAAAGCCATGCGTGTGAAGTCCTCATTGGTCATCCATCCATAAACATGCCTCTCATTGGTGTCACTGGACAAAAATCATATGAGTACCAGGAATATGGAGAGAAGCCACATAAATATTATAAGGATCCTAAGAAAACCTTCGGTTGTGCACAATCCTTTCAGAAGCATCAACGGACTCCCAATACACACAAACATCATGAACACAAGCAATATGGCAGTGCTCCCAGTCATTCCAGTGCTCTTCAAATACAGGGAAGAATTCACCCTGGAGAGAAACCCTGTGTGTGTAAACAATGTGGGAAAGTTTTTAAGTGCCTCAGGTCTCTTCGGAATCATGAAAGGTCTCACCCTGGTGAGAAACGGCATCAATGCAAGCTGTGTGGTCAAGGCTTCAGAAAGCGCAGTTACATTCAAATACATGCAAGAATTCACACTGGAGAGAAACCTTACGTGTGTAAGCAATGCGGGAAAGCCTTTAGATCTTCCAGTTCTGTTCAGATACATGAAAGAATTCACACTGGAGAGAAACCCTATGTATGTAAGCAATGTGGGATAGCCTTCATTCGTTCTAGTACTCTTCAAATACATGAAAAAACTCACACTGGAGATAATCCCTATGTGTGTACACGATGTGGGAAAGTTTTCAGTAGTCACAGTTCCTTTTACAGACATGAAAGGACTCACAATGGACAGAAACACCCTGAATGTAAGCAATGTGGAAAAACCTTCAGTTGTTCCAGTTACATTCAAATACATGCAAGAACTCACAGTGGAGAGAAACCATTTGTATGTAAGCAGTGTGGGAAAGCCCTCAGTGGTTCTAGTGCCCTTCGGTACCATGAAAGGATTCACACTGGAGAGAAACCCTATATATGTAAGCAATGTGGGAAAGCCTTCAGTGGTTCCAATTCCCTTCTAAAACATCAAAGGATTCACACTGGAGAGAAACCCTATGAATGTAAGCACTGTGGGAAAGCCTTCAGTGGTTCCAGTTATGTTCAGATACATGAGCGGATTCACACTGGAGAGAAACCCTATGAATGCAAGCAGTGTGGGAAAGCCTTCATTTATTCTGGTTCCCTTCAGCTGCATGAAAGGACTCACACAGGAGAGAAACCCTATCTGTGTAAACTTTGTGGCAAAGCTTTCAGTGCTTCTAGTTCCTTTCAAAAGCACAAAAGAACTCATACCGGAGAGAGACCCTATGAGTGTAAGCAATGCGGGAAAGCCTTTAGTTCCTTGAGTAACATTCGACGACATGAACAAACTCACAGTGGACAGAAACCATATGTGTGTAAACAATGTAGAAAAGCCTACTGTGATCGCAGTTCTCTTAGAAAACATGAAAAAACTCACAGTCTGAAGAAAACGTACGTGTGTAAGTAATGAGACAAAGCCTTCAGATGTTCTCAAATAGTTTCCTCAAATACATGAACTCACTGGAAAGAAGACCCGTGTATGTAAACACTGTGGTAATAAACCTTTAATTATTCCAGCTTCATTGAAAGCCATGAAAACAAAATGTGAGAAAGTCTTATTATCACATGAGGTTTTATAAAAAAAAATTTTGCTAGGGCATATTAGTTTTATAAAATAATGGGTTTCATTGTGACAATTTCATACCTGCATATAATGTTCTTTGATCATATTCTCCCCATTAGCTTCTGTTGCCCCTTCCCTTTCTCTTTTCTAATAGACCGTCTTTATTTTGCTTTCATGATGGCATCTAGTTCCATCCATTTTCATGCAAATGATAGGGCTTAATACTTCATTGTGTTATGTACCATATTTTTTTTTATTGTGGGGGAAGGTCGGTTCTGGGGCTTGAACTCAGGACCTCATTCTTGCTAGGCACATCCCCCACCCTTTTTGCTTTAGTTATTTTTCTGATAGGGTCTGATATTTTTGCCTGAGCAGTTTTGGACCACAGTCTTCCTATCTGCCTCTTGTGTATCTGGGATTACAGGTTTGCCTCACCACACCCACCTTGTTGAAATGGATTGGCTAGCTTTTTGCCCAGGAATGCCTAGAACTATGATCCTCTAATCTTCATCTCTCAAGTAGCTGTGATTATATATACCATCCATACAACATTTTCTCTATGCATTCGTCTTCTGACTGACACCTAGATTGAGTCCATATCTTGGCTACTATGCTTTTTTTTTCCCTGATGGTACTGTGGCTTGCACTCAGGGCTTCACGCTTGCTAGGAAGGCACTCTATCATTTGAACCACTCCAGCAGCTCTTGGCTATTATGAATAGTACATTACAAACATGGGTATGTGAGCATCTGTAAAGTTGCTAATAATGATACATTTGGGTGTATACTCACACTAGACAGGTGCTAGACAAGTAGACTTGAGCTACTTGTGCTGGGCATTTTTCAGATAACATCCTGCAAACCTATTTCTCCTGCTGGCTTTGAACCTCGATCCTCCTGATCTCTGCCTCCTAGGTAGCCAGGATTACGGGTGTGAGCCACCAGCACCCAGCCATTTGTACTTCCTTTGAGAAGTGTCTGTTAAGTTCATATGCCCATTTATTGATTTGGTTTTTAATTGATAACAGTTTTTCAGTTCTTTATACATTATGGATATTAATCTTGTGGAAGATCGTAAGGATTTTGTGTCATCTCTTCATTCTATTCATTGTTCTCTTTGCTGTGCATAAGCTATTTAATTTGATGCAATCCTATTTGTCAATTCTATTATCTACTAAGCAGTTGAAGTCCTGGTCAAGAAATCTTTGTATTAGTATCTTGAAGTTCACATAGTCTTTCTGCCACTTAGGAAAAGGTGTAGTGGAGAGTACTCGCATCAATATAAATAAAGCATGTGGAAACACCCATAGCCACCACTGACCAATTCATAGATAAAAAAGGACATGTTAAAGAGATAAACTGTGACAACAAGGTGTTTGGGTGTACCTGTAGGAATGTAGGTCGAGTTAAAACTTAAGAATGTGAAACATACAAGAAAGTTGTCAGTCCTACAAATATTTTCAAAGTCCTGTGAACATTCCTTATGTAGCAGAATGCTATAAACAAAAGTAATATGAAAAGCTTGATGAAAAATGATTTCAGTGGAAGCTCCAGAAAATTCACACCCTAAAGGAAATGTTTCACAATGTACAAATACATATTGTGGTTTGTTCTTGCAGTACATACGTGGACTGTGTAATTCTTATTTTCACTCTTGAAAATAAAACTTGAAAGTGACCTAATTGTGTACATTTTGCTTATGCAAAAGTGTATGAGTTTAATGGGTGGTGTCTTGAAATCAAATCAGTAATGTGTTTGTTTCCTTTCATTTTGAACTACATTAGAACCCCAAGTGAAATGAAGTGTCCCTAATTTGCCATTCAGTATAATGTTTATGTTGTTTTAAAATGATTAATGAACCATTTAAAAATGCTCTTGTTAATTCTTTGGCTTTTCCTAGTTGTCCTCATGTGTGAGGTTTGACCTAAACAAATGAACAATTTTCACATGGGTTTCCTATTGTTTTATTTTTGTTTTCTTCAAATAACATTTATGTGCATGCCTTTTAGACTTAAATAGTATTTAGCCAAGGTTCAGAGGAGAAATGGTAGTACACTCAAAACGAGTGAGACTGACAAAGGCTCTACAGATGCTCAACAGATGGTCCTCACGGAGTGCGAGTGGCATGTGGAAAACTAGCCCAGCAACAGCCAGGGTGATGTTCTTTGTTAGCTGGGTAGTTTTTTGGGGGTAGGAGTGAGGTGCAGTACTGGGATTTGAACTCATGGCCTTATGCTTGCTAGGTAAGTGCTCTACCAGATGAGTTATGCCTCCAGCCTTTTTAATGTTTTTCAGATTATCTGACATTGTGGAGGACAGATGAGCCCATCTAGCCCTGAAAAGCTATAATTACTTCTTAAAAGTCTAGTAGAGCTTGTTTAGAAACCCACTTGGGAAATGATTTTAGGGAAGTAAGGACTTTGAATACCATTTCCATTTCTTGACAACTTAATTTGAGTCACCAGCATCCACATCCATGTACCAGATAGGGAATTTGACATTTTTCTAAGAATTTATCTGTGGTCTAAAATAATACAAACAATAAATACCACCTATGTTATGTATACATTATATATTATGGTCTAAAATATATGCAATAAATATTGCATATATATGATATATAATTTTTTATATATTAAGTTTTTTTTTTCTGTGGTGCTGGAGATCAACGTTGATATCTGGAGCATCAGGCAAGTATTCTGTCACTGAGCTACTACGTCTCCAGCTTGATTTTATCTTTTGAGACAAGGAGTTTGTTACCAGGGTGGTCTTACATTCATGATCCTCCTGCCTCTGTCTCCTGAATGCTGGGATTCCAGGGATGTGCTACCACACTGGCTTGCTACTTTATAATCTATTTATTTTTCCTGTGAAGTTGACAAAAGGATGTTTTGTTTCTTCCATCTTGAAGTTCAAACCCTTGACTGGGGTTTGAACTCAGGGCTTCACACTTGCAAAGCAGGCTTTCTTACCACAAGAGCCACACTGCCAATCTAGTTTGCTCTGGTTATTTTGGGGTTAGTTCTCGTGACCTGTTCTGTCCATACTGGCTTTGAGCCACTATCTGATAACAGCCACCCAGATAGCTGAGCCACCAGTGCCTGGCTGATGGAAATTTTTTATGTCTTAAGGAAAATATTGACAAAATATATGTTTGGTAAAATGCTCATTCTCTGTTCTACAGAGTAAAAAATTTGGTGTCTGAATACTTACTGCATAAGAATAAGTTGGATTTCTTATGAAATTTCCATGTCTAACCATTTATGTAATGTTGATTTAATTATGTGTATCTCACTGGAAGTGTGTCATTACTTGCTACTCCAGGAAAATATTGTTACGTAGACCTGAGATTTATGCTGATTGCTCTTGAAACCATCGTGAATATTATTTTTATGTGTGTGGCTTAAAAATTTTCATATGTACTTAAAAACTGAACATGTTTCTTCATTGATGGAAGTGTTTTATTTCCTACTACAAAATTAGTACATCAAAAGTTCTTAGGTGTTGTTCAGGGAAAAAACATGGAATTAAATTCTGTGTCACCAAATTACTCCTCAGTTGAAGTATGACAACACAAACTTAAAAAAAAATAGTCCTTAGAGATTCCAAATAGCATAAATTATCCCATCCTTTTACCTTATTACCCGATATATCCTCCATTCCTTAGTTCTTTTGAATCTCTTACATGTAGTCTTTTTAAAGCTGTGGACAAAGTTAATTTAAAAAGTTACGCAAGCTGGTCACCTGGTGTTGAACGCCTGTAGTCCTAGCTACTCAGAAGGCAGAAATGAGGATCAGAGTTTGAAACCAGCCCTAGGCAAATAGTTCTTAAGACACTATCTTGAAAATACCCAACACAAGAAATGACTGGCTTGAGCGGCTTAAACAGTAGAACACCTATCTAGCAAGCATAAGGCCCTGAATCCAAACCCCCCTCTCACAAAAAAAAGTTATACAAAATTGTTTTGAACACCACAACAAAAGGTATTTTTATGTTATTATTTATTTTAAAGGTACTGTGCTTTAGACTCAGGGCCTACACTTTGAGCCACTCCACCAACCAACCCTTTTCTGTGATGGTTTTATTTCAAGATGGGGTCTCAAAAACTATTTTGCACAGACTAGCTTCCAACCGCAATCCTCCTGACCGCTGCCTCTTGAGTAGCTAGGATTATAGGCGTGAGCTGCTGGTGCCCAGATGTAATTTTAATTCTTTAGCATCATGGTTAGAAGGGAGCAGCTCAATTGTACACAATGAAGACTGGCAACCTGTCAGTGATGGGGCGATAAGGATGATGGTTCCTGCAGTGGGACCATGGGTGAGAAAAACCAGCCCCCCATAAACCCTTTATCATGTGCAAGTATGTGCCTCTGGATGGTGTGACCACACATGCTGTTAGGTGATAACAGTTGCTCCAAAATAACTTTTAAGTTAGATGTCCTAATTAGGCACAGAGCTGTTAGCTAGAGTGGAACCTTGTACAGCATTCTCAACCGTCTAAGCTTTTAGATAGTCTTTCTTGATTGTTCCTTCATAATTTTAATACATGTGAGTATCTTACCCATAAACTAGATTACCTTTAAAGAACTGTACCTACGGTGCAGAATGATTCAAGTGGTAGAGTGCCTGCCTAGCAAGCCTAAGGCCCTGAGTTCAAAGCCAGTTATACAAAAAAGTACAGTTTACAATGTTTAAAAAAAAATTACCTGAATGAAGTTCCCAGGAAAGATCAATCCTTGGACCCTGACTCGTATTTTTGCAAGCGTTGGTTGTGCTCATTTCCATCCCCAACAGTTACTGAACATTTAGTGTAGGGAAAGAAAGGTGCCCAAGACATAATTTCAATCGCGGCAGAATTGCCATTGTAAGTTCCATTGAAATTGCACTTGTAAAACATTTTACTGCTACTGCCTTCCTGGCTTACATAATTAAAATGATTGACCATGTGGAACTCAGGGTCACAGGGTTTGTTCCTTCATGGAAGTAAACTACTCCCTCAGTGTTCTTTCTGTCTGGCATTCTAAATTGTCACATCTCTCATTCGCTGAACTTTGCCCTCATGTGCTAACTGATAGTCAAATCTTAGCAGAGATTAATGTCCCTTTTGTGAACTTCCTTCTGTCCCCCCTTCCTGTGTACTGAGTGTTGTCCCTCCCTCTCCCCTCAATTTATACTTCAAAATAAAGCCCTACAATGAAACTTGATGGAATTTGGGGTTGGGGTGTAACAGTGAAGGGATTCCTGAATGCATGAGGATGGGTCCTCGCAGTGTGGTTAGACTCCTAAGGAGAGGAGAGTGAGTGAGATTGTGTCACCTGTGAGGACATAGCAAAATGCTTCCCACTGGAAAGCTATGAAGACAGCCTTCACTGGAACCAAGTTAGCCAACCACTGGAAGCTCCCAAGCCCTGGAACGGTGAGGATAATGTGTGAGGCTCTCATGCCCTTGGTAATGCGATATACAACTTGAGCTAGACACCCATCCAGCCTCATGTCTTATATTAACCATACACTCTTATGTGCACCGAGGGGGTCCAACCCAGGGCTGTGCACGTGCTAGGTAGGCATAGCTCTACTACTGAGCTACTTCACTTGGTTTTTTGCTATGTGGCACAGGCTGGCCTCCCTTGTGATCCTCCTGCTTCTGTCTCCCAAGTGCTCGAATTACAGGCATGTACAACCATGCTCAGTTCAACCATATCATTGCATGTAGAACTTGAATTGGCTTCAAAGCCTCCACTTTTCCATCCCACCCTTGTCATTGATTCTCAAGTAGCTTTCTATTTTTTTCCCCCTATGATACTGGAGTTTGAACACAGGGGCTACTCCTTAAGCCACTCCAGCAACCTTGTTTTGTGAAAGGTTTTTTTGAGATAGGTTCCTGCAAACTGTTAGCCCGGGCTGGCTTCAAACCTGGATCATCCTGATCTCTGCCTCCCGAGTTAGATTTCTATTTTAGGCAGGGCTCAGAGGAGAAATGTGTAGCACATAAAAAACTACAGTGAGGAAACAGTTAATGAAGGAGCTACTTAGAAAATTACAGATGAAATTTCAGATAGCCCATGTGAGGTGCAGTCCATGATGAGCCCAAGCCACAGCAGATAAACGTTCATCATTAGCCCTTCAAAAGCAGTTGGAAGAGAGTTCACTACCCAGTAGGACCTGCGCCTTATACTGTAATGCAGATTCAGCCAGAGCTGTGGCCTGGAGTAGAGGGCAGCAGGCTGCCAGGCAACTGCATGAAGACACTGACATCTCTCGTCCTACTGGCTGGTTTCCTGTTGGCTCCTCCCATCAGGTGAACCTATCAGAAGCCAGAGACTGGGAGTGTAGTGTGGCATTTACTGGTCAGCTTCCTGCCTCACAGGGTTGGGTGGGAAGATTGTGCATTACCAGGTAAGTGGGCCTTTGGGTGTGTTTAGATCATGAGGGCCATGTGCCCTCGAGTTGGTTGATCCCACTCTACAAAGGGCTTGCAAAAAGTGAGTTTGCTCTTTCTTGTCCATCTGTCTTCTGTCAGGACAGGACACAGCAAGAAGACTTTCACCAGGTACCGGTGCCATGATCTGGGACTTCCCAGCTTCCAGAACTGTGTGGAAATAAATTTCTGGTTTTCACAGATTTCCCAGTGTCAGGTTTTCTGTAACAGTGGCACAAAGCAAACTAAGGAATTAAAAGGGAAAAGCTAAAATGGGGTGTTATTAAAACATACACCTAAAAATGTGGGTGTGGCTTTGGAACTGGTAATGGACAGAGGCTGGAATTATTTGGGGATACATAGACACTGAGGAAGGAAATATTTTACATAAAAGCAAGTTATTCTTAATAGCAACACAAATCATAAAGGAATAGCTCTTGGGACTGGGGATGTAGCTCAGTGGTAGAGCACTGAGTTAGCATGAGCAAGGCCCTGGGTTTGATCTGCAGCACTGCAAAAAAAAAGCTCTCAAAACATTTTTGCTCTTAGGTCTCATCACAGTATCTGTGGAGGAACCTAAAAGACTTTTAAGTTGATTTAGCTAGTTTTAACATACTTAAAAAAAACTTATTTAGTTGTACGTACATTTTAATTTATGAATATTAATATAACATTTTAATAAAACATATACATTATTCAAAAATATATTCAGGTCTGATTGTCTTTTTAAAATGTTTTTTGCAGCACTGGGGTTTGAATTCAGGGCTTTGTGCTTCCTAGGCAGGCACTCTACTATTTGAGCCACACTCATTGTATGAATGTCCTTATAATGTTTTTTGCAAACTTGTTTAATGTGTGCCATCAAGAAGAGAACTCTATGTGCATCTTCATTCAGTCTGTTCCAATATTGTTTTCTGGAGCTACTGAGGTTTGAACTGAGGGCCTCACACTTGCTAGGCAGGTTCTCTACCACTAGAGTAACTCCCCCAACCCTTTTTTGGTTGTGTATTTTTCAGGATAGGGTCTCGAGAACTATCTGTCAGGGGCTGGTTTCAAACCATGATCCTCCTCATCTCTGCCTCCTGAGTAGCTAGGATAATTGGCACCTGGCACCATTATGTTGTTTTAATTGAAGAAAATAATTTTTCAAATATTACTGGAAAAGTAAGTACTTCATTGACATCCAGAATGTGTCTTACTATGTAGCCCAAACTGGCCTAGAACTCGTGTTCTTCCTGTCTCTGCCTTCCAAGTTCTGAGATTATAGATGTGCACCACCATGCATGACTCCTAAATGATGCATTTGTTTGATGATTGCTGGTGCAAAACCCTGAGAAACACTGTGATTCTTGCCAGTTGACACTGTCTTTGCAGCATCTGTCACTCTGTCACTGACTCATATATTCCATCTTGGCTCATCATTTGTAGGTAGTGATGTTGTCTCTTCTTTCCAATATTTATGCAGTTTTTTTTCTTCTTCTCTTATAGCACAACACACAGCTTACAGGTGAGTGTGAAAAGAGCAGAAACAGCAGTGAGTGTCCTTGGGTTCTTCCTGATCCTAAAATGCATGTAAGTTTCTCCATTCAGCATGCTGTGTACTAGTTTCCTGGTACTTAGGTAAGCAAGTCCCTTTTTATTCTGTGTTCCAAAGAGGCCTTTTAAAACTCAATAGAAATTACATTTTAGAAAACACATTTTTTCCAAGAATGGAGTAATCAAGATATTTTTTGTTGGTGGGTAGTATGAGGCCTATGATAGGTTTTCTCATGCTGAGCCCCTTGTCATTAATAAGATTAACCACCCCCTGTCAGTCATGATAAACACTGTGTTAACACACATTTGTCCTTGACTAGGAAATTTTTACCCTGCATTTTACAATATTGCATGCATACATAGCTGAAATAGATCTATATCCCCCTTAATCTCCTTTTTTTTTTGTAGGACTGGGGTTTGAACTCGGCTTCATGCTTGCAAAGTAGGCACTCTTCCACATGAGGGACACCTTTAGTCTATTTTACTCTGGTTATTTTAGAGATGGGGGTCTCATGAACTATTTGCCCAGGCTTTCCTCAAACCTCAATCCTCCTGCTCTCAGCTTCCCAAGTAGCTAGGATACAAGTGTGAGTCACTGACACCCAGCTTCATAAACATTTTCTTTGGCGGTGCTAAGGTTTGAACTCAGGGCCTGGAGCTTGCTAGGCAGTCACTCTACCACTTGAACCATACCCGCCAGCCCTTTTTGTGTGTGTTGGGTAATTTTGAGATAGAGTCTCCTAAACTATTTGCTCAGGGCCTCGGACCTTGATCATAGCTAGGATTATAGATGTAAGCCACCAGTATCTGGCATTATTTTCTTGATAAAATGTTTTGATACATAAATGGAAATCTGGACTGATGGAGTTGCTCAAGTGGTAGACTGTCTGCCTAGCAAGCATGAAGTCTTGAGTTCAAACCCCAGTATCACCAAAAAAAAGAAAAAAAGCTTTATATTCCCTCAAAGTACTATTTTAGGAAAAAATGTTAATTTCTTAAATTATCAGTTAATTCTACGTATTGTTAATTAATTTTATGATTTATTGTTGAAACAATATACCTATATAATAATATACTTTGCATGAAGAACATACAAACCCCACAGAATGGGAGAAAATCTTCGCCAGCTGCACATCAGATATAGGATTAGTATCCAGAATATACAAAGAGCTAAAACAAAAAGTTAAACACCAAAATAACAAATAATCCATTTAATAAACGGCAAATGAATTAGATAGTTCTCAGAAGTACAAATGGTTAATAAACACATGAATAAATTTTCAGCATCCTTAGCCGTAAAGGAAATGCAAATCAAAACCACACTGAGATTCCACCTCACCCCAGTCAGAATGGCTATCATTAAGAAACAAACATCAACAAATGCTGGTGAGGATGCAGGGAAAAACAGAACCCTCAAACACTGTGGGTGAGAATGTAAATTATTGCAGCCACTGTGGACATCAGTATGGAAGTTCATCAAAAATTTACAACCAGCTGGGCACCAGTGGTTCATGCCTGTAATCCTAGCTACTCAAGAGGCAGAGATCGGGATCGTGGTTCAAAGCCAGCCTGGTCATACAATTCAAAAGACCCTATCTCAAAAAAAAAATCACAAAAAAAGTAGGGCTGGTGGAGTGTGGCTCAAGGTATAGGCCCTGACTTAAAACCCTAACACCACACAAAAAAAGTTACAACTGGATCTCTATACCATTTGGATATATATCTGAAGGACTGTAAATCAACATATAAGAGTATAAGTCAGCTTTCATGTTTATTGCAGCTGTCTTCACAATAGCCATGTTTTAGAATCAGCTTCCAGACCCAGCAATCAATGAGTGGATAAAGAAAATGTGGTACATATACACAATGGAGTATTATTCAATCGTAAAGAAGAATGAAATTATGCTATTAGCAGGAAAATGGATGGACCTGGAGGTCATTATCTTGAGCGAGATAAGACAAGCCCAAAGAGCCAAGTGTCATGTTTTCACTCGTGCGGAATCTAGACACAAAACTGATGATGATGATGGGGAGTAGGAATCATGAGTGTAAAAGGGAGACTGGGACGGGGGAATCAGGAGGAAGAGAGTGGGGAAGGGAGAAAGACTGGGGGTATAAAAATGATCAAAGTACTTATAAACACACACACACATATATATATGTACATGTGTATATATACATTCATGTAGAGGTGGAATAATGAAACCCATCAAATACTATATGGGAAAGGGGATGGAGAGAGGAGGGTTATGGGAATATTATGAACTTGTTCAAAGTACACTGTACTCATGTATAGAATTATCACAATGAAACCTCCTTGTACTGTTAATGTATCGTAATAAAAAATGAGAAAAAAAATCAGATTTGAACAGCTATTCCTTTCCTAAGATTTGTGATTTTTAGCATTTCTATCTATATAATACTTTTGCTTTGAAATTAAAAGTTTTCTTATGTCCTAACACAAGGTCGGTTTTTTTGTTTGTTTGTTTTGTGGTACTGGGGTTTGAACTCTGGGCCTCACACTTGCTGGCAGGCACTCTACCACTTGAACCACTTCACCAACCCTTTTAGGTGTTGCTTATTTTCAAGATAGGTTCTGGCGATCTATTTACTCAGGGCTGGCTTTGAACCATGATTCCCTCTGATCTTCTCCTCCTGAGTAGCTAGGATTACAGATGAACCACTGCCTCTTACCTTAAGCTCAACATTTGAAAAAGGTGTATGTTTGCCTGAAAATCCACTTATTCTCTGTCTTATAAGGTATCTAACTATATCTAGAACGAAAGGCTGAATACTATTAACTATACAAGATTCCATCAAGATGAGCTGGCAATGTAGCTCAGTGTGCACAAGGCCCTGGATTTGACCCCCAGCACTACAAAGTAAATATAAATAAATAAACCCATCACTCTGAAAATTGGATTTCTGAATTTTGGCTTAAAATTTGCAAGTACAGGACTGGAGGCATGGTTCAAGAAGTAGAATGCATGACCCTGAGTTCAAACATCAATACTGCCAAAAAATTAGCAACTATAATAATTTATGTATTGATTATTTATGTATTTACAACTCATTGAAGTTGTGTTGATTATATATTAGCTGATATTCTAAGGAAATAGTTATAGAGATTTTAAAAAATTTATCCTGGTTGGTACAGTGCTCTGCTACCCAGTGTAAATATCATTATTTGCATGTCTATAGGTTTGTGTGGCTTTTTAAAGTTCAGTATACATTTAAAAACTGAAAGATTTCCTTACATCCAAAATAATCAGACTGTGCTTGCAGATTAAATTGATTATGCCTCAATGTCATGCAGACCTATCATTCAAACTATAATCAACATGTTCTCTGTTGTCTAAAAGACACAAGTATGACTGGTTTATTTAAATGACAATCCAATCATTTTTCCAGTGAAAGTGACAGTAAAGTCTATTAAGAAAGGTTTACACATCCAGGCACCCATGGATCATGCCTGTAATCCTAGCTACTTGGGAGGCTGAGATCAGGAGTGTCATAGTTCAAGCCAGCGCAGGCAAATAATTTGAGAGGCCCCCTCACCCCCAAAATAACCAGAGCAAAATGGACTGGAGGTGTGGCTCAAAGTGTAGAGCACCTGTTTTACAAGCACAAGCTGAGTTCAAACACTAGTCCTACCAAAAGAAAAAAAAGTAATACACTTCCAATAGGCTGAAAGCAGGTCATCTCTAGAGTGAGAATGAGGATGGTCAACAACCCAGTCCTATGTCATGTATAACATTTGATTGCCATGCCCTTGAATTTCTCCCCACTCTATTAACCACCCTGATACACTGATGTGAACAGACACTTTTCTACTGCTTTTTGCTGATTGTCATTAAGCTTGTTCATTGATATTCTGTGCAAGGACTGTTATCTGGTGTTCCTTTTGTCACAGTATTGGAAATAGACACGTTTATAGGCAGATACCTGCATTGTTTAGTACTTTTCTCACATATGGAACGCTTCACTAAATTACATGTCCTCCTTGCACAGGGGCCATGCTCATCTCTGAATCATTCCAATTTTAGCATATGTTCTGCTGAAGAGAACACTTCTGCAGCGTTTTGACATCTTCCTTCCTAGATCTCCTAGGCTTGCTTTTATGTTTATACCCTAAATCAGCAACATTACCCAGATCTGTGCAATAGAAGTTATGAACACCAGTAAGCAAGTTCCTAGAAAACACGTGAGAAATCCTTGACACTTCAAGTGTGAACCTTGAATTCTGGTACACAGAGGTGTCTTCAGGGTTGGTTCAAGTAAACAAGTCCCACGGTGAGATACTGTGTGCTGTATGACAATGACACATTACATGGGCCACCAAGGAAATCTCTATTGTATAGGGACAATGATTGTGGAGCCCAGGATGAGATTTATGTCATGGTCATACAGGCTTAAGCTCACCTGTTTCTCCATGAAGAGAGACTTAAATTTGATCCCACTGAATGGAATTTACAATTAGTTTAAAATAGCAATTTTTGTGTTTCCATAGCAAACTACACATCATTTGTCCTGAAGCATGAATTCAGTCTTTCTCTGTCACTTAGGTAGTAAAAACATCCTGGGGCACATGAAGTGGGAGGAAGTGGGGAACACTTTCAGTCACCACTGGGGAACTCAGAGAAGCCCATTGCAGAAGTCATACTATGCTTTGTGTTTCTTTCATTATAACCTCACGAGGATGACAAAAGATAGAATCACTCCTTCCTCATTTGACAGGGAATTCTGAGACTTAACAGTTGTGTAAATCATCCAAGATTACATAGCATTGAAGAGCCAGCCTTCCAATATAGGTCAGGTTTATTTTTTTGGATGGAACTGGGGTTTGAACTCAGGGCTTTGCACCTGCAAAGCAGGTGCTCTACTGCTTGAGCCACACCTCCAGTCATTTACTCACCACCTTCCCTTCATACATCCACTCTTTCTTAAAATTTTTGAGCCAGGCACCAGTGGCTCCTGCCTATAATCCTAGCTACTCAGGAGGTAGAGATCAAGTGGATCAGGTTTGAAGCCAGCCCAGGAAAGTAGTTTGCAAGACCCTATCTCAAAAAAAACCAACACAAAAAATGGGTGGTGGAGCGCCTCAGGTGTAGGCCCTGAGTTCAAACCTCAGTACCCACACCCCCAAAAAACTTTTTTGAGACAGGAACTCAGTATGTAGCCTAGGCTGGACCCGAAGACTCAGTCTTCCTACCTCCACCTTCCAAGTGCTGGTATTATAGGTGGGTGCTACCAAGCCTGCCCAAATCTCTAACTCTTGAATATTCCATTACCGTTATCATTGGTTCTCTGTTTCTGTCTTTCTCATTGTCTCTTTTTCCCCAGAGTCTTCCCTAGCTCAGAAAGCATCAAGTCAAGGTAAATTCTTTGGAAGTATTCTTGCCTCCACTTTCTTTTTTCACACTCCATGTCAAATCCACCAGCAAGGCAAGGTTGGCTCTCTGTCCAAAGTGTATCTATAACCTGGCCCTTCTCACTGCCTCTACTACTACCATCCTGGTTTAGGTGATCATCCTCATACATGGATGGTTTTCACAGTTTCTGAGCTGTTATCCCCACCTCCAGCCCTCCTCATCTACCCCGCATTCTCAATAACGATTGAAGTTGAGTCCTCCACTCAGAACTGTGGTATGGCTTCCTGTCCTACTTAGTAAATAATCAAACATTCTTACTGAGCCCCAAATCCTTATAGCTGGGTCCCCACTACTTCTCTGACTTCACTTTTCCCTTCTTTGGCCACTCTACTCTTGTATCTTGAACTTCCCTCCAACACACCAAGCATTTTCCTGTCTTGAGACTTTTGCCCATTCGCTACCCTCTTGCTGAAACATTCAGCTGTGGACATGTCTCCTCCTCTACTGCCTAAAACTTCTTGCCTGAATATCAGAGCTCGGTGCTAACTCTGCGGGAGCCTCTGTGGCTTCTCAGAAAAGGTAGGGCCCCGCGCGAGGAGGGAGGGACGGGGCTGCGGGGCCGAGGGCGCTTCCCGCAGCGCACGGACGGACTCACGCACCCAAGTGCACCCGGCGGCGCGGTGGCCGCACCCAATCCCAATCTCCGCCCCGCCGGCCCGGCCAGCGGGGGATCGCGGGGGGCGACGGCTGCCAAGGCCGCCTGAAGCGCTGGTGGGGGACAAGAGGGTCCCCAGGCCAAGGGCCGGGCCCCACCGGGCCCGCGAGCCGGCTACGCCTGACACCCTAGGCCTCCAGGATGGTGTGGCGCTCCTCGGGAGAGAAGTCCATGGAGAAGGGGTGACCTGCAGGATGTGCCACTTGAAGGTGCTCACCTTGAGCGTGGCCAGCGCGCCCCCGCACACCGCGCACACCTGGCCGCGCCGGCCTCCGTCGTCGTCCATCAGGTAGGTGTCGCCCCGCCAGCGCGGCTGGTTGTTCCGCAGCTGCTCCCGGACTCCTGGCCGTCCCCATCATCCTCCTCTTCCACTGCTGACCCGGAGCCGCCCCTACCGCCGCCACTCCGGCTCCGGTGTCCCCGCCGGGCTCCATGCGCTGCGCTGCAGAGCGGGGCCCGGGGCGCTG
This sequence comes from Castor canadensis, assembly GCF_047511655.1. Taxonomy (NCBI): domain Eukaryota; kingdom Metazoa; phylum Chordata; class Mammalia; order Rodentia; family Castoridae; genus Castor; species Castor canadensis. The sequence goes on from NC_133399.1 coordinate 15,533,896, forward strand.
GGCGCATGCGTGGGGCGGCCGGCCGCATGGACGGCTGGCTGCTCGCTGGGCGGCGCGGACTGGACCGGGGTGGGGATTCCTGTCTGGGGCCGCTGGGCTCCTTTAAGGGCTCCTGGGTAAACTTAAGGGGGTCGCGCACTATTTCCTCCTGCCAGTCGCGGGGGGGCGAAGAGTCCGCAGCTGATGTCCGCTGCGGACGGTAGGAACACGGACCTGGCCGCTCTAGCGGGCCCTCACCGCCGCCTCCGCGGCTCTAGTCCCGCACCCGAAGGGTCACCGAGGTGGCGAGGGTGCCCGCGTCCAGGGCCGCGCGCTTCCATCAAGGCTGCGCTCATGGCCACCGCCCCCTCGGGGCGTCTCAGCGCGGGGTTCTCCGCAGCGGCGCTCCCTGGGGACCGCCCAGTGGAGCGGCCGGGGACCCCGCCAGGGGCTCCCTTCTCCCGCGCGAGCTCGGCGCGGGGCCCGGAGAGGACGCGACTGGCAGGGGCCCCCAACTGGAGAATTTTTTTTGCAAGTTTGTTAATGCCGTTAAAGCAAAGGTGTGGAATTTGGGCTTCTTAACTATTGCCGTGTGTCCTTAGGCAGGTCACATCCCCCTTCTAAACCTGCCCTGTAAGAATGTAGCAGTGAAACCGTGTTTATGATCTGCACAGCGGTGTCTGACACACACACACTTTCAATAAATAGTACTTAGGATGCCTTCATGTCAAATTTGCTTGATGAGTTTGGTAATGGGGGGGCAGTCCCTGATCCTGGGGTTTTAGCCCAGGGCTTTGTGCATCCTAAGCAGATATTCTACCTCTTGAGCCACACCTCCAACCCCACCTGATGGGGTTGGAATCAGAGGTGTCAGATGGGGAAATGCTTAGTTGAAGTCAACAGCTTTTACTTTGTCCATTTTGGTATTCAGTGAGACAGAGCCCTGGGACATCAGCAGAAGCCCTGTGGTCCAGCAAGGGGCACTACTGGGAGAAGTGCTTCTCCAGCTCAGGGTCATGCTCAGACCTTCCTTCCCACAATCCAGGACTACTCCTCTCTATGGCTACAGCATCCATGAATGTTCCCCATGATTCGTCATCATGGCCACAGCTCCACAGGAAGTGACACTCAAGATCTAGAGAAGGGCTGACTTATGGATAGGACTGTGCAATGAGCACAGTGACAAAGCAAATGACCTTTTGTAAACTGCATCTTACTGCCTAGCCTCAGTTTCCCATCATGAAAATGGGTTTAATTATAATGTGTACACCTTTTAGGATGGTTCTCAGAATTAAATAGCACCTACTATATAGGGCAATTGACAGTGCCTGGGACACAGAAAGCACTCAGTAAATGCCACATTTTTAATATAAAATTAATAATTGTGGCCTCTATTGCTTATTTGGGGAATGTAGAGAGGGATCCTTTGCTCTTCTTTGCCTTTGAGATATTCCCATGAGGCTTAGTGAAATGACACAGAGAAATACTGGGGCTCCAACCACGATACGGATAGTATTAGCTGTGGTTCTCCAGAGACACAGGACCAGTAAGATACGGATAGAAAACAGGTAGACATTAGGCATATGTTTGTTATAAGGATTGGTTCATGCAATCTTGGAGGATGCAAAGTTCCACCCAATGCCATCTTCACACTGGAGACCCAGAAAAATCAGTGGTGTAGTTCAAATGCCCAAAAGCCTGGCCCCTGCTTGGTGTAGGTTCCAATCTGGCCTGAGCAGCAGGGGTTTCAGGGAGAAGGTCAAAGTCCCAGCTTGTGAAGACAGGCAGGGGGAGCATGAATCCTACCTTTGAAAAATTCTAAGTCACTCAACATGTTAGATGTCCACTCACATTGGGGAGGGCTGTGGACTCACTGCACTAATTCAGATGCTGCTGTTTTCCAGCAACTCCCTCACAAACACACCTAGAAATATTTAGTCAGATAATTGAGAATCCCATGACCCAGGCAAGCTTACAAGTACAATTACACATCACTTGGACCAAGTACTAAGGGCACCAAAAGAGGGAGGACTCCTATGGTTTGAGATATACTTGCCTCATTCGTGTATAGAGTGGTTCTTATCCAGGAGTAACTTGGTTCCTTGGGGGACATTTGAAGTTTCTGGAGTCCTCTTTGGTTTTTACAACTGAGAAAGGAATAGATGTGGCACCATATCGAGCAGGTCAAAGGCTGTTCAACATCTTACAATGCACAAGGCAACCTGGCTCTAGCACTAAATATCAATAAGAGAAAGGATGACAAACCGTATTCATTTAATAATCATTTTATTGAGTGCCTAGTGTGTGCCATGCTGTATTCACTTGACAAACATTCATTGAGCACCTAGTGTGCCCCGGATATTTTTCCAGGTATAATCAGAGATATAAAATTGAACTAATTAGACAAGATCCCCAGTCTACGTTTACACTTTGAGGGAAGACATAAATATAAACAAATACAGTGAACCATTTATGCATGGGTTCCACATCCTCACATTCAACCAACTGCAGACTGAAAACATCTGAAAAGACTGGCATCTGTGTAAACATGTAAACAGTTTCCTTGCCATAGTTCCCTAAACAATACAGTATGATGACTCTCCACGTAGCATTTATATTGGATTAGGCATCCTAAGTCATCTAGACATGATTGAAAGACTGTGGGAGGGTGTGCACAGTTTCTGTGTGAATACTGTATGAGGGACATGTGCATCAAGAGCCTAGTGTTTGTGAGAAGTCCTGCAACAAATCACTCATGGATACTGAGAGATGACCATCTGAATTAATATATAAATATAGTATATATGCTATATGCATATGCTCAAGTCTTTTATACAAAAAGGTATAGTATTTGCATAGAACCTACACACATCTTCTCATAGACAATACTTATTTATTTTGGTGATAGTGGGGTTTGAACTCAGGGCCTCATGCTTCCTAGGCAGGTGTTCTACCACTTGTGCCACTCTGCCAGTCCTTTTTTTTGCATTGTTTTTTTTTCAAGGTAGGGTCTCCTGAACTATTTGCCTGGGCTGGCTTCGAACCATGATCCTCCTGATCTCTGCCTCCTGAGTAGCTAGGATTACAGGTGTGAGCCACTGGTGCCTGGTCTTGACTCTTCACTTTGTCTTTCTAAAATGGAGTTCCTAATAACAGGGTTGTTATCAGGCTTACATAAGATTTTGCACATAATATGCCTAACAGAGGGCCTGGAATAGACTCTTAATAAATTGAGGATAGGCATGGGTGTCCTAAACCAGTTCTTTTAAATTGTAACAACCTAGGAGTGTAGTTTTTCATTGGTGAGTTTAATCCATTTCCCTTTTTAGTAAATACTGTTGTATCTGGAATCAATTCTAGAATCTTATTCAATAGTCTATTATAAATAAATTTAGGTAATATCTACAAACACATATAGATCTATTTAGTCTATATTAAATATACAAATAGGTACACTGTTTTCATTAAGCAAAAAATTAAAAGTAAACAATATGTAGGAACACAAAGCCAGCCAGCCATGATGTTGCACACCTGTAATCCCAGCCCTTGGGAGGCTGAGGCAGGATGTTCTGTCCACATCCATACCTTAGGGCAGTGGGACAGGTTGCTGAGAGACTGAAAAAAATGTCTGCAGACATTATGGAACACACAAGGGCTATCGAAACTTGTGAACAGGCAGAGTCCAGTTGTGTCCAGATGGATGGGCATACCACCATGGCCACTTGAGCAAAGGGTTTCCAAGTTGGATCTATAGAAGTACTGATGTCTTTCGTTTGCTTTTTTTCTTTGGCCAGAATCCCAAGGAAGAGCTATCTTTGACATATGTGCAGAAAAGTTTTTTCTTTAGATAATATTTGTATGCCCAGTTCTGAATGTATGTGGGGCATCAGTGTACTATCAGATGATGCCTACCAGATGCTCTTTTATGTTTGTGAATTCAATCAAGTTGACAAAGCATTCCCACACACTTTACACGGATACTACCCTTCTTCAGTATAGATTGTTATGTTTGCAGAAAGCCTGGTGTGTTTGAGGCCTTCACACAATTGACACTGAGGAATTCTTTCCAGTGTGAGTTCTTCCATGTCTGTGAAGGGAACCGGAATAAGAAAAGGCTCTCCCACATTGTTTGCATACATAGGGTTTCTCACTAGTGTGAGTTTGTTTATGTCTTTGACGATTACTCCAGTTAGAAAAGGTTCTCCCACATTGCTCACACACATAGGGCTTCTCTCCAGTGTGAACTCTTTCATGACATTGAAGGGAATAGTTACAAATGAAGGCTCTACCACATTCCTTACATTTATATGGCTTCTCTCCAGTGTGAGTTCTCTCATGTATTCGAAAGGAACTGGGAGAAATGAAACCTTTTCCACACCACTTACATAGAAAGGGTTTCTCTCCAGTGTGAGTCATCGTATGTTTTCTAATGGAACTGATACAAGGGAAGGCTTTCCCACATTGCTCACAAAGATAGGGTTTCTCTCCACTGTGGATAGTTTCATGATATCGAAGGGAAGTACGACTAGTGAAGTCTTTATCACATTGCTTACACGCACAGGGTCTCTCTCCAGTATGACTTGGTGCATGTTGTTGAAAGGAATTGTAATAAATGAAGGCTTTCCCACATTGCTTACATACATAGGGCTTTTCTCCAGTGTGAGTTTGTTCATGTCTTCGGACAGTATTCAAAAAAGAAAAAGCTTTCCCACATTGCTTACATACATAGGGTTTCTCTCCACTAGAAGTTCTTTCATGGAATTCAGGGACACTGGGAAAAGTGAAGGATTTACCACATTGCTTACCCATGTATGCTTTCTTTCTAACATCACTTTTTACATGTATTTGCATGTTACCGTGACTTCTGAAGGCTTTCCCATGTTGATAATATTCATATGGCCTCTCTCCAGTGTGAGTTTGTTCATGCCCCAGAACGTTTTTTGGATAACTTATGGCTTTCCCATATTCCTTATATTTATACAGCTTCTTTCCATATTCCTGATATTCATGTTTACATCCGGTGTGAACAGTAACAGGCACATTCAGGGCTGAATGACGAATGAAGACTTTTCTACACACAGGGGTGTCACATGGCTTTTTTCCAAGGGGACTTTTCTTGTTCACAGTAGGACCTGGAATCCAGCTGAAGAATTCTTCCCATTGACTACCTTCTTTTTGTTCATTGAGTCTCTTAACCACTTGATTTCTTTAAAAAATAGGAAGCATGTTACAAAGGTTTTGTTTACTAATTATTTCCCAAGGAAAGAATTGCTGATTTCATACACTGTAAGATTTTTGCACATGAATAAACTGACTGCTCTGCAGCAGGTGTGAGAACGGCTACTAATAAGACAGTGGTATTCATACAGGGTGTCTTAGTACATGTTCCATGTTCACTATTTTGCAAGCACTGCGTGTCCATGTCACATTTATTGTGTTGTTTATTAATTAATTAATTTATTAATTTATTTATGAGGAGGGGTCTTGCTGTGATGCCCAGACTGGCTGCAAACTCACAACCTTCCTCTGTCAGCTTCTTGACTCACTGGGATGGCAACATGCACGACCAAGTTTTCCTCACCATTTCACATTTAAACACAATTAAGTAAGTATTCATTACACAAAATAGCTTGGACCAAAACTATTTTGGATTTTGAAATATTTGCATACACAGGATCTATCTTAAAGATGAGTCCCAGTCTAAACATGGAATTCCTATTTGTTTTATATATATCTTATACCCAAAGGCTGAAGGTAATTTCATACAACACTTTTAATAATTATGTAAATAAAACAAAGTTTTTGAATACTGAACAACCAAAGTGTCATTTGTGACATCCTGCCAGGATTCTGTGGCTCCCAATATTATAATGTCAGGTTTTGGATTTCATAATTCTAGATGCTTAATTTGTATACATTTTTAGAGACACTTGCCTGGTACTGAATCAATTATAGGTGAGTTTATTTGCATAATTAACTTTGTTTCAAAAATTTCTAGGAATTACCATATTCTAGAGGTACATTCCTTTTATTTGTGAGGTTAAATTACCTTAGATTTCTCCTGGATATTTTGTACGCATCTTCAATGTTCTGAACTCTGTGTGTTCTTCCTACAATGTAGACCAGAAAAAAATCATCATGAATTATATTATTATAGAAAAAAACATGTTCTGGATATGTTTGTGGTATAGTGTGGTATGTGACCATGCATGGGTTATTAACCAGATTTACCTGTTCCATATGCCATATCATGGAGCAGCACTGATGAACAAGGAACTCTTGTTCTTTCACTGACTAGTAAGGGAATATGATCACCTTTACCTACAGCAGCCAGGTTCCTGATGGTTTCCAACATCACATCTCCATAGAGTTTCTTCTGGGGGGGCTCCAGCAAAGCCCATTCCTCCAGGGTGAAGGTCACAACCACATCCTCAAAGGTCACAGAGTCCTAAAACATCCCACAGATTTCCAGGTTAAAGGGTCAGACTCACAATGCTAGAGATGTAGACTCAGTAAGTTCACATGATGTGCGTTTCACACACCATCACCTGTTCACACCCTGTCCTGGTCATAACTCTCCCTCTCCAGCCATTCTCACTTCCTCACAGATAGCATCTGACACTAGACTAGAATTTTTTGGTAAAGGAGCAGCAGAACAGGACACCAATGATGCTGGTGGATCCCCCAATGTCTCTTTGAACACAAGGTCTGTAGCATTTCTCATAACAAAGTCCTACTACGTGGTTTGCATGAGAGAGTCAGCAGCTGTTCTGAGACTGCATATTCTCAGAAAGGTTGAAACCAAACTTCCACCTTTGATGGGATTTGGGCACTGCAATGGAGGTGAATCTCACCAGCCTAACTGTAAAGACGGGCACAAGCTCCCACACAGTTTATGTCACCAAAATGCTATTTAACTGTTTTTTGTCCCTCTGAATACTTGCAAGCTTCTAACATGCTCATCAGAGGCAACCTACGTGACCAGTCTCAAAGTAGAAACTAGAGAGTGAATGTTAACTCTTATCTATAAAGTTTTACCACTCCCGAAACACTTTGCCAACCACACAAACATTTTATCAACTTTGCTGGGTATGATTGTCTGACAGTGTTCAAAATCTTCAGAACAAGAAAGCAACAGCTTGATTAATATCAAGCACAAAACAATGAGAAGCTGGGTGCTGGTGGCTCACGCCTGTAATCCTAGCTACTAAGGAGGCAGAGATCAGGAGAATCACGGTTCAAAGCCAGCATGGGCAAATAGTTCATGAGACCCTATCTCTAAAAACCCTTCATAAAAATAGGGCTAGTGAAGTGACAAAATGAAGGCCCTGAGTTCAATCTCTGGTACCATTAAAAAAAAAAAGGAAGGAAAAAACCAATTAAAACTCCATGTTATTGTTTGGATCTGGAATGTCATCAAAAAGGCTCATGCATTGAAGTCTGTGTTCCCAGTGCAGCAATGTTCAGAGGTGGGGACTTGGAGAAATGATTAGATGACAGCTCTGAGCTCATCAATTGATTGATACATTAATGGACTCAATGGATTTAACTGAATGGATTTTGGAAGGAGGTGGAAAATGTAGCAGTTGAGGCCTGGTTGGAGGAAGAAGTAACAGGGACAAGGCCATGAAAGGTATTTTTTGTCCCCAACGCCACAGGCTATTTCCCAGCTGCCATGTTGAGCAGCCTCCAACACTGCCACCCATGGCCACTGTTTTGCCTTACATGGGCCCAAAGCAATAGAGCCAGCAGATCATGGACTGAAACTTCTAAAATCATGAGCCAAGATAAAGCCACCTTTAAGTAGCATTCCTAGGTATTTTGTCACAGAAGTTGAAAACTGACTAATACACTCCAGTAGTCATCACAGTATTAACAGAGGGATTAACAAGTATATCATGGGAAGGGGAAACTATTTAATGGGTCAACACAAAACTGAAAATTAGTTCATGGAGTAGGCATTCCACATTAGAGGCAAAACGTAATTCCTTTATTGTACAGGAACAACCTTGTTTGTATTTAATCCACAGAGGAGTGTGCAATGTATTCCCCTCCTCATCGATGAATGTAAAATTATACACTAAAATGGGAAAGATAGAGCTTGAGGGCATTGCTCAAAGTGGTAGCGTGCCTGCCCTGCCTACCAAGTGCAAGGCTCTGAGTTCAAACCCCAGCACCACCAAAAATAAACATACAATATGGGAAAGATAAAACTTGAACACGTTGAGAGGTGAGTCAAACATCTTTTGGATGTAATAGAAAGTTTTCTAATGAGAAAAAGAAAACACCATAAGAAATGGACAAGCTGGGTGCCAGGGGCTCACACTTGTAATCCTACCTACTTGAGAGGCTGAGATCAGGAGGATTGTGGTTTGAGGCCAGTCTGGGCTTTGTGAGACCCCCATCTCCAAAATAACAAGAGCAAAATGGACTAGAGGTGTGGCTCAAGCAGTAGAGCACTACTTTACAAGCGTGACGCCCTCAGTTCAAACCCCAAACCCACCAAAATAAAAATGACAGAAATAATGGCATCTATGAATATTAAAGTCAGGCTTCAGGATGACAATGTCAACACAGTCAGCACTGGTTTGTCCTCCACAGGATGGAAACATAGCAGCAGGATTATAACTGTCCTGGATGTCAGTGGCCACTGCTGTCCCCTGGAATTTTATTCTTTGGTTTTATGAGACACTTTCATTATGTAGCCCAGAGTAACTTCTAACTCATGATCTTTCTGACTTTTCCTCCTAAATGTTAGGATTACACACATGCACCACCTTGCCCCAGGTCACTAGAAAATGACGGCACATCAAATATAAAAAATTACAAAGACTGATTTATAAGGAATTTATACAGAGTGGCAGGTAGTTTATGATACTAGCTTAACATACACACACACACACACACACACACACACACACACATATATATAAATAAATCTGCTAGGTGCCACTGGCTCAGACCCTATCTCAAAAAAAACCCTTCACAAAAAAGGACTGGTGGAATGGGCTCAAGCAGTAGAGGACCTGCCTAGCAACCACGAAGCACTGAGTTCAAATCCCAGGTCCACCAAAACAAATCCATCATTTTGCTATATATCAATGACCAAAAACTGGTTTAGATATTTAAAAAAATGTCATTTATCCAGCACTAATAATGAGACACAAGAGTGTGTGTATGTGTGAGTAAGAATGACTAAGTAAGAGTGGAGGAGAGAGTAATTTAACATAACATGAAAGGTCAGATATAATGGTGGTACATGCCTGTTATCCCAGAATTCCAGGGGTTGAAAGTACCATGGCAAGTTCAAGGGGAACATAGCAAGGCCCTGTCTCCAAAAATCCTTAACTCCAGAGATGATAACAAGAAGATATAAAAGAGGAAGACATAATCATACAGAGATGCTGCCTCATAAAAGATGGACAAAAATAAACAAATTAGATCATTTCAGGTGCTGGCAAGCTGCACACTAAATAAGTAAGTATCTACAACAGGTCAGAAGGTAAATTCATATACCATCAAAATTTTCCATTAAATGAGGCTACCTGTAATTTACCAACTAGCAATTCCTTCATCCGATACATGAATTTATGAAGCATCAGCTCTTGGGGACAATATGAGTAACTTTGTCAGCCGGAGCAGTGAAAGCCTGTAATCCTAGCTACTCAGAAGGCAGACATTACGAGGATGTGTCAGGGCAGAAAAGTTCAGGGAACCCTATCGCAACCAGTGACTGGGCCCAGTGGTGCACAACTGTCATCCCAGCAATGTGGAGGAAGCATAAACAGGAGAATCACAGTGACTTGGGCATAAAGTTGAGACCTGTGTCAAAAAGTAACCAAAGCAAACAGGGCTGGTTGGCGGCACAAGTGGTTAGAGTACCTGCCTGGCAAAGGTTAAGTCCTAAGTTCAACCCCCAAGAAAACCTGAGTAGCCAGGAAATTTCCGTCTGGGTCTCCAGATCCCCTGGTTACTTTTCCCCCCAGCATGAAAGGCTCCTCCTCCTCCACAGCTCAATTCTGACAACACCTTCAGCCACAGGCAGTCACATGTTCCCTGTGGTACCTTATTGTGACATCACTTCTGACAGCAAATGTGTGGCAATTGTGGAAGACCAACCATTTCTCCAACACTAACCAGGCATCCAATAACTGATACCACCCAAAATGAGCAAAGACAGCACAGGTCCTGGGCTCAGTCCAACTGCACTGCTCCAACTGTAGGGGACAGTGCAAAGCACGTCCAAATAAAGCATATGCGTTCTATTTTCTTACCAGTCTCATCTGGAAGTGGTTGGTAGAGGGGTGGCACCCTGAATCATCTCATTAGTCTAAAAGGGGCTTATGCTAAAGAAACAAAGACATATGGCTCAGGAAATTCCAAGGATTTTAAGTTCTGTGCCAGAAATGGGGAGAAAACCTTCTTTTCTTTTTTCATTTTTTAAAATGTGGTACTGGGGTTTGAACTCAGGGCTTCATGCTTGCTGGACAGGCTAGACTTGAACCACTGTGCCAGACCTTTTTTGGGTTGGGTTCTTCAAGACAGTGTCCTAAGAACTATCTTCCCTGGCTGGTTTTGATCAGTGATCCTTCTGATCTGTGCCTTCCAAAGTAGCTAGGATTACAGGTGTGACCCACTGGCACCCTGCCAGAAAACATTTCAATATCACACACCAAATAAACTCTCAAGTTCATAAATCTTCTCTCCAGTAGGAAGAATTCAAAGGTGTTTTCCTAACAAATTTTCAATTGGCACAAGTCATACTTTGAGGAATCCACTCCAAGGAATCAAAAATCCAATGGCTAATCAATGATGTTAAATTTTGCTCAGGGACTATAATGCTGGGAAATAACTGTGATCTTTTTTTGCTGCTGGGGATGCAACCCAGGACCTTGGGCATGCTAGGGAGGTAAGAGCTCTACACAGAGCTACATCCTAAGGCAATAGCACTGATTAAAGACTCCCACCCTAATCCTTTCTGTTCTGGAATACAGTCTGAAGCAAAGAAATACCAGCCCATTAAACTTGCATTAATTAACCCCACTAATTTTTAACCTGTTTCAAGCCTCAGTACTGCAAAAAAAAAAAAGAAAAGAAATGACCAGATCCATCCCTGGTTGCCTGGTTGTAGGACTGGAAAGGAGAGAGAGAATTTTAAATGTGTAAATTGGACATGCAATCCCCAGACACAGCACCTGGTAACAACCGTGAACTAGGAAGGTCAAGGGGGTCCATGGGGCAGAGGAAAAAGAGGAAAGCTCACATTTGATTAGTTCTCTTACCTAAGAATTTGTTACAGGAAAATAATAGTGTGCTAGCATCTCTGTATTATCAAAGAATTATTTGCAAGATTTAAGGTCTAAATAAGGTGTCCTACTATTTTCCTTTTTTTTTTAATGCATTTGACACAAGATAGATCAAGGACTATTGGTTCCTTTCCCAAACACCGAGATTTTTTCCCTCAATACACTTTACAGTGCTAGTTCGAAGTAGGTGAATAACCTTGAGTGAAGGAAACAGGCCTGAGGCCAGAACTGCAAACTTAGCCATCTTTTTGGGGTTTGAACTTAGGGCTTCACGTTTGAGAAGTGGGTGCTCTACCGCTTAAACCACCACTCCGGTCCATTTTGTTCTCCTTATTTTGGAGATGGGATGTCGCTGTTTCCCTGTGCTGGCCTCGAACAGTGATCCTCCCGATCTCAGTCTCCCAAGTAGGCTATAGGAGTGAGCCACCGGCGCCTGGCAAGCAAGCTAAGGCATCCTAGGCTGCAAAGGGCGTGCACTGAGGGTCCCCTTGGCGCTTTCTGGCAGCTGCCCTCTGTCGCTCGGGTCCTGAAGCTCAGCAGGAGTGTTGACAGAATCCGCTGAGCAGCATGGAGCAGGAGACCCAGGTGCAGATGTGGACAGGTGCTTTGTCTTTCTGAAGTTGTAACTTGGGTTTTGTGGGGGGCGGAGCATTTTCGGGACAGCATTTTGGATTGGGCACGTAGACATTGGCTGGATTCAATCTGTACCGTGCACACATGAAGAAAATCTGTGAAGGTTAGGCTTAGAGAGCCTCACATAGGGAAATCCCTCCGGAGACAGCGAGCGCCGTTGCGGGAGCGTGGGGAACTGCGGTGGTGGCGGGCGCCCTCTGTCCCTGTGCCCCGCTCCGCGGCGCCCCTGGGACTCTGCGCCGCCACCGCGGCCATTCTCACCTGGTGCCACCGCCCCAGCCCCTGCGCCAAGGTGACAGCCGCAGTGACAGCGGGGCAGGGACACCGCTGAGTCAAGAGAGCGCAACCAGGCCACACGACCGACTTAATCGTCTTGCCGATTGTTTTTAGGAATTTGTAAGTTTTCTAAGAACTTTCGTAAACAAAGGAAAGGAACTTTTTAAAAATAAACATCTCCCGTTTATATTAATTCAAAGAAGAGATGTCGGGCAATTTGGGGTTTTTTGATTTGGGGCTTTGTTTCTAAATTTTTTTTTCTTTCATCTTCATTGACTGGGGTTCAGGCACCCCCACTGCTTCGGGCCAGAGCTTCCTGATTGTCCCTCCCGAGGCTCGGTGGTGGAGCTCCTGTGGCCCTCGTTGGACCCGGTGCACCCTCGCCGCAGCGGCGGAAGGCGTCCCTGAGCGCCCGCGGCAGCCCGTGGGTCAGCAGTGGTGGTCGTGGGTCTCCAACTCTTGACCTCCCGATTGTTAGGGCGGCTCTCTAGGACCTGAGCCACCCTGCCAGCCTACAATTCAGTATTTTTTTTTAACCTTTTACACTGTCTTCCCACGAGGGGAGGAGCCCAGCTGGCAAGCAGTGCAATCATGTCAAGGTTTCAAGAAGTCAGTTTGTGAATGGATAATCGAGAGGAAGGAGGAATACAAAAGACAAAAATCAAAGAACAGTTAGGATCTCAGACTGGATCTTTTATCATGACAATTCTAAATCAACTTGAACATGTCTGGACTTACAAAATGTTAAGGGGGTGACTGGAAGTTGTGGATATCAGGGTATAAATTAGATCTGTGAGTTGGGGAGAGGGAAGACCAGAATTTCCTTGAATTGCGTTTGAAGGCAACCTAATTATAAGGATCACCTTGTATTCTCTTTGCCTTCGATTTTTAAAAATTTTTATCTTTTTAAAAATTATTGTACTGGGGGTACATTATGAAATTTACCAAAGTTCTTACGATATATCATAGTTGACTTCACCCCCTCCATCATTCTCCTCTATTCCCCTCCCCCCACCTCTTTGCCCTCTAAAAGCCATTATTCTGTTAGAAAATGTGTTCCAATAGCCTAAATGATGGTGTTTGCAGTCTTGGTCCTACAGATTCCAAATGAGGAAGTCAAAGTTCTCAGATTGCTGCATACTTTCACAAGGAATCTCTTTTTATCTTCTGATCTACATGTATGACCTAAGCAGGTAAATACACCTGGTTTCTTTCTTTAACATTTTTATGCAGGCAATCCGTTACACACTATGGTTTTTGGATGTATAATAATTTGCACAATGGCTTATTCCCAAGTATCCCTTAAGCAGAACAAATGTTTTTCTATATAGTTCCTTGCCTCAATAAATATATAATATAAATGTAAGCAAACTGCTATTCTGTATAATTATAAACTACAAAGTAAAAACATTGAACATTTTGTGGAGTTTGTATTTTGCATACTCAAAGTGAGAATAAATAAACCTACTTAAAATAAAGAAACCGTTTTATCCAAAAAAAGTCACATGGTAGCCTACTAGAGAAATGGTTTATGAATCTGAGTTTCTTTAGGTAAGGACCTTAAACTGACTCCAAGTGAGGGTGTCCCTCTGGTCAATATCAAGGCGTTGAAGGAGGGAGAATATGGAGAGGGATCCTTTGCTCTTCCTTGCCTTAGAGACATTCCCATGAGGGTTGGTTGAATGACACAGAGAAATACTGGGGCTCTAACCAAGTATTAGCCATAGTTCTCCAGAGACCCAGACCCAATAAGATACAGATGGGTAAAAGACAGGTAAACAAGAGACAGGTAGTTACTATAAGTACTGGGAAATGTACAAACGAGGTCTTTCCCCATTCATGCATCACAGTGCTTTTCACCTGGAGGCAATTTTACCGCCTCAGGACATTTCAAAGTTTCTTGAGTCAACTTTGGTTGTTACAGTTGAAGGAGATGTGTTCCAGCATCTAGCAGGTCAAAGTCAGGGATGTTATTCCATACCCTACAATGCATAGGACACCCTGACACTACCTCTTAATGTCAGCAGGACCAAGAATGACAAACCCTGCTGTTACTTCTGAGTGGCCTCAGATTTGTTTCTTGTCTCTTAAACAAAGAATTGTCAGAGATTTATATTGTAAAACATCAGCAAAGTTTAATTGAAAGAGAAAGCATAGTCAGGACACATGACAAGAGAGAGCAGTGGGCTCTGGTCAGATGGCACAGACGCTCTGATCTTTGTTCAAAGGGCAATTATAAGCTGTAAGAGCAAACAGATCTGGCAGACTTTGCAGCAGGGGCTACAGTGATCAACAGGTCTGATTGACAAGGTGTTGTTATATAACACAGGCATTCTGCATACGCGCTTATCCTGATTCCCAAGGTTTTAGTTGTATGGATGAGATGTGACCAATATCCATAAGGTCTTAAGTAGAGGGCTTTACCTCACAGATCAAATTGAGGACAAATTTCTCTTTATCGGGCATGAGCAATTTCCAGCCTGAACTGGCCAATATACTCCCTTATCTTCAGGAGAACTTTTACGTCTATAAAGAAATTTACAATTGAAAATGAATTTATAACTGAGGGATGTCTGAGGATGGTACTGGGTGGAGACAAGGAGCATGGGGATGACCTTTTGATTCCCATCCTGGGTTTTTTCTTCCCTGTTATTAGCCTGCCTCTACTTCTCCCTGAGAGACAATATCACAAAAAATCTTTTTGGGGGGTTGCTGAGGGAGAGGAGGTCTATATCACCTGTTTTTGCTTTGAAGCTGGCAAAGGGGTGCTACTCTTAGACAAATCATCCTTTTGTCATTTTTTTAAAGTAGGTTAGTGGGCTCAAAGCATTCCCAATGTTTAAGGGTACAGCCAAGCAGAGAATCTGTTGGGAGGGGGTTGCTGTCCCCTATACTGGCCTGTGGAAAGAAAAGGGGAGATGGAAGAACAGGATCCCATAGAGGAGGTGGGAATTCCAGGAAGCTTCAGGGTGTTCCTTTAGGTGTTCAAGCAATCCTGGAGTCAGAAGGCTTTCCTCCACTTTACTCCAACTATGGCCAGACATCTCTGGCTCTGGCACCAACACTGCTTATGCTTTTGGCTTGCTCCAAGGGCACTTCCAACCCCTCTTCAAGAGATTCCAGGATAAAGGGCTCTGTTCTGTGCATGAAACCAATTATATTTTTTTTCCTGATCCAAAAATGCCTGGTTTAGTGGGGTCAGAGAAATGTGCTGAATGACAAAGGCAAACAAAGGTGGAACTAGGATCTCATCAACTCCCTCAAGAAAAGAGATGTAGGAATTATACTAGAGATCCCATAGGGAATCCACAGCTTTGCTTCCAAAGTTTCCACCCCACAGTAATTCTGTAGGACTAGGACCAGGGTTTCAAAGAATTTTCCTGACATCTGGGTGATGGCTCACAGGAGAAGCAGCTGAGAGCAAGGCTGCAGATTGCAAAAGAGATGCAGATTGCAAAGCAGTAGTGATGTTTAATTGAAAGGGAAAGGAAAGTATAGTGAGGAGGACACACAGCAAGAGACAGTGGTGGGCTCTGGCCAGATGGCACAGAAACCCTGATCTGTTCAAAGGGCAATTTATAAGTTGTAAGGACAAACAGAGGGAAAAATCTGGGTGATCTTTGCAGGAGGAGCTAGGGTGATTCACAGGCTTGATTGACAAGGTCTTGCTATATAATGGGGCATTCTGCACGTGTGCGTATGTTGATTCCCAAGTTTTTAATTGTATGTATGAAGTGAGACCAATATTCATAAGGTCTTAAGTAGAGAGCTTTACCTGAGTGGACTCAAAAACAGCTGACGACGCTGAGTTTCCCCAAACTTGTGATCCTGGCAAACAGCAGTGATGAAAGAACCAGTCCTTTGCACTCTGGTGAAACACCCTAGGGCTGAGAAATATGCCCCATTCCCCTCAAGCACAGCACAGTTCTTACTTATCACAAGAGCAGACACACTCCAGAAAAGTTCTTTTTGGTGTTTTTGGAGTTTGAACTCAGGGCTTCACGCTTACAAAGCAGGCACCCTACCACTTGGGCTACACTTTCAGTCCATTTTGCGCTGGTTATTTTGGAGATGGGGGTCTTCTGAACTATTTTCCAGGGCTGTCTTCGAACCACAATCCTGATCACAACCTCCCAAGTAGCTAGGGTTACAGGTGTGAGCCACTGACATGTTACGCTACTTTCCAAATTCTTATTCTTTGTCTTGGAAATGAACTGAGCTGATCAGGAGAAACAAAGCAATTACGAAACAAACTTTCCAGAAGTTTCTCTCCTCCCTTCAGGCTTGTGTTCTCTGACCACGCCAGCCTGAGCCAGCACAGGACCCCTAATTTACTCTTGTACTAAGGACAGGTAACCTCAGGGACACATCCCCTGTCCCAGGAGCTCATGCTGTCCTTTCTATCACCCCTCCTCTCCCCCTTCTTTCTCCTCCTTGTTTGCTCCTCCCCAGAAAGCACAGCCCTGCTCGGCCTCGCCCTTGAGACCTTGCAGACCTTGCACTTGGGGCTGTCCTGCCTCTGTGACCCCCTCCTTTCAAATATTCATGTCCTAGGTCAACCAGCATTTTCTCCTTAAACTGTCTAGCATTAACCCAAAGACAGTAACAATTACATCAGAGAGATCACTATGTGTCCCAATCCACTAGAACCCCAGACACAGGGAATGTGAACCCCCATTTCCATGAGTTTCATGAATGTGGGGAAGGAATGGGAAATTTTGAGATTTATTGCCAGGCATAATAGAGCATTGAGCCCTTGGATTTTGTTTGCGAATTTGAGATCGTGCTTCCAAACATGCAGAAATCAGATCTGCTGTGGGGAGAATGGAGGGGTCAGGGACTCCAACCACGCAGGAACCTCATACTCCATGTTGTCTCCCAATTCTGCTCGAGCATCACTGCACACAGTCTGAAGAGAAATGGGGCAGTGGGTCACAGCTGCTCACAGAGGGCTCAAGTTGGGGCCAAGTCCCACACAGGGACAGGACAGGGCAGGGCAGGACGGGACTCTGTCACCCAGCTATCAGCTCAGTCACCCACCCCCAGGTTGGAGGGACCCAGGGCTGAACGGTGCCGACTCTAGAACTTGGGCCCAGACTTTAGTGTTGAACCATGAGGAGGACCTGGCCATGGCTGGTTTGGGTGTGTTCCCAACTCAGGAAATCTAGCCATCATTTCTGTTTCAGGGGTGTCCCAGCATGGTTCCCATGACTCATGTAAACTTTGAAGATCAAAGAGCCATGGGGGCCAGCCACCTGTGGACTTGCACATCAGCAGGTATAGGATTCAGAATACAGAGGTGCCTTACACTGCACTCAGTTCCTCCTGAAGATAGACCTGATTGGACAGTTAGATAGGCAGTCTCTTCATCTTTGATTGGCTACTGACCCTAACCACTCCCCTGACCCTGAGTAACAGAAGTGATCCCCTGCCTGAATGAGGAGAAACACAGATCCTGGCCACAGCCCGTCCTCCCTGGGAGAAGACGTGGCCCTGACAGGAAGACAGTGGCATTTTGGCTGAACTCACTCTGCCTCCACAATAGACACCTGCTTCCTATGGTACTCAGTGGGCTCTTATGCATCTTCCTCCTGGAAATGGAGGTCAAAGTGGGTTCAGGGAATCCAGAAGTAGTGTCCCACTGGGATAGGCCTGGCCTCAGAGAAGGAGGGGTGCCTACCCAGGACAGGCCACACTGGATGACAGAGAGAGGACTTAGGATGTCAGAGATCAGGAAAATGAGTAGACCTCATGGCCAAGGCTTTCTCACAATCCTTTTATTTTCAGTCAAGAAAATATGAAACACTCAAACAAAAGTACATTGTTAAATGCAAGGAAAAACTGAGGTTACATGCTGGTGGCATTCTACACAGGAATTAAGAAAGAAAAGTGAACATCTGAACAAACTCAGACAAGCAGCCTGCACCCCTACACTTCACAAGAAAACCTGCATTTTCCTTGTTAAAACACATGGCTGAAGTTGAGAGTCACACCTTGACCGCTCAAATGAAGACCACAGAGGACCATCCCTGGTGGTGAGGCAGGGACATCTGAGGATTTAAATCCAAGTGATCTAGATAGGATTTCCTTGCTTCTGAAAATTGCAAGAAGGAAGTAGTATGGCTAACTGAAATGGGAGTAAGGAAACTTGCTGACCAAGTGACATTTAAAATGAGGCACAAAAATAATGCATTAATTTACCAAAGGCAGGGCATAAGATTCAGAGGCCATGTTAGAATATGAATTATAATGACTATTTTGCCTCATCTAGAACACAATTTCACTGGCACAACTTCTCTCATGTGGGTATTTTGAGATTCTGCAGTCTATTGAAGGCTTGCCATTTCCAGAGAAATTACTGTATGGTAAATTGTACTTAATTACAATCTTCAGCTGTTAGCACAGTACTGCTCTCATATCATGGAAGACGATGGCATCTGAGTTTGAGGAACCACTCGGATGCAGAGTGTAGACACCAGGGTAGCAAAAAGGATTGTTTTGCAATACTGTGGACCTGGTCTCAACTTCACAACTGTCACTGGGGGGGGCATTGTTGCTGCCCCTCCCCCCATTGTCACAAGTATTCTGACCTCCATCTGATATGATTTCCAGGGGATTGAAAGGGCTGGTCAGTATTATTACCATCACTTTTCTCTTTTCCCTATTCTGCAAATCACAGTGAAAATTAATGTAAATGTAACCACATGAATGAAGAAATGCTGGTTCTTTACCAAGTCTTCAGATCACAGAGTTTTGGGATACAGTCTTCAGAGTCTTAAATAAAGGGTATCATCTGTGAATATGGGTAATTTGACTTTTGTTATATTTTATTTTGATAGTTTGAACTCAAAACCTCATGCTTGCTAGGCAGGTCCCCTACCACTTGAGCCACTCCACCAGTCCCAGTATTTTCAAGATAGGATCTTATGAACTATTTGCCTGGGCTGGCTTCAAACAGCGATTCTCCTGATCTCTGCTTCCCAAGTAGCTAGGATTACAAGGCATGAGCCACTGGCACCCAGTGTATGGTTATTTTCAAGACAGCATTTTGCTTTTTCTCCCCTGGGCTGGCCGAGACCACAATCTTCCTATGTATATTTCCCACAGTAGACGGGATGACAGACATACACCATCATGCTCAGCTTTGTCTGTTGAGAACAGGTCTGGAGAGCTTTTCATCCAGGCTGCTGTCAAAATGCAATCATCCCAATTTCTGCCCCACAGTAGATAGAATTACAGGTATGACCCACTGGTCATGTGGATATCCATGTGGATAATTGGATTTCTTACTTTCCTATTTGCATCCCTGTAATTTCTTTCTCTTGCTTTATTAGTCTGAGTAAGAATTCAAGTATAGCTGGGTGCCAGTAGCTCACGCCTGTACTCCTACTACTCAGGAGGCAGACATCAGGAGGATCATGGTTCAAAGCCAGCCTGGGCAAATAGTTCGCGAGGCCCTAATTCAAACAAACCCATCACAAAAAATGGGCTGGTGGAGTGGCTCAAGGTAGGCCCTGAGTTCAAACCGCAGTAACACACACACACAAAAATTCAAGTACATTTTGAATAAGAGTGGAGAGAAGGGCTCAGTGAGTTTTGCCTAACAAGGCCCTGGGTTTGATCCAAAACACAGCAAAAAAGTGGAGTGTACATCCCTGTCTAGTTCTTGATTTTATAGGAATTGGATCCATTTTCCCCACTTAATATCATGTTGACTATAGGTTTATCACATATACTTTTCATTATGTTGAAGTCTTTTCCTTCTATTCCTAGTTTGTTCTGGGTTTCTGCATTTTTATCATGAAGGGATGTTGATTTCTATGTGTGTGGTACTGGGGTTTGAACTCAGGGCCTTGCAGGTGCTCTACCACTTGAGCCACACCCCCAGCCCAGGGATATTTTGCCCAGAACATTTTCTTTTCTGCTACTCTCCATAATTTGACATATGA